>NW_026947507.1:20792500-22025000 GCF_034190915.1 Cavia porcellus | reverse complement strand
CATAGTATAAAGCAAACCTACAAAGCCCTGAGAAAAATAGTAAAGCAGAAGTGATCCCTCCTCTCACAGTGGCATGGTTTAGTGGGATAGACGGGCATTAAAAATGTTTGTCCCTGCCAAAGAAATTAAAATACAAGCGCCACAAAGGGACAAAATGTACCAGGGTCCTTAAGAGTCACTGATTTAGTTGCAGGGATGGAGCCAGGGGGTCAAGGAAGACTCTTCTATGGCAATGACCAGTAAGAGCTGGGCAGTGACTAGGAACTGGCCAGACAGGAGCAGCCAGGGGGATAGTAACTAGGAAAGTAGTACCAGGTGTGGCTGAAGATGTAAATAGGTGGCCACACACAAGATTGGGGAAGAACTGAAATTTATCCTAAACACTAAGATATTTCATTAAAAAAATTTTAAAAATCTTTATTACTGTGTTTGCAGCATGTGTTTACATTTCTTGTGTGGAGCTGGCCCGTGTGCATAACACATTTTAATTCCATTTTTCATCCCCTATGTGTCCCCTCCATCCTTGCTCCATCCATCTGATGACCTCCTTCTCAACTGAGAAAGATCTATTTCCATACTTTTGATTATCCATCTTTTATTTTGTTCTTTTTTAAAAAAGATTTTTGAGCAAAGAGTGATCTGTATTATATTTAAATTCACTCAGTTATTAGAAAAAATTATAGGCCATCACAGTAGTCAAGCCATAAATTTTTGGTTTATTTCCAGGGTCAGTGGCAGTGAAAATATAAAAGATGTGACTGGATGGATGCAGTACACTGTGGTCTGAGTCACAGGTCTTGGTAAAGTTTGGAGGTAAGAGTTAAGCATGAAAGAAATACCATAACTGCTGCAAGAATTTTAACTAACTAAGGTGGTTTTTAGTGACATTTGTAGGGAAAACGAAGTCAAAAGATGGTAAATATGGGGTAGCTGATCAAGAGATTCAATTTTTTTTTTTTATCTGTACTGGAGATCGAACTCATGACCGCCTGCTTGCAAGGCAGGTGCTTATGCCACTGAGCTAAATCCCCAGCCCCAAAAGATTAAATTTCAAAACCTTAAATTCAGAATCCCTACCACTAACTAATGATGTCAAATATATAGAGATGTCAGAATTGGACCTTAAAAATTTGACAACCCCAGAACAAAGTGCTATGAGCCACTGAAGCTGGAGATCTGTCACATGTGTGGAGCTTGAGCAAGGCCTTTCAGAGAACAAACACCTCCTCGGGTGAGCCACATTGAACAAGCAGCTCTCGCTCAGAGAACACCAAGCCCCACAACATTCCAACCAATGGATTACTAGGCAAAGGGGTGTCAGGTATCATTATCTCGCTAAATGTATAAATAAACACCCCTACCGTGGTTGAGCAGTTCCCTTCCTCCATCTGGAGAAAGAGCTCCACCTGATCCCAGCTTTTTGTGCCTTGTCTTTATTTACTTTCTCTCTGCCCTTCACTGTCGTCATCCCAGGAAGTTCAAAAGCTGCACAAGTTGGAGCAACAATGCAAGGTTTCTGAAAGCAGAGGGAATGGATAACATGGCTTAGTGTAATGTTTTGCAAGCTGGTGGGATATAGAGATGCAGGGCAATTATTTAAAATATGTAATCTTCAGCTTTACCTCAGACCTACTAAATAAGAATCTATGGGGTTGAGACGTAGCAAGCAGTGTTTTAATATGCACCCAAGTTGCTTCTTAGGATCAGACATATTTGAGAACACTGAGGAAGGTGAGCATACAGACCAGGCTCAGGAGAATTGTGCCTTTTAGTGGTAAGAGAGAAAGAGTTAAGGTGTGAAATGAGAGGAAAGGTGGTGGAACCAAGCGAATATTAGAATTTCTGAAGACTGGCTCAAAATTGATGCTTCCAGCCCCATCTGCTTATAGATTTAAGAAAAGATCCCCATCTGATAGCTTTATTTTACGTTTTTACATTGCATATTACTTCTGAAGATATCAATATCTTTATTCAATATCAATCTCTATGTGTGAGACTCTACATATATTTTACCAAATCATAAGATACAAGGTAAACAGAATTAACTTTGCTTTTCCTGCATTTAAAAGATCATCTTCCTAGAATAATACAGTGCCTAATCAACCAAGTAAGCACATTTGGACCAATTCTAAAAGTTAGGGATAAGAACTCTAGCTTCAAAAATGGAAGCAACAGAAGTCTTTCTGCTGTATGGTATTTGACCATTAGAATGTGATCATTTACCATCATAAACAGCAAATGAAAAGAAACTATTAAGTTTTCATAGGAGTTGTGGTATTCTTTTCTGTTAAGTTCAGTATTCTGTTTTGCTGTATTTGGGTCAATTTTATTTTCTAGTGTGTTATTAGGAAATCCTAGGTAAAGTTTATTTAAAATTCTTGGTCTTAGTAGAGCTCAGACTACTCAAAGGGAAGAGGAAAGGCATACCTACATTTCTGTGTCTTATCCTTAGACCTCAGGTTCACTTCAGATTATATTTGTTAAAATCAAAGCAAACTCATATTATTTGCTTGCAGATTTAAAGTTTAAGCAAGTAATTAAATAGCACAAACATATACACTGAATATGTGATCGCTATGTGAGTGTTGGGAATTGTCTGAGTTTATTCTACTTTCTGCCGTCACTATCTAGTGTTTGTTAAGTGAAGGTGGGTTTAGCTGATCTGTGTTATGTCTATGTGACATGCATCTTCCTTCTTTTTTGGCTCTATTCTTCCTTTTAGGTCTTGACTTGTAGCGCTATTAGAAAGCCAGGAAGTCAGCCAGAATAAAATGAAGCCCAGGAGATTTTTTAAAACAGCATTTATTTAGGATAGTAATTCCAGTGGCAGCAAATCCAGCATTAGCAAAGATACTTTTATTATGTAGGTCTGAATTCCTTGTCTGTCCTGCCACACATAAACCCAGAAGAAAAGAGTTAGCAGATTTATGATTTGCTCTGTCTTTGAGATGTTACTTTAAATACCCAATTCATAATTCTCCAGAGTGAAATATCACCTAATGGGAGATCAAGGGGCCATGATGACATTAGAAGAACAGAGTCGGGCTTCTGTGTGCTGCATAGCTCAGCTCATTTCTACAACTAAGGATGGAGTTTTAAGTCTCAGAAATATAGTCAAGAAATCTGATTCTTTATTTTGCTTAATTTCCAATTAAGGTAACGATTTCAGCAATTTGAAATTGCTACTCAGCATTGTACTGGGAACCTCATGGTAAAGATATGAACTTCCTGGTTTGGAGACATGTCAAGGATGTTTATACTGGTAAACTTGAGTGTAATGAAATATGGAGACACTCTCCAAACTTGGGGGAGGAACTAGTTATCAAAAGGTATTTGGATTTCATAGCACTAGCTATCTCTATTTATCCATTAACATTAGTGACTAACATCTCCCTTAATAGCTTTTGAATCTCCAATCATTTTGCTGCCCAACATGAGAAGAATATATATTATTCCAACTTATATGGCATTGTTGGAGTAGGATTACAAAAATGCAAGAGGGGGTACTAAGAGCAGAAAGAGAGGGCCCCGCTTCCTTTGAATCTGCCAGGATGCAAGGAACATCTTCAATACAGAAGAAGTAGTTATGAATATAGGACTAAATTAAGTTTCAAAAATAAGAACTCTGGTTTCTGTGTTCATCATCTCTGAAACTCAGGGCCTGTATCTGTTAAACCGAGGCAAGAAAACCCTTCATGTTTATTCCACAGGGATTTTGTATAGATAAAGTGAGATTGGGAAGAAAATACTGTATACAAATAAAAAATAGTTTCTTGCAAATTTGCAAGTTTTTTTTATTAAAATAACCAAGTGAATAACATTTCAAGGAAAGTAAAACTTCAGGTGTAAATAGAAATAAGAGTATTAATATAGTAGAAATTGAGGTAATGGAATTAGCAGTACTGACCATCATTTGTTGAACATCAGTGTTTGGTCTATTTTCAGTTGCTATCACAAAATATCTGAGTGTTGGTACTTCATGAAGAAAAAAGTTTACTTAACTCTGAGTTTAAAAGAAGCAAACTTTAGAAAGTGTTACTGGTTACAAGCTATCACTGAACTTAAGAGATCTTTCTCTCCAGATGAATGTGACTGAAATAAATCCAACAATGACTAAGATTTGGAAAGATTATACTACATATTTATTACAAATTCAAAAGTACAAAAAACACTTATTGACAATATCTTTAAGAACATTAAAGCTGTGTACTTAAAAGATCATAAATATATAGGGTAAAATAACACAAATAATCAATGGTACCATCCATTGTAAGATATTACTGAGAGAAAAAATTTATTGCAAGATCTATTCAACTAGAAATAGATTTAAATAAAGTAGTGATCTCAATAAATTAATAGCAGACAATCCAAAAAAAGTATCTAACAACCAGTAAAAATATGATGAAAAACTATTAACATATTTCAATTGAAAATAAAATATCATGTTTTATCTATTGAGAGGACAAAATCCTAAAAACTTAAACTTGATAAGTCTTTCTGAGCCTGGCAGCCAGTTAGCTATTGGTAAATGGAAAGTGACAGATATAATCTGTATAAAAACTATTTGGAAGTATCAACGAGTAACTTCAAAAGTTTTAGCTTTTGATTCAGCAGTTCTATTTCCAATAAAGAGAAAACATAGGTTAGCTATAACTTGATATTTTTATTTTATTAAATTTAAGAGAAGGCATAAAATTTAATTTTTAAATAAAGTTTTACATTTCTAATTTTGTAAGTGAGCAGTTAATAAGAAACTCATATGATATTGTTCATAGGCATATGAAGTTCAAATAAATTGCATGGTGCTAAGGAATACACACATTTTGTGTGTTCATTAGAGAAATAACTCCAATAGACCAGAATAAAATTATTACAATTTCTAAAAAGAATTTTACAAGAAATTAAATTTGGCTTAGCATATCCTGAAACTGTAAAACACTAAATTTTTTAAGTGTTTAAAATATATTATTATTACCACTACTTTTCATAGAAGTAAATTTTGCACTATCGTAATTCTATTGTAATATTTTCTTAGTTACCAAATAATCTATGCTCGGAGAGATAATATTTTGGCAACCTACGCTGTTGTTCCTTTCTTCATAGTCGTTTTAGAAGTAAATCCTTCAAGGGAACATTTTTTAGCTTACTTTTTCATTATTACCAGAGGCAAAAACTGGCAGGGCAATTTATAATTCAATTTTTGCTAAATCCATGACACCCAATATATATGTCAGGCATTTCAACGGCAGGGTATTTTGGGGATAGGTGATAAATTGTGCTGATTATAAATGCAAGCTGTTCTTCTAAAAACATCGTATCAAAAGGAAGGTTAGTATTATTAGGAAAATGTGAAGTATCTGTAGATTGTCCAGAAACATCAGAGATAATCACTTCACATGAATATATTCCCCTAGGTGCTACGTAGCAACGTACTAAGGTTCTCACTATGTTTTCGATAGCACTCATCTGGAGAGAGGGTAAAAAGACCCTATCAGTTCACAAACCTATCATGGGCTGGTAGTCTTTCAGCAACCACATAGCTCTTAGTGCTGCAATAACTCATTCCTGCCAGAAATGCCTCCCTCTGAAACCCGAAACATGGTCCTAATCATTTTAGGACCGTGTTGGTATATGTGTGTAGTATAAATGTTATTTTATAATATAATCTCCTGTGATCTTTTTAAACATCCTTTCAGTGTTCCAGGTATTTCCCTAGGTGATATGTGTGGTTTAAGCAAAGCCATGAAATCCTTTAGGTTTTTCTCCAAAAAATGCTGGAAAATGGACAATTGAAATACAAAGGCTGCTCTGGTGGTAGACGTGTGTGTGTGTGTGTGTGTGTGTGTGTGTGTGTGACACACATGCTGCAGTTAAGTTTGGCATTCTATTAATGAGTGAAGTAATTTAGCAAAGCACACTGGTAAGTTAGTCCAGGCCCAGGCTGAGGGGGTGGGGAATGAAGCCTTTCACCTTCAGGTCAATGGTTTCTGTTTAATCGGGCTGTTAATGACTAAAAGTCATTGTTTCCATCTGAGAGCTGTTTGGCCACAATGTGGAGTAAGTTGGTGGTCTGCTATCAGTTTCTCATGTGCAAATGTACGGATCCTCAAATCCACTGCTGATTTTTGCTGCCTTATTGAACAATTCAGTAAAACTATGCTTTTTGAAGGCAATGACAAAACAATGCTGTCTCAGACAGAAGATACCCCAAAAGAAATGCAGTTCTAAAGAGAAAAATTACATTAAAACGATGCAAAATAATAGATGACTCATGAATTCACTTTCACTACTTGGAGAGTTTTTTAAAATTTTCAAATATTTTCCATTGATTTATTTGAAGCACTGAGTTAATGTACGATGCAGCCCATGCTGAAAATAATTTATTTTAGGGATATAGAAACCAAAGTTCAAAGAGGTGAGGATTTTCCTAATATCACACAGGCAGTAAGTTCTTCCGTGTCTGGCAGAGGAGCAGAAAGAGCTTGTTGGAAAGGTGAGACTTGAGGGGAGAGAGCTTCTGAGGACAAAGAGAAGTGGAACAGGGGAGAGAATTCAGCACTGTCTCATGAAGGGTGTCAGCATGAGGCAGATCAAAGGTAGGAGTACAATTAACACAGTGCGATCACAGTAGAATACATTACATACATTTTACATACGTATTTGCAGAAGAATCAGCTGAAACAGATTTTTATGTACACATTTAACTGCCTTCATGAATGTCTGTGTGTTCATACAGACTGAGGTAGAAAATAATGAACTAATTCTTAGTGGTGTTCTTTCAATAGGCAACGTAACCTTAGAAAGCTATTAAGAATAAAGCACACAAATATTTAGGAAGAAACAGATGTAAAGCTACTGCTGGGAATAGTATGAAATATAAAAGCCTCCTTTGTGTCATAGGAGCAGTTTCTCTTAAATACTATTTCAAAAAATATAATTGACCCACATCATTAAAATTGTCTTAACTGATCTCTAAATATATCAAGTTGGCTTAGAACAGCACCAGCAAATTATTTAATTTATTTAAATTATTTAATTTAATTATTTAATTAAGAGCCACTAACACAAGTTCTGTAAGGCAAATAATTTCATTTTAGGATAAGAATAATATCTAGGAAAGAGTACACATATTTATGAAGCTATTAGAAAACTATAAATGCTGTTGGCTCAGTGGTAGATCCTTCCCTCCCACACACAAGTCCTTGGCTTCCCTGAGTTCAGTCCCCAGCCCTGGAAGAAGGAAGTATGGAGGAGATGGTAGAGGAGAGGAATAAGAAGAAAAACAGAAGGAAGAGGAAGAAGGAGAAGGAGAAAGAGTGCGGAGGGAGAGGAGGAAAGGAATTAGGAGCAAGAGGAAGAAGATAACAGAAAAATCATACTGGAGGAAAAGAAAACATTGATCTAACTGCTACAAAGGTTTCTAAGTAGAAATAATTTTTCTGGGTGCTTTACAATGTGTTTTATTTGCAACTGAAGTGAGAGTTGCCTAGGATTACAATTGCAGTTGAATGTAACAGGAATTATATTTTTGAAATATTTTTCAATGGATGAAAATCATTTACTACTATAGTAAGTATAGCACTTGGAACTCAAAAATATTTTAATTGGGCTGTTTAAAGTGGTGTGAGCAGAGATGGACAAATCCTGGCTCCAGATTTGGTAGATACAATCAATGCAATACTCTAAAATTGATTAAATGGAGTCCTAGTAAATGAGACAGTAAAGAAATTGCTATTTATAAAAAACAAGATTTGAAGAAAACGTTTAGTATAAGATAAACCAGAGCTAATGAGTTAAACTGCTCTAGCCATTTGGCCCTCATCATAAACTACACAGTTTGGTTTGGTTGATATGGGTGTTTGATTCATGCTACAAATAATAGAAGCCTATATATTTCTTGAGGGGAAGTATAGATCTCCTTAGTGAACTGTGTTCTAATGCACTTACAAAGCTAGTTTTTACTAGCAGAAGCTTAAATCTTTTTGTACAAATTACAAGGTTTTGTTCTTTCTAAACTCTTGCATATTTACCCTTAGATAACCATAAAAATTGCCTAGGTGAAATGTGATTGGCAGAACTTTTGATCTAATTCACTTTCCTCTTATATAATGCATATTCTCACTCATAGATCCACAGAAAAGATTGATGAAGCATTTTAATTTTTAGCAATTGTTTTTACTTACATCTTTATAGCAAAATGAAAAAAAGGAGAAAAAAATCTGGGTGTCTGTATGAAAAGAAGTCCATGAAAAAATAAATGTTGAGCAATTATATGGATACAAAAATAGTGAGCTAACTGATAAATGCAAGAGAAAAGGACTGAGATCTGAGTGACTCTAAGCATATACAAGTTAGGAGAGGAATGATCAGTTATCACTACTGACTGGTCTTGAAGGACCACTGAGAAATGAAAATCAGAGCAGTTTCTTTTCACTGAGAAGCCAAGAGAAGAGAGTATTTGGTTTCAAAGGAGAGGTGAGAATCAGTACCTTGGAGAAAAAGGGGAGAGAATATTGTTTTAGGACTTCAACATGTGTACACAAATTCTGATTAAAAGGATGCAACAGACATGATATGGAAAATGAAAGAAAATTGTATCCCAAAGTGGTCTTGTTTATACAGGTTATATGTATATTGACATTTACTATATAAGAAATTAATATTCGTTAATTATTTAAATGTTGATTCATTAATTTATTTAAAAGTAATCAACACAAATTCATTACAGAAGAACACAAATCATAGTTTATGTTAGAAACAATATTTTTCAAAATAAAAATAAGACTAGTGATAAGACTGTGATTGTTTTATGCTTTCAGATTTCTTTACCGTTACACTTATTTAAACACAGCCAGAATTTCATTATTTACCTCTATATTCAATCTGTTGCCATATTTTGTTTCAGTTCACTTGTATGTAACAATTGGCCTTACGCAGATCAACCTCAGGATAAAGGAGGAAGTGTTAGTATGACTGTGTGATACTGCACTAAAACTTGCCACGTGGTGGTTTCTTAAAGATGAGTTGCAATGTAAAATCTGAAAAAATAAACTTTGATACTGTAAAATCTATGTGAATGCATAATATAATCTGGTTATGCAGATTTTCTGCATACTGACAGATTTTATTACATGATGTTAAACAATCAGGTTTGCTAATTTTGTCACTGATTTCATTGAAACCATCTGGAAGTACTCCAATGCTGTTGAGCTTATCACAGTAGCTACAAGGTTTCCAAAATTCTGACATTCACTTTGAAAGTTCAGATTTTGTCACTGGCAAAAAATAATTTCTGGAGCTGGGGATTTAGCTCAGTGGCATAAGCACCTGCCTTGCAAGCAGGCGGTTGTGAGTTTGATCCCCGGTACCGGTAAAAAGAATGAATGAATGAATAAATAAATAAATAAATATTTCTGTTTTCCTTGAAATGACAATTTCTTTCACTTCATTTTTCAAGAAAATGCCTTTATATACCTCTGTCTTAAAGAGCGTAGTTTGTTCACCCTTGTTTAAGGGAAAATGATGTTTCATTAGAAAATGTCTCAGTGCAAACACTCACACACTTATTTTTCCTTTGGACAACTATCATTCTTCATGTTTTTCCTGCATTTTATATTATGGTTTACAATGTATTAAAGAGATGTGTGCTCCAGGTTTGAAGTTTAATAAAATTATTACTTTTTACACCTTATCAAAGCCATTCTTAAGTGAAACTAGCATTTATTATTGAGTGGAAGTGTGGGGATGAGTAATGCATAGTTGGTCAACACAGGAGCTGATGCACTTTGACTGGTGCTCAGGTATCCACAGTTCCACCACTGATTTGGGCCAATTATTGCAAACTAAAATGTCAGTGTCTTCTTATGACTGTGAAAATGTCTCTCTTTTCTTTTTTGGTCTTTTTCGTTTTTTATCGGTACCAGGGATTGAACTCATGACTGCCTGGTTGCAAGGCAGGTGTTTATGCCGCTGAGCTAGATCCCCAGCCCCATTTCTGGTCTCTCTTATGTACTCCATGAATATTTCTCATGAACTTGCAGGTCCACAGGCTATATTTTGAAAATTGCCACTCTTAAGAATTTTTTTGTATAATAATATAGGCAAAATTTAAATAAATCTGAAAAATATTATTAAATAAATACTTCTAGCGATTCTGAAATCCATTGGAAAAAATAATAGTTACATATGTACCTGATATTATTCAAAAAAATTTTTTTAGATGGGAGCCTTTTTGTGTTACCCAGGCTAGTCTTAAACTCCCGGAGTCAAGTGATCCTCTTGTCTCAGGCTTCTGAGTAGCTTGGACTATGATAGTGTAAACCCTAGGTCCAGCTATAAAACTTAACTTTAATAATTTAAATATCTATATATTTATATTTTAGTTATATAAAGTGATTAGAAAAAGTAAGTCAATATATATCTCACTTTGGAGTAAGACTTTGTATAAACAACAACAAAAGAAACCTAAAAGAAAGCATGAAGAGATTTTTCTACAAGTTGAAATCCTTTTTACATATCAAAAATTTTCTAGGCCTGGGATAAATCTCTTCCTGCCTGGCAAGCACAAGGTCATGAGTTCAATTCCTGGTACCAAAATAAATAAATAAATTCCTATGGATACACAAATTTCACAGATTTCCACTGCCAAAAACATGAACGTTCCCAGCTCCAAACTGTAGTGTGCTTATCTCTCTTGTATACAGATACTCTGTTCCTTTGAGTGTATATTTTCAAACTCTACCTAATGAATCTCTTTATGCCTCTTAAAAAGTTTCAGTGTCTATAGAAATATAAACAAAATTGAGGACTTGCAAATATATAATGCATAAAGAGTTCATATTCTTTTATGCATAATGAGCTCTTAGGAATGAACAAGAAGGGAAAAAATAGTGACAGATGATTCTCAGCAAATGAACTGTTCAATGACCATTGCATAAATTAAAAGCAAAATTTCACCTTTCTATTAGACAAATACTTTCAAATGAAAATCAGTAATCGTGAACAAAATGATGCTGTTAGTGAGCAATTGCTGTTTAACGACTCACTCAAATCTGGCATCTTAAACCTATTACACACAGTTTACGTGCATTGAGAATGTGGAGGGAGTCAATTTGCTCAGCGGCAGAAACTAGTGGGGTCCTTGGTAAAATTAGCTGCTGCAGTCTGTGACAACAGTTACTACAGATTCTTTCATGGCAAAAGCTGTGGGGTGGGTGGTGGCTATAAGGTATGCTAAGGTCCTCCGCAGAGAAAGCCTCTAGAGTCCTTTGCAGAGCAGCACACTGGAGACCATGCTGGTTGCTTCCTATGGTCAATACTTCTAAATCCTATCCTTCCTCTTAGTTTCAACCATTTGCAGGCATCTTACCAGTGTCAGTTCTTCCTGGGATTCGAGTGGGACGATACTGAAAACATTGGCTTGGGCTTTGTCCCAGTAGCTTAGTTAAGCAGATTTTAAGCCCGGAAATAGATCTAAACACCATTGAAACCTTTTTTACCATAGTGATGTATTTCACATCACTGAAACGGATGATCATCTCACCGAATGTGCTTGAGAAGACCAATTAGTTGATATTGTTATTTATATTATTATACTTAGATCTTAAGAGATTAAAGGAAAACTAATGTAGCTTGCCATTCTTAATGTAATTAAAATGTTTCTTTTGTTTATCTTAAAATCAGATATTATAGAAAGGATAAAATAAATGTTTGGCAAACAAAAGTAGTATGATAAATAATTATAAGCAAAGCAAAAATTATGAAAGAATTTGGCCCAATTTAGCTGAGTGGTTCTGGCGCAAGTTTCCTCAGGAATTTACAATCATGACAAGACTAAGACAGAAGGGTCCTCACGAGCTCATTCATGTGGTTGTTGGCAAGCTTCAACTTCTCTTGGGTTGTTAGACTAAGGACTTTAATTCTTTGTCATGTCATATATGGTTTTCCATTTGACTGGCAACAATTTGGTAGCTTGCTTGCCCTAGGGTGATTGGGATGGTATCCAGGTAGAAATTCGTTTAACTTAACTTCACTGAAGTGAAGAAACAGCCCAACATTTCTGCCATCTTCTTTTTGTTAGAAGCAGGTGATTGCATGCAGCCTGCACTTAAATAGGCTCACTGCTTAAGAGAAGAGAATCACTGAGGACCATTTTAAAGGCTGCATAACACAATGACAGTCCCCGAGATAGACAGCAATAGAACAGGAAGGAGATGATACCCTTCCCATTTTTCTGAGTGCAAATCAGTAACACAGTCATTCCTCAGTATCTGCAGGCTGTTAGTTCCAGGACCCTCAAAAATAACAAATCCATGGATACTAAAGTTCTTTGTATAAAATAACATAGTATTGGCATATAACTTTACAAATTCTTCCTTATACTTTAAATCTTCTCAGGATTACTTATGATATTTACTATTAGGGATATATGTAATTATTTCATTGCTTAAGCAATAATGACATGGAGGAAAATCTGCACACATTCACTATAAGTGCATGTTTTCTGAGTATTTTTGATCCAATATTGGACTAATGGACACAGAATGTGCAGATACCACATGATGACCTTACTTATGAAAAGTTTCAACACCTTCTTAAGATACATCAATTCTGCCTGTAAAAATTAATGAATATGAGGAGCAAAGAAAAAGACAATGTATAACTTATAATGTAAACAACTGGAAGAATTCCTAATGTTTAATGATTCAAGATAATTTATTATACAATTCAAGAGTATACAGTTCGCTGTTGTTAAAAACATTGTAAGTTTATTGAGACAGAGAGAGTTTTGATAAGTTGCCTGCACTGGCCTTAACTTGCAGTCCTGCTGCCTCAGCCTCTCAAGTAGGTAAAATTACAGCATTTTACCAGCTTGAAAAAATTTTAATAACAACGAAAATTGTTTGTAACTGATAGTTTGTTGGAGCTGTATATGCAATATGGTGATATTTTGGTGAAACTTCTTGCTTATATACATTGAAGATAATTTTAAATGGATAGATATTGTAATTGTTAACACTGATTTCTCTTGTGTGGCAGTATTGTAGAAATTTGTTTCATCCCTATTTTTCTGTGATCTCTAATTTTTCTATACTGAGCCAATACTACATAGATACTCAGAATAACATACCTCTGAAAAATGACTACGGAAAAATACAGAAGTAAAACTTTTTAAAAAATTAACAGAAAAATCCTTAGAAATAATTTTGAGATCAGCTTTTAAAATGCTATCTGAAGTTATATGAGTATGCAGATATAATTCCTGTCCTATACTCATTGAGATAAAACGTGGGTTCAATAGCCTTGCTGCTTTAATGTAAAATCTGTGGTAAAGAACATAAGAGTGTGCAAGGAAAGTTGTCAGTGGTTTAAAAGTTTACTGTTGAGAAGTAAATTACCATTTATTTTTGGATTAAAAAAATTCCAGACAAATGGTAGGCTCTTCATTATATTACTGCTTTAAACAAGGCACAAACTAAGTGATTGAAGAGGCTACTTCTATTCTCAATACATGGTGGTTTGGCCCAATTTGATTGGAGTTCTATCCACTGGTTTTTTGATAAGAAAGATTATTCATTTAAGATCCATGGGCATCACTTAAAGTAAAATTTTCAAGCCACTCTGAATGTCTTTCTAGTACCATACACTTGGCCAGGAGAAGCATGTTTCATGACTCAGTGTTTTCTGAACTCTTTACAACATCTTTTTCTGAGTACACACTATTTACAAGTGAGCAATTTTGAAACAGAAGATAATTTTAAAATTGTTTCTTAACACATAAGCATAAGTTAATTCAGATTTGAGCTGGTAAGCTTCAAGCAAGCAGAAAAAAATATACAAATACATTCTTGAGGAGGTATTGTGGAAATTTCCCTAAGAACGCTGTATTCTATGACATGTTCTCAGATGATACATTCAAAGATTAGATTTCATCTGGAGTTCCACAATTGCCCTGTTTTTAGTAGCTGGCCCATTGTAATATATCTTTGGAGAGTGTTTATTATATTTTAAAATTTGGATCTGAATCCATCCCCAAGCTTAATACTGACATTCACAAGGGCTCGTTGGCTTTATCTCAGGCTAGAGAAAGCTCTTATTGTGGTCAGCTCAACTGAGCCAACTATTAATAATGTCAGAATACCATTCTGCAAAGGAAGGGAATACTTAGTCAAAGTGATTCATATTAGCTGAGCATGAGCAAAGAAATCTGAACAGGCTATTTCAGAATCTTGGACTGCCATTGAGTCCATTGCTCTTGTGAACACAGAGGGAAAAAAATCAGGGTTCATGCTCCTGGCTGTTCAGACTTCTTAGTAAATGTTTCACTGTGTCCCAAGGAGAAGACAGAGTGTTTTAATGTGGGAAATGGAACCTTCTGTGCTGTCTGTTCTGCGGAAAAGAATGTGGTTTCTAAAATATTACTTTTTGAACTTCCTGTACTGTATTTATACAGTTCTGACTCTTTAAAGGGCTAACTTGTGTTATGACTAAACCAGGCACTGATAGACCAGATTTGCCCTGTGAGAGGAACACACCACCCATGTACTGTTTCCTTTGTGAAGCACAGTCCTGCCTGAGTCTATACTCAGCAAACCTCTGGCAGTTAAGTCTTACTCATGAGTGTCATTTCTCTGCTTCTATGTTCTATCAAGAATATTTTTGCAGTTTAGGAGTGCAAAGCAAGAGCTTGCATGAGACCAAACTGGAATCTGATCCTGGGTTTGAGTTCATATCTCTGAACCTCGGCTTCTTCATTGTAAAATAAAGATAATACCTTATAAAGAGTGTTAAAGATTAATGGGGTGATCATAGTATCTCATAACTAGTAGGTGCTCAAGAAAGTTACTAGTTGTTCCAACAACCAGAATAATAGATTGCATTTCACTTTGATATGGAAAATGTATTATGTTGATGAAAATTCAGTGATGAACTTTTGAACACTGGCAAAGATTCAAGACTGTCTTTATGTGTACTCCCCAAAATGTCTCATTGTGAATAGGAGGAACAGATAAAACAATTCATTTAAAAAAACTGCAAACCCTAATGAAATAAACATTTTATGTAGTGACTTAGAAAACAATACATATATATATATATATGTAACATAAATATAATTAAAATGAAAGTTTCATGAAATAGTACTCTTCTACATGTGAAAGAATCTAATATTTTATATTCTCTTCCCTTTCACATCCACTCATAGTATATCTATCATACCTTGAAAAATACTTTGATGCCTAGGAGAGTAAATTATTTTATTACATAAGTTTGTTTTGTATTGACTAGTAGGTATGGTTTCATTTTACCTGTTTCTTAATTTCTAATTAAAGGCCAAGGAAACTAACAATTTCTAAGTATGTGCAATGTGCTGGACATTACCTACATTGTTCTATAGATATTGTGAACTCTTCATTTACAGCTAGAGAAGTCAAAGTTGCAAAAGATAAAGTACCTCCCTGGAGAATTCAGTCATAGATTTTCCATTTTCCTAAATTTGTCACATCTAGAACAGTGGCACATAAATAAGTTTTATCTCATGTAGTTTTCTCCTTTAAAAAAGTCATACATTTTTGGCAATTTAAGAAGATAATTTCAGTTCCAATTATAACAGAAAAATGTAGGGAAAACATCACATGTTAATTTTACTTTGTATAAATTTAATAAAGATTAGCTTTCCCCAAGAAATATTCTGAACTGTAAGAATTAGACTAATTCTTTATGAAGCACAGGTCACTGGCAAGTGACTGTTTTGTTCTGTCTTTCTAAATACAATAGTTTTTAAAAAGCTTTCCCTTTCAATGTTTTTAGAAAAGATAATACAAGAACCTATATTTTTCATTTATGTAGTTTAAAATGAGCTCAACTTTGATCATAAATCATAAACTTAGAATTTTAGTTTGATTCCAGTGTTTGAAAGGATGATCAAACTCCAAGTTTATTTTTTCATAGTTTTATTTTCTCCTACAGATGCTTCTCCACAATGGATTAACCACAGACATCTGAAGTTGTACTGTTTAAATATCTTTGAATTATTTTTGTTTAAAAATGTCAATGGGTACGATAGGAAAAGTACATTTTTTCCCTGTAACTTCAAAACAACTGAACAGAACCTTTGGACTAAAACCAGGAATTGAATGTTTCAGCTCTAAAAAGATTTTCTTCTCTGAAAAGTAATGAATGAGTCTGTCTGCAAGTTTAACTATTTCAAATGCCTGTTCACTGGCTTCCAGGATCCTATGATATTTTAAAAGTTCAAAAACATATAAGCATACTTTTATTTTCTCAAATACCCCTCAAATATGAAACTGTATAAACTTCATGTACATATAAAAAATTTATACGATGAAATCATTTTTTAAAAGTACTGCTCCATTTTGTAATGGCTTCTATTCCCAAACTTGTCCTAACCCTCGAGGATAGCCTCTGATCGCCAGTGGCATTTGAAGGATGATTTTCTCTTGTTCTTCACAGGAAGTAAGAAGAGTCCATTTTTGTGATAGCCCTTGAGAAAGTACAAATATGTGCGGCGCCTTTACTGCAGCAGATTACCAACAAAACATAAGATGCAGAATGCCCTGGAGACTGAACAAGGTCCATATTTGCTGAGGCTCTAAATTGGAGTAGTTAACTTGGAGCGGCTGCTCTCTGCCCTGCAGCAGGTGAGAAGGCAGACAGGTCAGCACGGGCTTTCTACTTTAGGAATCAGTTTGCCAAGGATGCCTTAGGAGCAGCTGCCCTGGTTTCCAGGTTCCAGAGCTTTCCACACCTTCTGGCTTGCGTTTGCTCCAGAGCTGCACGAGTCACTGACTGCACACAGCCTTGTTCACAGCGTGTGGCCAAACCCTTCTGAGACCTTCATTCCTGGGGAAAGTGAGCCAAGGAGGACATGGTGCGTGAGGCAGATTTTAAATAACACTGACCTTATAAAATTGCTCTTAAATTTTTAAAATCTACATTGGCTCTTTTTATTTCAAACCATTTCCTCGTTGTCATAGTCAATATTTGCAGAGGCTTTATAGGAACACAATATATCCTTTTTGTATTTCCATTCAAAACTAACTGTATCTTTACGGCAGATGGACTCCCTTTTTTTGCTGAAGGAAATTTGTGCAGATAAGATGAATGGCAACTAAGAGTTAAATGGTGACTCATTTGATAGTCAAAGGTTATCAGAAGGAAAATATGAAATAAGGGACTACCCAACCTACTGAGGGACTCACTTTGTTCTCTTTTTTTCCCTGAAACACTCTTTGCATTCTCTGATAAACCAAACAGGAGACAAAGTGTATAATCCAAAAAATATACGATATCATTTTGTCAGGGAAGAAAATAAATTACACTTAATCTATCTTACAGCTTTGTAAGTGAGTAAATGTAGCAATATAATATATAAAAGGAGATGAAATTAGCACTCTTTCAATATGATTGCTGTTTTTCTTGATAATGATCGAATAGTAGTTGATTTCATAGAAATAAAGGAGCAATGTACATTAAATTGTGCTCTTGGGATATTAACCTGGCATTACCTCTGCAAAAAAGGGACCAAGATGAAGACTAGGAAATGCAGTTTCATTTTTGGTGCCAACATAATTTAAAAAATCAATATTCAGCGTTAAATTTGTTATTAAATAGCCAAATGGCAGCATGAAAAGACCTTAGGCAATAAGCGCAGAGACAAGGGTTCTAGCTAGAATTGGCTGTCTACTGACCTTAGTCAGGTTGCTTTACTGTGTTGAAATTAACTTTGTAAACTTTAATCTAGAATAAGCTAAATCCCCAGCACGTTTTAAAGGTCTTAACACAAAAATTTTGGGAGAAGAATGCTATTTCCACACACACATGCACGCACGTGCACACACACACACACACATGAACACATGCGCACATACACAGAACTTGGAACTTCAAGGATTAGGGTGGATGATGAGACTCACAGCACCAGGGCTCCCTGACAGAGCCTTGGGAGTTGACCAGAAGTGTCACCTCCTAAGGAGGCTGTTCTGTATGGTGGAAACCTCCGCACTCACTCATCCTCGCTTTCTTCTGTGTCTCCTGAAACTCCGTGCTTCCACTCTGCTCTGGAGATTGTTCCATGAAACTACCATGCTGTCTTCCTCCTCTGGGTTAATTTCTCTCTCCATATCACTCTCTATAGTCTCACTACCTCCATTCTTGGAATGATTCTGTATTCCTCATTCTCAGTGTGATACTCTGAAGTTACTGTGACATACAATGTACAGAGGCCCAAATTCTGAATCTATCACTTTTAATAGCAAGTAATTTTGGGCAAGCCACTAAGACTTAATTCCTTCATGCATCAAACGGTAACAAGTATCTATCTCTTAGGATTGTTATGAAGTTTACATGTAAAATGTTACATGTGAAGTACTTGCACTGGGTCAGACACATGGCAAACTGAAGTACTTAACAGTGTTGTGAATCCAAGAGCTGTCTGTGGCATCCACCTGTATGGTAACATTTATCTCTTTGCTTTGGAATGTCCCACGTGGTATATCTTCTTTTAACTTTATCCACTGTTTCCTCCACATTTCAATTAGGCCTTGTAGACCCTGAGAAGAGAAAATAGGTCTTGTTCACAGCTGTACCTCAACGCTTAGAACTGAGCTTCTCTTATGATGTAGACAAAAGGAATACTGTTGAATACTTGGCTACTCCACTTTCTAGTCTAATAGAAAAAAAGACTAAAACAACAATTTTAACCTAGAGATATAATCTGTAGTAAACCAGAATGGTTTAGAATTTTTAAAAAATTAGAGTTTTTGAACAATATACAGTGTTTGTTTTACTATTTTGGTCATTTGAGGCAGGTGACTAGACATTCACTCTAGTTGTAATGTTCTCCAAATGTCCACGGGTCAGAGGCTTAGTGTCTAGCTTGACACTACTGAGAGGTGGTAGAAACTTCAAGAGGGTTTTAAGTCATTGGAGGACTGTCCCAAGTGGGGACTGTGGGGTCTGATTCCTTCCTTCTTTTCTTTTTCCCTTTCTGCCCACTGGGTGAGAAGTTTAGCTTTGCCATACACGTCTGCCATCATGTATTACCTCAACATGGGATCCAAGCAAGAGGGTCAATGGTAATGGAAAGAAATGTTAAGAATCATGAGTAAAAATAACTCTTTATTTCTCTCTAAATTGATTTATAAGATGAAAATATGTCCATATATTCTTTTGGTTCTTATTGATGACGGTAACATAAGTTGATGTTCATATTTTCATCTGCCCAAAGTAGTCAAGAAAATGCTCTGTTATCTATTTTCTAAAATACAACAAGTAATTGAGAAGTTAAAAGTCAACCTGTAGGACACCCTATATGAAATATGAAAGTTTTCTTTTGATTACAAAATGACAGATACTTACACCAACTCTACACCACTCCTGGTTATTGAATATAATTATTCCCATTTTGTCAGAGTTGCAGGGAAAAAAGGAAGTGATTTGCTTATTTATTAAGGGGCTTAATTTTAGGTGTCTTATTACACATTATTTTCTCTATAATGTTAACTTTTCCTCAAGTCTGCTCTGCTGCAATGCCCACCACGGTACCATGAGCATATTATCTTGATCATGAAAGATATAAAGTTATTCTCAACTCTGCCTCCTCTACCTGTGGTCAACCTTTTTTCTGATCATACGTTTGATCATGGGGTATCTAGTTCTGAAAGAATTTCCTCTTTTCATACTCAAATGTCATTAGCAAAATGTAGCAAAATAAAGGGTAACTACAGATAAATGTTACTGAAGTGAGAATACATTTGTAGAAAGTTTCTTTTCTCTAAGACATCTACCCAGAAGGACTGTACTTAGTTGGCTACAGGTACTCAGATGGATGTATATAGTCATAACTCTAGAAATAGGCATTCTGGATATGTGTGAAAAACACAAATATAAGAGGATAAAGCACTTTATAAAATATAGGATTTAAAAAGGTATAGGGGGAGAAGAAGAAAATATAAATAATTTGATTTTAAAAGTATAATTATGAGACTGGGTTTGGTGCTACACGCCTGTAATCCCAACATTCAGGAGGCTGAGGCAAGAGGATTGCCATGATTTCAAGACCAGCCTGGGCTACAGAGTGAGTTTAAGGCCCACCTGAACTATCTTGCAAGACCCTGTCTCAAAAATCAGAACAAAACAACAACATATATATATATATATATGATTATGACTTTATCATCTTTCAAATGACTTACTGGTAAGAAATAATTGTAAATCTACAATCATGGGAAGGCACTTTATAATTAACAATAATATTTATATTTTCTATCATATAATGGTTTAACATGGAGAAAATCATGAGCTACCCTCATTCTTTAAACAAGCATTTGTTTGCTTCAGTGATTGCAGCTTGGCTAGGTGATCTTGGGATTTTTTTCTAAGATTTAGTCAGTGATATTGAGCAGGCACTAAAGAAAGAAAAGAAGGGAAACTATAAAGTAAATAAACTTAAGGCAGAAGATACATGTACCCAGAAAGTTCAACAATTTAGAATATTTCTCTGATTTTTTTGAAGTCCAAAAGTAATCTGTATTGATTATAACAGGAAGTTAGTCTTCCAACTCAGAGAAAGCATGTGTGTGGCCAGAACCCTCCACACACACACACACACACACACACACACACACACACACACACAGACACACACGCACACAAAAAAACACTGAAAAATTTAAAAGACCTTTTGTGAGAATCACAACTTCCTATGTCGTCTCTCTTCACAGTCTCTAAAGGTATTTTATTCAATTCATACATTTTAAATGCAAGGCCTTAAGAAATGGATATGTGTAAAATTTTATACTAAGAATTAATTATAAAATTATGCTGAACATGGTATAAGTATACAGGTACCAGTATAGAGTATGATAAACATATTTTATTTCATTTGTTAGCATCATAAGTTAGCATCAACTTCTGTTACCTTCATTAATCAGAACCAATATTAAACACTATTTTTTATTATTTCATGTCTTTATTAGTCCAATAACATAAATTAATAACTGACTTTACTCTAGATGGAGTGTTCAAGAAAACACTCTATTCTTTTGAAATGCTGACAGAGTCACAAAAGAACGAAAGGACTTGACCGTGGCAGTGCAGTCATCCCACAGGCCATCATTTTAGTGATCCCAAGTACACTGTGACAGACCACAGACAGCAACGAAACACCTTCTGTCATTGTGGTCTTACATCCTGTATCCATAGTGGCATTTTTTACTTTAATGTAGTACATGTTTGCAATGAATAATGCTGACATTTGTCACCGGGAATTTGTACACACACATAGCACAACTTTATTCTTTTTTTGTCCCCTTTCGCTCACATCTCTCCTTGCTTCCTCCGACTCTGAATCTCTTTCCCACTGGTAAAGCTTTATTTCAGCTTTGTTTCTTGCTTTTCAGATCCTTTACCCTTCCTCCTCCATCTCTTGTTCCCTTCCTGTTATCTATCCTTTATCTTGCTCTTTATTTGTTTTTCACTAAATATAGCAAACTAAATTTTGGGTGAGAGAAAACAGTGATGCTAAGGGAGAAAAAAAGAGGAAAAAAGAATGCAACCTGGCAACTGGTTAATTAAAATAATAATGTTGTCGGCCTTTTTCTATTGGAAATATGCACTTCATCCTGCTGCAGCGGCCGGGTAGATCTGCTGATAAGACTGGGGGACGCGGTGGAGGTTAGATGAATGCTTACCATGTGTGACCAAGTGGGAGGAAACTGTGGTGAGACAGGGCAGCAGGCAAATAACTCACTTAGTGTCTGGCATGATGCTGCATCTCTTCTGCAGCAATTCTGTATTATGTATAAGTTATGGGATTTTGATCTTGCTTGATGCCTGTTGCAAAGAGCATTTTGGCTCATAGTAAGTTGTGATCATTTCTGCTTCACATGTATTAAGCACTGCCAGTATTCACAGTTCAGTCTCAGAAGCTGTAGAATGAATGCAAAACCATGTTGCTTTCTGGCATTCGGAGAACTTGCCAAAGTCCATAATGTAATGACAGCTAAGTGTTACCACAAAACTTGATTTTATATCTATGTCTCGTTAATTATAGTGTGTCAATGTGGCTCTTACAATTTTGATTTATGATAGCAGAAAAGTTATCAGGATATGATAAAACAGGATGAAGTGTTTCCACTACAATTTTATATTTTATTTAAGTCAGTCAGAGAGATTTTTGACTTTTCCCCAGACACTAAAGAGAAAAACCAGACAGTGAGGCAGAATATTTCACAATACAATATGCAGATTATTATGGTTAAAACATCTTAGGTAAACTATTCTGTTGGGTACCCTTCACGTTTTGTTTTTTGAAAATCCCAAATCCTTTTGAAATCTGAAAACTAAAACTACTGATCTCTGAAACCCTAGAGAACACGCAGACCAGAAAAGGAAATCTGACACAATAAGAGTAAACAGTGACTCTGCCTAAGATGGATGTGAACTGTCAAAAGGCCCACTGCCGTCGAATTTCAATCTCTGCGGACCATTTTAATTCTTCTGCTTTTCTTTTTTTCTTTTGACAGCTCCCTGGAGCTTTCCGGTGTCTTTTGTGGATGATTCTGGTAGCTGAGCCCCTTTCCCACTACTTCTTAAGGCTGCCCAAAGCGTTCACATTTCCTTTGTCTATCAGAGGTTTTCACAGCGCCCTTATCTCTGAGAAGAATATTTAGATTTTTACTTCAGACCAATAGAGGTCAAACCTTTATGTCTTTCAAAATTTTTATATTGATTTATTTATTTATCTTTGTTTTAATGGAGGCAAAGATTCATACACTATATACCTCCCCCTGCCTTATTAGCATCCAAAAGCAGCAACACAGTGTGAACCCCTAGGAGGAAAAGTTGGTGTTTTCAGCATCACAAGCAGCTGAGTAATTTAACCACTTTGGGCTTCAACTTGCAAGGCAAAGATTTTGGATATGTAATGAATGAATTATATAACGCCTATTGCATACCAGCTATTCAAAAATTTAAAACAATTCAAAAATTAAATTTTAAAAATTTAAAATATTTAAAAAATTACCGTATGGTAGTGGAATCCAGCAGTCTACTGAGGGGTGTGTATCCAACAGACATGAAACCAGTATGTTGAAGAGACAGCGACAATCCCATGTGCATTGTAGCAAAGGAAAAATATTAATGTAGATGCCCATCAACTGGTAAGTGGATAAAGTAAATGCAGAACCTGTATACCACGGAGTACTAGCTAGCCATAGAAAAGAATAAAATTCTGTCATTTGCAATTTTGTGGTGGAGATGAAGATCTTCTTGTTAAGTAAAATAACCTAGGCACAGAAAGACAAGTATCACATGATTTTATTCATATACATAATCTTTAAATAAGTAATTTCATACGAGTTGAAAGTAGAATACTGGTCATCAGAAACTGAGGCAAATAGCAGAGGCGAGAAGGAAGCTCAAGGAAAAGTTGATTGATGGGTACAAATCATAGTCACTGCAGAGAGGAAGAAGTTCTATGTACTGGTGCATAGTCAGGGAACTGCTAATAACAAGAAAGTATTGTACATTAAAAAATGCTTAAAGAAGAGGTTTTGAATATTCTTACCATAATGAAACGACAGCTGGTGTGGTGGCACTTGGGAGACTGAGGCAGAAGGATGATTGCAAATATGAGACCAGCCTGGCTAAAAAGTGATCTAAGGCCAATTTGAAATGCATTGTGAGACTTTGCCTCAAAAAGACAAAACAAAACCAAAACAAACAAATAAAAAAAAAAAAAACGATAGACTTTTGAGGATATGTATATATGTATATTTATCACAAAACATCACATATATAGAATTTTTATGGTTGTATGTATCAGTTTAAAAAGTAAACAATAGGAATGAATTTAAAAAAGAAATTAGGACCTGAAATAAGAGAATTTTTAAACATTCTAATCTTTAGGCTGCATTATCATGAGATGACAACTTTTTGTTCGATTTATGTTTGTTGTAGTTCATGTTTGTAGTACATAATGATCACATTCCTCACGGGGAATTGGTACGTGGATATAGCACATCACAGTTCCTTCTTCACCCCCTTTTCCCTTCTCCCTCCCCTTCCCTCCAGCGCCTGGTCCCCTCCCATTTGCAAAAATATGTATTTCCCTACTTTCCTTTATCTATCTTTAATTTTGCCCTTTATTTATATCATGGCTTTCTGATGTAAGACAAACCATGCAATATTTCATCTTATGTGTCTGACTTACTTCATGTTACATTATGGTCTTAACATTCATCTATTTTACTATAAATGACTTAAGTTTATGCTTCTTTATGGGAGCCTGGTACTCCATTGTGCTTAAATATCATATTTTCTTTATCCATTCATCTATTGGTGGACATATAGACTGCTTGCATGACTTAGCTATTATGAATTGTGCTGCTAAACAGAGGTATGTAAAATGATAATTCTAAAACCAGAGAAGTAAGGTATTTTTCATCTATGTCTTCCCAACAGCCTATAATAAATAAGCAAGTCTTTCAGCTTTGGTCTTTCCAGAAATTACATTTGCAATTCATATTTCAATTCAGTTATCTATAGGTGAAGGATATTAATTACATAAATAAGAACAATCTCTTTATTATCCTTTCTACCTTCTGTTAGTTCTGCATGCATGACATTTCAGTTTCATGGAAGGAGATTCTCTCCAAACCAAAATATTCCTCTTCTACAAGATCTTACTTTGGTCACTGTTCTTTTGAAATAACTCTTTTCAATCCCTATACCAAATTAAAAACTTCATTCACAACTCAAAGTTTTGCAGTGCTGGGTTGTTTAACCTTTACTTTTATTCTTTAAACATTTTATGTTTTTAAATCTTTTCTGTGAGTTCTAGGACTTGAATAAAAATTAAGTTTTTATTAAAATCAAATTTTGCAAAAAGTTTGGACAATTCTTTTCCTGGCCTCAGATGGAACATTTGATAATTATGAATGTATACAAATTATATTTTAAATATTAAATGAACAAAGCAAAACATTTAACAACATGACTTACTGGTTTTTTTGAAAAGAACATGGATCTAATTTCTCACAATAGTTATTTTAATACCAACTCAACTGTAATAGTCTTCAAAGTGAGGTGTACAACAATCCATTTAGGTTCAATAAAAATGTTAGAATTTCTCTTATACTTATTTTTTAATCTAAAAAGTAGAAACAATTTGCCTTAGTAAATCAGTAAATTTTCATTGCTTCTTCTTTTACCTCACCCTAAATCCTACACAACCTGGCCTTGATGCATGGTAAACTAGGATAGGAGTGCTAGCTTTACTGTCAGAAAGTGGTCGTGTGGGAGGCTTCATTAGATCATTTAATCATCTCTCTATATTGCAGTATGTGGTGGATGAAAAACTGGTGGTTAAATTATCACCAGCTAAACTGAATCAGCATGGTGCCGAGTAGGGGACCCATCTGAGGATTGTTGCCAACATAAAAGGGGAACTGGATGAAATATTAGTTGTTGCTATTTGGAGCCACTGGCTTTTTTGGAGCTGTTGATTCTCCTGCGAGAGCTTGTCATGATGGCTTCCCTGATATGAACTCAGCTGTTATCATTAGAGGAGTCAAGACCACGTTGCTGGGAATGGTTACAGTTCACTGTTGGGGAGCTCTGGACCTTACTTTGAGCATTGCTTCTGGAGGGGAAGATGTGTGCTATTCAGTCTCCCGGAGAAGCTTGTCATGCTGGCTTCCTGATATCATCAGAGGAGCTCAGGATCTTGTTTTCAATGTTGGAGGAGCTCGGGACCTTGTTGTCACTGAAGATGGTTGTGATGTTTTCAGGGGAGCCCTGGTCCTTATTTTGAGTGACCTTCCTGGCTCCAGTGCAGAACCCTCAACCTACTGGCACAAATCCTTCATCCCACTGCATAGACTTTCTGGTTTCTATCGCTGACATTTGGGCCTTCTGAGCATTACTCTATGGAACATACTTGCATCAGGCATTCCTGTGGGCTCCAGGCCTCCAGATGAACTTGTGGAGAGTATTGTTATGGGTTCTAGGTCTTCAGTTGGACTCATGTAGGACATTGTTGTGGGATCCAGGCCCTCAGCTTGATTCTCTAGGTCTTTAATGTGTGGACAGATTTCCTGTACTTCTGTATTTGACCCCCTGGGTGACCATTAAATTTTAAATAATACTATAAATTATGTATCCTGTAGTAACTTTTCTTCTTGAAAACCCCTGACTTCAACAAAATATAACACAGTTTTTCTTTTGTTTCCAGTTTCGTGGCTTGATGGCTATCACTAAAATACCCCCTCACATATATTGAAAATATATGTTCTGATGAAGAAGTCTAAAAAATTGGTACTACAAGCCTAAGAGATCAAGAAAGAAAACAGAATCATTGATACATTTTCCACTAGTAAAAAGTTCTTGACCAGCCACAACATGATTGACTGTCTGACACTATCTATTAAGTGATGACTCACCCCAAAGAAAAAGAAAAGATCTCCCCCCAGAAAAATACCAAAAGGGCTTCTTGAAATGAATTATATTCACCAAGTTTAACTCAACCCTTACACTGAATATATACATAGTGAGATATTAATTGATGGAGTCACCCAGTTTAACTATAAAAATATTTCTTTTCATTATTTAAAAATTTGTAGTTTTGTAGACTTTATGTTTGTAATTAACATGGCAGTACATGTATCTCATTTGTATTTGCAAATAGGTATAAGAGATCAAAGTAAAAACACCATTCACTGTTTTGTTTTTTTGTTTTTTTTTTAGTAGTGGAGATCGAACTCACAACCTTGTCCTTGCCAGGCAGGTGCTTATGCCACTGAGCTAAATCACTGGCCCACCATTCACTTTCTTGGATACAAATTCTTTACTAGACTAAACTTCTTGAAGGTAGGGGCATAAATCATCTATCCTGGGACTTCCTCAGGGACTATATTAATGGGAAGTGAGCAAATGTGGTTCACATCCTAGTGATTCACATTCTCTGGTTTTAGAGCATTTGGCATTTGCAATTTTCAAGGTGATATTTGCTCTAAAGAATTTAACCCTTGAACATATTATGCCGAAGTTGTAGTTAGAGATGTTTGGCAAAATTAATAATGTTACCTTTACATAATCATTTTCAACTATATCTTCATATCATGCTGTTTTTTGTATGATAGAAATACATTTATAAAAATAGTTCTTAAATTATTTTGGATTGTCTTTATATCTATGGTGCATCTGTGATTCATTTAAGACATATATATTTTACTAATTTGCTAGGACCCATTAATTACTCACACTATATGAAGAGGCATACATGCAAATGTTTATGACCATATTTTATGACACTAAATTCATGCTGTTTACAAAATTCAATTTCACCTTTATTCATTTCTACTTTGAGTTCTAGATAATGATACTTATGAGATATATAAACAAGTACTTATTTTCAAGTAATCTGTAGATACAATTTAGTAAGCTTAAAATTTTATATGGGTGTGAGGACCCATATAAGGACCGATATATATGAGGACTCTGTTTGGGAACATATAAAATGATATAAAAAGAATTTGGTTTCTAATTCCAGTGATATCTTTCTAAAATCACAGACAGATTTTTCTAATGAAAATATGATACAGTGTAGCTACAAGTAGAGGATAAAAGCTTGGAGACTTGGAAATACATGATCACGTTAAGTGCTTCTTGTATAGGAAAATCCATCTCATAACTGCTGGATCAAAAGCATGGAGTAACTAGAGATGCTGATAGACATGGCAAAGAGGCTGTGTGGAGTCAAGTTTCCTGAATTTGACAAAGGTTTAGAAATGATCTTCTTCCTCCTGGCTGCAAAAGTCTTCCTTCTATGCTGGAGACATCATACTTCCTCAGAGAGCCTGCTGCTTCCAGTGAAATCTGTCTTGGTTGATTTTCTCATTTATGAGACAAAATACTTGACAGCCACAAGTTAAAAGCAGTAAGGTTTATTTCAGCTTGCAGTCAGTGAGGTTCCAGTCCCCAGTCAGGACTCCAAGGCAGGGTGGCACGGCAGAGGGGCATCACAGAAGAGAAAGAGCTGACGGCAGAACAGGGTAGGCAGAGCACAGTAGCAATCACAAACTTGCGTTTATGTTTCATCCGGGCTGGAAGCCTTTTGGGTGGTGCCACCCTTAATCCCGAATCATATACTTAATCCACATTCACACATGTCTAGATTCAGCCACCTTTGAAATTCCCTACCTATGACCACAAGAGGCTTTGGGAAAATATTTAGACACAAGCCATAACAACATCTTAATATATCTCTGATATTTCAGGCCTTGTTTTTGCCTTTATCTAGATATAAAGCCCTTTCCACTAAGGAATCTGGAACAACCCCTCTTCAATTCCTCTGATTCACCAAAGAAACTAAGAGGACATTGATGCCCATATTGGACTATGTTTTGCATGGGACACAAAAACACTGGATAGTCCATTTCATTGCCCTTTCATTAATTCAGTAGTGACCATTAGCAAAATGCCTACTATCTCAGAAATTGTCAAATTGTTCCACAGTTGTTTCTATCTAGTCTTATTAATTATAAAACTCTTTGGATTTTGTACAGGGCAGATGACTTCCAGGTAGATTCTTGCTGTTGGGTAATGTGTGCAATGTCTGGGTGACTTCATTAAAAAGGAAGCTGCCTACGTTTAACCTTTTGTCTCCTTACCCAGGTACAGAAATGCAGGTGTGATTGTAGTGAGTTAGTTTGCACCTCCTCTGACAGCCATCCTGATGCTGATAGGAGGAGGCCGGGTTCCTGTTTGACCTTTTGGGATACAGGTACCTGCCTGCTCCTGACTGTCAACTTACCCTGAGCCTGCTCCATGAGGGAGAACAAAACTCCCATCTTGTTTGAGCAGCTGTACTTTGGGGAATCTCTTGGTCTGAACCTGAGTGAGTAGTGGATATTAAAGAGTGGAAATCTGTATAAATGATTTAATAGAACATTGACTTGGGTAAGAAGTAATTTTGCTTGCATCATTGCAACATCTGATTTTATTCTTGTATTTTTCTGTTCTTGTAGTGCCCATACTCACCAGTATAAATTCTATTTTTTCCATCAAAGGTTTGTTCCAATACTATCCACTTAGTAGGTCTTTCCAATATTGCTTCTCCTCTTGAGTAGATCCTGTGTAGTCTGTGCAAGAGTAATTTCTTCCTTCTTGCTTTTCACCTAAAATAATAGCTATTCCTGTGTCTGTAGATTCCACAAGGGACTTCAGGACAGGAACTATCATCTTATTAACTTTTCTATCTCTTCATATGGAGCCCAATGTCTTGTATACAACGGACACTTAGTAATCCAAAAAATGTCTGTGAAGTATTCATCAAATATACTTTTAGTTTTTGAGTGTTTTTAAGCTAAAATATCTAAGCTTCAGAAAATGCTCATACTTACTTCTTTTCTGCTGATTCATTAGAAGAATAATTATAATTTCACAGGCTTCAAATGAAAGGTAATTTCAAGAGAACAATATGCAGTATCTTTTTTTTTTCCAATTAGAAAATATTCACCAGCTTTGAAAACATAACCAGGAAAACTGACTGTTGTTAGGATAAGATAATTATGATTGCAATAAGTAGTTTAAAAAGAAATGTCACTGCTTCTGTTTTATTTTTCACATTGTAGGGTTGTGGGCTATTTCAGCATGATGTTTTCAGGACCTGGTATATATTTTTATTTCCCTATGTGAATCTTTCATCCTTTTACTGACATTTATTATTTTTATCCAATTATCTTAAAAGGAAAGCTCTGGCCAGGCAAATTGGTTGGTGTCTGCCTCTGAAGAGACATTCATATCTCCCCACTTAGCTTTCAAGTTCTGTGATCAGGAACCCTCAGGCTCATTTTTAAGGAGGCTTCAGTCTAGTCGAATTTCGTTGTCTCCCAAAATGTCCCCAATGAGATTACGTGATGGGAAGATCAATCTACTGAAGGTACTTAAGCAATAAATCTGAGCTTTGTCCAGTCACTGTTCCTTTCAAGCCTTGTGGCAGAAAATTAAGCCACAAGAACGTTGACAAATTAGATATTACCCCATCTAATTGTGTATGTTTAAGCTTATCACACTGAATCACAGTATTGTAACTGACTATTATGCCAACAAGGCCTTCGTTTAATCAGTCCAGTGCCATTTAATAGCGATTAATCTTCCAACCAAAATGTCATATTAAGGTCACAGAAACTTAAAAGCTAAAAAAGAAGAGGACATTAAGCCAGTTGATAAATAGAGAAAAACAGCATGTTGCACCAAAGAAACTTCTGAGCACTTTGTTTTGTTAGAAACTGGTAGAATATTTAATGACACTAAGTCTTAACTTTCAGCTAAAAACAAAAACAATTTAATTTAATGCCTTTGGTTCAAAAGGAGATCATTCTTTGAGTTCTTTAGTGGGTTTTGTTTGTAAATAGGAAACTCTTGTCCACAGAACACTTAAAATTGGTGGTTTATGGTATAGGTTCATGACTTTTATTTGGATTATTCTTGGTTTTCTGGTATTTTTCCTTTTGCTGTTACTTCTAAAGAGGAAAGAAATCAGGTCTGATACAATATTTAAGATGGATTAAATAGCATCTATTTTAGCACAGTTTCAAAATATTTTTTAAAGGAACAATTTGTTTCTCGTTTGCAAGGGAGTTTTTGCATTCTAGAAAACTTGCCAAATTGAATGTAAGAGGGCAAAAAGGGGATACTGAAGATCTTTTAAAATTTTTATTATTAATACCCAAGAGTGTACAGTACCAGTCATTAAAGTCCATGTAAGCACCTCACAAGACAAAACTGGTGAAAAGTTTCACTTCAGTATGCTTTAGGGTAGATGCTGCTTGAGAACAGGATGCTATGTCTCTCCTAGTTTGTCTTTCCTACTTTAGCCCTGCCTGGCCCTAATAAATATTGCTCCACTAGCTGATTGACTCTGAAAGCAGAGTTGTTTAAATTCTATACAGAAAAAAGACAGCGCATTCAAGGCCTCTCTCTTTTCCTGGGAGAGTCCTAGTAATTTCCATGAAACATGTAGCTTCAAAATGGAACTTAAATATTTTGTGACATGATAAAACTGATTAAAAAGACAAGTAATTAAGATTCAAAAATAACAGCACAGAGACTAGGAATTGGACCACTTTAGAGAGAAGAAGTGAATTTCAGTTTTCATTCACAGTACTTAAGAAGCTCAGTAGGGAAGATGTTTTTAAGGCTCATGTTTTTAAGGCTCATTGAGATTGCTGTCTCATCTTCTGTTCATCTGTGTGAGCTAGTGCAGTATTTGCTGGTTACTTAGTGCTAATAAACACTTGAAATGTGGCTTGTCTAGTCACACTGAGATGTGCTGCAAAAGTGAAATGGTACAGATTTCAAAGACAGTGTTAGAAAGGAACACAAACTCATCAATTTTACTTGTTGATTATGTGTTGAAATGCTTTTTTTTGGTATACTGAGTTAAATGAGCTGTATTGTTGAAATTTATGTTGCCTGTTTCTGCAGACTTTTTTTTAAAATGTGGCTATTGGGAAATTTAAAATCACAAGTATGGCTAGCATAGTATTTCTACTGGACAGTGTTGTGGTAGACCAGTGAAGGATCAACTAGATTAGTACCATCATTGAATTGGAGCAGATATGATTCAGAATTCAGAAGAGACCCCCTTTCTGATCTATTCTAATCCTCTAGGTCAGGCCATATCCAAGAACTTTCAGCTCTTAATGAAACAGCTGGAGTTATAATACCAAATGAAAAATAAATGTAATAACAGCAATAGTACACATGAAACTCCAAGTACTACTTTTGAAAAGGAAGGGATTATGTTACTCAGCATGATGGAAAGAATGGTAAAATAAAATATAATCAAGCAATTTCTGGGGACCCAATAAGACGAGCGGAGATTGCAGAGTAAAGGTTGGAGGTTAACTTAAATGATTCCTTAAGTGTCAGGGTTGTATAACACTTGAGACAGGTTGTGACTCTTCTTTTTCTGGAGGGCAGTGATAATAAGTTAGGGTTTCCTCTGAAGTCCTAGATAAGTATAAGATTGGAGAAGACAATTCAAGATACCAACCCTGGTATCTGTATTTATTCAGATACTTTGAGTGCCTCTGAAAGTTGCTGACAAGACTGGACTAGACTATCAGTTCTTTCAGATACAATGAGATTCCACCTTGGGCCACTTTAGTTTCTCTCCTTAGCTGTTAATGATATTCGCCTTAAACTTCATGACTTTCTGACATCTCATCTTTCTCTTAAAAGCTTTACATTTTAAAGTTTTGTATCAGGAATTTGATGGAAAGTACCTCAAAATAGAAACCTGCAGTTATTTTCTTTTTTTTTATGAAAAGCCCTGGCATGCAAGTGATTATATTTATTGGAAAGCTGAATGGGCATACACATCATTGGACATGGTGGTCATTTTAAAACATTTGGTAGGTAAATATATATCAAATAATAATAAAAATCAAATGTTTGCTCTTCAATAGCTTAGGCAGAGAAGGCAGCTAAAGTATGACAGGACCCCCCAATTTCCTCAAGTCTGGTCCAATACATTAATAGAACAAAACTTTGATAAGCAAATGCTATACTGCAGTGTAATAATATTTGGATTTTATTTATCAGTAAAGTATAATGTTAGATCAAATCTTGTAAATTATCAACAATACCTCTAAAAATATTGATACAACAAAATTTTTGTAAGAGAAGTTCTTCTGGCAGAATGACTTTAAATTACAAAATGAAGAAATAGTTACTTCTCATATCAGTATGAAAAAACCAAAGGGAACCATACAAAGAAGTTTTTTGAAGAGCATTCTATTTAAGTATAAATAGAAGTCCCTCCTCAAGTTTAAAGCATTACCCAGGATTTATTGCTTAAAAGTGGCATCCAAAGTAATGTCCTGAGTGAAAACCCCATTTTTTTGTTTTGTTTTGTTTTTGGACAAAATTTTCTGGTCTTCATTTCTGTAGAGTTTGGTTAACTCATAGGCTGGTATCTTGAGTGGATCACAGATGAAATATTCTCTTATATTTATTTTCACACATCAATATCTAGTTGAAAATTTCTGTGCTTTAGTGACTATGAGTTAGTCTTTTTTTTTTTTTTTTTTTTTTTTTTTTTTTTTTTTGCCTTTCTCCTTTTTGTCGGTACCGGGGATCAAATTCACGACTGCCTGCTTATAAGGCAGGCATTTATGCCGCTGAGCTAAATCCCCAGCCCCTATGAGCTAGTCTTGAGTAAGGAGGTAAAATCAGACAAAACATGGCAAAATATCTGGGCATGGCCAAAATAATGGACATTTATATGCCTTTTTGACTTTCTAGTATGTAAAGAATTTATATTTAATTCATTTGTATTGGATTTTTTGTTACTTCAATTCCAAGGAAAAGTAATTTTAACTGGCTTTTCCTGTAAGGAATCTGTGTGTTTGTGTGTGTGCGCACATGTTTATTTCTTCTTTTTCCTAAACTATCATCTTTACATTCAAACATTTGTTCTAACAATGCCAAAAATTTAACTTCCAGTCATTTACTCTACCTTTGGCTGGAACATCTCTTTAATTTCAGTGCCAGCACACAAGTATTTGGCCCTTTATAAAGGTCACATATTTTCCTTCTAAGTAGAGTTGCTCTAGCTATATCTGAAGACGTGTGTCTCCAGTCTTCCAAATGAGGGCTTCGCACTATGGTAAGGATTTTACAGTGGCCGTTCAGACTTTTGATACATTCAAAATTTAAAATAGCAAAAAAAAAAAAAAAAAAGACACAAAAAACAACTGACTGGTGCCTATATAAAAGATACTTTACCTAAATAAATTACTGGTGAATGTAGCTGTGAAGTTTAAAAATGGCTAGAAAACCATATTGTTACTATAAGCAAACTATATGAAAAAATTTGCAAAGGAGCATATTGTAAAACATTTTCCCTTAAGGTTGATCAAATTGCTTTAAACACTAGGAAAACACTGCAGATGTTAGGATGCGCAGCAAAAGTTAAAGTAACTGCCATGTACCCTTTTATGGAGGACCTCAATGATAGTTTCAAATATCCTAAAACAGTTCTTCCCCATTCCAACCCTCATCCTCCTAGGAAAGAGGAACCATTGTTTGGGGCAGGCCATTTAATTCTTAGTACTTTTATCACCATGAGAGCTCCCAGCCTTAACGGGGAACTTGGTTTTTTTTATTTGTTTTCTTTTGAAGATATTGATGATTCGCTCCTATCAAATGTACAGTTTAGTGAGATGGATGGCACTGCACAAACTGGCAGTTCAAGGAAGTCCTACCTAGCTTGTTTACATGAACACGTTTTAGAACAGCCATTTAGCTTCCAGCCAGACTGGCCCTGCTGCCCAGCACTAAGGGGAAAAGCAGTCCGAGGGCCTATAGGTCGCTGATAAACTAACCCCCCATTTGGCAAGCAAGGAAGGGGACTGATAAGGGCTCTGATTTATGTTTTATCTGTCACTAAGTTTTCAGTCAAGTCGACCAGCCAGCCTGAAATTACTCGTTTCTGTTATCACTTTAGAAGCCAATTAAGTGAGGCAGATTCTGAGGCAACTTTTAAAAAGAGCTTCTTTTCACGTCTCTCAGAGAAGCTTAACTTAGCCACGCTGCTTTAACACATATACATTTGGCTCAGTGAACTTTGAGGTTGTAAAGTGCTCACGGGCTCCACTTCAGGGGATTCTTAACTCCCTGTCTTACCTATGTGAAACTGTGCTATTCCTTTGCAAGCACAAAGCCAGTCTGGATGCTATGATTGCAGAAATGCTTGAATTACTTTAAAGTTTAGATCCTAAAGAATCTGTGGCAATATGAAAACTACATACACCATTTTATTTGTGTTTTCCTAAAAAGAAGACTCTACAAACAAGGTCAATTTGGATTTTATATAAAATGGAAGTTGATTCAAAACATACCAAAATGAAACAAAACAAAACAAAGCAAAAATTCTCTCAAAAATAAGATGATCTGTCTTCAGGGAGAAAGAGTGTCAGTGGGTACAATCAGAAAGTAAAAAAGTCCTGTTTACTTGCTGATGGATGCCACAGCATGGCTATGGGGGTCAATAGGAGATTAGCTGACATGAAAGCAAAGGGGTGTGCTCTTATCTAGTAAGCCAAGCCAAGTCAATAAATGAAAGCCCCTGGGTACTCTTCCACAAACCTATTTCAAGTTGTTTCCCCCTAAGTTTAAATTGGCTTGTCGTTTTACAAGGATGGATGGGTATTATTTTTAAGCCATTATTTTACAATGGAAGAATGTGAGTGTTTCACAAGTGAAATTTTCCCATGGAAAAGGGAACAGCAATGAATCATAAACAGTGTAAGGACTCCCAAGCTTCTTATACATGTGAGGTTATGTGCTAATATCTTCTCCGTCTGTAGTGTTTTCTTTCTAAACATCATAAGGAGAGAAATGGCAGTGCATGTGTGAAAGGCCATCCGCAGTATCTTTTGAAAACAATGGTAGTTTATCTCCTATATTCTCAGTTGTATCACCTTTTTGTTCTCTGATATGGACCTACAGAAACTGGCTATGTATTTCCCAGAAGTAGTATGGTTCTAAGCTCCTCCCCAAAGACATACACTTTCCTTCAGGAAAAAATTCATACTTCTGAGCACAAAAATTAGACTTTTAGAATCTGTAGTTTCCTTATCTGGTCTTATCCATTGCTACCTTCCCATAGCATGCTCTACAAAGGTCATACAAAAGGCTCTGAGATTTTCACTATTTTCTTCCATCCAGGGGCCCACAGATTTTTTAAAATATCAGTTTTGATCATTTCTGTATCCCTACAGTCTAGAATTGTTTCTAGACTTACCAAGACTCCGTTAATAATTTGTAGTGAATTCTATGCATGTGCTTCTCTTTGGTCAGAAAAACAATTCTTTTTCCCCTACCTAAATTTTACTTAGATTTTGAAACTGCATCATTTGGGAGGTCCTCCACCTCCTATATCCAGATGTGGGAAAACATGTCTTTTAGCCTCCACTACAAATTTTTGAGATTTGCTACACTGAATTTTAGTTATATTCATTAGCAGATGGAAAGCTCTTAAGGATGGGATGGATTTCCAGTTCTGTATGCCCAGTGTCTGGGAATCTGAGTGTATGTTAAACTCTGTTAGGACCCAAGACCTCTCCATGACCAAAGTCATTACGGTTCACCTGCTAAGCAATCATTCTAACTTGTCTCTACCTCTCCCCATGCTCCTCCACACACACAATGTGCCTTAACCCTTCCACACCCTGTTCCTTTTTTTTTTTTTTTTCTGGATCCCTTTTCTTCCAGATATTGTTGTACTTAAACTTTTTGACTGTCTTTGTTCAAATGGCTACTGTTTATTAGGTTTACCCTCCACACCTACCTCAAACTGCAACCACACCTATCCCTATTCCTGCTATTCCTTACCCTCATCACCTTCTGAATACAACCTAAAATACTTGTTATGCTTTAGATCTAAGATATCCCCAAATCTCATTTTCAGAGGTTGGGTCTGGTTTAAGGGGCAGTTCACTGGGCACGTGACGTGGAAAGGTGTATTTTCATCCATCGCTTCTCCCTTCTCTCTCTGCTTCCAGGCCATCATCTGACGAACAGCTTTTTTCCACCAGGTCATTCTGCCATGCTATTTCCTTCTAGAAGCCTTATTACCATGAACTGAACCCATTAAAATGAGTAAAAAATAAAACTCTTCTCTTTTAAATTGTGGGTGCCAGGAATTTTATCTCAATGAGGGGGAATAATGCAATGCTGACTCCTACCTTCATTTCTTGTATGTCTCCACACCTGAACATGAGTTTTAGGAAATCAGGGGTCTTTATTTTATTCATTGAAGTTTCTTAGTTCATAGACCAACCCCTAGAACATAGTCGACAATCCATATGTGCTTGTTGAATGAATAAAATATTTATTATACATACATGCACATTAATATATGCATGTAATGCAGCTTTAACAGATATTATATATGCAATCAATTACATACATGAATAGGTTCATTAATCTCTTTTTTTTTAATTTTGCAAGTGGTAAAATACAACAGAACGAGACAGAATAAAGCCAACTAAGATTGTACAGTGAAATTGGTACAGAACTTCACAGCAGGTTACCGGGGTAACAGTAATAGGTATCACTGTATATTTCGTTATCTTTACAGTAGTTGTTCTTTCAATCACGTATACCAAAATAAAATGAAATGCAGAACATTATAGAACTTATCAAAACAGAATATTGAGTAGAGCAGTACCATTAATCAGAATAGAGCAAAACAGTAATAAAAATATTTGCCTTCAAAGAGATGGTAAAAGGAAATCCCCCTTATTTGCTATGGTCAACCTCCAGGAGATGCTCAGATTTCTGGTTCCCATTTGCTAACCAGAGGCGGGGGCAGGAGAAGAGGGGTAGGGAAAGTGGGATGCTCGACTCTAGGCCGTGCACCAGTAGGTTCACTACTGTTTAGCAGGGAGGCAGGCTGGTTGCTTGGTTTCCCAGCTTCGTAAGTTCCAACATGGTGTGGATCTCAGAAGACCCTGTGGTTCTCTCTCTGGAGGGGCCTTAGTCTGCCATACTGCAGCCACTTACTAGGGAGGGGAGGTGCTTGCTTGGCTTCCCAGTGTCCTTGGATCATTAATCTCTTAACATAGCTTTTAACACAGGCTATAGGGTCTTTAAATGCTTCTTTTGAAATATCAATATATACTGTAACAATCACAGTTCAGATCTTAATATGAAATTAAAATTTTTCTTTTAAATTGAAGCATATGTCTTTATAAAGAATATTTTTTCTTTCACTTCATGAACTTACAGTTTCTCCCCTAAGCTACATCTTTCAGCCCCTGTTAAAAATCATTGCTTATTCTTAATTTCTTTCTCTACTTTTGATGCCATTGATAAAAATCTTTCGGTAAAATACACTCCTAAGGGTACTCACTCTATGCATTTGGTGATTGAGCAAAAGTAGACCAGGAGATAAACTTTGACTCCCGAACACCAGCTTCTGAAGCTACCTTTTGTTGTACAGTTGACAATAAAAGGGTTCATATTTCCTATAAAATGTTTTTACTTATTTACCCATTTTTACCATAATTTTTAATCCACTAACAAGCCCAATATGAAAATATTTATTCTTGTTTTCTCATCACCACATGGGCACATAGTCCCTGGATGAGACATGGAAAAGAGATGTCACTTGGAGTCCTCTGTGTGTGTGTGATTATCCACTGCATAAGCCTCTCATTAGAGAACAGGGAGATCCAAGCCCCACTGAAATGTGACAATTTGGTTTCTCTTTAGCTTGTTGAACATCTGATTTAGGAAAATAATATCATTTTGCTTTTGTTATTCTTGGTTTTCTTTTTTCCTTTAAGTCTTCATATGCCTTTTCAAATTTATTTATTCTTTATAACATTTCTTCAGGATTTTTTAAAAGTGGGGGAATGTGGTCACTAGATTATCTCAGATTAGCATCTTTAATTTTATTTAGTTCGTATGTTTGTATTTGTACTAGTATAACTGGATAATCCTGTAATTTACTTTTTGTTTTATTTACTTTCTCTTTGATAGAATAAAATATCTGAAATCCATAATTCAAGGAAAAGAGTTTATTTTGTCTTACAGTTTGTAGGAGGTTTAGTCTGTAGTCAGCTGGTTCCAGGGCAGCATGGCCCGGGGCTTGGCAAGCAGCAAGCAGAGAAAGATGAAGCGAAGAGGAACTAAATCTTTCCAGGACGAGCTCACTCTGACCACCAGACTTTCCACCAGACTTCACCTACCAGCGTCACAATGAGTGGATTATCCAGTCATGAGTATCATACACCCAAAAACCCCACCTCTGAACACCTAAGGCTTTTGGGAATATTTTAGGCATAAGCCATAACAGATGCTTTTTTCTTATTTAAGTGTATCCATTCCCCTTAAACCATATCATGTATAGATATGGTCTTCTGGATTCAGGTCTATTTGATAACAAGTCAGTTGGCATGGAGTCACTAGTTATAATATGAATGACAGTTATGTAAAAATTCTATCATCCATCTATCCATCTATCTATCGATCTATCTGTCTATCAACTATCTATCTAGGTCCTTTTTCTGTACATAATTGAAAACTTTGCCAAAATGTGTCTTAATTACTATGGAAATGTTTTCCACATTTTAATGTACTCTGCTGAGAAACAAGGTATCTGGAGCTTACATACAATAGAACAATAGCTGATTCAATTGGGAAATAATTCAATCAATAATTCAGTCAAGTGGTATCATTTTTCAACATTCATTATCTTTGACTAATACGAGGCAAAGACTTGGCAGTAAATTTATATTTGAACATTTATGAAATCCTATTTATTAAGTTTAATCTCCACAATCTTTTGACGCCTGACATCTTTTTAAAAATGACTTTTAAAAGTAACTTTTCCCAAGCTTACCTATTTTGCATAGAATAATCATATTATTCTATATTAAGATATTCACAGTTTTGAACTTGGGAATGAATTAAATTTCACCCCTCTGACAGTCTTGGAGACAGGCTTGGTACCTTTTTAGTAGGTTATTGACAACATTAGATGGTGGGGTACACCTGAATGGTCAACCACAATAAACTACTGTGATGATGGCAGACTGTAGCTAAGTAGGAGAGGCATGGGCTGGGGTGGCCTTGAAAACTAGGGAGAGTTCAAAGAATAAAGAAAGAGAAAGGATAACAATAGTCTCTACTTCACAGAATATAGCTATGATATTCTAAAAACCATATCCTATTTTTTAAGTAAAAATATCAAGATATCCCCCCAGCTGCCTGATGGCTCACGGTTCATCGATAGTGCTTTTGGAAAGTGACTAAATCATGAGGGCAACATAGCAAACTGCCTGTTAAGACTTGGCGGGTTTTGATCACAATAGATGGGTGGTGACCACATTCATGACCTGGAAGATTCTCTCTTCCAGGCTTCTCCCCTTACTATCCTTACTTCCTGGCTGCCCTGATACGAGCAGATTTTCTTCCACTTTGACCCTCTGCCATGCCATCCAGCCTTGGAGTTAGTGGACTATGACCGAAAAATGTGACCCCAAATTAACCTCTTCTCCTTTACAATGTGGTGTTGAGTATTGTGGCCCCATGACAAGAAAATGACTAAGATAAATACTTTTTCTATTTTTAAGTTTAAAAAATAAGTTAAAATATATTAAAGTAATAACATTTCATTGTCTCCCACTTTGATGTCAATGTATATAGACATTGAAGACATTTTCTCCATTCAGTTTTGCTAGGCTGCCACCCAAGTGGAAGGATGCAAGATGACAAAACCTTGGTCCATATACAAGAGAGCAAAGATTTAGGCAAATTAGGCAAGGAATTTTATACTACTAGACTCCTTGTCTTGGTAAGGGATCTGGGTAGGTATCAAGAAGTTTGGAGTTGATTGATTCTAAGAATGCAATCTGAGGAGATAACTGGGAACTTCTGTTAACACCACCCAGAAGTTCAGTAAGACCCAGAAAGCTTTGAAGTGTCTCTTGTATACACAGTGAATGTCCTTCATTCCCGTAAGCCTTTGTAGAAATGACAGCAATATTTTTAAGATGCTATTGTGAAAGGTAATGTTTCCCTTATTTCTTTCTGTATGGGTTTATTGCTTTTGTACAGGAAATGTTATGATTCTTGAGTGTTGATATTGTATCCAGCTATACTACTGAATTTGCTTATTAAATATAGAAATCTTTTGATGGAGTTTTTGGGGTCTTCTATGTCATCTATGAATAAGGATAATTAAACTTTTTCATTTTCTATCCTTATTCTTTTTCTCTCTTTTGAATAATTGCTTTAGCTAAAGGTTCCAGAATTATTTTGAATAAGAGTGGTAACAGTGGACATCCTTGTCTTATTCCTGACTTTTGAGTAAAAGTTTTTAGTTTTTCCCATTTTGTATGATGTTTGCTGTAGGTTTATCATAGATGGTTTTCATCTGATTAAGATAAAGACCATATAGCCCAATTTTCTGTAGGGTATTATCATGAATAGGTGTTGGACTTTGTCAAATGCTTTTTCTGTACCTACTGAGATGATCATATGGTTTTTGTTCTTGACTTTGTTAATATGAACTATTATATTTAATGATTTATGTTGTTGAACCATTCTTGCATCCCTAGGTTGAATCTTACTTGGTCATGGGATATAATCTTCCTGATAATTTGCTGCATTCTGGTTGCCAGTATCCTACTGAGGATTTTTATATCTATGTTCAAAGTGGGCAACTTAGATGAATAAACATTTCTCAGATAATAAGTACAAACAACAAATAAATATATGAAAAGCCTTCAACAACATTGGTCATTCAAAAGATTCAAATTCAAACAATGCTGAGACCCCATCTTGCCCCAGAAAGAAAGGTTATTGTTAAGAAATTGGCCAATAAAAAATGCTGACAGCGCTAAGAGGAAAAGGAAGCCTTCTCCATTGTTAGTGGAAGTATAGACTGGTGCAACCACTGTGGAAATCAGTGTGGTAGTTCATCAAAAATCTAAGAGTAGAGGTACCATTTGATCCAGCTATTCCTCTTCTTTGTATCATCCCCAAATAATTTAAAGCATCATACCCCAGTGAAATACACATACCTTTGTTTTTAGTGGCAGTTTGTAGTAGCCAAATCTTGGAAAAAACCCAAATGCCCACCAACTGGTGAATGGAAAAAGATTTTTTTATGCCAAGGAGTAATATTCTGCCACAAAGAAGGATAAGTTTAAGACATTTCTAGGTAAATGAATGCTCATTGAGACCATATTTTTAAGTGAAATAAATTGGACATACATGGGTAAATATCTCATTGTTTCTATGGTGTGAGACACAAAGTGTATAAGAGGTATTGTGAAATAGGACAAAGATGTTCAAAAGGGAAGGGGAACAAAGAAGGGGGAGGGGAAGGGAAAGAAGGGAAAAGGAAAAAAATGGGAACAAAGTTTTTGTAACTGTGGGAGGAGGAGAGGTCAAAGGAAAAGTAGGGGAATGAAAAAAGAAAAGAAACCAGTTATATCATGTGATCACTGTGTACATCTAAAATGCATCAGAATCTGATTGGGAAAATAAAGAAACGACAGCTATCCTCCTTTTTATGACTCCTCTTTACCCTTAGAAGAGGTGGATTAGCCCTTGTGCTACAAGGAAAAATGACTCATCACATACAGAGCCTCTTCTTTAGAAGCACATTCATCCTTATCATTAAACCTCAGAGGCTATCAAAGATTCAGGGCAAACTGGATTTTAGAAATATTCTTTAATCGTCAAGAAATTCAAGTAACTCAGGCAGTGCATAAAGTGAAAAGTACATTCCTTTCCAATCATTTTAAAATTGCTTCTGTGCTTCATTTAAATAAAAAAACAGTTTTTTGGATAAATTAAACCTAGGTACTCAGTATAATTCCTTCATTATAAATCATGAAGGTTCTAACTTATATCTATGAGTTATAAAAATCAACTTTAAGTACTACAGTGTATTCCATGACACTTATTTCTCTACGGTCTATCTATCTATGTAGATAGATACATAGATTGAGATAAAGAGACAGATACAGATATTTTTAGTTGATCTCAGATATCAGCTAATAAACTGCAGAGTATTGCAATGAAACATTTGTTCAATTTTAGGATCTGAAGAATAAAGCAGCCATGAAGTAAAGATATATTCTAGTACAAGTGTCAAAATGATGAATGATATCAGTGTTGTCATATGTGCAGACGTTGATGTCAGCCATGTTGACAAGCTTGTGACTGTTTCACTCACAAACTATGTCTTTCAAAGAATGCCCTTTGATGTTTGGAGGTAGCCTTTACCAGAGTTGCAGTATAAAAATGTAATAAACAATTCCTCCTTTGGTATTTGTGATTCTGGAGTATGAGGCAGTGTTCTCAGATCTTCTTTCGTAAGACTTGCCTAAGTATATTATTGCTTGTGACTTGTGACTTGGAAGAGAGATTTTGAAATGTGTTATTATATATTTCTATGCTACCTTAGCCTGCCTTATTGAGAATTTAACATTATCCCCATTAACTTTGTTTTAAAGGAAACTGCTTAGAATATGGGCTCCTTGTCACTGCAGTGAGAAAACACTAAAAATAGGTACAGCTTATGTCATACTATTGCCTAATAAATTATTACAAAGAGGCACAAAGCTTAAGAATAATTAATAATGATATACTTGACTGTGCTTATTTTGAAAAGTCTTTCCAGAAAATTTGTCAGTCCATGTTTCCTATTTTGCAGTACTGAGTTACTAGCATAGAGATGTGAAAACCTAAATCCAGACTAGAGATACTCAGAATCACCACAAAATCTGCTCTCTCATTTTTTAAATGTTTCCAAATAAGCACAAGGATAGACTGGAGATATAGTTCAGTGGCACAGTACATGCCTGGTAAGTTTGAGGTGTTTTGTTCAATTCCTAGAATCAAAACAAAACCAAAAGCAAATAGCACAAGGGACAAGACAGTCCTACAAAGTAGCACACATATTCTCTGAGTTTTGAGAGAAATCTACATTTTGTGGCACAAACATATCATTTCATCTATAGGCATTTTCATCTTGTACTCTGAGTGCCAAAGACTTTAAAAGTTAACCACTATAGGCTGGATGTGGTGACACACTCCTGTATTCCCAGAACTTGGGAGGCTGGGGCAGAAGGATTGCTGCAAGTTTGAGTTTAGGTTACAATATGAGTTCAAAACTAGCCTGAACTGCGTGGTAAGGACCTGTCTCAAAAAAATTAAAGACAAAACAAAACAAAATGAAAAACTAAACCAAAGCAAAAAACAATAACCAGCATTTTCCCATGCTGATAAAATTAAATACCAAATATCACCCATACCCGTGTTTCTAATCTGTATTCAGATCATACTGATTGCATTAGAATGTCTTTTTAAAGCTAGTTTGTTCTAATGAGGATCGAAGCACGACCAATGTGCTTTGGTGTTAGTCTAAATCACTCATTTTGTCTTGTACCCCAGCAATTCTGTGCCATTGCTTTGATAAACAATTAGAGAACTCTGCACTCTGTATTTGTCAAGGTATTTCTCTTACTTTCATTTTGTTCCTTACATTTTTTCATTAAACAGTTGTTGCTCAGTGAAAATCAGATCATATTCAAGTTCAAGTATCAATAGACAGTGTACCTCATCACAAAGCACCTATCTAGTTGCTCTGTTCTTCATTTTGCTGAGATGGGTCAGTGGGGTGAGAGGTCAGCTCAATTCTGCATTAGCAAATGACCCTCTCATCACACTGTCAGGTAATTTGTTTTAGTGCCTATAGACTAAGGTCAATTATTACACAAAGATAAAAAGTAATTATTCTTCAAATCTATCACTTCTGAAATACTTTTATAAAAGATATCCTACTGTATAAATTATGTAGTTACCCGCAAATACATAAGAGACTGTCAGAACTCTTTTTCTTTTGTTTTTCGAGGATTACTGTAATGTCATATTGTACTATCTACCTTAATTTCAAAAGTAGTCAAAGTGGAGTATTGTTTTTTGTATCATAATAAAATCATTGATATATATATATTTATACAGATAATACATTCATATACATATTAATGGGTATATATATGAGCATATGTGTGTACATGCACAGTGTATGTGGTTGTATGTGTATATTAAGTGTTTTAATTCTTGGAAGTTATTGCATCATATACTAATATTGTCCAATCCTAGGCCAGTGAAGACCTGTACATGTTGTCTTTTATCTTCCTTTTACGTGATCCAATTCCTTTTAAATATATTTGTTTGTTTCAGGAACAGTAATAGTTCCTAGAATTCTCTTATAGATTTCCTAGACCTAATATTAACCATTTTTCTGAGTCTCAGGTTCTTTTTTTTTTTTAAGAGGAAAAAGAGAAAAACACAAAACAAAACAAAGCAGTGTAAGGTTACATATAATACAGAACTACAAAAAAAAAATAACAGTAAGAAATCACCTGTTAATAGATTACATATTATCATCTTGGAAATAGTTGCTCAAATCACAGTATCAAAGAATACAAAGTAGACATTCAAACAGAGAGACTGCAAACAGCTGTGTTCAATGATCCAAAAACATTAATATAGTCTGCTGTTATATCCATTAGAGCTCTTTTTTTTTCCCTTCCTCTCTTTTTACAACAAAATTTACACATTTTGGATTTTATTACTCCTAGTTCTTATTACTTTTTTGGGGGGGGAGAATAAAGTCAAATATGGCAGAACAAAGCTGTCAGTCAAAACCAAGGATAGACATAGCACATGATGTAGAACAGAGTACACGGTTATTAACAATGGTTATCAACGTTGTCTCTTGTTTCCTTAAAAAGATTTGTCTATCTCATTAGATATTATAAAGTTGGACAAAACAGTAGAGAACAAGACCAATAAAACTTAGACATTGTATTTGACTTTTGTAAGAAACGTTGCCTCTGAATTATGGGCATAATTGTACATACTATGTAACAATTTTTTTTTTATTTTAAAGAAGATAAAACCCAACCAACCAAAACAGAATAAAGCCAATCAAAACAAAGCCCTGAAAGTGGTACAGAACTTCAAAACAGAATAATAAGAAATCAACAATGGTTACCATAGTATATGGTGACCTAAATTTTTAAGTTCAGTTGACTGCCCAAGGTGCTATTTTCATAATAGTTGTCCATGTCATCAAACACAGCAACATCAAACAAACAAACATAAAATAAAAAAAACAAAAAAGAATAAAACCAATCAAAACATAACATTTCAATAAAACAAAAAAATAAAGTAAAAACAAAGTAGTGAGAACAATATTGCACATTTTTATCTTCAAAATAGTTGCTCAGGTTTCCAGCCCCAGGAATGAAAAACAAAACAGTAAAATGGAATGAAACATTGGATTTCAAAAGCAAGACAGGAGGAAATCCCCCACAGTGCCACAGTGCACACTGCCACCCTGCAAGGAAACGCCCAGACCACCAGCCCCAGGCCTGCAGAGTCAAGCAGACCATACAAGCATCAAACTACTCCATTTAGCTGCTGTCATCTCACCCTGAATCCTCCGAGCCAGAGGGGCTCACAGGAAGGCGTGGTTTCTTTTCTGGCTGAGTCTCTTTCTGATCTGCATGGTGGAGCCTGCTTCATGGGAAGCTATGTTATATTTTTAAAAATTTCCCAGAGTATTTAAAAAAGTTAAGATATTATAGAAATTTAAAATAATTTTTATGGTTCTTCAAACCAACCTGCTACTTCTGTAACAACTTAAAATTGTAACATAAATTTATACATAACATGTATTTTCATCTTATGCTTGTGTAAATTTCATTCTTAAAAATATTTCAATTTTCTGAAGCAGGAATAAATACAACAATATTCATCCAACAATCTCAAGATGTGAGCACTTATAAGGGAATGATGTCTTTCATTGTATAATTATTTATTATTTGTCATATTTTAAAATAATATTTTTGAATTTGCTTTTATTAAACTAGTGTTTCTGTCATGAGAAATTCAGTGCCAAGATCTGAAATGTAAGTTTAAAGTAGGTTTTTTGCTGTAATTTAGATAAATCAAATCCATTTCTGCAAAAGGGAATTGAAATATAGGTTTACTGCTTGCAGTCTTAAGTGCAACGAATGTGGCCTGGCTCCTTCTTCTCTGTGACTATGAAAGTGCTGTTTGTTCCTTGGACGAGTCCCCAAAGGTGGCCAAGAGCAGGATGACACAGAGAAAAGATCCAGTTCATTGTGCAAAAATTTTTTTTTTGCTAGTTCTACTTATTGCTTAAACCTGGAAAGTAAGTTTTGTGCCACAAAAGGAATTTCTCAGCTCACTTGTCAGTTGTCAGAGAAATCCTTGGGCCCAGCATGCAAAGAACTTTGCTCTGTCTTTCCAAAGCCTGTGACTCTTTAATCAGATAGTGCTAGAAACATCAATACAATTAGTATCTTCCTAAATTTCCAAGTTCAATTGACTGCCCCACGTGTATCACTTTCCACATAACTGTTTTGTTGTTATTGTTTGGTTTTATGTATAATTTATTTTGTTTACTTGGTATCCATAGATTAATGATACTTAGGTCCTTAGGAATTTTGGGAAATATTATTTTGGAATAAAAGTACCAAAGAATCTCTTGAGTGACCTCAAGAGTAGAATGCATATAGATGTATAAATGAACAAATAAATAAACAAAAACCTGAGTCCAAAATGAGGAAAGATTGTCATCTATGTTTGTCTCCACATTTAGGTCTGGAAAGTGATGCTGGTTTGTCCAAAGCAGCATCAGTCCTGAAATTTGCCTGGGTTGAGGTGGTGCTAGCTTGTGCTTGCGCACTCTCACCGCCCTTTGAAAATGATTCATATAAGTCATTCTTGTTTAGATTTTATGTTCAATACTTCCCACTATCAAATAGTAAAAATAGACCTCGGTCTTTGTCTTCTAATAGTCTGCAGTTTAATTTTGGAAGAGTGGTGATTGCCTAAAATCATTCTCAGTTAAAATAAGAGTGAGCATCTTTCTAAAGTAAGCCAGACAATACATATGTAGAAAGGGAAATTGATACTTTAGATTGTACTTGAATATAAATAGGTGGAAAATTACTTATTGCCATTACAGTGTTTTGTTCTGAACCAGTTAAGTTTTCTGCAACATAATGTGAGAGGCTGTCAAAATAACAAATAAACCAAAAGGTGTGAATCCAAGAAATGTTAATCACATTGAAAAGTATAGATAAGAATCTGGGAAAATCACAATGTATAAAGAAATATTCTAAGCCAACACCATAAATCTGAGAATACTATGACCTACATGACAGTTGATCTTCTTCTTCACCGAACTATTTTCTATAAATTCACTGAAGTCAAACTAGAAATGCTACTGGATTGGAAACAATGACAATGCAAGAAAGTGATGAGCAATTTTCCAACAATCCTATTCCTAAACATCATGTTCTTCTTGAAATCAAAGCACTATTGCTTGTAAATGTTGTATAATTCTGCAGCTTTGAGAAATACCTGCTTTTGACTAGGCAAAGACCACCAACCTCCAGACAGGCTTGGCACCCAGGTCTCTCAAGGTGAAAGATCACGGGCTCACCTCACAACACTGTGTTGGATCTGTTTCTTATTACCAGATAATTTCCAAAAGGAGACCAACCTTGGGGCTAGTTATGGAGATGAGAAGGAGAGTTTGAGGAAGGATTTTTCTCTGGGCAGTACATTTTCAGTGACTGATGGCGGGCACCACACCAGTGTCAGGGAGGAAAGCTGCTCTCCCCCAGTTCTGCTCTCACCCTGTCACAGGATGAGCCTGTCTCAGAGCCCCTCGTGCTTCTCAGACAACAGCAACATCTTATGGAGAAGGTAGGAGGAAATAAAGGATCTGCTAAGAGGTAACCAGCACACTCTCTGAACCCTGTTTGACAGAGCCTTCAATGCTCACAGTCCCAAAAGCCAAGAGGTGAAAAACCACATTCAGGCCCATCACTAAAAATAGATAAGAACTTCCAAATGTATAAATCCAATAGAAGCTGGACCATGTGGCATAAGGTGGAGACATTTTCTCCTTATACTTTTGGTAAAATGGTTTCTTACTAGATTTTATACATCCAGGAAAATATGAATACACCTTTTGCCATGTAGTTTCTTTTGTGATAGGTGGTAATGATAGTTTAAGTTGTTCAATGATACTTCCACTGTTGCGGAGGTACGGGTGGGTATACAAAGAATGTTGTACACATAGTATGAGTGGTAAAATCCTGAGATAACACCTCATACATTAGTAGCCTTCCATGGCGAACAAAGTCATTTTTCATGTGAGTCATAAAGTAGCAGAAAAAACAAGTGTTTCAGTGTGTGCCCCAAATGAGGCGGTGGTGCAGGGACTGCTGTTCATCTGACATCATTTCTGACACAGTCCGTGTTGGTTTGGTATCTGATTAGAGCTCCCGCCACAGAGGTGCCAGACGTACTATGTTAAGTAGTGAGGTGGCTGAGGGAAATTAATGTGTCAGAGTTTTCAGAAGGTGAGAGTGTCTGCTTTGAGTTTCCTTTGGAGAGCTTGAGCTGCAATTGCCTTTGATTTTTTCCAAGAGTCTTTTTAAGCTATTTATAGGGTTGGGTCATAGGTAAAGATGAGCTTACAACAGGAAACTCACTGGCATGAAAAGTGAAAGTGGCCTGAAGCTGCAAATATACAATTCAGTGTACCAGTGTGCTCAAATAGCTGACGTGGGTCAAGGCTGCCTGGAGGTCTCCTCGGGTGCAAAAGCAACCACATCCCTACAGGCTAAATGTTCACTCTGCTCACACCTTTGACCCATTCCTTGCTCTGGAGAATTATATGACTTCTGTCAGTGTCAGCTTACATCTCTTAAAAAAATAAGAAAAACATTGTGTCCTTCACTGATGCTTAAGAGAAGAACGCACCTATATTGTGCTTTGATATTTTTAATGGCAGGAAGATCATATATATATATATATATGGAGTTTTCCCTCTTTCCTCCCCTGATCCTCATTTGGATAAATACATAAAATTTATTTTCAACTCCTAATATTTTTTAATTCCCTTATTCTAGATAAACTGTGGGATCTGTAGATGTAAGATCTCTAGTGCATCTTTTATTTATTCAGATGAACTTTGCAAAGTTTAAAATTAAATATCAGTTACTTTTCCCTCTCTTCTTTCTCTCCCTCAATAAAATCCAGTACACTTTTTATATCTGCAAGAAGTCTTTTCTCCAAGTGTTGTGGCCAGAAGACTAAGTTTGAATTCTGCATAGCAGTTATGTGATCAGAGATAAATTATTAAGCATTTATTCCCAGTCTCTTGATTTGCAAATCAGGAATAATAGCTCCTAACTCACAAAGGTGTTGCAAGGGTTACACTAATATACCATTGCATTTGGCACCTGGTAAGTGCTAAGTATTTATTTGCTATGAATAGGTAGGGGTGAAATGTAGCACAGACTAAAAGGAAGTTTTCTTTCCTAACGTGGCCTGAATGTGTTTTGAAGGGGAGGATGAAACATTTCATGTAAATTAACAAAATTTTTAATGGATCAGGTCATCTTAATAGTGCACATGGGAAGAATGTGTCGTTTAATAAATTTCAGATTTCATTACTTTACACACAGAAAGAGAATACTGTGTGTCCTCCAGTGTCTTTTGAGAAAAACAAGCACTTGGAAATCAAACTCTTTAAGAGCCCAACCCTGTTCACAGCTTCTAAGTAGCTCAAAGCCCATTTTAAATTGTTATTCTAAGAGTTTAAAGGTAGGTAATTATCCATCTTCTCTGAAATCTGGGGCATGGATGGCGCTGCTTATCAAGAAAGAAAAGAAGCACCACTTTAAAAGTCTATTACCTTGCGTGATGTACTATACATGAACATCATAATTCTTAAAACTCTGTTTTTCTCATACTGAAAACCCTGATGTAGTTGTGTCATTTTATTTCATAATTGCAGTACTTCTTAACAGTGTTTAACACTGTTTTGTCTCATTTTCTTTCTCATACAATTATGAACTACATAGAAAAGTTGTGTCTTGATTTGGGAATACCTTATGGAGGTGTTCAAGGAAGCGTTAAGACATAAGCGTTAAGTAGTGTAATGAAGACCGATTTTAAGAAATACCAACTCCCTCATTCATCTGCTCTTTAATAATTCTGAAAATTTCATCACTGTGGCCTATTCTAATTTCAGTTTCCAGGAAGCTTGAGGAAAGACCTTCTATCAACTCCTAGTGCAAAGCAGTCTTTTACGTAAACAGTGCTCTTTGAACTTTGAGTCTAGTGGTAGTTTAATTTGCAAACCTTTGTGTTTTTGATTTCTAAATAAAAAATTATTTCTGTAATTTCTCTCCTAAAAGCTTCTATTAAAGCAATTCTCTAAGATTCTGTCACCTGTGTGCTAACTATGGAGAGATGGAGACCCCGTGTATAATGGATCTCTATCCTTTCCTCAGCTGTAAGTTTTCTGAAAATAACTGTGTTAATAAGCTTTCTTAGCACTGGGACAAAATACCCAACATCCACAATTTAAAAGAGAGGAGTTTTAATTTGGCTTAATGTTTGAGGGATTTAGTCCAAGGCTGGATGATTCTAAGGCCAGAACAGGATGATGGGAGGCCGTGACAGAGGAAAGCTGCTGACTTCACAGCACCCAGGAGGCACACAGGAAAGGAGGAGGCCAGGCACATCCTTCAAAGGCACGCTCCTCTTTGGTGAGGTCCCTCCTCCTGGCAGCACATTTAGATACAAACTCATCAATGGATGAATCCACTGATGTGTATGTTGCTGCCATGATCCAATCACCTTCCAAAACTGCCTCCGAATACATCAGGAACAATGTTCAGAGGGACATTCCAGGTCTAAAAAATAACAGGGACACTACCAAATCATTCCTTGAATCCCACTTTCATTAAAGGAATATTAGCTGCTTAAAACTTTTAGATACATAAAATAGTGGTTAATATATATACATATATATATATATATATACATATACATATATATATATATATATATATATATATATATATAACCTCATGACCTTGCACTTGCCAGGCAGGCACTTATGCCACTGGGCTAAATCCTTGGCCCTATAATAATGGTTATTTCACCTCATTAGCCATTTTATTTTAGAGATAACTTCCCATTCTCAGACCAAAAATCTTTGTTATAAATTGCCTTTGGAGAAAGTTTGGAGGTATGCTAAATTATAATATAAATATTTATATTCAAGCAAAGTGGAAACTAATGATTGAAAGGAAATAAATTTTTTAATGACCTATTATGTATCAGATACCATTTTTGATAATTATTTGAATTATTTTACTTAATTACTGTAACAAGCTATTAAATTATAAGGATGAAAAAACAGGAAATTGTCTAAGGTCATTTGGTAGAAATTCAAGAGGATTTCATTCAAGTCTAATTAAGTATTCTGCTTTTCTTATACAAAAATGCTTTATGAATATTCTATATGCACCATTTATTTTTTAAATTAAATTTATTGGTACAATTTAGATATACACAATGTTCATATTCATCATAGGGAATTTGTATCTGTGTATGATATGTCTTGATTCCTTTCTCCCAATTCTCTTCCCCTCCCTTCAACCCTCATTGCCTCCTTATTTACAAAGCTTTGTTTCCATTTTATCCTTCTTTTATTGTTTTTATTTTTCCTTTTTCCTTCCTTTCCCCTTCGCCTCCCCCTAGTTCCTATTTCATTTTGAACAATTTCTTCCTATTTCACAATATCAATTTCATATTTTGGTCCTTAATTAGTCTTTTAGTTTGTCACAACAGGGAAACAATATGATATTTATATGTTTGTCCAATTTACTTCACTTAAGAGTGTGATCTCAAGGTGCATCCATTTACCTAGAAATTCCACAAGTTTATCTTTCTTTATGGATGAATAGGACTCCATTGTGTAAAAAAACCTTTTGTATCCATTCCTTGGTTTGTACTATTTATTTTGATTGCATTTTTTCAGTGAGGATTTATTAAAGGCCTGTTTGTTGCATTTTACTGAAATAGGCACTACAAAAGATGAAAAATCTGGTTCCAATTATACAATTGAAATTATATAACTTTAATTATCAAATCAGATTTTATAATTTAGTTGGAGAGAAAAATCATAAAACCCACACACTCAATAATCATATTATTCTATAATGATAGTGTGATTAGATGTCAAAGTCAGTGGAGTAAATAGAAGTAAAGAAAATTATGCCAGTATGTACTTATGGAACATCTACTTAGAAGGAGGGCATTAAACCAGACCCTCGGTAATGGGCAGAAATGTGCTGGAGAAAGCAGAATCTATCACTCACTGGGGATAGAATTACGAACAGTGTGATATGGTTTATTTCTAGATGTCTCCCCAAAGCCTCATGCGCTCCTAGGTGGGACTTTTGTGAGTGACTGGATCAGGAGTGTGTGATACTGGATTAGCTCACTTATTGGTTTAGAGTAGTTCTGGGTATGGACTGAAGAGGAGAGACCCACCTGGGGTCCAACCCGTAGAATTGTGGCCTGGATGGAATAATAAAACAAAAGAAGAAAGAAGTCTCCCTGCTTCCTGCCCACTGTGCCATGAAGTTTTTCTCATCTGCCATGTTGCCATGCCTTGGAGCAAACTGACTACTGATTAAAAGCTCTACGCATTGTGAGCTAAAATAAACCTTTTCTCTTTTAACTTGTGAATGTTGGGTATTTTTTTCTAGAAACAAGAAAATAACTAAGACAGACAAGTATATCCAGGTGATGATAAGAAGGCTTCTTAATACTAAAAATCTGCTAAAATCAAGAAATAGCAAGAAGTTGGAGGGATGACCCCACTGTCCTAAATTGAACTGTCAGCTAGAAATTCTTGGCCTAATAACATAAGCAAAAAAAGACTATCAGAATTTGAGGAGTGCTAACGTATCATAAAGCTGTCAAAACTTCAGTGTATTTGTGGATCAAAGGATACTACAACTGATGACAAGTTTGGAGGATAATTAGAGGAATTTAGATGTTGGGTGATAAGGTCTGATCTAAAATGACTGTGTTATGAAGTGTGAAAACAGAATATGAGAATTTGTTAACTCTATGAGATCAACTGGGAAACTTTACTGACAATAGTTTGATTTTAAAAAATGATTTTGCAATTTATTTGAGTTTACAAGATATGTCACTTTATCTGAAGCAGTGATACTTGCATTTGGTTGCATGAGTCATTTAAAAAAGGAATCATTAGAAAGATGGAATATTTACTTTATTGGATGTAATTCTAAGACATTTCTATGACGGAGATGTTTACTGGAGTTTAAATCAGCTTTTCTTGGTTAAATCACACATTTGACCATTATTTTTTGTACTTCTAAAGTGAATTAAAAACCCAAGAACAGTAATAGAACAGTACAATAAACAAGTTCATTGAGACTTTGATTTCCCCAACTTATCAGAGTTGTATCACATACACTGCACTCACTAGCAATCAATTGGTTGACCTGCTCTATAAAATCTTTTAAAGCATTACATTTCATTTTCATAGAAATCTGTCTTTTTGTTCTACTTTTCATCAATATACAGTATACAATAACGGTACATACAAGTGAGAAGAGTACATTTAGAAAAATATCCTGAACTGAGCTGATGTTCAGCTCAAAGTCAATTTAAATTGTGGCCATCAGAGTGCAAGGACGCACTAGAAGCTCTTTGGTGAGTCAGAAGCATTCAGTGAGCTCCAAGCAGCTCTTGGTGTGTTATGTTCATAGATTAGCAGAAGTTAACCCAGTAAGCTAGCAAAACTGAGATTAACGAAAAGCTAACATTGTTCTACACAGAACTCATTCCTCTGAATCTAACTGGTAACTGGTCTTACTCATAGCTAATGCATGCCTTAAATTGGAACTTGATAGGAAATGTTCCCATCTCATACTAAGAAGACTGTTTTGTTTTAAGCACATAACCTTTCATTTTACTTTGGAAAATTTTTGTTACTCAATAGAATAAGTGACAAGTAGCTATTTTTTAAATTCAATCAAAATTAAGGAAGCAAGAAGATAAAACATAATTAGAACGTGGTATTATGAGACTAAAAAGTTTCAAAAAATACATTTGAGCCACAGTTTTATTCTCTATGTTCTTTAAAAGTTACTCCAAATGAGCACCTAGGTGTTTTGTAAAACTGCATTTTTTCAGTGTTTATAACACAATGAAATATTTATTTGTAAAATTCATTTTGGATGGATTTTCTTTTACAACTTATGAAGACACAAAAATCATTGCACAGTTACAATGTCATGAAAAGTGAAGGTGAGCCAGAAAGTTATCATGATTTTCTTTGAAGTCATCCTAGAAGTCAGTAAAAGCAATGACTGTAATACTAGGCAGCAGAATACTTCTCTCCAAAGCCTATCATTTGGCATAATGCTTTTCTTCAGGTTATTGCGTCTCACTGTCTTTTAATTCTGTCTTTCCTGGGTATATCTGAGGAGCAATGCCTTGGTGACATGGTGCTCCCAAGCTACACAGTGGACTGTCTTAAGTTAATTTCATACTTTACTCTGAAATTTCAGGTTTCATAAGCTAAAACGTCTTCAAGTACAGGATATTAAATTATAATAGTATTTGTATATTATAGCCAGTAATCAAATCATACTATTATATGTCAAATTATCTCCCTGTTTTAAAGAATAATCACTTTTAACAAAGATTAATTCAGTTAGAATTTAAAAAGAAAATTCAAGTACATTAATCATCGAAGATTATCTCCACTCTTTCTTTTTTTAAACACCTATATGTGATAACCATGTTACAGAGTGTCTTTTATGAATTGTGTGATTCTTACAAAATCCATTTTATTGAGTTTACTTCATTTAGAAAGCATTTGGATGGCCATTAACAGCTTTCAGGTTTCTCAGAGATTTTTAATTATGACAGGATGTGTAGGCAAGTAATGTAACACCACAAAACAGCAATACATTACTTAGATGACATTGTACTTAAGAAGCAGGGGAGTGTGTTGCTGAGTACTTTGGCTGATAAAGCACTCATTTTTCATCTCTCAGAACTTAGTTTCCATTTTCTCTGATTCTTTAAGTAAAATTAATTTTGCTATGTCAACTATGCTACCATTAGTTGATAATCTAGGAGGCAATAGATGCCATGCATATTTCATTCTTCACTCATTTGATGATGTTTCTGAATGTGGGATGAATATAAGCAAAAGACCATCCAGGTGTGCTTTGAGACAACGGACTTTGGCTTTGGTCCAGTGGTTATAAAAATTTGGTAAATTTTTAACAGATTTTAATTTTGAGCAGAACCGGTTAGATACTTGGGGTGATTATCCCAAGTTTTGCAAGAAAAAATACTGACAGATTTACCTAAAGATGGCCAGTAGACACTGACTGATTTAAGAATCCATTTGTGTTTGTTACATTAACTCAGTGGGATGCAAATGTCTTTGGGAGATTTAGTGTTTGATGTTTACCTCCCACTTAGATAAATGAAATTCTTGGGTCTAAGGAAGAAATCTCAAATATCTAGCACTGTTCTTAGCATAAGGCAATTTAAAATACAGGAGTACAATTTTCATGGGGACTAAATGAGCTCCTGGAGAATATTATTAAGGAAGATTTGGTAAATAATTATAAGACTCAAGAGCACATGAACTAAGACTGTAAAAATGGTGGGCAAAATTCACAAAGAAATGAAATGTAATCAGATATCTTAGGTGAGTGCTTTTAGGTTCTGCTCTAAAGCCCTCCACTCAGCCAAGTTATGCCAATTTTCTTGAGTAAGGAACATTAGGGAACTCAAAGAATTAAATCAGACTTCCAAGAGTCTTGAGGAACCAGTTTTGGCATAATGAATCAAGGAGGGGAATACACATAATTATGTGAAGCATCCTGGGACTTTAGTAACAAACTTTAAGGGCAGAAGAAAGCCTGGCAGTCTTCTCTATCCATGGAGCCTATTTTGGAGGTTGGATATGCCATTCCAACAGCATTGCTCACTTAAAAGGGCCTAAGAGGGTTGATTGGTAATGCTAGTTATCTGCCGTGACTAATGAGTGGTTGAATAAAGAAAACTACAGTGGGTACAAGCATAAAGAAATTAATTGCCTCCAAGGAGGCTGTGTGATCCACTAGGAATGTATCTGGGAACGAAAATATCCACATAGGAGAGAAACTCAATGTGTTCTTGGACTCAGACTGAGACTAACAACTATTTCACTCCTGTAACAAATTTACCCACACTATATATTTTACACATTTACTCATGGTACAACTTAGATGTGCAGAAAAAAAAAAAAAAAAGGTGGAGAGTTTATTGACCGTAACTGATCTGCAGTGGGAACTGAGGTACAGAAATTTTTCCTGTTTTTCATTCAAATTCTCGTAGAAAGCCCATTTCTTGGCTGAGCTGCAGTACTCTGTAACATGGTCTTGTAATAGGCAGAGAGCTGCCTTGATTTCAGCCTTCTTGGGCTGCTCTAGGTTCCACCTAAGAAAGTCCTGGATGGAGCCTTGGAAGTTCTAATGCCCCTGGGGGGAGGTGGAAATCCTATGCACTGTCAGCCCAGATCTGTCACTGGCTCTCCAGGAGAAGCAGGGAATATGTTAGACAGTGTGGCATGTCTCCAGAGTTTCCACATGCTGCCCTGAACTTTGCTAGATCCACTTATTTCTGCCTTTTTGTCCTTTGCTTATGGAAGGGGCTAAGTGCTATTATTTTGCTATCATCTCTTCGGAAAGGAGATAGAATTTGTCATTCGGTGTGATTCGCCAGCACTTAAATAAATAATCTTATTATGATAAGTTATGATAATATATAATAAGCACGATGAATATTATTTGTGAATATTCCCCCAGACAAGATGCTTCTTTAATAACTAAAATTTTGACAAAAGCACGCTTGCATTTCGTGCCCAACATAATCTTTTTTTCCTCTATATATGAAAGAGAAAGTTGTTCCTTAAACATAAATTCAAGCAGTGAAGAGCTATATTAAGAAAATAATGTGAGATCTTTTATCTAAGCTAAATTCCATAAAAGTTGTAGGAGATAAGCTTTGCTAAAATATTATTTTCTACTTTTTAAATTTATCTAGTTAAAAGAGTTAGGATAGCGTTTTAAAATTCTAAAACTTAAGTAATCTTTCTACTTTTTCTTTAACTGCTTAGGAACATAATTACCATCTTGTTATCAGCAAGGCAGTGAATAAAGTCAGTGAGGTCTCTAGTCTTGGCCCTGGTTATCAGAAGTTAAACAAGTATAAACAGTTCTATGTCTCCTAAATTTCTCAAGTAATTACTGAAAAATCTAGTCAAATAAAAACCACAATAAATTACAGGCTATGAAAGAAGAAGAAAATAGAGAACATTATATTTTACACAGATTTTTAATACATAACTTCTAGGGAACCAGTGAGATGAAATGAAAAGAGACATTTCATTCCTAAACAATTTTCACTGTCATGTTGGAGAACACTAATACTTTTCTATTTTAAAAAAAGTCTAGAAAAGCCACATTCCTGAAGCATGTGATTCCTCTAAGTCACAACACGCGTATTTTGAACTTTCTTAGTACATCATTCCCAAAGTAATTAATTTAGAAACTATGACACATTGTAGACTCTAAAAATGGAAAAGATCCCCAAGAAACTCTGAACATTTTCCTAGGTATTGTTTACTTTTTTCCTATCTATAACCGGGAAGGTCCCCTGGTAACTTGAATTAGGTGGCAAAAGAATATTTGATTATGTTAAATTTCTGCCCCAAGGTTAATGAGTAATGTTTGTGATCTAAAACAGGGATATTACATTGATAGTGTCAGGAATAACCCCCACTGTGCCAAAAAAGGTGTCAAAATGCCAATAACAAAGTGTGTGGTGCAGGTCACAGAGACCATATCTGGCCACTTGGTGGGCAGATCATAAACTCTTAATCAGTGGTCCTTGGGCTGGGAAAGCCTCATAATTTATCCACCCAGTGTTTTCTCCTACACCACCACACTCTATCAATTCACAGCCTAAGGCTTTAAACATTTTCACGAGCAAATCTCAAGTATTTCTTTGCAACTCTCCTGTAAATCGGTGGTAAAGAGAGTCATCTCCTTTGCCTTCAAAAGTCTCATTATTTTAGACCTCCAAGGCAGAGCATCCTTTTTCATTTAAAAAAAGTAAATCACACATATGAGTGGAGCATCAGATTATCTGAGATCATGAGTTTAAATCTCCAAGCTGTCACAGAGTGAGGTACTGAATCATGATAGTCTTTAGAACCAGTTTATAAAATTTTTAATCCAATTAACCTTTTGGCAAACGTAAAAGTTGTTCCACTTGTCTAGTTTCAAACTGGATTAAGAAAAAAAAAACTGCATCATTTGACCCAACATAAAATTATGATAATGCAGAAGAATATTAGTTTTGTTCCTTTGTTCTACATTTATTGGTTACCTCAATTTGCCAGACAGAATTCTAGGATTTGAGATAGTATTAGTAAAGAGAGCAGATACATTTGTGAGTTTTGTTTTAACATACTTGTCCATTGAATTCTGGCTAGACTGCTATGTGTATATTATTTCTGTTTTACTGATATTCAGTGAGACCCAGAGTAGAGGTATTTGCATCAGAGAAGAGCCATGACAATCTGCTGCAAGGTTCCTGTGTAGAAATCTTGCATAGTGTTTCTCTACTCCTAAATGAAAAAGCGTGGATTTCCATGCTTTCTAAATTTATTTAGCCTCACTCTATCATGTGCCACTCAAATAATTAATCTGTCTACTACATCTCGAATAACTGTGGTTCAAATCTGCTGGAAGTCACACCACTGGGCAAATGAGAGGAGAAACACAAAGTTAGATCCCTGTAGTTTTCCAATATCTCATATTTTCCGTCTGGCTTTGTTTTTCTCTCCATCAACTCCATTAATAGTTCTGCTTTTAATTCACACTGGAGAGAAGAATAAAAGAGATAGAAAAAGGCCACACATGTGTTTTGGCATACAGTATTTGTATTTTTAGATGGACACTCATCTGATTGCTATATTGAACTCATGCTAAAACTGGTACCTACTGGTAGCAAGCGCTGTAAAATGTGATAAGTTTTATGCAGGATACTTAGCAATATTAACTACTGTTGGGATTATACGTATAGTATAAGAAATAGAAATCTGAATTAGAGGTAAGAGGTCATTTATGTTCAAGTCTTTACCTAGCCAAGGCCAGATAATATTTGTTATTTTCAGATTCATTACTTTCAAGAAATAATAATGTTTTTTTCTGAAAAAAAAGGTGTTATGTCAGGTTGAAATGATCACAGATATTGTACTCAAGAGTTTGAGGCCTATTTCTGCCCCCTTCCTGGAGAGCCTCCTTTCTGTAGTTGGTTATGTACAGTGTCAAGAGAACTGTTACTGTTTTATTTATTTTTTTGCAAACTCACAATCTTGGCTTGCCAGGTAGGTGCTTATGCAGCCTAGCTAATTCCCCAGCCTGAGAACTGTTGCTATTCTAATATAAATATGTGGTAGATGAAGTTTCTGTAAAAATAACCAAATTATGAAAAATGTACTTTTAATTTTTAAAGGAATTTAAATTGTTGCATCTTTACATAATTTATCTCTGTTCAGAAATTTTAATTTTTCATTACAACATGTATAAGTGAAAGCATTATTAATTAGAGAAATAGCTTTATCATGAATTATTTTGATAATACAATCAGTCTCTGTTTTGTTTTAGAAAACAGTAAAAATAAAATAATTTCAGGAAGGATAATGTTTGTATAAATTAATGTCTGATAGCAATTACTGAAATTTCATAATTGGAGAGGTATATTTAATGAGTGAATGTTTTAGGTTTGGATTTTTAAAATTCTTCAATGAGGCTGAGCAGTTGTTTTCAAATACACATAAATGAAGTTTAAAGTATGTGTAAAATATTCTTTCAAATATTGTGAGTATTCATAGATGTGACTGCTACAATTTGTCTTGATTACAATTTATGATTTTCACATGCTTCATATTCAACCTTGACTGCAATTTTAAATTAGCTACCTAAGTGAAAATGAACCCTAATATAGTGAAATTTTGTGTAGGAAGCCAAGATACTAAGGCATTAAAAATGGGTGACATCATTTTTAAAAATTTTTGGCACATCATTGCCTCCATTACAGTTTCTGTCTATGAAAAGAATGATGACTCAAAGTTGTGGTTTAGTTAACTAAAACAGATTACTAAGTTTGCATAAACTCAATCAGTGGGAAATTTGGCAGCCAGCCTCGTTATTTATGATGTGCCAAATACAAAATCATGCTCTTTTTTCTTTTTTTTTTTTTTTTTGAAGTTTTGCTAACAAGGAACATTGCTAATACAGGGGAGAAAAAATATTTGTGCAAACTATTTCTACAATAACATCTTTGAAAAGATTTCATTATTTGTGTAAAATATGCTGATATAGGATTACTTGGCCAATAATTTATAGAATTAAATAATTATAACTTTTAATAGTGAGATACAAAATACCAAGAAATTGACTTCTAAGATATTATTTATATTTCAGCATGAAAAGATGTTTTTCTAAGTTTTTTATTTATCTGAAGTTACCTAAAAATTCTCTTCCTTTATGTTTCCCACTTTGTATGTTTCAGTTTATTCTAATTTTACATCTCTGAATTATTTTTGTAACACTACTAACTAATTAGAATAGTGGGATTCTGAGTAAAACAAAACTGCAAGTCAGTTTTGCTTGTTTAATAACAATGAAAAATATGAAACTATATTGCCTTTTAATACATTTAAAGAGAAAAAATTATCCACAAAAATATTTTTCTTCACTGAATTGTCTAGTATAGATATTATGTACAGTTACTTTTTTCTATTGTATCAATAAGGTTTATTTCCAGCAAAGTTATACTTACTGCAACAATTATAATGAAATTTTAATTAATAAATTAGAAATAGTATAAGATAATTCTATGCATATCATTCCTACCATAAACTACTTATAGATACTCAAGCTGGGTATAAAAAAAGGGACAAAGAATAGTATACAGTCAATTCAATACTGCAAGTATTTATTCTCTACTGTGTATTAATAACTGCTTTTCTAAATATAGAACACAAAACAAGTGGCACCTATTACAAAGGTCCTTAGAATCCATTAACATAAATAACTTCTGTTATAAATAATGTTTTTTTTTTTAAATAACAATACAGGGTTGAATGTTTAATGTAGATGTTGAGAAGATGGCATACTGAAACTTTAGAAGAGAGAACTATACTATAGCCCCAAGTGTTTAGGAAAGTTTTTACAGAAAAAGAGGAATTGAATAGGATGGAGGAAGGATATGCAATCAACAGATGAGAAAAGACAGACTAAGAAGTTGATGATAAGAACTTACTAGGATGTTAAATTGAAGAGCCAACTTGCTCAAATAAGGGAGAAGACTTACAAAATAATGGTAAAAGCATAAAAGAGAAACATAAATTTGATAAGATTTGGAGGGCTACACATAAATTGAGAATTTTTAATGCTATTCCTTAATAGTAAAATTGGTTTTATCCATTAAACCTTGAGGATACTCACAAACATAAAACTTCAGTATTTTGGAGAGATTACTCCAACAGAAATATTAGTGTAAAAGAGAATAAAGAAAACTAAAATAATGAAACATATTATTACTAGGAAAGAGGTGGAAAGCAGTAGAGATGTTAAAAGAGACTGAGTGATCAAGAAATGCTTAAAAGCAATGTTGCCTCTATTTTGTAAGATATTTTCCTTAAACCTTTATCTAAAACTTTTATGTTCATCGTGTAACATAGATTAGCAATGGCTGTAAGATCTTTGCTGCATCTCTTAATAAGAAACAGAGTTTAATTCCCATTTCCTTGAGTTCGGACTGAGTTTAGAGAGACTCAGTTGAAGGTAAAACAAGTAATATTCAGAGACTTGTAATACTATAGCTCCTGGACGTAAAGGACCTGTTGGTTTCTACTCAGTCTACTGGCCAGAGCCAACAGTGAAAATTAATTCATACGTTGAATGTTTTTTACAAAGCTATTTAAGTAACAGTTACAAGAGTCAGAACCAAAATACTGGATAAATTATTAACACAGGACAATGTGACTTAAGTTTGGAGCCACAAACAGGGTTTTAAACCTTTCCCCAAATTCTGTTTTGGAGGCTCAATTTGAAGAAGAAGTGGTGGTGCTAGCGGCATGTGGAGGTCAATCTCTCTCCTGGTCCCTGATGACTTTCACCTTTTTTATGTTCAGACTGCTTAGCCCCTTCTCAATCTGAGTAGAGCTCACCCACGCAACCAACACAGTCTTAGGGAAATCACTGCACAATGCCTAATTTGGCTGAATCACAATGAATATGGGAGGCTTCTGCTTTCTCCCCTTTTGGATCAATCATTTCCGTGTAAAAGCCAACCAATTAGCAAGGGCATTTAAATGGTCCACAGAGAAGTCAACATGACAAGGGCCCCTCCACCAACAGTGAATACTAATTTGGCAGATACTTCCTTAAAAATAGAATTTCTAAAACTCTGTCAAGCATGGAGATGACTCCAGCCCCAAATGGAAATCTTGGTAATAGCTGCATGAGAAACTCTTGAAACTGATTATGTGCTGGAACTTAAGTCATTCTTAGAATTTTGACTCCACAGAAACTGGATGGTATTGTATTTATTTTGTAAAATACTAAGTTTTAGAGGGTAACTTTGTGCACTGATAGACATAAAGAACTATTTCTTAGGTAGTTGACCCCTCAGCCAGTGCTAGAAAAATGTAGACATGCATCTACATAACTTTTGAATGTATGTCTATAGAGTCAAGATATGGTAAGCTATGGGCATCAGAAGCTCACTTACTCACATTACTGTGGTACGTCAAGCCCTCTCTCATGAACACCTTGTGAGAGGAGTTTAGCAGGTAGCATTTCTAAAAGAAATCTCTTGTGGAAGCCTCAGAACAGTTTCTCAAACATTGATGACTTGTACAACAGGAGTCAGTGGCAAGAGTCTAAGATGATTTTGAGAGTTGCGTACTCTAAGAGGAACACTTGCTTAGAACTTTTGAGGATTATATCCTTTCATACTTAAAGAACAAATTTAGGAGAAGTATGGTTGACAACTTGAGAACTTGAACTCACAAGCTTTTTGATGGAGAATGATTACTTCCACTTATACATTTGGTTATTAATCTGTTATATTTCTATCAAAAGTATCTGTCATAGGCATATGATTTTTCTAATTCATTCCAATAATTTCAATGTTACAAATTCTTGAAAAACATTGTCCCTGTCACTTTGGACACTTTTCTAATGATCAGAGTCTAGGACAAATATTCAACATACACAATTCAAGAAAGAGAGGTTTATTTTGGCACATGGATGCAGTCCAGGCTTGGTTGGTTCCAACACAGAAATGGCAAAGTGGAAAGACCCACACAGAAAAACTGCTCTCTTCATGACAGCCAGACAGCAAAGAAAAAAAAGAAGGAACCAGGAAGAGAGAGCTACTCTTCCAAGTCACGCGCCCTGGTGACCTAACTCTTCTGACCACAGCCCAACTCCTACAGTAACAATATACTGAACCATGAGCTCATCAGTGGCTCAAAGCACTCCACTGCTGAGTATAGCCCCCACCACTTTACGGTCACCTTCCAAAAGTCCTGCTCTGAACACGTGACACTTTGGGGGGAACATTGCAGATCTGAGCCATAACAAGCATTGTCAAAATTTTGTTTCCTCTTATCATAGCAGATAATCTAACTTCCCTGAACTATTTTTATTTTGACTATATAATTTAATGCTAAAAGCTGATAGAAGCTGACATGTCATTAAAATAGAATAAAAATGCATATCAGAAATACTTTGGTTTACAATAGCTTCAGTAACCACCAATCACGGAGTCCCTGTGTTACTAATTTCCCTCAAACTCACATCACTGAATTCTCTGAAAGAAAATTTAATGCTCATCTTTGTTAAAACTATATCTTAAAATTAATATACACATACACTGAATTGTGTACATTACCACGTTAGCCCCTATGGCCACTCAAGTTCACTCCACAGTGTGTGTCAGTTTCATAATCCTGTGTGCATTAAAGGAAAGCAAATGTCCCAGAGTGTTCTATCCATGAGAACTTAATACTATTTTGAAAATAGAAAAGTGGTATAGATACGAAATGTATAAAAATTAAAGACCAATTTTTAAACAATTTAAATTACAGAGTAAGTAGTAAAAACAAAGGCAAACCTTGACAAACAAGTAGAAATCACATATTTATTGGTATTAGTGTTGTATTTGAGATATGAATGGACATTTTCAGTAGGTTATGTTTGCCCAATTTGCAATAGTTCATGCACAGTAAACACGATGTTCAATGAAGAGTGAAAATGTGTCAAAGTATCAGGATTAACTGGTTTAGAACTCCATTTAATATTGATTATGACAATTTCACCTCAAATAAACTATATAGATTTACAGAATTATAAACTACTTTGTCAAAATCACGTGTGAGAATAATACTGGGTCTGTATTTTTCAGATTATGGTTGCTTTTTCATTTGTAACTATTATTTTATACAGGGAATGATGTAACTATAGAACTGGCTTTTATAGGATTTAGTAGCCTTGTGATTCAAACAATAGGAGAAAGGAAGAAAACAACGATTTGTTAAATTGCATAAGGTTTTATCATCTGCATTTTAAGATTAATAAATTATTTTATACAGTAATTCTAATTTTTGGCTTTTGTGCTAAGACATCCACTCTTTTCCTTTAAAAATAAACCTTGCTAAAGTAAATCCCTTAAGTATAAATTTTGTAATTAGAGGACATTTGTGTCCATTATGTAATTTTTTTATGGCACAGTATGTCATTTCAGGTTTTTGAGGGTTTTTCTTTTCACCTGTACCAGTACTGTAAACAGGAGAGTCATCAGCAAATATATGACTTATATCAATGCAAGGCTCTTTCCAGGAGAACCTCAAGGCAGCAGACTTCCTACAGCCGTGCTTCCCTAAGAGAACGAAGGTAATTAGCCTCAACAGGAGATAATTTTGGTTCACAGGGGTGGCTGTTGTTTTAAGTTTTTCTGGGAAATTTGGATTTTCCATTGATAGCGGTTTTAACATGTCACACTGGAGCCAGAGTGAGTTAAAGTGAAGAGCTACACAGTCTAAACAAACATTCCTTCCCATTATCAGAAGCCTGACAACATAATAGCATAAACTATAGTCATGTGGTCACATTCACAACTAATGTAGGAACAATTAAAAATCAAAGAAATGCTACATTTCCTAAACCAGACTTGAGTAAGCATATGTAAAATTACTACTACTCCCATTCTCTTTGTACAAGTTTTATGTTGAAAAAAAATGTGGCAATGTTTGTTTGAATCATTCTCATGATTAGTCTATTGCTAGCCTGTGTTTTATAAAATTAAGATAGATGGTGTGCAGTACAAGTTCAGTTATTTATCTTGAAAACACTATTTGATTTGGAATGTTTAATTTTTGTAATATTTTTCTGTCTTACCAAAATTACACAACTAGAAAAATTTGTAGCCATTATTCTATTATCTTTTCTATTTTTCTCTAAGTTGGTAATGGAATTTGGTTATATTTACTATGAACATTTTGTAAACATGTACTGGGTGATATAATTTACATGTTAAAAACTATATATATTTCTATACAATTTTTCATATTTTTATGACTGGGAGATTTTTTAAAACTCAAAATTGACAGAACAATATTTTGATAGTCTCCGACATAAAAGCATTTTTGAATAATTGTGGAATTCTAATATTATTTTATTGCATTTAGCTTTGACCTAAGCAGATAATGTAATTAATTGGATTAAAAAGCTTTTGTTTATAGAATTTTTGTGTTATAAAAAAACAAAATTTTTTGTTGCTGTGTAAAGGGAGGTTCTATGAGGTATATTTCAGACAGTCTTTTGAGTTGTCAACTTTTAGTATGCAGGTGCTTGATACAAAGACCTTGCCTGCACACACTTTTAGTGTAACGACTACATATCCACACTTTCCAAAACGCTCGTTTTTTTTTTTTTTTTTTTTTTTTAATCTTGTTTTTGTAAGACAGGGTTTCACTATGCGGTTCAGGCTGGCTGTGAATTCACTTTGTAGCCTAGATTGGCCTCCAACTCACAGTGATCCCACTTGCCTCAGCCTCCCAAATGCTGGAATTACAATGCCCAGATCATTATTTTTAGATACTCAGTTCCCATAAGCACACATTGTCTCAAATGTAATTATTTTTGTTCAGAAAAGGAAATAAATCAATTACCTAGATGTTATTATTAAATCTTCTAAAAGTGAGGCTACGTTTGTTCTTCAAAACAGTTCTCTGAGTGGCAGTCTGGTATATAACTCACTTCACCCTCAACTCCATTTTGGTTTGCTGTTTCAACAACTGAATATTTTTTGTTTTAAATTCAGGGGTTACCGCCAATAGCAGGAAATACCAAGATGCACCAAAATGAATGCTGATAGAAATTTGATTCAACTAAATTTCAAATACTCACTGTATGCTAAAAACTGACAGACACTCTAGGAACACAATAATTAGAAATATTAAGTTCAATCTTCAGGGAACATATGGAGATTAAACTCTACATATGGAGATAGACTCAAAATATGTAATGACATTGTGAAAATGCTTTAGAAAAAGTACAAAATTCTCAGAGAACAATAAAAAAGATAAAATTATCCTCAGTTCAGTGTTTCCTAAACAAGGCCATTCATTAGTAATACTTAGAAAAAATTTTTATAAAAATCAGTACATTCCTGGACCTGCTGATAAAGTATGTCTGGGGATAGAAACAGGGGATTTATATTTGTAAAACTCTCCTAATAGTTCTGGAGGATAATCAGGTTTGGAAACTGAGCTATTTTATCTAGTTATAGGATAATTATAAAGTTTTGTTTAGTTATATCTACAGCCTTCCTGATTATTTTCCATTCAGGGCTCACTCACATGGGACTATTTCAAACTAATTTCAATTTGAAAACTTCAAAACATCTCCCAAGTAGCTCCCCTTAGTTCTAATCACTCCATTTCTTCAGACTACATCTGAATTTCATACCAATGTTTGTTGATTTATATTTCCACTTTTGAAAACTTTTTATTTTATTGTTTTATTTTTCGGTACCTGGAATTAAACTCAGGACCTTTCACTTGTCAGGCAGGAGCTATGGCACCAAGCTACCTATTTAGAGTAATTTGTTCACAAGATTTTATCCTAGCTATACTGCAATTTAAGATCATTGTATGCTTTTCTTGTAGTTATAATATATATGACATGTAGATATTTCATATAATATATACCATATAACATATATGACATATATATACTATATATGCACGATCCATATATATAAAAATATATACACGTATATACAAGTTCATACACACACACACACACACACACAAACACATTTTCACATACATTTTCCCACAGCCTCATCTCCTGTTTTGTCTATGGTGACCGTGAGTGACTTATTGGTAACCTACTTAGGAAAATGCTCGCACAGTACGTACCCTTTACAAGTATGCTGCTGAACAGTTCGGCATTAATATTTTCCTCCTCAAAGTAATTTGGAGTACAAATGATTTATTTTACTTACACTTGTTAAGCTTTAGGGCTGTTTTAACGAGATTCCTGGCAATGTGAACAGTGAGGGGGAGAGACCAGTTCCCAGTGACCCACCCAGATCTGAGAGACGCTAGGGCTGGAGAGCCAGACTGGAAAAGGGACAGGGGACCCAGCGCTGTGCGGAGGAGGCCAGTGGCCTGGTTCCTGGGTCCTGTGTTCTTCTCTCCTTAACAGTCTACAGATTGCTTTTCAATTCTGGTTTTCTCGCTTTAATATGATTTTAAAATCTGTCATTTTACTCCAAGCTTGTTTTTTTCTATTTGTCTTAAAATGCAAACTTTACTTTTTAAAAATTTCCTCAGAATACACTTTCTGCTAACCCAAGGAAAGGTATCCACCAGTATCAAGGCAGCAAAGTTTCTGGGGGATTTGAAGTACGGTGCAGTTTTTTCATTATTACATAGGTCGCACCTAAATCCCAATATGGAAAATGATGGTACTCATTTTAAGGCAGCAGACAAATGAATACAAAATTTTTCTGACAGTGCTGCCCAGCCAGCTTGACTGGAAGAAGATTAAAAAAGCTCTAACTGAGGGTTCCCTGTGGGGAATAATACATTCATCTCCTGCTTGACTTAAAAATAATAACAATCTTTTATGAGGCAGAAGAATGGAATGGCACTGTGGCAATGTGTTCTTTTGCACTGACCACTAAGACACCAAGCTAAGTTCTTCCTGCAGAGAACCGCCTGCCTCCACTTGAGCTTAATGATTCTCTGCTTCCTGCCTCAGTAGAGTTCCAGTCCAAACCAACTGGATAACCAGCCCATAAGGTAACAATCCCTCTGGATTGAGATACAGGAAAAAGGTATCCAGGATGCCATGGGGACTGCATTCTGCAAAAGATCACCAGCCAAAGAAGGTGCCAGTGAAAAGCTGGAACACCAAAAAAGTCTGAAAAGTGCCATGTGTTGCTAGATATATCGAATAGCTCTCAGCTTCTAAAAGTCATTGCTGATGATAACAACTGAGTTGACAATTATCTTAAATTCATTTATTTCTATTTTAAGTTTTATAATAATGCTCTGTATATAGGAAGAAATATGTAACATGATGCCTTGGCTGACTTTGTACATACTTTCTTTTCTTTCTTTCTTTCTTTTTTTTTACTGTTACAGCCCATAATAAGAAAATTTTTAAGTTAATTAGATCAGGAAAAGTTCTTATAGATCTAAAATCATTTAACAAGCATTCAGTCGATAAATATTTATTGGGCACTGGCTATCTAACTATGATTTAAAGATTACAAAATAATGCAAATGTAAAAGATGCAATCCCTGTTCTCAATGTGTGTAACATTCCACCAAGAAAATTTAAGGCATGATAACAGATTTCCTGAGGAGAAGAATGAGTTTTCTGTTACCTCTCCACTGTGTTTTGAGGAACACCACAGAATAAGCCCTCTACCAGTGGGCATTGATGAAATTGGAAGATGTTAGTACCTGCCCTAATTCATAATTATGATGAGGTTTCAAAGTGAAATAATATAGATAAAATGACTTTTGCTTTTAATCAAATAGCTTAATTTGGAGCTCACTAAGGTTCATTTACTACATATAAGCCTAAGTGCTTCATAGGTTCTACATGCTTCTTACATACATCCATTCATAAAGATGACTTAAGGTAACCTTTCAAGTCATATATGATGCATAAAAACCATTCTTTTTCTAACAGGTGAGGAAGCTGAGACTTAAAGATGTTAAATTGAGATACAGGTTAAGACAACAGTCTAGTAAATAGAAGGGTTCAAACTTAGGTTTTACTGAGTTAATAGATGACATTTTGAACCACTGTAGTCTATTGCCATCTTTATTGAGGAAAAGAAACAATTGATTTCTAAAGTATTCAATAATAATTTCTGCTGAGAAATTCACACAGTTACTCTTGGTCATCAGTGTTGGAGTGTCTTTAGAGCATCCCTGTTACAATGCCTAGGACAACTGGAGGAGGAGAACAGGAGCTGAATTCCAGTTTTTCCCTGGTAGATTAGTTTATCAACTGTAAACTTTGGGAGAAACCAAAATATGGCACTACTGGGGTGAAATGTATGACCTAAATGAAAATGAGAATTAAAATGGAATAGAGTTAGTGTCCACAGGCCTCAGAGACAGCTTTACATAAGACTCAATCGATGAGAAGAGAAGGCCTGACCACTGGTCTTAGATTTTGAAAGAACTCTGTTTAAAGTGCGAAACTCATACATGAATAAAATTGATAGACATAAAAAGGAGACAGTCTTGAAGTGGTCAGAAATACTTTCCTTCGCTTCCTTTTGTTGTCTCTTAAAAGCCAGCCTTGACTATGTCATTAACTGGGTAGAACAAACTACGGAGGAAACAACCACAGAAAAATATCAAACAGCAGCATCGCTTCTGTTGAATGAAGCTAGTCAAATTATTATCATTTTAAAAATTCTCTCTTCTTAGAAATAAATAAGACAGTCATATAAAGTTAACTTGTGAATACAGATAAGGTAGGATATTTATACATATTGGATCAATATTTATATTTTGAAATTACTACATTCATAAAAATATGCTAGCACTCAGAGTACTTTAAGTAATAAAATAATTTCCATTAAAACTTGATTGTGATTTTTCTCTAGAAATTCTTAATGTAGAGTATAATGCTGTCTGCTGTATGTTTCCCATTAAACTCTAAACCCCTTGACAGAAAGAATATGTCTTCTTCTTTTTATGCAATATTTTGTGCATTCAGATTACTTAGATTTTAAAAAACCACTACCTCGGCTAATAAAGTTAATTTCAAAAATTTGTGGATAAAATGTCTTTAATGTAATATACTGAAAATTATATTAAAATAAGATTATAACCCAAATAAGATAACATATGCATATAATATACATATATTAACATTCATTATCTTTGGTTGTAGAATTTAAATGAATTTAAATGATGTTTACTTGTCTTCATGTGTTTTTAAATGTATATGTCCATATGTTCTAAATTCTATCCATTGAAATGTATATTTGGCTAATAGGCAAAAATCAATCATATGTATATATGTACTATATGCATATGCATATATAGACATATATATGTTGGTTTGAATGTTTTACCTTTTTAGATGTTGTATTTCAAGAAGTTAGTATAGGCAATGATATTTTGCATATGACCCAAAAGTAAAGAAAACAAAAAGAAATAAGATTATTTCAAACTAAGGAACTGCTGTACAGTAAAAGAAATGTTCAACAGAGTGAAAAGAAAACATATAGAATGGGAAAAATATATTTTCTCTCTGTTCCAAAGAGGTTGATATCCAGAATATAAAAGGAACTCAGAAAAGTAAGTTAATTAAACACTTTAAAACAGATCAAATAATTTGAATAAACACTTCTCAAAAATACACAAATGCTAAATGTCAATAGGTATACAAAGACTGCTCAGCATCATTAGCCATTGCACAAATGTGAATGAAAAGTAGGATGGATTCTATCTCATCCAGTGAGCATGGTTACTATTTTTATAAGGAATAGTGAAGTATGGTAGTGCCCACCTGTAATGCCAGCAACAGAGCAGGCTGATGCAAATCTGAGACCAGACTGGACAACTCAGTGACATCACAAGACCAAAAAATAAATAATTAAAATTGCTAGGGATTAGTCTCTGTGCAAAGGTTCAACTCTCAATACTCTAATAAAACAAACAAATTCTAGTGAGATGCAGAGAAAAAAAGAGCTCTTACACATTGATGGTGCAAATGTAAATTTTGTACTACACACTATAGATACAATATGGAGAGCTCCCAAAACACAGACCTGTGATTCTAATCTGGAGGAAGAAGAGACAATGGATTAAAAATTCATGTCTGGCCTGGGCAATTTAGCAACTTATGGAAACTCTGTCTCAAAATTGAAAAAAAAAAATAAAAAGGGCTGGGGTAAGATCATCTTTCAATCCCAGGATCACAGTATTAACCTACTAAAAATAGAACCACAAAAAAGCCCTACTGAAAGTGGAACTATCAAAGGACACAGCTATTCCACTTCTGGGTGTATATTTAAAGAAAAAGAAATCAGCATGCCTGAGAGATGCATACTTCCATGGCAGTACTTCTAACTAAGATAAAGAACCAACCTGCAACTATGTGTTGTATATACACAATGGAATATTATTCAAACATAAAAAATGAAATTTTGTTATTCATAGCAAAGTGGATAGAACTGAAGAATATTATGTTAAGTGAAATAAACCAGACACAGAAACACAAACATTCACTCTCAGAGGTATAAGCAAAAAATGAAATGTCAACCTGACTGTTAAATAGTAATAGTCCATAAATATGTACAGCTAATACATTTTAGTTTAAAAAACAATATTATATTTTGATTTTTTGACAAACCTATTCCTTCCATAGTCCTCAATATTTTGTAAAATGCAAATTTTACCTGTCTCAGTCAAAATTCTTGGGTTCAACTTGAGCTGCTCTATTTCACATTCACCTTTGACGCATCGGCAAATCTTTTGGAAACTGGAACAGCTGCTCCAATAAGACCACAAATGGTGTCATATAAACTTAGAAATTAGCTCTTTCTGTAAGAGTTTAGAAAAGACACTGCTTATTTGGATCTCGGGGCAGTGGGGCAGGTCTGCCTTCTTCAGTGCATTTCATGGTGCCATATTCATCACCGTTTCTAGAAAGAATGAAGGAAAAAGAGAGAAGCCGAGGTAGAACCATTATCTTTAGGAAGCTGATTTGGAGTTGCGATGCATAATATTCTTTGTGTTGCATTAGATATTCTGGGCTGCAAAGGGAGCTCGGAAATTTAGTTTCTACCTGGCATCCTTATGCTGAGGAAGGAGAGAAGCGATTCAGGACAGCCAATGACCCCTGCCACAAGTCTATATTTCCAAAATGTCCCCAGTTTCTGATGACTTATGACCTTCACATGCACTGCTAGAAGCCACCCTGGTCCATCTGAGATATCCTCCTGTCTGGTGTTTCTGTTTCTGCTCCTGCCTCTCTGCATCTATTGACAACATAGTGGTTGGGGTCAATGTTAACACAGGCGTTTTCCTTCCCTTGACCCTGTAGCAACTCACGCTCTCACGTGGAGTAAAACCTCATGCTCTAGCCTCTGCTATTTCTTGATCTCAGCGTACTGGCTCAGTGGGTCCCTGCTCCTGGACATGCAGTGCATCCTTGCACATCATGTCTCTTGTGTCCGTACCACCTCGTGTTCTCTTCTTCTTGCTTCCCCCAAGCCTCCTGCTTCATCATAGGACTTAACTCAAATGGTCCCTTGTGGCAGGCCTTGCTCAGTCACCTAATTAAAAATCGCAGCTCTTTCCCCACCTATTCCACCTATTGCATTTTTCTCCTTAGCATTTTCTATCATATTGCTGCTTTATTATCTGCTTTCTATTTTTTGTACTTTATTATCTTCTTCCTATTTTTCTGTGTCATGGTCCTTGTTCTCCAGTTCCAGAACGTAAACTCCAAGACAGAAAATATTTTTCTCAGTTTTGTTCTTAGCATTTCTATAACACCTAACCTTACAGAAGTAGCTCATTGAATATATCCAGGTAAATTATAAACAGAATACAAGTACAAGTCAACCTCATGTAGCTGACTTTCCATTTAAAGCATTTCCTTGGTATAAATATTTAGGAAATAAGGAATCAATTGGATAATAATAATTAATGTGAAGCTATAATGCAAGAATTTATATGAATTATGGAAAGAATTTGAGTCTTTTTTTTTTTTTTTATCAGTACCGGGGATTGAACTCACAACTGCCTGCTTGCAAGGAAGGCACTTATGCCACTGAGCTAAATCCCCAGCCCTGAATTTGAGTCTTAAAATTGGCAGATTTCAGTCTAATTGCCATTTTGACAGTAACCTATTGACAAAATTGAGTAATTACTTTCTGCCCTATAAGCTTCATTTTCTCACCTGACTAAAACACAAATACTTACTTTAGTCTTATGAAGGTTTGGAAGCTTAAGTATATAAAACACTTAGAAATTAGTATTTTAAAGTAGTTGCATATAATTTACCTTTAAATATATAACATTCATCGAAATAAAAGAACATCACAGAATTTATTCGTTCCAAGTAATCTGGTCTGGGTCATTTGTATAAGACAGTCCTTTCCTATTTTGTGTTTCATTTTCTTTCCCTAAGTGTGTGGAAAATGATAAAGATTTCTCAAATGCGTTTACTGAAATAGTCATGGTAATAGTAACTGAGAACTCCTAGTATGTAACTTAAGTATTTTACATAGGTTATAACATTATAACTTACAAAAGTTCTAGGAGAGGTAGCTTCATAGGAAGCTCTCTCTATAGAGAGACACATAGAATAAAATTGTAACAGACTTTAAAAAACTAAACTGACAACAAAATAAATTTAATAATTTTAAAATACTTCAATGTTGACATGGAATGCAGTTAATAAAACACTGTGTACATACAGAATGAATATATTTTCTGGAAGTGAGTAGCTACTTACATGGTGCATGATTTTAATCTTATCCCACAATCTACTGTTTTTCAAGACTAACCAACAAAGGATGATATAGTTTTAAAATGTAAAAAAGCAAAAGCCATGAAAAATAATTTGTGCTTAGTAACTATGATAAAGATGCATGGGAAATATCAGTAATTAAAAATTAACTCCCTACATTTTTCTGTCTAAATCAGAAAGAAAAAAAGCATGTATTTCATTACGTTAGCTACATATAGCCCCATCAATACATTTTTGTATATAATTTATCAAATTAACAAACAGAAAAAGAGGCAAGTCATGGACAAGAGGACAGTTTGGAATTATCAGGAAACAACTCAGCTTCCCTAATAATTCCATTTCGGGAGATGACAACAGCGCCTTTTTTTTTAAATCTCACACTTGGCTCAAGTTTGGGAAAAGTATTTCCCTAGGAAATTTTATTTCTGCTGAAACTATTGATTTTTACTGACTGTACTTCTCAGTATTTCTTAGATTTTGCTACCCAGTGCATGACTGCTCAGTCATACACATTTGGACAGACACTCAGAACTCAGTAAGCCACTTTGACGATTAATATTTCTACTGCCCCTTAACAAAATGGCTTTGCTGCTTCAGAACATGGATAAGAACCAGAACAGACATCTAAGTTTCCAAGTTACAGCAATTTAGACAGTCAAAGGAAAAAAAAAGGGACAATTTTCTAAAAACTACTTTAAAAATCACATTTCAAACATCCTATTATTTTATGGACAAATACAGTCACATTGACAAAACTTGTTATTTCTATAGAATTCTCAATAGTGGAGACCATAATAAAATTTCTGACAGCAGTATTTTTAATACAAACAAAAGATGTCTTCAATTCATTAAAATAAAAGTGGGAAAGCCTTTCTGGGGGTTAAATGAATAATTTAATGGCTCTTTGCAAATCTACCTAGATAAATTTTATACTGATTGTGGAAGTTTTAGCATCACCATAACTTTCATTTAAGTTTTATAATGGTAGCTAAGATAATTATAGCTTCAAAAAAATTCCAGAGTGTTCTTGAGTTTAAAGGGTCACTTCCTTAATAGATTGGAGCTGTGTCAGATCTACTTTAAAATGAGATAGTACATATAAAAATACTTTGAAAAGTTAAAAGCATCATATAAATGCAGGACCTGTCTTAGATGGAGACTGTTTTGGAAGCACTTAACTATAATTACAAATGTTGATAAATGAAAAAATAAGGCCCAAAAATGCTTTCATAGCCCTTTTCCACTGCAAGTACATACACTGACAACAGGAAATCTATGCCATGCATTAACATAGCCAAACCATTTAAACACCAGTCATGTAAGAAGTAATCAAATCTGAGTTTCCTTTGAGTTCACCCCAGGATGAATGTTTCCCTCACCCTTTTTGGCTCTGTGTAAATGTAAGTTTATTTTAATAATATTTTTAAATTAGGGTAGTCTCATAAGTCTAATTTAAAACAGTTTATCTATCAAATAATTGGCTTTGCAAGGCTATTCTGAAAACCAATAGGCTTCATTCATTGTCTTCAAAGGGCAAAGATATGGATATTTTCGATTATTTCACCTTTATAGGGAAAGCAAAATGTTATTGTAGATCATTGAAAGGAAGTTTCACACACACACACAAAAAGCAAGGCCATAGGTTGTGCCCTGCACAGCTGTGAGATAGCTCTATCTCCCTCTACTGGCTGAATTATCCTTCCAGTTTCTGAGTTTGTTGACCTAAAGGTTGTCATTCCCAGAAAAAAAAAAAAAAGGAAAAAAATGAAGGAAAGCTATTTTCAGGACTCAGTCCTCCGGTCTAATGCCAAAGGGACTGGAAATTTTCTTTCCATCTTAAAAAAAAAAAAAAAAAAAAGACTATTGTGAATAGTGTTTACTAGGAAAAACAAAAAGAAATAAAGCAATACCAAAACGATTGACAATTATTGAAGATTAAAATGCAAGTTCACAGTGACCTGTGTAGTGTGTCAGTTTTCTCAAAAAAAAATTAAAAGAAAAAACAATTTATGAAAAAGTCACATCAGAACTCGTGGTTGAGAATGTGTGTATACTAAACCAAACAAACAAAACAGAAAATTATAGTTTGCCTTCTTGATAAATGGCTCCTTAGGATCGTCCTACCAAGAGTCAGGGAAGGCAGGACCGAGTTAGGCATTTTAAGTGGCATTACATGTTTTCTTTAAGTTCATAGGTTAAACAGGTAAGTGTTTTCACATGCAGGCCCTTCCTTAAGAAACGAAGACAATGCTGATGAGCCAGCCACTTTTTAGAGGAGAAGAAAAAGGAAAAAGCCCAGTTAGAATGCATGTTCCCTGGAGACAGAGCTCGAAGTGGAGCCTCTGACGAGGGCCCTGCAATCGGCAGCTGGGTTCTGTCACACGGGTTGGGGCGGCCTTGTTAGTACAGCGTGACCCCTGGCGCACTCGCAGAGATAATACCGGCACCTCTTTTCACTCTAATCTCCTACCCGTCTGAGCAATTCAGCAGGAGATAGGGGCATTAAGGCCATATTATTCCAAACAACATTTAGCTGAATGGTAGCTGAAGATTGTGACAGCAAAAGACAAATTCTCCCGGTCAAATACTTTCCTTTCCAGAGAAGTTTCCTGTTTTAATACTTTTGAGGCACAAAAATGCCATTGAAATGGAACCAAGATGGAAATCCCACATCATCCTTAGCCCAAACCAAAAGCTTTTCATTTCAAGCAACAATTTTTAGAACTTCTTATGCCTCAATGGGCAGTGATAAACACCACTAAATAGTCAGATAAAGGCTAAGTAATTTATTTATGTATTTGCAAATTGTGTTGGTTATCATGCTGGATATCTACAGATAGATAGCCTGCTTTTGCAGCGTGTCTGAGTACTTGCTGTATCTAGCTGTTCCTTCTGAAAAGAGATGGAATTATAACCACATAACCGAAATCCCAACTCTAACCGCAGGGGCAAAGCAATGCTCTTCATGTGAGTGATACAGCATGATACCACAGATTTGCATTTAGACACTTTGACATATTTTCTCACAAGCCAGGGCACAAAACTTTCTTAAATTCTTACAGACAACCTTTACAATTGCAGCATAACATTATTTTGCATTTCAAAGTAGGAATTTATGGAAATCAATATTTAAGATACATCAAGAGAATTAAAGGCACACCCTTGGGTTGCCTTTTGTACTTCTATTGCTTTGTTTTGCCAAATATACAGCGATAGGATTTTGCTATGATGTTTTAATAATTTGATTTGGGTTTTAGATTCTGGCAAAAGGACTGATGGGAAAAAAATAAACTATCTCTCCGGTAATCTGCAATGCCTGGTGTTCTGAAATAAGATCATACGGTGATCAGAGATGATTCTTTCCTGTGGCAGGGCAGTGTGTTTTGGCAAAGGCCAGTCATTCTTTTAGTTGTCCTTGCACAACATGATCTGACCTGCATGCTAGTTGTTGGAATGCCATGGCCAGTGTCTGCCACACCTATGAAACTCATAATAGTTATTAATTAATGATGATATTAATAAATTTAAAAATCTATTCTTAGAAAAAATATGAATATTATACACTTTGGAGAAAGTAAATATGTTATCCATTTATATTTACTGATAGATTTGTTTATTATTAGAATTCCTTTGTTGAATAACATGCTATACAGCTATATAATGCATAATTCATCTGAAAGTAATTTCCTTTAAGTCAACTGAAACAGATTTGTTGAATGTTGTTCTGTTGGTCAAAGGAGGTAAATTCTGTGTGTGTGTGTGTGTGTGGGTGGGTGTGTGTGTGTGTGTGTGGGTGTGTGTGTGTGCGCACGCGTGCGTGCGCACGTGTGCTCACTTGTGTGAGAGAGAGAAAAAGGAAAGTACTTCCAGGACACAAGGAATGAACCATTCACTACGGTAAAGTAAAATAACTCATTTTTTGAATGCACTATAGAGTCTTACTACACTAAACCAAGATTAATTAATCCATTCTCTTTAGAATGATTTGACTAGTCACAGAGTCTTACTACACTAAAACAAGACTAATTAATCCATTCTCTTTAGAATGATTTGACTAGTCACAGAGTCTTACTACACTAAAACAAGACTAATTAATCCATTCTCTTTAGAATGATTTGACTAGTCACAGAGTTACAGCCATGGACATTTTGTCACAAATGCAAAAGGGGAATTTTATTAATGATAAATATACTCATATTTTAACCTAATTAGCTGCATATCACTCACAACTAAAGGATGATTTTCAAGTTAATGTCTTTATTTCACTGGTTTGGAGAATTGGCATAACTCATCATCATCAGGATCATGAGAGGTCCAAGTTTCCTAACTAACTCTATTTACTACCTCTCCTGCAATATCCTGTATTTGCCAATGTTTAAACCATTCATTTTAAGTAAGAAAAATGTGCATGGCTAAATAAAAGTGTAAACACCACTGTATGGTTCAAACATATCCAATTAGTATTTTAAGTACAACCAGATTAAAACATAAGCAAATAAGCAACCTGTCCATGACATTGAGCTATAGAAAACTGGAAAATCATAAATGTGATGCAAACATTCAGGCTTTCTGTAGATCACATTGAGAATGACTGATAAACTGTAACTCATCCTGCTCTTAGTTAAAAAAAAATTTCTTTGACCACATCAGTTTATCTCTTGAAAAGTGTCTGGCTGTGATTCACCAGTCAGCATAGAGTTCCAGGACCAGTGTGCTAAAATTCAGAAACAAGTAGTATAGCATTTTGCTGGAAAGATGACTTATGTATTATTGAAAAAAGCTCATTTAAACTTATTTCACATACATCCTAAAACATTTTCTGCCCTAAAATATTGCAGCTACAAACTGAAGATTGGTGAAATGCGGTTAAATGCATAGACATTAAATAAGAACAAAAGCATTTCCATTATTTTGAAATAAATTTGCAGTGATAGCCATGCAAGTTCTAGGTTTTTTAGGAAGAGTAAAACATAAGTACCACAGTTTTCCTTCTCCTTTTCCGTTTCCTTTCCTTGTTTTTTTTTTTTTTTTTTTTTTTTTTTTTTTTTTTTTTTGCTTTTGGAGACAGAGTCTCACTATGCAGTTCAGGCTGGTCTCAAACTCACAGCTACTGTCATTCCTCAACCTTCATCACAGGTGGTTACAGGTGTGCACAGCCACACTTAGGCACCTTTAAATTATTAGTTTTTAAAATTTAAATTATTTATTAATTTAAATCACTCAATTGTTACAATTTTCATATCTTTATAATATAAAAGAAAAAGAGATTACAATATCAACTGCAACCACAATAACAATCCATAGTTATGTTATGGCTTGTGTTTAGATGTCCCCACAAAGCCTCATGTGATCATGGCTTTTTCAGACTTGGCTGAATCTAAAGTGTTTGACTGATTCATAGATTAAGGGTGGCTGATGACTAAATCAGTCCATTGATTGGTTTGGAAAACTCTAATCCCAGTAACCTTATGTAGGGTATAAAAAGAGCAGAAAGAAGCTACTACAGTGCTTTTGCTTGCTTTGCTACCTTCTGCCTGCCATGAACTGTTTCTCCCCTGTAGCTTATCTGCTATACCATTCTGCCTTGGAGCCAGCTAATTATGGGATTATGGGCTGAAACACCTACACACTATGAGCTAAATAAACCTTGCCCCCTTTAACTTTGGGCTTCAGATATTTTGTCTTAGCAAAAAAAAAAAACTGAGAAGTTCCAAATTTTAATATGAAATTTTCAATGAAGAATGCAATTGAAAGCAAAAATATTCTTTACAATATTAAAAAATCCATTGTCTTGGATGTCTCAATATGAAGATGAAAATTCTTCATTAACTAATTTATGAATTTAATATGATCCCACTAAAAATACAGGTGATAGGGAGAGTTTGGGTGCTATTGGAAAGTGAATCCTGTGCCTTGCATTTGGTAGGCCAACATTCTACCACAGATCTACTCAAGAGAACTTTTTTTTGTTTTATTTTGAGAGAGAGTCTCTGTTAAGTTGTCCAGGCCAGCCTCAAATGTCTCCTGACTCAGCCTCCTCAGTAGAAAAGATTTTAAAAAGAAAAAAGATAGACAAATTTATACTTAAATTTATGTGAAACAATAAATTAGATTACAGAAATTAGAAACAGAAGATTTTCTCAAAAATACTGAAAAGGAAAAGCAGTAAGGAAATATAAGTTTTGCAAAATAATGATGCAAAATACAAATATTTTAATTAAAATGGTATGATACTGATGCATGAGTAGGGGAAAGAGCAGTACAATAGAACAGAAATCCAGAAATTATTCTGCTCTATATAGAAATCACAATATGACAGATGTGATTTTAAATTACTAGAGCCACAGTTTTTATTACTTCTTGGTTACTTTTTATTAAATGTGTTGGGACAAATGGGTGGCTATTTGTGAAAAAATATATTCGATCCATTCTTGCATCAAATAGATCAGAGATCTGAAAATAAACATGAATTACACAGCACAAGAAGAGATATTTCATAAACTTCTCTCTGTGTGGCTGAAAGGATGTGAATGAAATTTCAGATTCACTATGAGGAAAGAATAAGTTGGACAACATAAAAGTTTAAAAACTGCAGGCAAAAAATAAGAAACCCAAATATTAATATCAAAAATAAACTTAAAGACAAATGAAAGAACTAGGAAAAATATTTTTTAGTAGACACCACAGAAAGAACTAATATCTATAATATTCAAATAACTCACAAAAATTGAAGAAAATAAAAGATCCTAGGAAGTAATGCAGTTATGAACTGTAAAGTCACAAAAAATATAAAAAGAACTCCTTGAACTCATAAAAAGATATTTAACTTCATTCAAGTTAGGAAAATTCAAATTAAGCTTCTGTCTTGCCTTGGTTATGTAGGAGATCTGTTCTAGGATCTCCACAGACACCAAAATCTGCAGATGTTCTGGACGCATATCCAGTGCATCATGCACAATCAATGTAATTCCCTTGTACATTTTAACTATCCCTGGATTCCTTTTAGTCTTAAATACAATGAAAATACTCTGTAAATAGTTTTTATGCTATATTACTTGGGAAATAATGATTTGAATATAGTATGAAAATGTTCAGTACACATAGAAATTTTAATAATATTTTTGATCCATGATTGGTTGAATTAATGAACATGGAAACTATGGATACAGCAGGCCAAATGTACATTGAAATGCTATTTCTCATTTGCTGGAGTGGCAAAACATTCTAAGTCTGACCTCGTACTTACGATGATGATAATGTTAGGAAGTTGAAGTTCTCACACATTGTTGATGGAGCACAAAATGATTCAATTTTTATAGGGTTAGATTTGGAAGATTACTTATTCTAACATTCTAGGAATTTACCATTAAGATATGGAATTATATGACATATATAATTATTATAAAAATTTAATAGTAAAAGGTAAGAAGCTAACTAAATATGCAATAATAAGTAATTAGTGGTATGATTCAATTAATGTTCAAAGAATTATGTACTTATAAAATGAAATCTTTGAGAATCTATATACATTAAGTTCTAGAAGATGTTTTAAGTGCAAAATGCAAACTTCAAAGAGCATACATGATATTCTACCTCTGTGCAAAAAGGAAAACAAAGCAAGAAAATATTTGTTATTTATCTCTAAAACCAACAACATGGAAGAAGGAAAGGTAAATGAACAAACTATAAAGAAGTGGGGGAAATTAAGTTGATAGGCAAAAGAAAAGAAAATGGCGATACTTCTTTGGTAGACATAGTATATGTATAATTTTGACTGTCTCATCATAATAAAATTCAAATTAGTAATGAGAAGGAAATTCTTAATGTTGAAGGAATTGAAACAATGAACTAAGATGTGTTTGGAAGGAATAACATCATCGTATTGAATGGAAATGGAGAATTAATCCATGTCACTGATAAATGTAGCACTTGATATAGTCTTCAGTCTTAAGCACAGTGGAGGTGGGAGGGTGTGCATAGATACCAAAATCTATGGGTGTTGGATTTCCCATACTCTAGGACTCATTTGTGTTACAGCAGATTGCAGAGACCCAAAGTTTTAGGAAAACTGAGTTCAAAAAAATCAGGGAAAGAAAGACTTGATCTCAAAACATTAATTTCTGGAAGGGTCCAAAATATTTGAGATCGTGTGGAGGCCTCACAAACACAACTATAGCTCATGCAAAATAAAAATAAAGGAAAGTAGAATTTCCATGTATAGTAATTAATGATCTCAAAATCTTTAATATAAACCTAAAAAAACTAAAACCAGGCATATGGCAAAAGATGACAAAATAGGTTAATGAAGATATGAAAAAATGTCAAGAAAGCTAGTTGTCTGTATGAAGTGAGGTTTGTTCACTCAACCTCCAGATATGCTATGGAAAACAAGTTAATTTCTCCTGTTATAATTGAGCAAAAATAAAGGAACAAAGAACACCTTTTTCAGACTACAAGGTCATGAATGACATATTGCCTGGTTGAATTTTACAAGAAAAGTTTAAGACACAAAAAGGCCATGGGGTTTCTAGGTAGAGGGTCTGTCCCATGGCCTGCCACGAGGACCTGGAGCTGAGAAGGGGCCATGAGGACTTCCACGGTTATAGGCACAGGATGCCATCAGAGAAACTTTCCCATCTGGGGATGTAATTTTTGTAACATGCATCTTGGGCTTTATCCTGAGACTGTGGGAAAGGAGAGCCATTGAAAATTTCTAATTTAACATTGACGATGACATATTTCACCTACACACTATGGTACTGACATTCCACAATATTTGATAGATTATATTTACTCTGATTTTGACATAGGAATAATTCAAAAAATGGTCAGTTTATGAATATTTTGAGTCTTGAAAGTATTATTATTATTGATTTCTGTTTTAATTCCAATGTGAATAATCTGTGAATTTCAATATTACAAAGTAAATATGAGAATTATTTTATTAGCCAGATTAGTGTGACTTGGTGAATATTCCATGATCACTTGGAAAGAAGGCTATTTTCTATAGTTCTTGGGTAAATGTCCATTGGTGTCAGTTTGGTTAGGATGACTGACAGAATTACTCAAATACTCTTGTTTCTTTACATAGCTGTCTTATCAACTACTAGGAGAACGATATTTAAATATTCAATTTTAATTGTGGGTTTAACTACCAGTTTTTCTATTAGTTTGTACCTCATATATTGAAGCATTATATTAGTTATAATAGCTTCTACTTCATATATTTGAAGATTTGTTACACATAATTTAAGAGTAATATATTGACAATTATTTTTTAGCCCTCCCCCCTTTTTTTTTGCTGTTTACACTTTTCTTGAAGTCTAAGAGCAGCCAACACATAGATTCACCTTGTATAGTTTACTTTTCAAAGATAGACTTCTCTCATTTTTTGCCTGCTGTAGCACCAAAGGACCTCTAATCATTCGTAGACCCACATATACAAGAATTTAGAGAGAGTTTATATTCTGGGTGCTGTTTCTCCTGCAACATTCTTATTTCTAGGATTTCTCCCCTAAAATTCTAGCTCTGTCCTCTGCTAGGTGCTCAGGTATACCTTAGTCAAAATTAAGACTACGAATGTTGTTCTAAACAAGGAATGCGGAAGCTGGGGCTTTAGCTCAGGGGCACAAGCACGAGGTCATGAGTTCAAGCCCTGGTTCCAAAACAAAAGAAAAGAAAACAAAAAAGGGCCCAGAAAGAGAAAAGCCAATTTTCCCTTCCTGAGTTGGCAGAAGCCATGCTGGGTCTTGTAGGAGTACAACAAGAAGCCAATCTGCCCTTCCCATAAGTCACACAAACCATGCAGGACCCAGGAAGAAAGAAGACATTTGCTTTCTCCTTGAGCTGACCAGCACATGGTCTGAAAATCAAGACCACCTCTACCTTCCATAAGCAGCCAGCTGGTTTGGAGGACAGGCTGAGTTGATAAAACTGAAGCACAAAAATAACTAAATACTTTTATTGTTTGATTGACTTTGTAGGCCTAAGGCCAGTAGTCTACATGTCTATTAGAGGGATAACAGAAGGCAATGCAGCAAATATGGAGGATTTCCTTCTGTCTTGTATTTGAAATCCAATATTGTATTCACTGTTTAGTTTTGTTCCAACTTACTGTTTTGCTTTATTTAATGTTCTGTTTTGACTGGTTTTAGTCTGTTCTGTTTTATTTGATTTTACCATGGACAACTATTGTGAACATAGCGAGATATATTATGGCAGCCATTGCTGATGTCCTACTATCCTGTTTTGAATTTCTGTACCACTTTCATTATTTTATTTTGATTGGCTTTATTCTGTTTTATTTTGTTAGGTTTTATTCTCTTTAAAGAAATAAAGTAAATAGGGGATGCATTAAAGATTTTGGAGAAGGATGTGATGTAATGGGTATTTTGTGACACTAAGATTTAAAGTAATCTTAGTGTACCTGCTACAGAGCAGAAAGAATGAAACTTGGGAGACTGTTAATGCATGTTTATGGCTCAGACATGTAGTCTAGGCTTCATCACCTATAAGCTATCTGAAGAAATAACCATACTTATGAAAATGAAAGTATCACTTCTCACAAGGAATCAATTTTTGTAAACGTTTATATTTCTCTAATGGAAGTGTTTGACTCATTATATGTTTGATTTTGAATATTAAGTAAGCAAATAGTTTCTTTAAAGAAGAAATAACTGATATAATTTCCTTTTACTTAAAAACACTAATGTTTCATATAATAATACTAACCTCATTTAATAAATACACATCAAATACTACCAAATAATAAGCAGGCTCTGATATAAGCATAGAAAATATTAGACAAAGTCTTTAGCTTCAAAGAGGTTGTAGTGAAAAAGGGAAAATAACAATAAAGAAGGTCTTGACAGGAAATGACAAATGTTTTAAAAAAGAAATATGAATGTGAGAAACCTGGAGCAACTGATGGTTTACTTTGGAGTACCAAAGTGAGTTCATTCCAAGGAAGTTATAATTCAGCAGCAACTAAAAAGAAAGGTGGAGGGATCCCTGTGCATACCCAGCAATAGAAGTCAAGCTGAGAACGCTTTGGTGTTCAAGAACAAAACCAAGATCAGGGTACTGGGGTTTAGAAAGATTACATTACAGAGATTTCCAGAAACACAGAATGTCAGTCTGTGTAGGCTACAGTAAGGAGTGTGAATTTATTCTAAGTGTGGTAGCCAGCTGTTGGTAAAATTTACATTCAATCACAAAGTTGTTTGTTATGGCATTCTTTCTTGATTACTTTCCTTTCTTTGTTTCTTTCTCTCTTTTTCTTTTTTTTGGGGGGTGGGGTGGGGTAGAGCTGGGGAAATTATTCCATGACTGTCTTGCAGTTCTTCAAATCTTGCAAGCACAAGGACTTGCTCTCTGTGTTGCTGATACCTAAGAGCATTTAGATAGCAAAGTCTTAGATGCTAGAGGTAAGCAGAGACAGACTTCTGGAGCATGTGCTCCCTAAACTGAATTCCTCTCCTGTAACATAAACCAGTGCATGTACAGATATTACCTGACTGCTTGGAGCTATTCCTTAGGGATTAAGGCTGTGGAAATCAAAGCAAGCATTGATTTTCTAACTACTGTTATTGCTATAAAAAGGCTTTTTATCTGTGACTGTAAAGAATTGTGTGTTTTCCTAGCTTTGTGAAACTGTAACAGGCTAACTTTCTAGCTCATAAGTAAATTAAAATCTCATACCTGTCACAGGTATTGGTAGTTTGAGGCTGGCAGACATGTGACTTTCTGGAAATGAAAGGAAACTGCAGGAAGTAAAATTAAAGACCATGCATGAATGGTGCCTTGATGTTCTCCTTCATGGGAGGCAGCAGGGAAGGCAGGCTTTCCTTTCTAGTCTAGCTATCAGCCACATGTCTGCCTACTGGGGAGGCAGTACTAAGGTAGAAGATTCTATTTGCCTTCAAACAACAGTTATAGAGACATACACTTACATTTTGTATAAAGGAGGAAAACTCTCAAATCTTGTGTATTTTGCTGGATTTTATGGGAGATAAGGGAGGCAATACATAGTACACAAGAATGGCAAGAGTTGGATCATTTTATAGATTAACTCCTTTTCAGTCTATCATGCAAAATGTGTATCTTTCCAGAAAAGACATAGAAACCTCAGAGTTGTTTGTTTTTGGTTTCTGTGGTGACTCCTAACTGCTACAAGACAGCATTCGTCACCTGGGAGAGATTTTCTGGTAACAGCCAAACTCAAGTGAGATGCCATTAAGTAACATTTACATTCACTGTGGCTATAACAATGCAGTAATGTAGCTATAGAATATCTATTAAAGTGTAACTTTATGCTAAACTATTCAAAATAAAGTGGTCACAAACTATACTAGATTAGATAACAATCCTTGAAAACAGACAGCTGTTAAAGAGTCCATCAGGCTGTCTTTCCTTCTCCCAAAAGCCATGTCTCACTTTCACTGACAAAACCATCAGGAATGTGTGCTAAGCATTTCCTAAGGATGTGAATAATAGGAGGGAGCTGTGCTGCGGAGGAGGTTCAGGGGCTGCCTAGGCCATGCCAGCGAGCTTCTCTCAGTCCAGGGAGCTTCACCACCGCCACCGGAGGGAGCTGCGAAGCAGTGGAGGTTTGGGGTCTGTCTAGGCCATGCCTGTGACCCTCCTTCAGTCAGGGGAGTTTCGCTACCCCAGGAGGTGTGTTTCTGCCCACCATCCTAGGCCTGGGAGAGTTTGAGATACTTGCTCCAGGTGGTCATGGACCTGCCCAGCTGGCGGCCACACTGGACAGGGTTCGGGGGATTTGTGCCTGCCTGCACTTTGCCTCGTGGCCTTCTTTAGGTCCAGAGAACTTCGCTGCCAGAGCGTGGAACTGCACTACTGGAGGAGGCTTTGAGCCTGTCTGGGCCATGCCTGGTAACCTTCTTTTAATCCAGGGTTTCACTGCCCAAGGAGGGAGCTGTGCTGCCAGAGGAGTCCCAGGAGCCCAGGACATAGAAGACGATTTCTAACACGCTCAGGGGGAGCATTGGAACAACACTTGGAACAGGAAAATGTAGGAAAATGCCAAAACAAAAGACCAAAATGCAATCTCAAACATCCAGCCCATCCCAAGGAAGCTTAGGAGCCATGTACATAGAAGAAAATATACACCAAACACCTGAAATAAATATGTGAAATAATAGTAACTGAAATAAAGAAGCAACTCCAGGAAGCTTTAAAGGAATTCAAACTAGAAATAATCTCCCAGGTAAAAGAAGAAATGATAAAAGTAATGAAAGAGATGCTGAACACATCTAAAGAAGACACAATTAAAAAATTAGAGGAACAAAACAAAAAGATGGAATCTCTGGATGAACAATATAAGAAACAAACAGAATACATGAAGCAGATTCAAAGAGATATACAGGAAATCAAGACTTCCATTGAAAGTTATTAAAACCACCTCAATGAAAGCAAAGATAGAATTTCAGACCTCAAAGACAAGAGTGCAGCTAGTGAACAGGAAAGGAAAGATCTTTTAAAAATAACAAGGAACCAGGAAATAACAATTCAACAGCTGCAAGATGATGCAAAGAAAAACAACATAAGATTGATAGGGATAAATGCAAAAGAAGGGGACAACACAAATGATATCAAGAGGCTATTTACAAAAGAAATAGCCAAAAATATCTCAAACATGAGAATGGAAACTAACATCAGGATTAGTGCAGCATACAGAACTCCAAATAGCCACAACCAAACTAAAACTACATCCAGATATATAATAATCACCATCCCAGAAATCCAACATAAAAATAGAACATTAAAAGCTGTTAGAGAAAAGAGACAGATCACCTATACAGGAAAACCTATCAGAATCACAGATGACTTCTCAACAGAAACAATAAAGTCAAGAAGAACATGGAGTGAAGTTTTCAGATCCTAAAGGAAAATGATTTCCAACCTAGACTGATGTACCCTGAAAAACTGTCCTTCAAAATTGATGGAGAAATAAGATACTTCCATGACAAAGAACAACTGAAGCACTTCATGATCACCAAGCTAACCCTGCAAAAAATACTGAAAGACAGTTTAGATAGACATAGGAAAAAAACACTAAGCAAGGCAGACAATTAAACAGAATGGAAAGATAAAGATGCAACAGCTGAAAGATAACATGTCAATAACAAACCAATATATAACAGTTATAACCATTAATGTAAATGGTCTCAATTCACAAATTAAAATAGGGATCAAGACTGCCAGAATGGATCAAGAAACAACATCCAACCATATGCTATCTACAAGAAACCCATCTAACCCAAAAGGAAACTCACAGACTGAAAATCAAAGGATGGAAAACAATACTACATGCAACAGGAACCCCAAAAACAGTGGGGGTAGTTACTCTGTTTGCAGACAAGGTGAACTTCAAACCAAGAATGATCCTAAGAGATAAAGAAGGTCACTACATACTGGTTAGGGGAAAGCAAACTGGTTAGAGGAAGAGATAACAATCTTAAATACATTTGTACCAAATTCCAGAGCACCCAGTTATATAAAGCAAGTATTAACAGAAATGAAAATGCAAATAAGCAATAACACAATTATAACAGGAGACCTTAACACACCATTGACACCAAGGAACAGATCAACTAGACAGAAAATCAGAAAAGAAATAACAGAACTGAATCACACAGGTGAACAAATGGACTTGATAGACATATATACAGTGTTCATCCAACAACATCAGAAAATACATTCTTCTCAAAAGTACATGGGACATTCTCTAAAATAGACCACATGCTAGCCCACAGAACATATTTAAATAAATGAAAAAGAGTTGAAATTATCCCATGCATGTTATGAGATCATAGCACCATGAAAGTAGAAATTAGTGATAAAAGATACTGCAAAAACCCCACAAACACATGGAAATTGAATAATACATGCTTGTGCAGTCAGTAGGTCACAGGAGAAATTAAAGAAGAAATTAAACAATACCTACAAGCAAATGAAAATACAAATACAACTTACTGGAATCTGTGGGATGCAGTGAAAGCAGTCCTCAGGAAAATTTATTGCACTGAGTTTCCACACCAGAAAAACAATGAATAAAAATTAACAACCTGATGCTACCCACCTCAAACATCTAGAAAAAGAACAGCAAGTCAAGCCCAAAGCCAAAAGAAGGGAGGAAATTATAAAAATCAGAGCAGAAATTAATATAATAGAGACTAAAAAACAAATTCCAAAGAATCAATGAATCAAAGAGTTGGTTCTTTGAAAGAATAAATAAAACTGACAAATACCTAGCCAACCTAATTTTAAAAAGGAAAGAAAAAGCTCAAATTCATACAGTAAGGAACGAAAAAGGCAAAATCACTACAGACTCTGTGGAAATACAGAAGATCATCAACATCTATTTCAAAAACCTCTACTCTCATAGATTTGATAACACAGAAGAAATGAACAGTTTCCTAAAAACATACAAAGTAGCAAAGTTGGGTCAAGAAGATGTAAAATTGCTGAGTAACCCAATTTCTATTAATGAAATTGAATACGTAATTAAGTGCTTACCTACAAAGAAGAACCCAGGCCCAGACGGATTCACTGCGGAATTCTACAAGAAATACAAAGAAGATTTAATGCCGACACTCTTAAAACTCTTCAATGAAAACGAAAGGGAAGAAATTCTTCCTAAGTCATTCCTGGAAGCAAATATTCCTCTAGTACCAAAACCTGAGAAAGACCCAACTAAAAAAGAGAACTATAGACCAATCTCCCTAATGAACACAGATGCAAAAATCCTCAATAAAATAATGGCAAACAGGATGCACCAAATCATCAAGAAGATTATACCCCATGACCAAGTGGGATTCACTCCAGGCATGCAGGGATGGTTCAATATACGTAAATCAATAAGTATAACCCACCATATCAATAAAGCCAAATGTAAGAATCACATGAGCATTTCTATAGATGCATAATAAGCTTTTGATAAGGTCCAATACTCATTCATAATAAGAACCTTACAGAAAATTGGAACAGATGGTCCTTACCTCAATATAATAAAGGCCATTTATGACAAACCAACAGTCAGCATCATATTAAATGGCAGAAAACTGAAGGCCTTTACCCTAAAATCAGGCACAAGACAAGGATGTCCCTTATCACTGCTCCTGCTTAATAAAGTACTGGAAATACTAGCCAGAGCAATTAGACAAGAGAGAGAGAAATAAAAGGGCTAAAGATAGGAAAAGAGGAAGTTAAATTATCATTATTTGCAGATGACCTGATACTCTGCATAGAAGGCCCTAAAACTCCATTGAAAGACTCCTAGGTATAATACATAAATTCAGCAATGTAGCTGCATACAAAATCAGTATTCAAAATCAATACCATTTCTATATACTAACAACAAAATCACAGAGATAGAAATAAGAGAAGCCACACCTTTCACGCTAGCATCCAAAAAATGAAACACTTAAGAATTAATCTCATAAAAGAAGTAAAAGATCTATGCAGTGAAAATTATAATACCCTGAAAAAAGAAATTGGAGATGATATCAGAAAATGGGAAGACATCCCTTGCTCATCGATAGGAAAAATAAATATTGTGAAAATGGCCATTCTCCCAAAACTGTTATACAGATTCAATGCAATCCCAATGAAAATACCATCAATATACATCATAGATCTAGAGAAATCACTTCTAAAACTCATCTGGAACCAGAAGAGACCTAGAATAGCAAATGCAATTCTAAGCAACAAAGGCAAGGCAGGAGGCATCACAATCCCTGACTTGAAATTATACTACAAAGCAACAGTAATAAAATCAACATGGTACTGGAATAAAAACAGATCTGAAGATGAATGGGATGGATTAGAAGATAAAACCACAACTACAGACACACTCAACCATCTTATCTTTGATGAAGGGGCCAAACATGTTCACTGGAAGAATGATAGTCTCTTTTAATAAATGCTGCTGGAAAAACTGGCTATCCGTATGCTGAAAACTAAAACTAGACCCATGCCCATCACCATATACTAAGCAAAAATCTAAATCGATCTAAGATCTGAATGTTAAAACAGAAACACTAAATCTGTTGGAAGACAAAGTAGGTAAAAATCTTGAAGACATAGGGGTAGGTAGAGAATTTATGAACAGAAATCAAACTGCATGGGAAATACTTCCCAGAATCAATAGCTGGGATCACCTCTTATTAAAAAGTTTCTGCATATCAAAATAAATCTCTAGCATAATGAAAAAAAAACCCGCAAGCTGGGAAAAAATCTTAGTGAACTGGGGCTGGGGATTTAGCTCAGTGGCATAAGCGCCTGCCTTGCAAGCAGGTAGTCGTGAGTTTGATCCCCGGTACTGATAAAAAGGAAAAAGACAATAAATAAATAAATAAATAAATAAATAAATAAATAGATAAAATCTTGGTGAACTGTCCCTCAGACAAAGGACTTCTTTCTAAAACATATAAAGAATTTTTTTTTAAAAAATCAGACCTACAAAATTCAAGGACCCAATCCAAAAAGTGGGCATCTGAGATGAATACACAGTTCTCAGATGAAGAAATACAAATGGCAAATAAATACATAAAAATGTTCATCATCATTAGTCATTAGAGAAATGCAAATTAAAACAACACTGAGATTCCATCTCACTCTAGAAAGAATGGCCAGGATCAAGAAAACTACCAACAACAAATGCTAGAGAAGCTGTGAGGAAAAAGGAACTCTTCTGCACTGTTGCTGGGAGTGTAGACTGGTGTAATCCATTGTGGAAGTCAGTCTAGAGATTCCTTAAAAAGTAGGATTGGAAGTGCCATTTGACCCAGCTATTCTACTTCTAGGCATATTCCCAGAAGAACTGAAATCATTATACCACAGTATATGTGCACCCATGTTTATAGTAGCACAAATTGTAATAGCCAGATCTTGGAAACAACCTAAATGCCCATCAACTGAGGAATGGATAAAAAGGATGTGGTATTTGTATACAATGGAGTACTACTCAGGTATAAAGAATGATCATATTGAGTGATTATATCATAAGAATGATTATATAATGATCATATAAATAAATGGGCTCAACTTGAGACCATACTCATAAGCAAACTAAATCAAACTCAAATGTATAAATACCATATAGTCTCCTTAGTGTAAGAAATGGTAAGAGTACATAAGAGTTTATGGTAATCATGATTCCCCATTACATTGCTTTGAAGCCTTATAATGATAGCATTCATTAGTTGGAATGGGTTTATCCCGGTTTGTTGGATTTTATTATGTGTGATGGTATGAGCTGCTATTTTGAAGAAAACAAGTCATTGTAATAGCCAGTGTTGATTTAATATCATCCTACTCCGAAGTCCTGCCATGCTTTTGCTCTTCTGTTTCCTTTGGTTCTGTCATGTTGTATCTTATTCAATTATATTATATGTGATAGTACAAACAAGTGTTCTATGGAAAATGAGATAACATAGTAGCCATTGTTCATCTTCTATTATTTGGTTCTGAATGCCCTGTAATACTTTCATTCTCTTTAATGGTTTTATACTATTTTGTTATGTTTGAAACTATTATATATGAAGTTATGCTCAACTATTTCAAAGAAAGAGATATTATGGTAATTATTGTTAATTACGGGTTGTCTTCTGGTGAAATACTGTGTTGCATACATTGTTCTGTTCTGGTCTGCTTTGTTATGTTCTGTTTTGTCTCAATCTTTTTAAAATAAAAAAAGAAAAAGAAAAATATTAAAAAATGATGTGAATAAGCCAGCCCTAACTTTGGACCATAATTGTAATCAAAAACCCATATATTAAAGATTTAGTCCCCAGCTTTGTACTATTGGGACATGATGGAACCTTTAAAATCAGGGTTTTGTGTGAGGTCTTTGGGTCATTTTGGGTCATCTTTGAAGAAGATGGTGAACCCCATCCCTTCCTTCTTCTCTTTTCTGTCTCCTGCTCGTGAGGTGAGCACCTTTGCTCCAACGCAATATCCCATCATGATGTGCTGCCTCACCGTGAGCTCAGGGACTGGATCCTAGAAAACTATAACCCAGACGAAACCTTTTCTCTTTACAAGGTGATTATCTTGACTAGTTTTTGCATGAACAGAAAAGTGACTACCACGGGTGGTTAAATGGTAGGGGAAATATAAGAAAAATCACGACTCTAGATTTGAAAGAATTATTCTGTAGTTTTTCTTTCATATAAAAACTAGCTTGCAGGTTCATTTTTCCTTTAAAAAATAAGGTATTAGTACATGGTTTGAGGCTAACTTTAGTTTAATGCAGAGTAATAAAATCATCATTATACAGTGGTACCTCAGTTTATGAACCTCATTTTATAATTTTGGTGAAGATGGTCGTGTTTGGGTGGGGAAAATAACTGTAGTTGTGTTTGTCACCTGATGTGGAGTTTGTGAACTGAAATAAAAATTTTGTCAAACACTTTTGTTTGTAAACAGAATTGTTTGTGAACAGAAGCATTTGTGAACCTAGGTACTACTGTATTTTTCTGTACCTATAATGTTATATAAATATTTAAATATATATATTTTTAGATAAAGTCTTACTGTGTAGCTCAGATTAGCCTTACACTCATGTACTCCCATATTATTCCTGGTATCTTGCTCATTTGGGCCAAATGAAGGAAGAACTTTTTCATGCACCTGGTGCTGGCTACATTTGAATAACACTTCTGTACTGGGCTACACATTTGTGCCTTTGGAAAACCAGAAAGAATTCAGTCACCCTTGAGACTGAGGTCCCCAGAACTGCTGCAGTCCTTTGGCCTACTACCTGCTTGCCCTCCTACTAAGAAACAAACTTCTGACTATGTTCCACTCCTGCTTACCTTCCGCCATCAAATTTCCTTGAGATAATGCTAAATAGATTCAGAGGGAGTCATTAATTGTGTTGTGATCCTGTGAGATCTGAAAATGAAAATTAATAAATATTCATGATTAAACCATCTTTGGTAAAATGCAGAAGGAAGTTGAAAATATTAGAACAGATCCCACTGAAATAGAGAACGTAATGAAAGAAAAAGAAAAGATTGTTTTTTTAATCCAATGAGATGTGGAGAAGAAATCTTACCAAAAAGAAGATACATTTTAGAATAAAGATTATTTCCAAAACAATTAAATTGTGTTTAATTCATAGGGGCAGTGAAAACTTGAATGGATGCTGATGAAAACTTTAATAATTAAGTGGAAAATTAACTGGAAATAGCCCTAAAATTGACAATTAAAAACAGTAACGGCTGGGGAAAAAAGGACACGCATAATAGGAGATAAATCCAGGAGATCACATACTCTAATTTTAAGAATTTTAGAAGCTAAAACTGATAAAAATTTGAAGAGAAATAATCAAGGGAATAATAGAATATTTCATTGAGTTGAGTTTTTTAATCAAAGACTTGATTTTTCAGATCAGATTAAGAGCCACATACAAACTAGAAAAATGCCTGAACTCCAAAAAGCAAGCAAATTTTAAAACTCTGAAATAAGAAGGAAGGTTTACCAACTACAAATCGTAACAGGGATATAGTTTCCACTGCATCTCAAGAAACTAGGAAGGAAAGAGATAACATAGTTTTCTAAGAAAAAAAAAATCCTAGAATCCAAGGATCCTTTAAGCAGGGAAGATACAACTCAGGATTGAAAGAAATAATTTAAAACTCATCTCAGAGAAGTAGGCAGAAGCAACATAAAAACATTTAGAGAACATAAAAATATAATTGAATATATGACTTGTGCATACAGTAAAAACTGAGGCCACCCACATTTTCATATGTCAAAAGAATACTTTTCAAAACTGATACATAGTTGGTCATAGAGAAATCTTACTAGGTTCCAAGAGTATGTATTTTATGACCATTTCTCTGGACTAAAACCAAAACTTAAAAATTAAAATTTCTAAATCATTTAGAGATTGAGGAAAATCGGCATATTCTTGATTTAAAATCATAGGATACAGATAAAGGTAAATTAGCAACTTTAAAATATTTCACTATTAAATCGGAAAGATGTAAAACAAATGAAACAGTCATTCAATTTAAGAAACAGGAGAAATGCAGGAGCTGGAATTTAATAAAGATAAAAGCAGAGATTACTGATTAAGGAAACAGTAATAGTTAACATTTATAGAGCATTTACCATATACCAATTACTGGATAAGCGCTTTGCAAGCATTGTTTTATTTAATCTTCGCGATAATTCTATGAGATAATATTCATCATGAAAAATAACAGTCCTGGGCCTTTATGAGTCAAATAACCACATCAGATTCTATAAAGAAAAATAACATTACAATAGTTATAGATGTCTCTTAAGGAAATATTTCAGCCTTTGATGCACTTATAAAATCAAAGCAACACTGTAAAACTAAACAAAATAAAGCTCGGAGAATTTAATAGGAGAAGTTGCAATACATATGCATCTATATTTGTCTCACACAAACATAGCGTATACTTAGAACTAAAAACCAGTGCATATACAAAACTAATAAAGTGTAATGAAAGTTAACCTCTATGAAAATTAAATCCAAGACATACATTTTTGAACTCATTGTCTTTATCTAAAATTTAATTAACATATTAAGTTGCTAATGAGGATTTTCAAATACACAAATCTTAGGATTTAAAATATATCTTTGTACAAAATTACATACTATTCAGAAAATAACAAATGAGTATATTGCAAGTCAAAATCTATTCAATAAGGCTAAATGTATAAACTAAACAAATTAGCAGCCTGAAATATTTTGAATATAAATAACAAAGACTGAATTGTACAACTCAAGAATTTCTAATACAAAGAAACTAACAAACACAAAGAGGTACTTAGGAAAACAAAAGTATAATTGAATTATTTTAGACCTTTTTACTTTTATTTCTGTTGTATTTTTCATTCTAGTGCTCTCCAAGTTGGTGTCACAACTGTCCCCCACATCCCATGCCCCAGTATTGATTCTGCTCTGAATTGTTTCTAAAGTGGTTTGAATGATAGAATTTCTGCAGTGATCTTTCCTGATCTAATTTTGCTATCTTTCATATGTCTGTGTCCTAGCTCAGTAACCTTTCTTGGGACACCATAGTTTTAGCCTGATCTTTCTCATCAGTCTCTCCTTGTTGAGATTCGAGATTGCATAGGAGGTGGTTTCAGTTATGCCAGATCCTAGGTGAAAAAACAAAGCAAAGCAAAAACAAAACAGTTACTTCTCCTTCTTCTAGAAGGAGGGTGGGGAGAGATTGCAAAAGAGAAAGAAAGAGAGAGAAAGAGAGAGAGAGAGAGAGAGAGAGAGAGAGAGAGAGAAGAGAGAGAGAGAGGAAGAGAGAGAGAGGACGTCAGTCTAGAGCCTCCTGGGTATATGGATGCGAAAGTCGTTGATTTGACCTATGCTTCTAGAGCTATCCTGCCCTTCCCTCTATCTATTAACTCTATTTTTAGCTGCTTTGAGCTGAAAAAGTCTTTACTGAACACATTTTTTCTCTTGCAATTTTTATTTTATATTCCTAGTAAATATTTTTGGCTAATTGCTGAGACTACAAAGCCAGGTCTTTAAATATTTAGTTTTGCTTCCTTTAGTCAATCTTTTAAGCAGTTGTGCTATTCCTCTGAACCTTAAGTAACACATTTTGCATCTTTCTGTTACAGAAGGAACTAGGGATTTAACTCAGTGGTAGAGAATTTGCCAAGCATGCATAAGGCCCTGGGTTCAATTCCCAGCATGACTAAAAGAAAAAGAAAAAAGATTAATAATCTCTACAGAGGGCATTTTTTTCTTTTACTGTAATTCATTCTTAAAGGACATGTTCAGTCAGTTGTGAGTGGATTCTCTTTGAACCCTTTTACAGTCAGTGTGAGTCGGTATCTATGGCTCTTAATCTACTCTCTGAAGGTTTATAGTCCTTTCTCCATGTGATTCTAGGGGCCTGGCAGGAATCTCCTGTTCATCTCACTCTAAGAAGTAGAGCTCATTTCTGGTTATTCTGCAAAGCAGCCTTACATCTTCTCTGCCAGAATCAGCAAATCAGAACAACCATAATCCCTGCTTGAGCCACTCTGCCCTCCCAGGCACAGCTGTTCCTGCAGCTGATTCCGTATCTTGGAATGTCAAGTGCCACTCCCTGCCTCGTCTGTCTCCTGGCTTCAATGAGTCGCTGGAGTTTCTAGTTCTGGAGGATAAAGATTCATGTCAGGGTGTGCTTGTTAATAACACATTGATGCAGCCAGCACAAACCGGTAATGCCAGGGTCAGTGAATACAGACATGAAAACAAGTAGTTGCAAATATAAAGATTGGATAGCATAGAAAATATGTAGCTTCAGGAAAATATAGAACTCACATAAAGAAAATTAATTCCCATGTGGAAGATTAAGATAAGGGTCCTCGGTATTATAAGGTTAGTTTTTATTTTGTTTTTTGTTTTTTTTTAAGAGAAATGATTTTTACCCTAATGGGAGGTTCCTGGAGGAATTTGGATTGATGATTATGGGGAGAACTAAAGAAATACTCTTTCACCCACCTGATTTTCATGAGAACTTTTTCTTCATGGCTGTCATCGTCTGTGGTCCAGCTTTCTTCCATCTCATTATAAAACTTGAATATAAATCACAATATTAGATCTGGGCACAGTGTCATTCCCCAATAATCCTAGCTACTTGGGAGGCTGAGGCAGAATGACTGTGAGTTTAAGGTCAAAGAATTTGTCACAAAACCAACCAACTAAACAAAACAATATTAGAGAAGTAAAAGTTAAAACTCCTCATCATTATAACAGATATAAAATAAGGTAAAATTTTAAGATTTCTCATTTTTAACTACACTCAAACTTAGTTTTTGTTATCCTAGATTTTGTATTGTTTAAAGGACTAAATAACAAACACAAAGGACTTTATTTAATTACAAAGCAAGAAATCAAACGCTTTGGACATTTTTTAAACGATGAACAGATACATGATGGTTTCCATCACTACCTTGGTGTGAAGTGGACAGCGTTCTAAAAAGGTGTTACGGTCTACAAAGAGGTCTTTTCCCAGAGGACTGAGAAGCAACAACCAAAAGGGAGGGGTGAGAAGTGGAAAACCATGACCTTTGCATATTTGAAAGAAGGGTGTTATCAACCATGTTGGCAAACCCACGGGGTACTGTTTTGGAAGAGAGGCAGGCTGAAGGAGGCTCCCACTGCAGAGGAGGAACCACAGGTCCTGCAGAGGAGGAACCACAGGTCCTGCAGAGGAGTCCCCTCTCCCTGACCTCTCCCTTGCTGCCACTTCCAGTATCTTTCCAGGGCTCTCATGGCCCCAAAGAACAGTGAACAGAGAAGATCAACTGGAAAAAAGGGATGTTTAGGATAGAAAATTAACACAAAAATAAAAACACAGAGGTAAAGGAAGTTATGGATAAATTTAAATGCTTAGTAAAATTTTAGCAAGTTTCATCAGTAAGAGTGGAAATTGAGAACAAGACTCATGGGCTAAAATTCTGGGTGAATAAATAAAACATGAAGTAGGAGTCTGGACAAAATAATTTTTTTTAGAAAATGAAAGCAAGGAAGGAAATGCAAGTGATGGAGATGATGAAATTAGAATGCAAAAAAGATAAAACACCCTAAATCAATAATCTACACTCAAAAGTAATCCAAATTGTCGATGTCGCTCCCGGCCGGCAGGAAGGACACACGACAAAGTCTGGCAGTGGACAACCTTTTCTTTTATTTTCTCTCCGTACAGCCTGCCCTGGGATCGCTCCCAGCCGAAGCCTCCTCTGGTCTGCTCCCCGCGGCTCCTTTCGTGCTTTGCTCCGAAGCCTCTACCGGTCCGCTCTCCGCGGCTCCTTCCGGGCTTCGCTCTGAAGCCTCTACCGGTCCGCTCTCCGCGGCTCCTTTCGGGCTTCTACTTCCCCCCAGGGGTGGCACCAGTATATATACGGATACAGTGTCCAATCATGTTAAAGTAAGCAAGGCAAGCTGATTGGCTAACATATTATTGAGCGGGTTGTTTACGCGGTAAGCAGGAAACTAACGTGCTCGATGGGAGGGGTAATCTAACTCAGGCTTTACTCTTTACCACAGGCCGCATGATCGCTATATGCGGCGGCTCGGCAATGTGGTGGCTCCCAACACCAAATATGAGTAATAGAAGTTTTTGTTATCCAGATTTTGTATTGTTTAAAGGACTCAATATCAAACACAAAGGAATCTGTTTAACTACAAAGCAAAAAGTCAAAGGCTTTGGACATTTTTTATTAGTTTTATGGTTTTTGTATTTCCATATTATTAATATAAGAAAGCTTGTTTTTCAGTCAAAAGGGAAAAGGATTTTTAAAATAAGAAACACAGACCAGTGAATCAACTGATATTCAGAAACATACACCAGTTAAAATATTCTTTGTTCTTTTCACAAGATTTTCTAGGCTCCTCTTCTACAAGATGTCATATTATAGAAAACAATGTACTCACTTTCATTTAATTTTTTTTAATGCTCTTTTGAGTAATTTTATATATGTTTTGAAAAGTTACTATTTAATGCTACTCATTATTATTGTGTTATTTAGAAGATGTATACAATGAATTTCTCTTAGAGCTTAATTCTAGTTAAAAGCATGTATTTTTGTCATATGATGCCCTTCATACAATTAGAAAATAAAAATGAGATAACTTACCCTGTTCTGAATGTTTGCTTTGACTCCAAAGAAATAAGATCTAATAAAAGTATAGCTATCATTTCTGGAATTTTTATTACATGCAGTTATTAAATAAACTACCTGACACAAATTATTTTACTGTATATTTATGGCAATTCTAGAAAGTAGGTCTTATTTATTCCACTTACAGAGGAGGAAAGATGATGGTAATGATTAAATAACCTGTCTACAACTCCTGTACCGGTAGACAGTAAGAAAATCAAATCTTTCTTCTGCACTGACGACTACATTTGAAACACAACCACAATAGTTCCTCTCTCCCAAGCTTTCTGCCACAATTTTTTAATCTCCTTTCCTGTTTAGTAGAGAAGAGTCACACAGCCTCTTGTTTCTATAGGCCTTTTAAAGTGACTGGAAAAGGTAACACACTATATTTGGTATTTTGATGTGAGTAGTCCAACATTCAAAGGCATATTTAAGAATATTACTGCATTATTTTCTCAGGGCAACTAATTGTGTGATATAAGCATAATAAAGAAAGGAGAGCTATAAAGAGCTTACTTCTTTTATATTCTTGCTTCGGGACCAGTGAGGGGACTCCAGTAGTGATCTTCTCCCCAAGGTCACACGTGAGCCCTCCCATTGTCTAGAGTCTCCCCTTTTTCCCACAGCCCCCCTCACCCCTTTGCCTCCACCTACACATACCAGAAAAGACATGCTTCTAGTGAACATCACCACGTGTTTTGTATTTTCAAATTTCACTCTCTATAATTTATATTGTGAAAAAAGATTTGTTTCCCTTTCCAATAAAATAAGCATTTATTCAATTTCTCTAGAACTCTGCCCGCCCCAGAAGGGGCTGCAAAAATACAGAAAAGTTAATATAGACAATATGTCCTCTTTTTCTAGAACTTCCCTGGATCATCACAGCCACTGTCATCAGGCTGAGAATTATGATGCTGGAAAATAGCAAACTCAGATTGGTTAGTTTCATTTAAAAAGAAGGACGACTTTGCCTTTTTTGGCCCTACATTTTAGTTTTTGTTTAATATCATGTTATTTTCAACTGTTTGCCTTTGTTATCCGGTTTGGATTTTCAAGGATTAAACTATCAAGTGGAAACTTGGGGCCTGATTATCACAGATCAGCCACATTTATAGAAGACTACTCTTTGCACAGACACTGAAAGAACGGGCAAGTACTGTCTGTCCCCGATTCCCTGCTTCTGTCACCTCCCCAAAAGGGCCAGGAGTCCAAAGTCAGGACCCCTTTTGTGTATGGAGGCAAAGGCTATTTCCACTGCCCTGTGCTTCTGCTCATGACATTTTGCATTAAGAGAAAGTCCAGACATCAAACATAAGTAGAAGGGGGAGCTAAAAACTGACTATCGGATAAATAAAGTAAGCCCTGAATAATGGGAGTTGTTGATGGTACTGTAATTGGTCCTTGCAAACCTTAGAGAACAGATAGGATTCCTAAAAGATCTTAAGAAAAGATAACTTGAGGGTAGCATACATCATATTAACTGTCATATTCTGACCTGAAAAAGAGAAAGAGAGTTAGAGGAGGTAACTAAATTAGGAGCATGTAAAACAAATGTGTTTATTGTTATCTATTATTTATGGCCCTCTGGATATCTGGTAGTTCATTTTACTATACTTCTGCCTAAACCAATTTAAATTAATTTAGCTAGTAAATTGAATAATGTTGTATCAACTGCTTTGCTGCAATCAAGATATATTGCACATACTCTACTCTCCTAATCTATTAACCATATTTCCAATGTTGATGGATAATTGCCTTTAAGTGCATCCTTGCCCTCTCTGCTTTTAGGCCTGGTTGATAGGACCATTACTGGAAGTGCCATGGTCTCTGAATCATCTTGAAAAGGCAATTTGGTTTAACTCTCTCTCCCATCAGTAATATCAATACAATCTGAGGACTGTGAAGGCTATTAGCTTTCTCTAATGGTCTTTGCTTCTCTTAAATAATGGCCAAAAAAAGAGTTCATCGCACAAGAGGAAAACAAACTTCAACTTTCAACTCCCTAGTGTTTTCCCCAATGCAGTTCATAAGGCATATAGTCCTGAAGGAAAATATCCCTTCTATAAAGATTTGTGTTCTATATCAATAAATGCAGAGGATGCTGCATGATCAGAATTATAACTTTTTAAAATAAATTTATAATTGAAATAAATGTGTCTGCTTAGATTTAGACTTTCCTTGAATACTTGTATTAAGGCATATCAGGAAGCTATAAAGAAAATGTAGGTAAAAGTCTTGCTTTGTAGATCTGTATTAACGACAAAGTTTTAAAAACTTTCCATTAATAAATGAAACTCTATATATCTTTCACCAGTATGACAGACCCAGAACTATAAGCTGCATCTCCTATTTCTTTACCAGGACTTACTCAATATTAAGACTGACTTTAAAAATCTTAGGTTGCATAGCGCCTGCCTGGCAAGCACCAGGTCATGAGTTTGATCCCTGGGACCAAAAAAGAAAAAAAAAAAAAAAGCATCTGGAAAAATCTTGGCTGGTATGTACCTCTATTCAAGTGACAAAATTTTTTTTTCAATTTTAATCACTGGTTGCTTATACTTTTAATGTTCAGTGTTAAGAGTTTTTGTACTGATTGCTTCTAACTTTAATGTCTAATGTTTTGAGCTAGAATATTAAAATCACAATGCAAATTTATGAACCTGGCTTGGAGACCTTTTTTTAATTGGTATATGTTTGGGACATATAACAATTACACAATGTAATTGGGAATTTTATATATTTTTTTGATATTTTAAAATCTTTTAAAATTCCCTTTTCTCCCTCTCCATTCTTCTGACTCATTTTTCTGTCTCCTTGTATTCGATTATCTCTCTTTTACATTATTTTTAATTCTTTGTACTTTGGTTTTCTCATATAGGAAAAATTATGTGATATCTAATCTTCTGTGTTTGATTTAGTTCCTTTAATATCATGGTCTAAGATCCAGTCATTTTCCTACAAATGACTTAAATTCAGTCTTCTTTACAGCTGAGAAAAATTTTATTGTGAGTATATACCACATTTTGGCTATTTATTTGTCTTTTTAATTTTTAAAATTGAGTGTCTGAAAACTAGCCTGATTATGATTCTTGATATCTATAATAGTAGATTTGAAGATAATCCTTTAACCCAGTTGGACATTGAAAAGAATTTTCCTGGTGTGATTATGGACACTATTTCTTTGTACCTTGTATGACCATCAGACTTAAATACGGATGTAACATGAGGTTAGGCAGTGACATTCTAGGGGTGTGTATGTGTGTGTGTGTGTATGGGGTGAGGGTGACCTTGTCTGTCTCAGAGCATAGGAAAAAAATCACATATTCTAAGAATTGCAGTTCTTATTAGATAAAAAATAAGATCTACAAAATCTCAGGGATTAAAGAAATATTTTGAAGGTAATCTCTAGTTCATGATACTTTCAAACCTCTAATTCTAAGAGGAAAAAAAATAAACAAAAATAATATAACATACATGAGACTGTCGATTTACGAATGTATTCTGTTCTATTTTGGATTGACATGAATGTGTGCATCTAGTACATACATATACAACACTAAAAATATTTCTATGTATCTGAACCCAAATCAAAATGAGATCATATATAGAAAAGAACTTTATTATGCATTTAAAATATTAGATTTACTATGGATAAATTTAGTAGGACTAAGAAGCAAAATGTTCCCTCAGCACTGTCACACTGAATTGTCCAATTTAAAATTTATCTGACTCTTCATAGACATTTTGAAGTAATAATCTGATCATCATACAGTTTCCTAACCCAAATCCTTCCATAAATAGGAAACCATAAATCATAAAATATTTACCAGAGGAACCAAAATGACTGTCTCAAATCTCTGGGTTTCAGATCCATGTATTAGGCAATATTTCAGAAGACATACATATGCGTAATGGCTTTATAAAATCTACGTGAGTCATTCTCATAGGTCAGGCAATTCTCTATAAGTACATCTAGACACACACACGAGTTATTAAAAGTTAAAATTAGATATAGGCTGTGTACAGTGGCCAGTTTTGTGTCTTGCCAAAAAGCTGTTGTTTTAGGAAGAAAAGATATTTGGATTAACTTCTCAGAAGAGAATCTTGAATCACAACCAATACTTTTTGTAAAATATAAAATACACATTCAAACATGTGTTCCTTGAAAGGTTGTGCCTTTGCTCTTTATATGACCTTATCACAGTTTTCAGGACAGTACCAAATCTTTAAATGAAGATTTAATGGACATTTTGAGTGAACAGTGGACTGAGAAATGTCTTAAATACATTTCAAAAACAGAATTCCATGTTTGACTTAGAAGTGCTCGGCTACCAGTAGTGACAATGAGAGATTTATGCTTACACCGTACAGAACATTGGTTCATGAAGAACTTAACAAAAACATTAAGTCAAACTATAAAACCACTACAGCTATCCAACTACACACTGCCTGAACAAAAGAGAACAATGAAAAATTATCTTCTCCTTTCCCAGGAATGACAGGCTATAAAGCAGTATCCATCTGTGTAAGTCACCTTAGTTTTATTTCAGGGTCACTTAATTCTCTTCTCTTTCCAGAGCATGAACAGTGTGTGATAATGACAAATCCGTTACAGCAGTTACAAAAGTAAACAAGACATTTTGTCAAGTAGAAGTTATGAGTTTGGAATGTTCCAAATATTAAGCCGTGGTATTAATCCAGTAAATGCTCAAGTTAGACTCAAGTCAGCAGATTTTTATGAAGTGACTCTTACATACATAGTATTTTGATAAGCACTTCTGAAAAGTGTCATTCTCTAGGGATTTATTTTTGATGGGGAGGGCATATTTTTATATTTAAAAAAAACTAGAGGACAAAACAAATGTATGACCCAGTAATAAAATACATGCTTTTGAAGAGTAAGGAAATTAGAGTCAGCAGACATGTTTATATATGGATTTGTGAGGGGAGGAGTCTTGGGCAAGGAGCGGAATTTGGATAGCGGTAAAGATGGCACAGCCTTGATATAGTACATGGTTTTTATAAATGCACAAGTACTAGTGTGCATAATTTTAAGAGTAATAGCAACAGGAATAGGAATTAGAATAGAAGTAGGAATAAGAATTCTGGAGTTAAACTTCTCAGTTTCAGAGCCTGTCTCTGTGACACCTAAATTGGCTTTAACCTTATTTTTATTCTGTAAAATGAGGAAAATAATTGCACTTATTATTGCTGTGAGGTCTCAATAAATTAGGATATATAAAACATATATAATAATATACATAAAGTGAATATGTGTAAGCTACTTATAGGACAAATGAATAAGTAATGTATAATTCCTTATTTACTTATGAGAAAGGTACTTGGAGGATCAATATGTATACTATCTGATCTGGAGCAAGACTTTGAGGAGTAATGGGAATAAAAAAATCCTTGCACTTTAAATAAATGGCAAAGCCTGAGTAGAGCAGTGGGTGTCTGCCTCCCAGATTGTTACTGTGTACATCATATCATAATTTTATGGTTGCAGGTTTTACATCTTTAAATTGGGGCTAATATAAACTTCACAGAATTTTTATTCAGATTAAATGAATTAACATGCATTAATTACTGAAAACAATCCTGTGGCAGGTTGTTGGCATTCAGTAAATGTTCAGAAATCAAATGTTTAAAATGTTAACAATTTACAGTAATTGTACTGGGCAGTATTGGTGCATAACAAACTGTCCCCATTTCTGCAGACTGGCAATAAGGACTGTGCTCAGGAAGATATTTTCTATCTGGACCAGTAACGCTGAACTCATGCAGACTTTCTAATGGCTCTACAATCAAGTGTTAAATTGGTAGGGGTGTAGGGGTTCACACTTCATGATCTCCCTCAAGGACAGCTGTGATGGTTGGAATCTTTCTCCAGGTGGACTCTCTCATCCTACAGCCAACTTAGTCCAGGCTTTTTTACAGAGTGAAGTGTTTCAAGGAGTCAAAATCTCTATTTACCTCTCTTTTGCAATTGCTGTACTAGTCAGGCAAATCATAACAAGTCCATATGAAAACTCACAGTGAAAGTGAAATACACAGAGTCATAAACATGGAGAAGGAAAGGACAAATTTAAGGTCTTTACTGCATGGAAAGACTTACTTTATGTAGTTTTGTGTAATTATGCACAAGCCTTCCAGTTAAAGATGGAAATTTTACTGTGTATATATTTCCTTCTTCCTCCTGAAACTCCATAAAATGACAATTAAATGAATTTTTAAAATAAATCTACAAATATATAAAGACGGAAAAGACAAAAAAATACATGAGGAGAGATTTTAACAATGTTTTAACAGAGCTAGCAAAGCAAAGGAAACTATACACTTAAATGCATATCAGAAGAGATGCAGTCAATCTTGTGAGAAGGTCTGAATTTGTGGTTTTAAAGGATTAAGAAGAGTAAAGTGGCCTGGGATCTGGGAAACTGGTTTGACATGCACGGAAAACAACCGGACCTCAGCTCACCTCTTCTCCCATGCAGGTAGAAACTACCTGCCTGCAAGGATGAAACAGATGTTTTGTCTGGAAGAATTAGGAGAAAGACGTTTAGGACTTGGGAGAAACGAGATTACGTGAACTCTGCTTATTGAAAAGTGACACTGCCCGATCCCAATCCCCTGCCCCACTTCTAGACTAGAGGCACCCAGACATTTATCACCAGAAACAGGCAGGCTTTTCAAGACAATGGTCCATCTAGAAGAAAGATAGATTGATGCTTAAGGCATCCGTGGTTTTAATTATTCTTCAAGCTAACATACTGACTCCCCAATCAGTTCTTGGTTGAAGTATTTTAAGTACCATTACAGAGTAGGCATTCAATTAATATGTACTGGCTACTGAATAAATGAACTCAAATACTTCATTTTTAAATACAGATAACCCAGGATGTTCAGATGCTTAAAGGAAGGACTTTAACATGAAAAAGAAAGCTATAAAGCAATAAATGTCAAGCAAATGAAAGAAATTTTAAGGAAACAGTTTCGATGGAGGGAAAGGAAAAAAAATCACTGTGAAAAAAAATCTAATTAAAACTTCCAAAATTATAAAACAGTATCCAGGACCCGCACAATAGGTCTGAATCCTATTTTAAAGACAGAGGCTGGACAAACAATAAAATTGAGGGAATTAAAAGCACAAAAGTTAAATTAAAAATTAAAGTTAAATTAAAAATTCAATAGAGATTTCAAAAAATAAAATCTCATAGAACAAAAGACAAATAGAAGAAAGTTGAGAATAAGAAATGAGAGATTTAGGGGGTCAAACAGAATGAAGGCATGTACAGGATTAACTCAAGGGTTTAAAGTACACTTCATGTAAAAAGTTTCACAGCGATTACCTGAGAAATTGCATCTGAAAATTTTAGTGCAGGGCCTCGTTGATAAAGCCTTCGTGTTTCCAAGAGGAGCAGGGAATGTAGATAAACTTCCTTATTTAGCAATACAAATCTAGTCCTTACTGTTTTCATTTAATATTCCTTTAGTGATGAAGAATTTTCTATTTATAAAACTTATATACTTCTTTATATTCCAAATAAAAGCTGTATAACTTATATTGATTATAACACTCTAATTTATTTGTAATTGCCTATTAATTCTTTCTTCATTTACAATTGCATGTCATCAGCATTTAAAGTCGTTACACCTGACTGTGGGACAAAATATGTCTTAAATGATTTTGTTGTTTTCTCACTTCTTATTACCAAAAATTTTTCTTAATTTTATTTCTTTTATTTTAATGAGAAAAAAATAACAAGAAAACAGAGTTTCAAAACAAGATAGTAAGAGGGTAATAGTAAATAATACATTGGATATTGTCATCTACATAGTAAAAAAAAAAGCGCATCTTTGATTCAGTAACTTTCTTCACGTTCCAAAATACTAAGTAATTTTTTAGAAATCATAAGTATAATGGAATCACTTCAGAGATACATGAAAATCACTAAAAAGAATAAACAACATAGACACTGGTAAAGAAAACAGTACCATGGATACATGCTACTGTGTGTGAACAAGTTTCCATCCAAATGGAGAAAAAAATCTGACCTCAGATTCCTTTTCAAATGAAAACACATGACTGCAGCTTCTTCACAATCCAGGAAAGAAGAGAGAACGTTAGTGGAGACAGTGCATTGTATGGCATTATACAGTGCATTAATTTGTAACATGTAAAAGTAAATTGAGTAGATATTCAGTAATTTATTCATTTACAGAGCATTAAGTTGACCTGAAAGGAACTAAGATAACATTACAGTAAAAGCACAATACTAGTAAAAATTTAGAAGCTCCTCATCCACCTACTAAAGAATACTTTCAGTATTAAGTTTAATAGATTTAACAAAAACTAGCACAAAAAAGTCTTCAGTGTCAGAGGCAATGATCATGGCCCACTTGATTCATTCTGGTCTGGAGTCTGGAATTAATTATATTAATTTTTTAAAAATTGAAACATATGATTTTACATAATTACATGAGATAAAATATTTCCTCCAAAATGTTGGGATAAGATTTGAGTGGTAGGCATTTTTTAACTACCACTGCTTAAGCACGGTCTTAGAGAATTTTTTTTTGTCTTTCTTTTTGATCAAAGTGTTGGATTTTGTTTGTGAAGTTTTGTATATGGAGAAAATATTTGTCTTTCTCTATTCTTAATTCATACAGCTTTGAGAAAGCTGGTCAAAGAAGACATGAAAGCTATTTTTAGGGACTTTTCCTACATTTTTATTGCCTTTTAGTGAAAGAGACCTTTAGATTTTTTTTTTTTTTTTTTTTGAGGAAGAGATGATAAATAGTAGGGAGTGTGAAGTTTAAAAGGGTATATCTTGACTATAAATTCTGTGACACAGACACAATCTCCTTCATTTATATCTAGTTTGCTCTTTGCAATGTACAGTCCATTTAGGATTATTCAAATATTTAAGCTGTGCTTATGTATCAGAATCATGTTTTGGTAAAATAGGTAAAAAAGAGTAAGAATTTTCCAGTATATAATGGGAATCAAATAATTAAAAGAAAAAATACTCTCCAATATTTAAAAAAAACATTCACTTGCATTCAAAGAGAGCACAGAAAATGTGGGTACATTCATCCTGATGACATTTTGCAATTAAAAAAATAAAGAGAAAAACTTTACTAGCCTCCAGAAAAAGAGAATTGAAGAGGGAAGGAAGGAGAATTTAAAAAAAAAGCAGAGAAATTACCTACAAAGAAATAACAATCAAGAATTAGACTTCATCAATCATATGCTTAAGAGAAATGGAGCAATTCGTTTGCATACTTATTTAGAGTTCCAAGGAAACAATTTTAATCTAGAACTTTAAAATTATATAGAGTATATTTATACATATATATGTATGTAATTTTATTTTTGAAGAGGTATGCTCATATAGCTAAAAATCAAAATAATATAAATTTATACAGAAAGAAGATTCCTACCATCTTCTGTCTCCACCCTCTCCCTATGGGAAGGCAGTTCTATTAGTATTTGTAATTCTCTAATAACTCTTAATAAATATGTAAGCAAATATATATTATCTTTCTTTCACTAAAGATAGCTTATGATCAATATTATACTATAAATTTGTATTAATTTTACAAAAATAGTGTTGAAGACAGCACCAAAAGATCTTTGTCATTTCTTTTTTAAGCCTTCCTAGATGGTGTGGTACAGATTTGCCAGACTGCTGTGACTAGTAGCATATTTATTGGATACTCAAACAAGTTCCAATTTTATACTATTATGGACAACTCCAAAATTAAAATATTGCATATATGTTATTTCTTAAGTGTTCGTATATATTGTAGGATTATTTTCCAGTAGTGGAATTACTAGGAAAGATTAAATGCATTTAGGTAAATAATACCAAATTTTCTTCACTTAGAGTTGTTCCATTTTGGAATGCTAAAAACACTGGATAAAGCAACTGGTTTAGGGAAATACCATAGGGATAGTATTACCAGAAGAATTACATCAGTCTTTGAATTTTTTCAGTAAAATATGTTAAAAATGCTATCACATTTTAGGTTAAATTTGTCTTTCTCACACTATATAAGTGTTACTTCTGTCAATTTTGTGAGTCGGTTATGAAATCATCAGCAAATAATCAGAACTGTGTTCTGCAGGACTCTTGGTCTATTTTTCTTAACTTCTTCTGTGGTATTAGGGATTGAACCCATATTCTTAACACTGAGCTGAATCTCGAAGCTATGTATTTATTTATCTATTTGTTTATATTTTTATTTTGATACAGGCTTTTGTTGTATTGCTTGGGCTGGGCTTGATTTTGAAATCTTTGTGTATTAGCTTCTCAGAGTCTGGGAATTGCAAGCATGAGACCCCATATGGTTTCAACTTCTAAAGCTATTTATATATCATTGAGGATCTGCATTACAATCTCCATCCATCACCACCAGTTTTCATTTACCTTCTAAGTGTACTTGTGGTACACCTTTCCATACAGCAGTCCTTGGTTGGTGTGTACTCAAAGCTATCATTTTATCATTAACTGCTTCTGGATTTTGCACTATATTTTATTTTTTAAATTTTTTATTTAGAGAAAAAAGCAAAACAGAAAAAGGGTAGAAATAATGGAAAACTTCAAAAAATAACACTAAAAGATCACTGTTGATAAATTACATTCTGTTATCTTAAAAGTAGTTGTTCAAGTTACAAAATCAAAGCATAAAATGTGGACAATCAAACAATGACACTACAATCTATTCTGTTTGAAAAACTAACAAAAATTTAGTACTATGGTTATCCATCATATGCACTTAAATACACATACAGTTAGTGAGATGCACTGTATTTTAAAAGGGCTTCCTCATTACAAAGATATAAAACGACTAATAATGTTTCCAGTAGAAATTGCATGCTCTAATAAAAATTTTAACCTTTGACCCATTTAGAATTTATGCTTATGTAAGACATTTAATGTTAACTTACTCCAGATGACTCGCTAATTACTACACCATCAGAAACCAAACATTCATATTCTGAATGAACAGAATAGATAGTAAACCTATCATAACTAATTACTGACAACCTCAGACTGGGTAAGGCTTTTCTAATTGCAATAGAAAATCTAGAAACTATGAAGAGTTTAGACATAATTTTGACCTCATAAAAATAAAATATTTCATCTTAACTCACTAGTTCACTATACTTTAAATTTTAGTCTGTGTTTTGTTGATGAACTTTGTTATAGTTTGTATGTACAAGCATCACATTGCATTACCTTTTGAAGTTCATGAATATTGAAAATCCCAGTCATGAACTGGCTGGTTCCCTATGTGTCTGTCCACTGTTCAGCCACTCTGATCCACTCGTTACTGAGAGGACAATCCTTTATCTAGGCTTGAGCTGACATGTGTGTCTGGTCTCTGACACCCCCTACCTATGTTTGATTCAGTGAAGGTTCTCAGTGCAATTTTGGTGTCTTAGCAAGATAGAAAGTGCAATTCTGGTGTCCTAAAAAGACTTCGGGAAAGGGCCCTATTAACTCATACCCACAATAGTTTGTTTGCTCTACAATCTGGTTGACCTGTATAAAGAATCATTTGAGAAAGGCAGCACTTCTTCCATTCTTTCATTCTTTCCCTTGGGTAAAACTTGCACTTTTACTCTGGTTAGGAGTTCTGAAGTCAGACCTTGACTACTCTATCTTATAATTAAATACCACTCTATTTACCAAGTTGTCATCCCTAGGACTGACAGGAACATGTACGCTTGAAGATCAGCTGCATAGGTTTTGCATGTTTAGCATAACAGGCTTGTAAGTGGGGGTCCTTTCCATTTCCACTTTGGCTGAAGTCTCCAAGATCTAAGAATTATGGAGGCCAAGAATAACACATCCTATATCACAACGTCAGGCCATATAAACTACACTTGCAAATAAATATAGTTCTACACTTTTTTTCTGCCAGCTTTTATATATTATTCAACTTCAGAGAATAAAATAACTTTAAGGCTAAAAATACCTGATAGGGTGAAGTGTTTTTGATAAGGGTTCAATATTCTAAGATTCCAAGGAGAAAGCCACGTGACAAACAGGGCTTCAAGACAAATCACTCTAGTACTGACTGGTGCAAGATTCACAGCAGGAGAAACACAGCGACCCAGATTGGCAGCGGCAAGGAAAGGATTGCACCACAAGTCTCTGCTTTCAGGCTACAGTGGAAAGAAGGTATTTATAGACCAGATGTGAACTGTGTGGTAATAAACCAGCTTAAGGATGTATTGAAAATTCTTACACCTGTGATATATTTGGAAGACTGGTGTGAACTTAAAAATGAATGGATCGCAGGAAATCAAGTGGCAAAATGAGATTTCTTAAAAAGAAGAGATGATAGTTATAAGGTGGCCCATGGTAAGAGATAACCAGTGAGGATAAGCAGAGAAAATTTGTTCTAGATATTCTCTAAGCAGTAAAGTATCATATTCTCTCCTATAATTAAATACCCAATCACATATGTACAAAGAGATGTGGTGGATGAGGAAGAAGAGAAAGTAACCACATATTCACTCCCCATTTTAGTCTTCCTGGTTTGTCTTAGACCTAGATACTGGAAAGGAGAAATTTTAAATGGATAGGAGTTTGGAATTTTATATTGATCGGAAGTGTAACCATCTTTCTATTTGCAAGGGATATGAAGAAATTAAGAAATCCAACCTGGGGATCATCCCAGATGTGGGGAAACTACATTATGAAACTGATTTGATAAAGCACTGAGAGAAAATATAAATTGGTTTCTGGTTAGCCTTTGCAAATCCAGTGTGTTCAAGTTAATAACAAATATGCAGGTCTCTTATATATCTGTAAGTCTTCTGTCTTTTATGTCTCTATAGCCCAGAAAAACTGGAACAGTCTCACCAGAATTAATGACAAACTTGCCAGCATTTTGTTTAGAATAATTCATTATTTGTGTCATTGTTACATGTACTATAAGAAGTTTTAGTATCCTACACTGTTGTCTGCAAATGTTAATGAAGCTCACCGGTACTTTATATGAATGTTCTCTAAGAGCAGAAACTCACAAGTTGAGAAATGCTAACTCAAGGTAAATGAATTTATGCTGAAATCTGGGCAACTTTAAATGACATGATAATGCCAGTAACACATATTTTACTAGTTACTTTCCTATCACCAGAACGCAATCCCTGACCAAGGACGAAAGGTTCATTTGGGGTCACAGTTTGTGGAGGTTTCGGCCCCTAGTTTGCTGGCTGAAAAGTGAGCAGAAGAGGGTTAATCTTGGTGTGGCAGGCAGGAAATAGAGAGGGTCAAAGAAGAAGGAGATGAACCCTGCCAGGCCACGCCCCTACTGACTCCACCCCTACCCCCCCAGCACCACGTTTAGCTGTAAACTCATCTGCAGGCTGATCCACTGATGAGTATCACACCTCCACGACCCAGTCACCTCCCTAAACTCCACCTGTGAACACATGAGGCTTTGGGGGACATCTAAATATAAACACATAGCAGTGGTGAACCTGGAAAACTCTAGATTCTCTCTCCAATAAAGATCTTGTACATGTAATGACTTGTATCTCAGTAGAAATAAAAGATGAAACCATTGAATCGGATCAATTTCCTTGGCATGCATAGTAGTCTTTAAAATGTAACCTAAAATCTACCTAAGTAAAACCTAGAATAACCACTACTTTGGAAAAAACAATAGCTCTCTGTTAAGTCCCATGCAAACACAATATGCCAAAACGTTTATGAACCCAGTGGTCATCTGCAATATGGCGATGAATGAGAAAACAGAAATAAAGTGAAGACAATTAGCTTGTGGTGATTTATCAGAGGTCAATTGCTAAAACTGTTCGCCAAATCTTTATAATCTATAAACAACAGATAATATCTAAAACACAACTATACAACTTTTAAGAATTTGTAATAAAACTTCTTACAAATGTGAACTGAGAGGATAGCATTACCAAAAAAGGACAAAATATAATAATTAAGTATGAAAATGAAAATAAAATACTTTGCACTATATCCATAATACAGAAACTCTGACTTATCCCAAACAAAAATCAAAATATGACTACTGAAGCAGGAAAAGTAGATGATGAAAAAGAGAAAGAGAGGAAGGATGAGGTAGGGTGGGGAGAAAGGAAAGAATAGTGGTGGTCTCAGTGATTATACAGGAGCGAACTGTTGGAACTCTGCTGACGACTTGAAAGTTGAACTGTGATGAGTTATGGAAGAATGATAGTCTGAAAATAAAGGGGTAAGTGTAATGCTAGTCAGATTAAAAATTAAAATAGAGCTACAAACCAGTAAAACTATAGGCAGCAGTGTCATCTGTAAGAGGTTTTGGAATCAAATCTTTCAAAATTAGTATTTGTGAAAGGTACACATGGTAAAATACACATTAACTTCCAATGTTCCTCCAAAATGGCAAGTTAAAAAAATATATATATATATAATGGAGACTGTAAAATAAGTGGTCCCAGGAGAGTAGTCCCATGAACTGGAGGTTTATCTGTAATAAATACAGTATAGTTGGTTAAATGTATAGGGATAGATAAAATAATTATGCTGAATTCCATACTTAAATCATTTCCCAAATGATACGGAAATAACATTTTAATAAAATATGCCTAGAAGTTTTAATGGTTAATTACATGATTGATAGACAAGAGGGTACAGTTCTCATTATATTTAGCTTGTTACTCTATTTTTATATATTTTTAAGAAATACCTCTGGAAAAATAATAAGGCATTATTTTAATTAATTAATTAATTAGTTTTTGAGAGAGGGTCTTATCTTGTAGTTCAGGCCCCGAACTCTATGTAATCCAGGCTGGCCTTGAACTCATGGCTACCCTCCTGCCTCCGTCTCCCGAATGCTGAGATTACAGGCATGTGCCAACATGTCTGCCTCTAAAGCATTTTAAGGTGAAATTAAATGTAGGTTTTTCTCTGCTTCTTTTCCCCCTGAGTATGAGAGACTGAGTTCAGAGGGCCATGTGCATACCACACAGTCACCCTACCACTGAGCTAGGTCCTAAATTAAAATTTTGAATTATGAAATGAGTCTCCATTTGCATTCTAAAGCTGAGGGCCTGAGATTTAGCAGACTGGTTGAATCACAGGTGAAGAAGGAGTATAAATGTTGACCAATTGTTAATACGTTTTCTTGTTCTCCATTCACTTCCTTTTGTTTTTTTTCTTTTGTATATCATGATATAATTTTTAAATTTCATTTTTGACTGTTGCTGCCACGGTGTAAAAACACAACTGCTGTGTGTAACTCTTAAACTCTATAACTTTGCCCAAAGTCATTTATTATTCTATTTCTTATTTTTTAACAAATTTTTATCAGTAGATGTTTGCAGCACAAAGTGATTATAGTCATCTTAGGGATTTAGTAATAACACATATTAATTCTTACATAACACAGTATTTCCTCTTTTTTTGTACCAGGAATCCAACGCAGGACTTTATGCTTGCCAGGCAGATGCTTATGCCATTACATCCCAGCCCATATATTATTTTCTTTTAATGTTCTCTTACTCTACTTTCTTTCTTTTTCTTCATCTGACCCTTAGATTCTTTTCATTTGGCTTGTGAGTCTCACTACATACTAAACTCATCTACATACCTTTGAGCAGACTAATTTTAAGAATTGCTAATGCTAATTCAGTATTCAATAGACTTTCAACCACCTTACTTGTATTAATTTAATTGTCACAATGATCACATGAGATTGATACTATTATCAACCTTCAATTGACAAATGAAAGGGAGAAAATTGTTACGTAAATATTAAACCACTTGCCAAGAATATACAGCTAGAAGTAAGGAAGTGAGCCAGCTTTTGCAACAACAGTGCCAGGCTGCTGCTGTAGCACAATGCTAGACCACTTGCCTAGTGTGAACCAGAAGCTTAGGTTAGTTCCAGTATCACAGAAAATATAAGGCAGTATCTCTTCATTTCTAGGCAAAACAAACTGGTAATGAACATCTTTAACTACAAAAATGAGAAAAACATCCTGTATAATGAACAAAACTGAGGTTAAATGTTTGACTTGGCAAGATTAAGGAATGAAGGTGAACAGAGTCACCTGGAAAAGAGACGTAATGTATAAAGTAGGAGGAGTCTCCTCGCCATGCGTGTGGGGATTTTTGTAATGTCACGTCTGACCAGTTATGTCAGGCCCAACACTTCTGGCTTCTGGCTAGTGGAGTGTAGGAGAGGAAGAGGTAGTAATGAAAATGAAAAATAAATTTTGGGAAGATTATTTTGAGACACAATATTTACAGATTCATTAAAATTAATTTGGTTCACCTGGAAAAATAGAAGTTAAAACATTCTAAAAATATGTATTAGAAATAACATTTTTTGAAAACGAGCCTACCCAAAAACAATGTCTTTAACACTGCGCATTTATGCAGCAATGGCATATATAGCTCCTTTGGGTTTAATTTCTTTCTAATGATTTTGAAAATGCCTAAAGCATGTGGCTACCTTATCTTTCTTACTTTACGTATTTGTAAACTGTTGCTTAGCCTGTTGTTATGGTCTGAGGGTTTGTGTCCACTCCAAGTTCGTATGCTGAAATCCTAATGATAGTGACATTTAAGAAGTAAAACCTTGAGCAGGTAATTAAGAAGCAAGGCTAGAGTGCCATGCCTCTCTAACAGGGCTCCACAGAACTTCCTTTATCCTTCCTACTTTGTGAAGTCTGGGGACAAAGTACAGGACAAGCCAGGAAGTGAGACCTCACCAGGCTGAATTATCTGGTGATTTGATTTGGTCTTCTAAGGAGTGAATTAAATACATTTATTTTTCTTATTTTAGAAATCAATTGCTTTCTTGCAATTGAGTGTATTGGGTCCATTTAAGATATGCATAATGATCGCAGTTATCCTTCTTTATAGCTGAGCAGTGCTCCACTGTATGTTAAAAACTCACACATCTGTTTTATGCTTTCATCAGCTGATGGGCATTTGGATTGTTTTCAAGATTTAGTTATTGCAAACTGTGCTTACATAAGCATAGCTGTGCACATATCATTGTGTTATGATGCTTTTAATTCATTTGGGAAGATACTAAGCAGGGGAATAGCTGGATCAAATAAAACCTCTTGTTCTAGTTTTTTGAAGAAACTCCACACTGATTTCCACAGTGGTTGCGCAAGTCCACACTCCCGCCAACAGTGGAGGAGTGTTCCTTTTTCCCCACAGCACTGCCAGCATTTGTTATTGGTTGATTTGTTGATAATAGCCATTCTTTCTGAAGTGAAATGTAATCTCACCATTGTTTTAATTTGTAACTCTCAGATGATTAGTGATGTTGAACATTTTTTCATGTATTTGTTTACCATCTGTACTTCTTCTGAAAATTGTCTATTCAGAAAGTATCTTATTCATTTCAGAGGCCTATTTTAGATTCCAGAAGCGACCTAGAAGAGGAAAAACAATTCTGGGCAACAAAGGCAAAGCAGGGAGCACCACAATCCCTGACTTGAAATTATACTACAGAGTGACTGTGATAAAAACAGTATGGTACTGGCAAAAAATTTTAAAAAAAGACCTGAGGATCATTAAACAGATTAGAAGATGCAGACATCACCTCAAGCACCTCAAGCATCAGCCATCGCATCTTTGACAAAGGAGCCAAACATATTTACTGGAAGAAATAAAATCTCTTTAATAAATGTTGCTAGAAAAACTGACTTCTCACAAGCCAAAAAGGAAGACTTATATCACCATACACTAAACTAAAATAAAAATAGATCAAAAATCTAAATATTAAAACAGAAACATTGTCTTTTCTGGAAGAAAGAATAGGTAGAACTCTGGAAAACATAGGTGTATGCAAAGACTTCATGAACAAAATCTCGGCAACATGGGAAATACTACAAAGAATCAACAACTAAAGTCTTATCTTATTAAAAAGCTTTTGTACAGCAAAGGAAATCACCAACAAAGTGAAAAGACAAACCATGGAGTGGGAAAAAACTTTAGCCAGTTGCTCTTCAAACAAAGAACTAATATCTAGAACATATAAAGAATTAAAAATGAGACATCCCTCTAAATTTAAAGAGATCAAATTGTGTTGTTCATAGCCACTAAGTGTATGGCACTTTATTATCAGAAACTTAAACAGATGAACATATTTGTCTTAAAAATTGTTGTGATAACAAAATAATTTTATCTGTAACATTATTAAACTACTCTTTGAATTCTTTGTCTGTTGAGTCCTCCATTTTCTAATTTATCTAATCTATCTAATTAGCATTTTTATATATCTTAAATATGGGCATCGGTTTGACTACTAATATCTTTAAAACACACCAGAGAAAGAATCTGTAAGAGCAGAAATTGTTTATTCTTAGAAGAACTGAACAGATAAAACACTAGACTGGTCAACTGGTATTGTCATGATCATTTCTTAAAAGACACATTACATAAATTTTCATTGAACATTTTCTACATGCTACATTAAGAGTAGAACACAAGCTTGTAGAAGTCATGGAGCCCGTGCTTTTGATGAGATGTCTACAACAGATGCAGTCATCCTGGGAGGAAGGACACAACAAATACATCAGGAATGTTACACACTAGGTCGGAGAGCGAAGGAGGAAGTTATTTGTGCTGGTGGGCAAAAATAAGTAAGTGAGTTTGGGGCAAAGCAATAGAACTATGCAACAAAGCATACAGGAGAATAAATTTTCCAGATTTGCTGACATGTATGCTTACCATTTGCAGAAAATAAGACTTAAATACAAATATAAGCGACATCAAGGCATAAAGTACCTTGAAGGCCAATCTATAGCTGTTTGTTCTTACATAGATAAAATATCTGTGTGACTGATCTTTTTATATAGATATGGGAATTTTCCCAGCAATTGACTTGAGTTTTTAGGAATAAAATGTCAAGAAAGTATAATTCTTGGGTAAAGGTCAAAGAATATCTGAATATGATTTTGGAATTTTAAAAATTAGGGATACAGTCTTACTACTATCCCTTGAGACTTAAGACAAAAAAAAGACTAAGCTTAAGAAAATAAATTTTAACAAAAATGTTTAAAAATATCAGATGGCTTATAACATATAATGGTCACCTCCTATCCTAATTTATATAATTTTATAAATATTTGATTATCTCTAAACTGGTATAGTACCTCTCAACCCACATACGTACAATTACACACACACACACACACACACACACACACAGCCAAGACACAATAGCACTGAACTGGCCATTCCTGAATTTGCATTCTAAATGTCCACAGAACTTACTTTGAGGTTCAAGAATCTTTATTTATTAGTGCATGCACTTAAATCTGTAAGCTGGGAAGTTGTGAGTTCAATCATAAATTTGGGAGTCATGGGCTGTAGGCAGTCTAGAGTTCAATCATAAATTTTGGAGTTATGAATTTGGCAGTGGTTTCAGTCTTACCAAAATGTATCTTCCTAACTCTAATCCAGTGACATCACTATGGTCTTCAGACCTTAATCCCCGAGTGGGCGTAACTCCAACTATAAACATAGAGTTTTTCACATTTTAATCCTTCATCCCCATATAATCAAGAGTTTGATCATGACTTTAAATTTATATGAAACTTACATTTTAATCCCCGTAAGCATCATATTAAAATAAAAATTCTTCAAGCACATGCTTCAGCAAAGAAACAAAAAAGGGTTTCTAGAGAGGGACATGAGTTAAGGACAATCTGTCACCATAACTTTGAACTACTTGATCTTGGTGTGCTTTCTTGGTCTAGTTTTAATGTCTCTTAAACCCAATTTCTCTTGTCTTCTTTAAAATGAACTAATCTCCAATCATCATGGAAATAAGTCAAGTAAATGAAAAAGCATAAATTACAGGGAAACTCACTAATTTGGGCAGTTTATTTGGAAACAAATGTCCAGGGCTTCAAAGAGAAGCAACTGCCTTAATTCCAATTCATGGTAAGCACTGGCAATTTAACTTGCCCTGGAAATGATAGATGATTTGACAAAGTGAGTGGTTAATGTGACTTTCTGTCCCATCCAAACAAGTGTTGGGGGTGGAAGTGAGGTAGGGGTTCGGGGAGGAGAGAAAAGATCTGGGGCATTGATTCTAAGCCACAGGTTTGACGAAACACTCAGGTTAGTTACACCCCGTTCCCCAAGAGGTATTATAAAGCATCCTCGAGTTTTCAAAATTAAATGCTTTCAATTCAATTCTATTTTAGTCGTATGTATCACAAAACACTTTTAGGAGGGTGAAAATCTCAAAAGATGATGAAATACAAAACTAGACATGTACTTTAAGGAAATTCCCAACAGCTTAGGTGACATTATTGGAAACAAAAATTATAGGACATCAAGAAGAGGAATGAAAACAGAAGTAAATCAAAATGACCTTTGTCTTATAAAAGCCATATTTTTGATCCTAGGTGTGAATACATTTCTTTGTACCTATATTATGCCACAATCAGGTGAGATGTGAAATATAGGTGTTACCGTTATTTGAAAAAGAAAACTGAATAATAAAAGACTAAGCTAAAAATTTAAGGCAACACAGGTGATAAATAGTGACAGAAGAAAACATATTTATTATTGTTTCAACTTTCTACTTTAATTCACTAATGATTAAAATGAAGATGTGAAAAATAAAGTATAGAGAATAAAATATTTTGTAGAATCAAACTCATCTTAGTTCATTCATTTAAAAATGTTTTTATATTTATTTGTTCACTATATTATGAACTATAAGATGAAAAATCAAATATATATTTTAAAGAAATAATTAAGTGGTCAATTGTACAACTTGTTTGGTGGTCAAACAAGAAGCTCAAGAAGATATTTTATTCATAACTTTTACCTCTGTAATCATTTGCAGAGTTATTGAATTTCTCCTTGCTTTTCTCTTCTTTTGAAAAGATTTTCTAAAAGTGTTTGGGATGAGAACTATAAAACCATATTATATCCTAAACTTCAATTTTTCTGTATAGAAGATTTTCTACCAGTTCTTACCTTAACACTGAATAATTTATTTAAATAGAACAATGGATTACTGGGATGAGATATTTTTAAAATATTAATAATTGCATTATGAGTAACTGAACATCTTTACTGAGATTTCAAATTTCAACACTCTCTTTTAATTTTGAATAAATATAGTGTGGATTGATAAGGATAAATGTAGCTTTCCTCATTTGGAGAAGGATTCCTGCATTGTCATATTGATGTGCAGGAAATAGAAATCAAATGTCAAAAATAAATGTAAAACAGGACAGGATAAACTATTACAGCAGACCACGCAAGTGGCTCAGTTCAGACAAGCTTGTCTGGGAATTTTGTGCTGTCCAGATGAGTCAGTTTGATACATGCACTTATATACATCCTACAAGAGTCAACTGAAGTCTCTTATAACTGGAATGCATCACAAGCTGACAGCTTATGAAATACCAAAGTATTGAAACACAAGCATAGTATGATGAAAATTAAAATAACATACAAAAATCAACTTTAATTACTTGTGCATTAGTTGGATCCAAATTAGTTGTATACGCAAAACTTGAAGCATTTGGGTGGATAATTTGGTTATCTATTAGATGAGTAGGCAGAAGAATGAAAATAATTTGTTTTTTGACTGCTTAAATAAGAAAATAGAGACAATACAGCCAATAGGACAGATTAATGAAATGCTATCTATTTCTGATTACTGTACAGTTAATGACGATGTTAATCAAAGAATTATCATGTTAATAAAGGCAAAGTCATTTGAAAACAAAACAATGAAAAAAGAAAATAAGCATGAAGATTGGTTTTCTAAATGAATACATATATCAGAACTTGGGATTTTAATTTTAAAATAGAAAAATAGAAAAATAGAATGAAGATAAGATACTGAAAGTTAAGTTTTAAAAACCTTTATATTTAAATGAAGTAAAAAAGTTTTTGTTTGCTAGTAAAAGTGATTATGTACTCATAAAACCAGAAAGACTGCAAGCTGTATGGTGAGTTTTAGCCAGATTATAAACAATTAGATGAATTATCAGGAAAGAAAGCTCTTTCTCTGTCTTCCTGCTCTCTTCTTTCCTATCATCTTTAGAAAATACATAGAACTATACTAGCATGTACAACAAAATTTTGTTATATTTATACTGCTTTTGTATTCTTGCCTTCTCCTCGTTCTGCTCATTGTGCATTGAATTTACACCCTGACTTACAGAGCTGGATAAAATCCATTTCATTAAGTCCCTTCATGTTTGGGGATCCTAAATAAACTACTCTCAACAGACTATTCCCGTGCCCATGTCCAGATTTAAAGCCATGTAACACCTGGACTTTGTGAGCTTAACCTGCTGTGACAAATAAAAATAAATAAGAAAGTTTCCTGTAGTTGACAACCCAGGTGGAAGCTTTACTACAATTTCCATCAGTCGTGGGGGCAGGCTTCAAGTGAAATAAACTGTATTTACACACAGGTTTGCTCAGAAAGGTGGCTGTATTACTGCTTTATACAGCCTCCAAAAATTGCAAAGAGATCGATAAATATTTTAAAAACCCGTGGAAATAAATCCTCTGTCAACTTGAAATTTATATTTATCTGTTTACATGAATCTTGTCTTTATAAGAACAATTTAAATCAAGTGAATTTTGTCCTAATTCAGAGAGAAATTTTCAACATTCTTTGCTGAATGACAATAAATGCCATGAGAGGAGAAAAGCAAAGTATTACACATACCCTCTCACATCTGTATCTCACATTGATTCAGTGAGTTTAGTGTCCTCTTTTCTCTGATTTACTGAACAGACGGGGTAGGAAAGAGTAACAATTAAAATTTTGAAGTATAAGGAACAAAAATTTTAAAACCTTTTAAATTTTAATCTTTTCACAGTGTAAGTGCTGTGTTTTTAAAAAATAAGACAATGATTTGAACCAATACATCGGATGTTTTTAAATAACTAATTTTTTTCTCTAAGTACATGGTATAAAAGTCTAATACAAATTAACAAAAAAGATTTGTGATGTCTTTTAACATGATGTCAAAATATATTATAAAGTTACCATAGTTAATAAAGTGTGGTATAATTGACAGAACCAAAACCACCACCCCAAGAGACAGAAAACACTACAGAAAATAAGACTACTATATATAATGTGGACCACAATTAAAAGTAACTGAAAAAGAATGATTTAGCTATTAGATAATGTTTATCTTCATAAGAAAAGAATTTATACTCCAAATTGTAGCAAACAATAACATGATTTAACCATCCAAACCAGATAGTTATATAGTTTCATAATATTAATATTTAACAGAGTAAAATGAAATTGTAGCAGCTCAAGGAGAACATGCAGATGAACATCTGAATTGAAAATATGGAAGCAAAGAAAAACAATAAAGATAAAATCAGAATGTTATAACAACTTAAAAATTAGAAACAATTGAATCCAAAAACAAAAAAGAACATTAATAGACTATTATAAATTAAGAAGACATTGCAACACAAGTGGCAGATTAATGAGCAGAAACTCTAAGAAACAAGTAACTCCTACAAACACATAGAAAATAAATCACGCCACTAAGATTACACCCAAAATACAAGAGTAAATAGTTTATAAAAAGTAAATATAGTCCTTGAGTTGATCAAATAAATTTCAGTTCAATTTCTAATCTAACAAATACAAATTAAAGTGAAATGGTATTTCCCACTTTCCTTTTGGAAAATCTGAAAAATAAGTGAGAGTAACTATTTTTGTTTGCATAAAGCAGACACACTCAGTGCTGTAGGCAGGCATGTAAATTATAGTGGTTTGAAAAGATAATTTAGCCGGGCGTGGTGGCTCATGCCTATAATCCCAGCACTCGGGAGCCTGAGGCAGGAGGATTATTGCAAGTTCGAGACCAGCCTGGGCTATATAGTGAGCTCAAGGCCAGCCTGAACTGCATAGCAAGACCCTGTCTCAAAAAGACCCCCCCCCAAAAAAAAAAAGATAATTTGCCAATATGAATTAAGACCCATAAAAATATCCATGAACAATGGTCCAACAATTTTACATCTAGAGTTTAATCATATGGAATTAATTTAGAGATATACTAAGATTTATGTATAAGAATAGTAATCACAGTTTGCTTACAATAGAAAAAAGGAAAAATAAAACTCAATGAAAGATGAGCTGGATAAATCATAATATATATTAAATACAATATGGTGAAACAATTATAAATTTTATCATCAAGGATTATTTAATGACTTAAAATATTCAAAGAAAACAGGTATTCAATAGGTACACAGTTTGATTTATGTTTTGTTATATACACAAACACACTTAAACACAAACAAAAATATTCTGCTGAACATATTTAAATGTTGTAGATTAAGTATTAATTTTAGATCTTAGTTGACTTAAATTTTCTTTATACATTTCTACAAATTTTGTTCAGTGAATGCATTTTTTATATTTTAAAGTGCATATTTTTATGGAATCCAATGTTTAACCATCTACAATTTCATCACAATATGAACTTAGCTAACTCATTTACCTTTTCTTTAAGTTTTCATTTATGAAAGTACTATCTTAGGCATGTATTCAGATGTAGACATGGCATGTGTTCAATAGTTCCAAAAGGTAAATAAATAAAAAGATTATCCATTTTTAAAGTTTTCACATTGCTTTAAAAAATGAAAAGGGGATTAATTGTTAATTGTAATACTTATTAATTATACATAATTATTAATGTTTGATGCCATCTTTAAAATTAGGAATAAAATTTCCATGATGGCTCCGATTTTTAGTCAAAAGAATCATAGAATTCTAGTCCATAGGATTCCTGTAGAAGCTGTATTTATGGTTTCTTACATCAATATGTTCACACCCACCAGCTAAATGAACTAAAACCAAACTGAATAAAAAGTAGATTTCAGCATGAAATTGAATAATTTCCTTACTTTTTATGAATATAAGATATGAAAACTCTTGTTAGGAGAAGTCCAGATAGATTTCTGCCCATTGTTCTCATTGATACATTGTTTCTGAAACACTGGGTCATGACCAGTTCTGTTTCTCAGTGAGGATCACGATACATTTCTGTCTACCAGAAGCAACTGTGGTAGACTGTGATATCTGGCATTCCCTGACTGCTGTTTGCCGGTGTCTAGGCAACGTAAAGGCCAAAATTATTTTGTGGTGATAAAAAGAGGGCAAGATAGAAGCGTGGTTGTATTGGGTAAATTTAGTACAGAAAATAAAGCAAGTTGGAACAGCTCTGCCTAAAAGATGCACAGTTTCACTTAACTGGAATAAAAATACTCACAACAAACAACATTATTATGTACTACTTACTTTTATTCATTTTGGCAATAAGAAGTCATGTGCTGAATGTCATAAATTGTACTTCCTTGTTACACAGTCCTAATTTTTTTTTGTTTATGTTTAAGGCAAAATATTTGTATCAGTGCTCCTATTTTTAATATAGTACCAGAACACTGTTACCCTTCAGTCAGAAGTTCTACTGTTGGGAAGAAAAAAACCCTCAAAATTATTAAATACTGAAATTTCTGATGCTTTTCTTTTTAGTTTTGAAGATTTGCCAAGTTTAGGTCCCACGGAGGGTTCAAGAATGTCTTAAAAACTGAAAACCTACCTTTATGTTGAATTTCTCAACATATTCTATTGATAGTAGGTATGGTCTGAGATGTTTTCAATGTTGGAAAAAAGAATTAGCCATTTTAACTTCGTCACCCCTTTTGATAATCTGTTAGCCAGAAATTTAAAACAGCAGTAATTTCCAGTGGCAGTAACTTATAGTGGTAGTCACAGCCTTAATCCTACTTTAGGGCTCTGGTACAAGTTGGTCTTCTCTGTTTTTAGAAAGATTAAGCAAGACATTCTTTACTTCCAAAACATCAACCTCAAAGTATATTTCTTTGATGAAGAAATTTAAAGAAACAGCAATAAACGTCACATTCTGTGGTTCCATTTAATAACCTTCTTCCCTGTAAATTACTATCTTTCCCCATTATCTTTGGAAAGTTTAAAGAAAAAAAGCTACCCCAGAGTGGTCAAAGTGATCACAGAGCCAACAGACTGTCAACACGTGCAGCAGAAACTTCATCAAATTCTTCTGTTCCAGATCTCTCCTCCCAGGGAAGGAAAATGATTTCTCCTGTCAGTTTGCCCATATGCTGGTTTTCTCTTTGTGGTTGAAGACTTGACCTCAACATAGAGGCATAGTTGCCTTCTGTGCAAAGATGTGGAGACACGTAGAATTGAACCTCTTAAGACAGATTTGGCATTGTTCAGCATCAAGTTTAGAGCTACCTATTGGAATGTGTACTTCGTCAGCACATTCAACAATAATAAAATTTCTCATCACTTATATTTTACAGTTTCACTGCTGAGACCTACTTAAGAATGTTGGAAATAACAAGAAGTTGGAGCCAAATTCCTTTAATTTAAACTCAGCTCCTATTTACAGTCTCTGATATCAAAAGTATGTAACTTCACCACTTTGATCCTGTGTCTTCATTAGCAAATAGCTACTTTTACTAGAAGACAAAGATTAAATGTGATAACAAATTATTGAGCGATGCATGCATGATATATGCTCAGCAAGTGGGAATAGGTTTGTAAATACATGGCCAGGATGCACCAGAAATTATTCAACGAAGTTTTTTTCTTGCACATTGAAAATATTTCTATCAAGAGTGTTCAGATCCACAATGATTTTTAATAAAAGTTGTTTAAATATCCAGAATATATACGCAATGGGTATTTAAAATATGTATGCAATGAGTATTTCTCTTCCTTGTTATTTTTCTTTAAAGGCTTGAATTCAATGATAAATTTTTTTTACTTTATTAACATTCCTTTTTGCCTCTAGACTGTGTGCTTCATGAGGTTAGGGCCCAGTTCTCCTTTATTTATCGTTGTTTTTCTGGATGCTAACAAAGAACAGGCATTTAATAAATATTGTTGATTGACTAAATGAAAACTAACCAACTTCCTTAAAGGATAAGTGAGCGACAAATGAGATCAGTTACAGTCTATCTCAGTGGCCTTCCTGACACATAAAGAGAGAGGAAGGCAATGAGAGCTACAGATAGCTTGCAGTCCTCCATCCCACTCAGCAAGCGTCCTGTCCGCTGAATCTCTACCATCTCTGCTACGAATCACAGAAATTTGACTTCGTTTTGCATTGATAAACGTTTTTGTTCCAGAGTTGAGGGTAAGAATGAGAAAACATCGTTCATAAGACAAATCACAGAAAATTACCTACTGTTAAATACCCAGCCCCTGCCTGACTGCATACACGTCCTCGGCCATCAGCCAGCCAGAGGAGCCAGTGGTGTTAGGGGCCAGGACAAACCAGGTCTCTCTACTCCAGCAGAACGTCAGGCAGCCGGTGGAGGTGGGCGGGAGACCCGAGCAAGGGGGCAGTTTAGCTTTATATGTTACTGTCTGCCACTTCGTTTGAACAGCATGGGTGGCGCTTGGGGGCTCTGGCTCAGTTCCCAGAAACACTGTTCTGCCAAACAGAATTTGCACCTTCTCAAGTGCCGATTGACTGTGAGAGAAAGATGCTGTCCCTTCCTGGAAGCAGCTTTCTGGGAAAGGTATCGCACCTCCAGTCTGGTTGGAGGAGAGACCAAAGAAAAGAGGACTATTTATCTGGTAGTAATAGACAATTGACAATTTGGTTCCTTTTTCGTTATATTTTATTCAATCCACCATTTATTTTGAAGATTTATGTTCTTTAGACACAGATCATAGAAAAATTGTAAAATATGGGAGCCATGAGGGTTCCCCTTTTTCTTTTTCTTTCTGTCTTTTTTACAGAGTATTATAAAAGTTTGTTTTCCTGGCTAACAGCAGTCAATGCACAAAGCTTTCTTCGTTAGCTATTTAAACCATCAGCTCGTTCTGCAAGAATATCAAACATGTGTCCACCAGATGCGAAGGAACAACACAATACTAAGACCCAACTCCAGCGAACAATAATCTGAGGACAGCGGGTGTGAACCTGAGCTGAGCCAACACCTCATCAGGCCGAATGGCTAATTGATTTCAAAATTAGACTTGGTATTTCTGAACAATAATCTTAAAAGGCTGCAATAAAATACATCAGGATCCTTTGAGCTGGCCAAGCTTTCATCCAAATGGCTTATTACAAAGAGCTGGCACACCTGAACTTTGGCACAGTCAAATAAATCCCCAAACAGCAAATGGAAACCACATTTGGCACTAGAGGTTTGTCAGAAGTTTGTATTCGTGAAGAAACATGATTTTTTATTTTGAAATAATCTTAGTGTGAGTGGTAGGAAGCAATTCATTGAATGTTTTACTTTGACACCTGTGATTTATACAATAAAATATTCACAATAGGAATTTGAAAGCTTGGGAGTATCACATAATCTTTGGAACACCGGGAGCAGCCAGGGTTAGAGTAGTCCCATTAGTGATAACTTAATCGCATGTGTAGGTCTACCCCTTTGAACTTTGAATAGCTGTTTTGTGGCATCGGGTCCAAAAGGGTTTAAATCTGACTGCACTGCAATGACAATAAATTATACCAAGTATTTTAGAAATGTTAGGAATCTTATCTTGCCTTCAGAGTGAGCAAACTAAGTTATAATACATGGTCTAAAAATGGTATAAATTCTGAGAAAAAGAAACACCTAAAAATTATACAATGGCAATGCTATTATTTCAGTGTTTTTCTTCTTGAACTATTTATTGGTACTTGAAGATATGTATTGAATGGCTCTGTTTAAAAGAAGACAAAAGATAAATAGGCAAACAATAGAGTATGTCTCTGTGGATAAAATAAATCAAAGAATTGACCAATTGCATTAAAAATGGGCTTCTTGTTTTAGTTTTCTGACTATTTTAGGAGAAAAGCTTTGGGCATTTTTAATGCTTCTGATCCAAATAATTGACTTTTAGTTAAAGTATTCTGCTTAATTTGACTGTATTCCTTGGACCTTTTCACTGTTTTGCTAGATTCTATCCAAAGATGATGAAATATTTCACAGAGGGAAGAAGCACAAGAAATAACATCAAGGGAAGAAAATGAGACCACTAATTAAAAACTTACAAGGCAAAGATTTATTGTGAAAACAAAAATAGGAGGGAGTGACCTTGCAGAATATATTTCTGAAAAATTTTCTCCACATAATGTTTTCCTTTCCTAAGACAATTTCTGTCCATTTGTTAACACACACACACACACACACACACACACACACACACACCCTTAAGAGCATCTCTGATCATGACTTTTTAACTAAAGTATGTGACTCCCACTCCAGAATCCCAAAGTCTATGCTGAGCCTGTTGGGGGGAGGGGTTGTTGACTGACTTGAGAATTAGTGGTTAGAGATCTGAAGAAAGGAAGTCAAATAGGAATTCCATCCTCTGCATTTCCATGAATTCCCTGGATGATCTTAGACACAACTTCTATCTGGTTTTCAGTTACTGAATGATAAGAATTGGACTAGATGCTGTCTAAGGACTCTTTAAATTCTAAAACATTATGAAGCTATAAAATAGTTCCTTCAGTTCGTATAAACAAATATGGTGCATGCATTGCTTAAAAAGAACTGAGAAAAAATATATAGGTTGAGATATTTACTGAACGGAATTAGGATACATATAATGGTTTTAGGAAGCTGGTTTATAAGCACATTTTTAGCACAATGAGATAGAAGACTAAGTATCAAAAACTTCCGTGAAAAAATACTTTTTGAATTGGAAATAAGTGTTATCTATAAGTAAACACATGGGAAATTTTCTTGTTACTTCTACTAGTACAAGGTAATAGCAAAATTTTCCAAAACAAAATTAAGTTTTTGGGGCACATCCCACAAATCACATTGTGCATTTACCTAATGAAATGTCAAATTCAGAGTGTTCTCTTTATGAAAACAAGTGAATATTCACAATATCCAAATTCTCTATGGATTTATTAATGTAGAAAGTATGGAGTGCTGGAGAGTTTTAGATATTATGATTAATTGTGTGTCATTGTTAATGTACTTGACTATCAGCAAATAAGAGAATGAGATTAAAGTAGGAATTTAGTTTCAAAATTTTATTGACCCTCAAAAATCAGAATGCTAATTAGTGCTTAAATCACTCAAATACTCTATGGATTCAAATTCAAAAATATGAGGGCTTTCTATTCCAACACATGTTCAGGACTTAACATTAACATGACTGTTTTACCTAGATCTTTAATTAATTTTTTCTGGGACCATACAATGTATTTCAGAAGATACCTGCCTTAATTTTCTTCCATGTGACTTTGGCCTCATTTAAGTAATTTTGAAGTTTTTGCAAAATGGCAACAAGAATAACAATAATGTTTAATAAATACCAAGTGTCTTAAATGAGTTCACTTAAATTTCACAACAGATTTACAAGGAGAATACTCTATATCTATTGTACTGATGTAGACAATAATTTTAAAATTAAGCAGCTTGCCTGGTTTACAGCATACCTGTTAACTGACTGTCACTTAGCAATTCCTAGTTTTAACAACAGGTAACATTATTACTACAGTGGGTGTAATTAGTTCATTTATTCATTCAACAGAGATTCATTGAAGGTCTGCTACACACCAACCACAATTTTAGGCAGAGGATAACAGTGGTCATACTTTGTAGATTGGGGTCAGAAAGTAAGTAAATGTGTAAACTAGCAAGTTTATTTCCATTAGAAGATAACACTGTGAAGGCTGACATGTCTAGTACTGCGCATTATGATTAAGATAGAAGAATGACACAAAAGAGAGTGGTTTTTAAATAACAGTCAGGGAGACTTCCAGGAGAAAGTGGCATTGGAGATGAGATTTAAGTGACAGAAAGCCCCTTGCTAGGAGAAGATTTGGGCAGGGTCACCAGGAAGAAGAGACCACTGGTGCAAAACTTGAGTCAGGGAGTTTGCAGAAGTAAAGAAGGACAGAGAAGCCTGGGCTGGCGTGAACAGGAGAGCAGATAAGGACCAGGCAAGGTGGGTGCAAGAGTGGGGGTGAGCCATGTGTGATCATGAAATATGTTCCAAAAATACTAACCGAAATACAGCCTTTAGACCATTGCCCATAATGTCTGTTCTAACGATGTCGTGTAGTGGTTTGTGAACTTTATTGACTCTAACGTTGCTTGGAGACTTAGGGCAAAAAAAGAACCATGAACCGTTTTATGCAGGAAAATTCACGTACAGATAAACACGCACATTGTTTCAGGAGCTGATCAAGTTCGTGTTCTCCCTGGACCCTAGCTATGGGCTTACGAATTTCAGGCTAATAAAAGAATCACAAAAATTTTTTACAGTGAGCTAAATGAATTGTGGTCATTAAATCATAATCATCATCTTTACAAATGTTAGTAGACAAGTTTTTCCTCTGAAGTTATATAGTCTAGGCCATAAAGCATTCTGATCTATACAAATTTAAATTTCTAGTTTCCACCTCAGTGTTGTTTTTATTAAGATCTATAGTCTCCTTTATCTGATTCTGAGATGCAAAAGACAAATTCTTAAAGCTGAAGAGATCTTAATAATGAATATGACAGCAAAATTTGACCAGAACTAATATGAAGCAGCAATGTATGTTTATTGTTGTCACCTTTTGTGCAATACATAATAATTTATAAATAACAATCTCTTGTATTTTAGAATGATGCTTCAGAATTAACCTGTGATATTACATAACACACAGTGTATGGATATGTATGTATATTTATATGTGCAGATATACACTTCTTGCATCTAAAAACAAAAATATTATTGAAATAAATGAGGCCTTGAGATTTTGAGTGAAGAACCAAAGACACGTGTAACTTACTTTCCTTCAAAGTTTTTATTGAGTAACTCACATCTTTCTATGTACCTAGGATACCAAAATATGTCAGCGTCCAAAGTTCCAGCCATTTACAAGTAGCTGGTATTGTGCCGTGGTACAGATGACAACTGAGTTTCCTCAATTCAGAGCATCACAGAAGTAGGACAGTTACAGGACACTGTGAACGCTCTCCCTCAGCATATGAAAGTAGCACCAGAGCCACATTAATTTGTAATTATTCCGTGAGTTCACAGGGTCCTTCAGGCTCTGTCACCTCTGAAGTATAGTCTATTAACTTAGCTGCTGTGCCAAATGCTTCTGTGCGAGGAGACTTGGACTTTCAAAGAACTATACTAGAATTATTCTTATGGTAGCCCCAATTTTCTGCATTCTTATTTATCCTTTATATGATGTAGTTGTATATTTTCTAGGTAGTTTACCATCATGAAATTGCTATGTTTACCAAATTGTTTTAAAGTAGGGATTGGTCTTCTTGTGTTCTACACAGACCCAGAGATGGGATAAGTACTTTGCTCAAGGAATTGGAATGTGAGTGAGTGATCGAGCTTCCACTGGAACTTGTTTTTACTTTGCTCAGGTCTTTGGAGCATGATGTTATCTGGAAGCTATTCCAAAAGACCCAACTAATTGTCCCCAGCAACGATGTTTTTATTTAACAAATAAATACTTCTGAGGGCAAAGGACAGGAGAAGAACTGTAATGTATTATACTGAATATATTTTCCCTAATGTACTAACGTATTGAATATAATGAATGTGTTGACTAATTCAGTCTTTGTAAAATTATTTCTCCATTATTTCAATGTATTTCTACAACCATTTAAAACCTAATACAATTATGCTTTATGAAATAAAATATTAGATTAAAACTATTCAGTTGAACTTTTGTTGAAGTACTTCATCTATCATATGTCAAGCATATATGGGCACTTAATTGAAAAGTTAAGATTCACTTTTGAAGGCAGTGGAAGACCAAAAATAGTGTAGTATGTTTATAAAACTTTCTAGAGGAGATTTGTTGATGTTAAGGTTTTTGAATGCAAATGTAAAAATTTGACTTTAATTTAATAAGGAAAGGAGGTCAAATTCAGAGTAACCATTCCTTTCTAACTTTCCTCCAACCCTTTCTCTCACTGTGTTAGTTACTTTTTTCTAGTTGCTGAGACAAAATGCCCGACACCCAAAATGAAGGAAAGAAAGGTTATCTAGCTTACATTTTTGGTTTCAGGTCATACTCTCTTGGCTTCAAAACAGGGTGGTGTAGCTAAGGAGCAACCATTCATGGCAGCAGTGGCAGATACCAGAAATGACCAGAGCAAAAGGGCAAAACAGAGGAATATATCTTTTACCTGCCTTTATATTTATTTTATGCTGGCTGCATGCCAGGGCAGGTCCAGCACTCACACTGCCCATCTAGCACTAGACAATGAACCAATCACAGATGCTAGACTCAGCCATCTTCAAAAGGCCTGCTTCCCATAACTGCATGAAGCTTTGGGAGGACATTCAGACACAAACCCAACACTCACCTACACTGTTTTGTCGATGCCTAATAGTTTTGCTTTTTTCTGCTCCTCCCTGGATCACTGTAACTGAGTTGGCTCCACTTACCACAAGCAGATGAAATCCAGGTAGTTTTCAATTTGTACCTCAGATTCAGGTTACTGTAAAATCTGCTACCATACATACAAAATTTTCATCCAAACACATCTCATGACTCCAGGAGTCCAAAATGACAACTCCATTCCTTCCTTTTCTTGTCAGTGCCAGTGACAACATTCTCTTGAGTGTTTGGACCATTTCCTTTTTACGTAATCATTTACAGAAAAACAACACATTTCTGTTTATAAAATGTTATTTTACTCATATTTCCTGCTCCCTTGGAAGTTGATGAAGAGGTGCATCTCTCAGGAGGAATCCACACAGCGTCACTAATGCCATTACTTAGCATTCATCATGCAAGCCATGTGATCTCATTCTGAAAAGCTTTGAATGACTCTCAAGATCTTGAAGCTGATATATCTAAACCAGTCCATTCATTCCTTAAATATCACACTTACATGTTCTCTGAAACAACTTCAAATGTCCCTTTTTCTCCAGTCGTGGTACAATTTGTTGGCCTCCAGGAACTTGGCATAATTCCTTTTGAATGTTCTCTAGATTTCCACTTATAAATGTAATAACCTCTTCCATTCCATTATGTGTATTATGATTTTTCTCCCTTTAATCTTGAACTCTTCTATATCCATCAAGGAGTCTTTTCTTGTTAACATTACATGGTCCAAATTTCTCTGTTTACCAATTGTGTGTCATTGTTGTCTTCATACTTTGGCTTTGTAAATTTCCATTTGGTAAATTATTTTTGTTATTCTCACATCTGTCTTGCCTTTGTCTTGAAGGATACAGTTGTTATAGATTGGTTTGCTATGTAAACTAAGAAATTCAATGGCAATTTAATTCCATGCCTGTATCTTCTATCTGCTCAAAAATATTTTTTCCTAAAAACATATATGTTGAAAAATTAATGAAGTTGTTCTTAGAAATAAAAACTTAATATGCAATAATGGATACCAGTACTTCAGAGGGCAGTTATTTGAGCCCAAATCTCTTCAACTAACTCTCAGTCTAACTTTAATTTTAGCTTTGGGCACTCATGTAAGTTATTTCCTCTGTGAATCACTTCCTTCATCAGTTTCACAGAAATAATTATAATATTTGTTTTTAAAATGGGTGTGAGATTTCAATAAGAAAATATATTTAAAGAACTTAATGGAGGTTGGCACATAGTAAGTGATCAATAAAATATAATGAATAGTCACTTATTTAAAAAGAGTGTAATATGTGAATTTTAACATACTGGCCATTGGAGGGTGGGGTACAGAAAACAGAGGGGAAGGAGAAAACAGAAGAAAAAAGGAAGAAAGAAAAAAAGAAAAGAAAAACAAGAAAAAAAGAGAAAGATATCTGATTGCAACTCTACTTAATGAGCATGATAAAAACAATAACTATACTAAAGCACATTACTTAGATTCCAACAGGACTGATTAGAGACACTGACTAACACAAATATTCTAAAATTGCAGAGGCGGTCACACCCAGATACCAAAGAGTAATCCAAAAGATAAATCCTCTAGATCAAATCAAATGTCTGGGTTATTGAAGAAGGGAAGCAGAACTATTATTGGTTGACATTCCCCACTTCACACACCCTTTCCTGGTGAATCATCTTGAGATCTTGAGAGTGATGCTAACAGCCTGAGATGACACAGTGCCGCAAAGCCCAGACCCATGGAATATGCTCCCTGCATACTGTCCTTCTCATCTAGAATTGGGACCCCAGCACGAGAGTCAACTACAGGCTCCACCAGAAACACAGAGACAGCAAAAATCAAAATAAAACAAAAGGGAAAAATTCAAATGCACAAACAAAACAAGCAATTTCCCCCCATCATCCTGTCAAACTCCAAGCAACATTGTGTCCCTACACCCTCCCAGGACAAGGGAAAGCTGAACATCACAAACCATGAGCAGTGACAAGTCTTTAGCAGGGACCCACAGATCACAGCACTGGAGACAAGAAGCAGAAGAAGAAGGAGGAGGAGGAGAGGAGGAGGAGGAAGAGGAGGAGGAAGAAGAAAAGGAAGAAGAAAACTGATGGAACCAGTCCAGGGAGGGTGCATTTCGATTATTTTCCCAAATCCTGGAAAGATTTGACATTATGAAATCCTGCCTCTAGGCTACCATCCTGATTGCACAAAGCAGCTCCTCTGCCACAATTGCATCATATAAATGAGCTCAACTGAAAATGAAGAGACCCAGTTTGACAGAAGGGATTACAACACAAACCTAATGCTTTGCTTCCTTCAGGAGCTATATCTAATCCAAAAAGAAATTTATAGACTAAAAATCAAACGCTAGGGGCTGGGGATTTAGCTCAGCGGCATAATCGCCTGCCTTGCAAGCAGGCAGTCATGAGTTCGATCCCTGGTACCGATAAAAACGAAAAAGACAAAAATAAATAAATAAGTAAATAAGTAAATAAATAAATATAAAAAAAATAAAAAACGCTAGAAAATAACAATCCATGCACCTGGACCCTGAAAGGAAACAGGGTTGGCAATGCTATTTTCAAAGTGAATTTCAAGCTAAAACTGATGAGAAGAGGCAAAGAAGGTCACTACATGTTTAGCAAAGGGTGCAATTCTACAGGAAGAGAAAACAACTGTAAAAATATATGCACTAGATATTGGTGCACCTTGAATCATAAAACTAACACTACTGGACATAAAAATATCAATTAAATATCAACATAATCATAGTGGGAAATATCAGTATCCCACTTTCACAAACAGACAAACTAAACAAATTAACAGAGAAACGTCAGAGCTGATCAATATTTTTGAACAAATGAGCTGAATAGATACCTATAGAACATTTTACCCTACTATAACAGAACACACAGTCTTGTCAGTAGCACATGAAACATTCCCCACACATATTAGCCACAAAACTAACTAAAATACAAAAGAATTGAAATTATCCCCTGTATGCTATCCTATCATAGCACACTGAAACTAGAATTTGATCACAAAAGAAACGACGAAATTTTCACAAATACTTGTACGTTAAATAACACACTCCAGAACACTCAGTTGTTCACAGAAGAAATCTAACAACTTCTAAAATCAAACAAAAATGCCAGTACAACATACCAGAAGCCATGAGACACAAGGAAAACAGTCCTAAAATGGAAATTTATTACTGGGAATGCTCATATGAAAAGAACTTGAACTCAAACCTAATAATGCATGTCAGGGTCCTAGAAAAATAACAAAGTCTAAATTCAAATCTAGTACAGAATGGAAATGATAAATATCGAAGTGAAAATTAATGAAATTGAGACTAAAAAGACAATGCATAGAATCAATTAATCAAAGAGTTGATTAGTTGAAAGAATAAACAAAATAAACAAACCCTTAGCCATTTAATGAAAGAAAAGACCCATATCCATGCAATTAGAAACCAAAACAGTACATCAAAATGGGCACTGAAAATCCAGAAACTCATTAACTAGACAACTCATTAATAACTACTATGAAAAAATGTACTCAAAAAATTAGAGAAGAAATGGACAGACTCCTAGTCATACATAAATTACCAAAAGGGTACCAAAAGTAATAGAATCTTTGAACAATCCAGTAACAAGCAATAAAATTGAAACAGTAATAAAAATCCTAACACATAAGAAAAGCCCAGAACTTGATGGATTCATTGCTGAATTTTAGAATCTCAGAGAGACTATAATGGCAATATTCTTCAAACTTTTTAACAAATTGAAAGAGAAGGAGTATTTTCAAACTCACTTCTGGTGGCTAGCATTACCTTGATTTCAAAATCAGACAAAAACACAATTTAAAAAGAAAACTATAGCAAATCAATTTAATGAACATAGACATGAAAATCCTCAACAGGATGCTGAATAACAGAATGCAGCAAATCATCAAAAAGGTCATATATCATGACCAAACAGACTTCATCCTAGGAATGTTAAGATTGTTCAATGTATAAATTAATAAACACAATAAACTACATGAATTGAAGTAATAAGAAAAATTGTGTGATCAGAAGAAAAACTTTTCACAAAATCCAGTATATTTTAAGGTTAAAAAATGATGAAAATAGGGATACAAGGATCTTTTATCAATATTATAAAAGCCATTTATAAGTCTACTGTCAATATCATCTAAAACAGGGAAAGCTTTCCCTTTAAAATCAGGAGCTAGACAATGTTCACTATCATCTCTCCCAGTCAGTATAGCATTGAGCTTTAGCCAGTGCATCAGGCCAGAGAAATAAACAAAAGAGATGTGCAAAGGAAAGGAGTAAATCATTATTTGCAGATGACACGATGCTACACAGGGAACCACAACATGGGAAACCAACCCAAAGTATTTCACCAAAAGGTCCCTAAAAATAATAACCAAATTCATCAATTAAACAGTGTACAAAATAGACACAGAAAATACTAATTACATTCTTGTATACCAATAATGAAATCATTGAGAAAGAAATTAGGAAAGTGATGCCATTCACCATAGTACAAAGAAAAACTAAATCCTTTGGAATTAACCTAACAAAGGGAGTGAGATAATCCTACAATGAAAACTACAGTACTCTGGAGAAGGACATCAAACAAGACATCAAAAAATGGAAAGATATCCCCTGTCGTTAGGTAGGTAGAACCGATGTGGTCAAAATGATCGTACTTCCAAACTGATACACAGATTTAAATGCCACCTCAACCAAAACACCAATGGTTCTTCAGAGAACTAGAGAAAACAATCCTAAATTTCATATGGAACTAGTAGAGAGCTAAAGCAATCATGAGCATCAAGAGCAAAGGAGTGGGCATCACAATGCCAGGGTTGAAATTCTAATACAAAAATACAGTGACAAAAGAGACTTGTACTGACACAAAAACACACTTGTTAATCAATAAACAGACTAGACAGTGAGGAAACAATGCCAGGCACATTAAGTGTTCTTATTTTTGACAAAGATGCCAAAAACATGCACCAGAGGAAAGACAACCTGTCTAAGAAATAGTACTGAGAAAACTGCTTATATGGTTTCAGAAGATTGAATTTCAACTCATATCCATCACCATGCAACAAAATAAAGTCAAAATGAATCAGACATTGATATTAAAACAAAAACACTTAATCTGCTGAAAGACTAAGTAAGTACAACTGCAGACAGAGGTACAAGTAAGGCTTTCTAAACAGAACCCAAAAGCACATGAAATAATATCAAGAATTAACAAATAGGATTATGTCAAATTGAACACTTCCATATAGCAAAGGAAACAATCTATTAGTAGACAACCTACAGAATGGGAAAATGTTTCCTAAGTATTTCTGTGACAGAAAACTAGTATCTATCTAATATTTAATTTATGAAGAAGTCTTAATAACTCAGATCCCCAAGGTGAATGAAAAATAGACAGCTGTAAGAAATCCATAATTTTTACAAGCAGTAAAAACAGGTAATGAAAACATTTAACATGTCAATCAAATCTGGTTATTAGTCAAATGAAAATTAAAACAACACTGAAATTCCATTTATTCAAGAAAGAAAAGATATTGCCCCTCCCCCAAACCAAACAACAACAATTTCTGCTCAGACAGAGGGAAAAGGCATGATTCTCCCTTGTTGGTGATAATGTAAACTGCTACAGTCACTATGGATAGCCATATGATGAGTCCAAAAAAAAAAAAAAGCAAAACAGCACCAAAAAAAGATGGAAGTTCCATTCAATCCACCTATTCTCCTAGATATCTTCCCTGAAAAGTTAATGAAGAGTGGGTGCCTACACACCTATGTTTTATAGCAGCACAATTCATGACAGCTATATCTTTGCAGCAGCCTATAAATCCATCAGGAGATTAATGAATAAAGAAAATGTGGAATTTATACATAATGGGGTACTACTTTACCATAAAAGGATACATTTCATCTTTTGGGGGAAAATGGATGCACCATAGGACCACAACATTAAGTGAAATAAAGTTGTAATGCAAACTTAAATATTGCATAATTTCTCTTATATGAGAAACCCAAAGTATAAATAATTTTTTAAATCAAATTTAAAAATTGATAACAGGAAATAAGGAGTTGAATCTTTTCTAAACAGTAACAGGATCTAGAGACCAGGGCAATTAGGAGAGTAGGAAAAAAGGAGATAAAAAGAATTAATGTTTATACATGTACCTATGCCCTAAAATGAATGCAGCCCATTCTTTTTATGTTTTATGTTCATTATATGTTTTTGTGCAGAAAACATGCATAAAACATATAAATTAAAATAAATATATTATAGTGAAAATATAGAGCAGAGTCTTTTAAAAATCCTTAAAAAGTGATCACAGAGAAAAAATAATGCTTGAAGGAAACCAAACAAAAATATTGTGCCAGCATCAACAAATGCCAGTAGACGATCTAAAAATGTTTTAAAACAAAGGAAAATATAGCTCTTAAATTAAAATTTCTTGCTCTGGTTATTTATCCTTGACAAAAAAAGTGCAACATAAAGCTATTTTTTAAATAATATGAAGAGCTCACCAGCTGAGGAAAGCAGGAGGTGGCAGCGATGGAAATTGGTGTAAATTGCAGTTGATTAGGGACCTGACTCAAGATAGAACGGAGATTTCTGATAGGTGAGGACACATTGCTTCTTTGAACATCTCAGAAGGGTAGAATGGATTTACCAGGAGTGGAAATGAAGCGCTTGGTAGGAGTCAAAGAAAACAATACGCAGTCCAGCATTGGAGCTCCTCCAATCAAAAGCAAGACTGCTGTGATAAGTCCCCAAGGTTGCTCTAAAGGAAAAGGGGCCCCCACGGAGTCTAACGAGGAGGACTGCGGCAGGGCTAAAATGCCAAAGAGCACAGAGTTGTCAGCCGGAAGCAGCAGCACCGGGTCTCCGCCCAGCTCAGCTTCCAGCTCGGGCTCCAGCACCAGAACGGGCTCAAGCAGGGGCTCCAGGTCACCTTCAGCATCCAGCCGCTCTGCAAGCTACAGTGCATCTCGCAGCTCGGGTTCCAGCAGCTCCTGGGGTTCCCAAACCCTTCTCACAGCAGACATGACAACAGGTGGGGCTCCTGCTCCAAATCCAAACCACCTGAAAGACAAGAAAAGGAGAGGAAAAGGCAAAGCCCTTCGCCTAATCCTGCCAATGTCACATTCGGGGGCTTATCAGGAAAGTGACCAAGGGTCACATCGTGGAGATATTTTCCACCCATGGGAAAATTAAAGTGATTGACATGCCTGTAAAGAGGATACATCCTTATCTATCCAAAGACTATGCATGTGTGGAGTTTGAGAATCCAGATGAAGCTGAGAAGGCTCTGAAGCACGTGGATGGAGATCAAATTAATGGTCAAGATATCGCCACTACTCCTGTGCAGGCTCCCTGGCCTAGGCCTCCACCCCAGCAATTCAGCCCTCCCAGGAGAATGCCACCATCAGCTTCTGTGTGGCTTAGGTCATCCCCACAGATGAGGAGAAGGTCACGCTCCCCAAGATGCAGGTCTCCTGCACACAAGCAATCTGTTCTCCTGGCCACTGCCACTATAGGAGCTGCGCTATCTCCGATTCTTCCCAATAAGCAAGGCTACCAATGCTCCCCCTGTAACTTGTGTCCCAAGCTTAGTTTGTCACTTCTCTACCTCAGGGGGAGCAGCAGGAGAGGGTCCCTCACTCAGACAGGCTTCAAAGGCAGCTGTGGGCACACTAGGTCTTCAGGCGGGTTCTGAGACCATTCCCATCTGTTCCATTGCAGTCTATAGCAACAAGCAGGCCTCCAGGTGGCAGGGTTCCCCAACCTTTCCAGATGACCTGGGGACTGTATGACAATATGGCCATACCTTGAGGGCCAGTCTGCCATTCTTGTTAGGGCTGGCTCTTTGATTCTTGCTTGAGTCCTCTTCCCACCTCTAGGGTCAAACACCTGGAAAAAGCCCTCCTGTCCTCTGCTTAGCTGCCATAAATGGTTCTGTCTTTCCGTGTCTCCTTTACTGTTAAATGTGAGTGATCAGTTTGAGAACCAGCTTTGCAGACTGAAGTGGGTTCCTTAACAATATAGGAATCCAAGCAGCCAAACTGATAAACTTGGAATTTTATTAGCAGAGCTCAGCAACCACTGGCGTATAGACCCCTGTTTCAGAGGGGTTTTTGGTTGACACCTGTATCCTGCTTGTTAGTTGAACAGGCTGATTTTTCTCTTGTGGGTGCAGCTCATTCTGCTTTTCTCATGGGACTTGTACTTGAGTAATTTTTCACTCTTCTGGGTCAAATCCAGGGCACAAGATGGCGTTAGGTATGCCAAGCTACAACACAGATCACCACAGCCCCCCTCCTATTTTACCTGCTATTTAGGTTACCTTGGAGACACATACATTGCTTTTTTGGCTTTCATTGTATAGTCAGTGGTATAAAATTTGAGTTTTGTAACTTGGTAGCATTTTAGATAAGATTGTGTTTATACTTTGTTGTGTAGAATAAAGAAATTGTATTGAATAAACCTAGGATTAAAAACTAATAAGATAATACAAAGAAATTTTTTTCTATAAAAGAATTAATCACAAAAAAGTACACCTTGAAGAAGGGAATAAAAAGTAGATGTTTTAGAATACTTCAAAGAAAAGTTCATAGTTTTATATGAATACTAAATTAAGAATACCTGTAACTCCAGCATGAGGGAGGCTGAGGCAGGAGGATCATTGTGAGTGCAAAACCAGCTTGAGCTACAAGGTAACTCAAGGTAACTTCAAGGTGAGCCTGAAATGCATAGCATGACCCTGTCTCAAAACACCACGAAAGAAAGAAAGAAAAAGAGAGAGAGAGAAAGAAAGAAAGAGAAAGAAAAAAGGAAAGGAAGGAAGGAAGAAAAAGAAAGAAAGAAAAGAAAGAAAGAAAGAAAGAAAGAAAGAAAGAAAGAAAGAAAGAAAAGAAAGAAAGAAAGAAAGAAAGAAAGAAAGAAAGAAAGAAAGAAAGAAAGAAAGAAAGAAAGAATTTTTAAAATCCCATTTTGTTTTTAAAGGAAGGGCTGCACTGTGTAGCCCAGGCTGGCTTTGAACTAGCGTTGTTCCTCCTGCCTCAACTTCTAAAGTGCTGGGATGAAAGATGTGCCACTACGTCCAGCTACCTACTATCTTCTAAAATATAGAAAAATGAATCGTAATAACAACATACAGTAAGCGTTAGGGACTAAATTTTGTCTCTCTAAAATTCACAAATCATTTTCAACCCTACGACCTCTGAGACTACATTGAGAAAAAAAAGCCTCTGAAGAGATGATTAAGTTTAAATAAAGAAAAATGAGTCCAACATGATAGGAGTCCTTATACAAAGTAAATTAAGCAAGTAGGTGACATCAGGGTTGCACAGAGAAAGATTCTGACCAAACACAGAGAAAACATCTATTTTAGTCAAAGAGACAATCTCGGAAGAAACCAAACTTGCCAGCATCATCACCTCAGATTGTGAGCCTACAAACTGTAGGAAAATAAATTTGCCTGGTATAAGCCATTCATTCAGTCTAGGCTATTTTATTATGGGGATCTTAGTAAAAAAACAAAGCTGGCAGCAGTAAACAACTCATAAACAGGTATCAAGATGATCATTTGATACAATGATTTGATATAATGAAGCAATTTATGAACATGATATTTTTATATAATTAAATCCAAATATATAAATACACATGTAAATTAACCTGATCATCTCAAGAGATTATCAGATGAGTTTTTTAAAATCTATCATATAACATTCATAAAACACATCTGCACGCATACAACATGAAATAAAATAAAACTGTATAGAATATTTGCAATTTCAGTGTTGAAAAAGTTAGAAAAATATTAGATAAATTGAATCTATTAATTATCTATTATCTAATTATCTAATTATTTATCTATTAATTGATTAACCTGCTTTTTTACTTTTTCATCATTGAGATGCAATAAGTAAAACCCACAACTTAAAAGAAGAAAGGTTTATTTTAAGTCACATTTTACCGAGGCTTCTATCCATAGTCAGTTGAATTCTAGGTTGAGGTGATGGCAGAAAAGAAACAGCTCAGAAGAAAACAAAGAGATCAAGGGAGATGAGAGGTATATATGCCATTCCAGTCTCTGCCCCAGTGACCCACTTCATATGATCGGGTTTCACCAGTTAACACTGCAGTTAGTTCAGTTCATCAGTGACTGACCCACTGACGTATACCACACCCACGATCCAGTCACCTCCTTAAAGCACATGAGGATTTGCAGGGACATCTAGGCATAAACCATAACACTTGTCAATTACTCTGGAAAATAAGCATAAAATGAAAACACTATTCAGAATAAATAGTTCTCTGTTATTCCAAAATGAAAAATAAATCAATAAGATGTAATTGTCAAAAATATATCTCTACCTGAGACAAAAATTGACAGAATTGCAAGGAGAAATTGGCAAATCCATAGATAGAGGTTTTGAAGTACTTCCAAATGAACAGAAGACATAAAACATAAAAGATTTAAACGAAAATGTCATAAAATTTTGAGTCGATAAATAAAAGCATTAAGCACTTTTTTTTGTCTTTTTCCTTTTTATCGGTACTGGGGATCGAACTCACGACTGCCTGCTCACAAGGCAGGCACTTATGCTGCTGAGCTAAATCCCCAGCCCCAAGCATTAAGCATTTTGAAACATTTACAAAAATGAGTCACATACTTTTGCCTTTCTTAGTAAAACAGGTTTAGAGTACTTTTAATTTCACAGCAAAATTTTATGGAAGGTACAGAAATTTCCCACTATAGAGGTCACTATTATCAACATTTCTTCCAAGAATGCTACATTTGCTATTATTGATACCCTCACATAGATATATCACTCAAAGTCCACAATATACATTAAGGTTTGCTCATGGCATTCGTCATTCTACTTATTGGGACAAATGTGTAATAACTTTGCTTCACCACTGAAATATCATACAGAGTAGTTTTACTGGCCTAAAGTTTCTGTGTGCTTTATTTACTCCTTCCTTTCTTCCCCCCAGCCTCTGGAAACACATGATCTTTTTATGACCTCCAAAATTTTGCCTTTTTCAGAATATTGTTTCATGGGAATCATAAAGTAGTAGCCTTTTCAGATCAACTGGCTTCACTCAGTAATTTGCACTTAGTTTCCCCTGTCTTTTTGTAAATTGATATGTCATTTTTTGGACCAAATAATATTCCACTGTCTAGATGAACTGTAGATTATGCTTTCATCTGCTGAGGTTAATACAACAAATTATAATAATGTTAATAAAATATGAGTTCAAGTAAATAATTCAAGTAAATTAACCTGACTGGCCTATAGAATGAGTTAGGAAATGTTCTTTCAGCTTCTGTAGTTTGAAAGAGAATGTATAGAATTAGCATATCTCCCTTAAATGTTGGGTAGAATTCGCCAGCATACTTATCTGGTTCTGGTATTTCCTTTTTTGGATGGTTATTCAATTTCTTACAAAGACCTAATTTTTTAATTGATATGATTTATTCAGGTTATCTATTTTCTGTAGTGCCAATTTTGATAAATGTGCCTTTCTGTAAATTTTCACCTAGTTTATAAATTTTGTAGGGATAGCATGGTTCATAATATTCCTTTATTATCTTTCCAATGTCTATGGGATCTTGTATTTCTGATATTGGTAACCCCTTGTTCTCTTTCAATGTCCCCTATTTAGATTGATTAGAGATTTGTCTATTTTATAAATCTCTTTGAAGAATCAAAGAATTTATTGATTTTCTCTTTTGCTTTCCTATTTTTAAGTTTACTAATTTATGCTCATTTACTATTGTTTACTTATGCTTAATTTGAGTTTTCCTGTTCTTTTTCCAATTCCCTAAGATAAAAGTTTACATCACTGATTTTGGACCTTTTTAGAATCTTTTCTAATATATAAATCTCTCTCTCTCAAAATATCTTTTACTTTATCCCATAATTCTGATGGGTTGTGTTCTAATTTTCACTTAGGAATATTTTTAATTTTCTCATGTTATGTTTTTCTAACCTATGTGTATTTAGAGGTGTGCTGTTTAATATTTAAATATTTTAAAATTTTCCTGATTTCCTTGTTATTCATTTCTAATTTAATTATGCTGTGGTCTGAGAGAATATATTTATTATTTATTTTCTTAAATTTATAAAACTATGTTTTACAGACTGTAATGTGACCTGTCTTGGTCAATCAAATACCTTTTTTAAAATGAAAAAGTCAAAAAATTTCAAGAATTTATGTCATACACAATAGATTTTTAGTTCAGAGGCAATTAAATAAAACCACTGAAGCACTAGTTTAAAATTGAACAATGTGGTAAGAAACTATAGAGTTCTAAACAATTTATTGTTAAAAGAAACTTGTAATAAACTTTAGCTTCATTAAAGCCTTGTTACAAAAATTACACAATAAAATTTTATGAGTTAATAAAAGCAGTATTTTAAGTAGATGCATATTTGTATGTTTACTAGTCAGCTTTTCCACTGCTGGGTCATCATAGCCTACACACATATCTTAAAGGAGGAGAGGTTTCATTTACCTCATGGTTTCTGGGGATTCAGTCCATGGAGGACTATGTCCAAAATAGAAACTTCATATTGAAACGGTGTGGTGAAGCCAAGATGTTTAGTTCATGGTGACCAGAAAGCAGAGCAGGAGAACACTCCCAGAGGAGAAGAGGCAAGGGAAGATATATAAATACAAAGGCCACATCTCCACCATCTACCAAGACAAAACCAAAAGTATGCTCTGCCAATCCTTGGAGCAGATTCCAAAGCAAATCATTTTGACTCCAACCTAACCACCGTGTCCTATTCTTTATAAATTTCATACCCAAACACATCTCCTTAAGTCATTCTTAATTTACACATAAAGATAATAGCAAGTTAACACCACTTAAGTTAATATATCTATCCTGTCTTCTATTGGAAATGCAAAACAATCTTTTCCAAAGAGTTTCAACAATTCCAGCAAAAGTCCAAGTTAAAATTTCTTCTAAGAGTCAAGGCAAACTCTTAGCTCTGAACTTTTGTAAAAGGTCAAAAACAATTTACATAATTGCATCGTATACTACCACAAGGTAAACTTTCCTATTCTACAAGGGAGGGATAAAGGGATAGAAAATAATCAAACAAAAAAACAAGACAAAAACCTCACAAGATAAGTATTACATTCTGTAGCTCCATTCTAGAATCCCAGGCAGGTGCTATGAGTCCCAAAAGGCTTGAATGGCTGCACTCCAGGCATGACCTTGCCTCTGTTACCCACATGGCCTCTCTCGTGAGCTGGCTCTACTCATAGCTTGCAGCTTTCCCTGGTAGATACTCCATGTTCCTTGAATTTCTGACTTCTAGGAGTCTCCACTGCACCCTCAGTTTCATCCCACAGTTTCACACCGTGGCTCCTTACCTGACCTTCCAGGTTTTTCTTTGAAGTCTGCATTTTGCATGCCAATAAAGCTCTTGTGTTCTGCAGGCCAATAAAACCAACATCATGTGGAGAACACTAAGGTCCGCCATCAGTGGAAACAGCAGCCAAGCACCATTGTAGCAAGAGCTTCTGAGTATCTGCATGGCTGAGGACAATGAAGTAAATCCAGGTACATCAGTTCCATAGGAGATCCTTCAGAAGCAGTCTCTACTCAGATGAGAAGTTTGCATTTCTGCGCAGCTGGCCCTTTGATTGATGAGTCTTACTCATTTCAGAGAGGCCTTCAAGGTACCTTTCTTTTTTGTTCCTGTGCATTGTACTTAGTTTCATTTTAGTGGTAAGAATCTTCATCAACCATACCTCATTGGGCCCCAAATTTACATATGATTTTGGGGGAGCTCAAAGTTTAAACTTTTTAAAAAATTTTTATTTAAAGAGGAAAAAGAAACAAAACAGAAAAAGGGTAGAAATAATACATAATTTCAAAAGATATAAACACTAAGAATCACAAATTGATAAATTACATATTTTCCTCTTAGAAATAGTTAAGTTAAAAAATTAAAGCATACAAAATGGACATTCAAACAGCAAGACAGCAAGCAGTTCTGTTCAAGGATCCAAAAAAACCCTAGTAATATGGTAATCAACCCTACACATTTCAACATACATGCAGTTATATCCTTTAGAGCACTTTCTTTTCCTCTCTTTTTTACAATAGCAATTACACATTTTGGGTTTTATTACTCCTACAGGTCTTACTTCTTTTTACACTAGAGGAACAATGTGATATTTATAAATAAGATTCTTATTTATTTCACTAATGAGGATAGTCTCAAGTTATCTCCATTTACCTATGAAGGTCTCAAGATCACCTTTTTTATAGCTAAGTAATATTGTACATCTTTTTCATCCACTCTACAGTTGATGGGCATTTTGTTTGCTTCCAAGATTTAGCTATTACAAATTGTGCTGCTATGAACATGAGTGCAAATATATCACTGTGATGTGGTATTTTCAGTTTTTCTGGGAAAATACCCAGGAGGGAAATAGCTGGATTGAATGGAGCTTCCATTCCTAGTCTTCTGAGAATTCTCCATACTGATTTCCACAGTGGTTGTACCAGTCTACACTCCCACCAACAGTGAAGCAGTGTTCCCTTTTCCCCCGGCTGCCTCACCAACATTTGTTATCAGTTGATTTCTTGATGGCAGCTATTCTTTCCGGAGTGAGATGAAATCTCAATGCTGTTTTAATTTGCATTTCTCAGATGACCAGTGATGGTGAACATTTCTTCATGTATTTATTTGCCATTTGTATATCTTCATCTGAGAACTGTGTGTTCATCTCAGATGCCCATTTTCGGAGAGGGTCTTTGAATTTGGGGGCTTGATGTTTTCTTTCTTTCTTTCTTTCTTTTTTTTTTTGTTTTTTTTTGTTTGTTTGTTTGTTTGTTTTTATCAGTACCAGGGATCGAACTCACGACTGCCTGCTTGCAAAGCAGGAGCTTATGCCGCTGAGCTAAATCCCCAGCCCCAGATGTTTTTCAATTCTTTATATATTCTTGATATAAGTCCTTTGTCTGAAAGGTTGTTGATAAAATTCTTTCCCATTTTGTGTGTTTTCTTTTCACTCTGCTGGTGATTTCTTTTGAAGTGCAGAAACTTTGCAATAATATGAGATCCCAGTTGTGGATTCTTTGAAGTGTTCCCATGCAGTTTGCATTTTGTTCATGAATTCTCTGCCTACCCCTATGTCTCCAAGACTTCTACCTACCTTGTCTTCCAGTAGATTTAGTGTTTCTATTTTAATATTTGGGTCTTTGATCCATTTAGTTTTGTGCATGGTGTTAGGCATGGATCTAGCTTCAGTCTTAGATAAATTGGAGAGCCAATTTATCCAACACCATTTATTAAAGAGGCTCTCCTTCCAGTGAACATGTTTAGCCCCTTTGTCAAATAGCAGGTGTCTGCATGTCTTTAAGTTGTGCTTGCATCTTCTAATCTGTTCCACTGATCCTTAGGTCTATTTCTTTGCCAGTACCATGATGATTTTATCACTGTGGCTTTGTAGAATATTTTCAAGTCAGGAATTGAGTGCCTCCTGCCTTGCCTTTGTTGCCCAGAATTGCCTTTGCTATTCTAGGTTTCTTCTGTTTCCAAATGAATTTTAGGAGTGTTTTCTCTAGATCTGTGAGATATGTTAATGATATTTTGATTGAAATTGTGTTAAATCTGTATAGCAGTTTGGAGAGTATGGCCATTTTCACAATGTTGATTCTTCCTAGCCAAGAGCAAGGAATATCCTTCCATTTTCTAATATCTTCTTCAATCTCCTTTTGTAATGCAGCATAAATTTTGGCATATAGGTCTTTTACATTCTTGGGTTGATTCCTAAGTATTTCATTTTTTTAGATGCTATTGTAAAGGGCAATATTTCCATAATTTTTCCCTTGGTGAGTTTTTGTTCGTATACAGGAATGCTATTGATTTTGGAGTATTGACTTTGTATTCAGCTACACTGCTGGATTTGTTTATTACCTTTACTAGTCTTTTAATGGAGTTTTTTGGGTCTTCTATATAGAGTATCATGTCATCTGCAAATAGTGATAATTTAACTTCTTCCTTTCCTATCTTTATTTCTTTTATTTCTTTCTTGTCTGATTACCCTGGCTAGTGTTTCCAGAACTATATTGAATAGTAGTGGTGATAGTGGACATCCTTGTATTATTCCTGATTTTAACATTAAAGCTTTCAGTTTTTGTCTATTTAGTATAATGTTGGCTGTTGGTTTGTCATACATGGCCTTTATAAGATTGAGGTAGATACCATGTATTATGAGCTTCTGAAGGTTTTTTTTTTTTTATCATGAACATGTGTTGAAGGTTTTTCTGTATCTGTTGAGATGTTCATGTGGTTTTTGGTTTTGGCTCTGTTGATGTGGCATATTACATTTATTGATTTGCATATGTTAAACCATCCCTGCATTCCTGGAACAAATTCCACTTGGTCATGATGTATAATCTTCTTGATGATTTGCTGCATTCTATTTGCCATAAAATTATTTAGAATCTTTGTATTACTGTTTATTAGTGAGATTGGCCTATAGTTCTCCTTTTTGGTTGAGTCTTTCTCTGGTTTTGGTATCAGAGTAACACTTGCCTGCAGGGATGATTGGGGGTGGGGGGAGGATTGTTTCCTTTTCAATTGCATTGAAGAGTTTAAAAAGTATTGGCATAAAATCTTCTCTAAATTTCTTGTAGAATTCAGCCATGAATCTATCAAGACCTGGCTTTTCTTTGTTGGTAAGGGTTTAATTATGCTTTCAATTTCAATAGCTGATAGTGGGTTATTCAAAATTGCTGTATCTTCTTGGTTGAGCTTTAGTCATTCTTGTTTCTAGAAATCTGTCCATTTCTTCTGTGTTTTCCACTCTATGTGAGTAGAGATTTTCAAAGTAGTTATTCATGATCTTTTGAATTTCCATGGGATCTGTAGTATTTTTCCACTTTTCAGTCCTCATTGCGTGAATTTGGGTATTTTCTTTCTTTTTCTTGATAAGGTTAGATAGAGATTTGTCAATTTTGTTTATTCTCTCAAAAAACCAGCTTTTCGATTCATTAATTCTTAGTATTTTTTGTTTCAATTGCATTGATTTCTTCTCTAATCTTTACAATTTCCTCTCTTCTATGGGTTTTGGGTTTAACTTGCTTTTTTTCTAAAAGCTTGAGATGAAGCATTAGGCTGTTTATTTGTGCTTGTTCTGTTTTATTGATATGACAATTTATTGCCATATATTTCTCTCTTAAGACCGCTTTTATTGCATCCCACAGATTACAATATGTTGTTTCTGCATTTTCACGGAATTGTAGGTGTTGCTTTATTTCTTCTTTAATTTCATCTGTAGCCCACTTGTTGTTCAGCGGCATAAGCGCCTGCCTTGCAAGTGTGCCGTCGTGAGTTCAATCCCTGGTACTGATAAAAAGGAAAAAGAAAAAAAAAGGTTTTTATTTAATTTCCATGTATTTATGCAGGTTTTGCAATTTTTTGCCATTGATTTCCAATTTCAGTGCATTATAGTCAGATATTACTCATGGGATAATTTTAATACCTTTGCAGTTACTTAAGAATCTTTTATCTGATAATATATGGTCTATTTTGGAGAATGTCTCGTGCAGCTGAGAAGAATGTATATTCTGATGTGATTGGGTAGAACACTCTGTAAACATCTACGAAGTCCAATTGCTCACAGATATGTTTCAGTTCTATTATTTCTTTGCTGACTTTGTGTCTACTTGATATCTCTTTGCGCCAGTGGGGTGCTAAGGTCCTCTGTTATAATTGTGTTCTTGTGTATGGTTTTTCATGTCCATTATCCTATCTTTGGTGCATACACATTTATAATTGTTAGTTCTTCTCTTGAGTTTTTCCACTCATGAGTATGTAGTGACCTTCTTTATCTCGTTTAATCATTTTAGGTTTGAAATTCTCATTGTTTGCAGGTAGAATAATTACCCCTGCTTTTTTCCAGGTTCCTATTGTGTGGAATACTGTTTTGCATCTCTTGACTTTTAATCTATGTTTCCTTTTGGGTCAGATGTGTTTCTTGTATAAAGCATATTATGGGATCATGTTTCTTGATCGATTCTGTCAGCCTATTTTTTGATAGGTGAATTGAAGCCATTTAATTTAATTTTTTTTGGTACCATGGATTAAACTCATGACCTCACGCTTGCCAGGTAGGCACTTATGCTGCTGAGCTAAATTCCTGGCCCCAAGGCCATTTACATTTATGAATATCACTGATAGGTACTGGCTTGACTTTGCCATGCTATGTTCCAGGTGTTTGCTTTCAGCTTTCTCCCCTTGTTTAATTGCTTGTCCTACCTGGTGGTTTCTTTCTGTTGTTCTGGGGATTGTGGTCATTTTTATCTCTAAGTGTGTCCGTCAATACTCTTTCTAGGGTTGGTTTGGTGGACATGAATTTCTTCAGGTGTTCTTTGTCATGAAATTATCTTGTTTCTCCATTAAATCTGAATGAAAGTTTTTCTGGGTACATCAGTCCAGGTTGAAAGTTGTTTTCTTTCATAGCTTGAAATCCCTCACTCCAAGATTGTCTTAATTTGAGAGTTTGTGCTGAAAAGTCTGCTGTGATTCTAATGGGCTTTCCTTGATAGGTGACTTGTGTTTTTTTCTCTAACAGGTTTTAGTATTCTGTTTTTATGCTGTATGTCTGATATATTAATTATTATATGTGTAGGCATGGATTTATGTTTGTTGTGATTGTTTGGCATTCTATATGCCTCACTTATCTGCATATCAGATTTTTTCCCTATGTTTGGGAAATTTTCTGCTATTACTTCTGTATTTTAGTTATGTCACTTGCATTGACTCCTGCATCTTCACTGATGCCTATTAACCTTATATTGTTGCTCTTACAATCATCTTGAAGCTGCTGGATTGTTTTTTTTTTTTAAGTTATTTTGTTATTTGCTTTGTTATTTTTAAAAGTTCCATCCTTTAATGATCACTAATTGCAATCCTGTCCTCAAGGTCCAAAATCCTATCGTCAGCTTCATTTAAGTGGTTTTGCTAGCTTTTAATAGAATTTTTTGTTTCTTAGATGTCTCTCAGAGTTTATTTCACGAATTCTGCTTCTTTTCTATATTGCTCATTTAAGGTTTCAATCAGTTTCCCATGCTACTGTACTTTTTTCTCTATTTCTTCTTTAGCTTTGCTCAGCAACTAACATTGTTGTTAGGTTGTTATTTCTGTCTTTACATGAGAGAGCACTTCTAATTTGATTTCCTCTATAGCCTCATGGAGTTTTTTTTTTTTAATTTCACTCACTATCTTTTCAGAGATTTCTGGTGTGTTACACTTGAAGTCCTCTATCTCAATGTCTCCTGTACTTGCTCCTGGTGGACTAGATGTTTGAGATTGCATTTTGCTTTTTCGTTTTGCTATTTTGCCCTTTTCAGTTAGTATTTGGTCCTTCAGTTCTACTAGTGTCAACTGTTGGTAGTGTGTATTTTGGGATCCTAATGTAAGGTTGATGTTTGTCCAGTCGCTGGGTCCTTCAATAAATAGATGGGCCAATCACTTGACTTCCCATTGTAGGGCCTGTTTGGTGAGTCCTATATTCTTCCTGGGCTGAAAAGCCTAGTAATATTGATGTAGGTCAATTTTTAGTTCCTGCTATTACTTTATCTTCAGGTTATTCCAGGTCACCAAATCTCCCTGTCTATAGTGTTTGTCTCGATTGAGGCCCTACTGTGTCCCTGTGTGTCTCATAAGCCCTTTTGATTTTATCCAAGTTGGAGGAGTCCTTATTGGCACCCTCCTCACCTTGCCTGATGTTTTCTGTGTACAGAAAGGGGTCACCCACACTCTTGTCATATGTACTATACTCTTATAGTTAGTTGGAGGGAGGCTTATTACAGGCCCTATTTACCCACTATACACCTCTATTTTAGTGGCATACTCACCACACTGACTGGAGCCTGCTGAGATCTTCTGTTTGGGTGAGGCAGTTATTGAATCTCCCTTCAAGTGAGCACAGTTAATCCACTATAGTCCAGGGTTCTGGGAGAAAGGTGAGAGATGAAGATCAACAACAGTATTAGGTCCAGGAGGTAGCGAGTACCCCGAGGGGCCCCAGATGCCCTGTTTAAATGAAGCTGAGGATAAGATTTCAGACCTTGAGAACAGGATTGCAATTAGTGATCATGAAAGGATGGAACTTTTAAAAATAACAAAGCAGCATGAAATGACAATCCAGCAGCTTCAAGATGGCATCACCTTCCTCAGTGCTAGCTGGAGTCATGTAGAAAGTGCATGGCCGCACAGGCCAAGGTCAGAGGGCAGCAAGTGTTCCCCAGGGCTGGCATGAGTTGTGTAGGGAGTACACAGTGGTGTGGGCCAAGGTCCCAGTGCAGCATAGTGTTCCTCAGTGGCAGCCGGAGCCCAAAGTTTAAACTTTTCAAAAATTTCTGCTCTATTTGCTCCTAGTTCTCACTATTATTTGACCTAAAAACAGCCAGCAGTACCTACATCATAATCTGAAAGTTGAGATGCTTTTAAATTTCATGTATCAAATCAATTAATTCACTAACCTTAATTTCCTGTAAACTCTCCAAAGATGGACACAATGAAGACAAATTTTCTGCCAGAGGATAACACACATTATCTGAAGTCTAAACGCTGATAAGAGTCTTTCCTCCAAACTGAAACCTCCTGATTCTGGCTTGTACTGCCTGAACTCCTATCAGCATTCTAAGCTCCAACAAAAAGTACCTACATAGTTCTGCTGATAGCATTCCAATTTTGTCTAGCCCACAGCTCAAAATCTTTCCAAACTCTTCCCACAAATGTGTTCCAAAGGCTTTCAAACAACATAGTCAGATACAGTTACAGCAACAGCCACACTTCACTGATGCAAATTTTTTTGTATTAGTCAGTTTTTCCCTCTTTGGGACATATTGCCTGCTGTTTATAATTTAAAAGAGGAGAAGCTTCATTTGGCTTGCAGTCTCTGGGGATTCAGATCAGCAGTTTCCAAGGGAGAAACATTATGGTGGAAGACTATGGCAAGACAAAGATGCTTAGTTGATGGTGACCAGGAAGCGTAGTGGAATAATACAAATATCTTGGATGCATTTAATAAACAGCAAAAACTCATCAATGAATAAAATATTCAATTTAAGAAATATGCAGGGAAACAAGATAGTGTTTGGCATGGCGACACACACCTGTAATACCAGCAGGCTGAGTGAGGTAGGAGGACCATTGTGAGTTTGAGGCCAGTCGAGGCTACATAGTGAGTTCAAGGTCAGTTTGGACTGTAAAGTGAGACTCTCAAAAAACAAAGCAAAACAAAACATAAATAAATAAAAGAAGGAGGGAAAAGAAAACCAAAATGGAACACTTTAAAAAATAGAAAAATTTTATTATTAATAAATTAGTAGTGTTATGGTTTAAGTCAACAACGGCCCCTAAATCCTCACCTGCTTAGTAGGCGATTGGACTGTGGGACTGTTAGAGATGACTTGAGAGTCGGAGGTGGAGCCTGATCAGAGTTGAAATGGGGAGCGTGACCTGGGATGTTGTGTCTCCCCATATAGAGTGCCACTATACACACCCTCCTCTCCCTCTCTCTGTCTCCTGGCTGTCATATGGTAAGCTGCTTTCCTCCATGGCAGGCCTTTGTGCCATGCCATTTCTGTGTTGGCACCTGTTAACCATGGACTGCAACTCTCAAAACTCTGAGCCAGAGTAGGTAGAGAATTCATGAACAGGACTCAAACTGCACGGGAAATACTTCCCAGAATCAATAACTGGGACCACTTCTTATTAAAAAGTTTCTGCATGTCAAAAGAAATCTCCAGCATAGTGAAAAGAAAACCCACAAACTGGGAAAAGATTTTAGTGAACTCTCTCTCAGACAAGGGCCTCTTGTCTAAAACATATAAAGAATTAAAGAAACTCAGACCTCCGAAATTCAAAGATCCAATCCAAAAATGGGCATCTGAGATGAATATGCAATTCTCAGATGAAGAAATGCAAATGGCAAATAAATACATGAAAAAATGCTCATCATCATTGGTCATTAGAGAAATGCAAATTAAAACCACACTGAGATACCATCTCACTCCTGAAAGAATGGCCAGGATCAAGAAAACCGACAACAAATGCTGGAGAGGCTGTGGGGAAAAAGGAACTCTCCTGCACTGCTGGTGGGAGTGTAGACTGGTACAGCCTTTGTGGAGATCTGTCTGGAGATTTCTCAAAAAGTTGGGACTGGAAATCCCATTTATTCCAGCTATTCCACTTCTAGGCATATTCCCAGAAGAACTGAAAGCATCATACCACAGTGATATATGTGCACCTATGTTTATAGCAGCACAATTTGTAATCGCCAGATCTTGGAAACAACCCAAGTGCCCATCAACTGAGGAATGGATAAAAAAGTTGTGGTATTTCTATACAATGGAGTATTATTCAGCTATAAAGAAGGATCACATTGAGATATTTATCAATAAATGGGCGCAGCTTGAGACCATACTCATAAGTGAAATAAATCAATCTCGCATGTATGAATACCGAATAGTTTCCCTAATGTAAGTAATGATTCAAATATATAAAAATATGTGATAATCATGATTCCCCATTATGTGGCCTTGAAGCCTTATAAAATTTTTACTTATTAATTAGAAAGGCTTTATTCTGGGCTTCTTGATATGGAAATATTTGAAGCTATAGTATATGAAGTTTTATCCAAATATTTTAAGGAAAAAGACAGACACTATGGTAACTACTATTCTTTAAAAAAATTATTTAGCTATTTCTTATGTTTATTTTAATTAAGGGAAAAATTTTTAAAAAATTAGGATATATAATAGTAACTCTTTTCAATCTCCTATTAACTTGTTTTGAAGTCCTGTAATACTCCCAAGATCTTGTTTTGACTGATTAGACTCTGTTCCATTCTGTGCGATAGTAGCAAGTCTGAGGGTATAGGCAACTAATTTGAAGGCAATAAGATTCACAAAGATGCCCATTCTGGTTTGACTATTGTCTCCTTTGGAAGTCCTGTAATGTTCACAATGCCTAAGTTTTATTGGTCTTGTTCTCTACTGTTTTGTCCAACTTTATAATATCTAATGAGATAGACAATTCTTTTTAAGGAAACAAGAGACAACGTTGATAACCATTGTTAATAACCTTGTACTCTGTTCTACATCATGTGCTATGTCTAGCCTTGGTTTTGACTTACAGCTTTGTTTTGCCATATTTGACTTTATTCTCTCCCCCCCCCAAAAAAAGTAATAAAAACTAAGGAGTAATAAAATCCAAAATGTGTAAATTTTGTTGTAAAAAAGAGAGGGAGGAAAAAAAAAGAGCTCTAACGGATATAACAGCAAGTGTGTTTAGGGGTGTTAAATAGCTGACTATATTAATGTTTTTGGATCATCGAACACAGCTGTTTGCAGTCTCTCTGTTTGAATGTCTACTTTGTATTCTTTGATACTGTGATTTGAGCAACTATTTCCAAGATGATAATATGTAATCTATTAACAGGTGATTTCTTACTGTTATGTTTTTTTTGTAGTTCTGTATTATGTGTAACCTTACACTGCTTTGTTTTGTTTTGTGTTTTTCTCTTTTTCCTCTTAAATAAAAAACAAAAAACAAAAAAAAACTCTGAGCCAAAATAAATCTGTCCTCTTTAATGTGTTTCCTCTGTACAATCATTGAAGAAAATTGAGAGGGGTAAAAGAGGACACAGGGAGTTTTATAAACAGTCCTATACCACATATTTGAGCCTATGACAAGCTCACCTACTTTTTTCCTTAATCTGAGAAGATATGATGTTTTTGTTTCCTGGGATACTCGGCAAGAGTAAGCAGGGCCAATTCCTATCAGCAGCAGCTCAAGTGAGCAGTGCCTACCATGAGGCCCATAAAAATGAGTCTGTTCCTCTGGGAAAAGGTATAGCCTCCTCTGAAAGTTTCCATGGGCCACTTGAAGAGTCCAAAGGACATTAAAAAAGAAAGACTTGATAAGGATTCTCTGCTTAAAGAGACCATCAAAATCTGTTATCAGAGAGATTAGGAAATTTAGTGGGAAACAAAAAAAAAAATCAACATCAGCATCTGACATCCCAATAAGAAGAGAATTCTCACAGACAAATCTTGCAATTTCTATTAAAAATCAGATACTTTGAGGAAAATTGCCTCACATTTAAGAAATGGAAACAAAAAAGAGATAAAATTCCCACTACACCCTATTTGGGCTGCCAATAACTCCAAGGGGCTGAAGAATTCCCCTGGAGGTCGTACAAGACCAAATGGGGGTCTCCAGACATCATATTCTGGCCTCTCATTCAAACAGTATTGGGTCTCTGAAATTCCTCCTCTAAAACTGTATTTTTCATTTCTGTTACTTGCTAATTATTTAAAATTTATATGTATGTATCTGAGAGTACACGCTGATGTACTTGTCTATCTATCTACTGTCTATACTAGTAGCTACAACACCTGCAGTTGCTGTGTTTAAAGAAAAGCATGCATTTTAGCTCAACAATTTTTCTGTCTCAGAGTTCTCTTGGCATTTTGCCTGTCACTGGGTTAAAATAAATAGAGAACAAACGTATCTTTTCTTGCTTCCTTCCTCCCTCCCTTCCTTCCTTCCTTCCTTCTTTCCTTCCTCTCTTTCTTTTTTCTTTCTTTCTTTCCTTTCTTTCTCTCTCTCTCTTTTTCCCTTCCTTCCTTCTTCTTTTTTTGCACTAGAAATCGAGCACAGGATCTCATGCTTGCCAGGCAGGAACTGTACTGCTGAGCTATATTCCTAGCTCTAAAAGGTATCTTGAATTACCTGTTTGCTGCTCAGGTTGCTTGTCAGTCAAAATGACATGAAAACTGAGTTGATTGATAAGTAATCAGAAGATAAAAACTTCTTTCTTATTCAATATCTTGTAATTTTATAAAGATGACTATGTTTGACTAGAAAGTTTCTCTGTACTGGTGAACATTTAAACATAATTATTACACCAAAAATTTTATACAGCCACCAATCCTCACTTTTCTCTTTTCCTGGTTTGGGATGGGTGACATGGCCAGGGAGCTATCTGAGTGGTAAGAGGATGATGACTCCATCATCATGTAACTTATTTCAAGGTGTCTAATACATTGATATACTCATAAAATTAAACCTATTGGTCTCATTATAATTCTGGTGTAACTAACCTTTCTGAATATTCAGCAACTGAAGTTTAAAGACTAAAAAAAAACAAAAACTGGCTCAAGAAGACAGCCTATAGGTTGGCCTTGGTTCTCCAAGGTCAATAAGGACCCAGGACAAAAGAATATATTTCCCACTAGATCCTACAACTTTGATAAGTCACCTGACATCCTGAGCAAGAAAACTGGGATACCGGACAGCACAAAAATCAACCACTGTACAGTACACTAAAAACAAGGGTCACCAGATAAAAGCAAACTCCCTTGCTTCGCTGGAAGCCAGGTGGTCAAGCAGGATCGTGACCTATCCTGGCTGCTGACACTGACAGAGGAGATAAGTGGTTCCATGAATGGTCCCATGAGTAATGCCTGAAGAGCCCTAATTGACCTTAATGTTTGGTAAAACTTAATACTGGTCTCACTTTGACCTGGTATTAAAAACCTATCAGAGAAATATACTTTATATGTATTATATATAAAGTCTATATTTTTATTACTTCATATATATACATTTAATATATACTAAATATATTATGCTGGATGTTGGGAGGAAGAGAAGGTTATGCAACTGCACAGGTTCAGAGAGGGTTCACAATAAATTTATATGTCATTTCCTAAAGAATTTTTGACAAAATGTTATGCATTTTAAAAGTTAGAGAGTAAATTCATGGTATTAGCTCTATAACCCTCTATAATTTTCATTAATTTTAAGATACTTCATCATAAAGCTATTTAATAGGAAGTTCATCTATGAAAGAAAATAGCAGTGAATATATGCAATGTTATCTAATGTAAAAAGAGTAACTTTGGGATCTAACACCTAAGTTGTATGTCCTTATAAGGCTTTTTTTTAACTTCTTCAAACATCAGATTCTTCATTTGTAAAATGATAGTAATATTTGCCTGCTGGTACAGCTATGATTAAATAAACTGGCTTAAGAAAAATGCCTGCTATCTAATATGTGCACAATAAATATTAGCTATCTTACTCCAGGAGAGAAATTCACTATTGGATATTAACAAACACATAATTAGTGTTTATTATGTCCATTAAAAATACTTAAAAACTCCCTTTTGAGATCATTTGACACGCAGATGTTTTCCCTTTTCCGAAGTAGTGTGTTGACTCGAAAGTGCTTTCGGGGTCTGAGCATCTCCCGTCCCTCTCACCATAAACCTTTGTCTCTAATTCTCCTCACTTCCAGTGATCAGATGACTGCAGTACATATGGAATTGCAATTTTAGTTCACTTATGAAAAAAAGCAAGGAGAAATGCAGCTTTCCTTGTCTAAAATAGTTTTCCAAGAAGACTTACTACAAGCGTTCTACTCACTTGTCATTAACTTTGTCACTTTGTCACGTGACATCTGTTATACTTAAAGAAGCCTGGCAAGGTGACCTTGCAGCTAAGTATGCCCCTTGAAACAGAGGAGAGCTCCATTAGCAAAGAGGGTGGGGAGAAAGAATAGTATTGAGTTGAGAACCAGCCAGGACAGCTGTAGAGATTGCTGTTTTATGCCTTCCATGAAATCCTGCATTTTGGGTTAAGACTTGTCTTCTGGTATGATGGATCAAGTGTTCCTAATTCATGAATTTAAGTGATTTTAATTAATCCTGTGTATAAAGAGTGAAGTATGTTTACTTAAGTGGCATGCATTGAGTGTAGTTAGAGAAAGAGTTGATGGAGCTGATGGCTACAAAGAGTTCTGACCAGTTCTACAAGTCCTCTTAGAGTCTTCATTTGAACAACAGCTCCTAATAACTATTCTATTACCATCTCTAGACTCAAACTTGTAAAGTGACTTTTCTTGGCATTCACAGTAAATCAATGAAGTACAAAGATCACTATTATTAATACTGTTTTTTCCTAAAAGAAATTAGCAAGATTTTGACAGAGTTGTGTTTTTCTTCCTTAAACATCTCTTTCTCTTCTCATGATCTTCTAAGGGGAAAAAAAGAATTAGAACTACATTTTTTTAAACAGGAAACTGTCCTCCTCCCAAGAGGGATATTACTGAAACAACTTCTTTTATACGGTGCTTCCTAAAGCTGTGGGGCAGGCTTTATAGATATGGTGCCGCACAGGTGTGTGAGAGCTGCACTAATGAGGAGCATATGCTTTTACTTATCCGCTCATTTACGGTATCATCAGGATCCAAGAAAGCAAGAATATTACACATGTAAGGAAAAATATCCGGAAGACACTGGGCTCTTTTAAAATTAAATGTTATGGAAATCATTACTAATATAAAAATTTTGAACTATTGCAGTGTACCTTATTTGTAACAAATCACTCACCTATGAAAATTACATGGAAAAAAAGTGTTTTATGCATTGAAAAATTGTGGGTGGTTCTAATAACATTTGTATAATCTGCAACAAACTTGACCAGTCTCAATTCAAAGCCAAACACTCATGAATGAATTTATCTTTTTCTAAGTTCTGTTAACAATGGCACTGACATAAGGTCAAAAATGAAACTAAATTACTGATTTACCTGAAGTCTTGACTTCACTGCAAACTGTAAATTAAGCCTTGAACTCCTTAAAATTCTACTTGGTTCATTTTATAGGTCAACTTCAAATTTTCTTACTTAATCAAAAGTAATTATGAATGGTTTTCCTTTGGAAGCTATAGGAGTCTTTCGACTCTTCTAACTACAAACAGAACCTGGGTTACTACAGAACATCTTGGATAAGTACATATGCCTAAGTTCTGTATTTTACTCCACAGAATAATGAAAACATGTAGTTCAAAGTAATTATCCTTTCTCTAACACAAAAGCTTTAAATCATCATAGATCTTCGTATGTGTACAAAGTGTAAGAATGCTTTCATTTTGGTTTTCAGCTCCTATTTACTTGGCAGTGAAGTGAAGGGATTAAAAACATAGTCTTTGTCTAAGTGTCAGACTTTTGTGTCTGCGTTGCAGTGACTTGGGTATGGAGAAATAGATATAATAGAAGATTATATCTGTGCTATTCTGAACTGTTTGGTCCCTTCCAATGAGACTGATCATATTTGTCAATACCCAACACTCATGATTTAAAGGCAGAGAGATTTAATTTGGTTCATGTTTTCAGGGAATTCAGTTCATGGTTAAGTGATTCCAAGGCAGGAACATCATGGCAAGAGGGTGCAATGGAGAAAAGCCACTGAGATGCAGAACAGGGGAGCAGTACCTGAGAAGAGGCAAGGGACCAGATAGAGACCTCAAGGTCACACCTGCAGGGCCCACTCAACACTGTGTTTCAGCAATCCCTGTGGCAGCTTCCAAGTTAATCAAGTACACCCAGTGAACTTAATCATCACAGTGATGCTGCAAAAGTTTCAAATCAAAGCATTAGGCACAGTTCAGACACTATACCCTAAAATCTCATATTTTGAGCAAAATAAAGTGGAAACCCAACCAGTCACATACTAAGTAACTGGCAGAAAAAACTAAGCACAGGCAGAATGGCTGTAAGAACCAGGGTGCTAGAGCACATTTAAGGTGAAATATGACTAGAGTTAACGAGAATGAAAAGAAACTAAGAAACATTACTCTACGGGCAAGGGCAGTGTTTTTGTTTTTGTTTTGTTTTGTAGTGGCTTCTTCTAAATGTACATATCTGCTCCTATGTTCAAATATCTCAGTGTTCCTGGTATTTAAGTGGCAATATTGAATGATATGTCATGAGCTGTCATCTCCCATCTAAACACCTTTTGAATTTTGGCACATTTCACACAAATGGGCACATCCATTGCCCTCAGACAAGCCTATGTGCTCCACACTACCCAAGCTGTGCTGACATGTGTGTCTACAGCTGTAAAGGAGTGAGTCATCCGGAAGACTTACAGGAGCTAAGATGACAAAAGCACTCTGTCTGCATTCGGTCTTTCTGGAAACTGATGCCCTTTCATATTCTGATTTCAACACTTTTTCTTCCAAAACCGGCCTTCTAGGTCAAGCCAAAACACCTTAATTCTTGCAGATGCCAAATCCAGTATCTTTGACTCAGACCTTCTCCTTTGTCTTCCCCATGGCATTGCATCAAATCTGCCAATCTCTGCTTTCACGTGGCTTTTTAATTAATGTGTTTCTCTAGCATTCTGTAGTCCAGAGCCTGTTCACATCAAAACTGGATTAATACTCTCCTAATCTGGTGAGCATTAGCTTTTCTCCTCCTTGACATTAGACCTAGACCCTAAAAGGTAGCATTGCTTTTCATTTCAAATCACACCTTTTCCTGCAGCTCTAAGTATCTAGTTCACCTTTCCAATCTCTTTTTACTACTCAGCTCTCTGTCTCCACATTTGCCATTTTCCTCAGCTCTGGCAATCAAGTCCTTGCTTAAAATGTCTCTCCCTTCCTCTATTCAAACACTAGTTAGCTTTCTAAGTCCATTTTAAATTATCCAAATATAGTCTTCTCTGAAAAATGTGGTCCCTTTTAATTTCATAGCACTAACCACCAAAGCCACACATTTCAATTATCTAGAAGACAATGCTCTGGTTTTTGTTGTATGATGCCTGCATTATAAATCTAAGTTTTCTTCTTAACTCTTGAGAGCAATGTCTTAGTGAAATACTTCTCCTACATTCAACTTTTTACCTTCAATGGATGCACAAGGGAATTAAATGGCGGTTTAATACTTACTTATAAACTTTGTCTAAAAACATACATAAAACAATACACTAGGAAGAGCTCAAGAAGTGAGGTTGGGATTTGGAGATGTTTAAATGTTTTGTGTGTAAGAACTTGTTTAAAGACACAGATATGAAATGGTCTGCTCCCTTTGACCTATGGGCGAGCAGGAATGCTGGCAGCGTCCTATTCTTTATGTTTGACTTTTCTTCCACAGTTTTCTGGATGGCCTATGTGGCCTGCATGCCAACTTCATTCTTGGAGTGCAAGGTATCACCTACATATTTAAATAACAGTTGAATCTTACCTCTTGCTTTACCACTTAAATAGTACTTGCCAAAAACGGATTCCTACTCTGTGACTTGGAAAAGACCCTGTCATGATGTCCTCACATCTCTTTAAGAAATTATCTATTAAACCAGACACACAAGTTTAAGTATCACATGGTTTTCCTTGTATGAGGAACCCAAAATATAAAAAGCAAAATAAAAGATAGATAACAGAAAACAGGGAGATCTTTTCCAAATCACAGAGAGAAAGTGGATCAAGAAATAAAGGGATGGGGAGGGAAAGGAAAAGGGATTTTAAAAAGGTTGAAGAAAATTAAAAGTAAATAGATCTTCTGCAAAAGAGAATGAGACCAAGCAATAGAAGGAACAGAGAGCGAGGGAAGGGGTAAAGGATGTAAAAAGAAGTAAGATGTGTTATGTACAAGTACCGGCTTCCTATGATAAATGTAATTATTATGTAGTGCAATTATGTATTAATAAATAATAAAATTTAAAAAAGAATTCCACCTTCTTTTTCCCTGAAAATTACCCTAAAGTAGAACAATGATAAAGTTAAAGCCCTGCCTCCCCTCCTTTTATTTAGGATGGAGAGGGAATGGAGGGAAGGGAAAGGGAAGCAAAAGAAATTAAAATGTACACAGTACATGCATCAATTCTTCACAAGGATTGTAAACATTATATACTACAAACGCATGCTCAACAAAATAAAATTAAAAACCTGGAGCCGTGAGCAATAGAAAGATGAAGTAAATTTGATTTTAAACTGAGAAACAGTTTTCACTCTTAAAAACGTGCATATAAATTATCTTCGGTTAAACAGACGAATAGTATTTTTATTAAGTACCACAGAAACAGAGCACTTGGTGGAAGGCATAGCCACCTCTTGATCCACTCAGTCACTGGATGACATAAATATTACACAATAAAATAGAGGAAAACAATATACCCAGAATGTGAAAATTTATTAAATAACAAGTGTGAATATCCTCCTAAATGATATATCCATATTCCATTTTCAGACTGTACTACAACTGTTTAAAGCATAGAAATTATGAAAATTTTATTAAAAAATAATAGAAAATACAGTTTCTTTTATACCATATAAATAATACCCAACCTGGAATCACAGAAAATGAATTGGCACACATTATTTACATGGAGACGTAGAATCTCAGAGTAATTAAGCAATTAATTTAAAATAGGAGAATGTCATTCTTTTCAGTCTTTCTTAATACATATGGTTTAGAATATCAGTAATAAAACCATAATGGGTTGAAAAGACCAAGTTAACTCACCAAATCTATGTGTAGACAAAATTAGGATTCAATAATTTTCTGTCTAAACATATTATTTTCAGATTTGAGTTAACTAGCTAAGTAGCTACTTTATCTCTTTCTTTGTCCAAGTGAATGTCTTCCTTCTCTCCCTTGCACAGCACCATCTTTTCTTCTTACTCAATATTATCAAACCAAGCCACAAATCTAATTAAACCGTCTTGATGCCAAAATCTCTGCTCTTGGATAAATGCATCATGCAGCACATCTAGGTAAGTGAATTAAAAAAGTATCCAGGCAGGTATCTGGTGAATGTCTCAGCTCATCCTTGCATAATAAACTATCTTCTCTTGCTCATTCATTTGTCAGTCACAGTAACTAAGGATTATTATTTGCTGAATGTACGTGACACCAGCAATTTGCAAAGTCTGTTGGCAAGAAAATCAGGTTAGAATGACAGAGTGAGAAATTAAGCAGAAGCCTGATGTAATTAGCTACAACAATCAGTGCTCTAATTTCTGATTTATTGTTTCCTGTTTTCCTGCTGCACTCCGTTCTGTGTATACTGTATGTACTTCATATAGGTCAAGCAATTGCCTTATCAGTCCTGGCAAAGCGAGAGGTCAGAGTTAACAATATTTATTTAAACATGCAGGATGCTTCCAGCTGCAATTAGGAAATAATGATTACTAATAGGTCCTTGGCATTGCTTCCTCATTTATACAATTTTTGGGGGGAAAAAAAGAAACAGAAACAAAAAAAAATTGGGATTCATTTCTAACATAGGCACAGAAGTGGATTTAGTTCTCCCACTTGAGGGAATTTTTTTTATTCTCCAAAGGTCTATGATTCTAAATGAGGGAAATGAATTATTACTGTTAGAGATGAATATTCATAAAAATATGGGTAAATTATCTTCCTGATAAATAGTAGGGCTTTATTTTCAAAGTTCTGTTAAAAGGTTATTGTAGACTTTCCCCCTTGGAAAACTACAGTAGACCATAGAGAATTTCTTTTTCCCATCATTCACCCACAAACAAAAAGTGGGGCTTGTTATTCCTTTTAAATTTTAAGAAACATTCTTTAAAATTGCATATAGCATCCATTTTAAGAAAAGTATGAGTTTTCTTAAATTTAGAGTAGAATTTTTAAAAATCTTCAAATAAAGCAACAGACTCCTACCAAGACAAAAATTCCACTGTACTTCACTCAAAATTATATTAACATTTAGGAAACATTGAATCATTTAATTCAATTCAGGGCAAATTCAAATAAAACTTACATCACTGGATATGAAAGGGAATGTTTTATAGGTCCTTTAAAACAAAAAGAATATAATGAAATAAACAATTCTGGCTTTGTTTCTCAATTTAAAAATTTTATATATCGAGCTCTCTAAGTACTATCAATAGTAAGATAAAATAGAACATACTTTTACAACCCTAGGGAATTTTCAGAACGTAGTCAGACATTGTAAAGCAATAGGAGAATTATAAGTCACATTAGATTATCGGGAGTTCTGTATTTTTCTAAGATCATTTATCTCATTGTGGCCTTACATAAGTCATTTGATTTCTCTGAATCTCATTTTCCTTAGAAATAAAATGAGAAGCTTGAGTTTCATTTTTAAAATCCACTTTTACAAAAATACTATATATATATATATATATATATATATATATATATATATATCATGCCTTTGCTCTGTTCCAGGTGCCATAATGAATACTTTGGATGATTCATGTCTTTTAATTCTCCCAATAGTCTTATTACCCTTGCATTATAGATGAGAAAATTAAGGTTGAAATTACATAATTAGCTTGAGTTATTCAATTAAAATGAGTCCAAATCCTAATTTTAAACCTACTAATATGTTCCTGCATCCAAGTGCTTAAACTTTTCACTCTAGAGTCTTATGTCTTAAAATTTTGCCATCTCAAAATTGTAGTTCAAAGTGCAAGAAGATCATTGAAAATGGATATAGTTTACCTTAAATCAAAATGTAGAAATTCACAAGACCCTACTGAAATAAGATGGGATACTGAATATGTGCATATCCAATTTCATTTGTATCTAATAAAAGTTCCATGAAAATGTCAACAAGTAGCTCTAAATAAATACCATGAAATCAAATACTAAGTAACCACCAATTATGTTCAGTTTATTATTCTATTCTGTGGAAGGGCATATGCTTTGTTAAGGTTTGTGTTTAGATGTCCCCCTAAAGTTTCCTGTGGTCATAGGGTTTTATCCGAAGTAGCTGAATCTAGAGTGTGATTGGGTCACAGTGCAGTGCTGGAATTAAGGGTGCTGGCGTTAAAGATGGGCAATTGCTGGATCCACACACTAATTGGATTGGCACTGATGATCCCAGTAGACTGTGTAGAATAGAATATAAGGGACGGAAAGGGGCTTGTCTGTCTGTTCTCTTCCTCTCTTTTGCTTTGTTCTGCCACCATGATCTGTTGTCCCTCTGCCATGTGCCACAAATGGAGCCAATCAATTATAAACTGAAACCCCTACAGATTCTGAGCTAAATAAACTTTTCTTTCCTTAAAGGACACTGGGTATTTTGTCTCAGCAATGAGAAAAGTAACTAAGACATATATTTAAGGTAGCCCTTTTCTCCCATGAAGTACATAACCCATTTGAGTATTAACACAGTCAAAATGCTTAATTAATTTTGTAAAATGGCAAATTCCACTACAAAGAGGGCATTTCTTCTGTCAGGAATTCTGCATGAAATTGGTTCCTCAGTTTAGAAATCATATTCGTTCCTATAGGAATATTAGTACTACTTAATTTAATATGCTTTACTTTCTTAATGCTCCCATTATGATCATCTCCTTTTATTTTTCTTTCATGTAAAACAAATTTTAGCTCTAAGGGTATGAAATTTGTTTCAGTTATATCTTTTGTGTTAGAAATTTAGAGTATTTAATAGAATTACTAGGTATAATGTGACTATTTCACGATATATTAGTATTCCCATTTAAAGTTAAAACTTTGCAGCCCTAAGTAAAATTGAAAGTAGAAGAAGTACTTCAGAAATTCTAGCGTCTATCTTTCAAATTTCAATACATAGACCTTGTTTGACTTTAACAAAACTGGCCAGTAAGTAGTAGTCAATTTCTTGGTGAGTTGGAAAAGGAAGAATTTAGAAACTATTTATTGAGTCATGCAACAATCTTTTCCATATGTTATTGTATTTAATTACTTAACCAGTCTTACGGTAGGCACTGTAAACCCTTTGCCATGAAGAAAAATGTGAAATGTAGAAGATTTAAATACGTTGACAGCCTTACAACATCAAGTTAATAGAAGCTGATCTTAAGTCCATAGAGTGGGAATCTGAAAAGACATTGTGAGATACCACTAACTTTCCTTTGGCCATCCTCTGCCATCAGCTTTATCAGCCTGTAGTATTTGATAAAACTGATCGCCCTTTTCTTCTTAAAGTCTTTTCTCAATTTCCATAATGCTAAGCAACTCCCATAACTCCCATCTTTTCTCAACAATGCTCCATCTAGTAGTGAGATTAATTTTATGTATCAAGTGAAGTTACTCTATCACCTCGCTTACCTTCAATTACTTCTCACCACACTTAAAACCCAAATCTCAATGCTTTTTAAAGCCCAGAGTTTATTAAAATAGATGTTTTTAGAAATTATAGCAATTAGTGTTCACGTAATTATCTACATCAAAATTCAAGAATTTCTCATTATTCTTTTATCTCTTTTTAAAAATCTTACACAGCCACTTGGGCACTAAATTCCACTGAATTTACCTTCACAATCCCATCACACTTTGATACTCTCTTAGATTTGCATCACTGTAGTTTCTACCTTGGATTCCAAGCAAAGGCAGTTAAAGCAGTGTCTTTGCCTTTTCCCTTGGTCTTCCTGCAACGCCTTGTTCCCCGGAGAGGCAGTTATTTCTCCAAGGTTCTATTTCAGTCAAATTATTCTGTGCATTGCTTTCCATTATCTTCAGATGAAAATACTCCAGACTCTTTGCGATACCATCTCAGCCTTCCTCTTGGTTCTTGCTCACTCCTTGTCCTGTCCCTTTTACTTCAGGTTGTGCGAAATGTTCTCAGAATCCCAAGCATGCAGCGCCCCATCTAACCTTGGAACATGCTTAGCTTACTCCCGACACTGACGCCACTCATGTATGTTCCAAGCCCCAACTCGGGCATTCCCATCAAGACACTTGCCCAAAAACCTCAGCTTTGTGGAGGAGACCCTTTCAGGTGCTCCCCAAAACCCACTCCCTACTCAGATCTTACCCACATCACCTTCTATTTTTACCCGATCCTGCATGCCTATCTGTATCTTCCTTGGAAACTGTAAGATTCTTGAAAGCAAGGATTTTTCTTAATCACCTTTGTATGCTCAGCAGCAGCACAATTCTCAGTTATAATAAGAGCTGCTTACTGTGTCTCCAGAAAATTCCTATGTTGCATGAAACTAAATATTTAATGAGATGGAGCTTAGAGTCTGGACTTTTGGGAACTGATCAGTCCCTAAGTATGAAACTCCCATAAATAGAATTAGTGTTCTTATATTTTTTGAAAAAGGCTCAAACAGCTCCCTCCACCTCTCTACCATGTAGGATTACAGTGAAAAGATGACCATCTGTGAATCAGAAGCTGACCTTTGTTGGACATTTCTTGAGACTGACATTTACATTAACCGATTATCAGGTTTTCCTAATATATAAACTGAAATCTGTAAATTTCTCTCTTACTTTTCCACAAGATACTTACATATCTTATCATCACTACTATTCAAGTTTAAATATTGTCTAGTTTCAATTCAGTCATTTTTGACTTATTTTTCGTCAGTCTTTTCCTATTTAGTAACTTTTGTGTCCCACTGCATTATTCTAAGTACTGTTTACTCAGCATTACTTTAGTATCTTACTCGATCAAATGTGTGATATTAAAACTGTTTCTCACCTGACTGAGCTGAGACTCTGGCCTTCTCCTGCCTTCATACTGGGACGTACACCACTAATGCTCCTGGTTCTCTAACCTTAGGATAGGACTGGAATTTACAATGTTGGCTTTTCTGAGGTGAAGGCTTGCCGAGGCAGACAGCAGATGACAGGACTCCTTAAGCTCCATAATGGTGTCTGTTGTAGCTTGGCATAATTGATGCCATCTTGAGCCCTGCATTTAACTAGTGCCCTGTATTTGACTCAGGAGAATGAAAAGTTACTGGGAGTACAATCCCATGAGAAAAGCAACTCCTTATAATAACTTCCCCTCTCTCCCTCTCCCCTTCCCCTCCTTTTCCCATCCCCAACCCTCTCTCTCCACTCTGTGTCTTTCTCTCCCTTCTCTCTATGTGTCTCTCTTTCCTCCATCTTTTTCTGTTCTCTCTCTGTGTCATTCTATGTCCCTGTCTCTCTCTGTCTCTCTGTCTCTGTGTCTCTGTCTCTCTGTCTCTCTGTCTTTGTCTCTCTTTCTCTCTCTCTCTCTCTCTCTCTCTCTCTCTCTCTCTCCCTCTCTCTCTCTCTCACACACACACACACACACACACATCGTATTGGTTCTGTTTCTCTGGAAAAGCCTGTCTAATTCAATGTGAGATAGAGATTAAATGATATTTCATTTTCCATCTTGATATTCCATTGATCTAGTACAGTTTACAGAAAGTACAATCCTTCTCCATTGCACTGCAGTGTCATCTCACTGTAAATTAGTTATCCTTATGTGTGGTCTGTTTCCTAACTCTGTATTCTGTGCCTTTCATTAATTTGTCTTTGTTTATCTAACTTTACAAAGCTTTATTATAACTTTACAATGAATTATATAAAGAAAATAAGTTTTCAGAGTTTATCCTATTTTATGAAGATTGTCATACCTATTCATGCCTTTTAAATTTTCCATAAAAATTTCAAATCAGTTTATAAAGATGGATAGAAAAATAAACTACCTGAGATCTTGATGAGGCTACATTGAAACTACAGATACCCTGGAACAAAGGATTGATGTCTTTAAAATACTGTTAAATTCATGAATGTTTTATCTCCCATTTATATAGTATTTCTTAATTTTTGTTAATAACATTTTATAATTTTCTGTGCCCACATGTGGTTTATGTCTATTTCTAGGTATTGAAGCACATGGGTGCTATTGTAAATGACATATTTTAAATTGTCATTTTCTAATATTTTGCTTTACAGTACATAAAATACATTTGATTCTGCTTATAATTCAATAACTTTACTAAATTCATTATTAATTTTAATTATAGCTGTAGGTTTTAAAAAGTCTCCTATACATACAGTGTCATATAGTATCTTTTTAAATTTCCATTATAAATTTTTATTCATATATTTTTCTGAAATAATACTGGGGACTGTTTTGGAGATCTCTTAGTCTTTTGAAATTTATTTTATGGTCAATATTAGAAAACATTTAAAATAAACCTAGAAAAAATATATTTTGCCATTATTACGTACAGTTTAGCATGTCTCTTCATGATAGTGAAGTGAGCTGTATTTATTTCCATATTAAGTTTTTTGTGATTGAGCATTTGTCATTCAAAAATGTATTTATTGCCAGTAATGTTTCTTTCTTAAAATTATTTGCCCCTTGTTTAGATAAGTCATCTTTCTTTTAGTTTATATTGTGAGTTTTGCATTCTTTTATTTTTCAATACCATTTTAATTTAAAGCACATATCTTGTGCTGGATGTGATGGCACACACTTGTAATTCCAGCTACTTGGGAGGCTGAAGCAAAAGACTGAAAGTTCCAGCCTGGATGACTTAACAAGATTCTGTCACAAACTAATGTAAAACTAAGGACAAGAATTATAGTTTAGTGCTGAGGCCCTGGACTTAGTTGTCAGTCCACTAAAATATATATATATATATATATATATATATATATATATATAGTATTACATAGTTGAATTTTTGAGGGGTTGAGTAATTGTTGTCCTTTAGTCTTTATTAAATTTATATTTCATGTAATATCTTGTGTATTATGATTTAAATCAACTTACTTTTCGGTTTCTTTCTCTGTATGCCCTTAGTCTTCCAATGCACTTTTCTCCTGTCTTACATTCTAAATGTCTAGTCATATATTTTATAAAATATTTTGTCATTTTAGCTCTATTCAGTAACATATAACTATTTTTAAGTTAGTCTGGAGGTTTCAGCATGTATCGTTGACTTATTAAAATTGAAAAACTAGTAAAGTCATTACTTTATCAATGTAATCACTTTACTAATGTAATGTTATAAGGACCTGTGAATAGTACAACTCAATTGTCCATCTTACTTGGGAAGTTACTATCATGTATTTTAATTTTATATATACTTCATACCCGTAAAACAATTTATATGATTAATTTTTTATGTAGATATAGTGAACTGCTGCCTTTTGTTTTTCCTCTTTAATGCATTTCCCTGCTTCTAGCTACATCATTTCATTTCTGTTTAAAGAAACTCTCTCAGATCTTTGCTGTTCTGATAGTTAACCAGTATTAATTACAGTTTTAAACTTTCTAGATTCTTCTAGTTGCTCTTGGAAGTAAATTGCTCTGAAATAAACTAGGCTTCCATTGCTAAGAAATTCTTTGCCAGTTACAGTAAGCCCTTTGACAATACAAATGATCACATTGAAAGGTAGGAGCTGAAAAATGGCCTAGAGTGATTTAACTAGTAAGGGTATCATTTCAGTTACATTCACGTACACAGTGTGCAGGGTTCATAAACAGAGTCAGAGAGACCTTTTAGGGAATTATTGCACTGTAGCTATTCTAGTAGTTATCAAGAGATGTGCTACAATTTCAAAATCTCATTTTGTATGTTCCATTTGTATTTTTATGTAAATTTTTGCTATGTCACGTGCTGCACAGATATTTACATATCTGCTAATATCTCCATATAGATAACTAGCATATTAAGCAATATTTAAAGGCTGTCCTTCCCATCACCTCACACCTAGAAAGATTCCAGTCTACACCATTCCCATCTTACCTGATTATAATTTTCGTTGCTTATCTCTAAATTTTTGGATCCATCTTTCATTCCTAATTTTTCTTTTTATACATCAATTTAACATGTCAGAAATTTATTGGTTTTATTTGCATAATTTTATCTAGAAATCTCTCCATCTATACTGTTATTAGGACTCCTATCTGAACCACTGTTATATATTGACTGGATTACTACAAAGCAATAGTTCCCTCAAAGGTCTCCTTGTTTCTATTTCTGATTCCTATACCCTATTCTCAATAGTATAGCTAAAATAACACTTTTACTAGTTAAATTGCACTGTGCCACTTCTCAGCTCCTACCTCCCAAATGTGACCATTTGAATCGTGAAAGATCTTACTGTAACTTGTATATTGTTCTTTCCTTGCCTCTTTCACTTCGTGATTTTCCATTTCCTCTGTACTCCATCAGACTGGCCTCTTTGCTATTCTTGAAACAAACTTCCAGACTGCAAGAAAACATTTGAAAACTATACAAGTGGCAATCAGTTAATATCCAAAATGTTTAAGTAACTTGAACAACTCAATAGCAAAAAGACAAAACAAAACAAACTTATGAACACAAATAAGCCAATTTAAAAATTAAGCAAGAGGCTGCATAGGAATTTCTCAAATGTACGATGGCCTGCAAGTACAGAAAAAAAATTACTCAAGATCACTAATCATGAGAGAAACATAAATCAAAATCACCGTGAGTTACTGCCTCACTCCATTTGGCATGACTATTATCAAAAGATAAAATCAAATGCCAGCAAAGATGTAAAGAAAAGGGGAACTTTTATACATAGCTAATGAAAGTGTAAATTAGTACTGTATATTTATAGAAAAACATCATTATATAAAGTGGTAAAAAGTTTCTTCAAAAAAATTAACAATAGAACCACCAGATGATCCAGCAGTCTCTCCACTGAGTATTTATCACAAGGAAATGGTATCAGTATGTTTAAGAGATATCACCGTCCAGCTATAAAACAAGCTTAAATATACATAGATTGAGGGGTAGATATTTTAAAATGAGGTGTATATACACAATCAATATTTACTATACATAAAAAGGGACACCCTGTCATTTTTAACAAGGATGAACCTGAAACATAAGATTAACTGAAATAAATCAGACACAGGACAAGTAACACATGATCTCACTCATGTGGAATCTAAAAAAGATGACCTCACAGAAGTAGAGGACAGAACAGTGGTTATGAGTCCGGGAAGGGCAGGGAGGAGGAAATAGGAAGCAGTTGGTCAATAGGTACAAAGTTGTAATTAGGTAAGAGCAATAAATTCTGGTGTTCTATGGCACAATGGGGTAACTATATAATGTACTATGTATTTCAAAAGAGCTGGGAAGTTATAAATGTCTTTTCCATAAAGAGATAATGAATATTCTTAGTAGCCTGATATAGTCATAATGCACTGTACATGTATCAAAATCATTAAATATGTGTCAATTAAAAGTATTAAAGAGAGCACATAAAATATTCTCACTTCTACAAATCCTTGCTTTACCTATTAAATTTTTCATTAAAGCCTCTTCCTTCATGCACTCTTCTTGTTGCTTTTGTTTTTTATTTTTGGTGTTTTTGGTACTAGAAAAGAGAAGACAAAGAAAGGAAAAATTATATATATATATATATATACATATATGATAGATAATTGTACTACTAATCACTATTAGTTCATCAAAAAGAACAGCTTGTGCTTTCATTGTTGATTTTTCACACCTATATTTTGTAATCTGAGGAACGACTTTGAATATAACAGTATGCAATGGATTAACCATTGTTAATCTCCTATTAATTTGTTTTGAAATTCTGTATCATCATTTTTGTATTTTGTTTTAAAATTAAAAAATTTGTCGTCTGTGTAGCTTCTGTATTCACATTGCAGTATGTGTGGGGTGGACGTGTGGGTGTATGAAGTCTACCTTAGACTTTAGGTATGAGAATAGGCATTTAAGGCTCACCTGAAAAATCAAGTACAATCTTCCCATCTCAAGATCCTTCACTTCATCACATTTGTAATGAATTTTTTCCTGAATAAGAAAACAATTGGGTTATTTCCAGATGTTAGAGCTGATATCTTTGGGAACAATGTCAGCCGGCTACCTCTAGGGATGGTTAAGTAGTGAATACAGTTCCCTTAGAACTCCATCGAGTAGAGATATTGTCAGCTTTAAAATCTTGATTATGGGAGATGAAGTTAAAGAGAAATAATCTTATTTTAAGATACCATTATTTTGGTGACTCAAGCCAAGTTGAATCCCAACAGATAAGAGTGGATGAATGACAATTAATATTTTTTAATTCAACTCAGATAAACCTAATTGTTTTCTTTACTTGGGAATGAATTTTATTGACTTTTTAATGTTGGGTATCTTGTGTTGATGAGAAACAGAAACAAAGTAACAATAAAGACATAACTTTAAAATAAAGTTTGGTAGACATTTTTTTAAAAACCTGAAATGTTTCAAAAATATAACAATTGATGTAGAGAAATATAATTATGGAACTGGTTAGAATTACTGGTCCATATGAAAACACATTTATGACTGAACAGATATCATCTCCACAGAACGATTTCAAGAGCTGAATTAGGAGGAAATTGCCCGTCTGCACAGAGTCACAGAGGTATAAATGTGAGCATGGAAGCATACTGTAAACAAACTGTATTTGGTAAGTATGAACAGTTGAGAACTGAAATGCTCAGCTTTTTAAATAGAAAACTGCCTCTTTAACGTAGTTGTAAAAGCTAATATTTACTTTGACATGCATGTCAAATGATAAATTAACAAGATAGTGGGCAATTACACATCTGAAAAAATAATCCTCAACTAGTTTTCATAGATATCTTTGAGGGAAAGGTATTACTGGGGTTTCCAACTTCAAAGGCATAGGAGATTAGATATATGAAAAAATTAGCAAACTGTAGAATCTAAGAAAGTTCCATGTGCTGCTGAAAAGAATGTGTATTCTGTTTTTGTTGAGTGAAACATCTATTATGTACATTTGTTCAAAAGTTTTGTTCAATTGATATTTCTTTGGTGATATTTTATCTAGTCAATCTGTCTATTTGAGATGGTAGGAGATTGAGTTCCCTCACAATAATTGTGCTTATGTTTATCTGGTTTTTTTACGTTCAGTAGTAAGCTTTTTTTTAATGAAAGTGGTGTGCCATTGTTCAGTGCATATGTATTAATAACTGCTATCTCTTCCTGTTGAATTTTTCTCTTAAGCAGTGCGTAGTTTGCCTCTTCTGATCAGTTACGGCTTCAAGCCCACTTTGTCTGAAATTAGGATTCCCGTTGCACAGAGTACTCTTTTCCAATCTTCAATTTTTAATCTACGAATTTCTTTTTGGGTTAAATGTCTTTCTTGTATACATCATATCACTGCATTTTGCTTGTTGATCTATTCTGTTAGTCTTTTTCTTTTGATTAGAGAATTCAGACACTTCACATTGATAGCTGCACTCAAAAAGATATTGACTTATTCCTGTTTTTGTATTATTTTCCTGTTGCTAATGCCTTTACTTTTCCTTCTACTTAACAATTCAGCCTACCTAAAATATTGATTCTATTATCTGTTAGCATTTTTAGGTTCATTTATTCTTTCTGGGATATTCTTGAGAATTTTTTTGAGTTTCAATTTTTTGATCATGAGATTCTTGAGTTGATTTTTATCATGAAAATAACTTATTTCTCCATCAATTTTGAAAGGCAGTGTTTCAGGATATATCAGTATTGGCTGGAAATTCTTTTCTTTCGGGGATTGAAACATTCCACTCCATGTTTTTCTAGCCCTTAAGGTTTCTGTTGACAAGTCTGCTGGGCTTATCTTTATAAGTGATCTGTTGGTTTTCTCTAATAGCTTTTAGAATTAGGTTCTTGTGTTAAATTTCTGGGAATTTGATTCTGATATCTTGTGAAGAGATTACTTCTGATTGTGGCTATTTGGGGTTCTATATGCTTCACTAATCTACATGTGATATTCTTTTCCCATACTGGAAAGTTGTCTGCTACTATTGCAGTAAATACATTTTTATGCCCTTTGTGCTGTCTTCTGATTTTTCCCTAGTTCTAATTAATTTTTGTCTTTATTTGAATCATCTGGCAACTGCTGGATCCTTTTTTCATGCTCCCTGCTTTTACTAAGGTGTCTTTCATTAATTGATTATTGACAATACAACTCTGCCTTCGAGTTCTCATACTCTGTCTTCGCATTAATTGCTTCTGTTGCCCATTAGATTAAGGCAAATGAATTGGCAGCTTTACCAATGAGACCTGGATTCAGGTTGGGAAATTCTCAGTATGAGAGTCTAACAGCATGAAACTCTGCCTACAGTGGGCTCATTCAGTCAGGTAGATTGAAACACTAAGCAAGAGGCAGTTTGAACATTATTATGGGAACTGAATTCGGAACTTGAAGACTTTGAACATTATGATGGGAACTGAATTCAAGACACAAAGACTGTAGGGGGAAGGAGATCTGACTCTGAGTGTACTGCACAGATCTAAGGCAGGCAGGATGCCTGCAGAGTCTCACTCTAGTGCAACTTCGCCCTGCTCACAGGCACTTAGAATAAATACAGCAGTGGGCAGGTAACAGCCAACCATGTCTCCATGAACACAGTCTATGAGCAAATTAATTAAGTAAAACAGAGAAGAGTGGGAAAGGAGATGGCAGACTTTCAGAGACAGGAAAGGAGATGAGAGGGGTGGGTTGAGAAAAGCAAAAAAGCATAGTGGAGATGAAAACAATCAATATGTTACACACAGGTGCCAATATATCAAACTGAATTTCATTATTTGGTATTATTAATAGCCATTAATAACATTTAAAAAAAAACAAAAATTCTATTCATAAGATAGGTCAAGATTTATTATTTCCAATGTACTGGATTTTAAAAAATTGATAAATAAGGTGAATGGCTAGAGGATTGTACCCTGGCTGTTTTCAGTTAAAGTGAGATGATATTTTTAAAAAAATAAAACCCTCTCCACAAAATAGGAGAATAAACTAAATAAACTTTTAAAATGACAGCTATTGAAGCTATGGAATCAAGAAATGGCAACTCATTTACTATTACATTTCCATGTATAAAATTTTTCATTTTTAAAAAAGCTTCTTAAAATGCATTGGAAAAAGTAATAATCATCTGATGTTTTAGCTTCATTGAAGCTCAGTGAGGTATAATGTTTACTTACAATTTTCCAAAATTACAGTTCCTAAAACCAATCTTTACCAATGTTTTAGTCTTCATTTTGGGCTGTAAATAGCATATTCTAGGTTCTGCACAAGGTTAAAGAATTTCCTTGGGGCTGGGGATTTAGCTCAGTAGCATAAGCGCCTGCCGTAAGCAGGCAGTCGTGAGTTCAATCTCTGGTACTGATAAAAAGGAAAAAGATCAAAAAAAGAAAAAAAAAAGAATTTCCTTTTATGAAAGGCCAGCAAATGTCTTGGGATGTGTTATCTAAGTTAGAAACCAAGATCTCTAAATCTCAGCCTAGTTTAAAACGTATCAGAATGATTCCCAACCATTAGGACTTTACACGTACCAGGCTGGTCATCTGGCTGTCATCAGCCAAGTAAACTAGTGTCCTCACAAGACCAGAACCACACCTGTGAGCTGCTTTGCAGCCAAATGCATATACATGACAGCTACACAACTGTGAATGAAGCACCCTAACCATTTCTCCTCTCCTACAGCCTCCCAATAAAATTCACTCTACACTTCCCGATAAAAGTAATTTCTATGATCTTCATGATTGTATCTCTTGTATTAAAAAATCTCATTTTAGGATACTAATAATTCTTGTGTATGAAGTTATCTTTCCGTCTATTGAATGATCTAATCAAACACCACACTCCTTGCTTTCTCCTTATTCCCTCTGGGCTTACTATAGGAAAATTTAACACTGAATAAAAAGTATTGTATATTTTAAACTGCAAAGCAACACTAAATATGCATGAAAGTTAATATTTATCAACCAGGCATGATCACTTAGTGCTGAATGATTTAATTTGCTTAAACTTTAAAAGTGGAGCAAAATAAAAGTGAAAACCACCCTTTGCTCATTTTCATATACCCAGATCCACTCATATTGTTGCAAAAAGAGGTACATGATGATTTTTCTGGGAGTCGTTCAGGAGGACAGAGTAATTGCAAGATATTATCACTAATTTGTTTCCAGTGAATGTGTGGCACAAACCAGAATCTCAGTTTGACATTTCATTTTATAATGTAAAACCAATATTACATACATTATTAGTTTTACTGGTAAATCAAGAGCAAGTTGTTTCAGTCCAGCTGTGACCCCAGGGCAAGAACTTTTTGCCTGCTGTCACCTTCTGACAGTTTTGGCTGTTAATTACCTCCATCAACTAGAACACAAGCACCTTTCTGTCTGCCAGCTGGCAGACTCAGCTTCAGACACTGGCAGCTTGTGAAGATTTAAAACCTGTAAAAGAGGCTGCTATGTAAACAGTTTATTGTATGATATTTGATGACCACAATAGACCCACATCAGTAATCAAAGGTAAGTTCTGCTATTTTTGCTTTCCTTCAAGGGTTAGCAAAGAAGAAAGAAAAAATAGCTATTATTTGTATATTCTCTCTCCATGAGAACAAAACTAAGGATTTCACTTCTGGAGGTACCTTGAAGAAAGGTCAATCATTTAGTTCTGCTGAAATAAAGTTGGACTAACTTGAAAGAAAGATAAGTCAATAGTTGTATTTATCATGCAGAAATGGTATAATAATTGGAAAACTTAAAGCTGAACACCAGTTAAAGATAATGTAGAGATAGTCACTATAAAATGAAATCTGTAACTGTACATGTGTAATTAAATTATAGCTGTTCAGTATTGTTAAACCGAGTTGTGCTTGAAACTCTCTTCTGTCCAAAGTGACTTTCCTTGACATTTTAGTTACATTTAAAATATATTTTCCTAAACCACACACAAACTTAGAAGTTACTAGTATTTGTTATCTCTCTTTACACACAAAAATTTTAATATGAATTTGATTAACTATTAAACACATCAAAATGGCAACACACAAAATTGGCTTAAATCTTAATTGTATAGAATCTATTTGAATATAAAAACTTAGTCATCTGGACATCGTTGATTCATTGGATAGTTTGAAAGCCCAATAGCTTAACTTAAATCAGAATTTAAATCTAAACTATTTATGCTAAAGGGACAACAACAAGAACACTGTACCTCTTTTTTACATGTACCTCATCATGTACCTCTTTTTACAACAATATGAGTGGATCTTGATATATGAAAATGAGCAAAGTCCCATAATACAGGATCTTAAGTAATGCTCAGCAAAGTAGTAACACAAGATTAATATGCATTTGTTCTTGATGTGCTTATTTGAGATATTCCCTCAAAACTTTTTTCTAAAAGTCTTACTGCTATTTTCCTTTGTATAGATATTATTGGAACTACTTAGAATTATCTGTGATTATCCACAATATTACAAAAAGACTTGGAAAACCCCACATATTTATAGGAAACATTTTCAGGTTTGCAATCTTTGTCTTGCTTTCCAGAAAAGATCTTGTGTTTACCTGTCCCTTGTTCTTTTTAAACTTTCTGAAACACTTCTTAACCATTTTTGATAATAGTAAATTCAGTTGATTTGTTTTGCTATTTGTCCACAAAGTGAGAAGTAATTTAATGAGATTGTTTCTTATTCATTCTACAAATGGAAATCACATGCTAAACGTCATGTAAATACAAAGACCCCATGGAAACTCTTTTTTCCTGAGTCCAAACTGATATCTTTCTAATTTACATCTCTGAGTCACTATCACTGCTTTGAAACTTTTCTGAGATGATCAAGTTTCTATATTTTCTTAGCTCTTTTCTTTCCTGTTTCTAGAACTTCACCGCTGCTCTGTTTTTGCCAACCATTCCCTGGGTTTCTTCCTATTCGTCTATTTTTATAACTTAGAATTTTACTACTATGGTTGTGATTCTGAAATCTCTATCACCTTTCTTAAATCCCAGAACTTTGTTTGGACCTGCAGTCTTGCCTTTCCTCACCTACAAATATTTCCTTCTACCTGTACTTATGTCTTAGTTGATAGCATTACCACCCAAACTTTGAAATTATCTTTCATTTCTTCATTTGTTACTCATTTGGAAAAAAAAAATATTAAGCCTATCAGAAACATTATTTTTCCTCTACATGTACTGTACCACCCAGCTGGAGATCCTATTAGTAGTCACTAAAGCAGTACTGTCATAACCTCCTAAAGACTTCCATTGCCTTTGTGACATGATCAGTCCCACACTGTCCCATCAGAGTCATCCCTCTAAGCTCAGAACAGTCCTTAGAGCCCCCTTCCTTAAGTATACCAATGGCTTTCAAATGCAAACAGATGAAAGTCCAGCGTCATTGACTCTTTGACTTAGTTCCAGCTTATCGTACCTCCATTTCACTTCTGCCTCAACACTCAGGACCCCGACAGTATGCTCTCATCATATTTCTCTCTTGCCTCTCCTATGTTTGTCTTATACTTTCTTTGTGCAATTCTTTCATTTTCCTCCATTGTAATCAGCCTCTGATTTTCTTCCTTGAAACTCCTCATGGTCTTTCTAATAATTCATCCTCTCCCTCATTTAACATGTACTTATTGACTACTTGCCATGTATGACCTTTAGGACCTCAAAGATATGAAACCAGCTGTCTTTCCTCCAGGAGTCTGTAAGAGTCAGTGGGGAAGACTTTACAAAGAAGAAAACTAATGATCATTATCTTTCCTCAATATGGATGCTAAATTTCATGTAATAGTCTAGTAAATCAATTTGTAATGCATTATGAGAGAGTAAAATTCATCACAGCAATCTAAGATTTGTTATATCATTTAAAATGAATATATGTAATTCATATCAATAGACATAAAAACTACTGTACAATTCAATCTATGGAGAAAAATTTTTTGACAAAATTGAAAGTCATAGTGCATGATAGAAATTCCCAAGAAACTATACATAAAAGGAACTTCTTCAATTTGATGAAGATTATTTACTAAAACCTTACAACCAAAATCATTACTAAGGATAAACATGCTTAATATTCTTTCCTGGATATTAGGATCAAGACAAGGATATCTATCTCATGCTTTAGTTTTTTTCAAAATTTTACTGGGAATCTTGGCCAGTGCAAAAAGATAATAAAAAGAAATAAAAAGTACAACTCATAGAAATAAAGTAGTGTTTAATTGTAGCACCTGCAAAAGAATGATTAGTAACAATAAGAGACTTTAGAAAGTAATAAGATATAATGTCAACATACAAAAACTTTGCATTTTTAAATATTAACATCTAACAATTGAAAATTGTAATTTAAAAATCATAGAATTAAAAAATTAGGGATAAAAGTAACTAAGTAAATAGAAAAATCTTTACACCAGAAATACCAAAGTACTGTAGAGAAAAAACAAAGATAACCTAAATAAATGATAAAGCATACTATGCTTCTGAATCAGAAGATTGACCACAAGTGTTGTTATATAATAAGTTGATATTCATATAAGAAAAAATACACTTCAATCTTGGTTTCATACAACATATATAAAAAACTTCACTCAGAGATTATTGATTTAAATGTAAAAGACAAATCTAAAAAATTTCCAAGACAGTATATTGAAGAAAATTTTTATGACCTCAAATTACGTGAAAATTTATTAGAGAAGTTATAAAAATACAAATAAAAGATTAAGTTTGTTTATGTTTATAAAAGAATAAGTTGACTAGACATAATAAAATCAAAAGCATTTGCTTTTTAAATGATACTGTAAAAAATGAAGACAGATAGCTTCAGAGAAAATATTTTCACATCATATATACAGTTTTTCCTGGTAAAGAACTTGTATCTAAGCTATATAAATAATTCTTTCATAGTAATAGGAAAAATATTTGAGCCAACACTACATCAGAGAAGATATTCTCCTTTATTTTTGATTCTTTTGTATCACCTCTAGATTTATCTCCCAGCATCATAATTTATTAATTCATTAGTTCAATCAGAACATTTCAGAAATATTAATTTTCCTTATACTATAAATTTAGTCATGTATAGAATTTTTACTGAAACATAGCTCAGGTAGCTGTAAATATTTCTTAATCCAAAACTTTCCAAAGCAAACAATATCTCTGTGGGTAGATGGGCTGTATTAATTAAAGTATGCAAACTGAGAAACCAGTATCTTAAGTTTGCTTCTTATTCTTTTTTTATTATTGTTATTGTTGCAAGCATTTGCACTTTGAAAGAGAAGTCTAGGGATGATTCCTGGCCACTCAGCAGTCTTCGCCTTGATTCCTTTGGTTTTATTACATTTCCAGGGCCTCGTGTTCCTCTCCCATATGTAGTTGGAAGCCAAACTAATATAAAGAAGATGTGAATTCAAAACTGGCTTTGGATTCAAGGTGAACAAGTAATATACATCTAAAACATGAGAGTCATAACTAAAAGGAATACTGGGAAATGTAAACTATGTGCTCAGAGAGAAAAAGAGATAAGCAAACACATCACTTCCATAGGCATGGTGAGAAGAGCACATACTTGACTATTTAGTACAAATTAGTACCAAATTCACTTGAGTTCACTCAAGTTTTGCGGAGCAAGGTAAGATATAAATTAGCTGATGATACTTTTCTTATTACTAGATAATAACAAATTCAATAACAGGAATATTATTTATACTGAAAACTGTTCATAATACCTATTATATTTATAATCATGGGAGTAACCTGCTAAACATTTGCTATGATCATCAAAAATGGAAATGCAAGGGCTGGGCTTACAGCTCAGCAACACAGTGCCTGCCTGCCAAGTACAGGGTTATGAGTTTGATCCCTAGTACCATAAAAAAAGAAAGAAAGAAATACAAAACAGAAGAAATGTATAGAAATTACATCTAATACAATTCAGATATTTCCACATTTTCACCTATGTGTATAAATGAATTTATAGAAACTTGCACCCACATTTCAAGATAAATTCAAACAAGAATGTCTACAGTATATACAGGTCAATGTTTATTTTTTGTATTTATACTTCTTATGTAAGACAAATGAATGCCTTACTTCCTTGCTCACCATCCAATGCTGTGGTCGAAAGAGTAATGGATTATGAAGTAGTCAGTTTCTAGCTCTGGCTTCATTGGCATCTGAGACTTAAAATACTCGTTCATTTCCCTGTATCTTGTTGGTTAGGATAATTCTATTCTTGAGAAATCAGTTTTGTTGATAGGGAAACAAAAACTTTTGCTTGACTGCTTATGTCTTGGAACAATCATGTATCTATACTCATAAATTTAAATAAGTAAAAGTGGATTTAACCATTCTGATCACATGTTGAGTGCAACTTTCTTTCACTTTAATATCATTTTAGATTTCTTCCCATAATATAATGTAATTGAAATTTCAAAAAATATCTAGGAAAGTAGTCAAACTCAAACTCTTATAGGAATTCTGAATATATGCATTGTGTTTGTGTTCACATATGTAGATAAACACACACACGCACATAAACATACAAACACATCTGTTTTGGAAGCAAAGGAAAAACTTGTCTGCAGTTTCTGTTGAAAATGCTTCATTAACTCTTCGACAGATTCTCATAGGAGAATGGCAGAACTGATATATTTAACAGGAAGGACACTACAACTCACTGATTCATGTGTTAGAAACAATTTCTCCTTTTTTATGTGTTATCTATAGTACTGAAAGTAATATTATATCTAATTACAGAAACAAGTCAGAAATATTTCAAGGTAATGTAATTTCACAATTCCTCATAGCATTATATATAGCAATAATAATATTTAGAATTATACTACACTTTGTCCCTGATTTTTGGAACTTTTCATGAATTTTCATTCTTTCTGACTTACTCATATCCTAATTGTTGACCACTCTGCAAAGAATGAAAATTTTAAAGAAAGGAAAGAGAAGATTCAGAAGCACATTAGTTCCCTGTTACAATAATTGAATTCCTGAGGCAAGATACTTATGAAGAAAAGGAGCGTACATATCTCAAAGTATTGTAGGATGCAGAGCTAGAAAATATGATGTAGAGTAAAGACCCTCATTCCTGTATCACAGTGAATGGTCTTGTTGCAAACAGAATTCCAAAGCAGCACATGCATCACAAGAGAGAGTAAATGAATCTGTCTATCTGTTCCCTCTCCCTCTGCTTCGACCTCTGGAGCTTCACCCTATCTTCCTTATCTAATCCAAATCGCTTCCCAGAGGTCTCAGAACTGAATGCCACAGTCACCTTAAGCTCCGTCTCCTAATACCACTAACGTCTGCCTGTAGAAATTAAATTGAGAATAAGTTGGGAACAGGAGGCAGAGGTAATCATATGCAAAATGTAGCAAAAGAAAATGAAAAGACAGGAATTTAATATTCATAAAATAATAGTGAAACAGATTTTCTAAAATCAATTGCTTAAGATTTTCTACATTGAAAATGATAACAGACGCTTGTAGGGCTTGAGTTAATATTTTTAAAACATTTACTTACTTTCAATTCACTAACTATATCCAGAGGGAAACATTCAACTGGAATTTGAAACTTTTTTGGATGTCATAAATAATCCATGTTGTATGTGTTCCAAGCAGAAGACTTTTTCTAAAATTTTCAGGACGAGGCAATGGTCCATTCAGGATAAATCACCCACTGTCACTGAAAAAAACCTTTTAAATTCACCATGATAAGTTCCATCAATAGCCTTTGTAACACTTGCATTTCTTTAAGTAACTATACTAATACTGTAATTGTCAGTAGGAAAGGACAAATTTCAGTCTTATAAAAACAGAAAGTAATTTTACCATTAACCAAAAACAAATAAGAATCTAAAATGTACTTTTCATGTGGTTTCTCTAAGAGGTGTTCTGGTACATGCCTAACATCAGGCTGTGCAGAAAGAAACAGAAATAATTTGGCACATTTACATACATATGCAGTATATACATGTGCTATATGTGTATGTTTCACTCATGTAAAGAACAGTGTATTGTAGTACATAAATTATAAGTAATAAAACACCTAAACCTATTTTGTATTTTTATAGTAATATTACTCTTGCAGAAGAATTTTATTGATTTTTTCCAAATTTTCAAGTCTGCATTCAAACTCCATTTGCAATTGATAAATGAATGTTGTCCAATACTTTCATCACTTTAATAAACAAGGTGAAAATGAACACTTCTAAGAATTATGTTGGACCTTCACTCATTCATCAACAATGTGAGCATCTCCTGGACAGTAGTTTGGAAGTCCTTAAAGGATGTGTCATCACATTTTTCACATTTCATGATGGCGCAACTACAGATACAACATGCTTAAAAGTTTAAACTCCATTTTTTAACATTTTTCCCATTGTTTCCTTGACCTTAGTTCATTGAAACAACACAACAAATCAAACAAGACTTGAATCTTAGCATTTGCCAATTTTTATGATTATGTAATCTCAATATGACAAATTCAAGCTACCAGTTTGGGCAAGATACACAAAGTTTAATGTTAGAAAGTTTTTCTACTATGCAGATAAAATAAATATAATTAATCTCAAAAGCACAGATAGTGGTTTAATAAATGAATTAAGAAGTAAAGAGTTTTGCTCATTTTTAGTTTTTACTTTGCTTTTCTTTTTTCATATAGTTTATGAGTTATAAATTTATGTAATCTGATATTAGTAATGGGGACCTTTAACAAGTTCACAAAATTTGTGAGTCTATAGCAATTTGCTCTTAGGAGGTAGTATGAACCAGCTCTAGCATCTCACCGCCTCCCATTCAAAATTCACTGGGGGCTTGAGTTCTTAGCATTTTGCTACAGCTTCCTGGATCTGAATATTTTTCCCAGGTAAAGATTACTGGAATTACCATAAATGCACTTTGTTTAATTTCATATAAGACTATAGCAACTAGTAAATAAGTCTTAAATTTGGCAAATGTTTTTGAAACTAAATTTTGAAATACATGTGTATTTATATACCACAGCGCAATATAGAGTTTACAGGGCTTTACTTAGTACATAGGGCTTATAGAATTTCTGCTTCTTTGTTTCCATAAGAGATTATAGTGAACAAAATAGAGGTGGCAAGGTAATAGTTTGTTTATTCTCAATGAAACCATTCAGAACAAAATTTATTTATTGCATGAAAACACTAAAGCCTATAAAATTAGCAAAATATCATTTTAAAGGATATAAGGAACAGATACTTGAATTTATGGATCAAAATTTGGCCAAAATTCCACTAAGTGATTTTGTGCCGTATCAAAAAGCTAAGCTAAATGATACTTCAAAACCTTTTTTAGCTGAAAAATGAAGAGAAATGACATAGTAGGAGTAAGAGGGTCAAAAAAATTGCCGTTAAAGAGAGTCTGGATGCAAATTCCAGTCAAACTACTTAAGTAACTTGAAGAAATTTTTAGATAATCTAATTCTTATTTTTCTTTAAGATAAATTAGGGACTACAATACTTAGTTTATAATACTAAGTTTACATGAGAGAATCTATGAGCAATATCCAGAACATAGTCGCTGATGAGTAAGAGATAGAATTACAGAAATATTCCCTTCTGCCTAAACAGAATAGTGGCAACTAGTAGAAAATAAATAGTAATAAACGTACCCAAGATCTTTTTCTGAGCAGACTTTGTTAAGAAGAAAAAGAAGCAAATATTGCATGAGCTCTTGAGGCAATCTCAGAGTTCCGATAGACAATAGATATAGATGACACGTAGATGACAGATAGATAGGTAGCTATACGGACAGATCGACTGGGAGTTTCTTCTTTGGCAATGCAAATTAAATCTGGAGCTATATTTGACCACCATTAAGCAAAAGATGATTGAAGTGATTGTTAATTCTTATAGTCAGTCATGACACCATGCATAGTAATGAAAACAATGCAAAATAATATATAAAGGAGACAGAAAGAGAGTGAGCGAGAGAAGGACATTTCATTCAAAAGAGAAAAGGTGCAGTGATGTTAAAAAGTTCTAATTAAAATGCATGTTTTACCTAAAATTAAATTTGGTTGTCTTCACACTTACTCTTTCATTCGAGCACATTAATTTTTTCATTAATTTTCCTGAGAGAAAAATTGGGCAAAGAATGAATACAATGTATTTTGGTGGGGTGGAAGCTACTACTACCTGGACAGTTACTGCCTAGGAGGGGAATCACAGCAGCCTGGGGCAGTGATTGGCTTGGGCTTACTTCAAACTGAACACAGCGTTATGGAGAAAGAAGAAAGGAAGTTGCAGGAAACAAAAGTGCTTCTTATTATGAGCCAAAATAAATTTTTGTTGATTTTAAATTGAATATCTCCACACTTTGGAGACAGAAAGCTAACACAAAGAAAATGGGAAGAAAAAGCAGGAACAGCTGGACGTAGTCAGGCAGTAGAACTACAACAGACTGATGGGTTCTGGATGAGAAAGGTGTTCCTTGAGTTCTTTTAACAAGAAGATCGGAATTGCTTCACAAGACTTAGTTAATAACAGATGATAACTTCAGTAAGTGAGAACAACTAAGGCTGAGAAAATAAAAGAAAAGAAAATATTATTAGAGCCCAAAAGCTTTAAGAAGGCTCAAGACCTTGACTGATGGAGAAGTGACTCTGGACTCTGACCAAAAGACCCTGATGGCAGCTGAGAACACACAGTGGAGTGGCTGGAACCACTCATCCCAGGATAAAGAGCTACTACTGAGGTGGTGATGCACACCCAGGCAAGTAATTAAAAGAATCCTCTCTTGCAATCGCTCTACACCCTGACCTTGCCAATGACATCTCATCCAAATACCATTGTTAGGAAACTAGGAGGTCGCTGCGCTAAGCTATTTGACAGAAGGCAGTGTTGTGGACTAAAATATTATCTATCAGTTACCTAGGAAGTAAAACTCACGAAGCAATGCTGATAGACTAGGTTGAAAACAGAAAGAAAGGGTATAAATGAGGAACAACCCATATACTTGGCTTAACTAAGTAGGTGGGTGGACACACCGTTAGCCAACCCAAGTGGAAGAGGGGACTAGAAGCAGGATATGAGTTTAATTCATGACATGCTGAGTATAGAGTATCCATGAGACATTCAAGCAGGAAGAGGGGTTATAGTTTGAGAGATATCTAAGTTAGTTTCTCATTGCTGGGACAAAACACCTGACACTCCCAAGTTAAAGAAGGAAAGTTTTATTTAGTTCACAGTTTGCAGAAGTTTCAGTGCATGGTCAGCTAGCTCCAAGGCAGAGTGGCGTGGTGTTATGGATTAAAAACTTGTGGTCAACTTAATGCCAGCTGGATTAAATCAGCATGGTGCTGAGTGTAGATATTCCACCTGAGAAAAGTTGCAAGCATAGAGATGTGGAGAAGATGAGTGAAACATTGTGAGTTCTCCTATGTGTTGCTGTTTTAGCCGTTGATTCTTCTGGAGGAGCTCATCATGACTAGCCTCCCCAATGTGAGTATGACCATTGTCATCAGAGGAGCTCCGGACCTTGTTGGTGAGTGTGGCTGTGGTTCACTTTGGGGGAGCTCTAGTCCTTACACTGACCATTGCTTCCTGGCTCCAGAGGGGAAGACGTGTGCTGCTTAATCTCCAGAACAAACTCCTCATGCTGGCTTTCTGGCATGTACTCAACTGTTCTTATCATCAGAAGAGCCAGGACCTATGTGTTGCTGAGGATGGCTTTTGTGCTTTTCAGGATAGCCCTGGTTCTTTATTATGAGCTCAGCTCCAGTGTAGAACCCTCAACCTACCAGCACAGCTCTTTCAGCCCTCTGGCATACACTTTCTAGCTTCCACTGCTGACCTTTGGGCCTTACCAGCATGGATCCATAAAATAGATTGGTGTGAAACCTTCTCGTGTGTTCTAGACCTCCAGTTGGACTCATGGAAGGTGTTATCATGGGCTCTAGATTTTCATCTGGACTCATGTAGGACATTGCTGTGGGATTCAGGTCCTTGGCTGAATATGTCTCTAGTGTTGTGGATAGATTTCCTGCACTTACTTATGTTAACTCTGGGTGACCATCATAAAACAATACTATAAATTCTGTATCCTGATTCTAGCTGTTCTCTGCACAATGCCTGACTACAACATATGGCAAAGGAGAAATAGTCTATAATGTGTTGGACAGGAAGCAGCAGCAATGAAACTTCCTTTCCCTTTATCAAACTCAGGCTAAAACCCAATTGGTTGGTGCCACCCACTCCCAGGATGGGCCTCTCTGCCATTCACATCCAGAACTATGCTAAACCAATCCATGGACTAACTTAGTTGTCAAGCACCCGTAAATCATATTCACATATCTGAAATCTAGACATTTCTGAAAAGCTCCACCATGAGTGCATAAGCCTTTTGCGGGGGACATCTAGATAAAGGTCATAACAAGATATATATGTGTTCAAGAAATATAGCTTTGCAAAGATGACTGCTGAAATCATGAAAATGAGTAGCATGACCTTAATACAAAAACAGGTCATAGAAAAGAACTTGGTACAAAATACTTCAGCAAACTTTTAAAGGATGCGGTATGTGAGGTGATCAGACTACATGGTAAGTTATGCTATAAAGCTACAGTGATTAAAACAGCATGATGCTGGCATATAGATCAATGAAATAGAAAAAGTAGAAATAACGATGGGTACACATGGCTATCTGACGTTTTAAAAGGGGCTGAAAATGTACATTGGAGGAACGATAGCTTCTTTAATAAATTGTACTGAGAAAATTAAGTATTCAAAACTGAGTTAAGACCTACTCATGACATATTAAACTGTATTTCCCCCAAAGCCTCATGTGCTCATAGATGGAGCTTTTAGGGAGGTGTGACACTGGATTCATCCATTATGGATTTATAGCTGGGTGGAATGTTTGGAGGTGAAGCCTGGTGAAAAAAGCCTGTATGCATGGCCTGGATGAATCCCTCTCTCCCTGATGGCTCCTGTTTCCTGCCTACCATGCCGTTGGCTGTTTCTCCTCTGCCTTATGTTTCTGCCATACTGCCCTGACTTAGAATCAGCTGACTGTGGACTGAAGTCTCTTATCAGCTGTGAGCCAAACTAAACTGCTCCTCCTATAACATGTGAGTGCCATGTATTTTGTCTCAAAAGTGAGACAGCAACTAAGACAAACAAAAATCAAAATGGATCAAAGCCCTAAATGTTAAAGCAAATACTTAATATGCTGAAAGATAAAGTATGTGCAACTCTTAATATGAGAGTAGGCAAAGACTTTTCAAACAGAGACCAATGCATAAGAAGTAATACAGAGCATCATTAAACAGGATTGTTTGAAGTTAAAGAGCTTCTTAACAGGAAAGGAAATAATCAATAAAGTGAAGAGACTGCCTCCAGAATGGAAAAAATATTTGCCAGCTACTCCTCAGAGGACTAGCATCTTGAATATATGAAGAACTTTTTAAAAACCCACAAAATGAAAGACCCAACCAAAAAATTGGAAACTAAAATGAGTAGACACTTGTCAGAAGAAGTACAAAAAATAAACACATGAAAAAATGTTCAACATTGCTGGTCACTAGACACACTCAAATAGAACTGCAATATGTTGAGACATCAGCTCACACCAGGAAGATGGCTATCATTATAAAATCTAATAACAAATGCTGGCAAGGAGGTCAGGAAAAAGAACTCTTAAACCTTGTTGTTGGAAACGTAAAGTAGTACAACCTCTATGAAAATCAGTGTGGAGATACCTCAAAAACCAAAAATAGAAATTTCATTTTACCCAGCTATTCCCCTTCTAGGTTTCTCCCAAAAAGAGTTGAAATATTATGTCACAAGAATTTATGCATACTCATGTTTATGACCGCACAACTTACAATAGCTAGATTTTGAAAATAGCATGTATGTCCATCAACAGATAATACATAAGGAAAATGTGATATTTACACACCATGTAGTACTACTCTGCCATAAAGAAAGAAACCTGAGGTATCTGTAGGTAAATGGATGCAATTTGAGAACATAATGTTAAGTGAAATAATTCAGACACATAATATTAAATATTGTATGATTTCTATGATGTCAAAGATATATATGAATATATGGAGAAAGAAAGAAAAAACAAAATGGTGGATAAATAGTAAATAGGGAGGAATTCAAGTAATTCCTCAAATTACTTATTCTGCTATTTCAAAAATATTTTAATAAATATGCTTATATGTATGCTAATTTGTTTCACTTATACTACTAGTTTTTCTTAATTCATTGAAAAGAAAATTTTGTGGTATTATCTCTTTGTTTCTTATCTGTAAGAGAGAATTTTTTTAGCACCAGGAATTGAACTCAGGATCTTGAGCCTTCTAGACAGATGCTGTGCCACTGAACTGTATCCTTGACCCTGAGACAATGTTCTTTTTTATTATATCATGTACTCTGAGGAATTACTTTGACTATAATGATACACAAGGTAGAACTATTGTTATTCTCTTATTTTGTTATGAAATTTTGTTTTATTTTTCATAAAACAAAAAGAATTATAAAAAAGAAAATATTTACATTAATAATTTGAAATTTGAGTTGTTTTTAAATAAACATATAAGCTATAAAATTATATAAACTACATATGGAGGAAAAAAGAAAATATATGGTGAATATTTCAATTTTTAAGAAGCACAACACTGAAAGACCATTGTCATTAATCTCCCTCAAAATACTCCCCCTCGCTTTGACCCAACTTATCCCGTCATTCTTGCCACTGTCTGAAACAGTTTTGGAAGTTGTCTTTGTGAATGTCTTTACAAGATGTGATCAAAATGACAGCAAATGCTATTGTCGAATACCATCCGACAGAAAGTCAGGCTGAGACAGGGATATAGCTCAGTGGCATAAGCGACTGCCTGGCAAGTGTGAGGGCCTGAGTTTGCTTCCTGGTCCAAAAAAAGTAGATGTCCAGAAAGTCAGGCTGGCAAAACCTTTGTGATATATCCTTCTCCCTCTTATTCACAGAATCTGGCACCACGTGATGTCTGGCTCTTCCTCAAAGTGAAAAATAAACATTTTGAATCAAATCAGGATACCAAGGCCAACAGTAACAGCATGATGAAAGACACTCTCCAAAGACGTCTACAACTGTTTTAGCAAGCAGCAAGAGTAATGCGATACATGGGTCTGAAGAGAGGAGTGTCTTGAGGGAGATTAAAGGCAATGTGTCTCTTACTGTAATAAGTTTTTGTTTAAACATTTACCACACCTTGGGTAATGCTGTCCTCTTGTTTCTTGTGTTGAGCAATAATGCAGCTTCTTGATCATCCACACATTTAGTAATGAGCTGGATTATTAGGGAAATATGAGAGGCAGTGGGCTGTTACTAAGAGACAAGAGAATAACCTTATGAGTTGAGATTATTCTGAGCAATTTAAGCATGATAGAAGTGAAAAATGTGTCTCTGAATAAAATTACCAGTTAATTTATACCTTTAGATTAACCACTATTCTCCACCATCGGAAATAAAATGCAGCTGAATCTGACATTCCCCTAAGAAGGTACAATTGTATGTGTAAAACTACAATGTGATAGGGAATTGTCCCCCATTTTATATTATACGTGATTTACATCCATATTTTCATGATAAAGATGAGTTATTTCAATAAAATATTATTATTTTATCTCCATTATTTTAAATTTGATTTGATCCCTTTAATTTCCACCCTGAGATAAAAATATCTCATTTTTTTCCAAGGCCTAAAGTGCATAAATGCCACTTGCTAAATATGCCCCCTTTTTTTTCCCTATGCTTAAAGTATCAGTCAGGGTTCTCTTCAAACTACTTCAGAAGAGAAAGTACAACCTCTTTTAAGGAAAGCAAAGGAAGGAAAAATGAAGCTGTGGTGGTTTGCTCCTTTATTATTTTAAAATCCAGACACAGCTTCAATTTCTGCCTTTGATCTTGAGATCAATTTAAATGGATAGAGTAAATAAAGATGTGGGATTTGCCTTTTTCTTTGAATCTACATGGGCTGAAATTGCTAACTATTCCTAAAGGAAGATAAGGTCAGATTTCTGCAATAACCACATGAATGAAACAATAGATACAAAGTTTTGTAGCAGTTTAAAGTATTGAAAGTATTATATATTAGAAAGAAATTAAGAACTTAAGACAGTTTGCAAGAACATTCACTTGATCTTTGTATTTTTTTCTCCCCAAGTCATCTTACAAAGTGATATTAAGTAGTGACAACCTCCAGAACATCTCCTTTTTCTTGTCTTAGAGTCCTAAATTCCTTGCATAGAGACTAGCCATGGCTGGAAAAGGTAAGGGGAAAATCGGTTTGCTTCATCATTTTATAACATCAGAATTCAGACGTATTATGCATGTAAGTATGAACTCAGAGTTCTCAAAGTGGATATAATTTACACAGCTCACTGTTTGATATCTAGATATATTTGTAACATCTCAAAGCCCTCTGCACTGATTTTTTCAGACAGATTTTACAGAGCCCAGCTTAAGTTAACAGAAGTTGTAAATTATGTCTAAGTGGAATTTATAAACAAAAGTTAAAGTTGAGCATGCAAGAGAATATTGAAAAGTTTGCATAATGCTGTCAACATCTACAATGCCAGTGTTCATCCTTTCTTTTAATATTAGCTGAAACTTTTTCTACATACATGGATATATGTCTGAGTAAGTACGTGTGTACAGATTTATGTTTTCAAATGAAACAAAGCTGTGCGGTTATCATTGCAGGGGCTGACTGCTCTTAGGGCACGTGCTTCCTCAGGCATATAAAGTACAGTATCGACATTTCCCTCTTGGAGCATTGTGAGTGTGATCCGACTTGAGCCTGTGGTTCTGGGACGGCGCCTGGAGAATACCAATTTAATTTCAAAACTGCTCAGCTTAAGTGTTTGGTAGAGTTTGACAGCACTGCGTCAGGTGATCGTATCCATTCTCAGAGATACCGCAAAGAAAAGTTGGAAATGTCACCAAAGAGTTTACACTAAGTGTATTTTTCATGCAAAGGAACTGATTTTAAATATCATTTAAATTTAGACCATGTGTCAGATTCCAGTGTCTTGTTACATTACAGAATTTAAATGTTAGCTCCCTGCTTTCAAACTACTTTAAAACCTGCTGTGGGATTTTTCTTAAATTATGAAACTTGCTATTCTATAGTATACTATTAAGCTAATGGCTAAACTGTAAATTTTGTGTTATGAAAATGAACATTTATTTCTCTAGTTTAAACACTGTAGTGTTATTAAAACAATATTTTTGATATGTTCTCTTTATTCTACCCTTTTTGTATATTCTCATTATGAAATCAGATCTCAAAATATGCAAAGATGCATACCCAAAATTTTATAGCTGAATTCATCCTCGACAGTTTTGGGGAAAAATTTTGAAATAATTGACCCTTCCCCAGTCACCATTTCCAACTACAGAACTGAGCATTCATCTAAAATGTTATTGAATACACATGATATATTTTAAATAGTATTATATATTTTACTGAAGTTAATGGGGGAAAAGTGCTCTATTCTTAATAAAAATCAGTATTTATCAATAACACAAATAATGTCACTTCCAAATACAATCACCTTTTTTTCCTTCTTTTGGTATTCTGCAAAGAGGAAGAAAATCTTTTAACTCAAAACTGGACTGTTTCTGCTGAAATGACTGATCATCTAGCTTCTCTGACTGCCTTCTTATTGGATCCATATTTTGTATTTCAGAGGGTTGTTAAATTCTTCCTGCTTTTTAGTGTTTCTTTGAAAATATTTTGTGATACTGAAGAAGAAAAATTGCACTAAAGGTCTTGCAAATCTCCCATATTTCCTAAATAAGAACAAAATTGTCTTTGGGTTTGGTTTTGTTTCATTTGCTTTGTTTTGTTTTTAAAGCAAGGATAGAACATTAACACATGACAACAGTGAGATTGCACAGATAAATTTTTTAGTTCTTTTATCTAGTAAACATTCTAATGATCTACTTCAAAGGCAGGCTGGGAAGAAGCCTCCCTGTCCTCTTGCCAGAAGGCGAGGCAAAGCTCTTTGCCCACTCATAAGGGAGATATGAGGAGCCTTTGAATGGATCATTGCTTTTTACGAGCAGTAATGAGGTGAGAAGTATTCTAGTGTGTGGCACAGGCCTTCATTAAAAAGCGTGAAACGGAATGGCTTACAGTTAAAGGGGGTAATTTGTTCTAACATACTTGCTATATTGTGCTGTAACCATGCCAGTTAACAGCATTATATTTTCCATAGGATTCCTGCATGCATTTGTGTGCAATTATTCCACCCATACAGAGTTCAGAGATTTTTTCCAATAGCTTGTGTTAACTAGTTGACAGTGCTCACTCCTTCACTGGAAAGTACATAGAGCGCCACAGTTAAAAAGGGGTGAAGAAATCCAGAGATGTTCTCATTCTCCTTCTAAAGCCAAAGGGTTCTTGTAAAACCACAAATTCACAGAACCCAAATTTAAATGAATACCATTTGCCTAAAAGGTAACATCAGAAGTTATAGTTTGCTAATTTAATAACTACACAGCCTAAAGTTTGCAAGTAGGTATTCTAATTAATAGAGTCCATGAGAAAAATCAAATGTGATAGTTTCAAGTCCTCCATTTAAGAAAGAAAGAAAAACTGGAAAGTATGCGTAATAATTTTGTTACACTTGGGAAGAAATTCTACCCATCAGAGAACTTAATGTTCTACAACATACCAAGAAGATTACTTGTTCAAACTCTTACTGGGAACATTGGACCAAGCTTTTATTCGTGGAAAAACCATTCTACTTAGAGAAACATAGCATAAAAGCATAATGTGGTTTTCCAAACCTTCAGGTATCAATTGCCAAAATATTGTAGGATAGAAACATTAGGTTTTGAATGGAACCTAGAATTTGGACATATTATTTGGGAAAACTATTTTATAAGTCACATTTTTTGAGAACACATTATTATACTGAACATGTCTGTCTTTTGGGAGGAGAATGCATATGAATTTTCTAGAATTTTCTTTAAAGATAGTAATTTGAACATTCATTTTTTTTCAAATAATATGTCTGATTTTACAGCTGATAGCATAATTTTATTGGAACATCAATATATTAATTAAATACAGTTGACATACTACCATGGGCTGAAAATGAAAAATTAAACTTAACATATGAAAAAACTTTACAGTGAGGCAGTATTTACAAGCATCTATCGACCCAGTGAGATGCCGAAGACTTAGCAGTTGAGAACGTCAGTTTTGTCACTGTTCATCCATTTCATTATTATTTCATTTTTGCATATTAGATAGTTGGTATTTTGGAAAAACAATTTACAACTGTGGTTTAGTACATCATTCTAGCTTAAAAATAAATGCTGTCAAACTTAATAGAAAACAGGCTGTGGGCCTTCAATAAATGTAACAGGCTCAGCCTCTCCTTTCTATTTCTTTTTTATTGGGTTTTCAGGAAAGTCTATGAAAGAAATTCTAATTGCAATTGCTCCTAGCAAAGTGTTCAAATTCCTTTAGCCTTGGAGAAGGAAAGTGTAGCTCTAGGCTACATGACAAACTCAATGATTCGGTGTCCATTTTTGTTTTCAAGCTAATTTAAGTATGTGAGCATAGCGGTTAACAAAAATTTTATTTGTAAAACACCCATTCCTCATCACTGGACCACAAGAAATCAGGTAGGCTATGGCTGGTATTTGTTAGTTGGAATGCAGAATAATGTCTTTCTCCATGTCAAATTCCTTGTGTTAGTACATTGCCCAGAAAGAATGAATATTTTTACAGTTTCTGAATAGTTACCTTCAACTTAAGACAAATATGGACACTCTCAATGAATAGGACACAGCTATGATATAAAGTCTGGAGACCAACAGGGAGAAAATGTGCATTAAAAAGACATCTTTTGTGTTTTGCTTTCTTTTGCATTGTGTCTCATTTACATCTGACTGGAGAAATGAAAACCTAAGCTTATGACATCATGGTGTCCCTTGATTGAGAATTTACATGGCTTCATGATGTCAAATACTTCCGCTTGTTTAAATATATTCTTAATATTTCACTGAAGCTAATTCTTTAAGAATAAAGTAAGTAAGAATAAAAATGAAACCACAGTGATAATAAATATTTGACAGAAAATAGTCATCCCAATATGCTGGGATTAAATGCTATGTAACAAAAAATGACCGAGCAGAAAAAAAGAGGCTAAATTATTCCCAACAAACTATACACCTGCCACTTGAGAAAAGTTTTTATTGGAAGACTATTAGTGGTTACATTTTCATAAGACAATTTTGAAGTAATTTTTTAAAAACTGTCACAGGCTCCACACCTCAGGCAGGTGTGAAAACTGGCAGGATAAGGAATCTCAGCCAGCTGAAAGTTTGAAAGGGCGTGACAGCTTGAATGTCTCGGTTTGTGGACATCTGTCTACTTAAGAGTGATGAAATCTGTAGAATGCATAGGACTATCTGGACAAACATTTACTTTCAATGTGCCTCACCAAAGTATCTGAAAACTGGGAAATGAAAAAGTAGAGAGATAAATACACTCAGAATAATACTAAAATATGCCAAAAATCTTAAAGCAGTCAGTGCTGATCTTTTGATTCTCTTTTTTGGTTATATCCATACTTTGGGGGACATTACCAGGGATTGAACTCATAACCTCGTGCTTATCAGGTAAGTGCTTATGCCACTGAGCTAAATCTCCAGCCCCTCTAACCACGCATCTTTCAAAATACACCTAATGTGAATTTTTGATTGATGCTAAATAATTGAGGGAATCTTTTCATGATTTGGCATAGTTAAGGTGATATCTTTGTTTTCTTCATGTTTATCTCTGTCATACCAGGGGCTAGTGTATTTGGAACTTTACCTGTCTATTATCCATTCAGCGGCCGTCTCAGGACATCAATTCTTCCTTTAAACAATAATCTAAGCCTCAGCTCCAGCCACTCTCACATGTAAACACTATTGATAAACTCCTACTCCTAAGACTTCCTTGTCTCGGATATTATTTGTATTATACATATTTGAAGTAGTTATATTTCATTTCTACTTTGCTATTAGCAATCTTTTATTGCTCACAGAGTATTTCAAGCATATTGTTTCTTGATAAACTTCTTGAAGATAAATAATGTAGGTTATATTATACATTTTTGTTTCACTAAAAGCAACAAAAAATTACATAAAATTAGAAAAGTGGAAGGAACATAGGCACACTTCTTTCTCACTGGGGATATTTGTTCCTTTTCAGGTAATTCTCTTGCCTTTATACTTAATTTTTAATAAATATAATACTGAAAATTTCTGTCCAAATAGGAAGAAAAAATTAAATTGTTAAAGAGCAGAAGAGGCATCTTTAAATGAGCGATACTTTATGGTACTTCTCAAAATTTCTTCCTATAATCAGGATTGTATTAGGAAAAAAGAAAATATAATTGAATCTGTAATTTCAGATATTTGGAAATGAATGGGAGATCTCCATGAGGGACTATAATAGAGCAAAGACATGCTTGCATTTCTGAAAGTCATTTTCTTTAAATTCTTCAAGTGTTGCATATGTTAATTTATCATATTTAACTGGTGATTGAGTCTACTCTGTTCTTGATTTCTGTGCTACAAAGAAAGTATGACTGTAGTGAAGACCTAAAAATAGCACCCCACAACCGGTCATGTTCCTTATTTATTTGGAAACACTAAGTGAGTGTGACATGTGCTGGCCTATTGATGATACTAAAAGAATTTCCTTTTATACCTCCCTAAACAGAAATATCTTTTTAAAAAAGATCAGAATCTCACCTTTCCAAGTTACCATACAAGTCAGAAGGCATCTCTTTATAATTTGATTTGGCATGCTTTTGATCTTGGTCTCTCAAAAACCTCTTCTGAATTATTAGGTACATATATGAAACCAAAACATTTAGAATTAGGATCTCACAGGATAATCTGTTTAATGTTATTTATGTTATTCATGACTGAAGCAACTGCTAGACCCTACCTTGTCAATTTTCTGTTTGTTCTGTGTAGAAAGGACTGAGTCTTCATTTCAATTTGTAGAGAAGTGCCATAGAGAGAGATTTTTCAGTTAGACATTCTAAAACTATAAATAAAACTCCAACTTAATTTCAAACATTGCGCTGTACCCCAATAACAAGAGCCATAGAAAATAGTTGGCTGGCTGCCAAAAATAAAGAAATGAAACAGAAAATCTTTCTCTTATTCTAGCTGGTGAAATGAGAAAATGAAAATGAATGTTCCTTGTCAAAAAATCTCCCTCATCCTGAGTCCACTTTAACTCGTTGCAGTTTTAAAGTTAGTAGCTGTGTACAACACATAACTCAGAAATGGCTTAACATTTTACCTAAATATTTTCCGGCAGTGGAGAGAGGGACATGTTGAAGAGTTCTTTGACTTTGCTATCTTGCTCTCCCTATAGTCCAAAATTGGGGTGAGAATGTTAATATCCCTTAAAATATAATACAATCTTTTCTCAATAATATGGTATGAAAATTCAAGCATTTCTCATTATCTAATTATAAATTTAAGAATGTGTGGGTTTGTCCAATTCAAATCTGAAAAAAATCTTTCTGTAATCAGTGTCTTTGCAAAATTAAACACAGGCAGATTTTAATCTTTCATTTATTGATTTTGTTTTAAAGCTATTACTCAGCATATGTTGGCTATATTAAACCATTACAGTAAAAATTAAAATGAAATTCATATGATTTATTCCCCTTTAAAAGTGTTCAATTGGTCTAATAAAAGTCAAGTGCCAAATACCAGATGTCTAATTTAAAAGAAATTCTGAACAAAAAGTGAAAAAAACCCTCTCATTATACTTTTGAAATATTTAGTTGAGATTAATGCCATCTGAAAAAGAAAACTCTTATTTACTTATAAATACCATAAAAGGATATGGTTAAGTAAGACCATACAGGGAATAAAAATTAAAATATATTGAACCTGATCGTTTTAAACCCACATCTTAGTAAATAAATTTGTATTGCACAGTCATCAAGTGAACTGGATTTTTACCAAAAAATAAGAGTAGTTGTTTCTTTTTACATGTATGGAAGCTTAGACCAAGAATACAAGATGGAGTCAAGACAAATAACCAAATCTTGCTAATTGTATTTCATTCATGCTTTAGTGCTTTTTCATAAATTACTCATCCGCATAATTTCTAAACAAAACCGGTTTCTGGGAAATACATACAGTGATGCTGTCTGCTGAATTCAAAGAAAAGCACCTGTATTTCCAGTTGATTGTACTTTCAGCTCTACTATTTCATATTCACATTTCCCAAACACAGTTATTCCTCAGCTCCAGGTCTTTGCCTACATGACTTTTCCAAGAATTGCTCTTCCAACAACATGATCTCACATAAAGACCCCAACATACAAATTGTTTTTGATTATCACACACACACACACACACACACACACACACACACACACACACAATTCACACTGCTATTGCTATAGTACTGCTGTAGTAGTCACTAGCTAACAGATTTAAAATGTTTTGCTTTCCTGAACACAGTGAGAGTCCTTTGTCCAGCCTCTTTTTCAGTAAGACAAGGCCATGTGACGGAAGCCTGACTCTTGGTCAGCAAGAGTAAGACCTTTCTGTGGAAGCCTGTGCTCCTTCCTCCTCTGCTGTTGGTTGGACTTGATCTGCAGTGCAAATACGGCAGGAGCCAAGTGCTGGATGGAGGCGGCACAGCTCCAGTGATAAAGCAGCCTGCTCTTTTACTAACTACTCTTCCCCACCCTTTTCCCTCCTGCTAATGGGACTTTATGTAGCAAGTAATATTCTATTGTGTTTATCCTCTGAGATTTCTTAGTTTCTCATAACTAACATTATTGTAATAAATACGATAACTATTATGACCCCTCTGTTGGTTATTTATATTATTTTGTATCTTTTTTGCCATGGTCTGTATTCTCTTTATATGATAATGATGATTCTTCTATTTACCCTGTAAGAGCAGAAACTCCTTTCTTTTCAGTTTTTGTTCCATGCAGCACTGGTACAAGACAGATGATTAATAAGTTGCCATGCACTTACCAGTCTGAGCTAATTACACTACCCAAAACTAATAGAATGTTTGGTTCATGCATTTTTCACTTATTAATTCAAAATATATATATATTGCATCCACAAACTATGTTCATTTAATAAATATTTTTGTGGTATCTTCCCTGTTTATACTGATTCTGTCTCACTCAAGCTAAACTAATTTGTCCTCAAGAAAGTTGTTAGGAAATAGCCCATTAAATATAGATCATGGTCTGAAGTTGTACCATATGTACTTGGACACAGCTGGCAGATGTATAGACCACATTGCCTGGAGAGATCCAATGAGCAAGAGAGCAAAAAAGAAAAATAAAATCAGCACACCAAAACATTTTAGGTTTTGCCGCTGTGCTTTATAGCATAAAATATTTTGTATAAACTGTGACAGTATTGTTCTTCCAACTAATATAACTTCACTTAATACAATATACATTGCTTTCATCCAAGAATCATTGACGAGCAAGAGTTGCATACTTCTTACCATGAAGGTAAGAATTAGCAGGTGATCATTCATTTTGCCAGGGACAAACGGACTATGTTTTCAAATGCTGTTTTACCTTTCTCTTGAAAAATAAGATTTGTAGGTGATTGTCTTTTACGTTACATATTTATTAAGAGTAGTTATTACTAATGAGAATGTTGCTCTCACCTGTCCTGATATTTCTTCATTGTTTTGCCATTCAAGAATGTAATAAAAATTGTAAAAATCAAACATCAGAAAACGAAGACTAATATATCAGCGTTAGAGAAAATGAAAGGAAGCTTTGAGCTGAGATGATGAGAGTGATTATGAGACCACAGAAAGATACAAGATCCTAGTGAGATGGGACTAATTAGACACAAGAACGATGGCTTCACTTTTAGCACGAATCAACAGAAAAGTGGTGTTGCAGTCAGAGTTTACAAGGGGAAAAATTTAATATAGGACACATAGTTTATAGGGTTATGTTATAAAATTTTATTTTATAAAATTCACTCAAAGAGTCAAATGCAAAAGCATGCAGGAGACCTGTCCATACACTATAGAGACCCAAAGAATACAGCTGAGGGCCTGCATCCCAAGACAATGTCCTTCCCAAGTCCAGCTGAAGACCTAGAGCCCACAGCAATGCCATAAGGAAGTCTGTATCAAGGATCTACACTGGGAAGGCTCAAAGGTCAGTGGGGGAAGTTAGAAAGTCTTCATCAGCAGGCTGAAGGATCTGCACTGAACCCAGGAGGCAATGCTCCAGGTAATGACCAGAGCCCCCCTGAAAAGAACAGCAGCCATCCTCAGCGACAGTGAGGACCCAAACTCCTCTGATGATGAGTACAGCTAGGCTCACATCAGGAAAACCATCATTACAGGTTTCTCCAGGAGAATCAACAGCACACATTCATGCTATTGACAATGATCCCTACGTAGGTCATCCGTACCCAGAAACATACTGATTCCGTTCATCTGGGTGTTACAAACTGACCATTAGTTAATCTACTATATGTGTTAAATACCAAGATGTAGTTTAAGAAACAAATGATAAGCAGCATATTGTTGTACTTCTGTGAGGCTCAGAATCAGCATGCGTCAAGGTATTCTTCAGAGCTTTTAAAAGATAACAACGTCCTACCTTCATCCCCAGACCATGATTTCATTAGTCAGAAGTATACTGTGAACATTTACTAGTAACTTTATTAGCATATATTAATTGTACAATGGGTTCATTATATTTTCATATATGCATAGAATCTGTTTGGATTGTTTCCAGCTTCCCAGTTACCTTCTTTTATCTCCACCATCCTCCTTCCCTTTTCCACTCTCCAATAGTCCCCTTTCTACTTTCATGTCTTCTGTTCTTCCTGATTACATATATAAGAGAAAATGCATAATTGTCATTGAGTCTGACTTACTTTGCTTTACCATGATGATCTTCAATTACAACCCTTGTCCTATAATGACATTTCATTCTTCTTTACGGCTTTATGTTTACTAATTCATTAATGGATACCTAGGCTGCTTCTATACCTTGGCTATTGTGAATAGCACTAAGATAATCATGAGTGTATAGATGTTTCTATAGTACACTGACTTTGATTCCTTCAGATATATAGCAAGATGTTAATGATTTTTTTAAAAAAACCTTATATTCCAGTGATTTTGATGTGTTGTTGGAGTTGAGAAATATACTTCACTAGAAGTGATTGGATATTCCAAGAAAATACTTGTTTACTTGCTTTTCAAAGGACATTTATGCTTGAATAGTAAAATCCTAAAATTGAAAACTGATATCTAGCAAAATTAAACCATGGGAAACTAGTGATTTCCTACTGTTTTTTTTTGAAATTCTGTATTACTTGTATCCTTTTTCTGTTTTTTTTTTCTTTTTCTCCTAAAATAAAATTTTTTAAAAAAGAAAATTAAACCATGGGAGAAAGAAAAGAAAAAAATGGAAATGATGCAAAATATCTATTAAGCAATAACAAGGTTGAAAGATAATTGTATATTCCTGCTAATGAGGTTTATTTTCTCTACCTCAGATACTAGCAATGTAGAAAATCCAGAAAACATTAAGAGTAACTCTGTGAAGTAATTGAAGTTTGACTTCAATCTTTAGATCCCCAGTTGATGCTGGATTCTCTGACTTTCTGTGCTTCTGACCATGCTTAGTGACAATATGTTCCATTCACACATCCAGCCACTTCTTTGGACACTGACCTCAGCCTTTCTCTTAATTACTCTTTGCATCTCAAACCAGCACTCTGTGCTGGTTATCATGACCAGGCAATTAGCCAAAGCCTCATTAATAATAACTTATTAAATACTACTATAGATAATGAATAAGTGCCTACAGAAAAATCAACTGCACTTCTGTCCTTTCTTCTCTTCAAAATACAAATAGATATGATTCACAGATTATAAAACAATATAACAAAAACAAAGCCTCGTTTTCTCTTCCATATAAATAAAACAAGACTAGCACCAGTGTGAAGCAGAAACAATGCAATGGAAAAAGTGGAAAATAGAGGAATAAGCAGAAAATAACAGTATCTTGCAAACGGATAACCCACAGCAAATTTCATAGTAGTGAAAACGACAAATTCAGGAAGAATGAATGGAAAGTGTGTGTTTGTGTATTTATATGGAGGTGGGGAGGGAGCAGGAGAGGGAGAGCCGATCTTTGAATCCTTTTGAAAGTTGATTGTCTGGGGAAAAAAACATATCATGCCATCTAGTGGTAAGAAAATAAGCTGATTACTTTTAATCAAATAAAACTTCCTTCATTAGAAAATAGGCAAATTCATTAACTTGGATCTTGATGTGGCAATTTACCCAGTAGTTAAAATTTAAATCCCATGGCTGTATTTTAACTTTTTCACCCATAATAACAAATAATGAGAGAGCCTTGCAGTCAGAGATAGAATGACTCCTATTCCTTTTTCTACTAGGTCATTTAATCATCCTGTACCTCAGTTTCTCTCACAAAGGGGCATGATAGCTAAACTCTTAGCTTCTAGGTATCAAACTCTGAAATTCCTTGTTTCATAGAAAGCAGTAGGTCCATAATAATAAATGTAATAGTAAATTTTACTATTTGTTTCCTACAAATAATAAATATAAAGATACTAAAATATTGCTCCCATAGTAAGGATTCTCCTGTCTATTGTGCTTTCCTGTTCCAACATCAAACTACCATCCTACTGATTGAACGCCTAATTATTTTTCTAATCTATTCTCATGTCCACATATTATTATTCTTTTCTTTTGAAATTTTAAAAACTCTTCTTCAAAGAACAAAAGACATTAGAGTTTAGGAATATAGTGCCCTATTTTAATGTATCATGAAATATAATTTCCCTTTTCTCCAAACATTCTCACTGATAATACATTCCATGGTGACCCTGTTAATTAAATTTAGAAAAGACATTAAAACTAGCATTTAACTGGAGCTGTTCAGAACATTTAATCTCTAAATAAGTAGTTTATCCCCATAACTGAAAAACAGGAATGCTGATTTTTGCAAAAATGAAAAAAGTTTCTTGAAATAACTCTTTCATTATTCTAGATGTGGTAGAAAACCAGCAAAATTTTTTTAAAAAGTAACTGTTTAAAAATGTCAGAATGATCTGGAAAAAGGCTTTTCAGTCGGATACCTGGCTTTCTCCACATCACACCCTGCCCTTCACCTCCATTCCCAATGAAAGAAAGGAAGAATAATAAGTAGCTCTCTAAAGAGTACAAGTATTTAATTCAAGAGTGTGTTTAACTGAAAAGCCAGCCTCAAGTCGTCTTACTATGTCTTCCCTGTTGACAACATAGTGTGTCGCAGATGAAAGTATAGACAGAATAAGTGGGTCTCTTTCTCAAAAGTAGACAATAGAAAATAAATGGAGACAGGACCCAGCAACTGGCCTGGCTGGACTGACTCTTCCCCACTATATTGTTGGAACCAACCAGGGGAACACCAGCCGCACAGTAGGACCCTGCAGAGGGTGCACATGATGGACAAGGGGATGACCAGCATGGAAAAGTCTGAGGCAACATTAACAATACCGCCAGCGGGTGGTAAGGCAGGAGAACCAGCCTTGTGCTTGGGGACAAAGACACACAAAGCAGGGTGGTCGGGCCACCTCTTTCCTTTCTTTTTTTCAATCTTTCTTTTCTCTTTTCTAAATGTCTGGGGAGAACTTAAGCCACAGAAAACTAATCCCCTTCCATAATTCCTTGCTTACTCCTTTTTTCTTTCTTTCCTACTCTCTCTTCTAGTTTCTCAAAGCTTGCATGATCATCCTTTGTCTTTCAGTCTTGCTTCTATCTTATTTTCAATGATCTTTGTGTTATACACTATCCTTCTTAGATTTCCCCACCATAGTGTATAACCAGTCTACCAAGGAAAACATTTTGCATGGAAACTCCTAATTTAAAATCCTAATTTACGGTTTTGTTATATAACTGTGGATTTTGCTCCTATGATTCAAGGTACAAAATTAATGTTACTGTTTATTAGTTTCTAAACTGTGTTTGAAGCTATCATTATTGCTAATTATACTTGTTTAGTAGGATGTCATATCTGTTCTGTTACATTACTGGTAAGTTCTGGGGTGATAATCTCATCACAGCACAACACCAAAAGACGGGGGACTGAGCCAAACAGATACCAACATCTCACTCTTAATTAATTGGGAAGGTAGGATCTTAGGACAGAAACAAACAAAGAGCCTCCTACACACTGAAGACATCCCAGGAGAAAAGACTTTTCCTGCAAAAGCCTTGATACTAGTGAAATGGTTACCTACTACAAAAATTACAAGAATTAACACAGAAAATGAAAAACTTTTGAAATAGCAAAATGCAATCTCAGACCTCCAACCAACCCAGAAGTCCAGGAGACAAGAAGATAGAGAAAAATGGAAAACACATACCTGAAATTTCTGAAACGATAGCAATTTAAGTAAAGAAACAAGTCCTGGAGGCTACAGAGCAAATAATTCAGAAATCTCTCAGGTAAAAAAAAAAAAAAATGACAATCATAATGAAGTAATTCATCCACAAATGTACTGTAGACATACCTTTTAAAAAGAGAGAGAGAGAAAGGATTGGAAAATAGTGAAAATCTTGAACCAACAATGTAGTAAAGGAATAGGCTGCGTGTAACAGATTCAAACAGATATCCAAGAAATTGAAAATTTCATTGAAAACTGGTAAAACTGCTTTACTGAAACTGAAGATTGACTTTCAGAACTTGAAGATAGGATTTCAGCTAGTGATCACAGAATAAAAGACCTCTTAAAAATAACAAGGGATCAGGCAATAACAATTCAACAACTGCAAGCTTGTATAAAGAAACAATATATTTTTGATAGGTGTCATGAAAAACAGGAGTGTCAACACATATGACACAAAAAGATTATTTGCAGAAGTAATACCAATTTCCCAAGCATTGAAACAGAATCTAACATACACATTAGAGAGGTATATAGAACTCCAAATAGCCATGACCAAAATAAATGTATACCCAAATATATAATAGTCCGGATCCCAGAAATTCAACACAGAAACAGAATATTAAAACCAATTAGAGAAAGAAATGAATCACCTAGAAAGGGAAGTCCATCAGAGTCACAGCAAGCTTCTCAAATGTAGACCCTCAAGTCAAGAATAGCTTTGAGTGACATATTTCAAGTCCTGAAAGAAAACAATTTCCAACCCACATTGAAGTACCCTGAAAAATTATCTTCCAAAATTAATGGAGAAATAAGATACTTCCATGATAAAAGAACAACCAAAGAAATCTATGACCACAAAACTTACCCGACAAAAAATACCAAGACATCTTGTAGACAGAGATAAAAATGATCGTAGTTCCAAGAACAATAACAGAAAGAAACCACCAGGCAGAGAGAGCAATTAAAACAGAGAGAAAAAATAGGAACCAATGACAAGAAAACATCACAAGATGAGCCAATACATATGAGTAATAATCATCAATTTAAATGGCCTCAATTCAACCATCAAAAAAAACACACACTGGCAGAATGGATCAAGAAAAAAGATCCAGCACTATGTTGTATACATTTAAATCGAAAGGAAACTCATAGACTCATAGACTGAAAGTCAAAGGATAGAAAACAACACCCCATGCAAGAGGAACCCAGAAAAAAGAGGGTTGTGTTTACAGACAATGTGAACTTCAAACCAAAAATGATCAAACGTGATAAAGAAGGTCACTACATGCTTGTTTAATGAAAACTTCAAGAAGAAATAACAATCAGAAATATATATGTATGTATATATGCACCAAATAGGTGAGCTCCCAACTATATAAGACAAATATTAACAGACATAAAAAATCAAATTGTAATGGGAGAACTTAACACCCCATTGTCACTAAGAGATAGATCAACTGACAAAATTCAGCAAAGAAATATCAGAACTGAATCAAACCTGTGAACAGACTTAGTAGATGTTTACAGATTCCCCCAACAATATCAAAATACACATTTTGTTCAGCTGCATTCTCTAAAATCAACCTATATTAGCCCATAGTACCTGCTTAAGTAAATGCAAAAGAATTGAAATTATCCCATGAATATTATCTGACCATAGTGCTATGAAATTAGAAATTAATGACAAGAGACACCACAAAACTCCATAAACACATGGAAATTAATGACACCCTCTTGAGCAACCAGTGAGTCACAGATGAAATTAAAGAATAAATTAAACAATATCTATAATTAATCAAAATGCAAATAAAACATACTGAAATGTGTGGGATGCAATGAAAGCAGTCCTAAAGGGGACGTTTATAGTGGTGAGTTCTCACATCGGGAAAACAGAATGAGAACAAATAAGCTAATGTTACACCTCAAGCTCCTGGAAAAGAAAAGCAAATAAGCCCAAAGTGCATCAGGAGAAAACTATAGAGATCAGAGCAGAAACTAATGTAATGGAGACTAAGAAAACAATACAAAGAAGTAATTAATTGAAAAGTTGGTTCTTTGAAAGAATAAATAAAAACAATCAATCCCTATCCAATCTTATCAAGAAAAGAAAAACCTCAAATTCATGCAATGAAAACTAAAAAGGGTGAAATCACTACAAATCCTGCGGAAATTCAGAAGATCATTAAACACAAATTTCAAACTTCAAAAATCTCTATTCACATAGGATGGAAAACACAGAAAATGGACAGATTCCTAAATACATATGAATTACCAAATCTGAATCAAGAAGATAAAAAATATTGAATAACCCAATATCAGTTAATGAAATTGAACACATAATTAAAAGCTTGCCAACAAAGAATAGCCCAAGTCCTGACGGATTCACTGCTGAATTCTACAAGCAAATTTGAGATTTGCTTGTAGAATATTTGCCAATATTCTTCAAATTCTTTAATGAAATCAAAAAGGAAGCAATTCTTCCTAACTCATCCCTGGAGGCAATTATCACTCTGATAACAAAACCAGAGAAATCTATAACCAAAAAAGAGAACCACAGGCCAATCTCTATCATATAGATGCAAAATGCCTCAATAAAACAGTATTAAATAAATGCAGCAAATCATCAAGAAGATTATATACCGTGACAAAGTGAGATTCATCCCAGGAATTCAGGAATGTTCACACATATGTAATTCAATAAATGTAATGCACTATTCCAACAGCTCCAAGGACAAAAATCACATGATTATCTCACTTGAGGCATAAAAAGCTTTGCACAAAGTCCAACACTCTTTCATGATAAAAACTCTACAGAAAATCAGAATAGATGGTCTCTACCTCAATCTGATAAAAGCCATCTGTGATAAACCAACAGTCATTATATTATACAAAAAAATGAAATATTTTTCCTCTAAAACTAGAAACAATACAGGGATGCCATGTACCACCACCCCTATTCAATATAATTCTAGAAACATTAGCCAGAGCAATTAGACTAAAGAAAGAAATAAATGGAATAAAGATAGGAAAGGAAGAGTTAAATTATCGTTATTTGCAGATGACATGATACTATACACAGAAGACTCAAAAAATTCTACCTAAAGACTTCTAGAGTTACTAAGCAAATTAAGCAACATAGCTGGATACAAAGTCAACACTCAAAAATCAGTATCATTCCTCTACACAAACAAAAAAGTCACTGAGAGAGAAATTATGGAAACCATGTCTTTCACAATAGCATCCAAAGAAAATGAAATACTAGGGAATGATCTAACAGAAGAAGTAACAGATCTATACATTGAAAATTATAGTACTCTAAAAAAGGAGATAGAAGAAGATATCAGAAAATGGAAAGATATCTCTTTTTTATGTATGGAAAGAACCAACATAGCAAAAATGCCATACTCCAAAAATTGTTATACAGATTTAAAGTAATCCTGATTGAAAACCATTAGCATGTACTAGAACTAGAGAAAACATTTCTAAAAGTCATTTGGAATCAGAATAAACAAATAGAATAGCAAAGGCAATCATAGGCAACAAAGCAAGCCAGGAGGCATCACCAATGGCTGAGTCAAATTATACTACATGGCTACTGTGATAAAATCAGCATGGTACTGGCAAAAAATAAATAAGTAAATAAATAAAACAGACCTGAGGATTTATGGAACAGATTAGAAGATTCAGGAATAATTACAAACACACTCACCCACCTTTCTTTGATGAAGGGACAAAACATGTTCACTGGGAAAAAGATGGCCTTTTTAATATATGTTGCTGGAAAAAATGGTTCTTTGCATGCCTAAGACTAAAATTAGACCCATGTATGTTGCCATACACTAAAGTCAAAATAGATCAAAGTTCTAGATATTAAAACAAAAACACTAAATGAACTCCAAAAGAAGGTAGGTAAAAAATCTTGAAGACATAGGTATAGTCATAGACTTCATGAACAAAACCTCGATTACATAGTCAATACTTCAAAGAATCAACAACTGGTATCACATCTTATTAAAAACCTTTTGCACATCAAAAATAATCACCAACAGAGTGAAAATACAACCCACAAAGTGGGCAAAAATTATAACCAATTGTCCCTCAGACAAAGTACTTCTATCTACAACATATAAAGAATTAAAAAAACTCAGGTCCCTCAGATTCAAAGACTCAATCCAAAAATGGGCATCTGAGATGAATATACACTTTTCAGAATAGAAGTACAGACAGAAAATAAATATATGAAAAAATTCTTAACATCATTGGCCATTCAAGAGATGCAAATTAAAACAACACTGAGATTCCATTTAATTCCAGAAAGAATAGCTGTCATCAAGAAATCAAATGCTGGAGGAGCAGTGGAGAAAAAGAAACCTTTCTTCACTGTTTTTAAGAGGGTAGACTGGTGCAATCACTGTGGAAATCAGTAAAGAGAGTCCTCAAAAAACTAGGGTAAGAGATTCCATTTGACCCAGCTATTCCCCTTCTGGGTATCGTCCTGGAATATTTAAAAACATCATGCAGACAATGGTGTATGTGCACCCATGTTTCTACCAGCATAATTTGAAACAGCTAAATCTTGGAAACAACTCAAATGCCCATCAACTGAGCAATGGATAAAAAAAGATGTGGTATTTTTATACTATGGAGTACTACTCAGCCATAAAGAAGGATAAGCTTTTATAGGTAAATGGATGCAACTGGAGACCATACTCATGAGTGAAAAAAAATCAGACTCATCCATGTGTAAGTGTCATATTTTGTCCCTGGTGTGAGAATTCGAAACAGTAAATAATGTCTAAAATGTACAATAGATATTGTGAAATAAGAAGAAATTGTTTAAGAAGAAAAGGAACAAAGGGGAAAAGAAGAAAGGGGAAACTGAGAAAAACAATCTAGCTGTACTATTAGTGTCTCTTAGTTTACTGAAAAGCAAGGTTTGTGCTAACACCAATTGGAGAATTTTTATGTCTATGTTTTATACTGAGTAACTACTTTGAAGATGACAATAAACAATGTGCTAACTATTCTTATTCTCCCAATCTTTTGTTATAAAATTCTGTTTTATCTTTTTTCCATAAAATAAAAAATAACATAAATGGAATAAGCTTCAGAATGAAAAGTACCTATATTAGTATTTTATAAACACACAGAGACCAGTAGGTAGTTTCATGGTGAATATTCCTTATGTTCTTCTGATAAAAATTCATGAGTAAAATATTTTTACTAAAACAGGTTTTATCACTTTATTTCTTTGTAGAATTCTTTTAACTTCTCCAGACATAATTGAAGCCTTCAACCTCCCCAAATGTATCCAGACACTTCATTTTATTCTTTAGCACCTCATATTTCTATTTTCTGTCTAAGCATTCGGCCTCCTATATATGTACTTGTCTTTCTATTTCATTATAATGATGATTATATGAGGCAGAAACTTTATCTTAAACCTAGATATAATAAGCACTCACAAAGCCTTTATTGAATTGAATGGACTGTGTTAAACAGAAAGTGTCACTAATAATAAAATCAGATTCGTGTGTGGAATTGAACCCTGAGACTTCACATTGAGTTGTAATCCTAGCATCAGTTTTTTTTTTTTTATTGTGAGACAAAATCTCCCTAAGTGGCTAAATCTATGCTAAGCTTGAACTTGAAACCCTCCTGCTATGTCTGAAGCAAGCCAGCCTTGAATTTGTGGGTCTTGCACTCCTCCTGTTTCGGCCTCTCTTGTGCTGGAATTACAACTGTGCATCTCCATGCATCACTTCTAGGACCAGATGCTTCTGTCACACTCGTATCTTTTAAGGGGAGATGGATTTGCCATAGGAGGCCTTCATAAATGAAGTGATCATTCCATTACATTTGGAATTGCTAGAAAATACTGCTTTCCTGAGTGTTCAGATTGTAAGCAATGAGGTTCTCTGCTGATTATTACTGAACACTTGTGATAACTAGGGAAGGACTAGGAATTTGTCTTCCTTGAGGTCTGAGGCAAGAATCAGTGGAAATTGTTTGCCTCGTTTTCAGGTTATTCTGTGCCGGAATAAAACCTTGTTTAGCTTCATGCACTTTATTCTTTCTCTTCATCCAAAGTAAAGAAAAGATCTTTAGCATAATAGCTCATGGAAAAAAAAAACATTGTAAAATTTAGGCTGAGAAAGATACTGTTTTATTGTTATTGATGTTCTAACTGCAAGTAGTTCATTTGAGAAAAATAAATCTCAAAGAACAACCTAAGCTTATTCCTAGAAAAAAATTGATCTATTCCTATAAATGAAGCCAGGAATGAAAGCCTCAGAGACTCTGACTTTGACATGCTACTAAACAAAAGCCAGGAGGGGTGAGGGCCAAGGGGTAGAAAAACCAGCAGCCTGGTGACCACCAGACTTCTATCTGAAGCTAACTCTATCTGAACTAACAAGTTCTGTGGTGGAGAAATACTTGGCAGTATCTGCTCAATCTCATGCATCTTTATAGTAGGCTAATGTTAAGATTATTTTCCAGGAAGGTCATCTTTCTGGCTGTGGTCTACATCATATATCCTTCCATTGAAGAAATAATGAATGACTACTGTTATAGTTCTAGGGTTTCTAGGCAAGAGTTAAGCAGTGCTCGGGTAGGTACTCATTAAGACATAGACAAATTCAATATCAAAAGTAACAGAAGAGCCACTTTACTCTTCTAACATTTGCTTTCTCCCATGAATGAATTACTTTATGAAATCTTAGTCATTTAGTAGAAAGAGCACTTTTTGTCTCCTCCAGTGGGTTATCCACGGATGGAAGACAATAGTGGTACAGTTTTATGTGATACCAGTTGTTGATTTCTTGAATATAGGAAGAATAGTTAGAAAAACTATTCTTCCTATATTCTCCCTGACCTTATTTCACCCAGAAATAGCATTTGCCCCATATACAAATTCTATGTGTGAAAAAGCTTTGAGTTTATGGCACATGGAATGATGCTGATACTCAAGGAATTCAAAGAATGTATCTATAGGAACCATAGCTGTCATGATGGAATGTACAGATAATTGAGGAAGGTGTGATAAATTTTGCTGATGATTTTAAATAATAATATTCACTATCCACTGAGTTTTGATTAGGTGCACGTTATAGTAGATTCCCTTATCTATTGTCTAATTTCTTTCTCACAAATGTGCCACAATATTGGGTATTCCTAGTCCAATCCTTTGGACAAAATAATAGAATCTACAGTTGGGGAGACTGCTTTGTCCAAGGTCACAGTGGAAGTGAGTGGCAGAACCAGCAGTGTAAGCCAGCTCTGCCAGCACCCAAGGTCCTGAATTCAACTCCCTATTAAAGGTCAGTTTCTATTCTTCCCTAGGGGTGTGGTTTGAAAATTTGTTTGTTTACATTTTGTGTTTGTTTATGTGAGGAGAGGAATATAGTTTCACTACAGATAATTTACAAAGTGCTCAGGTAGTGTTAGAGTATTCCAGATAACACAAAGAATGTTATAGAAAGGTTCCAATAAAATATTTTTAAGTCAAGGATATATTTGCCATATTTTTCACTGAAGGACCAAGATTCCTTTTCTCCGAGGATCCAAGTTTTCAGTGGTTCACTTTCTGGTTCCACCCATGTAGCTCCCAAACCTCAAGCTTGATTGGTCCAAAACCAAGCACTCATTTTCTCTAACCCAACTAAATGTTCTCTTCTTCCTTCTTTTATGATTAATCTCGACTGAAGGAACCAATAGAAATCTTTGAAATCAGAAATTTGAGAATAGTTTTAACTTCTCCTGATTGTGGTAAACCCCTTGCACATCTGATTTTTGTGACCCTTCTATTTCTCCAGATTCCCTTTCTGAGCTTTATTTGAAGCTTCTCCTTTGACAGTTGTTCCTTCCATGCTATTATTTCTTAGGTTTTAATTCTACTTTCTCTTCTCTCTTTGGATTTCTCCCCTTATGTAATTTCATTAATATCTATTGTATTGAATATCATCTTATACCAATAAATCCTAAATGTGTCTTCACTCTGAAGCTTTATCTCCCCTTCTCCCTCTCATTCTTAGAAGTATAGATCTATAAAACAAAATTTTATTATCTTCTCCCCATCAGCTGCCTTCCTCCATTTATGTAGTCAAGCTAGAAATGTGATATTGTTTTAAACCCAGTCCTTCCCTCCTCACCTAAGCATCAGACCACTCACAAGTCCTTTCGGCACATCTCCTAAGCGCTCTCAAAGTTTTCCCATTTAATATCACCCCCTCTACAGCCTCCCTAGCTGAACTCCTCCCGTCATCAATCCCTTTCACATCCGTTACTCCTAGCACCTTAGTTCATTTCTTGCCCTTCCTATTTATTCTTCCTGCTACCCACTGATTGGTTTTTCTAAAATAAAACCTAATACTCATTTACTCTAAATTTTTCCATCTTGACTTTGTTCTTAGGAAAAAGACCAATTTCTGAGTGACAGACTAAATGCTTCTGCTTCCTCAAAATTCATACGCTGAAACCCTAGGCTCCGTTGTGATGGCATTGCAGGAAGGGGCTTTGGAAGGTAATAGTGTTGTCAGGATAGTCTTGAAAGGGACTCATGCCTTTATACAAAGGACCCCAGAAAGCTGTCTGTCCTTTTTACTGGATAAGATAACGATGACAGGTTGCTAGTTTTCAGCCCAAATGAGAGCTTTCGCCAGAAGCCCTTGATGCTGGCATGCTCATTGGAGATTCTTAACCTCCAGAAGTAGCAAGAAGTTCATTCCTTTTGTTTGTAAGCCACATCAGTTTATGGAACTTCATTTGAGAACCCCAGACTAAGACACTATGTATTATGGCTTTAAAATACTTTATCTCATTTTTATTCATCTCTCCCTCCTAGTTGCTAACTTCTGCTTTCTAAATTATCAATATTTAAATGTCTAGGTTTTTGGAAGATGCCACATACTCTCTGGGCCTATTTATAAAGTGATGTACCAGCAACAGTTTACTGTCACCTTAAGAACTTCATTTGATCTTTAAATTTAACTAGTATGTCCTCTAGGAAGCCTTCTGAAGAGCCCTCTCCTCAAAGTCCAAGATAATTGTCTTTGCATGCATCTCCATGTGCCAAGTACTCCTCCTCTTAGTTTTTATCAAATGATATAGAAGGTTTTCAGTATTTGCTACATAAATGAGTACTAATGAGTACTAATGAACACATGATGAAGACTAAGACTGGATTATGTTTGGAGCTTGATCCTCATGTAGATTGTGTGGGGTGCGGTGGCTACCGAAAGTAGCTAACAGAGAGCAAACAGCTGATTCTACTGCTCAGTTCTAATCTATAATTCACAGCCAGAAGGCACATTACGAGTGATTTAAGCAAACCACTGCACTTTAATGAAAACACACCCCATGATATCCATGACATTTGCTTTCTAAGTCAATACTGTTCCTTTACAGTATACAATCTATTGATTATGTTGAATTTCACCTGATCCAATCCAAAGAATCAGAGCCTTTTCCAGCCTGCCATAGAGATGAATTCATCATAGTCAAAAACATCTTACGAATGCAGGGAAACATGAGAGTAGCAGCCTCCTCTGCAAGTTTGGGGACCTTCTCTTGCTTTTTCAGTCATTTCTGAAGCCAGCAGATGATGGTGGGTTGCACTTATGGGATCTCTTTTATTTTCCTCTTGTTCATTCTGCTTTCCAAGATATTACCCACTAGCCACATGCGACTATATAAATTTAAATTAACTATATGAAATTAAATTGAAAATTCATTTCCTCGTTCATGCAAACCACATTTTAAGTGCTCAGTAACCGTATACAGCTCACAGCTACCGTGCTAGACAGTGCAGAAGAGGAAAGTCACGCAGAGATTTTTAAAGCTAAGCACAGTGTCTTCTGTCAAAAAGCAAGGAGTTGGAAAGGAAGAGTCTTAAATGGGGAGTTTAAGGCAAGAAATTAGAGAGAAAGGTTTTTTTTTAAAAAAATACGTGATAGCCATACAACAATTATTTTAAGAAATGTTGCTTCTCTACCTCATTATATAATGAAAAATCTGGGATGAGATAGCATGAAAGTATTTGTGACCCATGGTTGAATATAATAATGATTTTCTCTTAAAAGTCAATATTCCAAACATAAATATAAAAAACCCCACATTTTTCCTTTCATTGCCAAATGAACATCCATTGATCAAAAACTCAATCAGAGGTAGTAAAACGGTTTTTTAAATTGTCAGGGCCAGTAAAGCCACTAAAATGCATTTTTGGTCAATACGCAAAGAGCTATTTGAACTTGCTGAAAAAAATAAAATTTCACTGAGTGGCTGTTTTCCAAGTAATGTAAATCTGTTTTAACAGCAAATGGAAAGTCATATGTTACAGGTGATATATTTCAAATATTTTTTTCTATTTTGTACAATATTATCCTTAAAATGCTTATTTTATTTTAAGTTTTTCATTCAATTTAATGCACTCAAATAAATTTCATTAAGAAAAATAATTCAAGCCATGTCTAGTAAATGAATATGATCTTTCTATGTAAGATGAACTAAATGAAATTACCAAAGTTCTGTGATTCTTTTTCATTACAAAAACAGCAGTCTCCTAAGGTCAAAATACTGAATATAGGAGAAAAGTTTTATTTTATCTTTGTATAAGTGGACCTGGGATGAGATTGCTAAAATGCTTTAAGTAGAAGAGAAATTTGAAAGTATCTCTTCTAATCTTCAGATATGATAATTTTCTGAAATTTTATTAAATAATTTTAAAAAGACAATAATACCTACCACACAAATCTGCTATTGATTTTCAAACTTCAATTAATTAAAGGACTATATTTATCATAGCTGTAGTATATTGCATCTGAAGTTGAACTTTTGGTTTTGTATTTTGACAATTTAAAAGAAAATCTTCTCTACCACCTAAAATGGTCATGAAGAAAGCAGTAAAGAATGTTTTTTGTTTTTTTGTTTGTTTGTTTGTTTGTTTCAGTTTATGAAAGGACAGAGATGGGACTGATTTAAGGATGCAGAGCACACTTGAGACAGTGTGACCTGTGACCTGAAATATGGTCATGAATGTAGACTGATTGCCAGCAGCTGTAACTTTTTGGATTCATGGTTCATGAAAAGGGCTGACTTCCACTAAGGAAATTACTGGATTGGAAGAGCCACTGCAAGTGGAGTGATTCTGGATTCATCAGAAACGGCTGAGAGAAAGAGCGCCACCAGCTCTTACCTCCAACCTCCGTAGCTCTCCCAGTTCAGAGAAGTCTCACTCCACATCTCCGTAGCCCACATTTGCAGTTGGAGGAATCCAGGTACCTATCCTGCCTGAGGAGCTCCTTGTGTCGCGCCTTGGACAACTGAACTTTGGAAGCATTCCTGGCTTGCCTTGCCACAAAAAGAGAGGTATTTCCACGCTCAGGACCAATGGCCTGTGCCATCAAAATTTCTGTCTGTGAGACAAGAGGGCATGGAAAAAACCTTATACTGCTAAATGGCCCTACACTTATAACATAAGGTGCCCTGGGAACATCACATTACAATGAGCGTCTCACCTTATGAAGATTAATTTCTACAGGAAGCAGCAAAACCCTGACAATGTTGTAATTGGGGGAACATTCAGAGCTCAGTTTTTGGATGCACTTCCACTGATCACATTGCCCTCCAGTGCCATCAAAACAGTCTAAGGTAAGATGGAGCTCAGAAGGTAACAGGGAAGTCTGATGATCAAGGATGGAGTTCAACTGCATGTCTAACTTTCTGTTATCATAAGGAAGAGGGGGCCTCACATATATACATTATTAAAAGGGTCTGGAGTATATACACAAATTCTATCTCTAGAGTGAGATGTGAGACCTCAGCAGCAAAAGCGTCTGTACTTGATTTTGCTTCACACTGTTCTACTCATGTATTTATCAGATACTTACGCAAAATGATTATATCTAAACAACAAGTTTGACATAAAGAAAACGGTAGTATAGAACTTCTGACCTGAATTTAGATATAGAAACTGACTGTGTTCTTGGAAAAAAAATCTCTGAAACCAAATGCTATAGGGAACTTACTTAACAAGACTTAGAACTGTCAAATGTAACAATATCCAATAGTATTTAAATTATCTGCCCAAATTATTTAATTTTTTGTAAGAACTGGTTTAATAGAATTTTAACACTAAAATTGAAATTACAGTCAGGGATTTAGCTCAGCAGCATAAGCTCCTGCCTGGCAAGTGTGAGGTTGTGAATTTAATCCCCGGTACCTAACTAAACAAACAAACAAAATCATAATTACATGCAATTATTGTGTATTATATGTTTAATAAACTATTTCTTTAAAATATGTTATGATAATTGTATTTAATACACATTTTGTATTAGCACAAACTATTTGCACTGAAGAAAAACTGTCACACAATAATGATGAATTAGTAAATATTGTTTTCACTGGCCATAGTTGGAATGATTGGAACGTCAAAAACTAATGAATGCAACTGGTGAATGACATTGAATATATATTTTAAAATAATTTTGTTGTGATGCCATAGATAATAAAAATCTGAACAAATGAAAACAATTTATGGATACCATAAGAGTTAATTAGCTGCCAACTCTCTATTAAAAGACAAAAACTGAGCATTCACGCTAACTTAAATGTATGAATTGTTTTTCCACAATTCTTGTACAAATAATATTTCCAGCCATTTTTCAGATAGATACATTTTAGACTGCATATTATATGATACAGTTGTTGCTATTAATTTTATTAGGTTTGGTTGTGCTTAAGTCTATATGGTTTAGTATGTAGGAGTAAAATTATATTCTTGAGATTAATGATGTTTTCAGTCAAAAGGTAAAACAAACATAGCAAAATATTTATAATTGTTAAATCTAGTAACTGTGTTATTCATTGTACATTTTAACTTTTGTCTTCATTTGAAAATATTTCCAAATAAAAATTTTATAACAAATATTTACTTTCTCAAGTATTAGTTAATATGAAGTAATAGGGTCAAAATCCACCCTTAGTACTTAGGTATGACTTCCTAAATGGTCTCAAACGTATCTCTTCTCTCACTGAATGTTTATTATATCTTCCCTTAATTGTCCTCCCTAACTCAAATCCCATTATTTATGTGGTGTGCCATGGCCTTACCCAGGCACCAACTAAATGTACTGAGGTAAGAAACATTTTTATAAGAGAAGCCACACAATTAAGAGAGGGGAGAAAATATGCACAAACGATGAGGTTTTTCTTGGGGTCTCAGTACAGGTCTTAGTCCAGTAGATTGCAAATCCAGATGATTAAGGGCCATTTCTTGCAACTACGACTTCTTTACCAATGTATGGCCCTATGGATGGAATGCTATGTTCATGGGAGACTATCTTCTATTTCTGGTCACCATCATGGGTACTGAGAGGCCTTCATTGTAAACACAGTTCAATACAGAACACAGAGAATATCTGCATGAGTGAAACAACAGGAACCATCTCATGTTGGGCTAACAATGATGCAACCCACTACGTCAAATGACTGTTTCAATCACACTTACTTTCATTCACTTCTCATCTAGGGAAACGTTCTCAACCAGTAAGCCTAATTTTTAAACAATTCTCCCAAAAATTATCATCATAAAGAATGTGAACTTTGAAGTGATTCTGGAAGAAATGAGCAAGATGACATTTAAAAAGAAAGGTGGCAAGGAGGAAATAAATGCATAACCATGGTAGATCATGGAGTTAAAAAATGCATATCATTCTGTGGGGCTGTGATGCTACTTACTATGAGCCACTCTGTGTCTTACACTCAGTTCAAGAGCTATAAGGATGAATCAGTTAAGTCACTCACAGGTTAAACAGATTAAATCGAATTTGTATTATATACCAGACACTGTCATGTGTAAGAGATAAGGCATAGTTCTATTCCTCTTGCTCACTGTTGGGAAATTCGGGTGCACTGTCCACTAGTGTGCTGTCTTGGGGAGCAGTGGTAGGTAAAAAGGGTCTGACCTGAATTGTGGATCACTATCAGTGTTGACAAGAAAGTACTTTGTATATCTTGCCACATCTTTTCTAGTGCCTATGAAATTGAACAGAACAGTTGCTGCCAAAATGATTGTCCGATTAGAAAAGTTCAAAATGACATACTTAATGAAGGGAACGTTTTCAATACTCATTTACCTTGTATGAGAAATAATTGTTGTTCAAAAATAAGAGATTATGGTAGCTTAATCTGAAAAATTTGGCTAAAAGTAAAACATTTAAGTGCTAAAATTAAGCAATTTCAATTTTTAAAATTTGCATTTTGAAGTCAAAATGTGGGTGATCTGTGGATAATTGCTGTATTATGGAATTCTGTCATTTCATTTGAAAACAAATTTTACCTGAAGTGGCCATTCCAGTTTCTCTTTCTCCTTTTTCATTGTCAGCCCATCATTAAAGATCTAGGAGATGGATGGATTGAAGGAATATGATAGTGTATGTGAACAATACCCTTTAAGTGTTCATAAAGAGATTGAAGAGTAGTGAAATGAATTATTATAGGTTGGAGCCAAAAAATAAAAGCTAGTGCAAATCTACTTAATCTTAATATCTTAATTTGGAATATATTTCCTTTAAATGAATGGACGGCATTAATCTCTTTAAATCACAAACAGAAATTTTTAAATTCAATTTTATTTAAATTAGTAAATAATTTGTTACTTATTATTTATCGTAACAAAATTCAGAATAATGAATGAAAACTGAGTTGTTAGTGTAAATGAGTTTTCCCTTTGGCCTTAGACACTGGAATATTTGCTTTTGATTGGTGCAGCACAAAAACTATAAAAATTATACAAAAATGTTAAGTATTTCCCAAGGAACAAGGCTAGAATGGATGGTTCCTGCTTCCATTTTAAAGACTTCCACATTGAAAGTTAACCTATGGAAAATTATTTTCTGAAGAAAATTATCTTTAATGGAAGTAAAATAGAAAATGGATTTACATTTCAATATATGGTTTACAGTTAAGGCTAGCTTGTTTAAAACAAGAGCTAACCACTTCTACAACTGTGATTATTTCAAACAAATATTTTCAAGCTAATGTTAAGATCATTAAATAACTTACTAAAATGTTAGGGAAATTAACACAGGCCTTATAATGTAACTCACTGTTACTAAAATATCTCTATTTTAAACTTAGAATTAGAATGCTGTGTTTACCTAATGTATGACATGGAAACACAGCACCTGAAGACAGATTTTAAGATAACATTTTACTCAATAAATATTGACTTAAAGAATAACAATTTTAAGTAGCAACAAAAAGTTTTTCACTACTAACTAGATTATATAAGGCATCAAATAATTTACTTTTTAAAAGTGAATTAAACAAGATCATTCAAATACTTGTTTTAGTGGGAAAACTTCTTAAGTATACATTCTTCTGAGACATAATACACAGTTCCGCTTCAACAAAAAAAGGAGTGTAACAGTAATGCAATTTATGAAAATTTTTTCTCCTTAGATAAAATTTATATGTCATTCTATAATATCCAACTTATTAATTTATGGAATTTCTCTACCAGTGATTGAACTAAAAATAACATGAAATAATCAAGAATCTTTGAGAGTTACATTTCAAGAAACTAAGAAATAAAATATACAGAAAATGTTAAGATTATTTCCACAATCGAGGCAACATAACAAAATTATAATTGGTTACATAATATATATTACATTATTAACAATTTAAACCTAAAAATCATTGATAAAAGACACCTTTTTGTGTGTCTACAAATGACAAATTTAAAAGAGTAATTTAATATGCTTGAAATTTTCTGTTACCTTTAATGTTTAGGTAATGAGTGTCTCTTTGTTACTGAAATTCATAACTCTCAGGATTACAAATGACCCAAATAACTATTTTAAAAACATTTTCTAAGGAGACTTCCTGCAAATGTTTCAACTCAGAAGAAGAAATGTATGTGATGAAAGGGGACATTTATGTAAATAATCAAAGATGAATATATTCTATATTAGTATTTATTAAAAATAATGTTATAAAACAAAATTATGAGAATGTATTTATTTATTTTTTTGTTTTTTAATATTCCTTGATCGCACCATGTCTCTAATTCTAGGATTACAACTTTGAAATGTTTCCATTATTTGTTTTAAGAAACAGCTTATATCTTTAAAGCTCTGGAATGGTGTAAATCATTACAGTGGTTTCACATTTTCATGGGATCAAGGAAACAACAGTAAGCTCATAAAACAGATACCACTAATTATGCAGAGGAGAAGTCATAAAGTCACTAGGAGAAGCATGTTTTATATTCATGAACACGTCATTAAAAGTTTAAGACATGCTATCAAATTCTACATTTTAATACTATACCCAACAGCATTAAACCCTCCCAACAAGAAAATCAGATTGTTTAATGATCCTTTCTTGTCACACTGGTTTTATATGTCTGCAGTTGAAGCAGATGTGGAATTTGTATTGCTCAACTATTCTTTTTAAATCACTCGACAATTAACAAATCGTTTATTCCTTACATTTAGTTTTTTTAAAAAGATCAGAAATATTCTCCAATATACATGTCTTAAATAAATTTTATTTACCGAGGTGATAACCCTTGATTCCATTTTGTGTGTATAAGTTTTAAAAATAATCACCTGTGCTTTCGTTAGAGTTCATAGGTATAATAATTAATAAAGTGAAAATTAAAACTGATATGATGAAATAGAATTTAATATGAAATTACAAGAATATGAAAATGCAAAAAAATTAGTCCTACTGATAAGAGAAATCATGAAGAAATAGAGGAATCATGCAAAATATTGCTGTTACAGAGAGCAGTTTCAAGGGATGCTCATAGAACAGCACAAATATTTACCAACATGCTCACACACATTTAAACTGTAATATTTTTGTTTTGCTTGCCTACATAGGGATTATAGATGCTCTGATATTTTAGAGTATAGTTCCAAAAATTTCCCACTTCTACACATAAGTAAATGTCTTGCATTCCACAGTTTAAGCACATCTTTTAGACAGTTCTAGAACACACACTTCCAGGGTATTTTAATGGGAATTTTACATGCTGATAAGCTTCAAGCTTAATCTCAAAGTGAAAGTAAAATATAGTCACGGCCAGTTCAGAGATAAAACCAAAAAACGCTACATAGTAAAAATTAAAGTGGTTAGTTGTTGTGGATAAGAATAAACGATGGGGAAGCAAACATGTTGAAAATATTTCAAGTACATCAGACATATTCATGCACAACATTAGATCCCGATATTAAAAAATCAGACACTTCCAGAAATTCAGTGACAGGTTATTATTGGAACTTGGTGAAGACAGCTGTGACGATGGCCATTCGTGGGGAGAAGGAAGCCTGGGCTGCTCCTCCACTGTCTGTTTTGGCAGTTTTGTCTATCATTTCGTCCTCATGCAATAATTTCTTGTTTGGTTTCCATGCATCATTGTAGATTTCAAATTATGAGCATTTATGGACAAAGTACTGAAAACATTTTTCAAGCTCTGAATTTTGGAAATCAGCATAGACAGCCTTACAATTTACCAGCTACGACATGCATGTGAAAAGGCCAGAGAATGTGTAGCATAAACATAAATAATAAACATTATAGACTACAATGTGAGCATTTCTTCTAAACTATAATTTTTCTAAATTTAAAGTAGGTAGGTAGATAGATTCTTATATGTGAATTTACCTTCTGACAAAACTATATGACTTATATGCACACAGCATCAAACACTAAGTGCCAGACATTATTCTAAGCACTAAACATATCAATTGATTTAATCTTAACAATTTAAGAGGTACATACTTTTATGGTTCTCTTTTCACAGCGAGAATGAGGTAAAGTAATCTGCCCAGGATCTCAGAGCTTGTAAATGGAGGCACTGAGATTTTTGAAAAAAATTAGACGATTTCAAAAGTCTCCAAATATGATACAATGCTGGCCATTTCACAAATCAGTTTTTATATATATAATATCTTTCAAACTACAGACTTTACATTACATATTTTCTCAAAATGCGTACACTTATTTTATTAACATCTAAAGGCTTCTCTGTGTTATACTATCTGAATCTCTGCTTAACAGCAAATCTTCAGTGGTGAACATTCAAAGGTACAATGATTTTGGCACTAAGTCCACTTAACCTTTAAACATGAAGAAATGCAGATTTGGTCCTTTGACCACTGATATATAAATATTTTTAGTGAAACTACTGGTAAATGGAGGACCATAGAACTTCTCTAAGCTTTCAGGAATCTACTTTTACAAATGCTTAGCTGGTTTTAATTTAAGTATTACAAGTGAAATACAACAAGTTGCAAGAAAATATGGTTACTCATTTGCATCTCCAATTTAATAATGCTTATAATTTTTCAGTTACCAAAGTTAGATTCAAATGCTTTTTCTTTGCCAAATGCAGCTGCTCAACCAAACGAACACTGATTTGATTTTTCTGCAGGCTACGTGCTCACTCGCTGCTTTCATGATGAATAAATAATGCCATGATGCTGTGGAGTTGCGGATCCTGCCCTTCTGTGAAAAGCGCTGCATCTGCTTATTCTCAGACATTCACAATCCTAAAGGAATAAGACACCAGAGGCCTGTGAATGAGAAGGCCTTTTCAGACTTGCAAAGCCTTCGCTCCTGAATCCACCTTAACCAGTTTGGAGAAAAGAGCTTTTGGCACCAAGTCATCCTTCAGGGAAAGACTGATAATGATCACTAAAGACATCCTAGAGGCTGCTGCCTCACTCACTTCAAAGGCTTTCTCTCTTAATCAGCATTAAATCATCATTTTGTCAGGGATCTAGGGACAGCTGTACACAATCTATTTATTTTAAAACAGATTATAGCCAGGTCTCTCTGCCAAAGTATAAACTTCTTAACGTTGCATGTGTTTCAATATCTTTTAACTTGGAACTTCTAATTTTATTTTGGTGTCCCAAATTAGCATTACTATTTCATCTTATGGACTTCACTTCCCCATTGAAACTCATAATTTTGTCAGTTATCCAGATTATTTCAGCCAAAGAACAAAATAGGCCAAAACAAAAATTTCTCGTAAATAATTTAAATATTTCAGGATACAAATATGAAGTCTGAACTTGATACATTTTGTGTGATGTATATATCAGATAATAATTACCTGATATTTCATCACGCATTTTTTTCTTCTTTAAATTATAGAGTAGATCGATGTGTCCACAGCTTTTTACCTTTTCCTTGTTTATCCCCTGTTGGTCTTGGTAAGTCCAGGAAAACTGTAAAGGTGTTTTATTGCCTAATTAAAGAAAAGTTGATATTTTAAAAAAAGATAATGGCCCTGAACCCCAAATTTTATCCCCTACCACTGGTCTATCACTTCAGTTTAATACAAAAGAAAAATGAAACACAATATTTAAGTTTAATCTCATTATTCCCAAATTTTATTTATATATATAGTTAAGTGGACACAATGTACATTAAATAAATGTAGTGTAAATTAAGTAGATATAAGCAACTAATACAAAGTCCTTACCTAGCTAAACTTGATATGAAACAATATTATTAACAGTATAAAAGGAGTGTATAGATAATATTCATTATTATATAATATTTTCTTGATATTTTAGTAACTTATTGATCATTTGTTATATATTATTATTTGGCTGATTTACTGAATAGAATAGAACATTGCTTAAATTTACTAAATTATTAATACTATTAAAGGAAAATCTATAAGTATCTCGTTTAGTCCTATAGGTCTATCATCTCTTGCTATCAACACTTTTTAAAACTCTCATGTTTTTGGCTACAAAGATAGAATGGGAAAAGTGGAGGGTTTGAATGTCTTTTGGAAGGATCCACATAATTGCTGTTCTATTCCATCACCCAGAGGAAAACTAAAAAGATCAATGAAGACAGATATATGAGTATCTCTTTTATTTATGTAAGAAAGAATCACATCTGCCATCAGAAATAGGGAATCACTGGCTTTTTTCCCAGGTTAAATGAAGTCTTAACCCTGGGTTACCAAAAAAATGTGTGCTCTAAGGATGGAGAAATACATGAATGGGAAACACAGGTAACAGTTATGCTATTTTTAAATCCTCCCCAGCAGAAGGAAAGGTCTGGCTCTGTCCATATTTAGAGTGCTGACATATTTCATAACTACTGCAAGGAAAGTCCACAAGGAGCCCTGCATCAAGACTGTTCTAGTGCATCTCAGCAGTGAGTGAACGGACATCTCCAACCAAGCTCAGATATTCAGACACACCTCGCTTTCTCTTGTCACACTCCTGATAAAATCCCTATTCTTTCCACCTTAACTCTTGAGTCTTCAAACAATTGGAAATGGTCCAGTTAGGAAGTAGTGTAACATGGTAATTGAATGCAGGAGTGCGACAATCACTTGCACTGCCTAAATTCCTTCCTGGTCTTGCCACTGCCTTAGGGTGAATCTCCAAGTGTTACTCAAGTGTTCTCTAAGTACCTGAAGGGTTGCTTTGAGAGTAAAGTGAGGAAGTACATTTGAAGGGCTAGCATAGGCTATGTCACGTGCTCAATAAATATTACATATTGTCATTACCATCTCATCATAAACAGCATTCAGATTTGAGAGGGCATGACATGAAAGCCACAAAATAATCTCCTTATTAATTATGCGATGGTATCATTCCAACCTCACCAGTTTCCATATACCATAAAAGGACAATCTTCATTGCCTCTCTGAACAAAAATGAATGCAGCTCCAAAATAACAGATAACCATTTACAGTCATGATTGGGAAAGGAGAGGAATTTACTTTTGGAGGTTGATTTATATGATGGCTGTAAGAGGCCGCCTGCAGAATTCCTGAAGAGACACCCAACTCCCAAGCGAATCAGTGGAAATCCTTCGATTGCTGCATTCCAAAACCATCATCAAAGTGTTTATTTGGTCTAAAGGCCTAACTGGTTCATCCTCTCCAGAGGTTTTTATAGCGAATAGTTTATCCTTAGGTTCAAGAATTCATATCAGCAGTGGAACTTTTTCCCATCAGAGTGAAATATTTGAGTATCAACAGTGAGGAAATAGATCCAAGCATTCCTTCATTAGACATCTCAGGACCAAAACAAAAATTCTCCTTTAAATCCTGCATGTACAAGCATTGATTCTTTGTTGTCTCTTTAGATTATTAAGCAAAGCTTTTCTCTCAGCTACTTGTTCTTAATATTTTATTAGCAGTGTATAATTTTAATTTTTTTAGAAATCAAATTTTATGGTTTTGTTTTCATGGCCAAAATTACGCAAAGTGGAAACCAGTATTTGAAATGCTAATATATCAGATTTATGAATGTTGAAGGAAAAAGGTAATGGAAAACTGAATTATTAAAAAGGACTACTTAGAACTTTTGAAACTCAAAATCTTCTTATATATACATGGAAGGAAAGAATTAACCAAAAATATATTGACTAGATACCTAATGAAATTGGATGTGGTAGTATACGCCTATATTCCCGTATATGAAAGGGGCTGAGGCAAGAGAACTGCAAATATGAAGTCAGACTGACTGCTTTAGTGAGACTCTGCCTTAAAACACACTGAGAAGGGCTGGAAATGTAGTTCTGTGGTAGTGCACTTACGTAGCATGTGTGAGGCCCCAGGTTCAATAATCCCCAATACACACGGGGGCAGAGAGAGAGAGAGAGAGAGAGAGAGAGAGAGAGAGAGAGAGAGAGAGAGAGAGAGCACATGAAATAACTAGAATAAGAAAAAGTCTTACCAAAATAAAAGCATATTAGTAGTAACTAGGAGAAATAAATGAATTGTATTTCATGTCTTATAAGGAAGATTGTTGATTAAAAATATTAATAAAGGAATATCAATGATGGTTAATAATGGCCCAAAATTATTCAGGCAATACAATCAATATACACATCATAACAGCACAAAAACGTAAAATATGCACCCAGAGGCATTATCATTGGGAGGGCTTCATTTTGCATGGCTGCCCATGGCTGGGTTTCCACTGTTGGAGACAACAGGAGATAAAAAGATTGCAGACCTGGCATTCATTCCTTCTTCTAATCCTTCCCCTTTTCATTTTCAGTCATGCTTTCCCTGGTATGTGGTCTCTTTACTCTGTCCCCAGCAAACCTGCACACTTACCCTACTTTGTCTCAAGCTTCCTTCTCAAGTAGAGCTCCTCCCCTATCAGTATGCACCTCATGGATCATTCTATGTATTCACTATAATAATCATTATATGGACAGCATGTATCTCATTCCTTAGAAATTTTCCCATTATGTAAAAGAAGCTATATGAAATATTCCATCCAAAAGAAAGAAATGAAATTACTTACTTTCTTCAACATTTAAACTTGGTATATTTAAGTAGAAGGATGTTTTATTACTTAATTTTAATACATTATTTTAGTCCATATATGAAAAATATAATTAAAACTATTAAATCATTTGATCAGCAATAAACTGTACTTCCATGCAAAACAAAGAATTATCAAGAATTAAATATCTTCCCGAAATGCTCATTTTCATGAAATGTCTATATAATTAAGGCAAAATTACATTCCAGCTTGAACTATGTGGATACTTGGTTCAATTCTCTAATTTATTTGTAAATATAGTCACCATCAGAATGACAAAATTATATCTACTATAAAGACACCTCAAAAGGTTGAGCCATCTGAGTCAGAAAATTGAAAACAAAACCAAACGTTTACTCAAAATCAAACCCAGAACTTGTTTTGAAATTCACTGAAAGAGCGACCATTTTCAGTGTCTTTGCACCCTGTGGTATGAAATGAAAGTCAAACTGAAAACATTGAAACACTTTAAGAAAGGCAGTAAAACAAAAACAAGCCCTCATGTAAGACTTTCAGATGAAAGAGTTTTGCATAAGTATTTAATCATGTGGGTCCTAGCTCAAGCCAAGCTGAACCTCAAAGGTTTACCTGGACTCATTATTTAAAATTCACAATGCAATAGAATGCATAGCATCTCCTGGGAGTATTGATGATAAAATGAATTTTGTAGGAAATTGTATGTTTACATTGAACTTATAGGTATAGTCCATCTGGCAACAAGGAAAGATACAATGCTGCATTTTTGACTGGCTGTTTGGAGGCAATTTGATTTGTAACTTTGGCATCCTCACCAATTTATCTTTGCACAAGATTTGAAGCCTAAGTCAGTGTTGAAGTTCATTTTCCTAGCTGATTTCAATTTCCTTTGGATTGTGAAATGGAAGATTGTTTTAGTAAAAGCAGTTTCGACACACTAGTCGTTTAGTGTGTAGACAAGGTATATTAATAAAATTAAATGTTTCCAGTCATAAACTGTTTATGAAGCATAAATTTTATGAATCACAATTGAAATTTGATTATTATAGTGAGTCAGTTAAGAATGCCAATCTGCAAAGAAATTTTTGATCTTGGAATATTTTAGAATTGATTGTATGCTTGATTGTCTCCCACACTGGCAAACTGACCTGTCAAATCCCATATTTTCTACTGTAGTACAAAGATGAAACCAATAATCCAGAAGAGAAGAATTGAGATTTTTTTCTGCAAGATTTATTTCACAGAACACCAGCATCAGTTTTCCTGACATTTTGTCTAAAGAATCCCTGGAGATTATAAACTAAATAAATTGGCACTACCAAGCGGTTGCCCTAACATAATTTGGCATAATTCCAGAGCTGATTTTATTTCTTCTTCCTTTTGGAAGGTGACAGTGCCTCTTCCCCAAGACAGGATATCCAAGCATACTATATACACACCCTGAAAAATCATGCTTACAACTGTCACATGAAAGAATTTACAGAGTTACATTTCCACACTGTTTTGGCTTCCTCCATATCCTGACAAGAACCAGACTATATGTTTCACTTGTTCTGAAGCCATATATAAATAAAAGAATGATATAAAGAATAAAACAAACTGCTTTCCAAAAACAGGGCCTGTAAATCACACAGTGTAGGAGATTTTGCTTCCAAAACATCTAAACTCTTTCTGGGTGCCAGTAATATCTACCACACAAGAGTCACTGAATTACCCTCGATAAAGACTGATTAATCTCACAAAAGGCTCGTGATCAGCTCAGTGACAGAGCATGTGCCTCTTCTCTGAGTACAATCCACAGAACCAGAAAGGGAAAGGAATTTTACAAAAGGTAATTACAAAACAAAAGATATAATTAAATTTATAAATAAAGGTCTAGGCAACAGTATCTTAAGGAGTTTATCACAGATGCAGCTATATACACAAAAAAGTACTTAACAAGCCTTAGAAAAAGGACTCTCTTGAGAACTGAAACAATGAGAACATTAAATCAATATTGATATTCTACTGATCATGGGGGTCGTGAGTCTTCATTAGTAACTCCATGTAATAGAATTTTAAGGTTAATAGCATGGTTTAGGTTTTTGTATTTTTTGAATTAAATAATTTTATGATAGTATAACACACATGCAGAAGTGGGCAGGTCAATGAATTTTTGTAATGTAGATACAAGTAAGTTATCACATTTAAATGAATATATCACATTTAAGTCAATAAGTATATCAATATTTATACCTTGGAAGACATCTCAAAACTCCTCCAAGTCACTTCCTCATTTTCGTTTCATAAGAAATTTTTCAAAATCACAGATCTTATGATTAATATCATAAATTACCTGTTTTGGAAACATTTACAAATGGAATCATTTCAGAAATACTGTTTTATGTCCATCATCTTTTGCTTAACATAACATTTGTAAGATGTGCAGTATTTCTGCAAGTCAAAGTTCATAAGTATTTTTATTGTTCTATAATGAACAATATGAATGATGTTCTATAATGAACATGAATGAACATGAATGAATCTGATGTTCTATAATGAACAATATGAATACATCACAACATATCCATTGTACTTCTATACACACATAGTGATGCCTAATTTTGTGCTATTAAAAGTAATATTACTTTTTTTTGGTACCAGGAATTGAACTCAGAACCTGTGTTTGCCAGGCAGGTGCTCTGCTGCTGAGCTATATTCCCAGACCTGTTATAAGTAATATTACCCTAAGTATAATTGTGCCTATCTTTTGGTGTCATTTTATGTATATTTGTTAGATGTATCTAGAAGTGGAATTTCTGGGTCAGAAGGGATATCCATCTTCAACTATAAAAGATAATGTTAATAGTTTTCAAAATGACATCCTCAGGTGACATTTCTACCAGCAGTATATGGTACCTCAGTTGCTCAGTATATTCATTAATACTTAACGTGGCCTTTTATCATTTTAGCCATTATAACAGTTATACTACTGTGTCTTTTCTGGTGATTAATGGGGGGGTCAGTTCTCCATATGCGTTATTGTCCATGGCCTGCTCTGTAAAATACTTGTTCAAGTTGTTTTATAGTTCAGTTTAACGTTAATTAGTTTCATTTACTTCTGCATTAAGGTAGAAATTTTATATTTATGAAAGACCAACTCAAAGGAGTCCTGTGCTGTCACATAGTGTTCACTTGGTCCTCAAAGGTCTCTCAGAAAACATCGCCTTTCTTTCTTCCTTTAATTAGTGAGGATACTAAATCTCATAGAGGAGAAGTGACTGAAAGTAACATAGCTCATAACTCCTGAAGCTAGGATTTAATCCCAAGGTTTTTTGTCTGTTTTTTTAAATTGATGATCTTTCTACTTAGAGTATTAAATCTAAGCAAAGTTAATAAACACTGAAGAATAGTTAAAGAAAAAGATATAAATTGTATATTTGCATATATTCTCACATGTCCTTGGAACATTTATCATCCTACAAAGGAAAGATGAGATATACATGACATTAAGATCTTAGCCAAGCAACTCTTACATGATCACAGAACAGAATAACAGACTATCAGAAACAAAGTATCCTTAGTCATATGTGCCTATTACTCTTCCTTCCCCAGGAACTTGAGTGAGTGTTCTCTGCATTTGACATTTCTATAATCACTAAGAGAAAATTAGGAACCCAAAACTTCAGTTGTGCATTTTACCTACACCATTCTCCTGACGAAATTCATTTTCCTCAAGCATTGTGAATCGAGTTAACTTGCTCACCCTGGTTTCCTAGGCCATCCAGTAAATGTCACACAACACAGAAGACACTCTTTCTATGTAGCATGTGTCATTGTTTAAAGTGAGAAAGAAACAATCAAAAGGAAATCTCTCGCTGTAGGAGTGGAAAAAATGGACAAGCCAAATACATGATTGTCTGTTGAGATTACCTACTTATACAAGTTTTATTATGTACATTCTTGCAGTTATCCTGTTACCTCTCTCCTTTGAACACAGTTCAAACTAGTCTCACAACTCACTGTCAAGACAGATCAAAATAGTTTCATTTGTTGAACCATCAGAGTATTTGGGATTTTGTAAGATGCAAAGACATGTTCTGTACTCAAGCAACTAATTAGAAAAAAATGGAGGACAGGATTTTGTTATTTAATGACTTTTCTGTCTTTGAAAAACATAGCTTTTAAAAATATATCTAGTGAATATTCTGCAGTGTTTATACTGTGTAATTGGAACATTTTGTCATTTGTTTTAATATAAATTTTAATCCAAAGCTCACCACAATGCAGAACTAATTAACCTGAATGTGGAAACAAGGAATAATTTTCCAGTCTTATAAGATTTTACCTCTCGCTTTTGTCCTTAACCATAAACAACGAGGTTTGACACTGAATCTCTAATGTCCCTTCCAATGACAAACACGCCATTTGATGGCCTTGTTGTTACCACTTGCACAGCAGCAAGCTAGGGTGACCACCTGTGGCCAGGAGTCTTAAAGTGGAGGAATAAATGTGATGGAGGTTGGTTTGTTTCTTAGGCATCTGTAACTGGGAACACATCCTGGCTATGCCTCTTTCTAGCTGGGTGATTATGAACAATCGATTTGGCCATTAAAGACACTTAGCCAATGGAAGCACGATCTTTGGGGAGCTGTAGGTGACTCTGGGAAGAAAAATTAAAAAGTATACACGGAAGGAAACAGAGAAAACCTTTATTCTTATGAATCTTTCTAAATTCTCCCAAGTAGCTTCTCTTCCTAGGACATATGAGAAATAAAATAATATTAAATATGAACTACAAAGTACCATCTGCTAAATGTTTTAATTATTGAAGGGTCTTCCTCCCTCCTCCTCTCTCTCTTCTCTCTCTCTCTCTCTCTCTCTCTCTCTCTCTCACACACACACACACACACACACACCCATATGCAGCTTATATCCTAATGCTGTCTGATATCCTAATTTCTTCCTTTCTATATTTCAACCAAGATACATATGCTATCACGCTCAACATTTGTGTTTTTCAAGTTATACTGTATGATCTCCGTAATAAATACTTTCTTTTGTGACATCTCCTGTCTAATCTCAGGCCAATGATATTAATCAGTTTCTTCCTATGCAAAGTGGGAATAATAATTATACTTTCTTAAGAGGATTATTTCAACACTTTTTTTCTTTAAGAAAATCCTTAGAATCATGTCTAGCACATAAAAAGATCAAATATATCTCTTTTGTTGTAGTTGACTTTAAATAATTTGATTCCTTTACTCAGAATGTTGTCATGGGGAAAAGAGTGTACCCTAGATATTTGTGTCTCCTGTGGAAAAGGAGGAGATAAGTCCAGAAGAAAACAAAGAAGTGACCTTTTATTGAATGGTTTCAATGAGCTACACATTGAACTTTTAAAATATTTCCATTTAACCTTCCAAAGAATTATATGAATTAAGTATGACTTTACGTGAATCAAAGAAGATAAATTTCTTGATAGCCAGGCATAATAGTTCCAAAATATTTTTAAAGTTTGCCTTTCATATGCTTTTATTCATTACTAAATCTGATTTTCCAGGATTTCTAAGGTCAAAATATGCTGACACTAATTGACAGCATTAATTAGCTGTGTCACATTCAATTTAGCATATAGCACCCATATATCCACCTAACTACCTGCCTCTACTTTCTGTCTAAGAAGAGTGTACCACAATTATCACACTTTGTATGGTGCTTAGTAAGACTCACTGACACTTAGATCTAGATTGCTGTTTCTGAACCTGCACATCTAATGAGATGTTAACAGCTGTTTTCTAAAAATTCATTTGGAGGCCAAAGATAGTTGTGAAACACTAGATTAGGCAATGATAAAATGGTTATTTTGCTCTAGAATTTACCAGAACTTGAATACAACAATGTTACCAAATATCTCCTGACATGTTATAGGGCACATCATTGTGCCAACCATATCTTACTGCAGGATTTGTTTTTGCCCATTAACATGTCTCAAGCTACTGGTGTCCATTGGAATATGGTATGGAAGATTCTGACTTTTTAAAAAATATCAGGCACAATGGGAAAGCACATAACAGTTGAGAACAAGTTAACACAGATATCAGACGATCTAGAGGAATCGAGAAACCTAAGAACAGTGCTTTAATAGAGAAATTTAAAATGACTTTCACAGCCAGTGGCTAGACTCACACCCTGCTTCTGATAGAAACTCGATGAGTATAAGTTAAAGAATGAATTAATGAGTGAATACGAGTCTGCTCTTTTGTTTAAAGACAATGCACCACTAAATTCTTTTTACTTTTTGTAGACTCAAAATTATAACAGAAGGGAGAAACGGTGAAATATTGAGCTTTTATTAAAGTTGAGTTACTTATGCACAAATGTTTACAAGGTTATCTATCCATTTGTTTAATAAATATTTGATAAAGCAATAGAGTCCCACAGCAAGAAAAAAAGAGTATTTTGTGGGGAAGAGAATGATATACAGCCAAAGCAACAGGCCCTTAAAAATAAAGAACACACATGAATTTGTGTCTTGTGCACACACACATGCACACACTCACAAGCACACATCTACACACCCATCTCGCATGGCACTCTGAAAAGTTTCCATCATCTACCAAGACAAATATTTTGAATATTTTCACTATTAAATTCTATGAAAGAGAAATTGCTGGAGGCAGGAAAACATACGCCATGTGGAAAGCTTTTGATTCAGTCTTGAATTATGCAACCACAACTATGTACAATTTATTTTGGACAACAAAGTTGGTAAAAGGGAATAAGGAGTGAGAAAGGGCAATTGATCATTTGCCTTGTGAATTTTTTTTCAAATACATCTTTCTTCATTCCTCACAAAACACTAAGATGCTTAGATGCTTCAATGTAATGAGAGAGAGTAAAGAGAGAGAGAGAAAATCAGGAAGTCAAGGACACTGATGAAACGTATTTTTTGTGAGAGATTTTCAGAGGAGACTCGAAGTGAAAAACTGTGTAACATAAAGTAACGGTCGGCCACCTTCTAAAGTAACGGAACATTTTAAAGTAGCATTTTCAGGGTTGCGTTCTCCCTAATTCCCAGGTCCATCTGTCTGCATGTAGTCCCAGTACTCTCGCTCATATTCCCATGCACATTTTCCCGTTTTGCTTCATGGACACCGACGACCCACTATTCCTGCACTGTGTGCTTTACCCACACTTTTTGCACTTTCTCAGGCAGTGTTGGCACTGGTTACAACCACTGAAGGGAGAATGAGGTTAAGAGGGCACAAGAATGCACAAGTAAATGCATGGGCAAAATATAAAAGAATTTCCAAACGGCCTTGAGCAGCTCCATATGTTCCTGTTGTTTAGTAGCAGCCCTCAATAGGAGCCCCGTATCTTTTAGTCAAGTGTATAAATTTGTTCTGTAAATTAAAATGTTGGCTTGTGCTCCCCTGGTGTTTAAGAAGGTGAGTGATGACCTTTGCGGGAGTATGTTTGTGTAGAAATGTGTCATAAAAGATGATGTCTTGGCCCAAGAAATGCAGCGTTCAGGTTGTTAAAAAAAATACTAAAGTTAAACATAACTAACACATCATGAGAGTTAAGTTCTTGCCAAATGTAACTTTCTTTTGAATCCGAGATGTCAGCTTTTAGTCTGTGTTTTTAAGGAATATTTTTAGCATTTTCTTTTAAAAAGTTCCCCTGCTGACTTCAGTCATTTTTTTAAGTTATAAGACAAAGCAATCAGCTGTATACATTTTTTCACTGATCCAAACATTAAAATACTTTCAAATATGTATTCCCTACCTGTGCACAATTATTGGATAATAATTGGGTACAGTTCAACATGGCAATTATTTTCCAAAGTGATTAGGAATGGATAGATTTTATGGATTCATTTATACTCTCATTTTGAGGCTTGAACAGTAAAATTTGGGGTTATTGAGTGAGGAATTTTCTTAACCATCTTCTTCTTATCATCTGGGTTACTGGTTTTCATTTTGTATGTTAAATAAAATAAGTGAGTTTATGCCACCCATCCAAAGAGCTCTTTGGCAAATAACATTTTAGGAAAAGTCCCAAAGACAAATATCAAAAACAGATTTGCTTCATCCAACTACATTACTCTTCAGAAAAATAGTTACCATAATGCTCTGATAGTCTCACACTAGTTAATCTATTTTAAAGACAGAAGTAAAACCCATATTTCAAATTGACAAATATCTCCAGTTAGAGTAATTAATTAAACATATGTTAGGATGTCATGTAGTCTGATAATGTGATATTTCAGAGTCTGCTGTATTACAGAAGCATGCTGCAGATGCAGACTTCATAAACCTAAAATGAAAAGTATATGTGGGATTTTGAAAAATAATTGAAAGTGTTACATGTATTTTAGGTCTTCAACACAGATTTTCTAACATTTTCTGAAGGTCTTATCACTGGTTTAATATATCTAGGAAGCTCCTAGATTGATAAAGTCTTTGTGGGGAAAAAGATAAAATATAATCATTTTCTTTAGGGACAGTGGGAAATGACTATTAAATTGTTTACTAAGTCCCGATCAGTCTGTGCTTATGCAGTGAAATTCCTCCTGATTGAACTCCATGTTCACACCATACGTAGTCTTTAGTTCAGTGGAAAATGAAATATAATGCAAAACTCACACAGCACCTACATTGGCTCAAAATTCATAGTCCATATACTCCAAGTGATACTTGGGAAGTTCACTTGATTAAAAGCTAAAAGCTTGTTTCTAACTGCAGTGTCCATGTAAACCCTGTCTGTCTTTTCAGGCATTCTTTGTTAACAAGGGATGCTTTTCAATTGACACACATATATTCGAACTTATTTTGTCCAGTGTCTCTATTAGTAAACTGAGGCACCATCTGCCTTGCTTTCCCATAAAATCAGCTGTAAACTACAGCCTGAAAGAAACAGTTAAAATTTGAATGGCATCTCATACTTTCTTGGCATAAAATTTTCTTTTAATTTTTAAAATATTTATAATAGACTTACATCAAAATAAATGAGTCATCATTTCTGTTGAGTCTGTTACTTGGACAATCCTGTTGTTTATTTTCTCACTTTCTTCTTCTCACTATCACTTTTTGTAAAACTTTTTTGTTTTTAAACTGATACTTCATCCAACAGTAAAATTTAAGATATTAAAAGTAGAAAAGATCACAAGAGGAGGCGAATTTATTCCTCCAGTACTGGGCAGACCAAGCTGTAAGTGATGTAAATCTCTCCATGCCCACAAGAGAATAAATACTTACACACTCATAACAATTAGTTTTCAAGAGCACCTTTCCAGTTGCACATTATAGAAATGAATGCCATCCGCAGGCCTGTGCCCTTTGCTCAAGGATGCTTAAGATACCACCGCTGGTTGACTCTAGACCCAAAACTTATGCACCGTTCTCAATTACAGAGAAGAAAATCTCTCAGAAGGATATGAAGACAAATACAGCAACTGCTTTTCTTTACCAAAAAGATGAACAAACTGCATTTCTGTCAATGAACAGTTCATTTGGTTTCTTTTTCCTCAATCAATTTAGGGATATAACTAAAATATAAAACCTGCAGAAGTCATTCCTTAAAACTGTTCATTTTAATGGAACATTATCAGTTTGCTATGATATAAACTGGAAACACAGGCTTAAAGGACAGTCATCATAAAGTCAAAAGACTATATGAAAAAGATAAAAATGAACCCCTAAAACTGACAGAATGAAAAACATGGGAGAAGTAAATCTGTGTTCATTCAGGATATGTATTAGATTCTACTTTGTATTTAAATTCCATTTTCTCTTAAAATTACAGGGTGGAGTCTCTTTTTTTTTTTTAATGTAATGTTTCCAATGTGCAACAGAAGGTTCCTAGTAAAATGAAAGGGAAAAATTATGGCAAAATCTGAACGATAGCTTTCTCTCACTTTCAAACACTGATATGATGATTAATAAGGTAAGCAAAGCATAAAAAGACATAAAAGTTGAAATATTTTCTTTTTTCCCATTTCCTCTCTCGCCTCACAACCTTAATCTAGCCTATTTTTATTGTCTTTTAAAATAAAGCTTATTTTTAAAACTTTCTTGAATCTTTTTTGATCAGAGTTCATTACACTGGCAACATCTATTCCACCGATTTCAAAAGAACTTTCTGCAAATGGGCAACGTGCAGTTTTTGCGTTTTGTTTGAAGCTTAAACTGGCCCCTCAATGTGCTCAGTATTTCCTGAATAAGAAGCAAAAGCTAGAAATTGAGCATGTCCATACATAGAATGTCAGGTTTTCTGTTTTATTAAAATATGCACAGCCTCCTTTAAAAGAATGTTAAAAGGCCATTGGCTATGAGGCAGAAGAATAAGACCCTCATGTCAGATAATTAGATAGTTGAATGTCATACACTGAAATTCTTAAAATTGTACTAGCTTGTGATGGCTGGTAGCACTTAAGGAAGAATGGAATGGATTATTCCAATGAAACTGATAGATGTCAAGAACAATGATTCAAAAGAAATCTAAAATAAGTAGCCAAATAGGGAGTGGAATTGAAAATGATTTAAATAACAATAAAAGAAAGATTTTCCAAATTCATATGGAAGATGTTTTATTGTTCACTCTACTTCATTTTATTATCTTTTGAAAATGCTATTTTCCATTTCTATCCTGTGAGATGTTAGATTTATAAATATAAAACAAATAAAAATACTTCAAGTAATAAAGAAGAAAGTGAGAAATGTGATAAAGAAATGAATTACTGTTACAAAAATAATCCCCAAATACTTAACGTGAACCAAAAAACTCAAGATGGTTCATTGAGAAGCAGCCCCAAACCAGTGCTTCCTCCTTCTCCCCTCTGCCTCTCTGGCAACCTAACACCCAACAGGTGAGTGACTCTCAAATTAACCAGTGCCAGAGACTGGCACCCCAAGGGGACACAGGGTTCCTATTGACACAGTAGCTGTTATCTTTTTCCATTTCTGAGGAAAGATGTATTGTGTAAGGATGTTTTCAATTTTCAATTTTCCCCCATTACTTTTTCTTAAATTTGTGGGGCATAAAACTCTCTGCTAACAACTGCTACCAAAGGACAAAATAAATGGCCAGCTCAAATTCATAACTTAAAACTTAGCCTAAGAATATTTGCTTCTCCTGACTCATAAGTGTAAGGCTGTCACGGTATTATTCAGATGGAATCAGATTTCTTCTAGGAAAAAATATTCCAATCCCACTTGGTATGATGTAATATTTTCTGATGTTTTGTAAAGAGGAACAGGATTTGGGGGTAATTTTTCACCCCAATGAGTTGGAGAAGCCCTATCATGAAGATTAATTAAACTAATAAAATTTAAGGACATGTTATTTAAAAAAAAACTTACCTCCCTGTCCAACTGATAACAATGATAAAAGAGGATAGTATAACTCAAAGAAGTAATTAGGCACATCGAACAAAGACTAACATCTGTAACTGGTTAATTTGTAGTTTCCTCGGTCAAAATTTAAAGGTGAAAAGGGATATAATAGAAACTTTTCTGAATATTTCAACTGAAAAAGAGCTGAAGTTTTGACTTAAGTTATTACTCCTGATATTATGATAATTTAAATGACTAAAAATTTTAACTTAAATTTCATTCCTCTGATTTAGAGAATCGTGGTCCTAACTAACAAATGCAAAAGTCAAAAATAAATGATTTTCCTTGGGGAGAAGTCCACAATAGGCATTTAATTAATATGAAAACACACTGGTAGTGTAGCAGATTAAGGAAAAGTGGAACAGATCGCTGTTTTACAAAGCTATTGCCTGGAAGGTAATAGAAAGAGTCACATAGTAAATGCACAGTAAATGTTGACTGCAGGGAGGAGCAAGCATAGAAACTGCAGGGGTGAAGAAAGGAGACAGTGAAAAGCTGAAGTGGGTGTGGCCAGCTCCAAATACACTTCTCCAAACAGTACCTCCAGCAACAACTTCCCCTTTTCGGTTTCTTATCGGTAATCACTATCCTCATCTAGAGGAGCAATTCATAATGGATAGTTTGCAAACAGTTCAGACTTCTAAAAAGCGAGTCAAACTCTTTTTTCAAAGTCTTCCTGTTTCTATTTTTGCCCTGCTCTTTCTCTGTAAATAAGAAAAATGCAGTACATGCAGAGTGACAGTGTGTCCTGCCTGGAGATCCCTAGGCCAGAAGCTACACAAAGAAAGACTGAAATGGCTTTTATAAGAATGCAAACTTTACATGCACCACTTTAAGCTACCTGCGGAATAGATTCTGAAGCTCCTAAAACAAATTCTTTGTCGCTGACACAGATGGCAGAACTAAATCAGGATCTCTTCTCTCTCCTAAAATGACCATGCTCTCCAAAGTGTCTCAGAGCAGGCTCAGCAGTAGATAAAGGGGCTACACGAACATGTGTTCATGTGAGGAGCAACAGATGTACCGACTGGTGGTTTTGTAGCAAACTTGGCAGGAAGAAGCAATTGGACCATGGGGAGGATGCAACGCACAGGGATGCGGAGTGCTCTTCTGACCACTGCAGAGGGACAGTGCAGCCAGCTTAAACCCGGAGAGAAAACAAAAGCAAAACCAAAAACAACAGTGCAAATCACTCTACCGTCTCTAACACAGAGTTTCAAGATCTAGAAGAATCAAAAAATTAAGCTTTTCTGTTTTGTATTTTAGATTTTTTTCCCTCCCTGTTGCAAGCGTATAAATCACAAACTCATCATTTTGTTTAACAAACAGCTAAGGATAAAGCAGGAGGTTTTTCCCCCTTAGAGACAGCGTGGTGTTTCTCCCTTTTTCTCACCCAGGCTTGTGTGCAGCTGGAACTGTCTTAAAGAATTATTATAATGTGAAATATACATTATGGTTTATAAAACCTTGATGCTTGTAGCTCAATTACCTTTATGTTGGCTTTTACATATGATTGAAAGCATGTCCTTGAAATTATTTAAAACTTTATTCTAGAATTTGCTCTCTTTTTTACTTACTATGCATGTCCTTTGAAATATGATGATCTGCATACCTGATATGTAAAATACGTATGTGCTTAGCTCTTAAAAATATTATCCTCGGATGAAGCTATGACTAAGCAGAGACACCTTGCTTGTATTCAGAAAGTGATTTAACATCAAGAAACATAAAAAATGTAGCGATGCTTTGAAACAAGGGTATTGTTTTCAATTTTTAAGAAATCTAATAAAAATGTCATTTTAAAAATGTGAAAATATCAATGTTTGAGTAAGATAGCTTAATAAGTCACCTTTAAGTTGTCATTTAATGAGGAAAAGTTTGATATTTTATAAATTGTCCTAAATATAGATATATTTATAAGCCAAGTAATTAATAAATTACATTTGTAGATGTATGAGTACAAGCAAATGTATGATGAAAATAAAATTTTAAAATTATTAATTTTAAAACATATACTTCAAACTACTATTTCAAAAAGGAAGTTTAAAATATATTTATTTCTATTATTTCTTTCGGAAGATAAAAGAGACTAAAAAGGAATTTATATACATTTGTTAAAGGCCTCACATATGAATTTTTATTTTTCACTAATATAACAAGTGAATATCATTTCTTTTTGCAAACTATTCATATTGGTAATATTCTATTTTATTACATATTTGCCTCAAGTATTTTTTGAACAATGTTTCATATGGACAATTTAGTAACTGTTTCACTAAATAAAAATTTATCAAATTGAATAGCTTTCTTCATCTAAGTGATCTCTCAAAAAACAGTTCAAATTTTCAATGGCAAATCATGGTTAGCAATATATTCCATATTTTTAATTTTTTAAAAATGGTTTATTGGAATTTAGATTATAAATGTTTTTAAACTGATAACACTGTAAAAACTACATCATGTAGGAGACCAAAGCTCTGTTTTGAATTAGAAAATTCTTTTTTAGAATCACAGTTTCGATTTGCAGCAAGGATGACTCAGCCTCTGATGACAAATCGTGTATCAAATGTGCAATGATTCAGCCTCGGACTGTTGGGATTCACAGTAGAAAAGACTGATTTTCTTATAAAAATGCTGGAATTTCCCCCCTTGTTCATGACTACAGTCTATTCAAGAAACAAGTATCAATTTCATCCATAAGACCCAAGTTTTTGTAAGTCACAGAAATCAAGCAAATTTTGAACTTAGAATACTAGGATTGCAGTGAATCTAGACAAAATGGTAGATCATTCCAGGCAAATAGAAGAAAATAATAATAATTTTATGTTCAATTGTATATTCACACAGATGAAGGCATTGACTTTTTTCCAGTTTTTTATTTTGAAAAACACAAAACCAACATTAAAATGAACACCACCATACTTTTTTCAAATATTTTGCTTCATTTACTTTTTCTTCCTTCCTCTCCCTCTATACATTTCTATGCTGACCCATTTGAAAGTTAGCTGCAGTCAACATAGTGCTTTAACCTTGAACACTTAAGTGTTATTAGCTAAAAAACAAGATTCAGCTACAAAACCACAATATCACAACATACTTGGCAAATCCATGATCTAATAAGCAGTTCTTTGATGCTTTATCATATTTTTAAGCCCATGATCCAGTCAAGAATTCTGTATTATATTTAGTTGGCTATTTGGATTTCTTTAATCTATGATGAATTTTTGATAAAATAAGAATGCACAGTTTGAAAATTACTCAACCAGCAAAACATCATCGACTTAATCCTGATGGCAAATAAAGAAATTAACATTTAAAATCTAGCTTTGTATTTAATGAAAAAAATCTACAATCAGTTTACTAGAAAAAATCCTTCCAAATTTAATTCACCTCAACTGTTTTGAGGATAAAAATAAGACAAGCAAAAATGAAAGTAGCCAGCAGTGCCCTCATCTTACAGCCCTGGTACACCAAGCTCAGCACTTCGGAATGACCCCTGAAATGAACTGCTGGTGGTCACCCTAGTTGGGCAGCACAAGGTGACCACTGTGGTGATGCAGTTGACCAGTCAAAAAGGAAATTTTATTTTGACTGGTACCTCAGTGCTCACCCTGCCCTTCCTTAGCCCTGAAGCCCTAAGTGTCACTTTACAGAAGAGCCTGCACGTACTCCAAGAGCACTTTTACAGATGTATCAGTGGACGCTATCTCACTAAATGTCGCTCCTTCTCAGAGTACTTCTAGTCCTCCCAGTAGTCACATGTTAAGAAAAGAACATCTCTATTTAAAAAAAGCTCACTGTTGGGGTTCCTCTTGGGAGAAACCCTTCACTAAACTAGAAAGATGCTGCTTTAAAAAGATATTCAAATTGTCAATATTATTAAGATATTCTATAAATTGTATTTTTACTTCATACACAGATGTAGGTACTAATGTGTATATCTGTGTACAATAAATTCAATAATTATAACATCTTTGGTAGTTTAATATTTATAAATATTAGTTATAAATATGGATATATAAATATGGATAGTTATAAATATGGATATTTATAACTAAATATCCATAAGACAGTAAATGCAATCAATGTATTGAAGTTGTTTTCCAAATCTTGAGTCAAACACACGTGAAATATTTTGGTTCACCTGAAATATCATTCTTCATGAAAACAAAAGGTACAATAATGTTGGGAGGGAAGTAACCCAATGTTACTGTTTTTTTGGATCCTAATTTTTCTGAAAAACTCAAAAGTGAATCATAGACTGTATTTTAAATTTAAGTGTAACAGAGAAAAGCCAACAATATAACCATTTTGGGGGGTTTCTGGTGCCACCTAGTGTCTAGTTTTATAGTGGAACTATTTTTGAACATTATGTTAGCTTTCCTGCAATGTGGAAATTCCTTGAAAAGCAAAAGGTAAATTACAGTACTTTTCAGTCAGTTAATTTCTCTAAGTCCCCCTTTTTTATAGTCAATCCACCGTCACTATATAAGCTGGCTATCTAGTGAAAATACAAAAACATCCACTGCTGAAGAGTAAAGTTTATGAAGACAGTGATTTTTATATGCATTGCATACATTCACATTCAAATTTAATTATTAGATTGGATCAACATAAATATTTGGAAAGTATAACCCATACAAAGATAAGAAAATTTAATATCTGTCAATTTTACTTCATTGATATTTATTTAAAATATTACAACTGACTTTTTCCACATTCTAACATAATATAAACCAATCAATTCAATTTGAGCAAAACATTTTATGTGCTCACTTGATAATAGAAATCTGCTTTTAGAAATTGAACGTTTATGGTGTCATTCTATAAACCCCTTCCGTTTTGGCCCACGTCTATATGTCTAGCGATTCACTGAAATAAGAAACCAATGGGACAGATTTAAATAGCTTCAACAGAGCGATGAAACCACATTAGTGAAAAGTTCCTGGAGACAGGCCCCAAAATAGCTGTGATCTCACGATCTAATTCAACACATATTTGAATATCACTTTTTTTCCTCTCATTTTATGTTGTGGGCGTAATTCAGCCATGCGGATTACAGATTCAATGAATGGTTCAGATTGGCATTTTATTTGTCCGCAGTTATGACTGTCAAATACAACTCCTTTCTTTTATGAATAAATAGCTTAAGTTGGCATAGACATGCCACACTATAATAGCCTTATAAAGATCAAGTTTTGGTATCTAAAGGTTTACTTTAAAATCAAGCTGACACGTAAGCCATTAATTTTATCTGTTACGAGGCAAGCTGGAATGGTGTGTGCAAGTGATAACCAGGCCTTCTTTGAAAATAAAATGTACAATTTGGCTCTGGCAGGATTTCAAGAGTGGGAGTCTTATCTGCTTGCAAATGTCTCTTTCATATACATGGGTACTCCATTTATTTTTTAATTTTTTTTAGTGGAAAGCTATCTGTGTGTTATGCTTTGTGTTTAAGTGTCCCCCCAAAGCCTCCTGCAGTTATGAAGGTGGCTGGGCCCAGCGTTTTTGATTAGTTCCTTGTCCAGCACTGGGATTGGCCGTGTGAGTGCTACACTCACTCAGCGGTGGTAGCCGGCATACAATACAAGAGGGAGAAAGAGGCATGCTTTCCCCTTTTTTGCCCTTTAAGTTCTTGTTGATTGCAGCTGCCCCTCAGCCATGCCACCCTGCCTTGGAGCCAGCTGAATATGGACTGAAACCTCCAAAAACTGTAAGCTACATAAACCTTTCCTTCCCTCATTTTGGGTGTCAGGTGTTTTGACTCAGCAACGAGAGAAAAGTAACCAAGTAACTGTATAATGGAAAAATGACAAGAAGAGAATTTAGAATCATATATATATGTTATACCACATATTTATATATACATACATATGAGTAATATTAACTATATGAAGACAGTCTCTTAACTTTTCTCTATAAATTACACTGCATAACAATCTAGTCTTAAAAATATACAATATGGTATTTATTTGCTTGAGATTAACTAACAATCATCCAAGCTATAGATTTTATCATTTGATATTTTTACATGGAATGCATCCTCTTGAAGTCTTATGTTCTTTCCGAACTATCAATTATTTGGAAAACTGAGTCTAAGCTACTGCTCATATGGCTATAAATGACCACACTACCAATGCACTGAGTAAAATATGGCAATAAAATAAGCTGGATGATTTTTTAATAAATTTATAAAAATAGTAGCAAACAATAATAAATAAAACCTATTACCGAAGAAAGACCACTGCCAATTTATCATACATAAAAGTGAAATAAAAGTGCAAATAAATACAATGTAGGCAGGACACTGTAGCTAGGATTTGGGAGTAATAATTAGCCTCATAATTATTCCTTAAATTATAATTTCCAAATTTCATTCAACAGCAAAACAACTATTTTCAAAGCTTCCTTAATCTTTTACCAACTATCCCAAATGCACAGAGGCTCCTACAATTATATCCCAATCTCTCAAACCACAAAGAAAGGTATTTTCCTTTCATTGTCTCTCTTAGAATTTGTTTTTAATCTTGAAACCCTATAGAAAGACAAGCCCTGTCACACTCATTTTGGGCTGCTGTGACAAATCACTGTAGATTGGAAGACTTAAACTTTGGAAATTTATTTTCATAAGGTTCTGGAGGCTCAAAGTCCAAGATCAGGATGCTAGCATGGTCAGGTTCTGAGGAGGGCCATTTTCTAGTTACAGATGGTAACTTTTTATATTGTTTTATATTATTTTATATTGTTTTATATTGTTTCATGGTAGGAAAACAGTGGAAGAGTTCTCTTGAGTCTCTTTCAGGATATTAATTCTACTCACGAGTGATGTACTCACATGATACAGTTACTTCCTGAAGCCTTTTCCTCCACAAATATCACAAGAGTTTATTCAGATTTCAACACATGAATTGGAGGGTGGGACTTTCAATTCATTACAAGCACATAGAAAGAGATGTTCTAGGCCAAATATCTCAAAACTTAAGGTAAAAGTGACCACTGGAGACCACATGCTTCTTTGTAACCTTAGTTATCATAGATGCAAAAGGACGTGGTACTTAAGAATGATTTGGAACCAGGTAGAAAAATCTACTCCCAAAATTTCTGGTTTTTAGACATTTTTGATAGAAATAAAATTCTCCATGTTCCTATGAGCAAAACTAGACAGACCATTTTCTATGCTTCTAGGAGATTTCAACGAGCCATTGTTACAGTAAAACTGAGAATGGGGCCCACATTGTATCTCCCATGGGGCAGTGGGTGTCTATCTAGTGCACTGTACTACACCAGGTTCAATAAATGCTGAGATGAAAGGTGAAATTAAAAATGCTTCATGCATGAAGAGAAACCAACAAGTACTGAGGAAATTTAGCATGTATTTCAAGAGACCAGAGCATTAACAGGTTACCGCAGAATTTTAAAAAATATGCATCAGTGAGCGTCAAAGCATTTTTTATTTTCTACAGTAACTAATTGACTACTTCCATACTTGCACTAAAAAGTACATGATGCAGGAAGATGGTCCCTTTCCTGATTTGGAGACATTGAAAATTTCACAAAATAAAAATAACACAAGATTAAATTCTAATTTTTATAGTATAGAAATAAAATGAACACCCAAAAGTTCTTGTTTTGAAGGCATGATCTTCAGTGCAACAGTGTTCTGAGGTGAAGCCTTGGGGATTACTGGATCATAAGACCTATAACTTCATCAATAAGTTAAACCGGTGATTAATGCATTGCTTTTCAGAGGTGGGATAATCGGTGGAGGTGGGGCATTTAGGAAGTAGATTACTGAGGGTATATGGAGGAATGTCCCTGAAGGGTATACTTTGTCCACAGCCTCTCTCTCCCTGTCCCCTTGTCCCTCCTTCCTTCTGTGCCTCTCTTCACTTAAATAGACCATATAAATGGTGACAGAGTTCAGAGTTAATGGAAATAATAGTAGGTAAAGCCACACAAATGGAAGAGAATTGGGACCAAATTGATCTGGAAGAGACATTATACCCGGACCTTGGGAACAGGAAAGTTGGAACAAGCAGGACTAACAGCAGGCACAGAAGGTCTACATATGTGCTTGATTTCAGAAGTTGGAATCTAAAAGCAAGCACCTACTGAGTTCTTTCTTCCTGGGGACACCGTGGGAAGAGTCATGAGGAAAGAAAGCATTTGAGAAGAGAAGTCATACTGGCTGAGCGTCAAAGAGCCAAGCCTTATCCTAATCACTTTAATCTTATTTCATACTCAAGAAGTCTGTAGTACGCAAAACAGAAAGCATACCAATAATTGTGGTACAAGGTAAAAGTTAAGAGTTGTTGTATGGAAGTCACAGTGTTAGAAAATTCTCAAGGAGTAGACATGACTGTAGCCAGGAGCAGTCAAGGCTGGAGGAGAACGCATGACTGTCATGCAATATTTGTGTAGAACTGGAGCTGAACAAAAGAGAGAAATATAAGCAGAAATAGACACGCGTTGTTAGCATTTAAAAAACATAGTAAACTTAAATGGTACTCTTGCAAGCAATGAAATAGAGGCATGAAAATCAGGTTTTCAGGATGGTAATTTGGTGCCAAGATGCAGAATATGTATGAGAGCCTTTTCCCAGACAACCAGAGTTAATATCTACTGGAACAAATTACGACTACATTATGTTACTATTGATATTTTTGGCCAGAAAACAAAGTTCCAGTATTGCAGTAGTTCTTTTACTAAATTCTAAAGACTTCTAAGTGATCTCATAGTAAGTGATAGACTCCTAAATAGTGAATTCTCAGAGAAACTAACTAATGCATTGGCCCTGAGTACCCTCTGCTTTTCATTTGTCTCTAAGGTTGGAGATATGTTAGGATCAGCTATTATAAACTGCTCTCTTTATAGGTTGAAAAAAGTATTGAACAGATATAGTCTACTAATCAACCTTCAAATCATTGAACTTTATTAATAGTCTGACAATATGAATAGGCCATAAAAGTTTAAAGTTCAAAGACTTAAAAGATCTAGTTGAACTTCAGTGATAGATTCAGAAATTAAAACCTTCACAGGCTCAATTGCTTGTCAACATTTCATAAATGTAAATATAAATATGGATTCAGGTGATGGTCATTGATTTGCTGGACTAGTTTATTTTGCTATAGTCAAGCAGTTGCTTCATAATATATATTGTATTTTAAAAATAAAATTGGTACTTTGTATAAAACCAGAAAAGAAGTTTTGATGTGGTTATGGCATTTGAATAAACCTAAATTTATGCTATCCTGGGCAGACAACAAAGTATGTTGAATTTGGAAATGTAGATGGTTTAATTAGTATTCTGACCAGCCTGCCTCATATAACTTTAAGCAAGTTGTGTAAATTTCACTAAATCCATCTAACTTATTGATTTATGATGAAAATAATGTTGACCTCCCAAAGTTATTTTATGATCAAAAGAGAAAATATAGTAAGAGACCTAGAGCACTGTGTGATAACTTGAAGGTGAGTACTTGAAGGTGCTCACTAGGGTTTTTTCTGTTTTCCTAAGGAAGGCCTGAATTCCTGTAGCTTTCCTTGAGCATTGTAACATCCTGATGTAATAAATACTAATTGTTGAATGAATGACTTTTCCTGACATGCTATGCTTTACTTCACCACTTTTCACAATAGTATTACTCATATAACTTGCAGAATAAATGAATGAATGAATACATACATACTCATATACATATACATATATACACACAAACAATTAAGTGACTAGAATATACCAAAGCTAAAATATTTTTCATTCAATCTCAGACATGTTCTCCAAACTATAGAAGTAGATCCTAGAAGAGCTCATTTTCCATCAAGCGACACTTGGAGTATTCCTTAAATACCCTCACAAGGTCCTACAATTCTCAGAAAATAGCTGTAAAGATAGGTGCCCATGTAGATTTTTCTAAAATAAATAATTCATCTTTTAGTAGAAGTTTGATAGGTTCCATGATCCCCAAAATATTATGCGTGGCTTATGACACTTCAATGGAAGCCATGTTTTCATTTGCCAGGACCATCTCACAATAAATAAATGTCCAGGTAAAGTTTCCAGACAGGGATCTGTTTGGGAAAGGACATTCCAGTTTTTAAGAAGTCATAGTTAGAAGCCAAGCGCATAAAAACTGAACATGCTCTCAAGGAAAAAGAAGACTCTAAAGCAAATACATTGAAATTCATTGTGAAATAAATAAATTGAAATTCAATGTGAATATCTACCAGTAGTTGAAATTTAATTAAATAACGCATATGTGTCTTTATAGAAAGCTAAATGATAAGAACTATAAATTGACACAATGATACTTGATAAATATTGATAATGAATCAAAAATGTTTAAATTTCTACTGTGATTGAAGCCCTTTATGTATAATAATTGCATTTTATAAGTTTTCTGACCTGCAAAATTAAAACATATTTTTGTATTTAAGAAGTTCCATTTAATCAACAAGATTATTTTTTATTACAATTTTCATCTGCTCACATAACTATGAAACATAGATCTCATTTGCATTGATTAATACACTAATTTTAATGCATCTTCAGTTGCTGATCCATAACCTTTTTTTTTTTTTTTTCTTTTGTCTTTTTGAGACAAGGTCTCATTCTGCAGTGCAGGCTGGCCTTGAGTTCATTTTGTAGCTCAGGCCTGCCTCAGCCTCCAAAATGCTGGATTACAGGTGTGCACCACCATGCCCAGCTAAACTTTCTTGTCCTGAAAATTTTCATTATAAATTTTTATGTGAAGGAAATATGATTAATTCATCAAGTGTGCTCATCAGACTGGAATGGAGCACCATATTGTCCTACAGATTTAGGAATAATATCTTGACCCGTAGAGATGTTTTGCTAGTGAAAAACACTACTCTAGATGATGAGTGTCCTGTTTGAAAAGGGGTACTCTTTGGAGAAGCTGCCATTCTTGTTTGTTCAGTAAGAGCACCTCAATTACCCCTAAAAAAGCATTGTTCTCCTACTCTCTCAGTCTATGTAAATGTGGTAAAGTTGATTCTACCGTCTACCCTAAGAGTGAGTAAAGCAGAGAATCCTCAGAGTTCCTGCAAGTCAGCTTTCTACCACTTGCAACCAAGAGCAAGACCAATGCATCAACCTAAATTAATTTTGCTTCTGGGACAATCTGGCCATTTCATTACTCATTACCATTATCAATCCTCCCATTGCCTGTGTCAGTGCCACACTTCATCACATTCATTTCAAAAAGGGGAATTACCATTACAATTGGGTAAGAAAACATACTATCTCATGGTGAAATATTTATATGGTGTTTTACTGTTTACAAAACGCTTTCACATTCAAAACTCTTGCCTTGTACTTTTTGCCTCTTCTACTTACCAGGCTTTTTAAATAACCAGCTAACACCTACTGGACACAGTTCAAGAGGCCGTGAATGACAGAAATGTGGGCATCATGAATTAAAAACAGAAAGTATTTATTGTACTAAATATGATTGAGCACTCACTAACACTATATTCTTTGGTTTTATTATCTTCACTTGCAACTCAAGGATTTGCTTAAAGTCACTTCTATTAATCTTACACAGATATGGTCTTAACAGCTAACATCACAAGATCGATCACGCAGTAAGTTAACCAAGGTCAATGGGTTGTAAAGTTGTGATACAAATTTTAAAAAATCAGTTCTCCCCGAGTCCAGAACCAGATTGATTAACCAGTATGCTGTGCTACTCTCCCAATCACAAAGAGAAACACCTCTTGCCTGTGAAGCTCCTGGAAGAAGTAACACGGGCAGTTATTTCCAGATTGGAAGAATGCACAGGTTACCACAGCAGGGAAGTGTAGTTAGCATTGACTTTATGTCCCTCACTTTCTTTTCCAACAACCAGGACTTGGGAAACTAAGAACAGAAAATAAGAAAAGCATTGCTCCATGACCTCAGTCTTTATTTAAATAAAAAAAAATCAACTGTGGAAAATGTACACTTTGAGAAACAGTCTCTGATCAAATGGATGAAGGCATTAGAATGAAACAGGAAATCATTAAACCAAAGTGATGGGAATTGAAAAGGGCTAGACAGATGGAAATGGAAATGAACTGGATCTATCTGTGAGGCCGCTGGTGCAGATTTTGCAGTCAAAGGTGAACCACGAATTCACCACAGACTACACAGTCTCACATGTGAACATAAAATTCCAAGCAAGGGATGCAAAAAAATTGCTTTCATAAATTTTCAGAGATATTAGGCAGTCACCCTAACTTTAGAGAAAAAAGATTTTAGGAACTGTGTATCTGGCACACTCTGCAGCATTTTGTCCAGAGATCAGAAGGCCACTCTGGTGGGAGGAAGAACACCAGGAAGCCTTCATCCTTCCTCAAGATCTTGACATTCTTTTGCTGTAAACAGTTTATTCCTTGACCTACAAAAGACCACAATTATTTTTGACTCTTAAAACAGGAGCCCTGAGTGTACAAAAGAAAACAGTCCAAAATATCCTACTTTGAATGTTATGGTCACCAGAAATCCCATCGTAATTGTTCACTGCGAAGAATGTTCCTCAGTTCAGCCTCTCTTTAGAAGATAGTGTCTGATCCATTAAGTTATCATTCTAAAGCAGGAAATTTATCATAATTTATTCCAGGGCATTCTAAATTTACTCTGTTGATTACCACTGTGTACACAATGTCTTCCGAGAGTCGGGTTGGATGATTGAGTATTGGAATTGGTGCTGGCTTGAAACTGAAGTTTGCTGAAAAGCTTGATGGAGGTTGCATGAGTACAAACTCCAGGATCTCTAACAAGCAGGTCAGTGGTTGTGGGGAAAAATGAGGCCGCCTCTCCTTGTAATGTTAATGGGCCACTTACTAAAATATATCTCTTGGAGAGGCAAGTCTAAATGGCACAACATTAAAGTACATTAAAAAGTGGTTTGTGCATATTCAACAAAATGACTTTTCTCATAAATAATAAAAGCCTTCAGTAAAGACATTTGTGGAGGTCAGCACTGAAGCATTTTTTGGACAAAATATAATCAGAGATAACATACAAAATTCAGCAATGCTAAGTTTTGTCATAACTATAGTAGAAGCTATCCAAATTTAAAGAAATTATTTACTTTTACTTCTATTAACAAAAAGTTTAGGAATTGATTTGACATGGGCTGAAGACATGGATACTTAATAAAATTAATGACATCTGGCTATTACGTTCCTTCAGGCATTGCTCAGAGCTCCTCTAGTGTTTTACTCCTCCACATTTCTCCTGCTGCATTCCTAATCGCATGCTTGCAGTAGTTACTAGAGTTATTAACTCCTTAGCCTTTGGCTTTGATAGGAACTTGATTTTTTCTTTTCAATTTTACTTATTTCTTCTCCTTCACTGTAGATAAAATTGATAGAAATTCTTGCTTGAATATTTTGTCTCTGCTACAAATGTTCCTGGCTTGCTTTCCTCTCTTTCCCCTAAAGAAACAAAAATTTATAGACGTCTTTGTCAGACTAAACATCCAAAATGCTGAGATGCTTTCAGATGACACCAATAGAAACTTTAAAGAAAAATGTCAAAATCAAAGGAATTTTTTACCTAATGTTTTCATCAGTAGGGCTTTCTTCTTGTCACTTTGACTTAGATCAAATCTATTTCAGGATTTATTCTAATGTCTCTATTCATGGTATTAAATTCCTTTTTTTAAGTAAATAGTTCCCCATTGAATGTATTTTGAACTAAACTGATATCAAGCACAGATCTTGGTGATATCATACCTGCTCTGGACAACACATTCATGGTATCAGTGTTTCAATTATCATCACAGAAAGATGCCATTGCTTATGCTGTAATAACTGCTACTGTGTCAGTCTGACAAAGGAATGGCTCATCCACAATGCAGTGCTAAGCATTCAGACATAAGAAAGTTCTGCCTTTGTACAGTCTACGCGAGAGACTCTACTCAGTTTGAGAGAATAGATTATCATTACCTTGTACGACATTTGGTGATTCCTTTATTCAGACATGACGTGTAATTCTTCCATCTTTCCATCTCAATGTTTCTCTCGCTGTATCCTCCATATTTTCATGTAGCTTATTTTAAAACTCTTCAGGTTTTAGCGCTGGTGAGGATTTCATTTTTACTGCAAAATTTCATCTTTAACTTTGTTCTTTCCCATCATAATTCCTTCACCAACTTTTTCTAATTTTGTTTGAAACTTTTTGTTTCCGCTGTAAAAGTTACCTTCCAAGCTTTGTTTTCTATTATTCTCCTTTCTAACAATCCCTTTTCTTTTTCTTTTTCTTTTTTTTCCTTTTTATCGGTACCAGGGATCGAACTCACGACTGCCTGCTATACCGCTGAGCTAAATCCCCAGCCCCTTCTAACAACCCCTTTTCAGTCTAGTCTTAACTATTGCTCACAATCTTCCAGTTAGTTTCAGTGGTTTGCAAGTCAGACCATTTTACAAGATAATTGTTCTTTCAAAAAATCTGGGTCCTGATTAGTAACACAAATAATATATTTAGTAGAAAACTAAGATGATATTGAACTCCTAATATTCAATAATTTAAATATTGAAATGTACATGTAATATTTACAAATATTTACTCTAGCGCAAGTATATGGTATATAATATACAAATATTTAAAAGTATATGGTATATAATATACAAATATTTAAAATATTTCATTTTTAACAAAATGAAAAATTGATACTCCCACCATTAATAATGTCTTTCCTTTTAATAATCAATAGGGACATTTCTGTCACTGCTCAACTCTTTGTATATTAAATAATTTAATATTTGTAGGAACCCTGCAAAGTCACTATTGAAAGAAGAGGGAACTTATATTAATAGAAGTATTCAAAAGTAACACAATATATTGAATTACCTCAGCTCTTAGTTTAGTAAATAGACTGAAACTAGGCAAAGAATATTATTAGAAAAACTTGTTATTTTCTATGCAGTATTTTTCTATGCAGTATGGCTTATGTATGGATACTGATTAATATAATCAGTAAATGGATCATTCAATCCCTTCCCATTGTAGAACAAAAAACATTATGCAGTCTTTAACTTCATCATTCTGGGCATGATGACATCTGCCTGTAATTCCAGCACTCAGAAGGATGAGGCAGGAGGATTGCTGGAAATTTGAGGCCAGCCTGGGCTATATAGAGTTCAAAGCAAGCCTAACCTACATAACAAAACCGTGTCTAAAAAGAAAAGAAAAAAACAGATCAAACAATAAATACACTCACCTCAGTTGCACACTTTTATACACATATGTAAATATAAAATTAAGAAAGTAGAATAAGCAAAATCATGCCAAGCATAGGAAACTAATCACCCAGAGAAATTTTAATGACATAATAGCCTTTCGGTTGTCCATTTGTTTGAGGGGTGCATTTGCTTGCTTTGTTTTGTTTGGCTTATAGGTTGGCTGGGCAGTTTATTTTTAATAAAACATTGTTTTAAATGGTAAAAAACATTTTTTGTTCAATTTGCAGATGGCTACCTTTAAGCACAGGGTATAGTCTTGAATATAAACTCTGACAAGCGAGAATATAGTAAATTCATTTTTTTAATCTCATAAAAAGAGAGGAACTATTCTTTTTAAAAAGAGACAGACTACATAATCAAAATGTAAAAATATGAACAGCTAGACAAAACATTAGTGAACAAACAGGGAAATCTAAGTATATGCTTGGTAAAGAAGATGCTGAGAATCTCTGGAATTTGTATATGGACTATACAGCAGGATCCTGAGAAATTGTCTTCCCAGAGCTGAAGTTCCTTGCAAAGCCTCTGTGGGGAAATGCCAACAGGAGGCCTAGTGGATTTTCAAAAGGTGCATCTTTGCTTTGCAAATCTGCCCTTTGTTAATTTCACCAGGAGAACTCAAGATGTGAGCACAATCCCCAAGGATTGTCACAGTGTTTTTATTCCACTAGAGAACACCATTAGTAAGTGGTAGAGCTGGAATGATTGTTTGACTCTAGGTATGTAAATGACAATTTAAAGAGCTCTGATATAGAACCACATGGACATGGAGGCGTCCATTTGGACATACAGATTTGGCGTAACAAACCATGCAGCGGTGATGCCAATAAAGCAATCTTCTTTCCAACTGAAACAATAGTACCACTTCACTCGGTGCACAAATTAATTCTACCTGTTTACCTATGTGGATTTTAAAAAGCAAAGATCAGGATTTTAGAAGCTTTTTATAAGAAAATATTTGTGTGTCATCTGTATGGAAAAGAATTTCTTGGGGATATAGTTCAGAGGTAAAAAGCTTGCTTAACAAGCATGAGGCCCTGGGTTTAAATCTAACTGAAAAAAAAAGGGAGGAAATGTTTCTACAAATTTTTAGAAAAAAAGTGAATGCTTCTAAAATTTTTTTAGAAAAAAGAAAATGTTTCTAATTTTTTTTCTGTTAAAAATTCTTGATATCTCTCCATTGGTTTTATCATGTTGTATCTTACTGGATTTTATTATATGTGATGGTATAAACAAAAATTTTTATAGGCAAAGAGATAATATAGAAACCATTGTTCATTTTCCGTCAGCTGGTTCTAAATACCTGGTAATACTTTCATCCACTTGAATGGCTTCACACTGTCTTGATATGTTTGATGCTATAGTATACGAAGTATTATTCAAATATTTCAAGGAAAGAGACACTATGGTAACTACTATTAAGTCGGGTTACTTGGTAGTGAAGCACTAGGTTGCTGAAATTGTCATGCTTTGACCTGTATTGTTATGTCCTCTTTTATGTCAATCTCCCCCTTATTCATTAAAAGAATTATTTATTTATTTATTTATTTATTTATTTATTTATTATTTTAATTAAGGAAAAAATAAAAAATTAGCAGGATATATTATAATAATTTTTTTGATTTCCTATTAACTTGATTTGAAGCCCGGTATTACTCCCACTATCCTGTTTTGCCTGCTTAGACTCTGTTCTATTCTGTTTGATAGTATCAAGTTTGGGGGTATAGAAAACTACTTTGAAGGCAATAAGATTCACTATGATGCCATTCTGGTTTGACTATTATCTTCTTTTGAAGTCCTGTAATGTTTCCAATGTTTAGGTTTTATTTGTCTTGTTCTGTACTGTTTTGTTCAATTTTATTATACCTAATGATATAGGCAATTCTTTTTAAGGAAGCAAGAGGCATTATGGTGACCATTGTTGATAACCTTGTATTCTGTTTTTACATCATGTGCTAGGTCTATCCTTTGTTTTGACTGACTGCTTTGTTTTGTCATATTTGGTTTTATTCTCTTCCAAAAAAAAGTAATAAGAACTATGGGAGTAATAAGAGTCAAAATGTGTAAATTTTGTTGTAAAAAAGAGAGGAAAAAAAGTGCTATAAAGGATACAACTGCAAGTGTGTTTAGGTGTGTTAAGATAGATGACCATATTACTGAGTTTTTGTTGGATCATTGAACACAACTGTTTGCAGTCTCACTGTTTGAATGTCCACTTTGTATGCTTTAATTCTGTAACTTGAACAACTATTTCTAAGATGACAATATGTAATCTATTAACTAGTGATTTCTTACCTTTTTTTGTAATTCTGTATTACTTGTACCCTTATACTGTTATTTTTTCCTTTAAATAAAAAAATTTTTAAAAATTCTTGATATCCACCATCTGCCCTATCCAACTGCCTACAATTGTGATTTTAACTTTCTACGGATGTTCCCCCTGGTATAAATACCATTGCAAGATGACTACTAAAATTATAATGGTTCTGAAAAAGCTGAACAATTTAATGAGATCAAATGCCCATACATTTAGAACACTCTAATGGTTTTTCAGAAAGTACATTTTTGTAAAACATGGAAAGTCAAAGAAGGGTAAGGAGGCAAGATGGAAGATGGTTGGAATTAAAACTTTTTAATTACAGTTCCTCTCTCTCCCATTGTCTGTGTTGTCTCCTTGAGAATTCCTGGATGAGATCATTCTTCACATACGTTCCTACTTACTGGTTGGCCTTGGGTGGTTTTATCTGTTTTTAAGTAATTAGTTTGAATGCTGTGAAAATATTGTGGGATGTCAGATCCAACCATCAGAGTAGCCATGTGGGAGGTCTTAAAAAAAAAACCACTACAACGTAGGAGTGATTCTTTTCTCTTTATAAGAAAGGATTCCAGATCCTCTTTAAAAATCAGTCCAACTGCAGTCTGACTCCATGACTTCTCTGGGTTTGTGTGAAACTGTCATACAGGGAAATGGGCTTCACCCAGGACACACTTTGATGATTCCAAGGTCTTACAGTAAGGCACACATGCAGGTTAAACACTGCATGTCAGCCAGATGACTTTGATGTGGTACACACACATGCGCGCGCACACACACACACACACACACACACACACACACTCCTAGAAGCATATTAGTCACTTTGGATTTTACAGTTTGCCTGTAGTGTTTTCCTAAACTTCACAAGTAGGAACTGCATAGCTGTTGCCTGTTCAGTAAATGACTTCCAGTGAATTACTTTAATCTATTTGAGGATGCAAGACAAAATTGAAGGTGACAGCCAATTGGTTTCTTCTGGTGCTTTTCTTCTTGGTGTTTAGATCAGCATCTTCTACTATCTTCTCATGTGGAGTCCTCTCTCTGTGTCTGTGTCCTAATATCCTTTCTTGAAAGGCCCAGTCAGATTGGATTAGAGCTGACTTTATTTAACTAACTGATTAAGGATCCATCTCTAAGGGGTTAGGATTTCAACGTATGAATTTTGGAGGGACAGGACTCAGTTCATGACCAGGACATAAAATAGAGAGGACTCGGGGCTACTTTGGAAGAAGCAAAAGATTAAAGTGGCTGTGTTTTTACCCAAACACTGAGTCCTTCATTCCTAAACATCTGTTCATTCTTTATCACTTTTATAAGTTCTTATACAAAGAAATAAAATCTATATAAAATAAATTGTATTTAGAAAAAAAGAGCATATATAAGAGAAATCATAATGCTATACCAACCACTCAGGCATATATATTTAATTATATAATAATTTTAAAGAGCAAATTAGTGTTGGCAATATAATGCATCATTTTGTCTAGAAATTGTGTTACTCATATAAACAATAAAATGTAATCATTATTAAAATTCTACAATTATGATATTCAGTACATTTTCAAAATGTTTCCTTCTCACCATATTTTTAGTAACTACAGTGGACCCTTGAGTTACAGCCAGCTTCACAGTATGAATGGCTTGCATTATGATGAATTTTAGGTTTAACTTATGAACAAAGTTTTGAGTTGTGAACTGAATGCTAGCTGCTGTGTGACTGTATACAAAGACTTGTGATGCCAGAAAAGTGTATGTAAGCTTCAGTCTGAGCTCATGAGCATGTGTTTGTGGACATGATTTCAGTCAGTGCATCATATAATTGCTGATTATGATCAAAATGGCACCCAAAAAGCTAGAAAAGAAGTTAAGGAAAGAAATGAAGGTAAAGAAAGCAATCACAGCTAAAAAGAAGGAAATTGTAGAGAAATTTGAGAGTGGCATTCTTGTGACCAAACTCGCTAATATGTACAGTATGTCAAAATCCACCATTTCAACATTCTTACAAAGAAAAAATTTGTATTAAGGAAGCTATCGTTGCTAAAGGTATTACTCAAATAATTAAGTCATGCTGAATAGTGTTAGATGAGGTAGAAAGGCTATTGTTAGTGTAGATAAAGGAAGGGCAGATGGCAATTTATAGCCTGAGTCTACAATTTGTAAAAAAGCTAGGGCTATAAATGCAGACTTCATGAAGGATAATCCATCGATGATTGATAATGGTGAAGTACTTTATGCCAGTAATGGGTAGGTTCACAATTTTAAAGTGAAATCTGAAATAGTATAACTAGGCATGGTAAGGCAACTAATGCTGATAAAAGGGCTGCTGAAAATTACCTATACTACTGCAAAACAATGCACAAAGAAATTACATTTGCTCTCATTGCATTTTCAACTGTGATGAAACTGGCCATTAGAAGAAAATTAGAGCATTAGAAGAAAATGCTCAGGAGAATATACATTGCCCAGAAGAGAGAAAAATGCCAGGCCACAAGCCTGTGAAGTATAGGCTAAAATGCTATGTGTTGATTGGAGTGGTGACCTCAAGATAAAGCCTCTCCTGCTTTATCTCCTCACTCTGAGATCTCTAGAGAATTCAGAAATCAAAGTCATGAAGTATAGGCTAGAGGTCATTTGAAGATCTAATGCAAAAGCCTTGGTAACAAGGTTATTTTTTCTTGAATGGAACAGGGAGGCTTTCTGTCCTACTGTTAAGAAATACCAAAAGAATAAGGATTTACCACTGAAGGGTCTCCTTACAAGGGACAGTGCTCCTGCTCATCCACAATATTTGAAAGAAGAATTGGCTGAAGAATTCCCATGGCTCTCAGCTGAATTCTGTTACTAGCCATTGAAGCTGGAAATTGAACACACATGCAAGGCTGCGGAATGGCCAGGGCATGGCTGACTGAAGAACAAAGAGTCACCACAAAAGGCAAGATAAAGCCACAGCTGAGGACACCTGGCTTCAACCCCAATTAATAAGATGTATCTGCAGGCGTTTCATTGCTGTATTGAAAGTCAACTTGGAGACTTTCTCCTAAGATAGTTCTCCTAAATTAATGTAAGATGGTTCTCCTAAATTAATATACTCTGTTACCTAGAAAAGTCCTAACCCATTCCCAAGGTCTTGCTCAGTTTCCTGCATTTTCTACTCTCACCCCTTTCTTGTTTGAAAACTAAGTAAATACGGGCCATTCAGAGATACTCCTTGTCTCAGCCACCAGAGTCTAGAACCCTGCTAAAGGGCTTTGATCCTCCTGGAGCCCTAAAATCATACCACTTGTCTCATTTATTTAACCCTTTGCTGTACACTCATATGGGAGATTGGGAATCTTGGCCAGGTCCCTGATGGAGTTCCTTATACCTAGTATAACACGTCTACTGCAGCCTTGGGCTAGCAGGCTATAGCTAACCTTAAGAAGCTATACACCAAGGAACCGTTCCAGAATTACTTCCAAATGGTTTCAGATACAGATTTAACCTTTAAAGAGTTCTAGGAGGAACATTACCATATCCTTCCCTGTGAGGGATTAATTGAGAAATCGTGGGCCAATAGCTCTTTTAAGAACACTCAAATCTGCCTGGAAGAAAGTGTGGCCTAAAATTATACTGAAGAGAGACTCTGAATGTTGTATAGAGCCCAACCCTTTAACTGACCCTGTGATTGATGACATTGTCACTATAACAGAGTCCATATGCTTGCAAGTCCACAGTAGTGACACTGAGAAACTGGTGGAGGACACCCAAACGAACTATCTAAAGAGGAACTTCAGCAACTTCTAGCTGGGCAACAGAGAATGGCAGCTAAAGAGCTTTCTGAAGAGGAAAGAAGATATCAACAAGTATGCAGCAAAGTTCTTTTTCTGAAATAAAAGAAATCTGAAAAAATGGACAGAAATACAAACATTTGCAGAGAAGATCCACCTAGAGAAAAAGCCAACCATTGCATTCACTTTATTAATGACAATATTACATCATACTATACAGCAGTATTAAAGAAAAGATAAAAACAGACAACCTGAGACCAGTTTTTAGTTCTGAAAAGCTTGAGACCTACTGAGTCAAAAGAAGATCCTAGTAGGACACAGACAAACTTCCCCAATGAGAAAAGTGACACCAGAGAGCAAGATTCCTGATGTTCTTAAGGAAGTGGACTCTCCTTCCACACAACAATCACCTTCCATTTCATCTACTTTTCCTGCAAACCAAAGATATCAACTTGAACGGTGAGTACAGTGTGAAATTATTGTTTCACACTGCACATTTTGTAACTTTTTGATGAATACAATAGGAAAATTATTGGTGTTTTTGACAAATCGTACTCATTATGCAACCACTTTTTATTATGAAAAATTAAGAGGCACTTTAGGAAGCTTGGAATTCATTATGGATATTTTCATTATTTCTTTTGGGAAAAATAATTTTGACTTATAACTAGACTTCGTGAGTAAATTGAGATCGTAAGTCAAAGGTTCACTGCAAAATGTTTAGAAACTAGTTTTTAATGCATGAAACTGTTCAATAACTACTTATTTAAGAAATTAACTAGGAATGAATGCTGTTATGGTTGTAAATGGATCTATTCATTATAAATATGCTTTGTATTTTCAAAGTAAATAATACAGATATCTATTGATGTAAGAAGAAATATCTTTATAAAACCCTACTAGGTACATTTATCTGATTGTGTATAAAATAATGCTAGCTTGAGTAAAATGTTTACATTTTAATAAGAAATCCACTATTTTGTTTACTCATAAACAAATGAAAAATTAAGTCATGGTTAAACACAACTTACTTAGAAAAATTTGAAGCCATAAATTTTGTAAGTCACCTCACTATGTCTTCAGTGAACACCAAAACATGTATAATAAATAATTATCCATTGGCTGCCCAACAATGGTCCCAATATTTTTAGTTCTGTTTAAATTTTTGACCAAAAAGTGTTCTGAATAATAAAAAATCTTTAAATAAAGTAGATGTCAGATATGGGTCTCACAAAAATATACTCAGTGAATGTGGATTTGTCAACACAAAAATTAGACTGTCACATAATTATTTGGTCAGCAGCACCCAATGGAAAAGTCTTTAAATGGTGATGGAAATTTAGAATCTTGGTGAATGCTTTTGGAGAATACCACAGCAGGACAATGAAAGTAGAATTCAGAGTCTCTGCTCTACATTTGGTGATGCATTAATAAAAACTTTAAAACAAAGTTAATACTTTGAACTGAAAACATTCTTTCCCTCCTTAAATTGTTTTTACTTAATGCTAAGATTTTCCTCTTGTAAGATGTCAAATGAGGAGCAAGGATAGCTGTTTTTTCTTTGAACATGGGAACAGCTTTTACAGTAGTTATAAGTTTGATTATATCCAGAGACAGACTCTCCCAAGGGAATATTTATCAAGCAAGTCAGAATCAAATACAAATATTCACAAACAGCTGTTGAAACAGTTGTTTACGAATAATATCAAATGACATCTGCTGTGTTTCTTAAGCTAAGGAGGGGAAGAGACAGTAGAAGATTTTGTCTTATTTCTTTTCCTACATATTTTGCATATTTGGCTCTTGGACTCACTTATTACACTAAGCAAGAAAAAAATGAAGAAGAGAGAGTGCACACTGATCACAGTGGACACGGTAAGTACATTAGATAAAGAAAATGAGTCAACAGAGTCAGAAAGGGAGGAGAGGAAAAAAGAGCCAGATAGCATTGCTTTTAACATATGAAGTTATTTAATTAGTGAAAGATAGTATGATATATATAACTTATCAGTACACTATAGGAATAATGTTGATCACGTTGAAACAGGGTTTGAGGAAATTTTCAGTGGAAGAGGAAAGACTGTGGATGAAAACTACTTTCTATGCAGGAAGCTGGTAACTGGAAAAAAAGAGTTTAAAATGTTTTGTAGATATAACTGACTTTGGCAACTTCCTGAAAGGCTTATTTTCTCTTATTTAGATTTATCTGGATAGGACAGCCTATAGAGACTGTCTTCAGGTTAATTTGTTTGCTCAGCCTTTCCTCTTCCAAAGTGGCCCTGAGGCCTTTTTGTCTGCTTTGTGCCCAATTGTTGCCTGAATTCTGTCCTCCAAAATTCATATTTTGAAACTCTAACCTCTAATTCACCATAGTATAACTGTATTTAGAGATGAGCTCTTTAGAAAATTAATGTAACTGAAGGAAGCCCTATTCCAAAATTAGTAGTGTCTTTTTTAGGAGAAATTAGGATACAGATACACAGAAAAGACTACGGAAAGACCAAAGAACTAGACAGTAATCTCCAACCCAGGAGGGAGGCTTGAGTAGGAAGCAGTCTGTTGTTGTCTTGAACTTGGACTTGTAGCCTCGAGAATTGTTAGACAGTGAATTTCTATTTAAGCTCCCTACCCCATAGTAATTTTGTATGTTTGCCCTAGAAAGCTAATCTACTCCCTTAAAGTCTATTTCTTTTGTTCCAATCTTTTTAGCTTCACTTTCTCTCATAAGCTGCACAAAATAGCGAAGTTCACTATACCAATGATGCCTATCACAAGTCCACAAAATTCCCAGATACCTGAACTTAAATGAGGACCAGTAACCAGCATAACACAGAAAGTGAATAGGACCATTAAGCTATCAGGAAAGGGGCAGATTGCTAGAAATACAAGGGGCATATGCTAGGAACCTAGGATGATGATTCTCGAAAATCATCCATGGGCTAGGAAGGAAGATGGGATATATACTGCTTGAGAGAGGGAGGAATGTTTCAGCCTAGAAGTGAAAAAGAGAAAGAAAAGTTATCTTTAATTGACCCATTCCTTTGTGTTAGATATCTACTAAGTTAAATGTTTATTGTCTACTAAGTTAAATGTTTTAGATATCTTATGACATTTAGCCCCATTAATAACCCTAAGGGAAGGGTATTGGTATTACCCTCAAATTACAAATGAGTAATTTAGATTCAGGGAAAGTACCTTACTCAATTTCTCACAGAAAAAAAGAGTGATTAAACCATACATCAGTGCCTTCCTTCATATTCTGGGCCTTTTTATCATTATATATTGCATCAAGATTCTAAAATAAAGGAATTAAGGAATTGAAGTTTCTGACTAGTAAAAGAGTGAAGCATAGCCCTCCACTGATGTACTTACCCATCTTGAATAAAGAACAAAAACAAGAACATAGAACACAAAAGAAAAGAGACTCTAAAAACCAACTGCTGTAGTCAGGGAGTGCAACAAAAACAATTACATGCAGGATACATAATGTATACTATTAATTTATAGTGCTCACCTGAAGTGAGCCACAGCCATTCTCAGTGACAAGGTTCTGAGTGACTCTGACAAGGAGAATAGCCAAGTGCATATCAGGAAAGAAGCTTGGCAACCAGGAGAACCAATGGCAGTAGGAGAACCAGCAACACTATGGAAACAAACAACACTATGTCTTCCTCTCCAATTCTCCTTTATTATGTTGGCAATAATCCTTAGGTGGGCTCTCCTTCTGTGGCACCACACTGATGCAGTTCAGCTGGTATTACAAGTTGACCACCTGTTATCAATCCACCACACCAACTGACCATCTAGAAACTGATCAAGATAACTCTCATCAGACCACTCTAGTCCCTATCATTCTTTTGTTCTTCACCAAAAGATAAGTCTTAGGTCAGACTGTGTATACATATGAGCATCCTTACTTGAGTTTCAACCATTAAATTATTCCATGTATTACAATCTTGGATGCCCAATTTCTATCTAATGTAGCATGCAAGTTTTTGGAATGTGTCCACTAAGTACCCACAAGCGGACTAAGTTGGTGGCTTTATTCGTAGGCATAGGATCAATTTTCAGTCTGCAGAAATGTATTTATTCAGCAAATAGGTTTGTTCACTGATGCCCAGGCATATCTAGAGTATCTGGTGGAGTATAGAGTATACTTTGAAAGCCAAAGTATGCCTTCGTAGGATATAAAATCATAGTGATTTAAACTCCAGAGTTTGCTTAAATGTCATTAGGGTGAGAGAACTTCATTTTATGAGAAGCTCTTTGACAAACAATATTTGTCTTCATGGCTAAAACAGGAAAATTCAATTAAAAGAGAGTTCAGGTATGACAATACTGGGAGTAGACTACAATTTTCTCCAGTATGGAGTATTTGAGCTCTACTTTGGTTCCTGCAAATCAGCATTGATTAAATAGATTGTCTGTGTATGTGAATAGGATTTTACAAGATGTCTATGATTTTAAAGACTTTACTGAGGTCTAAAATCACCTAGATACTCCACTTATAGGGCTCATTAGTCAATTTCCTACATCTATCAGATACAGCTACAAATATTTTTAGTTGGCACAAAAGTAAAGATGGGGAAAGGACTTTAAGATATTTACATGTAGGTTTTAAATGCTATCATTAAACGTATTTGACACAAGTTTAAAATACATTTAAAAATTATAATTTTAGTGTCACCCATTCTCATTTCTACCTTGCATAATATTATTTGGAGCCATGATTAATTTGTGTAATATAGTTTGCAGCCAATATTTAAGTTAAATAGACAAGAACAAAATAGCTGAATTGCAAGTTTTTTGCACATTTCAAGATTAAGGTAACAATTTTATTTTTCATCCTTTTCTAAACCTGTCAATCTTTATGTATTTTAATGGAATGTTATTTAAGTGATTTTCAGTTACCTCATAATTGATTTTGTTTAATTTTTTAAAATAATATTAGTTTGAATAGTTAATAAGGTTTTTGGACTACTAATTTCTGCAAAGTACTATGGAAACTATGCTTTCTTTTTTGGTAATTTAAAGTTGATGCTATAGAGACATGTCTATTTATTGTAATGATTAGAACTTAAAATAAATGTCAGAACCTTAGTATTACCATTATGGAATGTCCATCTCCTATGTACTATCATGGCAATAATCAATATATTATAACTTCTTTAACTCTTGCATAGCTTAGTCCTGTTTTCTCATTCACAGTAGTAGGTTTTACACCCAAAATTAATTTTATGTCCAGTGATTAACCAGAAAAATGATAGCAATTTATAAATGAATTATGCTAATTAGAAACTTGCACTTTTGTAGAGAAAAGTATACACAGCTAATGTTAAATTTTTGCTCTTGATATTACCTACTGAGCAATTTCATAGCATCATCTTAGTACATCTATTGAAAAAAGAATCACCTGACCTTCATTCCGACATTTCAATGTTTGGAGAAATTTCCAAACTGATGAGAAAGTGAAATTCAAATATTTCCAATCTAACAATGTCCTTGGACAGGAATTAGTTTTGTACCCCAAACTAAACAGAAATATGCCAAGGAATGGTTATTTTGATCAATAAATATAAACCATAAATATTTCTCACCTTTGAAAGAAGGGGTGAAAGAGACTACCTAGAAACCCAGAAAGATATCTATACAACACAGAAGCCAAAGAAATCAATTGAAATCAATGTTTTCATAGTAAGACATAAGACTTGTCAAAATGCATTTACTTGTGTTATACATAAACAGTCTTAGTGCTTAGAATATTCCACAGCAGATAAATCTTGATATACTCAATTAAGAAATTTTCATTGAAAGTATGCTTCTCATTTAAACTTGTAAAAGAGATAAAAATTAATCATATAATTCAATACTTCCAATGTGTTTTTTAAATTCTCAAAATAATAAAGTATTACTTTTTTACAGATTATTGATCCTTTTATAATTTTTGTAAGCAATAACAAAATGAAATTGATATTTCTATAGTTTTTAAAGGTAAACCGACAATTTTATTCAGTCAGAAAATGCATATTGATCCTCTACTAAAGTGACAATAACAAACGAGTGATCATTAAGAATGACAGAAGTTGAATAAAGTCCTTAGTCTTATAAAAACAGAGTTTTTCATGAGCTCAAGTGTAGTTTTTGCAGAAGAGCATTAGGATGATTTTCTAGTTGAAATGTTGGCTCAGTGAAGCTTCTGGGATGGATATGATCAGGTTGAGCAAAGCAGATTACTTCCAGAAAAGAAGTAATGAATGTGTGAATAGCTATTAAATTCAAATATCTTAAAAATCTCCAACCGCTGACAAAACATATGAGTATTGAGGCAAAAGAAGGTTTTGTTAAATCAAATTAAATGTATGACCACCCAGCATCAACAATTTAAAATAAAACCCAGTAAAACAAGCTTTTCTACATCATTTATAGTTTAGCTACAGTATAAAGATTGAGAAGTAATTAGTATTCATCTTAACACAGTAAATCAGATGAGGATTGGCCGGCCCAATTCTATTGTTTATCCTGATAACCACATGCTGGGTGATTCAGGAATGTTATTTGACACTTTGAGTGTTGATAGAGTGGAGATGATAAGACTTGCTGTATCATCTGCAAAAGGTTAAGAACTAGTAAAGAAAGCAAAATACAAAAGAAGAACGTTTCAAAAATGTATGACACGATAACAATATGATACATGAACCTACACTGTGTATCACATTGGGTTCACCTTCATTAGTACATCTCGGCCGTACACAACAATAACTCTCTGTGGGGAGCTGTTACATGTATGCAACACATCCTAATCCTTTTCTTAACCACTTTCCCTTCTTCTTTCTCCTCATCCCTATATTTCTTGTTTCCTTTCCCTATTTCCTATCATACACTTTTCATTTTGTTCTTTACTTATATTTTGGATTTCTCATACAAGAGAAACCAGGCAATTTGTGTGTCTGATTCATTTCACTTAACATTATGGTCTCAAACTACATTCATTTTCCTACAAATAACTCAAGCTTATCTTCTTTGTGGCACAGTAGTACTCCTATAGAAATACACATATGCTACTTTCCTTTCCTTTTTTCCCCCTTTGAGAACAGAGATGATGTGTCTGACAACAGTAAGGGAACTGCGCTTTTCGTGACCACAATAAAGTAAGTCTCCTACAAGTGATCTTCCATCAGAATGGAACTTTGTTTCCCTCCCCTCAGATATCTAGAGGTCCAGTCTCCCAGAATTCTGGGTTGGCCATTTGAATCTAAGTTTTGATGACTTCTGGATGGGGTCACTTATTTTCTAGATCACACAATTAGAATTTTCATCTAAATACAATATGAAGAGCTGTGTGTGTTGTTTCTGTCTTCTGTGCAGCCTTAAAAGAAAAAAGGGGTTTTCCTTTCATCTATTAATGAACCATGAATTAAAGAATCCTCCAGGACATGGGAAACACAAAAGGAACTCTTCCTTTATGTGTATCACATTTTAAAACTATTTTTAAATTTATACTGTAATAGGCATAAAACTATTTGAATATTGTAAGGTACTATCTGGATGTGCATTGTTACCATTCCAGCTCATACAGCTTTTCAAAGAATAAGAAACCCTTCCACAAAGAAACAGCGTATCAAAATGCTATATCAGAGCCTCATTAATAAGTCTGATAAGAAATAAATGTGCACAGCATCACTATCTCCTGCCTTTTGTTACTCTATGGCACAAAATTTTCTTACTAAACGATTGCTTCATGCATGATTAAAGATATCACTAAAGGGAGTTTTATAAAAACAAGCTATTTTTTACTTTGCTTTATCTGTAACTATTCTTCAATTAATTTATGAAAAAAATAAATTCATATAATTTGGATCTATGTACCTTAGATTTCATGACTAGGTTGTGTAATAACAGTGATGCTAATTTTCTTCCCTTTTCCTAGCATCTCTCAGTGACACCATCCTAGGCAAGCTCTTTATCAACTGTACAGCTGTGACATGAGACAATGTGCAGCATAATATATTCTGCCACATCTGCTTGGTCTCTCCCATATTTAACTAAGCTTTCATCTCTGAAATGCAAAGATAATTATTTCCAGAAGCCACTGACAGGAGCTGCGGCATTGGAAGACATGGGGTGTTGGAGATTTGCTTGACTTTCAGACAGTGAGAAAAAGTGAAAATATCTAAAAAAGGCTTGTGAGGTTCTGCAAGAATTATGTATTTTACTCTTTCATTTTTGTCTTAGACAATGAGAAATCTACCATATATCAGAAAATTCCTCAAGGGCATGGGAAAGCATGTTGTTCATCAGTCATTCCAATAATTTGGAGGCTCACAAATATGGAAAGACAGAAGCTGTTCTAAAATCCAGAAACACCCCTAGTAGTATCAGGTCCTATCTTTGGCAAAGAATTACACCACATGAACAACAACAACAAAATTATAAAAAGAAGCAAAATAATGAACATTAACAAATATTTCAACCAGCAATGTTAAAATTTCTTTGTCATTGTATTAAGTAAAATATATCATGTCATTATTAAATTTTATTAGTTAAATATATAAAATGAGTATTATTTGGTTATGATTTTGCTGTTATTTTTAATTTTTTCACTATCGTGGTGTAACATTCACAAGTTGCCTCAGTTTATTTTTTCTTGTCATTCGTACAGATGACTTGTTTATGACCAGATTAAAAAAGAAATTACTAGTAGGTTTTTTATCTATTGTGATAAATAATAAGATTGTGCCTACTCAAATAAAACAGGTAAACAAGTGATGAACAGAAAAGAAACAGGTATAGTTATTATCCTGTTTAAAAAGCGCAAAATTTAGAGCTATTAATTTTTAAAGTGGCTTATTTAATATTTACCTTGCCACTTCCTTGTTAACCACTACTTTGTAAAGATCATTATAACCATAATCAATTTATTTAACACTTCCTACATAGCAAACACCACTAATAATTTTGCTTGCATTGTTTTTATCTGTTCCTATTATGGAGAATTTTTAAAATGTATGAAAATTAACCATATAAGGTACCTTGTCATTTATTCATTCATTCATTCATTTACTCATTCTCTACAATTACAGATTCATGGCCAACCTTAGTCGTTGCCGTACCTCATCCATTTCCTCTCATCTATACTATTTTGCAGAAAATTCTGGCCTTCAGATGATTTTTATCCCTTAAATAACTTAGTGTGTGGTGCCCAGAAGATAAGAATTCTTTTATTTTAAAAAAAGCACTATCTTATAAAATATTCAAAACAATCTCATGAAATTGTCACTCGTAATATTCTCATTCCAGTTGAGAAAACTAAAGCCACAGAGTGAAGCATCTGTTCAAAGTGTGCACACAGTGTGTCATCCACCAGGGGTTGGACTCCAGCTTCATTTAAATCCCAGGTGGAAGCTCCTGAGCACTACTGCTATCATCTCATCTGTAATCATTTTGTCCTCTAGAAATTTTTGTGAGTTCTAATACCTTAATACTAACTGGTTTTGCACATGATTACAAACACCAGACAAGTAAAAATATTCTTAATTATTCCAAGAATAGAAAGTTTTACTTAGAGAGCTAGATACATTTCTAACAGTCATGGTGGACATGGTAATAATGATATGCTTTGTTCCTTTCTCTCTTAGGTTTACCAGCATTTATGACTTAGTTATAGACTCCTGAGTTTCCACTTCTAAGTAAGAGATAACTTGTGTGTTGATACTGAGATGCTAAGGTTCAGATAGTTACTGAACTGAAATCAAGCTAGGCAGTCTAGGAGAGAGGATAAGCAAAATACAAGTAAGCCTCAGGATTTAAAATTTAATATTTCCCCCCAACATTGTCCATGTGTTGGTAGGTGAAGGTGACACGTAGCTGCTGCTGGCTGGCAGCAATTTTAATTGTTAATTGTTAATGCTGATATTCTACTCAGATTCACACTAAAATAAAATATACCTTTTAAAATAGTTATTCATGCCTAAATATTTTCCTCTGAGATTAGTCACAGTCTCACTGTACTCTTTGGAAGACTGAACTACTTTCACGTTCACCTAATACGGATAATGACAACTATTACACGACAGTGGTTTCTCAGTCGAAACAGAATTATATAATCACAACCATTCCCATGCAAATTATCTTAGCTATCATTCTGGCCCAGAGAAACCTAGACAACTGTAAATTGCCAGATCACATAAACATCATTTTCACAGAGGCTGGACCTTAGAACAGTCAAGAGTTCAGCAAAAAAAACAGGTATTTCCTTCAATACATGATGCTATAATTGAGGAGGCTGGATACAAGAAAACTACAACATCTCTACCTAGGATTCCTACAATAAGTTTTCCTCTTCGTCTATATTAAGTGAGTCTTTTCCTTCCAGCATAATTTGGATCTTTACACAAACAAGTAAAAAACCCATGGTAATTTCTCATTTTCCATTTGGGTCATTAGCTTATTTCTTTATAGCATTTGATTCCACAAATATTTATAATTACTATACAAGTATATGTACATGGTGAGTGCAAAAATAGGTAAGTTACAGATGTGCCCTTACAGTCTAGCATAGATGCATATACTGTCATTTCTCTCTTCTATGAGACAAATGAAAACATAAATCAAGTGCTTTTAGTTGGCATTAAGCTGTACATACTGTTGTATCTCTCCTATGAGATGAATGAAAATATAAATAAAATGCTCTTATCTGCCAGCTAATGAGTGGCAATGATGATCAATGGAAGAAATGATATTATCCAAATAGTATAGAATTTTAAAATACGATATTTGAGACAAGATTTTAGAGCATCATTTCTCTGCCTTTATTATTTGCAGTGTTGACATCTCACTAAGTCATTACATTTTCCAGTCATCTTTCTGAGATTCCCTACCCAAGGCTGATGTCTGCAACCATTCTTATGATTGTTGCCAGTGTCCTTCCTGTTGCAAAATGGTGCCACTGAATCACAGTATGTCCCACTCCATGAATTCACTAGATGCTAGAGCTTTGGCCTAATCAACTTTGCATTGCTTGTGCAATCCTAGTACAAAATCATTACTAAAATTTTTGTTGAATCAATAAATAATAATAAGAATTAAACAGGACCATATGGGTACTTGGAAATCATAGATGTACTAGCTGCAGAAGTTAAAGTGGGTGAGCTCCCCATGGGATATAGCATAAGGCACAAAGAAATGGTCCTTAGGTGGATTCTCCTCCCAATGAAAAGTACCAATAAGGGCCACACTTTATATGCTGCTGATTCTATCATTTTGGACCCTCACCCTCACCCAGGATGACCTTCCTCCTGCTTCAAGTTTCCTTTTTCCATAGATTTTTTACTACATCCATTACTGTATCTATTCACTATGTAAATATAAAATATACAGACTTATATTTGGTTTTTACTTATCATACAACTCTCCATTTTACAATATAAACCCACAAAGATCAGGTTCTTTGAATATTCTGTTCACAAATGTAGCTCAAGGGCATGCAGCAACGCAAGTGCTCAAAAATTTTTGTCAGGTTAATGAATAACTATTTAGTGTGTTTAATAGAAGAAACCCCAAAGAGCAGAAAATGTAAGAAGATAAACACAAGATCATCCTTTACACAGATCAGTGGGAGAAAAGAATTTTGGTGAGCAGCAGGTAAGCGAGAATCAAGACAAGATTTTAGAACATCTAAAGAAAGAAGAAAATTAAGAAGAAACTTCTGTGTTTAATAAATAAAATGTCATTGATAATTGAAGGAAATTTTCCTTCGTGTAAGCAAAGAAACAAGCCAGCAAATTGTTGAAAATTAAGACAACATTAAGAGGCAGTGATGTATTAGCTTTCCCATTGATAATAGTTGCTGACGCCCACAACTAAAAGGAGGAAATGGTTTATTTGGTTCAGTATTTTAAATATTTTGATCCTAGATTGGCTGGCTCGAAGGCAGAAATGTCATTGTGGAAGGGTGTAGCAGAGCAAAGATACTTAGTTCCTGGCAGCTGTAACACAGAACAAGTGAACAGTGCCAGAGAGAAAGGGGCCAGGAACCGCCTCCAGGACTCACCCAGACACACGCAGGACTATGTGTTACTAATCCCCAGGCAGCTTCCAAGCCAACCAAGTTGACAATTAGGCTTAACACTGGAAATGGCTTCTAGCATATCCTTTTGAGAAATTAGGTGGTAAATATCACACATGGTGAAAAAGAAGCTTCGGGGATTAGAAAAATTGTAGATAGTTTTAAATCAAGGGGCAAATAGTCATTTGGTATAATATAGGGAAAAAACTAAAAATTATGGGACGGTAGACATAAAATAACATCAGGAAAAAGCCTAAAAGCAGTAGGCACTGAAGACAATCAGAGCACAGGGAAATTTAACCTTTTCAAGTAGTCAGCAAATTCCTCACCTCCAAAAGGATAAAAGGCCAAGTCAAATGCTATGCAAGGTTTTTTAGGAGAAAAAGTTTTAAAAAGTTCATGTGGTATGGTACAGTTTTTTGTGTACAGCTGTAACTGTATCAGCTAATGTCCTTAAATACCATTCTGTCCACATATTAATATTATTAACAAGCTTTGAGCTGAGGCTGGATCATATTCCTTTTTAATACTTCACACCAGCATGCATACTGAAGATGCATTAGAGAAAATTCATTCATTCGAAAATATTTATGAGTTGTCTAATACCAACCCATCTCTATTATAAGCACAGGAGCTATAACAGTGAACAAAGCAGAAAATACTCCCTGTGAGAGGAGAAAAACAATAAAAAGGATAAATAAGTCAAATAAGGTCAAAGTCAAAGGGCTTTATTGCTCATAGCAAGCAGTAAGCAAAGTACCAGATTACACTCTTTTCCAAGGCTAAATTCCCACAAGGTGATGACAGGAAGGCCATGTGATACATGGCAAGTTGCATTGTGGGAAAGGAAATCTGAGCTCAGCGATCGAAATTTTTATAATAGACAATGAGCCTGACTGACTTCCCCACCAGAGGGAAATGTTATCTTTTTTATATTGGAAGTAATCATTCATTTTGTTTGCTCTGCTGGCAATACTGTTTCTGTCTTCCGAGAGTGTCAGCTGTACAAACATCTCTATGAAAGTAGTCCAGAAAACATAATTGTGTTTTGCTCATAAGATATACAGAAACATGAAAGACACACGGAGAATTGCCTCTCAAAAAATATCAAATCTTCCTAGAAAAGGAGGGGCACTCATTGTGTAAATTTTGTTCATGGATATGTCTTGTATTCAGTATTCTTATTAATCTGACAAAGCAGTTAACACTGAATCTGTCCAATTTGTTTCATACAACTATTAATTAACAATCTGCTTTCTCGGTCTCTAAACCAATCCTCGGAGAATGAGAGCACAAAGCATTAAACCAGCCCCTTGAGAAAGTCATTAATCCCTCTTAATGACCTAATCATCACTTAAGAACTTGCCTCCCAACGCCATCCTAGAGCAATCAAATTCCTACACAGAAGCAGAGGATACACGCCATAGTAAAACCCTAGCAGCATTTATCTCAGTCAGAAAATTTATTTTAGTTTTATGATTATTTCCCTCAGTAGAATGCAGACGAATTTTCTATCTTAATTAACTATCTTAATTTAAACTTCAATTTTGAATATATTTTAATCCATGTCATTTTTATTTAAGTAAGTAGTTTATTTGAATGCAGCTTTATGGTTTTTTATTTTGTGATTTTGTTTCCCATTGAGTTTTTGTTTTGTTTTTTTGCTCAAATTTTTTCTATTGAGTAAGCATCAGCCTAACTGAAAGTGATCTATGCTTTTTTTCTTCATTTATTTGCATTTAAGATGTTCTCTTTGGAATGCTTTTCAGCATGACTTTTAACAACAGTTTTACCATGGTGTGAGGAGGTATTTATTTCTTTTTAGTTTTTTTCTATATGAGTGCTTTCCATCATAAGGCTCTTTAAATTTGTGGTTTCATTTATTCAATTAGTTTGGGAAATTCTGATCCATTTTCTCTTTACTGTAACAGCTGTTCTATTTTTCTTCTTCTGAATCTTCCATTGTATGTATGTTATAGGCTTTTGTGCCGTATTATTTTATAATTTTCATTTTTTGTCTTATATTTCTTGTCCTTTAGTTTCTCATTTTATTCTGGATATTTTCTTTAGACTTACATTTCAGATCACTATTTCTCTCTTTGGTCATTGTTAATTTACTATAGGACTCACCTATTGAGTAATTTAATTTTAGTAATTAATATGCTTAATTCGAGTAATTATATTTTTGTTCAGAAATTTTCAGAAAATAGCTTTCAGTTCTCCACTAAAATCTGAAATTTCAGTTGTATACTTGGGACATAGCAAGCACTAACTCCAAATTTTGACTTTCTGATAATCTATTTATATTGCTTATTTTTGCTATTTTTCAGTATTCTTGGTTTATTGAGTTTATTTTTATAGTTATTTTCTGGTCATCATGTTTCCAAAATTCCTCTTAAAAATATTCTGGAAAAGAGAATAATGTGAAAATTTGCAGAGAAGATTTACATCTCCAGGGGAGTTTAAACAAGGTGGGATTATCTTAATCCGATTTGAGATAATGAGATAATTTTAAACTGAACTGTATTCCTGTAATGCAGTTCTCAGCCACTTGGCTCTTACACTTTACCCTTATCATGTAATGTTCTGTCCCTATAGTTCTAAACTAAAGTAAAGGCAATTCACTTCTTTGGTAGGCTCTGGACTATATCTCTTCTCTCTAGCACAAAGCAGAGCCGTGCTCTAGAGTCAACCATTCTCCCTGTCATTTTTTTGGATTCCCTCTCCAGCTTATGTTATTTTTGCTCATTTTAGGAACTAACCTCATCATAGAAGTCATTTATGTGCTTTTGGTTGAAGCTAATCTGAAACAAGCAGAATTCTTGTGGGTTAGACATTTTTTGTTGTTGCTTTGTTTTGTTTTTAGTACTGGCAATCGAACTCAGGACCTTGCACTCGCCAGGCAGGTGCTGTGCCACTAAATTACATCCCCAGCCCTCTAAATACTTTTTAAATCATGCTATTTTCATTACTTTCCTTTCTTTTCCATTCAAATTTAATTAAAATATACCTTAAGAGGTTTTCTCAATTATTTTACATTTTTAGTTAAGTTACGATACACTCACAAGTAGCTCTGGTTTATGTTTAGGGACTGTGACAACTCAGTAAAGTGCATGTTAACTACTAACTTACACAGAAGCACTAAAGATACTTCTGTCCAAATATTATTCACTATGAGCAATTTTAACACAGCTTTTGAAAACAGTAACTGACAAGTTCTTTTCTTCATATGTAGTATGTGTTAGTGTACTGCTATAGCTTCAGCAGATTGTGTGTATGCTTCATTATTTGTTATTGTGCTCATTCATATGCCAAAGAATTAAACAGTATTTGAAAAGACTGGAGATGTAAAAAAGACTGCAGATTTCTTGGAGTGTAATGGAGTTGCTTACAGAAAGCCAATTCGTGAGTGTCTCAAATATTCAGAGAAATTTGATGTACCCCAGGCACAGCTAATTTAGAAGAGAAAGAGATATGATTTGATTAGTCTAGGAGGACTTTGTCCTATTTCCCTTAATTGTGAGCTTCCTTCTTGTGTGTATGTGTGTGGGGTGTCTGTGTGTGTGTGTGTGTGTGTTTGTGTGTGTGTGTGTGTGTGTGTGTGTGTGTGTGTGTGTGTGTGTCAGAGTCAGCTTATGCACCACTCTAAGGTCCCTACACTAGCTTTTCACTCAGGCAAAAAGCATTCTTTTTTCCATAGACAAAGGGACTGCTGTGGCTGTTGGCCCTCATTTTCTCATGTTGTAGATGAATATCCCCCCAAAGCTTCAAATTACCTTCCTCATTGATCACTACATTAATCACTTTCCTGTCCCTGGAACACAACACCTAGCACTCACAATTTAAAGAAGGAGAAGTTTCATTTGGCTCACAGGTTTCAAGAGATGCATTTCATGGTTGGCCGCCTCCAAGGCAGAAATGACATGTCAACAGGGTATTGTAGAGAAAAGCTTCTCAGTGCAGGACAGCCAAGAAACAGAAAGCAGAGGCAGAAGCTAGAGACAAACATACATACTTCCAGTTTATGCCCATAGTGACTCACACCTTCTAATCAGGACACTATTCCAAACATGAAGCTTTTGGGGAACATTTTAGATTTAAACCAAAACATTCTATCTCTGGCCTCAAGTACCCATGTTCTTCTCATTATGCAAAATGCATTTAGTCCATCTCTAAAAGTCACCAAAGTTTTATATGAGTTCTAACCACTGCTGAAAAGTCCAAGTGCAAAGTTTCCTCTGCGACTCAAGACAGACTCTTATCTGTGAGGCCCTGTAAAATTTGAAAAATAAGCTAAATAATTCCAATATATAATGACATAGGGCAAACATTTCCATTCCGCAAAAAGAGAAATAGAGGAGTAGAAAGGAATGGGACCAAACAAAATTGAAATCTCTCAGGGCAAACGTTTAATATTGTAGCTTCATATTCTGCACGCAGTGATGAAAAGTGAGTTTCGAAGGACCTTAGCTGCTCTATCCCTGGAGCTGTGCTGCTTGCAACCTACATAATTTCTCTTAGGGGCTAAAACTTCCTCGCTGTCTGCAACATTGCTCAGCAGACAAACCACATTTCTGCCACCTCTAAATTCCTGGAGTCCCCATCACACTTTTGGATTTAATCTCACAACTTAATTCTCTCAGGAGCACACTACCTGGTCTCGCAGATTTTCTTTTGAAATCTAGGTGGAAGATTTCATGACTCCATAACTTTTTCATCCTGCATGCCCAAAACACTAGCATCACATGGATGACTCCAGATCTGCTGCCAGCTCATGCAGTAGACAGCCACCCTGTTATCATGGCTGCAGAAGCCTCAGTATGCCTGGATAGTTGAGAATTGTGAAAAAAAAAATCCCAAGGAACAAATGCCCTAGGCAACCTTTCTCTAGCAGAGGATCTAGGTCAACTGCCAATGAAGTCTTTGTTCCCAGCTAAAACTTACTGAGCCTGGCCTTTGTTGTCTCTGTTCTCATCAGTATTCTGGTCTTCTGAGCCCCAACTATAATCATCCATTAATCCCTTCTTACTCTGATTATAGTATATAAAATTTCTCTAACCAGCATCTATAAACTTTTCTAAATACTACCCACAAACAAGTTCCAAAAATGTTTGAACTACGTGCTCAGGTATAGTCACAGCCCCAAGTCACTAGTCTGGGTACCAAAATCTGTATTAGTGACTTTCCTTTTGCTAAGACAAAATACATGCTATTTGCAATTTCAAGGGGGAAAGGCTTATTTTGGCTCATGGTTTCAGAAGATTCAGTTCACTGGCTGGCTGGCTTCAAGGCAGACACAACATGGCAGAAAGACAAGGCAGAAGATGTATGTTCAAGCTATGACATCCAGGAAGCCGAGAATGAAGACAATGGCCAAGGACAATAGTAAAACTTTCCAGAATATTCTCCTGGTGACACATCTCCTTCCACAAGGTCCCACCTACAAATATTAGACATTTTGGGGAATTTTTAAATATAAAACATAACAAACACTTTTTGATCTAGTCATTTGGTTTCCATGGTACTAAGAAGCAAGATACTAAGGCATCCAATATGAGTCTATGTACGTACAACCATTAAATATTCAGTCTCCTAGTGGATAGTGGAAGGCTGGTAGATAAACTCTGCTATCTTGTTCTACCCAGCAAAGACTGTTTAGAGATTCAGTAGCTTCATAAATGGGCAATGGGGATATCATGAAAATGAATGATTAGCTCATTGTGAAGCTATATCCAGCACAACAATGTAATTCCTTATGTTTAATTTTCTTTTTGTGTTTTTCCTCATGCCTGCTTTCTGGGTGGCACACCCCAACCACAGTGGTAGTGCATCTGCTGAGGCCTTGAGCTCTGTTTCTAGTGAACATGGCTAAGATAGATTACATCAACAATATAATAAGTGTTTACGACTCTGATATTGCTACTTTTTCATTGGTGCAATATTGATTCAAGGATTATGTTTACTAGAAGAGGTATTAATAGATAACTAGCTAACTAATGTTCAAATGATGAGCAAAGATTTAATGATAAATGATTGGCTTCCAGATGTCATCATAAATAGTTTCTTAGGTTCATCATTCTTGGTATTCCCAGCAGGCTGATACTAACATTAATATAATGTCTACACGTGGAGAAACTGAGGCTTCACATGTCTAAATTTCATGTAGGATCATGTGTTGGTGTCAGTACTGAAACTTATGTTCTTATTATCTGCCAAAATATTTTTTTATCTGTTAAAGTTTTACTTTGTTTTATACTGTTATTTTGCTTAGTTCATTGGTCATGATATTATTTCCTATTACAGTAATGAGATCGAGAAAGAGTATCAAAGGAAGGCATATACTTTCCATAATCTTCTATCTACTCTTGTAGATCTAAAATCTTTCTTTATAAGAAACTTCTGGTGTGTTTGCACCCACATTTAAAACTATGGCTTTTATATGGTAAACATTATCATCTTCACCCACTACAACAAAACAAGGAGAGTCTTCATTTGGTTCTGGGAGGAGTGCAAACTAAAATAAATACCTATGAGAACTGCTAAAACTTTAGGCCTAAATATACAATAAGTGCCTATCAGATGCCATAATTTAAGAAAACTTGGAGAGTTTAAATAATCTGGTGGACAACTGAAAATATATAAAAATTACAATGATTATTAAAACTAGTAAGACTATTAATTTGGGGTAACTATCAAAATAAATGAATTGGTGGTTTTCTGTGGGAAAAAGTATGCATACACATAGACATTTCATAGAATTTTCTTGTTCAATATTTTTTACTTATTCCTCAAAATAATAGATTATTTCATTGGAACGTCTATCCTGATTTTCTACCTCAAGTCAACTAACGAAATAAATCTTTTAAAATATTGCAAAATTTGAAAATGACTTTTTCTGGAACAATGAAATTAGTAGGGTCATATTGACTTTATCGTGTTTTACACAGAAACCTGACCGAAAATGTTATTGTATTTAGCAACATGCCTCTTGCTCAGAAATTAATGATATTTATGCCTTAAGTAAAAAATATTTTTGGAATTCATTTCACCTGAAAATGGGTTCTAAATACTTATTTATTCGTTTTATTAGAACATTTGGTAAGTCAGTTACTTGCATAAGTAAATGACATTCAATAAGTATCTATCCTGTGCCTCAGACCTCCTGTTCTATTTTAGGTGCTAGCACTCTTAGAAGAAACAAACAGAAAATGAGCTTAAATGTGTCTCAAATGCACTTAAAATAATTAATTTTGTGGACTGAAGAAAATTTGCCCCTGATGGAAACTCAGAAATTTAGTAAATAAAGAGGATGAGACTGATTTTTAAATCCACATGAATTAACTATTTAATAAAAAAATTTCTTCAGTGACTGTGTTCATGATGTTGCTCTCCAAGGGCTAGAGTACAGGGGTCTGCCAGGTCTCTTCCAAAGTAACATACTACAATCATGAGCAGCCGATCTCATTTTAGACCTCTGCTGTTCAATAAGGTAGTCACTAGTCATGCATGGCTGGCGGGCACCTGAAATATGGCTAGTGTACATGGAGATAAGCTATAAACATCAAATGCAAACTGGGTTTAGAGAAATTAATTTCTTAAAAGAATACAAATATATTTATTTCATTAACTCAAAATAATATTAAGGTATAGGGTTAAATAAAGTATTATTAAAATCAAATGTTAATTTCATCTGCTTCTTTTTACTTATTCTAAGGTGGGCCTTTTCTCCGTTCAGTACTGAAGTTTACCCCAGGGCCTTTGTATTGAGCTGTAACCCCCAACTATTTATTTTTTGTTTATTCATTGAGGTAGCATCTCACTAAATCACTAAGTTGCCCAAACTGGGTCAAATTTGTAAGCCTCCTTTTTCGACCTCCTAGAGTGCTGGGATTATAAGCATGTGCCACCACACCTGGTTTAAGGAAAGTCTTAATCCACTTAAAGTTATACACATGGATGTGACTCTTACTGAGCAGTACTGCCTTTACGAGTGGATTTCACTACCTTAAAATACAAAGTTCTATATTTGATACCACTCCAAGAAATCACTGTACAGTGTTTATTAGTGGCAGAGTATAATTCATATTATATTCTATTTAAGAAAAAAAAAAGCTTTAGGTTTATTGTTGTAAGCATTATACCCTTCCTTCAAACAAGTTTCTCTTTCTAACTTATCCACTTTTAAGGATGAAATGGAGGCTTAGCATTTTGCACTCTATCCATAAAAATCTTTGCTTTTTAGGAGTTAAGCATGTATAACATTAGTGAAAGTTTAAATTGCCTTCGAATTATCAAAAGGAAACTATTAAAAGGAAAGAAAGTGTGTTTTAGACATGAGTTGTGTGCATAATTTATCACACTAGTTTGTCAGAGGTCCTGACATGTGAACAACACTGTCACTAAAAAACGAAGTGAGGTAAGTTGATAAGTCTCCATAAGTGTATGTGCCCACATATAAACATATGATGACACTGTAGAGAGAAAATAGGCAAAATATATGGCAAAATACAAAAAATAGGCAAAATACATAGGAACATGTACATATACAATTCTCTCCTTGAGTGCTCAAAAGGACATTTACTCTCCTTGTGTTTAATAGCCAATTATTTGGAAGATAAAATTTGTTCTGTGACACCTTCTTTTGTCATCATTGTTGGTCTTGTCTTGCAAGTCAGTATGTGCCTAAGATAAGTGATGCTATGTCAACATTAGCAAGTGTTTGGGGAGTGAAGTAGTTTTATACTTTCTCTCATATAGACACTGTTATGGTTTGTATTTAGATGTCCCCTCAAGCCTTGTGTGTTCATAGTTGGAGCTTTGGGAAGTGATTGGGTCATTGGTATGTGATTAGTCCACTGATTGGCTTAACATAGTTCTGTGTGTGGCTGAGTGGATTTACTGAAAACATAAGACTCCCTGAGAGTGAGCGGCACCAACCAATAGGCTTGTTGCCTGGATGGGATTAAAAGAGGAGGCAGAAGGAAGGTTGCTACTTCCTGCCTACCATCCCTGGCTGGGCCCTGTGCCATGTTGTGCTACCTTAGAGCCAGCTGACTATGAACTGAAACATCTAGGAAACGTGAACTAAAATAAACCTTTCATTCTTTACCTTGTGGGTGTCAGGTATTTTGTCACAGCAGTAAGAAGGTAACTAAGAAAGACATGAAAGCAGAAATAATATCCAAAAACTGCATGGCCATCTAAACCTAATAAAGTATAAAATTGAAGGATCATAATCGAGAAAATATTTTCATGTGTGCATAAATTAATCCCTTGACATATTCCCATATCATTTTTTCAAACAGGGTGAATAGCTATGCTTCTATTTTGTGTGGTAAAGTAACTCAAAGGCTGACCCACATTGCCCCTGTGGCTCATGTCACATCCTTTCACATGGACCCTTTATGCTACAGAAAGGAAACTTAAACTTTCCTGAATATGTCATTTTCTTTCACACTTCCACTTCTCCTCACATTCTTTTCTTTCTGCCTGGAGTATTCCTTCTCATTTCATTGGGTGGGTTAAATCTATTCGTTCTTTGCAACTAAACTCAAATTTCACATACTCAGTGAACCTTTACCTTACAAAAAAAATGATTTCCCAAGTCCACTTGAAAACATTTGTAGACACAGGCAGAAAAATATAATTTAATCTAGAATAGTTTCAAGGATCATGTTACCCATTATTCAAATATAATGATCTTATGTAAAAGCCTACAGCACAGACACATATGTATGTGCGAGTATACACTTTCGTATTACTCTCAGAAACTGATACTGGAAATTCTATATACACACAAGAACATGAGAGCATCCACATACAATATATTTACATTAAACAAAATGTGTGTAACTTCATTTCTTAATATTTTGGAAGTAAATAGTAATTAGAGCTATGCTTGCTATTTTGTTCTTAGGATATTTCCTAAGAACCTAAAGATATTATCTTGTCATGTAAAAAGTAAATTATGCAATATACAAAAGGATAGTAAATTAAAATTTCAATGCTAGCCATGACAACACAAACATGTTTCTCTTCAAATTTAATTTCCATGAGAAACTACTCTAAATTAAAACCTTCCAGTAAGCATCCTTCCATTTTTTTGCATTTTACAACCTAGAGATCAAACACTTTGACACAGCAAAATTCTAGTGAGTTGAGAAAAAATGCTGATTGGTTTGTTGGCTGGTGGCCGGGGGAATGTTATGACCAAGTAATTATGTGTTCTGGACAGATGCATTAACCAGGCTTGGCGCTGGAGCCACTGGATATTATTTTAGTCATAAGGCTAGAGGAACTGAATCATTTTCAAAGCATTGGCTGGCTGACATTGCCTTACTGATGCCTGTTCCAATGACTCTTTGGCAGTAACTTCCAACGCTGCACTTATGACATGGTAAACAAAAACTACATTAGAGATTTGCTTTTTAATCATGAAGGAGTTCAACGTTTCCACTAAGCTCTCTTGCTATTCATCAAGTAACATTGAAGGCTATTGCAGATTTTCATAGTACTGTCTTCTGATAGAAGAATTGTAGCAGTGTAACAGGCAGAGAGGTTTAGAAATTTTTACAGTGATTTAAAAAGCAAATGGTCAAAATTAAGCATGATAATAGTTTTGCAATTATTTTCACTATTTTGTAGATTGAACACTGAAAGTATCTTGTACCTTTTACTGATGATTTACCTCAATTCATAGCACAACATCTTTTATAAAACATCTATGTCTAATGATTAGAAAAGTACCCATAATAATAAAATAACACAGTTAACGCGATGGCTTTTGGCTTACAGGGAAGTTCAGTAAGTCCCATAGTAATTGTTCGATTCGCTAGCTTCAGGTAACATTTCCTTACACACTATTTGGATTTAAGTTTTTCTTTTTACATCAGGTACTAATTAAAAATTTAACAATAATTTAATTGGGCCCACTAGTTGGCTTAGTTATTACAAATATTTTACTATGGTAATTAAGGAGCTTAAGTAACACGATTTTAATAGGTTTTATTTAACATAATTTTAAAATAGAAGCATTTTTGTTTATTTGGAAGTATGAGATCATAGTGATGTTTCTCTTAAAATTAGCACAATGAATGTGGAGTGCAAGTAATAAAGTCAGCCCGTCAGGACATTCAGAAGTTTGCAGTGATTTTTTTCACATTAACAAGTAGTTGATTTTGATCAATGTCAGAGTATATGATAGATGAATGAATAAATAGACATAGATTTTTTAAAGATAAAGACAAAGAAAGGAATATTTCCTTGCTTCATATTTATTTTAAAAATACAATGATTTCAAATTTTAAAACTTTTAAATAGAAAAAATACTGGAAGATAGTCCACTAAAACAAATGTATTGGAAAGCATTCTTTGAAAACTCATCATTTGGTTCAATTTCGTGAACTTTTTTTCCATTTGGTTACTTTTAAAACACTCTAACTAAAATATCCTTTTGCTGACAAAATTTTTAAATTTATTCAATCCTCAGAAACCAGTCTATCACTGCATATCCTTTAGTTAAGTTATATATTTGTTAAATAACTGCAGCTCAAATTTCTAACAAAATAAAGCAAAAGATTATAAATCAGTAATGAAGCACGTTAATGTGATCGCTGAAATCATTATCACTACCTTATTATTTGTGTTACCAAAACTCACCACAAAAGGAGTGTTATTCCTTTGTAGTAAATAAAGAGCTAACTAAATGATACTTAATGAACTCATTAGGAAATATTTAGAGAAACTTCCCTAAACCACAAAGCAGCTCTCAGAACCAATTATAAACTAATTGTTACGTAATATGTAGGAGGAGCTGACTGAGCAAACCTTGGGACATATTTTAAAAAGCAAAATGCTATAAATAAAACCACAATAAAAATGAAAAATTTCTTCCCCCAAAAAATGGAGGATGAAGAAATAGGAAGCAGAAAATTGGGATGATGAAAGAAATAAAGCAGAGTTGGACTTTTTGAGACACAATTGTGTTGCACATTAGGAAATAATTACTTATGATTTAAAAATAGAAAACATATTACATTTTTACAGTGTTAAGAGTACTTAATATAACTAAAGTAAAAAATTACATTCATATGGACTTATACTGCATCATAATTTATATGATAATAAAATAGATATTATATTAGAGCATAACATAATCAATATGATCAACAGAAAAGGACAAAAATATGTGCTCCACTACAACACTGAAAATAGTGTAAAACTTCTCATTTTTTGTATGCATGTCTTTCTTATCAATAGGGAAGTTTTAATGGGAACTATTTTCATCACTTTGGTAAACTCGTTTTGCTCTGAGTTATTACTGTTATTAGTGAAATAATTCATTGCTACTTCCTATTGGATAAACGTGTAAAGCATGAACTAGAGCAATTTTAACATTGTAGTAATTTAATTTATATCTGACGGCAAGGAATCAAAAGAGTTCCATGTAATTTAGGTTTAAAAATTAAACCATTTAATATAGCATCTGCCACAGAAGAGATAGTCAAGATATACTGTGAATTAATAAACTTACTATAATGGAGGTTTTAGCTCATAAAGTCTACTGTTTAGCATTTGTTTGAGCACCTACGCTGTTTACATGCATTGTCCTGATTCAGAATGTATAGTGAATACTTACATCAACTGTAAGAATTCTGTGTAGACACGATATTGTGGGACTCGTTAGTCTTGAAAGTTTTTTTATGATGCTTTTTAGTTTTTAAAACATCTAGTCAGTAAGATGTTCACCTTGTTGAAGTAATAAAAAGGAGGAGAGGATTTGTTGCCAAATCTTTGAAATAAAAAAGTATAAAATATGGCAAAAATGTTTAAAAGTATTTGTCTGTTATAAGCTACAACAAATGTGACTTGAGAATGACATGGCATAAATTAAATACAGAAACCTTTATAATATTTTCTCTGATGTTCATAATGAAAATACAATATTTAAGCAAGCTTTTATAAAGAATATTAAAGAAAGAATGCATGATAAAATGAAAATATTTTCTTTAAATTTTTTTAAACTATCTGTAAAGCTTAAACAAGGCAGAAAAGACACACAGACACACATCTGTCATATGTTTGCTGCTTTATAGTTACTGCTTTAAGAAAGGACTTGAGTTATGAAGTGAGCCCTTTTCTAAACATTCTAATAAAGTCTGGTAAGATATACAGCGCATCAGATTCCTTCAAGCTGTTGTTATTTAAATGCTAAGAATTACATGAGTCTCCAAGTTCCTTGTATAAATTGCTACATTAACTAAAAACACCACGTCGCTTTACCAGTTACTAATGCCTTTAAGGAATATCTATGTTGCTCCACTTTACAGGAAGGTGAGAACTCAGCAGTGAAGAATTTGTATTTTATAAGGTGTCCGTGCTTTTTTGGAAGAGTGTACTTCATTTATGAGCTTTAATTCTTTTTTCTCCCTTCCTAAAACGTCAAATCATTAACCCTCTTGAAGATATCAAAGATGACAGGAGCAGAATACATCCTGGGTGTTTATTAAAAATGAGGTTGGTAAAGGGGACACCAGAAAACCCTGATTTTCTTTTAACTGTAGACTTTGAGAACCACACTGAAGGGGTGGTAGACTTTACAAGGCAAAACGAGGCAATAGGACATCTCTTGTCTCACCTGTCTTTTCTACTGAATATTCTTTTTTTGTTCTCTGATACTGAGGAATAAACCCTAGGCCTCTACTCTGAGCTACATCCCCAGCCCTTTTTAATATATTAAAATTTGAGAAAGGGTCTTGCTAAGTCACTAAATTGATATTCTGAAATTACATAATATAAATTTTGGAGATTAATTTTCAGACTGTTAAAGTGACTAAAATCCTTTTTTTTTTTTTTTCAGCTCAGGACCTGTGCTTGCAGGTAGGCCCTGTGCTGCTGACCTATATCCCTGGCCTTTAGATCAATCCCTTCTTGTGGGAAGAGACTTCATCTAGTTTAACCCTGTTCCTAATAACTCTACTCTTAATAGCTTTTTATCTTGTCTTTTTGAGACAAGGTTTTACTGTACAATTGAGGCTGGACTCGAACTCACTTTGTGGCTCACACTGGCCTCAAATTCACAGAGATCCTCCTGGCTCAGACTTCTGAGGGCTGGGATTACAGAAGTGCACCACCATGCCTGGCTAACAGCTTATTTTTAAAATTGAATTCTAATCCAAAATCAATTTTTGGAAATGAAAATGTTAGAAATTATAAGATCTATTTCAATAATCTGAAATCCATAATTTTAATCTATTTTAGTAGATCATCTGCTGGAACAATCCAAAAATACTTAAAAGGGAAGAAATGTTACATACTAGGCAAATCTGAGGCTAAAGTAATAAAATAGTCCTAATTTAAATTAACAAGTCATTATTAAAATAACAACTTTAATTGGAGTATAATGCATAAATTTTAGGTATTTTATGACTAGTTACAGGGCTACCAGTTGGAAACAACAAAGAAATTCAAGCAGAAAGAAATGAACTAAAAACCGTAAACTGGCATGTGTAGGATATGGAACACTAACTTGTGCTTTCTGTTATCTCAAAAAGATTTATGCTCCTTAAGTTTACTGCTAAATTTATTCTGTGACTCTAACATCATGAATTTATTTCTATTTTCCACAGTGCACAGTACCTATGGAAAAGAATCAATTCCGTTAAAACAAACAAACAAAAAAATTATAAAGTAGAGTTTGGAGATTATAAAATTCACAAGAATATCTAAATTCTTGCCTTCCTGTTAGCAACACACAGTGACTCTGGGCCCTTCACTCCCTTTAACTAATATTGTATAATTTTATGCATGCATGACAACAAAATATGTTTCAATAAAAATATATTTGAGCTAGCAAAGCAAAATTGCTTTAAGCTTTTGATCTGTCTCATAGCTCACATCTCTGAAAGTCTTTTCCTTTCAACAGTTGCATTCAAAACGTCAAAGATATACAGCTGACGATTCAAACTGAATGACACCACGATAAACTATGGTTTCTTCTGCAGATAAAATACATCATAAATCGGTGCAACACTTACCTCATTTTAAATATTACTGTCTCCTTTTATCAGGTAACACTATATGACCTCCCCTTACCTCCTTCCTTCCCATATTTTACATGGAAGTTTAATTCTATCCAATGATCACAACCAGAATTTTTTAAATTAAAATAGGATATATGGTTTTAAAGGCTTAGGTTATCTGATAGAAAGATTTAATTAAAAAATAATGAGGACGGACTGACTTCTGATGCCCTGTAAAATACAGCAATAACAGAATTATATCTGTTTTTAAATTGCAATAATTCTTTGTACTTAACTGTAATTTATCACATGATGTAAAGTGATAGACAATGCTGTTTAATGAAATGGAAATGCATTCACAACTAAATGACAGAGAGCTAGTTCTGCAGGAGTGTATGGCAACATAACGTGTAGCTTTGTCTTAGTAAAACATCTATTTATGAATTAGAGTGGTGCTATCAACACTGTCTCCAGTGAACCGCTTGATTTATACTGCCAAGTCTCTAGTTAGCAGTTATCCTTTATCTGAATGCTCAGATCTGGATTATACTTTCAAAACTATTCAACGATTAGCTGTGCTAGAATCTGCATAGATCACCGTCTACACCACTTTGGATTCGGATCCTCTCTCCTCTCAGACCCGTTTAGAGGCAGGCTTCTCATCTGGCTGAAGGAGAGAGAGGGTGGCCTCCCTTTGGCCAGGAGGCAGCCTCAGGCACCCTGGCAGCAGGTCGCTTATCTTCCCCAGAGTCGACTTCAGTGCCGACCTGCAGCTATACCTTGTCTGTCACCAAGAAGATCAGTAGAAAGGTTTTCCCCATTTCTCTAGTTTTTAATCTGAAACTGGTGGTGGAAATAAAACCTGTGAACTTCACCCTGCTTCCAGTCCCCATCTCCTGGGTCACTGTGCCTGCCGAAGCCCCTTGACAGAACGGGATCCAGCAGATGAATGCTTACCCATATCCCTTTCATAGCAACATCCTTCCATCAGGAAGTCTGTGGCTGCTGAAATCTCATGATTACTTCACATAATATTAAAGAGATTCCCAACCTAGCTGAAAATATTTTTTACCTGAAGCCTTTTAAAAATTATTTCTCACCATACAAGGATTGCTTGCTATGTGAGAGGTTTACATGCTAAGTAAACAATAGAACTAAGTAATATATCCAAGTAATATATTCTATTTCGTGTAATATAAAAGAGAAATGAAGTATCTTTTACATAATCCTATTGATTTTAAACATTTTCATTTAGCTCATGTTTTGTACGGGGTTTCAAATTAGCACTGATACATAGCTAGCTATCTCACCACTTCAGGCTCTACATAATCCTATCAAGCATCTTTGCTTAGCCCTGCCTTCGGCAGATGAAGGGTTAACAATGCAGTTGTAACCTTGAGGGAGAATGAAGCTAGTTACTTGCAACATACTTCCCTATTGGCTGTCCCAATCCCATAGTCTTCAAGCCTCAAGATTATTCTGAGAGTGGAGGGTCCAGACTTGAGTATTCTCTGCTTTCAGCTCACCTCTGATCAATATTACCTCTCTACATTGTGGTTTTCTGTTCTTCCTCACACACACACACACACACACACACACACACACACACACACACACACGTGCCCGTTTATTCTACAAAGAGACCACTCTACCTGTGCTTGATTCCACTTTCTCTTACTCCTCCAAGGACTTACACTATCAATTATCTGCTCTTGTCCTCACCGCGGATGGACTCAGTATGCTTTTAATGACATGTGGATGTAGTTGGGGAAAATTTTTTTCACGTATCCCTTCTACATTGCTCCAGATACACTGCTTCCATTTCTCTTTGTCTCACTGCTTGTATTAAATTCTAAACTGCTTGTCTTGCTACTCAAGCCCTTCAGAATCTGTGCCTTAATATCTCTATTCACAACTCCCAAAGTTCTTAGAGCCTGTCCTTGTGCTTACTGAGACAAGTGTCTTATAATTTCCTCCCTCTAACTTTTATTTAATGTCAGTTGTCCCACATAGAATATCCTCTTGCAGTTTTCAAGGGGATATTCTATGCTTCAATCATATGCTTCAGTCATATGCTTCAACATATTCTATGTTTCAATCTATACAAACATTATTTCTCTTTTAATATTTCAATCTATACAAACATTATTTATCTTTTAATATTTGATCTTGATTTCTATATCTTCATTAAGACCCTCACAGAATTCCAATATATAATTATATACATTTACTTAAACCATTATGTTGGAAACTATGTACTTAATTACATTATTTTTGTTTGTTGTAAATTGTTGCGTTTGCAAATCAAGAAGTGCAAAAGTATAGGTAAAACTCACACTGTCCTAGCTCTAGCCTTCAGTCAACTAGGTTCCCTCCAGAAGCAGCCAAAATTATCCTTTTCTTGTATATTTTTTCAGAGACATTTCATTAGAAGCAAATAAAAAGATTTTTTTTTTAGATATGTAGTGTTTTGCACCAAATATGCTATGCATTTATCTTCTCTGTCAATACCTTACATTTTAGGTGCTTATATAGTGTTTTCTCATTTATGGTCACTGTATCTTGTTTTCTTTACAGAAATATTTCACACAAATATTTGTCGATTAATTGTGTAATTTTTTCTTTCAGCACAGACTATTCCATGCTAAGACTGAGTCTCCACCACAATCTTCCTCAATTAAGAAGGGCAAAAAAAGTAAACAGTAGGTTTTTCCAAATGCTTCCTCCCCATACATAGCCATTAAAGGGAAATTAAGGCATGACTAATTACATATGCAGATGTTCATTGTTCTACTGCAATAGTTTAATATGTTCCAGATACAAGCACACTTTACCATGTTTCCTTTGGTTCTGATACATATGTTGATACAAAGATTAACAAAATCACTGATTTGTAATGGATGATTCTGTTTCATTTTAGAAATCTCCCATTCCTGCAGCATTCCAAGTTCACTGAAAGTATGTTTGCTTTGAAAATTTGTTTCATAATTGCGTCCATCTACATTTCACTTTAGACATATTAGAAATGACATGACAGCCCACCCACATTGTTACTGCTTCCAAAATATCCTACAGTTTCATATAGTTATTTCAAATGTATGTATCAAACAAAAATGATTAAGTTATAATTTTTATATTAAAATAATATCTAAAATCAAGCTTTGGAAATAAAATTTCATTCTTAGTTAAATACTGTGCCTAGTAATACTAATTAAAAAATTCATACAATACATAATAATGTTGTATGGAATCAAAGGTTTATTTGGTTATTAGAGAACCAACTCAGGTAAGTTACAGTCCCTCAAACTCTATTAGTTAAAGGGACTTTAACTATCACACTGGCTGCTTTTCATGGCTCAAACTAACTGATCAGATGCTACAAATTGCTTTTACTTCACACTATATAAAATAGAACTTTAATGTATCCCCTATACGTGCTTTTGAATTAGAATTTTTGAACTATTGTTTTCTGATTAATTTTATATTGCCTAAGGTTTGAATATTAATTACAGTGGCCTAATTTTTATGAATAATAAATATTCTTAGAAAACAAGTTTTAAAACCATATTTTTCGTTACTTTTATCTATACCAGCATTTATGCTTTTAGTTTTTTTCCAGAATATAATGAAAAATACAAATACTTAGGCTCAGAATTTTAGTAGCTCATTAAATCACCAAATTATAACATAGTTTCAGTTTGTTGTTTTTCTTGATGACTGCTTAATGTCCAACTAAACACACTCAACAGTTGAAGAAGTTTACCTTATTTTGATGGGTCTTTTACTCAGAGAGTCGTGTAAATATAAAATTTCATAAATTACAAATTATTCATACATGAATGAGATTAAACTATAATCAGTAATCTTGAATCAACAATTGAGTTTTTAATTTTCAATTCTGATAAATTTTGTATTGGATTTTATTGGGTATGTATGATTAAATGCCACTAAAAAAGACGGTAAGTAACATATTCTTCAAGTGAGATATTAAAATGCTGTTGAGGTTCGCAAGAAACACATAGTTTTGATTTGCATGGTCTATAGTTGGGTAAGTGGATATGCCTAAATAATTATGCTGTTTTTGAAACAGTAGCTTACTTAGAACTAAAATAGCCAAAGAGTTTGAGTTAATATTTGTCAAATTTTCAGGAACTAATTAAGCAAGCAGTGATTTCCTTCTCTTAGTTGCTGTTTCTGGATTACATAGAGATTATGTTGAGAGATAAGAAAAATGGCAGAGTAGCTTGAAAATCCCATGAAATTTTCAACCAAGGCAATTATTTTTCTCCATAGATTAATAAACTTTTATTGTTTTCATTTTATACTCTATTGACTACACATTTGAATTTGATTTCTACACCTTAACAAAAATATAGGGATGTCCATTCTACAAAAGATTTGTTCCCTTTTGGTAATCTTCTCCATCCTCAATTCCTTTGATTGGGTGCCATCTGGCCCGTTGCCTTTGATTTTTATGAATAAAGTCCTCAATTATTTCTGCAGCTGTTATCTTGGCAGCCTGATCTGTTTCAAATGGGGATAACAGGGGGAAATATCTCCACAACTTTCACAGCATTTCATTCCTGTGGCTCTCTTCCCAGACCTCGTGTTGTAGTTGCCCAGTGAACATTATTCAACACAGATGGGGACATTATTAGACCTGAGTTCAAGGAAGACTTAGAATTGAACTCTTTTCAGAGATCTGTTAATAAATACATTGATGAATCTATGAATACAAGATCTGTTAATTGTACACATTTAACATATATATGTGGTTTTTCTCAATCATGGTCACAGATAATTCTTCTAAGTACACAATTTATCTCTACATAGTTATTTCTTATGTTTACAATGATAGTGATACTTCCATACTGACCTCATGAAAAATGATCATTTTGAAATTGTATTCCTAGGAGCCCAAGTGAAAGACATGAGGGTGACAAGTATTGGCTTAGTTTTTGAAGTTATAGGTTCATTTCCCTTCTTTCAATTGGGTAAGTTCACTTCAGGTGATTTAAATTGTTCAGGCTGGTCTCAAACCTCTAGGCTCCAGTGATCCTCCCATCTGAGCCTCCAGAGAAGCTGGATGTAGGGATTCCATGTTCAGCTTACTAAAAGTCTTTTAGTGCTGGTTTAGGGGATTGTTGAATTTATTAAACAATAGAAGTTTGGCCCATAGAAGAGAAGATATTATTAGAGCTAAAAAGGCCCTTTTAAGCAACTCTTCTCTTTACAAGCAATTTCTCTCCGTGTAGCAAAATTACCTAAAATTTCCACTTCCCATCCCACCTTTTTATAAGCCTTGAAAACATGAGTTTTAGGGCAGCTATAATAGGTTGAACTAGAGATCACAGTAAATCATCTGTTAGCACCTTTGTTAGAAGTTGAGTGCCACTGACTCTCAGAACTTAGTGGGGGCCTGCAGAAAAACCCGAGTTTTAAAGGAAGAGAGGGGGAGAAATGTTTCCTAGGTCATCCCTTCAGGGAACTGTAATGTACTCTGGTGCAGGAGACTGGAGTGAAGCGTGATTGAAGAAGGAAAGCAATGTAACAATGGACAGTGAACAGTGGTGGGCAGAGATAAGACACTCAGCCTCTTACATTTGAGGCCATGGGCTAGAAGGTGAAGGGCAGATGTCCAGTACTGACACGGAGTGCACAGAATGGATAGTTTTCACATCTTGGTCAACAGAGCTTCTACTTTCAGACCAACAAAATCTCTCTTTTTTGATGTGAGCATTCCGTTCTTAGGATCTCATCAACTATAAATATTTGAACTAAATTTTACTCTAAAAGTCTTTCACTGTCATCAGTATCAGTAAAATAATATTTAACTTTAATCCATCCTGAATCCCTTTTGAAAAGGAAATTCTTGCACAAATTTATGATGCACATTGACATTTAGTGCCTCTATCTTTGCACAAAAAGTTACTGTAGAATGCTATATAAATAATCCTATTATTGTGTTCTCTTTACAGCAAAAAGTGGGCAGATGACTTTCGCGATTTTTTAAATGAAAGAGAAATGTCTATCGTGTTAGTCTTTGTATTATATTGAAGTGAGAACTAAGAATGAATTATCTAGGACTCACTGTGTCAAATGGTTTCATACCCTCCAGTCTGCCCTGGAGGAAGCTGTCATGAAGCATTTCTCTCGGTACACAGGAGTTTCATCCCTGATTTTAAAGCCAACTTCGAAGGCGACTTAACTTCTACAAAGAAAACAAGACTCTATTTCTTACTGTGGATGAGAATGGGAGCATAAAGAGGTGGCATCAAGGATACAGCTCAGCGGCATACACCACTGCCTGGCAAGTACAAGGTCCTGGGCAAGATCCCCAGTACAAAAAAAAAGAAAGAAAGAAAGAAAAAAATGACAGATCAATAGGGAAGTAAAACCAGTGTTCTACCTCATGTTTTTCCTACCGACTGTCTCTGCATTTGCACGGGATAGTTTTCAGAGGTACACAGAAACAGCCATCTAACCCTTCACCATGTACAGTTGACAACGTGCTTTGACATGCATTTCCCCTGCATTTTCCCTTTTTCTGCACGCTGAACATTCTCGGGCTCATGGGAGAGATATCCGCGGTGCCATCGTGGCGGAAGAATGTCGCCGACTTGCAGTGTAGACACCAGCCCCGGCCTGGTCCCACCGCTGCGCTCACAGCATCCTCCCAGCTCGCAGCGCGGTCCAGCGCGGGAACAGCTCCGGCTTCCAGGAGGAGGCCGCGCTTCTGTCCGCCCGCAGGGCAGAAGCCGTGGGAGCGCGCACACCTTTCCAGGTTCCCAGCGCTTCCTGGAAAGCAACACCGATGCCTTGCTGAGTTTTCTGATCCCTGGATGATCAATCGCCAGCTCCGCAGCGTGGCCTCCAGTTCGGGGCAGTTTCTCCGCGCGCCCAGGAGGAGGCGACCTCCGCGGCCACTCCACTTCTGGGTTCAGACTTTAAAAACCGTATACAAATTGTTTTCTTCTTCCTTTGATTAAACGACTAGGATTTTTCCTTTTGCCTTCATTATCAGACATGCACACATGTGCTGGAAAAACTCGTCAACATTTTTGTGTTCTTATTTATTTATATTTTTTCTGATAAGGCAGGTTCAAAGTAAGAGAAAAATAAGCAGCTTGTGACTGGCTTCTTGCTGTTGCTTTTGATTCGCCTTTGTCTCCGTGGATCATTTTTAATTCTTTCCTTCATGAAGGGATAATTAAGTCGGTATCTTTGTGCTTAGCGCCGCCGGTGAAGGCAGAATCAGAGGCCAAACCAAAACCACTCATCCTTGCAGGCTTCCCAGCTCGGGAGTTCAATGGTGAAGTCCCATTTCTCCTGAGGCTCTCCTGGAAGAGACAGGGACACATAGACAGACAGACAGACAGACAGAGACAGAGACAGAGACAGAGACACACAGAGACAGAGACAGAGACACACAGAGACAGAGACAGAGGACACACAGAGACGTGGCGGTGTGTCTTGCAGCAAATCCTGGGGAAGCCCAGTCATTCAGAAGCTGCTATATCTTGTGTCTTCACCGGGCAACTCCTGCTCCTCCAGATTAGAGGCCAAGGACTGGAAAGGGCAGGAACAAGATTTTAAACCCAAGTGCTAATGCAGGGAGGAAATCACCTCTCCGTGAAGGATGTGACTTATTTTTGTCCTGCAGCTGAATCCGCTACTGAAGGTTTACTGGGTTAAGATGCTTTAGAGAACATAACATTATCGAATTGATGACTTCAGGGGTTGAAAAATGACTATCATTACTAGAGAGTGACAGAAATGCCCTTGTCCCCTACACCCTTCTAGAGGAAAATGGGCTCTCAGGAGAAAGATGGCAGAAGCTTTTGTTACCTGCTGTGGTAAGGTCAGGAAGAGGAGGACAGTGGGATTTCAACAACACCAAGAAAGTTCCCCAGTGATAGTTCTGAGCCCAGTGGCTGAGACTGTGTCTTCTGTTTCCACCAAAAATCACAGCAAAGTATTGGCCTGAAAGGATCCTGATAGTTGCCTAATCCTTCTGCTAGAAAAAAAGCTCTAGAAGATGTCTGTGTGTGTTTACTGCTGCCTAAGACCGCGCCCGGAATGATACATTGAAAGAGCGCCTTGCCCGGTGAAAAATGGGATTTACCAGCCAACCTTAATTACAAGAGAATTGAAAGTGATTAAAGTGCTTTTTATCACAGTTTTGGGAAGAACTGTCTACCTAGGGAAATAAACACAGAGCCAACAAAATCTTCCCCTACTTTTTATAGCAAAAGAATAAAAAATAAAACCCTGAAATCGTACATAGTTGGATGGATCATAGAGGGATTTTCCAACAATACTTCCTTAGCTTCTTGAAGAGGTCCTGAAACAGACCTCTTCAGTTGGAACACACCATAAAAATCATCTAAAATTCAGTTTACAAAAGCAGGACTACAGAATTTTGGAGCCACTAAGCGGAAGGGAGCTCTTCATTCAAAACCTAGCAGCACTGTGACATGCAAATGGTTCCAGTAGGAGAGAAAATTGGTCACCCCACCCTGCAGCTCAGCTCCCACTGGGAGAAGGGTGGTCACGGAAAGGGAAGGCCCTTTGGGGCTAACACCTGCGTCCCCTGCGTGCTCTCAGAGAAGACAGCGGCCTCCGGGCTGCAGCACCCACGGGGTGGGCTCCTGTGCCCGGCCAGGCCCAGCCGGGTCTTCACACCCCGAGGCCACGTGCAGCCGCCTCGTGGTATAAAAGAGCCGCTGGCTCCCGCGCGGCAGCTTGCTCTGTTCTTGGAATGCTTTAGGCAGATCCTCCGCGTGCGTGTTCCGGGTCCCCGGGGAGTGTGCACACACATTTTGTTTCTCTTCTGCAGCCAGATTCTGAGTGTTAACTCCAAGGGTCACCTCCCGCTGCCCGCCCACCTCCCAGCCCAAAGGGCTTCGCGCTGCAGCCGGGGTCAGGAGGGATCTGTTGCAGACCAAGCAGGATTCCCCAGTGTGTGCCGCCCCGCCCCGAGCCTGAAGACACCCACCGAATTCCGAGGAGCAGCAGCCCAGCCAGCCCGTCCCCAGCAGCGCCCTGTGCTTCTGGGGCGCCAGCGTCGGGGCCAGCTCGCGCATTCAGGCTCTAGGAAGAGCAGTTTGGGGATCAGCCTTCGGGCAGGTTAGGGGAGCTGGTGGGACCCAGACCCGGCTGATCGGGGGCAGGCAGGAGAAGTGCTGGAAAGTGGGGGTGCCCTCGGCACTGATCTAAGGCAGGCAGGCTGGGGGGTTCGCACCCCGCCCCTCTCTCCCGCGTGGCTGGCGCGGAGTCATCCTGGAGCTGGTTACGGGTGTTAAACTGGGTCGCGGGTGGGGCAGTTCATTAGGCAAGAAATGGATTAGTTGTTTATTATCTATAAACATTCCGACCACAGCAACCTGTCATAAAACCGCGGAAGGGCCTATAAAATACAGCAGCAGCGAAGCCTCCAAGCCGCAGAAGACTTGGCAGTGGTACTGGGTGACCAAGTGCCCCTTGGAGGAGGAGAGGGAGGTCAGGGAGGCAGCGGTAAGAAGGGGGGCGTCAGAGATTTCCCGACTAGGAATCTTGATTCCTCTAAATTGGACGGGGTAGGGGAGATGTCGGGGTAAGCAGAAAGTGGGCGGATAAAGAGCCAAACAGGGGGATCAGGGGGTCGCGTGGGACCCTTATGGGAAGGATGCCACCAATAAAGGCTGGTGATTAAATGAGGTCAATGTAGTCTTTGGTTTCTCGGTGAAATATCAAGTCACCGTGATAGCATGCCTAGTAATATAGATGAGTGAAAAGTTTAAAATCGGCATCTTTCTGAAAACAGAGATTCACTTTTGAGTTCAACTTTTTGAATTTTTCGTTTGGAATAAAATGTTTTCTAATAGGAGTTAGTCTCAAGCAAACATGAAAATAAAAGTTTTTTTAAAAAAATCAGATATCTATTTTGGGGACGTATTTTTTAGCACAAGATTTAAACTCTTGTATACTACAAACGATGATGTAATATTAGTGCTGGTCTCTAAATAACTGACAAGTATTTTTTTCATTTGAATTCAGAATTCAGAACTCTGCAATCAAGCAATTAGATTTTTTGTAAGGTAATAAATATATTGGTTTAATTTTATTAAGAATAACAGTTTTAGAAAGCAAGGATATACATGTGTTAGAGGTTTCTTACCTCTGGATCTTAAAAACATGTTGATTAAATTGAATAGTCCAAAGGGGGCAAATACATGAGTAAAAAAACGTGATAAATTATTTTAAGTACTTTTTATGTAACGACTTAGATGGAGGTAAAGGACATTATCCGCACAACAGGAGTCCTCTTCTGCTATAGAATTTTTAGAAATCAAATTTTTAGATGCTCATTTTGGGAGATGTTATATCTAAATAGTTGCTCCAGCAACTGGGTTTCTTTTCAGTACCAGTATTATGGATTTTTCCTCTGGGGTCATCTTCCTAAATATAAAAAGCATTTTAGCTTTGAGCATTTTGAACAGGGAACAAAAAACAGCCTCCACAGCCTCACCCCCTTCCCCCAGCTTTTCTTATTCCATGCTGAGAGACATAACAAACAAACGATTACATGTTGGAAAACACATCTGAAAACAGAAAGGTCACGTTACTACCGAGTCCTGGGGAACATTAATCTGGTGTTTGGAAAACAGTTGACAGTTGAAGGTTGGATTTTCTCTTTTTTACTCTGAGTGGGGGCGGGAGGAGGGAGGACGGTGGGAGGCGGGGAGGAGGACAGGGAGAGAGAAAGAGAGAGAGAGAGAGAGAGAGAGAGAGAGAGAGAGAGAGAGAGAGCGGTGGAGACAGAGAACCTTTGAAAGAGATAAAAATGGATTGAGGGCTACCCACTTTTTATCCAAGATTTAACACACACACACACACACACACACACAGGAAACTAAAGGAACTAATAGTTCTAGGAACTGAAATGGCTGAGTTTGCATTGACTCCAAATGTGTAGGGTTTGTCTTGTCCTAAAATAATTAATGTGAATAGTGAGATACAGTCACAATAATGAGGGTAGAGTTTGATGGACAAAAACCAGTCCCTTTTCTAATAGCTCTCCGGAAGGTGAATGTTGATTGCCAGGCTGTTTTCCTGCAACAGTCTTGCTTTAAATCCCGCGCCATATCCCTCCCAGTCCTTGAGCTGGCTCAGCAGCGAATTCCTCTCCCGGATTTAGTTAGGTGCAGGTAACTCGTGCCTAGCGGCTGGTGTCTAAACTCTGACACGCTATTCCTCTTATCTCGCTCGGTGAGGTAGAATGAGAGGAGGGATGCGAACTGCATTCCTGGGGCCGGGACTGGAAATGGTCAGACCGCAATTACACTGATAAACTGCACTGACAGCACTATCGAATCCTTCCTTACCAGCAGGCTCGGGCCTCATGTCTGAAACCCAGTGAATTTTCCAGGCGGGAAGACGGAAGGGGCCAGGAAGCAAGACACGGAATCTAGATTTAGGGTTTAAGGGTTTTACCAAAGCTTTGTGTAACCTTGAGCTTGTCACTTTAACCTTGAGGGACTCAGGTGCTCCCTCCCCACCACACACACACACACACACACACACACAGTGAGGCTGGAGGATGAGCTCTTGCATTGTGATTGTGGGACAAAACTTAAGCCTTGCACAGATGCTGTGGGTTGCCGGAGCGCTTCCTGCACACCGCTCTAAGTGCCGGCGTGAGGATGGAGCTGTCTAGGAGACGCAGCTGGACACATTCCAGGCGAGCCCCGGGGCTGGTAAATCTCCCTCTACGTCTACACGCTGGGACTGTGCTGCCTGCCGGGGAGAGCGGGTCAGCCCCGTCCGGCCCGCAGAAGTCCGGGTTCCTGCGCACCGACGCCGGGCGGGCGCCCGAGCCTGACCCGGCTGCCAGGCTGCCCTGGAGGGCGCTCGGCGCTCCGCGTCCCGGCCGGGCGCGCGTCCTGCAGCCCGCACGCCTCTCCCTCCGCGCCCAGGGCGCAGGACCTCGGCGCCTTCCTTCTTACTGCCTTCGATTTCCAGCCTCGCGGTTATAAAAGCACGTCCACCCCACGCGCCCGCGGGTGCCGTCCGCAGAGCCCGATAGGCAGCGGGAGGTCGGGGAGCTGCGGGGAGCTGCGGGGCGGGACGGGGAGGAGGGCGGACGGCCGCGGGGAAGAACGCGAACTCCCCCCGGACGCTGCAGCGCCAGGCGGGCCGCCAAGCCGCGCGCCCCGTGGAGAAGCCAAACCGTTTCCCTACTGTTGCAAAATATTTCAAAAAAGCAACATCAGAAGCTGAAGCGCAGCTCTCGGCGTCTACAGTTCAAGCTGCCTCGCGGGACGCAGCGCGCGTGGGTGGCGAGGGCGGCCGGGCGGGTCCCTCCCCGGCGGGGTGACAGTGCACCGAGAGGCGGTGGAGGCCGCGCTCGGGGTCCGGGTGCCTTCCCGGTGTGCTTGGAGAACCGTCTCAACAAATGCACAGCTCGGAAAAATTGCATAGCATTTAAGGGTCTTGCCCGAGGGGAGGACAAGGTTCTCCCTGGAGAGGGAGGAGGTGCTGTCCCTCCTTCCAGTCCAAGGCCTTGGGTCAGCTGGGCCATCCAGGACCCAGCAGTTTACTTTCCTAATGGGCTTCGCTCCAGAAAGCACGGGTGTGGCCTGGGCCAGAAGGGGACAGGAGGAACCCTCCCGGTCCCCGCAGCCTGAACTCCCCAAACCCCACCGCACTGCCAGCCGGCGAAGCTGACGCGCAGGAAAAGCAGCCGGAGTCTGGACAAGCAAAACAAGACGACGAAGAGGGTGCAGAGCGAGGCCTGGAGTGCAGCAGAATCCTCCTCTCCTCTGCTTCCCTCCTGCCTGACTCACCTGCAGGGAAGGTGGACGGGGAAGTGGCCCCCAAGCCTCAGGCCCCTGACCGCTGGGCTGTGGGGAAAGTCAAAAAAGATGCTAACGAGGAAATACATCCGTGGTCAGGGGGAACAAAGCTCTCAAGGAGACGCCATCCCTTATCTACACGTTACTGTTTGGAACCTCTGACTCCAGAGATACCGAGATGGGGCTAATTCATTCCCGTGCCAGGACAATGCCAATCTAAAAAGAGTGGAGGAAAAAGACCAGGTTTCTAAAGGACCATTATATCACTTAAAACAACCTTAGCTAAAAGGTCCCATAATTTTTATTAGGGCAATTTTTATTAGTTACAATTAAGATATTGCATTTTCAATTTCATAAAATTTAGTGCTCTTAAGTCGTTTTACCATATTTTCCAAATTGATGATGTTTTACTTTGAGGGAAGGAAATATTTCTCCTATAGTACTGTGAGCAGCAAATATTACTTATATTACTTTTGGTTCAAAATTTCTTCAACTTCTTCAATTTCTTCAACAAGAATGTATTCCAACTAAACCAGGAAGGAACAGCTAACTATGGGTTAAACACTTCGCTTTTAATTCCCAGACATGAGTTAGAAATTAACAAATGCGTATTTCCAAGAAATCATTAAACATCACAATAAAAACATTGGTATAATCTTTCATAAGACACAACTCACATTTCATATCTGGCCATATGAAACCGCCTTTTACAAAAATTACACTTTTATAAAATTTAATTCATTATGATATTTATAATTGATAGCAAAATAGGAAAAGGTAATATCACTTATCTTGCCCTTCCCAAATGCAGAAGTTTATGTTTAAACAGCAAACACTGAAATTTGAAATCTGGAAGAATCAGCTACTTGAAAGCCTGCAACTTTAGAGGCTGTGTGCCGCTCTGGCATTCTCTCTTATTTCTATAATTTGTGAATGTGAATATTTGAATGACTTTCATTATTTTTTCCCCACATAGGATGTGCTTACTAAGACAAATAAACTTTAAAATTCTTATTTATTTTGAAGGTAGTATATGTTGTTACCATGAGACAAGTAAGTCAAGTATATTTGAGTCACAATGTGGAGCGAATCTAAGCTCTACTGCGTTCTTGACATTGAAAGTCAAGGCCTCTGAGCCTGCGAAGGTCACCGTCCTAGCTTCTTTTCATACTTCTTGTATGGACTTTGCATGTTTTTTGTCAAGCTGTCTATAGAATGTGTGTTCCCAATAGCTTTTATAGTAAATATTAATATTGGGATTAGAGAGCTAGGTTTATTCCAACTGAGTCTCTGAACAACACAGCATAAGAGAATAAGACACCTACCCCACACACTGGCTCTCCAGACTTCTTATCCCCAGTGCAACAGAAATAATCCTCTTATTCCATTAAAATGGTCACTAACCTTATATGAAAAAAGGCTGTTTAAATCTCTTACCTGCAGGAGTCTTGTCAACATAACAGGAACTGAAACCATGACTGTTCTGTGTTCTCTATTATAGTCCAGGGTTCTGTACTGTATTTGCCTCGGTGAAGCCTGAAATAACAATATATGACTATTGCCTCTTGGGACCTTTATGAAAATGAGATATGTAGCTGCTTGGAACAAATGCTGTAGTCCTAGACCTGGGAATATATTTGAGAAAAACAAATTGTTTCACATACCCTGGAACATAATTAAAGTGTTATTCTAAACTTTGGTTTTTGTGTCTATGTTGCTTTGTATGTGCATAATAATGTTACATGCAATCACAAAGATACATCAGAAATTATAGTACTTATGAAAATGCTTCTTGAACCTGTTTTCATTTCAGAGGGTTAAAAACTGCCTCCGAAACAATTCATTGCAGCTTTTGTTTCCAATCTTTGAAGACTGGTGTGAAGCTGGAGTCTTGCACATGCTAGGCAAGTCTACTAGTGAGCTACAGCCTCTTTCTTATTCTTAAAAATGTTTGGCTGCTTCACAGCTACCATATAAGACTTTCCAGTTGTTTTGTAGGCTGTGCATGTGTTATGGTTTACATCTGGGTGTCCCCCTGGTTTACATCTGGATGTCCCCCAGAGCCTCACTTGCTCAGGGGTAAGGTTTTTGGAAGGTGATTGGATTATGGGGGTGTAGTGTTGACTTGGTATTAGAAGATGGAGTCTGGCTGGAAGAGGCAGGTCACTGGAGGCACGGCCTGGGCTTACGGCCCGCCCATGCTCCTCCCAGGACATGAACTTGCTCCTCCTTGCTGCCATGCCACGGAATACTCTTCTTGTTGCCATGCCTCTTGGCCACACCACCATGCCTGGAGCCAGAAGACCCTGGACTGAAACCTCTACAAAGTGTGAGCTGAAATGAACCTCACCTCTTTTAAGTTGAACCTGGGACTATAGGATCAAAAAGCCTTCAGTTTGTTCCTGGCACATTGCACAATCCCTGATGTCCTTTATCAGAATTAATGGCCTTTTATTCTACTCTTCTTCAGCAGTTACCCTATCTCTTTTGAACTTTATGTTTTCTTTTAATATATATTTGTCATATATATTGATAACACCCATCATAGCAAATTTGCATCTGCACGTAATATATCTTGATTCTTTTCTTTACTCTCTCTTCCCTTCAACTGACCTCCCCTTTGTTTGAATTATTATATTTTCTTTTCTCTTCCTTCCCTTTCCCCTCCTCTGCCCTTATTTCTCTGTTCATTTGAACATGTTCTTCCTACCTTCTCCCCTCCTTCCAATATCTATCCTCTACTATGCACCTTGTTTACACTTTGAATTTCTCATATATGAGAAACAATGCGATGTTTAAACTTGTGTGTCTGATTTATTTTGTTTAAAATTATAGTCTCAAGGTGCATTTATTTTCTTACAAATCAGTCAAGTTTATCCTTCTTTATGGCACAGTAATACTCCTTTGTATATAAATATCATGTTTTCTTTATCCATTCATCTTTTGATGGCATACAGGTTCCAAGATTCCACTATTATAAATTATGCTGCTTTAAATATAAGTATGTATATATCACTGTGGTAGTTGATTTTAACTTTCAGGAAGATACCTAGGAGGGGAATAGCCATCAAGGGGAGCCTCTAGTTCTGGGTTTTTTAGGAATCTCCATACTAATTTCCACAGTGATTGTGCCAGTTTACACCCCTTCTAGCAATGGAGGAGTTTTTTCTCCCACAGCCCCGCCAAATTATTTTATTTGTTGATTTCTTGATGACAGCCATTCTTCTTTGAGTGAGATGGACTCTCAGGGTTATTTTAATTTTCATGTTTCTAATGAACAGTGATTTCGATCATTTTTCATATGTTTATTGTACTTCATCTGAGAAATACCTATTAATTTCAGATACCATTTTTTGATTGAGTCTAAATCTAGGGGATCTGATTTTTTCATTGTTTATATATTCTAGATGTTAGTCGTTTGTCTGAAGAGTAACTGATAATATTTTTAGTTTCTTCATTTTTAGAGGTTTCTTTTGCTGTGCAAAAACTTTTTAATTTGCTGTGATCCCAGTTGTAATATTTCCTGTGAGATCATAAAGTCTTTGCCTAAAGTCTCCCCACAAAAGAGAGGCAATATGATATCGAAACGTGTATGTCTGATTTATTTCATTTAAGATTTATGGTCTCAAGATACAGTCATTTACCTAAAAATGCCTCAAGTTTATCCTTTATGGCAGCGTAGTATTCCATTGCTTTTACCAGTTTACCTCATTTTCTTTGCCTATGTATCTATTTATGGGCATACGGGTTGTTTCAAAAGTGGCACATGCATAACCGTGCTTATAGCAGTACAATTTATAATAGCTCTCTTGGGAAACAACCCATTGAAAAATACATATTTTTAATTAAATTCCCCATAACAAAGGGAAATTTAGTATACTCAATGAATATTTATCATTTACATAGCAACTATACACTGCCTGTCTCTATCTTCCAGGTACTATTTTGAAGCACCAAGGAGCAAAACAAAGAAATAAATACCTGCTCTTGATGAAGTCAGGGTAACTTTTTCTTGAGTATGGAAATTAGAGAACACGCTGTAGTTTTTAGGTTGGCCACTAGGTGGCAAAGTGCGCAAAACTAACAGCATACTGTGGAGCAAAATTTGGTCCAAAGAACAGTGGGTATGTAGGAAATTTTCCACCATGTTTTGTCACCAATGGTTCTTCTTGAGTGCTACAGTTAGTAGCTAACGATCATCTTGTACTTTACAAAGCCTTCTTTTCTAGAGATTCAGCTCTTCTAGGAGAGAAGAGAACCAGCTGTATTCCTCAGAGGCCCATCTATAAAATCCCCAAGCTCATCTCAAAGAAGTTTCCTCTCTTCCTCCTCATATTTCTCCGCACTCCAGATGTATAGATTGTGCAAATCTGCCGATGGGTATGAACGTCCGGTGTTGTACAGGGTCCCAAAAGCCTAGTATTAATTTACTCAGATTTATCTAGATCCACTGAGGTATCACACTTTAGCTAACTTGGGGGCCGGGCGGGGAGTGTTCCAAACACTGACCTCTTACACTAACAAACCTGTGGAGGAGGGATCCACAGTAGACACATGCTGGTATTTTGTTTTCAGAGAGTTCTTAGGCCTAATTTTTACCTAAAAGAACAAAAGTTACTTCTTTTAGTCAGACCTCCTCTTGAGAACAGAATGGATATATTCTTCCCAAATGAGATTGAGCCTTTATTCATCTTTAAATATCCCAGATTTTTAAAAAAAAATTCTTTGATAGATAGTTATGCCATACATAGAAATATTTGCAGAGTCATCTAAGTGCAGCTCTTTCTTATTTAGTATATGAAGTAAGGATATGAATGTTCTTTAAATACAAAAGTGAGATGTTACAGATGACTATTGCTCTTTGTAAAGCAGATGTTGTCTCCAGTTAGTGTGTGTTTTTCCTAGGGACACTCATTTTCACGTATATATTTTTCCTTACATATTCATTTTAACTGTAGTAATTCTTGATGTTTGATTCTATAGATCATAGAATATATGCTGATTTCTAAACTGGTTTCGACATTTTTGAATTACAAAAGGAATTTGCTTTACAAATAAACAACCAGAAATGTATCTCCGTTTTCTGTAATAGATAGTTGCCTGAAAATTATCAGAGTACAAGGGTAAATATTATTTGAAGGAAAGACATTTATGTAAAGCTCAAATGTTCTCAGTATTGTACATAAGCAGGCACATATTTTATCTGCTTTGCTTGGCTCAGAATTCTGCATAGGTGAATTAATAATTAAGTGTTAATAACTATGATTTATTTGACAGAGAAATTCTTTGTATAAAATTTACTTAGAGATCTTACTGTAGCCAGTCAAGGGAACACTATGGCATTACTGATAAAAAATTCATTCTTAATCTTGATTTTAACTGTAAAAAGGTGTTAGGTCCAGGTGTACAGCTAAGCAGTGGACACTGGTGTAGCATGCACAGAATCTGGGTGCAGTCTCCGCACTGAGGGGGGGGGCTACCACCTGCAGTTAGTGTGAATGATAGATGACACTGTATGAGGTTGTTCAGGCATATAAAATACACATTAACTGAAGAAGTCAGCCAGCTATTACCCATAGTTGGAAAAATAAGAAAAAGACTCAAAGTGAAGCCGAGAGAGACTTAGGGACTTTATTTTCTAAACAACAGAAAAATATTTTAAAAATTAAGATTGCAAATAACAGTATAGATTATAATTGCAATTTATAGAATCTTTTCCTCTTGAGGTTTTTTTGTTTTTGCTTTTGCTTTTGGATATAATTTTTATGTAAGCTGACATTTTTGAATTACAAAAGGAATTTGTTTTAACAACCGGAAATGTATCTCAGTTTTTTGTAATAGATAGTTGCCTGAATTTTTATGTAAGACTTTTAACATGGTTCAGTCAACCAAGCTATTTTTGAGTCATTTCTAATAGAGAATTGAGTGCTGAAGGGGCTGTTGCAGTGTTACTGGTGATGGCAGGGCTTCATCACAAGGCATAAACATGACCTGAAGGAACACAACCCAGAAGGAGAGCACTGGGAAAATATACTGGGTGGTACAAATCACTGTTACCACACAGAAACATGGCAGCGCTCTTCGAAAGTCCATCACAATACTAAAAAATATTTACAAGGAATGGATCTTTATCCATATTTTTTAATCAGAAAATGTTTTAAAATTCAATATTTTCCTTATCTGTAGAACACTTGCTAAACCAACATACACTTTAAGGAATATGTCAGAAGAGGTATCATATCTTTACAGCTAATTGCTTATTTCAATTACACTTTTACAGAATATAATAGCCCAACTTCAGTAGCAAATATTGTAAAATAAAAGTAAACCCTGCTAGGCTGTAGTGAAGGCATTGTGTGAATCACTAAGGAGTCAAATTTTTCAATCAAAAACATCGTTACATTATTTTCCAGTTGGCATTCATGATAAAATTCATCCTGTTAAGCTGAAAATATTTGTATTGTGCTGCACAGCGGAGTCCTGTCTTTGGGATGAAATACTCTTTTACCATCTTGGAAATGTACTATGTAACTCAGATTTACACTGAGGAGCAACTGAGACCTGTGAGGCAGGTAGAATTGAAGCAACAGGTTAGGACTTTATTGCCCACCAGGGTGAAAACACCACCGGCCCTGAGCAAAGGGTGAGGGCGTGCTTCTATAGGGGAGTTTAGCGGGGGGAGGTACTGCTGAGAGGGGTGCAGGATTTTGGGTTAATGAGAAGCGGAGTCTAAGGCTAGATGATAGACAGGGTTGGGTACATGGGGTGCTGGCACGCACAGAATGTCTCTTCTGGTTCTTCATGGAACCAGCTCTTTGCAGGTTGAGCAGTGTGGGGACAGCTGCCGGTTTCTGGTTGAATGCCATGCCCCCCTAGATGTGGATAGCAGTTCTGCTTGGGGGAGTTTTTTCTGTCCTAGTTGAGCAGGGATCTAGTTCAGAGACCTGACAAACATGCATGGAGAAATATAAAGAACAAATACTACAATCTCATGAGGGCCAAGGATGTAATCTGATTTCCTCGCATGCACCAAGTCATGGGTTCATTAAATCCCCCAGCAGTACACACAACAAAACAATGATGATCATGAGAAATACAATAAATAGTTGAAATAAAATTCTCTTAGTTTTTTTAACCAAGAAAGTTATTACTGTACTATGTCACTTTAAACATTTCCTAAATTTGTGTATTTTTCTTCTGTTGAGCTATTCTCAGTACTGCTATTATAATTGCTATTACATCACAGTTTTCATGACACATCACGAGCACATTCATGTATAAGAAATTAAGTCACCTGTCCTTAGTTCAAAGGATGAAATATTATAGTTGCACTCAGGCTTGTGTACTCAGTCTTGAGAGCTTTCAGTTGAACTCCAAGTCTTCCACAGATGTAAATCAAGTCACATTTATTTCACAGTATACTTGTGCAGGCTAAACGAGCTAAAGAATAAAATCTCTTAGCAGAATACAATAAAAGAATAAGATACAGTTAGCTATAATTTTGGTTTTATTATCATTATCAATGTTTACAACTTCTTTTCCTGGAATTTCTAAGAGACAAATCCTTATGGTATTGATCAAGCTGCAAAATGAGGTCCCTTGCAGGAAATCTGAGTTACATAGTACATTTCCAAGATGCTAAAATAGTATTTCATCCCAAAGACAGGACTCCGCTGTGCAGCACAATACAAATATTTTCGGCTTAATAGGATGAATTTTATCATGAATGCCAACTGGAAAATAATGTAACGATGTTTTTGATTGGAAAATTTGACTCCTTAGTGATTCACACAATGCCTTCACTACAAAGTGTTTAAACTTCTATTACTGCATTGATCACATATTATACTCAGCATTAGGGTAACCATATATCCTTGTTTTATGCCTGTTGTTCTGTCATGCCATCTGGTTTAGTATTTTACACTCTCCAAAGTGTCCTGGCTTAGACAATAAACTCTAGATCCCCCAATTATAAGGCAGGTGCCTGGCCAGGAGGCTGAGAGGTGCTGGGGTGGTCCTAGGGGAGTGTGCGCCTGTTTGACATACTGGTGAGGCTGATGACCCAGAGATGTCTGGCTGACCTGCATGTAGAGAAAGGCTGAGGAGAAACTTAGGCACTGTGGAGAGGAGTGACTTAGAAGGCCCTGCAGGGAAATAGTTCCTATTCCCATCTCATAAGAACAGAGCATACTCTAAGACGGTAAAGTTGCAGAGAACAGTACCATCTTGCCGCTTGGAGGGCTGTGACTGCAGGATATTAGAAGATGCACTCCAGTGAAGAAAAGTGAAACACAACACAGAGGGTACTTCATAACCTAAACCTCAGTGAGGCAGCTAACTCAGAGTTTCTATGGCCTCCGAGAAATAATCAGGGCTGGTGAGTGACAGGGAAGTGGAAGATGAATTTGTTTGTATCTTAATTGTCACTGCTGGGCCAGGGATTTACTCAGCAGCATAAGCGCCTGTCTGGTAAGTACAAGGTCATGAGTTTGATTCCTGGTCTTAAATAAATAAAATCTTAATCATCACTGAGATTCAATTTGAGTTTTAAACACTTAATTTATGGTAACAGTTACAGTCTGCTAACTAAAAAGAATATTTTTGCCTATGTTTTAAAATTAAAAGTTATTTTGGCATTGGAGATTGAACTCATAGCCCATGCTCCCCCAGAGATGATGTACCTCCTAAACTATACATAACTGATATGTAAAACATAAAAATTAAACATGCTGATGTTGAATGGTGCATAGAAATATGCACTATTTTAGTTATGTAGATATAATAGCATTTTCATGTGTATGAAATTTTAAAAATATATTAGAGTTGGAGACACATCCCCTCTCACTGTAAACAGTTATCTCGACATTCTCACCACTTTCAAAAATAGTTGTGGAAGTTTTTTTCTCGTGTCTTTAGCTATACTGTTGCAGCTACTACCTCCACATCTTGAACTGATTCAAAGCATTTACTTTTCATAGGGATTTGACACTGGGGATAATCCAGGGGTCTTCCGGTACCAGCAACTGTGAGTAAGGTAGATAAAGACACACTGTAGCAGATTCACAGAACCACTTCTCTCCTGGATGGCCGATGGCATTAGCATTCACTGTATTTTCAATTATACCATATAAAGACATTCATGAAAGTACTTTCAGAACTTCTTCAGAAAGTGGCAAGATTGATAGAATAAGAAGGTTCAGAGTAAGGGCAAGTACTCCGAGGGGATTGAAAGCAATGTCTTTTACTGTAAAACATTTAACCACATGCCATATTTTTCAGTCACCCTTTGTATATTGTATAATCTTTATGTTGGCATAAACCTATTTCCTCAAACATTTGTCATGTATGGTGAAAACATTCAAAATCCTTTCTTAGAGCTTTTTTGAAACACACACTACATCTATAGCCGCCAAGAACATTTGAGAAGCTCAGCACCTTTCACTGGCCAGAACATGGAGTAGCAAGAGGAAACTTTCTGAACAAAGTTGGTTGTTTAATTTAAAATTTTTATTGTGAAAGATTTTTTACATTGAGACAGAATGGTCTCCTTTTTTATCCAAGGCATGTCACTACAGTACTTTCATATTTTGGAACAATTGGTCTGAGAACCCTTGTCAAAATCAGTTTGTTCAACTTATATTTATCTAGATCATATTATTTGCATGCATTGTACTAAGTGCTGATGACTATGCCAATATAGACAACTTTTCTCATCGTTTTGCCTACCGTTTCTATGCTGAGGGCTCTCAGAATGTTGCCTTGGCCTTTTGCTCCCATCTGAGCACTGTGTTACTCTGATGAGTGTCTTCTCTGAATCTTAAGAGACCAAAAGTGAGCTCCTTCCTGTATCTGCCATCTCACCACCACTTCCTCTCTACCCCATGGAACATGGCCTATACCTGAATCTGTAGGGCAACACCTTCGGACTATTTGGAGTAATTTCACACCTTTATTTTTATATCTATTTTTATGTCTCACAGCTGATAGTGAGTGGGCCAAGATCGCTTATTTAAGGGTCTCTCAAATCTTTCCTGTCACTTCCACTTCAGTGATTGCTGAAGTTCAGATTTCCATCAAAGTTCACTTGGAAAATTACAAGTGCATAATTATAAATCTTCATTGATTACCTGACACTATATTCTATTGTATTTTTGAATTTCATATTTTATACTGACATTAGAAAGCTCTTCATAAAACAGATTAGAATGACACATTTCTTCTCAAAAACTTCAAGTATCTATAAAGTAACGTACCAACTCCGTTTCAGCCTGTTTGCTCTGCAACCTATATTTTCTAGGCTTTTTTGCATTAAATTGTTGCTCATGCCTTACATTCCATTTCCAAAAGATTACTCACTACTCAATGAGTTGCGTACTTTCATTTCCATGCCTTCAATCATCTGTCCTCCCAGTCTGTGACACAGATATTAAAATAACACATTTTATTCTGCTTTTCCTTAAGTTAATAACATATACAAAGTACATGGGAAAGTGTCTCCTAGCCCTGTAAATGGTCATGCGATCCTCCAAATGTCACATTACTCTGAAGAACTGTGCTGATGTGAAGGGTCATAGAGCTGGATTGCTTGGTTTCCTCTCATCAAAGCCCTTAACGAGGCATAATTGGTTTTTCTTTTTTCTTTTTATTTCTTGTCTCTTTCATTGCACCTAATACCTTCGTTCCTTGCACAAAATGGGCCATCATTAAGTGCATATTTGAATATTTAAATTAAAACTTCACTATAATATAAAATAGTGCCCTGAATTCTTTGACCTGTTACAGGTAGCTGAGGGCTACAGTGGTCTTGACTATGTGTAGCAGAACTTCAGTATGTGAAAATGACTTTAGATTTTCCATATAATGTGATGAGGTACATTAAAATTGTAGCAAGTTCATTTAATAAGTGAAAGTATTAGGAGCATTGTGAGCCAAGGAAAGACAAACTGGTGAGGGGAAGGGCAAAACACTGTTCAATAGTAAAATAAAGACACGCAGAAGCAAAGATTGGTGATTTTAGCTATCAAAGTTTAAATGTGTAATATTATCTCTATTGAGAAATAAATGGCTATTATAGTCTGACAAAATATCCTTGGTGTGATTCTAGCATCACTAATCAATTTACTGTGCAGGTTAGGTGGTAAAGCAAATGAAGGTCCTGAGCAGTAAGGAGGTTATTACTGTAATATTTTCTGTTGTTCTGTATTTAAAATCAATGTCACAAAAATTTGCTTGAAATCCACTGACATAACCAGATTTCTGAGGCTGACAACCAGACCCAGAAACAATGCAAATCCATCATGGTAATAAATGCCCCCAGTGGGACAGCTGTTACACAGCTTCGGATTTCCCCTAATCCGGTAGGAGCCTGGTCCCATTCAAGGGTTTTTTTGTTTGCTTCTTTGACAATGGGATAGCCTTTTTGATAGACAATACAGAAAATACTATGCGTTTTCCTTGTTCCAAGATGACTATTGGCTACATTCGGTTTTGCAGTCCATTTTTAGGGAAAGAATACATAATGAAGAAACTAAAATGCAATAACATCAAAACTGACATTGAAAATAGGGTATATGAATTTTGAGAATTTTTAGAAACATAATAACTATTTGAAAGCCTTAGGATTGAGAACAATATCTGCTTCTGAAGAAACTCACTGCAGAGCAATGCAATAGCTCACCGATAGTACTGGCATGATCATGCAACTATTTTATTTTGCTCCTTTTATTGTCCTCTCAGTACAAACAGCGTGCTTGGGCCAGGGATTTAGCTCAGTAGCATAAGCATCTGCCTGGTAAGCGTGAGGTCATGAGTTTGAAAATAAAATAAAACCAATAGCGCCCTTGGTAAATTTTGCTGGCCCACTCTGCTGGATATTCATTAGAGGTAGTGCTCGAGTAGGACTCTTTCCATGTAATGTGCATCATCCACACAACTTGGAAGAGACCACTATTCCAACAATGTCCAATGTAAAGTCACTCTTCATTATTTTGTGTTGCTAAAAACTGGCAAATGCATACTATAGTAAGTTTCTATGAGAGGAGTCCTCCACTGTCTATTTAAGTCCTTTCTATGATGTTCTCATTAGAATAAACTTCTTTCACCTGAACCTTTTTTGACAGAGCTTTAAACACTATGATAAACATTGGGATTGTATTGGTATTGGTAATTGGTATAAATACAAATAACAATTTGTACAATGTTACTGTAATTCAGTATTGATGTTTATTTTTTGTTGGTAACTCACATGCAATGTTTAATTAGTGGGGGTACATTTGTTTAATTTTCAGCTAAATACAAATACTGAACACAATAATTTGTATAATACCAAATACAATACCAATACCAGAACAAAAAGATGATCTAGTGAGCCATATTCAGGAATTTGGTTTTAGCTAGTTGTGTCATTATTTTTAAACATATACACATGAATAAATCAAAAAGGGTTTGTTAAGTCAGACTATAACCACACCAATTAAAGAAAAATTTCACTACAAATTTAGGTCATGTTTACGTTTAAAAAAAGTTTTCAAAAGTGAAAAATGATTTGACTTTTCAAATTCTTTAAGTTAGAAAAAGAGGTACCTGAGCTTCTAAATTTCTTTGTTTTTAATTTTAACTTTTAAGACAAATTAAGGAAGAGGGAGGAACATTAACAAAGATTTTTGTCTTCAAATAGTTTCCTTTAGAAAACGTCAACAACTTAAATATTTGAAAAGTGATTAACTACTTGCAAAGAGACTGAAAACAATATCTTAGGTATGTGTGTCCCCAAACGTACATATTTCTGATCCAGACTTTTAAACTGTCAATATCAGAGAGATAACGCTATTGACGTGTACCTGGCACGAGTCCTTCAAGCTAATTTTCTCCCTGGAGAGTGGTTTTGGGCGACAGAGCGGCGTCCGGGCTTCCCAGGTTGCTGCCCTGACAAACTGCAGTGGTGGTAAAGTCAAGGAGTCTGACAAAATCTCATTAATCATTTTAAATTAATTCCAACCTTCTAGCCTGACCATGCCAAGAAGAAAGCTTTCCTTTTCTTTTCCCTAAACAAATGAAAATTACTTCAGTAAAGACTTGGTATCTTTTTCTTGCTGGACTTTAATTCAATTAGGCAAAAACAAAGTTAAACAATCTGATTTTTCTAAGCTTGGAAACAAAGCATTTGTCTAAATATGAATTAGCAGTTTAACCAAATGCCTTTTAAAAATAAAACAATTTTTTAATAAAAATCTATAAAAAAACATTCTGAGTAGAAAGTGTACCAAGTACATTAGAGACATTGTCATCGTTCTTTTTTCAATAATTCAATACATTTATTATGGTAAGATATATCATCCTTAGAAAGATTTTGAAGAAAATTAAAAAATCAATTGTAAAATTTTGGTATATTTTATTAGTCTCTTCTTCCCACCCATAAGTTTATTCTTTGTTTTGAATGGTAATTATAATTACATGTGTACATGTTTGTAATTTCCATAAATATGTATCTATAATAAATGTTTTCCAGTGTTGTATCTCATAGGTCATGAGAATATATTTTGTTCTTTTTGGCCAGTTCTAGTATAGCATGTGATACATAGTACATACTCAAATACAGTATTTGTTGGCCTTTAGAACATCCCTAAAGTTTTAGGCATCTAGGTATTTCCATTTATTTTTTTCTTCAAAAACAATGTGATAAAAGATGTGCATACTCCCTTTTCTTGTATTCGATTATTCACTTATGATGGCATTCTAGAATACATTCACTAATGAATGCTTGAATGGAGCATGCAGTTTTGTTAATAGTAGGAAGTTGAATTAACAGTTTTATTTAAGAAAAAGTTCTCTTCGGCAATGGAAAATATTCTAATCTGAATGAATACATCAGTATTTGACACATGAGGATTTATGAATAAGCTTACTGTTACTGAACACCATAATCAATGACATTCATAATATTGCTAAAATTTAAAACAAGTGACAAGATCAATTACCTATTCTGAAAGTTAAAAATAGTAGACAAAGTAGCAATGATTCATCCAGGTGTTTAAAATTAGCATTCCTGGAAAGGTAAATTTGTATGTAGAATAATACAAAGGCTGAACTCATTTTAATACTATTAAAAGTTAACTAATACATTCTGGTTTGTAAATTGTGGGCAACTGACATATCTGAGTATATTTTGAAAATCCAGAAATAGTAAAGTCACCTGTCTAAATGTTTATATAGAAACTGAATTACAGCCAAAATAATTCTTTTGTCAGAGCTAAATATCAAATTCATCAAGTTTTTGAATTTATCAAGAACCTGCTCTGGGCCAGTAGCCCACATGAGACAGCAAGGGAGGTATAAGAATTGCATTTTCATCTGCAAGACTCGGTAAATCTGTCTTGGAAGGAAAAGAATCTGAGGACAAACAATATTACACGAGGGAGGAGTTAACAGATTTCCAGAAGAGAAAACAGACTAAAGGGCTAAAAACAGATGATTTACTAAGATCAGATGGTGTTAGTTTCAACAAAATTTATTCAACAAAACTGTTATTGATGCCAGATTTGGAGGAAGTTCTAAGGCTTTAGGAATCTCTTTCTTGATCCCTCCTTCCCTTCCTCTCCCCTCCTTTCCGTCCCTTCTCATCCTTCCCATTTCCACTCTTCTCCTTCCCACCTATTTCCCTTATCCTCCCTCTCTCTCTTCTATCTTTCTCTCTCTTCCTGCCTCCTTGCTTTCCTTTTTTTCCTCCCTGTCCTTTTTTGTCTCTTTCAAAACATGATTTGGGTCTTAGAAACCCTACTTGGTGATTCTACAGGAATACACACTACAGGTAACCAGTTGGGAACATTCTGGGCTTGAAACAACACACTGACTGGGAAGGAAGGTGTAGACAGGCGTAAGCACCCTTGTGGGGTTCAGCAGAGCTTAGATTACACATTGAGTGAGGGAGTATTTGTCTAGTGACAATATAAAAGCCATTAGAAGTATTGTGATTTTCTAGCCTCAAAGAACTCAGCTTTGGGTGAAAAAAAGTTGACTCAAGAAGGCTGAATATAGATGGGAAAAACTTCACTCAGTTCACGGAAAGTTCAGCATCTTTTGCTGGCTAGGCACGTGCTGTACCAGAGCCACACCCCAGCCCTGGCATCCTTTCTAACGCTCTTCTGCTTTAGCTTGTGGGATACCATCATTCTGCAGTCCTTCTACAGTTTTGGTGAATCCTCTTCCCACTCCATTTTCTCTACTGAAACCTAAAATGCTTTAGTTCTCAACTGTTTGTTTTTACTCTACATTCTCCCTAGAGGAGTTGTTTCCTTCTGCATCACTTAGTGTACTTTAAGTACTAACTTACATAGTTTAACGACCAGCTCCATGTAGTTCTAACTGTAGCTCTATTCTCCAGGTGTAGTCAGTGAATATGCTACTAGGGTATCACGAATTGCAGGGACCAGGGAGGGATGGGAAAGGAAGGGGCAAAAAAAGAATTAAGATGTGTTACATATGTGGTCAAATGCCCCAAAATAATTACAATATCTTATAGAAGACTCATAATAAAAAAGAAAAAATGAGTATCTCAAACCATGCTAAAATTTGGATTCCTGTTTTTGTTTTGATTTTCCTCCACCTGTTGTTTCTCCTACTAGCTACATCTTGATAACAGGACAAGCAGCTGCTCAGAATAGAAAACTTTTCCCCAAATCACAGAACGTTGTCATTTTTCAGGGTTTGGAAATTTATTTTTCCTTTCTATATACTCCGCCATTTTCCTAAATCAGGCTTTAAAAGTAGAAACTGACAAGTCAGGTGACTTTAATGAGGCCAAATCTGATGAAAAAGTCAGATTTGTCTAAAATGATAATGATTGACAGCAGATATGTACAAAGTACCATCGCTTACGGAGAAAGAAGTAATGAACATTAGTGGTATGCCTGACATGCTCTGAGAGCTCTGATACAGACATCTGAGATGGATTTCAGGTGAGGAGGGGAAATTTAGATATAAAAAATGAGAAAAAAGGGTAAACTAAAAGCTTAAAAAGGCAAAGAACAGATTACAGTTGAGAACTGCTATTGATGAAGCTTTAAAGAGAAGCTGAGGTAGATTCTAAAAGGTCTTATATGCCAGGCTAATTTTATAAAACAAAAGGAGACAATGAAAAAGTGTCATCTAGAGATTTATATTGTAGAAAGGTACAACTGTAAAATCTGAAAGACAGCACATTTCCAAACCGAAGGGGAACTGTGTCCCCAGCAGACATCTGCAAATTTGTGGGGCATTAGTTGTGCATCACAGTGACTGGGGATGCCACTAGCTTGTAGGAGGCAAAATTGGGCATGCCTTTATCTTATATGGAATAGTATATCCATTACATAAATTCTTCCAATAATGAAGAATATTCTTTACCCAAAGCAAGTGGGACTCCACTGGGAAACACTGAATTCTTAATTTACTAAACTATTATTATGTTCGTTATTATGAATTTTGATAGAACTTGTTAAACATTTCTACTTACCTGGTTTTTAAAATAACCAGGAATAAATCTCTATTCAATTAGCTTCAAAAGGAGAGTACTTAGTTGGAGAGGTTTAAGCTCTTTCAGACCAATTCTCCAATAGATAAAACTACAAACTCTGGACAAAATATAAAAATCAAACAGTTGAAAGTAGTGAAAAACAATCCAAAACAGGCTGATACAACGGAGGAGAGAATGCTTGGAAGGAGAGGATAGCATTAGGGGAGCTTTCTGTTTTTAGAGTCTAGTTTGAATCACGTGGAGTCTGTGGTTTTACTGACTTGAATTATAGGATAGAGTTTGATATAACGACAGTGACCCCCTAAAATGCAGAGGGAAATCCTGAGTAAAGAACCAGTGAGAGAGATGCAAACCCTGTGCATAAACTTTGACCCAAATTCTAGCTTATTTCTGAGCATCCGTGCACAGAACAGGTTCCAAGCAAAAAGCCCTGGTTAAAGAACTGATGTGAAATTTGAGCTGCCACCAATGGTAGGCCAGCCAGAGCTTCCAATCAGGAGTTCAATCAAGTTAATTTCCAGCTTCAAAATAATGTTATTGCTATTTTTTAATCGTTGGAAAATTAATTAGTCTGAAGATTAAAAAAAATTGTATTTCCTCTGCCAGGTATGGTGGTACACACCTGTAATTCTAGCACTTGGGAGGCTGAGGCAGGAGGAACACTAGTCTGAACTACATAGTGATTTCCAGATCAGCCTAAAATACAGAGAATCTGTCTCAAAAAACAAACAAAAATTATAATTTTATCATGAAATTCAAAATTATGCACATGTGAAAATTATTTAGATATTTGCTTCAGAATCTGAAAATTATTTCCTACTAGTTAAAACATCCTTCTGACATTAAAAATATATTTATGTTAGGTTTTTTCATTGAAAAAACTGTCATATTATCTTTATGATTGTAATATTAACATCTCTGGTTGACTTGGAATCAGATTTGGAAGAACACCCGGATTCTGCACTTCTGTAAGTTAGTGGTTCTATGTATCACATTCTGTATCACTCCAATGCTTTGCTTTTTATTTATAGGTAAGTTTTAACTTACTATATAAAGCATGTTCCCTATTAATCTAATGAGGTATATTTTAATTATAAACTAATTGTCAATTAGGATATAATTAATCCATTTGCTTTCCATTTAGTAGTATTTTCCTCCCATTACTCAATTATGCAACATCTGTTAATGCAGAGTTTATATCTAGCTATCAACCGTACCCAGCAAAGGGCATAGTTCACAGAAGACCTTTGATAGAGATGTACTGAATGAATAAATGAAGAGTATACGCTAATATTCATATTATCCCCTTCAGTGGATTATGCACATAGATCATCAAGATTAGGAAAATAGTCACTTGACTAATTCATTCAGATATAACCAAGCAAAGATTTACCATAATTCTAATACCATTTTATTCTGCTCTTTTAAAATTCGAACACACTTTAAAAAAAATCCTAAGTGGTTTAAGGGGCTTATCAAGACTTGACTAACCTGGAAGATTTTAAAATAAATAATCAAGTGATAAATTTACATTATACAAATAAGTGCTGGTTTTGCACAGCAACATGATAACAAATCAACACTGTCTTCAAATTCATACAAATGAAAGCTGGTATTGGTTTCTATCTGAAGTCAGATCCAACAATGTTCTCTGTTTTACAGACAATGATATTCTCTGATTTGAATCAAATAAATTTCAAAACTCAGTTTGAGAGAAAAGGAAACACTTTAGTTAAAATCTTTACAATAAAATAATTATGATTATAAATCTCTTTAGTTAAATATGTACACAATCTATTGTATTTTAAAAAATGGAAATGGATAAAGTTTTTCAGGCCAATCTAATGCACAGATACACCATTTTATAGCGTATAATGTATGTCAGTTTAAGATTCTTTAACAGCTGGGTCAGATAATGGCTCGGCTTTGTGCAAAACATAATAAGCAAAATTAAGAAAAGACTACAAAATTATTTAGTTCCCCCAAGAAATTATTAAAAAAGAAAATAGTGAAAGAAAAAGAAGTTGTATACTCAAGCTTGACTGCATACAGAGGGTAGAATGACCAACACGGTTATAACCTCACATCTGCTAATGAGTCCTTGGATAGCTTTAGTCTGAAGTAAAAAGTTAAAGTCCTAGCAATTGTGCTTTTACGCAGCCACGTGGCCAATAAGGTAGATGTTGTCATAAAGGTGCCCTACAAAATCTTCACTAATGTTTTGAGCAGCACGACGGGTATTTCGAATAAATTCTCTTTTTGACATTTTATTCTTCACATGAGGGCTAGTGAGGTCAATGGAAAGTAGAATCAACGAGTAGCACAGTACATAGACAGCATCTGGAAGGAAAAAGAAACGCTTGAAATTGCGACCTATTTTAAAAGGTATTCCAAATGTGTTTATGTCAGGTAAAAATGTTCATAATTTTAAGATAGTAAATTAGTTGATACTAAACATTGGATAGCCAACTCGTTTCTGAACTTTCTAATTTAGCACTGACAGTCTTGTATCCTGGAAAATTCTTCAATACTGGGAAAAGTGGGGCAGTTACTATAGAGCATGAATGTCAGCTCAGTGAGTAGTTTCTCCAATTTAAAATAATTTTACAATGGCTTAGGAGTTTGTAGTGAAAGTTCACTTTAGATTTAGAAATTTTAGCATATTCTTTTATTTTTTGCTTTCAAATACATTATTTACACTGAACTGGCACTACAATAAAATGTAAACAGTTTTTAAGATTATTAATATTTTCATTTGAGATTTATTTAAAAAGTCTACGGAATTTACATCAATTTCAAGAGTAAATCGATATGGAAAAGATTCCCAGACTTAAATCCTATTCACCAAAGTAATTTTATCTATATAAACTTTGGGCAAATAGGTGATTAATATTATAATAGTAACAAATTTTAGGATAGTTGTTACTACTATGCTACTGATATTTTACAATTCTGCAGTCTTAAGAAAGTTAAGCTAAACATTATATCCTGTAAAGCCTGTTTAATGAATTTCATATGATGTGTAAATGTCTTACAATCTCTGCTTAAAAAAGACAGGCACAGTGCATTTTTTTTTTTTTTTTTTTTTTGCTATGAAGAAATAAGTAAAGTGGCATCAAATGAAAAAGTATGTAGGAGACTCAAGCAGGACCACATACACCCATACAAGGAAATATATATCTGATATATATACATAAACATATACTTATACATGGTAAGAGCTAATTGTATTACATTTTGTCAGAAAAAAAGTAGTTCTACATAAAATGTGTGGACTGAAGTTTTAAAAGTAATTTTTCAAGTTTTCAATTATACAAGTAAACATATTCAGCACTCAAGAATGATGTTAAAGAATTTATATAGGTTTGTCTAACTTTCTTCCCAAAAGTTGATTTACTACATGTAAATTCTATATGTGACTAAAGGTCTACCCAAGTGTTCCTAAATGCAGTAACCACTACAATGTTACAAGAAGTTCTTTTAAACAGTAGAAATATTTTTACCCACAGAAGACTTGTTTTTGCCTAGAGATGGCAGGAGAGAGGGCAGGAACTAATGTGAAAAAAATATATGTATTACATATATATGTGTGTGTGCATGTGTGTGCACATGTGTGCATACTTACCAGGACTAAGGCCAAGTTCCCGTGTTAAATCAGGATTACAAGCACAGAACCTATGTGAGAACTTTGTAATAAGAGTTTCAAGATATTCTCCACGCTCTTCAGGGGCATGGATATGACGAAAAAATTCTCTCAGTGCATTTGGTAAGAACTGATTTCTAAAATTATGCAAGGTTACAAGGTCATCCAACACATCTCTCCTATAGAAAAAGAAAAGATTACAGCTTTAGTTAACTTTATTAAAATGATAAAAATAGTCATTTTTAGATAAAAATGTTTATTGTCAGCTCAGACAATCCTATAAAAGTATAGCCTTAAATGTTAAAAGTATAATCACTTCGAAAACAATTTTTTTAGAAGACAATTTCAACTCTTTCATGAGTAGGTTACACAAAACAAAGTACAGTCAAGAGTTCTATTTGTGAAATAAAGAAAAATTTTCAGTAATAAGAATGTTTTAGCTGTTTTCCTAAATCCAGTAGCCATAGGATGCTCTTTTTTTTAGCACTCGTATGTTTTTCAAATTATGAAAGTTAAGAAATACTTCTCTCATATTAAGCCACATTTATACAGGTAGCAATTATTTACGCAGATTTTTAAAAAATGCCTACATATAATATATATTGCTTTACAATTTGGCTTTGCTTTTTCATATAGTACACACAGTTTTTTGTTTGTTCATTTTTGAGACAGGGTCTTGCTATGTTGCCAAGGCTGGCCTTAAACTCATGATCCTCCTGCCTCAGCATCCCTAAGTAGGGGGATTATAGGTATACACTACCACATGGATCTACCACACTCTTTTTAATGACCCCACAGTGTCCCAGGGATAACAATCTCTACATGGATAACAATCTTTATTTACATACAGTTAGGTTATTTACAATTATAAAAATATTTATATATATGTTCTTTATTGTTTTTAATCAGTAGCATTCTATTATATAGTTATGCATTATTACAATATTCTTCGATTTTACTGAATTAATCCATGATTATATGATCAAAATCTCCAATTTTTAACAGTTGCTTATGGCAGGGATAGACAAACTATAGCAGTGTTAACTAATTTCTGATAAAAATTTAAGCTTTCTTTTTTTTTTTTACCTTTCATCAAGGTAGATTCTCAGTTTTTTCCAATTTAGCGTTCTTGTACAGAAGATAAACTTTGCTATTTCCTTTGGCGAATCATCTAGGATACCCTTGGACATGAAGTAGTTTACCCCCTAAGATAGAAAGACAAGTCTATGTAAATAAAATCAGCCTTTATTCATAAATTGTAACAATAAAACAATAGCAGAACTATAGCTATAAATTCTTTTCAGCATCACTAGACTTTTTATAGTTTTATCATGCAAAATACAAGCTAGAACCTGAACTGAAACTATTATTTATGTTTGACAATTTACATGCAATGAAAAGTAGGAAATTCAAAGTTAAGATTCCTAAAGAAATTTTAATTTAATTTTCTGGCACATGTCAGGTAAAACTAACTACACAGAAATATGGCCTAGGGGCCAGGGTCTTAGCTCAGTGGCACAAGGTGCCTGCCTGGCAAGCTTAAGGTTGTGAGTTTGATTTCTGGCAACCTCCCTAAAACAACAACAACAAGGACAACAACAAAATCCGGTAAACCCCCCCCCCCCCAAAGAAAAGCAAAGCAAAGCAAAACTAAAACCTCCAGAAATACTACCTAATTTGGGAGAGAACAGAGAAGGAACCACAGTACAGACTATAAAATAAGCCTTGTAACAAACATTTCCTGTTTAAAAGGAAACACGATTACTTAAAGCTAAGATGCACGTTTTAGATGCATGATTTTGAGAAAAAATAATCTCCAAATGAAAGATTAACAATTTTATTTTGAAAAAAATTAAATGACTTAAAGTAAAGTAGGCCAAACGCAAGGCTGGCTCAAGGGTTTTACTACTTTGACTTTAAGCATTACTATGTTTTACAAAAATCTAACTACAATATACACCGAGGCACAACATAGTAAGACAAACAGTTTCAATATTTTTCATAGGATTTATCTTTGAATTTCCTTTTCTCTGCATGCAAAGTTTTCCAGAGACAGTATTATTCAGTTTGTATCTACTTTAGATTGAAATCAGCAACAACAAAACACAACAAGAAAGTCAAACACTGAAACCAGTGCTATCTCACATATAAGGAAGTCACATTCAAATAAGTGTCCTGGGTGGATTTGAATGTGCGGTTATTGAAATAAAAGGTAGGTGTGTTTATTTCAACTTGCAGATATCCAGATACATGCAGCCCATGAATGCCCATGTCTGGATAGTGGCACAATGTGTGCAGCTAACCGGCGGAGAAAATGAGGTATCGTATACACACAACACAAGTTTTACACATAAATTCCTCGTGTCAGCATTTCTCTACGAACACACAGCATGCAGAAATACTGCATATTAGAATTTAAAAATTTGGAAGAATTTCTATAGACTCAAAACTTTTTTTCTAAAATGTTTACATCAAAAAATTTAAATAGCATTTTGGTCGAAAGAAGTGATGTTTTTGAAAAGTTAAAATTATAAACTGCAATTAAAATATAAGACTTACATAATGGTAATTTTATGAGACATAAGAACAGTATCTTAATAGCAATGCTAAATTTTTCATGTGAATTTTCGTAGTACATAGGAAATTTCACAAGGTATTGATTTAAAAAATGTATATCTAAAAAAAGGAGTGAGACTTCCTTATTATCTCAACCCACATGTCACTGTGTCCTGGATACAAGGATTAGAAAATGTAGTATGATGAAAACAGCCCAAAAAATTGCTTGGAAAGAGGCTCTCAGCAATGTGGTTGGGAAGGGCCACTACAGAAATAGTAAAGCTTGTTCCATCCTTTCCTCCATTAGTTTGAATAACCGAGAGTTGACTGTATGTTTAATTGATCTGCTTTAGCAAAAGTTGAGTGAGTTTTGTTTCCAAAATTTCTCAACGTAAAAGAATAATAATATTTTAGAATTATTTACAGTATTTAATTTTAACTGAAGCGATTAAAAGACCAAGAAATGTAAAGTAATATTTAATAGATTCTTTATTCATACTTAAATCACCATTTAAAATAATCCTAATCTACTTTTTAAACATTATGCAAAATAACCCACTGAGTGAGCCACTGAACTGAGTGGGATACAATTCCTAGTGACACATGTCATTTTAATATTACTTGATCCCTATTTAGTTCTAAAGTATCTTTGTATTTCTTTCATGTAAAAATATACCATTGGCTGTGTCCTTTTGGAACATGTTTTTGAGAATTTAAGTAAGCTATCTGAATTCTCTAAAGTAAAGTATACTGAATAGGAATAAGCACATCCACAAAGAATTTTAAGTGAAATCCTGAAAATTGGCAACAATCCTGAAGTAGATCAACTCTGTTCATCTTATGAGGAAAGCCTGAGGTTTCTCTGGCACAGATTACTTTTAGGAGGGCCACCAGAGTGAAGGGTAATGGAAAGACAATAGGAAAGAGCATGAACCAAATTATTATTGTGTCTACTAAGCAAGCTGGCAATCACCCTTTTCCGTAATAATGAAATATAAACATATACTGCAGCATACGATCTACTAAATAATCAGGTTTATTTAATAAGTTGTGTAAGTATTCTGCTTTTAAGATTTAGAAGAAAAATACAGAGCAATCTCTAGGCCACACAGCATGTAATAATTAGTCACGATTAAAACACTCACCTGTGTGTGCCTATTTGTGCATATATTTTATCTTTCAAGGCCAAGGAAACTGTAAGAATTGGTATTAGTCTGCACTAATATAAATATATTTTCCAGTAGAAGGAAAGGTGCAGCTTGCTATAGTTCACATGATTATAAGATCTACTATGTGTGTAACTAATTTTATGAAGCATACTAGATGCTATCTGGATAAAGGAAGTCAGAACCTCCCGGGATTGCTGAATGGTGCATCAATAACATTATATAAGGAGGAATGTACTGGTATTAAAGCATATTTTTAAAAGAAGACAATATTTAAAAAGAAGATTAAGACCTTAAGACATCCTAACGACTATGTTTTAAGGAAATAGGGGCAGACATTGTATGTAGTGTTAAGTAAAGTTCTTAAATTATCTTTTGGGCCTGGAATTCCTTTGCATATCAACTCTGTGGAACTCCTTCGCACTATAATGTGTGCATGCATCACTTACAATTTTTTGATTTTGTGTTTGCATTTTAAAAATACAAACTAAACACCTGAAGCTGGCAAAGGACTGCAGGTTAGGAATCGCTATTCTAGATGCGTGAAGGAGGGTAAACGGTGCGAGCCAGTTAACGGGGAGTGCTACATAAGGGAAGCCAGGCAGGCACCAAGGCCGTTAGCTAAATCACCGGCCCTTGTTCATATATATTTTAATTAATTTATGAAAACTCAATTCTGCTTAACTTTTAGAATCATTTGAGCTGTTGCGGTCACACTACAGTTCCTTTTTCAGTTGTGAGAGAATTCTAAGACATCCCTGTCAGGTCACTGTGAGACACATTATGGTGATGTCAGTCCTATGAGGGTTGGTTACACAGCATAACGATAGGCTCTTAGATGACATGTGACTATTGGCCAAAACAGATGTTCTAAAAAAGCTGCCTGTTATTAAAATAGGTATTTGGCCTCATTTTTCCTTGGAAAATATATGTGTATATTAAAAAACAAAACCAATTGCCTATACCTTCACTAAAATATATTTAACACAAATACTATATATCACATTCAATAAGTAACAGTAGTATAAGACACTATATAATGGTTATATGACATTTACAGAAATAACTGGAACATATGCATATGACAAATCTACTATGCATGAAAGTTGAATACAGTCTAAATAAATGTGCATGAAAAAATAAATGTTTCAATAGTTCAGTGAAAGGAAGAAATTTTTGGATAAAGTTTGGGGAAAATGCTAAGAGTTTAGATGGCTGAGTGAGAGGCACAATGAGGAATAACCCTGCAGTTAACACTGTTAAATAAAAGCAATATAAAATAAAAGCTCAGGTAATATTCAGGGAAAATAGGGAGATAACGTTGGTCTGAGAACAGGAATGAACTACGCTGCAGTAGAAGTAGCATGGAATTTTACGGTAAGAATTTTTCTCTATCTATATGCACCTGCAGTCCTCTGTAGGCCTTTTTAAAATGGTGAAGCAATATCTTGCGGTATCAGTTTAACAGTAGAGTTTTCTTTCTTCAGTCATGGTTTTGCTTTCTTATCTTTTCAGTTTTGCATATTCATTTTTCTTTTTTTGTACTAGGAATTGAACTCATGTGTTGTGCTGCTGAGTTATAGTCCCGGTCCCGATGCACATTCAATTGTGATCTAAAAATACTATGAAAAGTTTCAGAAGTAATGTATATATTTTAAACTGTGCGCCATTCTGAGTAGTATGATAAAATCTGCTGTCCAGCTCCATCCCATAGGACATGTATCTTCGCTGTGTCCATTAGTCACTTTATAGCCATCTCGGTTATAAGATCTAACTTTGTGGTATCTGTGCTCTGTTCTTTACTTACGAATGGCCCCAAAGCTTTAAGAATGGTAATGTAAGCGATTCAGATATGCCAACAGGAAACCATAAAATGCTTCTACATGAAAAGGTGAAAGAAATTACAAGAAGATATTAAGACAGAGAATACATTTATACATCTTTCATTACAAAGCATTTTTATGATTGTTCTATTTTATGGTGATCACTTCTAATAACTGTGTGTTTAATTTGGAAATTAAACGTTTTCATAAGTATGTATGCAAAGGAAAAAATCTTAGTATGCATAGCTTCAGCAATAGCTACAGTTTTATAAATCCACTAGGTTTCTTGGAACATAACCCCTCTCTTGAATAAGGAGGGACTCATAGTATAAAGAGAAATAATAGAAATAAATTAGTGGGCTACTTATTTGTTCAGGAATGAATGTGTGATAAAACAGAATTAAAAAGGAAATAACAAATTTAAAAAAAAACATTACTAGAACTCCATAAACTACATAAAAGAAATGAATATACTTGATAAATATGCTGGCTATCAGGCCAAAGGACAATAAAAGGGAACATTAATTCATGTTTCTAGCTTAACAGAAAAACGACTGACAAAAAAAAAAAAAACGTGATTTGTGAGGGGCAAGTTATAAAAAGGGTTGATTTTAAGGACACAGTGATAAGTTTGGTCTTAGAGTGATAACTTTGAGGTGCTGATAAACTAAAAAGTCACAGTAGATAATTGGCAACAGTATTAGGGAATAGAAAAAAAGTAAAGATTGTAAGTATAAGTTAAGGATCTTGAATAAAAAGGTTCATAAGGAGAGACTATGTCAAACAGTAGAATAATGTCCCAGAGCCAAGAGTCTAAGATTTAAAGATGCAAAGTGTGCTAAACATACTTACATATTGGAGTTTAAAGCCATACTTCTTACAAGAGGGACTAAAAATCTGGGCTCCACCATTAAAAGATGATGTAAATATAAACAACTTACTCAAAGTTTCTGACCCTCAGTTTCCTAATCAGCAAAAATTTTAAAAAGCTACCGTAAAGGCATTAAAACGTCTATCAAAAGAAATATGACTAATATTCTTTCCTTTCAGCTAGCCCAAGGAGACTAGAGTGGGAACAAAGAGGACATCAGATTTGGTGACCAGAAGAAAAGTAAGTAGTGACTTTTAAGAAGTCTCTTTCCAGAATTGTAGCCGGAGTCTCGGAAAGCTAAGGAATGAGCTCAAGGTAAGGAAACTGACTACATCCCACTTCCCAAAACTGTGTTATTAGGATAAAGGGGAAGCCTTGGGCAAAAAGAGAAAAATCAATGTTTCTCAAGCTAATTTTTGCCTCTGCATGTCAGAAAATGAAAGAAAATCTGGAAGAACAGGACTGACATACAGGAAAAAATGTTATTGCAGGATCAGCAAAGCAAATAAGAGAGAACAGAGGAAAAAACCTAGAACTACAGTTGGAGAGCACGATGTTTTCTAAGACTGGAGATGGGGGAGCAGTAGCGGTTTAGAGACAGATGCATTAAGAAAGCAGAAAACAGAGCCCATGCTGGTCTCCTCCTGAGGAAGACTAAACAATTTTGGGAGAAGAAGGAGAAAGTTGTGTGGATCCTTGAGTGGAGCAGTGAAGATTTCTATTAGCCACAGTGTAGAGGAAAACCGAGAACCCAATAGATAAACCAAAGCAGGAGCAAGAAGCAGTAAGAATCTAAGTGAAGTCCAGGTGAATTAACCCCATCTCAAGTTAATATGAAGCAAAATCTACCACATATAATTCCAAACAAATAAATACATATTTTGGGACAAAGTGAATTCTAGAAAATTAGGCATGAAAAACCAAGGGGAAAAATACAAACTGGTACTGAATGTACTGGTTATTTGCACTGACAAGTGGCAGAGATATTGTGTAAGAGTCGGTATCAAAGAAATCACTAACATAACAACTACCATATCAGAGAATACCCATAAATTGTTCTCTTGAAGAATAGCTTTTAAAAAGTAAAAAAAAAAAAAAAAAAAAAAAAAAAAGGATTTAGCTGGTTTTGCTCATCTTGTCCATTTATACAATGTAAAATCTAGTACCATGATGATAAACTTGTTCATACAACATCACGTCATAGAAGGCAAACTGGACACTGCATTTAATTTTACTTTCAAAAGAATATTTTGAAGATGTTAAAAAATAACCCTTGCATTTTAACAATAAGTAATTATACAACAAAATAATTCTATCTGTATTTCTAACTTTTCTTTCAATATGAGAAAAGATATATATCATATATATATATATATATATATATTAGTTTTTACGTGTACATTTCAACCATAGTGAAATGAACAAATGGAATTTTAATTGAACTATAAGGTTTAAGCAGTAAAAAGAAATAAAAAAGTAAGAGATGTAGTATGTTGTGAAAACTGGACTTTCTGGATAGAAGCAGTTGACTAGCAGAAGTCCATCCTCTGCAGGTCAGAGGGAGAGTTCCATTGTCTTGTGTGAACACAGCAGCAGCAATGATCAAGATGACTGCTCTCATATTCTCTCTTTCGTTTCTTTTTTTCCCCTTATAGGCTTTCATATTTGCTAATGTAAACGTGCAATCTATTAATTTTGTGAAGGCCAGCAGTTCTCATTCATTTTATCTGATCAGAGAACTAAATTAAAGAATTTAAAGAGAAACTACAAAAGTTGTACAGTTGAGAATAATTTATATGGGGATATTTATTCACAAACACAAAAATCAAACACCTTTTTTTTTTACTTGTAATAAAATAAACACAGAAGATTTACTTAATGACTGAACTTAAGACTACAATTTTTTTCATCTTTTTTAGACAGGGTCTCACTATACAGTTCAGGCTGGCCTTGAGTTCACTTTGCAACCCAAGTTGGTCTCAAACTTGCAACAGTCTTCCTGAGTCCTGGGATTTCAGGTGTGCGTTACCACACCCAGAAAGACTATGAATTTATAATGTGATTTCATTTCACTATGCACACTAAGTTCCATAATGTTTTGTCTCTTATGTAAGTGCCATCTCCTTTGCTTAGCATCCTTTGGCATATCGCTCAGAAATGCTTCATGTGGTTATTTATCTATTTTTGTGAACTTAGAAATAAACCTGCAATAAAGCTGGGCCACATCCCAGCTCCTTTTTATTTTTTTTATTTTAAGACAGCATCTCACTAATTTGCCACTGATTTCAAATTTATGAAGGACTTTTTGGTACTGAAATTAGTAGATGCTAAGGAACTGCCAGCTGCAGTCAAATGCATGCCTGACTTTACTTGTAGCTAGGAGATGTCAACAGGAAATTTCACATAAAGGAAGGGTCTTTATAGGAAAACCTGAATATGGAAAATCCCCTCCAATAAAGTCTATGAAATAAGAAGGGGATGTATTGGACAGATTTTTCTGCCTACTTTCCAAGAGGGAAAAGGCAGTGACGTCAGGAAAATAATATGAAACCTATATAGTTTTAAGTCAACAATTAAAAGTCCTATCAATTAGTTTAATAACCTCAAACAGAAAATGCGGCACATCTGAGAGTTCTAATATTTCCTATAAGAGCCATAGAACGACTGGGATGGATTAATAAGACATGACACTTTCCAAATTATACATTACTAGTAACAAATGTAATAATCATATTGTAACTATTACTGAGGAAGTTGTTATTAGCTGGAGAAGAGCCTTGGAAAAGCCAATTCTATTTCTAGTCTGTCTCTAAAGTGGGAAAAGGAAAACATAATCAAATTATCAATATAAAGTTCTATTAGGTTAAAGTATGATTAATATATTTTAATGAAAAATGTCAGCTAATTTAGAACTTCTTCATAAAAATCACATACTACTGCACTTGCAGCATGCATATATAATGATTTAACTGACAAATAAAAATATAATTTTAACATAATATCTTGATTCTAACATACATTTATAAACATTTTAATATCCCCAAAACAATTTTGATATAAGTAACAATTTTTGAAAAGCTTTAAGAGTAGAAAAAGAAGCAAATTTGGGTTTAAATGGTAGCTTCACTGCCTGCATCCATGTATATTTATTCATGTAATGAAAATATTTGCTCATGTTACCACCATTTCAGATAAGACACATGGTTTAATTTGAATATAATTTTGGACCTCTAATTACTGTTAAAGATGTATTCAAAAAAGATTATAATAGGAAGCATAATTGAAACACAATGTTTATTGGATAGTGAAGATTGTTTACCATATGTCACGAAATACAATTAAAGGCAAGTATTACCAAAGCTTAGAGATAACTATGTAACTGGTATACTCCACATGAAAAACCATTATCTAGTGTCAAGTAGTTACTACAATCTTCAAGTTCCAGAGAAACTTCAAGGCCTAGAGCAGCATCTGATTTCTCAAATTTTAGGTTACTGTTGTTGTGCCTGTAGTATAAATACCTAGGTACACACTGGTGTGGAGTTAGAAGTATTAAAGATATTAACACAGCACTTATCTTCACGGCAACAACATGTTAAAGGTATTATTATTGCTTCATTTTATAGACGAACAAACTGAAACACAGTTTAATCAAAGAGGTGGAGATACTTAATATTTTTAAAGAATATTTGAAGTTATATAAGCTTATACAAAGTTATATAAGTTATATGAAGTTATATAAGTTATACAAAGCTTCTGGCTGACTTTCAAGAGAAGATACAAACTTTTAAGGGTTATGCAATTTTACTAGGGGGGAAAAATAATACCAAAACAATCTCCTCCTCAAATTTATGAATAGGACCCAATATGAAGCATGGATAAAACTGTAATACACTTGAATATCTCAAATTATAAATTTTCCAAGGTCAGTCACGGTCCAAATATTCAAAAGTAGTATATTACTCTGATGCCATATTTAACTGCTAATGGTCAAAAATGGTTTACAATGAAGACTTTGAGAAATGTACACTACAATTAGTTTGTTAAAGGCATGTAGTAACAGTATGTTCCTTCATATTCTTGTATGTCCAAAGCTGCAATTATATTGATGGGTGCCTTATAAATGATAGTGTCCAAGAAATGTGGAAGTGTTGCCCTTTAGATTTCTGATAAAAGCACTCATATTTTGCAGTGACACCCAATGTGACATTGGTAGTAGTAGTTGCTAAAGTCAATAGGAGAGACAAGCGCTTTCAATTATTATATCTAGGAAATCATATTGTTTCACCAAAACTGCAGTTATATCAGATAAGGAAAAACATTTTGGAGGTAGCAAAATGATCAGGGAGGATATAAGGAAAACAGACTTTTTTGTGAAATGGACTTAAAATATCACAACATTATAAAGTCTCTAGTTGAATTTACTTAAACTACTAACAAAAGTTTAAATCAAAGAAAAAATTATGCTCATTTTAGTACTTAATACATTGTTTGTCAAGATACTAATTTTGGCTAATTGCTACTCGGAACAAGTCACCTTCAACGAGATAGCAAATTAGCATCTCTCACAGAATATTAAAGATCAATGGATAAACTACCAGAACGTTGTCTCTCTTTAAAACATTCAAAATACTTTACTTAGAATACTCAAACATCTTTCTGTGGACTGGTTCTAAACCACAGGTTACAGTGACTCTTGAAGGTCAGAGCAGGGTGGGGCAGGGGGTCATGCTACAGTATTAGGATAAGGTGCAAAATAAAATCGACCTAAGACTCATGATAAAGGTGGCTTCTTAACTATAAAACCATCTTGTGGCTCAGACTGAAAGGATTAGATGTGATAGGACAGATAGATAGACCTAGCTATTCATCTGTATCACATTACTTTCACCAAAATCAGTGGCCTCCAAATTAGTATTACTTGACTAGTTGTGACCAGCTGAGTGAAAGCATTAACTCCATAGACAGAAGATGGCATCCACTATCTCAGAGGCATAAGTTTGTACTTTGGTTCTATTGCTAATCAAGGCAAAGGGGTTTTAACACTGTACACGAGTATTTTAGCTCTTTTGAGTAAAAAATTTTTATAGAGATGCTAATTAAACTGTAATTTGTGACAGACTGCTCTAATAGCCAACCAGCTCTTTTTGTTCTGATTGAATTCTCATCAGTAAATCTGGGGATAAATTAATTGACTTGTAATTAACAATGTTTTAAAATAATTTGAATTACGTATCAAATTAATGTAAGTATGAATGATAACAACACATCACTATCGTATGGGTTACAAACCATAAGAACCCTAACTCAAAATAAAGCAAAGGGATAAATTTATTTAAAAAATAAAATTACCTTGTATAGCAAGAATTTCTAAACTAATAGGGCTTCAGAGTAATTAGGCTTATTGATGGCACCTTGAGTCCCAATTTTTCTTCCCAATCTGCTAGTGTTGTTAAATGGTGGCAAGGTGACTGTAAGAGATCTTGTTACTGAATTCTCATACAATGCCCAGTTACATGTGGCACCTGGGTGTGTGTTCACACACCTGTGTGCACACATAGAGGGTACTACTCTTACTTTTTAAAATGTAAAAATTCTTTCTTTGCACACATCTCCAGTCTCATGAGTGAACTAGATTATATCAATGTTATAGAAGCCAAAGGCCAGCTTGTAATAATCTGTATGCTACACATGAAGCTGGGAGTGAGGCCTGCCATGCAGCTAACAGAGGTACTTTCTCTCCTGGGATGTCAGCATACGCAATTAGGCCACACAGGCCCAATGTGAATTTATAAAAAGTACTTTTACTATAGAATAGTCTTATTCGAAAGACATTTAAAATAACTTTTGAGTTATATCTAGATCCTCTTCCCCTTCACTATGCAGTAGAAACCATTTTCCTCTAAAAATGAGATTTAACAACTACCTTCCCATGGGACAACTATTTTCCTTTTGTTTACCCCGTTGCAGGAAGACCTAAAATACCAAGCAAAAGATCATAAAATAGATCTGACTGCAATAGCATAGAGAAGGTGTGGCTTAGATCTAGAATGCTCTCCTAGTGTCCTGGGAGTAGAACTGCTGACAGGTAGCTGGTTCCTGGCTGCACTCACACCACAGCGGAGTGTGCTCCTGGGTGGGGCTGGCAGGGAAGAGGCCGGTGGCTGGGGGCGTGGCCTGGGAGAGTGCGGCTCCCTTCCCGGCTCCTCCCTTCACTCTTTACTTCCTGGCTGCTACCGCTCAGCACCTTCTCCACCATGCCCCTCTGCTGTCCAGTTTTTGCCATGGAGGCAGCAGATCATGGCCTGAAACGTTAAGTCAAAATAAACATATTCTGTTTTAACTTATGGCTGTCAAATATTTCCTCCCAAGCATGTGGAAGTGAATACTTAGAACTCAATTATTCCTAGATGGGTTTTGGTTAATATCACACTCAACAATTAGAACTTTGAGTTTCTTTTTCCCTTTGTTTTTGCTATCTAGCTCCTGCTCTATTATACATATAGTAATGTGCTTTTTGTGTGTGTGTGTGGTAGACTGATTTACTTTCAATAGAAAGTCAAAGTTCTCTACCTATCCATCTCAAAAGGCAATACTTTTTCTAAAATGAAAGGCATGCTGACCTTCCCTGGGAATATTCCTATACTACTTATTTAACAGAGAATGAAATATCAAGGGTTTAATGATGAATTGTTTATGCTGCAAATTATTTGCCTTAGACATTTCTACCAAGGTCTAACGCTAAATTCGATATTGCTTTTGGCTTTATTTTATTATCCTTATTTTCCAAATTCACACTTTCCTTATAAATTAGACAACAATCAAACTGAAGAACATGAAAAACTATCAGTTAAGATACAACTCTCAAGAGTTTTTCTTTTTTTTAAATAATAGGTCCTATCAGACTGTGGAAAGCAAAACAAATAATTATAGATCCACCGACTTTTGTAAGATAGATTTCATCAGATAGCTACAAATAAAAAATTAGGAAATTTCAACCATTCTATCATATTTATTTAGACATCAGATTATAGGTAATCTACACTAGTATGTCTCCCAGTTCATTTCCTGGAATGGTTTTACATACATACACACTCACACAAGATATTACTAGTGCAAATAAACTTTGGTAATAATGCCTATGACAGCTCCCTGCTAAATGGTCACACTGTGTGTCAACGTACTGAACACTAAAAGTTATGCTGTAAGTCAACTAATCATAGCATATTATATTCAAAATTATGTATCCTTAAAACTGCATTTGAGAAATGCTTGTCAGTATATTCTGATACGAGAAGTCAGGATTTTCCATCCCTGGGAATAAAATTTATTTTTCACCACTACTACTGTGCTATGAAGAAATGGTCATAGCCATGTTGTTATTATATATTGGAGTAAAAAGTCACTAAAGTTCAGTATCAGTACGAATTGAGAGTAAACTGAGATTCTTTCTACAATATAGAACTCTTATAAATTTCCTGTTTGTATTTTAGCTGCCTCAATGGCAATGAGAATATGTCATGTTAAAATGCGTATTTATTTTCATCTGAAACATACATATATATATGTTAAGTTAAAATATTTTCCTAATAGATTTTGTTCAAGGTTAACCTAGTAAAATGTGTAGATTTGTAGGCATGTAGTTCTTTCTTTTACATACAAGAAATGTGCTCACATAGTTTAAAAAAAAATGAGAAAAAAAAAAGACTTTTTACCTGACACTAATGAGAATTTTTTTAAAAGGCATATTTATAAAAATAAGTCTGCAACATGTTAAAGGTAGACCATGTTCACCATTAGTTTTTCAGACTCTAAATTTAAAAACTTAAGAAAAAAATTTATTATAAAAAGGAGCAAAAGAAATATAGTTTACAGTTGGTTATAGTAGAATAAAATTGACACACACAACTGGTACATGCAGGGCAAATACAACTTAATATACACAGGTAGGTCTCAGCACATTCCTTTACTAGAATGTGGTCACTGGCCACAAATCCACAAGCTCATGCACAAGATCAACACATTACATACAGCTGAGATCACAAGGTCATGCATATAACAACAGCGTGCTAGATAATCGTACCACGGATATGCAGATGTTCTCCCCCACCCCATAAGCCATTGCCAGCAGCTGCTGTGGAGTTTGGTTACCCATATCCGTGACATGAACGGTGTCCTTTGGAGAATCTTGTTCCCTGTGGCTGTAAGTATTCTTATTTTTATAATATTCTAATGATGGTATTAAAATGTTAATATTAAAATGTTATTAAAATGATATTAAAATGTTAAGTACAAAACTAGAAATTATGGAAAAGTAGACTTGTTATAATATTAAACAACTGTAGACATCTTAAGCAACTGCAATAAGTTTACTATTATATTTTAACATATTACCAAAAGTAATTTATTGTTCTGAATCAAATGCACCCCAAATAATATGTCTGATGATAGTGCTGTAGTGAATGTGGACGGGTAAGTGAGGAAGCTAGCCCCACAAAGTAATCTGCTTTGCTAAAACTACTGAAGTAGTGAGATACTAACTCTGGCTGTTCACAAAATAGGACATCATGATTTCTGATTTGAGAGAAAACTGATGAAGAAGGTTTGTAGTACTTAACATGTAGTTGCATGCACAAAATGAATGATTTGCCCACCTTAAAAAAGTACTTTGATTTCTAGCACTCAAAAACCTTGGCAAAGAGTCTTCTAATAACTTCTAGATTATCTGTATGACTTACATAGGTAAGTTCAGATAAGAGCACAGGATAACTGTTTCACTTACATGATTTCAACTCTGAAGACGTGACTTACACAAGTAATCATATCAATATTAATAATATTGGTAGCAAAAGTAAGCAATACAGTGATTACAATACTGCTCACTTCCCTGAACATATTAAATGTATTTTGGTGTCCTTTTTTGCCTATTTGTACCCTAAGTACATTTTGGTAAAGATAGAATTATATTTTGCTTTTAGGCAACATTCTTAAAATACTGGTAATCATAAAAGCATAGAATTTAAAATCTGGAATCACAAGACCCTGAACGGTTCAACTCCAATGCTTCTTAGAAACCCTATTTGACTCTTTCAGAACTGTGAATTCAGCACTTCTAGAATGTTCCATGATGTCTTTAAGTTAGGCCAGCAAGTAAAGAAAAAGAAAATACAGCCAACTCTCAAAAATAATGGAAGGTAGGATGGGTGAGTAAAATCTAATGACCTAAAAATTGTAATTTAATTAATATTTTCTGTTCCCTCTCTTAACAAACATTAGATTTAAAAAATTTTTAAAATTCTGTCCGATTTTTTGAAATATTTGGGTTTTACCTCTTTTCTCTGTTTTGCCTTCAAATGCTCTAGAGGTGGTACTAACAAAAATTCTATAGTGTGATAAATGTAAAGGCAAAAAAATAGAAAAATTTTACATCTAGCTTTTCCTATTTAGGTATTTGAAACTATCCACATACCAGTATATTGGGGCCTATATATTTTCATCTTTGCATAAAAAAATGGCTTTATCTATTTTTTAAAATTAGTACTCTTTTACCAAGGAATGACTACTTACCATAATATCAGTGCTTAAATTCAATTTTTCTCACATTGTAAATCTACAAATTACTACTTACAAAGTTACATTTTCCTTACAATATAATGTTTATGACTCATATAAGTTAAACAAAACAGTTCTACTCATTATCAGCATAATTTGTGATGGGAGCAGTATGATTTGATAAACTGGGCATAATAAGACTGGGATTTACAACAGCCACCTCTCCTGATTCTTACGTATACTACAGTAAAATACTGTAATAGTCTTTCTTGGCTTGTCTATACTAATCACCATTCAACGACTTCTATATTACTTCTAATAAGGATGATGTCTTATTATAAAACTCATCACATCAACTGTTTGTTATTTATTTACTTATTTTTGTACCGGGGATAGAACTCACGACCTCGCACTTGCCAGGCAGGCACTTATGCCATTGAGCTAAATCCCACACACATCCACTCTTTTAATTAGCAACAAATATATCTAATTTCCATAAAGAATTTAGAATAAATAATAAAAGTCTCTGAAGTCAAGCCACCCTCTGAATATGTAACTGTAGCAGAATCTCTTGTACAGTGCAGGTAGAGCACAGTGAAAGATCAAAAAGTGTCATGCTTATGTTGGTATGTTTACAAGGAAGATAATTTGGATTTGACCCAAAACAAAGTAAAAATAAGTACACTGCATAATAGAAGACATCATTAGAACTACAAAAAGGGCATAAATAAAAACAATTTATGATAATTTATTCATTCATTTGCCTCTCTAAATGATCATTAGATTCCAAAAAATGTATTAGTTTCAAATGTACAACTACATTTTGAAGTACTGAAGTGCATGCCTGTAATCCCAAATGTGAGAGGCTGAGGCAGGAGGATCACTGTAAGTCTGAGGCCAGCTTGGCCTACAACAGTTAAGTTCAAGGTCAGCATGAACTATAAAGCAAGATTCTGTCTCAAACACAACAAAACAAGTATAATTTAAACTTTAACTTCTAAAACATCACTCATTTTTCTTTAAGCAGTGGTGAGGGGAAGAGAACAAATGTCTGAATTTGAGTATTATATCATTCATAGGCACTTTGCTAAACTGGTGAGGATAAGACTGAAAAGATTTGTTTGTGACAATAAACCTTTGCAATGTGGTTTGATTTGATTTTTTAATATATGTACAAATATAACAAAGAAAGAAACCATGTGATTGTGAAAAATCTATTTTAAAATATTATTACAGGTATTATATACATGCTGCATATTTTTAAAAGCATTTCTGTTTTAAATGAAGATTAAAATTTTGTACATGAGGGAAATATTTCCTTAATTATAAGAAAAATTAAAATAATTTTAGAAAATATTTAGCTTGATGATAAAGCTTTATTTTTTTCCTTTTTGGTAGTCTTGGGGGTCACACATGCAAGGCAAGCACTGCATCTCAGCCCTAAACAGTCCTCTGTAACAACAATGTACTCAGGATAATAGTACTTAGTATTCATTCATTTAGATTTCAATACTTTTGAAAACTTGAACTTTTCCAGGATATATTAAAATGAGACCAGGAAAAAAATTCAGTAAAAGAATTTTGTTCACATTTTGATCATTCCTACATATTAAGAATTAAGTAAGTAATATAAAATTGCTCAATCATAACAGACTCTATATGTAATTTTAGATCAACAAAAATTATGTTAAGGCATCAATTAAAGACAACATTTCGATTTTGAAAACTAAAAAAATACTGTGATTATATGTGATAAAAGTGAAAAGTACTAAATAGAAATAGTAAATAGGAGGAAAATGCTAGACAAAATTTACAAAGATATTCTGTGTTCTGATTAAGAAAATTTTATGTTTTCCACTAACACCTACTTCAGTCTGAACTGAAGAGGACTGCATATCTATCACGTGTGCTGCCACACGAAGTGAGTAGACAGGAAGACTGAACTAAGACATGCTAAGGGAAGGAAAAATGACTGTCATGAGCAGTAAATGAAAATCCTGGGCTTCCCAATGACCTGTCATTACCTGTCATGTTCCACAGCTTGCTATTTTACCTGCAAGCTTATATTAGAAAGATGCACCAAGATAGTAATAAGAGTTCACCCGATGCAAATATATATATTCATTTCTTACCTCATCTGGGTTGGCATTAAAGGTAAGGCTACCTTCATCCAGCTGCATATACAATTTTCTAAAAGAAAATCCTAGGGGTGGATTCTTATTGTATATAGAACAGTGACCCCAAGTGGATTTGCACAACCTATGAAAATAAGAGAAAATGAGACAAAAACCACTTTATTTAATTTCCTAAATTAAGTGCATGCATAAGATAAAATAATCAATTAAATATAGAGTTAGATTTTATAACTCAAAAACTTAAAATTTTAATTTTATATATGTTGTTTATAAGTTTTTAAAAAATACATTAAACTTAACAATTTTGATATGATCTACAAATTTGAGATACAAAGATAATATTCCTGAATGTTATCTGAAATTAAACCATGAAAATAATAGTAAATACAGCTGATAATTACTGATGCTTACTTAAAATTTTAATTGAATGAACTTGCTCAGTACTCTCAAGAATTCTTTGATGCTGGTGCAACAAGCAAGACAAACAGACAAAAAGTTTCCTGATAGAGGCAATGTTGGAATCCAATGAGTCTTCTTCCAGACTCTTTAATCCTGATCAAGAAACTTAATGGCATCTATTAAGTAACCAGTTCCGTATTGTGTAATGCAACTAAATAAGGAGGGAGAAAGAATGCTGGGCAGGGAAACTACCTTTTTTGTTTTTTGTTTTTTTTTTTAATAACATACAGTGTATTATTGGGCAAAGTAGGTATAGAATTTGTAATGCCTCAACTTCAACACATATATCAAAAGGTGTTTTGTTAAATGTAGCTATTTTTAAGATATTGCTTCAAAAACACTGGTTCTTTGCTACAATACTATCACACTAATAAATGACTTTTTAAGAATTCCATAAAAATCTACAATACTGTTTGTACCTCAAAATACACTATTTTGTGAAGACTAGGATAGTGGTTTCCAACTCTGCTGCTCCAGCTAGTAGTTACCACCTCTGTACTGACACAGAAACCTGCATCATATTGCAATACCACAAACCTTTTAATATACATGCATTTGCTTCCAGAGCCACAGAAAATACCGAAACTATATTCTACTACATTTTTCTTCAATTTCACAATGTATTACATTTTTCATAAACTTTTGCCACAAAATTATGTGAATTTCTTCATTTTTTTCAAAACACCTGTTACTTGTTAACATAAAAAAAAAAAGTTTTGCCCTCTAATATTGGTTTTTACCTCAGATTTCTTTATTTTCACACATGGAGCACAGGAAAATCAGAAAAAAGTACTGCCCATTATATAACATCAGAAATTGTGAGGATAAATGGATAAAATATCTAATTTGAGACTATCCTCTTATAACTTATACAATTACATTATTTTTATTAAGCAAATGAAATCATTGCCCTAAAACTGTAAGTTATTTAGAAAATTGTCAGTAATCAGCAGTCTCTTTATTATCAAACTTTTATTTTATAATTATGCCATGTGATACCAATACCCTACCAACATCAGTAAATATTCAGCACATTCAAAGTTAACATAAAACTCAACTGGTTTTATTTTTTCAAATACAAGTAATCTAACATTACAATAATCCAAGCATAAATATATGACAAGCTAAGGAAAGCCTTTTTTTTCCAGAGATAAAGAATCTACACTGAAACTCCAAAAGAAAAATACATAATGACTGAATTCATATAAGCTGATAAGCTTAGAAATGGCTTTTTTTTTTTTTTTGTTACCGGGGATTGAACTCACAATTTCCGCTTGCCAGGCGCTTATGCCGCTAAGCTAAACCCTGGCCCTGGACTTTTTTTTTCTTTTAAGTTCAAACATAGGAACACAAATTAACTCATGGGCTTTCCTAAAATGCAGGAAAGGAAATTATAAAGAATAAGCCAGATTTAAAGTATTTTAACTTTTTATACTCAAATGAGAAAAAATGGATAGCTTATTTAAATGCTACTAATCAATGTAATTTACTTTTATTAACACAGTACTTGCACTATGACAAGGCAATGAAAGAATAACAAGATGATAAATTGTTGATAAATTATTTATATACAATTTTACACTACAATTCTGTGCCATTAGGAAGTCTATGTTAGACATGTCACTACTAAAAACTTGGTAATTTAGGTTATTTCTTTCAATTATATTCTCAGTTAGAAGTCACTCAGACTTAAAATGGGTTTTGTTTCTAAATTATGTTCTTTATCATATTCTTTCTAATTTTTAATTTTTATTAGTACATGTTCACAGTACACAATCAACAACTGCATTCACTGTGAGAAGCAGAGACATAACACATCTTATTCTTTTTATGCTTCCCCATCCCAGCATTCTTTATCATTAAGAAGTTGCCTGGTAAAACAAAGAGACTTAAACAAACTTCTGTAAAGAATATTAGAAAATTTAATATACAACAATTCTTCTATGGTTAGTAACATTTTTAAGACTCAAAAGAAAAAATATGTACTTATGAGTTTTTTCTGAAGATGTGATGCTATTTAAGGAGTAATTTACATTCAATAAAATGTTTCTATTCCACCAATGTTTTTAAATTTGTAGTGTAAACTGGTTTAATATTCACTAAAATTTCTATAATTTTCTTTAAGTTCAGCAAGCAAACATTTATATCCTTGCTTTCTAGTGTTTGTCTACTTCATTAATGTGGTTAGAAAAATAAAAAGCAGACAAAGTTTTTACCAGTTAAAGCAACTATGATAAAAAAATACACACACACACCCACACACACACACACACACACACACACTCCCTTTGAAGCACATGGAAATGAAAATGTTTGAGGACTATTTGTTGATGTTTAAGCATGCCTATTCCTCAGTGGAATACCAATGGGAACACAGACATGTAACACAAATTTTACCATAGATGTAAAGATTCTAAATCTTGGTTAGAAATTCTTCCTTCAGAAGTTTGATTTTTAAAATAACCTGGAAATTTCCGATTAAAATAAGCTGACATACCCTGATTAGCAATCTCTCTTCTCACTATAAGAGAGATTTCTTTTTTGTTTCTGTTTTACTTTCTTTTCCCAGCATTAAACTGGACAATAATAACTGCAACTTTATTTTTGCAGGCCTTACAATAGCAACTCAGAGTATAAGGCCAAATTAAAAAGAAACTATTTCATAATATATAATTTGACAACAAGAACACTAAGTATTAAGTGTTTAGAGTGATGTTAACTTACCCTTGCCAGAGAAGTTCATCATTGGCGAGGTCCTGCCACACACACGAAGCCAAGCAGAGGTCAGTAGCGTTCAGGTAGGACAAGATGGTAAAGCTCAGTTCAGGAGGCAACTTTTCCAAATTAATGAATCCTTCTTGTTCTTTAGACTTCCTTGCCTTCAAGAGATGGTAGAGATCGATGCCTCCTTGGACTTGCTTGCGATGACTGGTGCTGGAAATGCTGCTTGCAGCCATTCTCCTGCTCTGCTCTCTGGTGAGGTAGCCGTGCTCACTGTAGCCTTCCTGTTGTAGCTGCTGGTTTCTGGCCACTCTCCACAGCCCTTGACCCATCTGCAAGCCTGGGAGAGAGCCAGAATGTAACAAGGGTCACATTTAAAAAGTAAATCATCTTTCCCAGTGGTATAACCAATCTGACAGAGAGTGTTCATTTATCAGAATGTAAATTCTTCATCAAAACTGAGTAAAACTAGGAGTACATTACAAAGAATAGTTGAAATCCTTAAAGTGTAAAATATGGCTAGAAAAATGTTCAAAAATATTTGGTATGATCACTGCCTTTATTCCTGCTTGCTAACTACTTCTAAAGTCCACAGGTGACATAATCATTTTTTCACATGGTAAGATTTAAAAGTTACTGATATCCTAACGAGTCTTACAAATTATAATTTTGTGGACTTAGGGCCAGTATTAGTACTTCTCTGATCAGAGTGTAAGAGTTTAGTTAAAAGGTCTCCAGACCCTGGTTTTTATCACAGTTCAGGCTAAGCTAAGCTAGCCCCTTTTAACCAAAGTCCCAGATGTATAACAGCTGTGAAACAGGCTTTTAGTTTAATTCTTGCCAGTCTACATTTATGTTGTAGACTGTAATAAAATGTAACATAGGCCCTGAAGTCTAATTCAGAAACCTTATAAATTAGACACCTAGAACTCCACGATAAATAGCTTAGTAATAGCTAACTATTTGATTTTCTTGTTGCATTGAACTAAAAATTGTAATTTGCATTAATTTTCCACTTTCTCCCACCCAGACATACGGATGGAGTCCTCAAGTATTCAGGAAAAGGAACAAGAAGATGCGCTGCATTCTCCTCCACTTATCTGACCGTCACCAAGACAGCTTGACATTTATCTGTTACATATATTGTACCTCTCCATAAACAGATATTTTAGATAACAAGTGAACTAGAAAATTTTAATCTTGCCTTTCAGATAAGTAGTTTTTATTGAAGGAATAAACAGAAGCAGGAAGAGTTTTTAACTAATACAATATTTTCATTATCTTCTTTCAAATAAAATACTTGTTTCATGAACCCAAGTTGACTACTAATACATGGATGTGTTTCCAAATGTGAGAAAATATATACAATTTAGCATAAAATGAATAAAGCAGTCAAATAACTTTCATGGCATGATATAAACTTTAAAAGAAAAATTTGTAAGATGAAACAAATAAAAAACAACCAAATAAAAAGCAATACCATTGATCAGAAAGTTTTAAAATTCTTAGAAAAAAATGAGATCTTCCATGAATACTAAAGATATTTTCTATATATTTAAAAAGGAATGATTCACATGTATATTTACTAAATTGTTGGTTACTATCTAGATAATGTCTGCTGCATTAGTTATAGTATAATTACTATTAGTATTAGCTAATATATATTAGCTTATTTGTTGATTCAAACAGAAAACAGTTCAGGGATTTTTTTAAAATTCTGCATTCTTATGCTGAACTGTTTGCAAATGCAACAACTTAAGCTACAAAGGGTGTATATAAGCGGTTACAATGATTTTAAAACATATTAAAGAATATAACACACACATACATATATATATATTTAAAGTATATTAGTATATACCTTAAAGTAGTAGAATCTAAAAATACTACCCAACCATGGGTATGTAATAAATTTTGAGCATTCTTTTTACTTTTTAAAGAAATACCTCAATAGACACCTCATCAAAAAAACAGAAAATAGCAAGCATATGAAAGGATACTAGACATCACATAACAGAACTGAAATTAAAGCAATGAGATACTACTGCACACCCCTGAGAATGATGTATATCCAACATACTGAGAGTACCAATGCTGATGAGAATGTAGGAATGCAAAATAATATAGCTACTGTGGAAGACAGTTGTAGTTTCTCACAAAATTAAACATACTTTTACCATATGATCCAGCATTCACACTACTTGATATACACCTAAACAAGCTGAGAACTACCTAGATATAGTGGTATGTGCTCATGATTCTGGCACTCTGGGAGGCTGAGGTAGGAAGACTGCAATTACAAGCCTACTCAGGGTAATTTAGTGATATAGTAAGATTGTCTTAAAATAATATTTGAAACAAAAATTTTAAAGGGCATAGGGTGTAGCTCAGTGCAAAGGCACTGGGCTCAATCCCTGAAACTCCAAAGGGAAAAAGTTATGTCCACACAAAAACCTACATATGAATATTTATAAAAGCTTTATTAATAATTTAGTAGGTGTATTCACCTACTAAAGCATATCTTGGTTCTATGGAACTTTTCTTGCTAATTTAAGCAAATATCCACACAACAGAATATAACTTAACATTAAAAAGAAATGAGCCATTAAGTCATGGAAGAGACAACTGCTGGTGAAAGAAGCAATTCTGAAAACATCATTCCAATTATATGAAAATCTGAAACAGGTAAAAGTTTAGTCAGTAAAAATTATTAACAGAAAAATACAGAATACCAACAAAAATTTGTCAGAAGTTTTAAATTTGCTTTATGTTTAAATGTGCCATCTCATATTACAAAGTAAATACACTTAATTTTAACATGAATAGAAAAGGTATTTTATTTCCATAGGGACTATTTGATTAAATTAGCAAGAAAATATCTAGCAATCACATTAATTGCCAACCTCATCTACAGGATGATATCATCAGAAATAACTAAATTTATTCTTCTCTTTGCTTTTTACCGCTAAATGTAAGTAATCAGATGTGGTAAATATGGTGTCTGAAGTCACAAGATTTAAGGCATTTAATAAGAATTTCTATGTATTTCCCCTATAACATCTTTCCAGGGCATATGGTTAAGCAGCTGTTGTTACTCTTAGGGCTGTTGCTAGGGAACAAAAAAATCAGGGTGATTTCCCTAGGCTCTGGACTTTAATGAGGATCAGTTAAATTGAGCACTGAATAATGTGATTCAGAAAGCATCCAGCAGGTATAAAAAGGTAAAGCCGGCAGCTGGTTCTTAAAAAAAAAAGAAAGAAAGAAAGAAAAAAGAAAATAAAAGTTGACAGGGAAGATGGAAGGTTGCGGTTCATTAAGAAAACTGCAAGATTGAATATCATTTTGCCTCATTCCTGTAAAACAATACTGTAAGTGGCCCCTTTGGGACTTCTTTTTCCTTTTAAAGAAGCTCTTGATACCAGGTAAGATCACAGTATGAGAAGCTTCTCTAAGGAAGATAAATGTCATTTGGAGAAAAGGGTATCTACAGTGTTCCATCTGCACTCCTAGTCTTCTTCAGGGTATTAGGGATGTGGAATACTGTAACTCAGAAAGTGATAAAGCTTTCAAAAAGACACGACATACACTGTGCACACGTGAAGTAAGTCACAGAAGGAACACAGCGTTGTGGGCTGTGAAGTCAGGTTTCAGCCTGAATACGGAGTCTATTAGCTATTATTTATAGGACTTTAAAAATTACTTGACCATTTAAGCTTCTCATATGTAATGTGGGAAAATAACAATGATGATAATGCTTACTGCTCAAAAGTTGTTTTATTAAATGAGATAATGCATACAAAGTTCATTTTATGGCTCATAATCAATACATTTTATATATTACTTTTTTCACAGAATTATTTTCACCTAGTGAAAATGGTTGCCATTTTCATTAAATCTGTTTTAATGATACTTCAACAATTCTGATGTTCTGTTCACTGAAGAAATGCATTTGTTCATGTTGGTCAGGCTTAGTCACAAAATGGTTCACGTCCTGTCTTATCTCACATCTCATCCATAGTTATTTATTCATTTTTCTAGTAAATGTAATTCTCTTATATCAGCGATAGGCCCCTTCTCCTCCAGAACACACAAAAAAGTAACAATGCCTGTTATCTTCCACAAAATTTTCAAAACTCACTGCACCTGAAAATAGTCAACAGCAATGTGGTGAAACTGGTCCTTGTGTTATCACTATTATTCTGCCAACATATGGCTCTGAGAGACGTAAAATATAATGCGAATATAATGCGGTTTCATACTGTGTTCTTGAATGATTTCGAATTTTTGAAAATAAGTGAATCAACCAAAACTCATTTTTTTTTTTTTATCGGTACCAGGGATCAAACTCACACCCGCAGGCTTGCAAGGCAGGCACTTACACCTCTGAGCTAAATCCCCAGCCCCAAAACAAACTATTGATTCTTTTTTTTTTTTTTTTTTTTTTGGTATGGGGGATTGAACTCATGACCTTACAATTGCCAGGCAGGCGCTTATGCTGCTGAGCTAAATCCCCAGCCCTCAAAACTTGATTTCAAGGTACAGTGTTTTCAGATTTGTCTTATAGTTTTAATAAAATCTTCGAATAAATATTTTTACCACTGAAACAACATAATACAGTGTTGACACTTATGGAAATTATTTGGTCAAAAAAAGCTGTATATTATAAGCTGTATATTATTTTGTATGTGAAGCATGGATTTTTTTGTGATGAAACTACCGCTGATAATTTATTTGTTCACGTAAAATAGATTTGAGGAAATAGATACTTCTTTCTTAGAAAAATAATCCTTATAACAGGATTATTAGTCTATTTCATATACAAATAAAAGAATATAGTTGCTTGTTATTTGTAGTAGTTATGTTCCATAAATTTGCTACAAACCACTGTTACTAAATATCGAGTCACAGTTACTATGGAAAACACAAGGTCCTGAATATCGTCTAAGAATTTCTATGTTTTTAGAATTATCGAATATGGCTATCACTTAATCCTGATTAATACAGTCATTAACTAATGATCTTTGTGCCTTGGGTTAGGATTGAGGTTATAAAGTGTTCTGGTTTAATGGCATACTATTCATATTCAATTCTGCACTGTCACAAACATACTCATGAAGTACGGCAGTGGACAGAAGAGCTTGAAGCCTTATGTTGATGGCTACTAAATTAGTAACCAAATTGAGTATGTTTGAAGACTTAGGTAGAATATATCACATGAACTGAACAGAAGCTATTTTACTGCTTTAATTTCATGCACAACAATTTCACATTTTGGGTGTATTTATTATTTGTCTTATATTTAAATTTAACTTTGTTATTAAAATCTTATACTTCTGTAGCATAGTAGATAAGATGACATAAATGGGATGTAACACGATTCTAAAAATCATTAAAAATAAATACTTTGAGAAATATTTACCTACAAAACTGCATAAAACTTTAGCTACAGTTTCCTTTACAGAGTAAAGAGCTACTACCATAAAAAAATCAACATATTTCTGTGACATGAATAGTGAATGTAAGAGTGATTACTAATGAAGCCATGTACAAAAAATGGAGGAAGCTCAGGACTCAGAAACACAGTAAGAAAGGGAAAAAAATTCAGAGTAAAATGAGTAATAAATATTAAGCGTTTAACATTTCTAGGTCACTTTTATTCTCTACACAATAATAATAAAAATATCCTCCTTTTATGACTTCTTTTTTGAGAATTACCTTACCCAGCAACATGCGAAAGTAATTCCTCTGAGAAATTTTAATGACCCTAAGAGAAAAGACATCCCTCTATCATCCTGTAACATTTATAAGTACTCCAGCACAATGGCTGTCAAACCAATCATCTGAAAGCGAGAACAGCCAGTCCTCTATCGTCCCATACATCTATAAATCAATGTTTTATGGCCACAAAGATTCAACATTTAATTATTGAAGTGTTGCCAAAACATCTGCACAATTATTTGGTTTATATTTTCTTGAATGTATTCAGTGGTTTGTCTATTAAAGTTAACAAGTTATTTTAACCTTTATTTTAACAGATACAGTTACAAAATCTTATACTCTACACATCACACCTTTGATGGTTTGCCTGTAGTTAGGTACCCACCGAAAGTCTGCAGTGCAGAAATAATGTGGAAAAAGTGAATCTTTTTCCAAACTTCCACTTTTTCAGTTCACTTGTGGTCCCCTCACGTGCGAGTAAAAACTCCTAAAGCAATGTTTCCTAAAGTAATACCCAGGTAGCTAAAAGCAAATCAAATCAAAATGAGGAATAAGGTAAAGTCAAAAGACATAGTTAGAGCTAATTAGAAAGAAGCTCTTACTGGCTGAACTTGGGGCAACTTGGACATCAAAATAAAAATGATAGAAACGAATTATAATCCATCACAAAAGAAAAGCAGAACATCCATGCATGCTTATAAAGAAAAAATAGTAAGATGATCCCATAAAATTTTACAAACTGTTGAATCTGGGGAAAGGATATATGAGCATTATTTTCATTAACCTTATAAATATTCTGCAACCAGAAATCTCCTGGTTGCATAATTGAGGCATGTGCATTTGAAAAAACTGAGTTTTGAGTTTGTGCACTCATTCAAGAATTAATCACCCATGGCTCATTGTAACCACACTGAAAAACATTACTAAGGAAATGAGTAGCACCAGAAAATACTGTTAGGGAAAACATCAAAACATTAATTAAGAATTATTTTTGGCATTTTTTGATACAGACTTTTAAAAAATTTTCAGAGGTAGAGAAATGTTTTTTAACATTAAAAAAACCCCAAAACCAAAAGACACCACTAAAACATTTCTTCATGTGCAAAGTTTTACTTCTTAGAATTCCTGGCTATATTCCTTACTTTTGTGCATGATATTATGCATGTCATACGTACTTACATACTATTTAACAATATAAATATTATTAACAATATTTAATAATTAACATCAACAATAGTTTTGTGCTGTAACCTATTTAATAATCTGTACCAAGCACTTAATTATTTTATTTACTATCATTTTAATTCTTAAAACAATGCTAGTAAGTAGGTATCATTATTTTAACACAGACAGTAAGCAAATATGCTTGAGATCTCATAGCTGGCAACTGAAAGATTTAGGATTCAAACTCAGGTCAACTGGTGTCCAAAGCATCTATCCCTAATACCATACCATATGCCCAGAGCTGCTGGTATCTATTTACGACAAAGGCATTCTCCCATCTGTTTCTTTCTCACCAGTTTTCACCTCTTCTACCTCTGTCGCTGCTTAGTGCCCCTACTGCTGCTCCCCATCTGCAGCTGCTCTCGTAGGCTACGTCTTTATGAAGAACACAAAAGCTTTGATGTGAACAAAGATCTGGATCAAACTCCAACACAGAATTTGGTTATACTGTGATCATTGGTCAGTAATTTTCTCATTAATAAAATAACATACAGTAACCCTTAACCCATTCATTACTTTCATTTCTTTTAAATAACTTTTATTTTTGTTTTTTTTTTATTTTGGAGAATATATCTAATTATTTTGGACTTAATCACTTGAGTGGTCCTAATTCTGGTTGGCCTTAAATTTCAATAATTTAGGATCTGTAAAATTTAGAAAGATGTGCATTAACTTTTTTTGAGAGAGATTCTCACCGGTTAAGGTCAATTTATCATGAGTTGATAAAGGTCCATTTGTCATAAATCAATGATAACAGACGCACCACTTTGGTAGATGCATATCATCATCATCATCTTTAACCATTGTTGATATCTTTCTAAAAATTTTAAGAGTTCATGGGCAAACTCACCAAGTCAAAGAACGTAAGTTTCTTTTAGAAGTATAACAAAATATAACTGTTAATTAATAAGAAAAGATGTCTACTTTGGGGCTTAGTAACATCCTTGTACTACCAGTGTTTAGAATTATGGTGTTTGTTAGATAGCACGTGAATCAATTCTGGCGGTCAGTACTTTTAGACACATTTCTTGATTACATTACACTATATACTTAAACATATTTATTAAGATAATAATTTTGGACAGAGAGAGAGAGAAAAGAAGAGAACTGTACATTTTAATAAGTGAATTTTTTGGTATGTAAAACAATACCCCAAATGAGTTTGTTTTTAAAAAAGAATGGAAGAGAAACTTACTTGAATGTTCTTGGTATGATCTGATAAACTATGTTGGATTTTACGAAATTTAGGTAATTGTTGAAAACCTATCATCTATGAGTCCATGTCTGGCTTCATGGAGTTTACTACATAGATCAAAAGGAGACACTATCAAGAAACACAAAACCTTAACCGTACAAATTATAGTGACATTTTGACTTTATCATAAGATGCACCAATAATTGGGTTGAGATATAAATGGAAAAATTATTTGTGTTCCACCTACTTGGTCTATGAAAGAAACAATGTAAGGACTGCTGATGTAGCACAACACGATAGCACTTGTCTAATGTGTAAGGCCCTGGTTCTTCTCCAACATCACACATGCTCGTGTATATACACACGCACACATACACACAAAACAATGTAAATGCAAAATACATTATTTAGATTACTTCAAAGATTATATTTTAATAAATGTAGACACAATAACTTTATCAACAACATTTTAAATGTCAGCATAAGGGGCTAGGGATTTAACTCAGTGGTATAAGTGTCTACCTGGCAAGTGTGAGGTCCTGAGTTCAATCCCTGGTACTAAAAATAAATAAATAAATAAATAAATAAATAAATAAATAAATAAATATCAGAATAAGTTTTAAGCCTCCCACATTCTTATATAGTATATCTTTGTCATATTAAAGTACTATAACAATAGTAATAGTAATATTTTTCTTACACACTGATCAAATATTTATGGAAGAGTCAATTTAAAAACAAATCTAAATGGATATATTTAGGTTTTTTCGGCTTTATTATTAGAAGTTTTATTATTCTTTAACTAGAGAATGTTGCCAGACATAATTGCACAGGTCTGCAATCCCAGCACTTGGGAGGCTGAGGCAGAAGGATTGCCACAAGTTCAAGGCCAGCCAGGACTACAGGGTAAGTTCAACGTCAGCCTGTACTATATAGTGAGACTCTGTCTTAAAAAATAAAAACATGAGGATGTAGACTATATCATATGTTTTAGAGAAATACACACTTTTTTGGCACTCTTACTATAGAAGGTAAATTTAAAGCTTCATTTATGGTGTGACTTGCTGTGTGACAGTATTTCAAACAGAGTTCTGTTTGGATAGTTTTCTGATTAAAAGAGTATTTTAAAAAGTAGTACAATTTTGGCCAAAACAAATCTACTGTAACATAGCATAAAAAACTTTCAGATGGAAAGCAGTATAAAGTATGAATTAATTACCAACAACTGTATTGGCTATTAACTTACTAGATTTTATTTATTTATTTACTTTTAATTTTTATTTATTTATTTATTTGGTACTGGGGATTGAACTCACAACCTTGTGCTTACCAGGAAGGTACTTATGCCACTGAGCTAAATCCCCAGCCCTATCTTGTTTTTTGTTTGTTTGTTTGTTTTGGTACCAGAGATCCAACTCATGACCTTGCATTTGCCAGGCAGGTGCTTACACAACTGAGCTAAATCCCCAGCCATAACTTACTAGATTTAGACAAATAATATTTTGTACTACTTATTGCCAGTAGATGGTTACATTTCTAAAAGAGATAGTATGTTTGATAGACTATTTCTGTAATGTGTATGTTTTTTTCAATGTTTATTTCCATAAAAGAATAAGATAGGAATCATTTTATTAATAGCTTTTGCATATTAAGTCAAACCTATATAAAATACTAAAAAGCTTTAATAAAAACATTTTTATGAATTACACAAAATAAAGTATCATTTAGGTAAGAAAAAGTGACTGTATTAATGCTTTTAGTAATTTCATGGTAGTGAACATTCAAATGACGTGATGCAGAGACCAGTGAAGGTATGAAGAATGATTTGTACACTACTTAGGTATATAAAACCTACACAAGAGAAGATGAGCACAGAAGAGTCTTGGGGGGGGGTCTCAAAGAGACACACTATATACTTTTGTTTGAAGTAGTGAAGTTTCACAAAATTTTTTCTGCTCAGTTTTAAACTATTCAATATGATGACTGACAGACATGGATAGTATCATGTCATTTAAATATTCATTGCAAGGGGTTACCTTTCATCAATACTTCTTAAGCATTGAAATAGTACAATTTGGAAATTAAATGTTTTATCTCAAAGGTCTAATATGTGTACACAGAGATCCTTAACACAAAAACTCTATTAAGTTTTTAAAGACACAGGAATACCCTTATACCCTCTCAATATTTCTCAGTAGAATTGGTATTGTGTGATTTTATTCAGTGGCATAAGATGTGAAAAATTGGGTCAGAAAATATTTTCTACAAGACCTTTAATTGGCAGTCAGTATTTCTCTGCTTGCAAAAAGGACAGACCACCAAGGTAGTTTAGAGGAGAACGGGTAGAGAAATTTTAAGAAGAAAAAACCTGATAACCAATCACACTCCTAAAATTTAAAGGCAACAATTGCAGAGAAATGAAAGAAGGGTAAGTCCACAAGGAGGTCTTTCTAAGGAGAAAAGGGAAATAGCTAAGTACTAAGAGGTCACAAGGTACATTAAACACATAAAAAAGCTCCCACTCATTAAATTTAAAGATCTGGTCCTGCAAGAGCAGTATTTTTTTTTTTTTTTTAACTAAAAGGCATACCATTTGTAGAGGTTTTTGTTTTAATGCAAAAGATTTACAATATTACTTTGTTTTCTGAAGAATTTTCCTGTCCTTAATTTTATACAATAAAGAATGTTACCAAAATGGCATCTGAACAAATGTAAAAATTAAGATGTATTATTCAATCATAATAAAAAAATCTAAGACTTTTAGGCTTGAGTTGGTTATTAAAGAAATATTCTCTTTTTGTAATAAAATTTACCATACTTCTCACCAGTATTATTCAAATTAATACTGTTTTTTCTTCTAACACACTGTTGTTTAGTAAGGACAATTACAGTTGTCAGCAACCAGGACAGCACACTCAGCCACTTCCCAAATGTATATCACACTCTTTTGCAATGGCTATTCCTATGAACGTCAGGGAATTAAACAACAAAAGAAAAACAACTTTACACAAAAAAGTAAGCTACTAAAATAAAATACATATTGCAGATAGCCTAAAATACAAGGAAAGTCAGAAACTGGAAAACATTTAACAGTGAAAAGAGACTAACAGAAAACATGGATTTGATTCACACTCCTTTAGTTACAAGGACTGGGGAAAATCCTTTAAATTTTGAAGTCAGCTTTTCCATCTGTAAAACAAAGGTTTTGAACTTGATGATCTCCAAAGTCTCTTTTAGCAATAAAATTCTATGGTTCTGCCAGCAATTAGGCCAGAAAAAGAAATAAAAGGCATCTAAATTGGAAAGAAAGAAGTGAAATTATCATTGTTTACAGATGATAGGATCTTAAGTGTAGAAAATTATAATAATTCTGCAGAAACAAACTCAAAATGAAGAAAACTCTCAGAACTAATAAATTAATTTAGCAAAGTAACAAGATACAAAGTCAACACAAAAATCAGTTGTATTTTTATACAACAATGAACAATACAAAAAGAAATTAAAACAATTCTATCCACAACAGCAATAAAAAATAGAATACGAATTAAAGAGGTGAAAGACTTCAACAATGAACACTAAAAATATTGCTGAGAGAAATGAAAGAATGTGCAAATACATGAAAACATTCATATTCATGGAATGAAACACTTAATATTGCTACATTAAAATAAGCCAGTCACAATAAGCCAGATAATGTATAATTCTCTTTGTATGAGTTATTCAGAGTAGTAAAATCATAGATACAGAAAGTAGAACGGTGGTTAACCAGGACTGAAGGTAGGGTGGGAATGGAGAGTTAACTGGTTATAGATTTTCAGTTTTACAACATGAAATCAATTACAGAGATGGGTAGAAGCAAAGGAGGCATGTTATGAATGTGTTTAATACCACTGAACTATAACACAACTGAAAAACTGAAAAAATTTCTATGATTCTACAAGAATTGAGTGAGCAGGAAACAAGTCCCCTCAAAAAATCACAACTTAAATGAAGAAAACATGGAGGTGGTTATGTGTGCATGTGTGTAACATCCATCCCTCCCACCTTTCCCCCATCTTCTTGACTTCTTTAACTAATACTCAGTATGAGCAGACAGGTCTCTACAAGTTTGGTTTACTTGTTAAAATCTGGTTCCTTCTTTCAGTAACATGAAATCCTCTATGGTAGCATTTTTCTCTTACCCTTGGGGGCTTTTTTTTTTGGACCATGGTTTTTCTCTGTAGTCCAGGCTGGCCTCAAAGTCACACTAATCCTCCTGCCTCAACTTCTGAAACACTGGGATTACGGGTGTGTATCATCTTGACTGGTTGCAAGGTTCTTGAAAAATACATCAACTCCTAATTATGCAGCAAAATTTCCTAAGCTTTTTGCCTAAACTTGAAACCACTTAACTTTTAATCATTGTATCACTGAAGCACTTTGTCCCAAATATAAATTCAAGTCACTCAAAGATGATTATAGACGTACATCAAGAAATTTCTCAGAGGGTCAGGGACACAGCTCAGCAACACAGTGTCTGCCTGGTAAGTACAAGGTCCTGAGTTTGATTCTCAGTACAAAAAAAAAAAAGAAATTTCTCAGAAAAGTTAAACAATAAGAGCAAGAGGAAACAAAATATAAATCACCAAAAATATATGTCTTTCCTTAAAGTTGTTTTAAAATACTACTGAAGTAAAATAATAAGGGAAAAGAAACATAAGTTTGTGTGTGTGTGCCCATATGACAGTGACACATTATCATGGACCAAGCAATAGAATGGCCTGTTTCCAAATACATCTTATAATGCTGAAAAAATTAGATAGCCATACATTAGCAATTAAGTAACTACAAAGTCATACATTTGAATAACTAATTTCAATGCACTGTGATCAAAGAAAGGAGCAATCTACTAGTAATTCAATGTTTTTATATTGTGAAATAAGAAAATATATTTTAACCTAACAAAAGCACAGTAAACACACAAAAAATTTTCCATTAAACTGACAGTATGTAATAAATGATGATGAATATTTTGGGTTATTGTCTTACTTTTCTCTTGTGGCTATGACAAAATACCCAATACTTAAGGAAAGAAAGGTTTATTTCGCTCAGTTTATAGAGGTTTCAGTCCCTATTAACTCCCTCTAAAGCAGGGTAGCATATGGCAGAGGGCAACGGCTCTGGCAATGCAACAAGGGAGCAAAAGGGGGAAACGAGTCTCTGTCTGACCTTTTTAATCTTACCCAGATTTCTGGGGTTAGGTGGTGCCAATCCACTGTACTGATCCAGCAATCACCAGTCTTACTCCCAGCACCCTTAATTCCAGCAGTGCAAAATCAGTCACAAACTCTAGGTTCAGCTACCTTCAAAAAAGCCTGCCCTCCCCACAGAATGCATGAGGCTTTTGGGGGGGGGTGTGCTTCTAGATACAAACTATAACAGCTATCTAGAAGTTATTATCATAAAACATTTGGGGATGACATTGCTACTGTGCAATTCTATCAAGCATGTGTTTAAAATTCTTTAGTCATCTAAGGGTGCTAAACTACAGTAGTTAATTGGCTATAATCTATTAAAATAAATTATGTTAACCTCATAGGAAGTCCCAATTAAAAAGCCAAATTTTCAACTGGAGAACAGGCAATTTAAGATGGTGGTAAGTATCTGAAGCATAACAGATAAACTTGATAATATCTTACTAATAGGCAAAGATTTACATTTTCAGACCTTAAGAAGCAAGGCAATTTTACATAGGTCATACAGAGTTATAAAACAGTTATAAAAAACTGTACAGCTGACACCTTTTACTTCCAGTAAGTATGTATGGTTTATTGACAAAAGCTGGGTTGGTGATCTGCAGCCATGCAATGCAGAAAGAAGGTGGAGCTTGCCACCTAATAATACTGAAAAGAAATGTCCAGGTTCTGGGGACAGACTAGCTCAGCGGCAGAGTGCTTGACTGCAAAGCGTGAAGGTTCAACCTTGAACCTTGAACAAAGGAAGGGTAAAAAAGAAATACGCTCTCAAAACTGCTTGTTCAACTCCTAAAATTCCTTTAACAAGGGAAAGACCTCTCAGTATAATTTCACAAACAAAAAGATGAAATACAAATACTTAATAAGACAGTAGAAGAAACATACAAAATACATCTCTAAGACACATCTCTCTCAGCCCTATTGATCACAAAAGTTGCCATTAACTTGCAGTCAGATAAATTAAGTAGAAATTAACAGGCAAGGCTAGGCCCTCCAAGGAGTCATTGTGGAAGGTGAGAATACACCATAACTGCAGCTGGAGGTGCAACCAAAGAAGGCAAGCCCTGGAGACGAAAGTCACCATAGCCAGATTTATATAATTCCCTAAAGGATAAAAGGAATTTTGAGATTACACTGCAACTGGTATAACTCTTTTGGGATTTCCCATAGAAACAGACAAATAGTTCACTAGGAGTGGGTCATCCTTTCCCAGGCACTAAGACTAAGACTAAACAAAACTTTATCAACCAAAATTAATGACATCATTATGCTCTTGCCACATGCCCTGCTGATCAGTACAAGTTAAAGGGCTATATTTGTAATTTTATTGATTATACTTTGACCCACACTGTACCCACCTTGTGACTTTGCCCTATAAAACACTCTCTGGAAAGATGACCTTGGTAACAAACAACTCAGGATGTCTCCTATCTCTCAGGAGCTATTTCTATTTCCCATTCCTACTCCCCAGCTCCCAATTCTGTTTGCTTCCTTCCTTTGTTCATTCACATTCCCCTTGAATGTGTCCTATCTCTAAATAAATCTTTCCCACTCTTAACCTCCATTGTTCCTGGCAATTCATTCTTTGATTTCAGGGAACATGACTGGACACATCAGGTTGGGAGTTAAATCCCTCCGATATTGTATCTATACTTATCCCTAGCCATTTTTAATTTACTTCCTCCTTCAAAGTTCCATAAAAGCTCTTGTCTCACACATAGGACACAATTTTGACTACGTAAAAGACAATGGGAAAAAACACAATTTCTAGCTGTGATAAGGCTGTGTGTTAAGTAGACCCTAAAAACACAGACTTTCCCCTCACACACAACATTCCTCAGACAGTGTCCCAAGAAAAATAGGAAATAAACCTCTTCAGATAATTCATATAAAGAAAACTTTTTCTAAAAGGATAGTGCTTTTTTACCAAGAAAGTTTGTTTATTTCTTTGTAATCTGATATTTTTCCCCTATCTCATTACATTTGTATATATTTGCTCAGTTATTTTTAGCTACTAACTCCTAAGTATCAGCCAGGGATCTCTAATTTGGCAACCTCTAAAGTGCCCTCCAGTAACTCCTGCCTCTTGGAATTCATGTTCTTGTTCAGTCCACTTCCCTTTCCTTTCCATTTGGGTTGGACTTAATGACTCATTCCTAAAATGTGGTAGCTATAATGGGTTGAGAATAGGTTATAAAAGACCAACATTTTCCTCTTGGATGTTCTCTCCTGGGTTGTTTGCAAGGATGACCATCTACCACTGTGAAGCAACCCTAAAAAGAAACATGTCTGCTGGGGAACCTAGGCCTGCCAACAACCATGTGGTTGTAAGTAGACCTAGAGCTTCTCCACCTCAATGGAGCCTTTAGATGAGCTCACACCCCCAACTACAGCTTGACTGCACCTTCATGAAAGAACCAGAGAAATTCCCGATCCACAGAAATTGATGTAATAGATGTTGTTTTAAGCTTGGGTAAATTTAGAGATAATTTCTTATTTAACAGTAGATAACTAATGTATCACATTAGACAAATTTTCAGTTAACTGTATAAAAATGAATAATATAAACATTTGTTCTTCATATAAAAATTTGCTCTGTTAAACCATTTTCATGGTTTCATCTACCTTAGGAAAAGTTACCAAACTCCAAACATTTAAAGAAGGGGCAGAAGAGCTGGAAGAAAAAAAGAAATGCTGGGAAGAAAAATGAAAAATAAATTGTTACCATTTGCAGTAATAAAGGTCATGAGACACTGATTTAGTGATGTACGGTATTTATAAAACAAGTAGACTCATTTACTAAATTAGTAAATACTTATATAACTTAAATATAAAAATTGTAATGACTGAGAATTGGAACTCATTTATATAACTTTATCTAATAAATAATATTATTCAGCACCGTCATTCGAACAGTAAGAACTCAGTCACAGAAGAACAAATAAGATAAATTATGGCTTTAGAACAATTTATAATCCACATTTGCTGTAGCAACTGACAGTCTAACCTGACCCTAACTGCATGCATTTTGCATTCCTATTACTGAAAAGTATGTAAACAACCAAAAACTGTGGTTAAGCACTCAAACGATATTCTCACTAATTGAAAAGCAACATTTGGACCTACGAAAAGTAGTGCTGTTTCTTGGCTTTTTTCACAAAGGTGCTAGGTCACTATCTGTGGTCCCAAGCTGAACTGTGCCCCAGTAAGCCTAGAAACAATACCTTTTCCCTCCTCCCAACACTGATTCTTCATTTTGATAAGCCATTGCTGCTGTCACTCAAGATGCTTTACACTGTCATTGGTTCTAAACTCTTGCTGGTCGGCCAGTTTTTGCCAACTGGCAAGCAGCGGCGGGCTATTTCCGAGAAGGAAAGTGAGTGTGTACAGGCAACAAACAAAAGATCTGCAATATTTAAGGCTGACGCTTGTACCTGAACGACCTGCGATCTCCACCGCCGCCGCGACGAACCGGCCTCTGGGCGGGGGCTTTCAGCCAAAAAGAAAGTGAGTTAGCCGGGAACTGGTGCCCAGGCCATGAAGAAGCCTGTCCAAACTTCACGTGTCACGCGGGTAAAGACGACGGTCTTGATGTTGCCTGAAACACCTCTAGATCCCAGGGAACATAGAGCACTTCAAGCTGCTGGAGTCAGCGCTGCGGACTGTCCGAGTTGACATTTCCTATTGTTGCCGGAAGTGACGTTAGGGTTCTACTCCTTAAAGAAGCAGCATTTTAATTCATGCTGTTTCAGATTCGCCATAGATTCTTTGTTTCTCGCTTTAAGGTCTGAGCCACTCTAATCATCAAAATTATACTGATTTCTGATCTGCAAGATAATATCGAATTGGCCGTTGAGGAAGCTCTCCATGGAGTGAGTCACTTCTCCTTATGGTCTGGACCAACGGGATGTGGAATCTGCAGCGTGGAATCCCGGAGCGCGCAGCACGGGCCGCTTTGAAGATCTCGCCGCGGTGCCTGGCGGGCTAGATCCCGCCGCTGCGAGTACAAACGGTCGGCGCGAGAAGCGCGCCGCGGCGCCGGGAGTGGCAGCTGGAGACCGGTTCGGGTGCGTCTCCCGTTACTTATGTTTCCTTCCCCGCTCCTTGCTGGGCTCTGCCCGAGGCCTTGGAAGGCCGCTTCTTTCTTCGGCGGCCTCCGGTGAACCTGAGGGAGCCGTCCGGGCTGTGCCCTACTCCGTCCGAGGTCGCCCTTCTCTGCTGACCTTACCGAGACCCCGGATGCGGGCGTATTATCAGGTCTGTGTTTTTGTCCCTTTAAAGCCGATGGCGGAAGTCCTAGCTGTAGCTTGCTCGTGTACACAGCTCGTTGTAACACGAGGTAGGTTAGATGTTGACAGCTCATCCTCTTAAATTTGGGTTGCACTCAGGGCTGGGAAGCTATTCACTGATTCATAGTGGATTCTCGGAGCTGAGCATCCATCAGCCTTCTTCAAGGAAGGAGGAGTTGCAAATTACTTGTGTTGTCTTTGCTGGCATTTTCTTGATGTTTCAAATTTGTGTCCATCAACTTTATGTTTCAGTCTTGAAATCTTAATTATTTGATCTGGAATTATGCCTATCGTAGACTGTGTTCCAGAAATACTATCAAACCTGTTAGGAAATTTTCATGTGTACACAGCAGTGCCATTAACCTCTTTTCCTAAAGTGGTTTTCCTTCCTCAAATTTTGCTTACCTTGTCTAACAATATTTCCTTCACATTTTTTTTTTTTGCAAAAACGAAATCTTTATACATTTAACTTATACTCATCTTTGTTCCTCTATTTCTGACACTTTTTTTGAGGTGTTGTAGAGGGTTATGAGTTATAAATTCTTAACCATCCACCATTAGTTATCAGAGTAGGCAGCTTCATGCTGAACAGTAAACACAGAATCCAGTAACATCCAGTTGACAGTCATCATTTTAAATGACTTCTAACTGCCATGGGATTGAACCGAGTTAAAAATCTTAAGCAGTCTGACATATAGACAGAACTGAAGAAAGAAGGAAGCAATAGTGATGCCTTAATGATGGAATGTGGTATAAGCGGAGTAGAAGCTCCTGTTTTCTTTTAATTTCCTTTGATAAGGATAATGTAAAAATGGTCAATGGTTTTCTCAGACTAACAAGTTATATTTCATCTCTGGATTTCCGGTTGAATATGCACAAACAGTAGATTGGCTACTTTTAATATCTTAATTTTAGTGTTTTCCAATATTTTAACAATTTCAGTAAGTCCTTTCTTGAAAATGAGTAACAGTAGCTATAAATCTTTCTGTAGAGCTCATGTTCTCTAATCCCTTTATTTTTGTTATACTCATTACCAGTTTCACCTACAGATCCGAACTGGCTTAGTATCTTTCTTTTCTTTAAACTATTTATTCAGCTATTATTGACAACGGTGTGTTTCAGAAAAATACTTTGTACTCAAAAATTTCATTTCCAGTGGGAGAAATAATGTGTCCCAGGATAACATCAGAAAAAGGAAAGATGGAAAGATATCACACAGTGTTAGACAAAACAAAATTGCATTTACTGGAAAGATAGAATATACATTTGGAAGAACAAGGAGGTTTGTGGGAAGAGACACACTTAAAGTTAATGAATGTTTTAAGGGAAGACGTCATCTTGTGACAAGTTAGGTGGGCCTGGAACCAAAGCAAGCTCAGACCTACAAACATTACCTAGTAGTAAAACCCAAGTATAGGTTCTTTTTCGCTTACAGGTCAGTTAGTTCCTACTTTATCTTTCCCAGGAAAGTAAAGGCTAGTAAGAAAATACATGTTTTGTTTTCCAGTACTGGGATTTGACCTAGGACCTTCATACTGAGCTGTCATTTTGTGTGTGTGTGTGTGTGTGTGTGTGTGTGTGTGTGTGTGTGTGTTAAGGTCTCACTAAGTAAATCAGGCTGCGCTCAAATTTGTGATCATCCTGCTTCAGCTTCCCAGAGTGCTGTGGTGGTTGGGATGCCACCACACATGGCTTACTCTAGAAAACCTTTTGCAGCTTCCATGTGCCTGTATAACCCCTGACATCCTAAAAGATAATAATTAGTACTGATCTTGGCCAGTACTTGGGATAATTTGATTTCAGGATTACTTCCTCTCTTTTTCAGTTATTTCTTACTTGATAATACATGGAGAGTCCCTCTGTGTAAAACTAAAAATGTAATCGGTTGGCTGAGAAAAAGTGACTGAAATGTTCATATTTAAAAATATACTTAGCAATTCATTTTTCATCATCATTTATTGGAAAAGACTGGCCCTTTTCCACTGCTGCTCAGTATCACCTTTGACATACACCTGTTGTCAGTCTATGGTGTTACCAGATTTAGAGGTGTGAGAGTCTCCAGAAGGAGGTAGTTTCTGTCCTGAGTGAAGAATTTGTCAAGACAAGCACAAATGGTAACAAAGTTTTATTAAAAGTAGCGAAACAACTCTGCAGGGCGACCCCGGGCCAAGTAAAAGTAGGAAAAGAGGTACACCCTACAGTGTAAGGGCTGCTACCATGCAGGAGAACACAGTGGCACAGCTCAATGTGGATTGTCCTTTTTGGGTCAGGTCTAGGTCATCTTATAGAAAACCTGTTCAAGTTTTCCAGAGAAGTCCATCTGCAGGGCTTTGGGAACCATTCTGTGCATGTGTCCTGGGATTTTGTAATTACCAGGTCACACCTAATTTCCTGGCTAGCTTGACCAAGCCCTGATCTCTTGTCTCATATGCACTGATTATTTCTGGACTTTGTTCTCTTCATTACTCTGTACATCTTTTCACTGATTCCAAATTTACTTTTATAAAAAGTCTTCATACACAATATGAAGTATGTGGTTCAATTTGATTTTCAAGATTTTGATAGTTAACCTTTAGTCTTTACATTCCCATATAAATTTTAGAATCAACTTATCAACTCATTCCCAAAGGCAGCATTTCTTACAGTGGCTTTATCAGGACATAACCCACATCATAACTCAAGCAGTATGTACAATTTTCCTTTTGAAATTTTATTTCATATATTGACTGTTTACTACCAAATCTTTCTTTTAATTTGTTTTATATTGATCTCTGCCTCACATACTGAAAACTTTCTTTTCAAGTTAATAGGCTTTATGTGTGTATTCAGTTTTAAGCGTGGATCCCTGAAAAGAGGTGCATGGCTATAGCTAGTGCAAAGATTGGACCAGACCGTGACCTTTTCGTTGGTCTCCCTCAAATGTCAGCCTAGTTAAAAGTATTTTCTCCTGTGTTTATGTACTTGACCTCTAGTAGGATCTGCTGATCTTGCTGCCTTACAAGATATAATCTAGCAGTTTCTTGAAGCTGAGATATAAGAAACTATATTTTTATTTCTTTGTTGTATAGTCTTTGTCTTGCCTGATGTTTCCAAATTTAATACCTCTTCGTTCAATTTCCTCAGACTAAAACTCTTTTGTCTTATCAAGGAAATAAAAAGGTAGGTGCTTAGCTGAGTAGGTTTTTGGTGAGCCCTGAGTGTTCTTTTAAAATTTATTTATTTTTATTTAAAAACAGGCAGCTGATTGACAACTATTTGAATGACTATTTCTGTGAAAAATTTTGATTTGTCTCTAGTTTTTACTGATAATATTATGTAGTTTCCATACGCATCCAAGAGAGCCATTAATTGAGATTATTTCAGTATGATGTGTATTTCCAAATAATACTTCATTTTTCAAATTTAAATATGTGGAAAAGGTCATGAATTGTAGGAGCATGAATATAAGGCAGACATTTTTTGTAAGGGAAAATGTTGATGGATACAGTGAGAGGTTACTTATATTTAGGAATTTTTAGTACATAGATTGTGAGCAGTGAGTATTTGGCCAGTAGGGAAAAGAGTAAGTTAGGAGAAATATAACTAGGATTAGATAGAATATGTTAAATGGCTATCAAAGGTATGTAGAAAATAGAATAGAGAAGCTTCAAATCATATACAGGTTTAATCAGTGACTCATGAGTTTTTATTTTTAGGTGAAAAATTATTTTAAAAGTTGGAACTAAGTTGAATGTTAAATAATGGCAACAGGTGACCTAAAAAGAAGCTTACGGAAACTGGAAAAAGTGCTTCGCTTGTTAAATTATCCTAAAGAGGTGGATTATGTTGGGTAAGCAATAATGTCAAACTTATTTGTATGCTTTTTTGCTAAAAAATTGAGATACTGTATAACATGGGAGGAATACCTAAAGAAAAATAAAGGTTTTTACCTGGGTGTTATTTAAATTTACTTTGAAATGGTTAAAATATTTTGGAAAGCAGTCAATTCAGGAAGTTGTTTATACATATGAATTAATGAAAAATCCCAACCCAGGACATTTAAGATACGTTTATAAACACAGAATATGTCAGTGTAATGTATTACCTCTGTATTTTAACCCTATAGACCTATAGTGGATTTTATTACTTATATAGCCTACTGCTTTCATATTCATTGGATAGTGTTTCTTATTATTAAATAAATCTATAATGAGCAGAGATTGCTACCATTTCTTGTCAGTCTCTGTTTATTCATTTATGGAGCATAGATTTTATACTTTTAAGCTGTATGTTCTTTTTGATAGGGGAAATTCTGGTTGCTAAGATTTTCTATGGCAACCTGTACCATCCTTGAAGATTAATCTTATATAGAGTATAGCAACATACACTTTTCCTATATATATGCTAATCTAAAATTGACACAGTTGATTTTTGTGGTGTTTTCTTTTTATTTTTGAGACATGGTCCTGCCATGTAGCCTGAACTATTCTCAGACTTACTGTGTACCTCATGGCTGGCCTCGAACTCCTGATCCTCCTGCTTCAGTCTCCCAGATGCTGGGATTACAGGCATGTGTCACTGTCCCGGGCTTTATGCCTTTATTTATGTTTTAATATATGAAGCACATTCCTTTACCTGTCATCATTGATTGATTTATTAATATTTTCCCACTAGAATATAAGCTGAGGTCTGGGACTTTGTATTGTTCACATCTATAATTGAACCTGGTAAGAGATTCAGTGAGTGGGCAAGAATTTCCATTATCCTGATTTAAAGCCCTGTATTACTCTCACCATCTTGTTTTTGACTGATGTCCCCCTATTCTGTTTTGCTGGATAGTACCAGTTTCGAAAGTTTAGGCAACAGCTGTGAAGATAGTGAGATTCATTATGACGCCCATTCTCGATGACTTTTATCTACTTTTGAAGACCTACAATGTCTCCAATGTTTTGGTTTTGTCGGTTTTGTTCTTTACTGTTTTGTTCAATTTTATTATAACTGATGATATAGGCAATTCTATTAGAGATAGCGGGAGGCATTATGGTAATCATTGTTGATCACCTTGTATTATGTTTTTCCATTATCTATTATGTCCACCCTTTTGATTTGACCGACTCTGTTCTGTTATGTCACATTTGGTTTTACTCTCTTCCAAAAAAGTAATAAGAACCGTGGGAGCAATAAAACCCAAAATGTGTAATAGTCATTGTACAAAAGAGAGGAAAAGAAAGTGCTCTAAATGATACAACTGCATGTATATTTAAGTGTATAAGATAAAAAATGGTATCACTGAGTTTTATTGGATCATTGAACAGAACTGCAGTATCATTGTTGAAATGTCCACTTTACAAGCTTTAATTTTGTGACTTGAACAGTTATTTCTAAGATGACAATATGTAATCCATTAACTAGTGATTTCCTACTGTTTATTTTTTTCTGTAAATCTGTATAACTTGTACCCTTTCTCTGCTTTTTTTTTCTCCTTAAATAAAATTAAAAAAAAAAGAGACAAGTCTGGGTTAGACATCTGTTTGAGTGTAGAGTAAAATTTGATTATACCAGCTACTCTGTAGAATCCTCAAGTAATGGGCTTTATGTAAAAGAGTGGATAGTATACATTGAGAAGAGCTAACCCAAGAGAAGGCTGTGAGTGAAAGGATAATAAGGAGAATAAAAAGTCTAGTTACTGTATTACAGGTATTAGAGGCAAGAAACAAGTTATGAAATAAATGTAATCATGGTACGTGCCAGTCATCATTTTGGTTTTATCATTTGTGTGTATGTTTTTGTAGTACCAAGAATTGAACACAGGGACTTCATACAGAACTACATCCCCAGCCCTTTTTCATTTTTTGAAATTTTAAGTTGCCAGGCTCAAATTTGTAACCCTTTTGCTTCTCTTCTGCCTGAGTGCTGAGATTACAGACCTGCGTTACTGGTACCCCGCTTTGCTAATTATCTTGGTTCTTCAAATCTTGACAGTCCTGAATTCCAGGGATGTGAACCAATTGAATAGACAGATTGTCTTGTCATCACTTTTATACAGCATTTTAAAAAACATTTTAGATAGCAATGATTCTGAAAAAGACCAGTATTTTTCTGTTTTCTGTGTAGTGTTTGAACATTTTTCTGTTGGCCCAAGAATGTCATTAAGAATACTTTTTAGATTATTGTGTAACATAAGCTATTTATAAGACCTTGTGTAGTTAGATAGCAATAATTCTTTGAAACCTTGGTGTTCTTGAGAACCATAAGGTGGTAAGTACTATAAATGGATTGCTGGCACTGGAGGAGCAATATGGTATTAAGTTTTTGAGCATACTAATAGATAGATGATACTATTGCACAGTAGTCTTATTAGAGCGATTTAGAGTTGAAGATAGAATCTGGAGGGTCACGTATCAATCAGTTTTTATGCTCATAGTGTGAAGTTGTTGATAACATTTTTAATACTTTCTTGATTATACGATTTTAAGAACTATGCTCATTGAAAGTCCTTTTTTCCCAACAGTTTGATGAAGGGAGACACAGCAGCAGCTTTGCCCATCATCAGCTATTCTCTTACCTCATATTCTCCCTACGTAACAGAATATCTTATGGAATGCAACGTAGAGCTCATAGCAAAGAATGACGTGCGCTTTATTGATACTGTCTACAAGGTATTTTGAATTTATGAAATGATACTTATTTTAAATGTTATTAATGATTTTTTTAAAAAATCAATATTTTAATAACTCCTTAAATATAGCTGCATGTCACTTAACAACAGATATACTGAGAAATGTGTCAGTAGTTAATTTTATTATTATGTAAATCATAGATTATACTTATACAGATATAGATAGTATAGCTTACTGCCAACCCAGTCAGTATAATACATGAAACTTATTGCTCTTAGGCTACAAATTCTTACATGTTATGGTACCTCATAGTATAGGTAATTATAATACCATACAAGTTTTTTTGTGTATCTAAGCATAGAAAAAGTACAATTAAAATACTAGGCAATAGAACTTCTTCAGTTCCGTACTAATCTCACAGGACCACTGTTGTATACATAGTCTGTCTTTGACCAAAATCTTAATGTCGTGCATCACTGGGTATGCAGCATGTATAGCCAACAGCATGTTTTCACATGCATCTGTATCACTAAAATACTAGCTCTATTGAAATCATGATGTAATTCAAGTTTACTTAAGTAGAATTGCATTTCATGAAATAAGAGCTTTTATATATAGGTCTATTAATCTTCTATTTAATCTTCCTGTTTTTTGCCACTAATCCCAGAAAGGTTTCGTAGAAGTCTAAATAGCACTTTAAGAAATTCTAAGGTTCCACATATTAGAACTAAACGAACTTGTAGTCCGTTTATAAATGAGAGACTGAGTTCAAAAGACTTACTGACTTATCTAAAAGTCACATGGTAGTAGAATAATTAAATTCTGACATCTAGTTTGGTATTTTAATGCATTAGGGAATTTTTCTAGTACTTCAAAGAATATTTGAACTTTTTGATGATTGACTGTTTTTCTGTATCTCCGGACAGCCATCTCTGTGGCACATTCTAGCACCTGTTTTCTAGCTGGATACCTCTCCTACTGGGTCACGACTCTCACAGCTCTGTAAATCTCTTTAGTAATCTTTGGTTAATGGCTTGTCCACCTTACCTTCTCAAAGGTAGCTATTCTTTCTCACCAGGCGGCTATTACTGTGGGTTGAAGAAAGAAATTGCTAAGTATTATATCAGTCTTTTCTTCTTTGCAGCTTCTTCGTGATCAATTTGATCATAAACCAATTTTGACAAAAAAGCAATTTTTGCAACATGGATTTGCAGAATGGAAAATCCAGATTATTTGTGATATTTTGAATTGTGTAATAAAAAAGCACAAGGAATTGTGTGGTGCTAATAAGGTAATTTTCTGAACAGATTTTACTGCTGACTTAAATGGCCCAATATTTTGATATATGAAATCATTATAGTAAGTACCAAATTATTAGTGTAATTACTGCATTCTTCAAAGTTTTGGGGAACCTTATAAAACTTCATGTTTGCTTTAATACTATTCAGTTGCTTTTACACGTCTGCGACGTGGAACTGCTTGTAGTAAATTCAAAGATGATGCATTTTCATCACTTATGTTTTTAAAAGATACATAGTTTCTTTAAAGTCTTGTTATTTGTTACTTGTATTTCAGAAGTGAATATTTAAGTGATAGGAATTAAATTTACATTATGCTTTCCATAAAATTTGTTATGTAACACATTGTTATTGATGGTTTAGACTCCTTCACAACCAAGAAAGAAAATTTCTCAGAACCACTCAGAACCTTCATCAAGCAATGAGAAAACACCTGCAGAGCCTGTGAGCATTGATGTCACTGGCAGATTTATGACTTCAGGAAAGGTAGAAAAAATACAAAGAAAATGTGCTGTGTAGCTTAAGAGTTACCTAATTAATAAATCTTGTATGTAAGACTCATTTCTTTGAGTACGTGGTGAGGCAGCTACTCAGATTGCACAGTATAGGGATTTTTTTAACAACAAATGCCATTTATTCTTTGGAACACATTCCTGAAGTTACAAGAAAAGCATAGAAATGTAAAATTGACAGAGCTTTTTATATCTAATTGAATTTTGCCTCATTTTCCTTATACAGTGTCCACATTTGCTCTTGATTATGTATCTGGTCTTCCTAAAACATGAAACTATAGTATATGAAAAATCTATTCTTAGTAATAAAGATGGCTATGATGATTCATTTATATACACTGACATTTCTATAACCAGGAGTATGAATTATCTGACAGTTTGTAACCTGCAAATATGGAATGTGATTTGTAGTGTTTTGAGTATTTTCCCTTTGTTCGTAGATCTTCTTTGCCTTTGTAGTCTTTGTGCCTGGTGGTAAAATTAATCCAGTGTCCTTAGAGATGCAGGTTTTCCATGTCCAAGGGAGATTTAAGCCAAAATACTATGTTTTAATGATAAATGTACTTTCAGCTGTCTTGCATTTATGGAAAACTTTATGAGATTGAAGGGTAAAGTCCCAGATGAATAAGCAGTGTGTAATTAGCTAAGGGATATTAAGCTGAAGGACAGTCTAGTGAACTCTTTCTGCCTGAATCCACCTTAAATGATTTAAAGTCTGTTTAAAAGATTTTACACTCCTGTGCCTTGTTAAAGTATAATTTCATCCTCAGAACAGCTTCTTATGCCAGTAACTTTTAAAAAATGTGATTACTTCGCTCCAGGTAATGAGGGCAGCAAGAAAAGGAAGTGTAGGAGGGTGCGCGTGTGCGTAACTGCTCACACTTCTCATCTACTCGCACTCTAAGTCACCGAGTTCCTTGTTAGTTTTATATGATCTTATTTTCCAGCTATTAAGTGATTTATGTTGTGTATCCTTCCCAAGTAGAAATGTATAAATAAGGTTTTTTAAATACTGATTTTATCTTCATTGAGCTTAGCACAATACGAGGTGCACTGTAGGAACTTGCTGAGGTTGATAAAACGGTAGTTTTCTCAGTATTTTATTTTAACATAGGGTTGAGGGGTAATTGCTCTAAAAAAGAAAAATGCAACATTTTGAGATATTACACTTGTTCTAAAATTCTCTTTGTTCCCATCAAAGTTAAATGGTTGACATTGTATTTTTAATTATTAGAAATTTGAATGACTATTAAAAATTTTCAGGTTTATAGAAGTTACAATTCACAAGTAGATGTTTTTGTTTATAGGCAAAAATTGAGTCAGTTTTGCTACAGTAAATTTTCTCCTTCCCAATGCCTTATACAAATGTAATTTTTTGTCATATACTAAATTCTATAGTAAATACTCAAACTGTTTTTAGAAAAAAATTAAGTAAAGGAGCCTGGTTGTATAAATACGTAGTCTGGTCTATTCTTTTTTTTCAGGAATTCCCTCTTGTCATTATGAAATTTGAATTGTTTGCTGAAGGCCTAATATATTGTAATTTAATAGAAAGAAATCACAATGAATCTCACACAGTTAATTCTTGATTATTTGTTTGTAAATTATGTGGAAACTTTTATTATGGAACATTAAAAACATTTATGATATCTATCATCTAGTTTTAACAATTTATAAACTGTCTGCTAATCTTGTTTCTTCTTCATTATAACCACTTTCCCCAACATTTTAAAAATTTCAGATATCTTTAAAATACCTCAAAATTTAAAAATGCTTTTTTAAAAAATAATTTTTTCTAAAATACAAAAATGCTTCTAGAAGTTCAGATTATAATTTCCTCATCACATATATTGTAATAATAGTTCATAAGATTATGATGTATACATAAATTGTAATTTCAGCCTCTTTAACTCTTTAAAGGAAGGCTAGACATTCTTTTTTTTGCAGAATTACTGTACATGTGTGCTTAAAACAGTGTGAAAGTAAAATCACTCAAATGTTTCTTGCATGTTTGTCTCTGCAGAAGAAGGCTTTGGTTATTCGTCACATGTACAAGGAAAATGGTATTAACCTTCCTGAAGACACAGAAAGCTCAGTAGTAGAGGATAATGAAGTGTGTGATGTGTCAGAGTTAAAGGCTTCTGAAATAGTGATCAGGGAGGTGCAGCACCCTGCAACCAAGTCTGAGGAGGAAGTAAGACGTTTGGACTTGTTAAAAAGATGCCGGGGTTTCTTCTTTGTCCATGATTAACTTAGCATTTAAACTCTGGAATGTTTAACTGTTCAAATTATTAATCATGACACATTACCTATGTTATTACTTTAGAACCAATAATGTTTACTGAATATATGTCATTTGATGATTCTGTGGGCTGTGTGCAAAGAAAGGTAAAAGGCCATGGCTCCCAGCACTTCAGTCTAGTAAGACAGGTGTGGAGTGTTCTACCATTTATTTCCCACATTGGTGCAGGGAAAATCTTGGTACTTCATTGCCCTGTCGTTTTCCTTTCTTACTTCTTGCTGTCTTTATGTCTCTTAGAATATCACATTTATTATTCTTTATTGCCACAAACCCTATTATGTGTCTAGGGTCTACTGTTTGTGCTAAAACACCATTATCTATCTTTTTTCTGTGTTCAGTATATAATTAACATTTATAAAACCCAGCAGATGGTCATTAGGCTTGTTTCCTATTATAAGGCGCATTAGTATTGTCAGTGCACTGTCATTTTAGTCATTTCCTCTTGGCTTTATGCTAGTGATGTTATCAGAAGCTAGTTAGTATTTAGTGACAGTTTTATTGTATTACCTGGTATTATTTAAGAATGTTATGCAGATTAACTCACAAAAACATATTAAATAGATACTTTTTTTTTTTTTTTTTTTTTTTTTGTACCAGGAATTGAACTCAGGACCTTGCACTTACCAGGCAGGTGCTGCTCCACTGAGCTATATCCCCAGCTGTAGATACTATTGTTAGCTTGCTTTTTTGAATGAAGCAATGGGGCCATCAGATTATAAATTTCAAATGAAGTAGTTTATGTGTCAAAGTAACCTGTCTTTAGCAATAGCTCTCTTAATTCTCATGCCGTGCTGCCTCTTCTGACAACTGAAAAAACAGAATAGAAATTGAAATACATTGCTTTTAAAGGAACTTCAGCTTGTATAATATTATCTCTAACCTCTTTAATTATTTTAGGATATAAAAAGTTATCCCGAGATTACTGCACTACAAACTATGGTTGCTGAATGTCAAGAAAAGCTTTGTAAGTTGGCTTGGATAGAGAAAAGGCTGGACTGTTTGGAGGAACGAATGAAAGGGAAAGTGATAGTAGATGAAAAGACGTGGACTAATCTTCTCAGTCGGATCACTCTACTTGAAACAGAATTGCTTTTGTCTAAAAAGGTATTTTCTTTCCTTGATATGTAAAGATTATCTTAGATACAGTATTCCTTTTATTTTGTGTGCAGTCTTTTGGAAAAGCTAAATATGACAAGCATTCCATTGATCAATGGGAAAATGTCTAGTTTAAGTCCTATGTTTAACCTGTTTTCCTGTTCCTATTGTGGCTATTGTTTTTCTCTTAATCAGATGAGATAGTCTGAGGTTTTAGTTGTTAATAGTACTTGAAGTACTTAAAATGAGGCAAGAATGTACCTGCTTTATTTATGTAAACTTTCTGCACTTTTTTTTTTTCTTTTTTCTTTTTTTATTGGTACCGGGGATTGAACTCACGACCGCCTGCTTGCAAGGCAGGTGCTTATGCCGCTGAGCTAAATCCCCAGCCCCTATGTAAACTTTCAAATTATAGTTTGTAATAGCATAGTTTTTCCAATTTGCAAAAAAGTTGTAGAAGAAAATTTGAAAATACAGCTCTTCCTTTTTTTTTAAAAACTTTTCAGTCATGATGTGAATTTCATAGAAATAGTTACTACATTTACCATTGCTTTATCAAATCTGAGAAATTTGTTCATGTTACCTAATACCTAGAATTCAGTTGCTGATCTTTTTCTTCCGAAAGTTGGTAGGCTGAAAAAATTTACTATCTACTTGATAGTTAAAGATTATTTCTTATATATAGAAATTCTTATGTATTGCTTTGTAAATAAAATAGTTACTTAAATATTTCTTGTACTATGGTTATATTTGTATGATTGACAGCATAAAATGAAGACACTTTTTATTTTATTCAGGATAAATGTGTAGAATTTAATGCAGTGAGTGATGACTGTGCTTCCTGCAGTGACGTAGATCTGGTGACCCTTGGTAAGTTTCTAACGATACTAGTTGGTGCTGTACTAGAGGGCTTCCAGAAAAAGAATTTTTGGAGTATTTGTTAATTTTGTTATTATCGAGCTTCATTTTTAAAAAGAAATTTCAAATCTTCTAAAACAAAGAAATTAATGAACCTGTGGCTACTAAAGCCAAATACTGCTTGATAAATTACTTATATAGCATAGATAAACAAATTTCAATGTACAGAGTTTCAGACTTTTAAGAGATATTTTGGTCTTTTAATCATTTTAATATAATAAAGTACTCTAAGACAAAAATAGACCTATAGGATTTCTAATTTTGAAACTTAAGTAGTAGTATTCTTGTATATGAATGACATATATAAGACAGAAAAAAATTTTTAGTAACCTGTGAAGTATTACAAATCTCTTGCATTCAAGCCATTTATTGAAGATCTTTTCTGTTACCTGAGTTCATAGTGATGTTTTCAGTGTGGCAGAGCCACGAGCATCTCTTCTATTTTTCATCAGCCAACTTTCGTTCTTTTGATTCTCATATTCTTTTAAAAGATAAAAGTCTAAGTTTTCTTATGTCTATGATTAAATCATTTTTATAAAAGATATTTTGTACAATTGAAAATTCATAAAGTTAAATTTTAATATACATGAGTGTTCTCAGCATCATTAACTCTTTACAGTATATATAACAATAATAACAGTAATACATTGTAGCACTATGTGCCAGCATTGTTGTAATTACTAGATTAATTTATTTAATTCTCAAAATAACCAGACAAGATAAGTTCTAATATTGTCTGTGTTTTCGAGAGGAGAAAGTGAGGAGTAGTGAAATTAACTATTTAAAGTCACATTGATATTGAATAGTGGATAGATTTGAATTCAGGCAGCTGGCTCTGAAATTTATTGTTAATCACTGCTTACTTAGCGTTCATGCCAATTTCATTATACACAGAACAGTTTAAGTGATTAGTCTATTAAGTTCAGTCCTTGGAGATGCTATTTTAGGTATTAAGCTTATTATAGACTACCTATCAGATTAGACATTTTTCCATTGATCATTTAAGCATCTATTTTAAAATATTAAAGCTTAACTAAATGATTCTTGAGAGAAGAATTATTATAGTCTATCTAGCAGATAGGAAACATAACTTTTGTCTCTAATATCCACATATAGTAAAGCTCAAATATTTATTGAAAGAATACTGTTATTTGCAAAACATTGCTTTTTAAAACTCAATTTTGCAATGAGATTATTATTTTTTAATGATATTATTACTACAAAGTACTGTATACCTTAGTTCTGGTTAGAAAGCGCATAGCTACATTTAAGCCACTGTGCTTAGAGTGATAAGATGAACCGCTATCTGAAAAGGCTATAGATTATCAGTAAGGTGAATAGCTGACCTTGTGGAATTTATAATCTCATCTATCTGAATTGAAGAGTCAAGTTTGTAAAGCCTTATACATTGCATCTCACACACGTATGTTCCTTGGAAGCAGAAAGTTTGATTTCATTTGGACTCAGAGTGTCTTTCTACTCTTACAGTTGTGCTCAATTGGGAGTGGTTTTTGTGAGGTTCCAGATCTGTTTTTCCTTTATCAAAACTGTGGTGTTCCTCAGGCACCTCAGTGCCTCACTAAGAGTGAGGGAGGAGAGCAGTTTAAGGACTGTACTTTTAGTGGATGATTTTGGAGAGGATTTAAAAAAATTAGGAGACTTCTGATTTTGGTGCTAAGATGAAAACAATGAAGTGGAGCTGAAATTTGCAGTGGAAAACAAGCGCTCAAGTTAGTGGAGAGAGGGCTGTGTCGGGTCAGTTTTTGCGATTATACAGAATCCTTGTATTGTCTTCACACTTAGCAGGTTTGGTATTTTTCTGTTTATGATCTTATATAATGTTTTCTATGACATTTATGTTCATGAGAGAAATAGTAACTCAGGTTAATTGCTGGATAGGCTCCCGACTGTCAAAGCTGTGTTCTGTTTTGTTTTGTTTTGTCTTGTCTTGTTTTGTTGCTGTTTCCCTTCAGAAGAAAAGAGTATAGTATTAACCAAAATACGGTCTAAAAACAGAAAGTGTTTGTTTTATTGTGATTAGAAGAGAAGTTACACGTGGGCACATGAAGGAAGTTGAAGAGTAAAAAAGACCAAATCATAGTTTACCCCAAAGTCATAGATTTTTGTCAACCCCTGTGTAGTCTGAGATGAGAGTTGCTACCAAGGCACCAATCATGATGCTAACCAAGTAGGTAACTGATGTGGGAGACACTTGCGTGTTAAAACTGAAAGGCCTTGGTTACTGATAGAAGTAGGAGAAGTGAAGAAAGGAAAAGTTCAAAGTGACTTCTTGATTGGCCTCTGTGTTTGAGGAATTCCAGAGGAGGAGATTTGGGAAAAATAATTCATTTTTTAATATAATAAATTATATATGAAATAATAAGATGTGATATCAAAAAATTGGTTGAATATGCATATGGATCTTTAATTTGGAAATGCTACCTTACAACAGTGAAGGACTCAGCTTGTTCCCTTATAAGTAAAAAAGTATAACCCCCCAAGTTGATGGTAAAAGGTTAATGATTATGTAAGAAAAGTTGACTAGATCTGGTACCCCAAACCTTATGATGAGATTTCTTTTCTTCACAGGAATCTCTTAGAAGTCACCACTGAAGCTCTTGGACAACTTGCTCCAGGGGCCTGCTGTCAGGGCTGACTGGTCTCCCCTTTTCTTTCTAACCTGATCTTGGTTACCAGTTCTTTTGCTAATCACTGTGGCATGGCTAACAAAAACCATGATTTCTAAACAAGACTTTGCTTGTCTAACTGATCTGGCTATTAAACATACGGCTGTTGTTCTGTATATGCTACACATTATAACCCCCAAAACCCTCCAAGGAGCTGTTTCTATGAATAATTTGCCAGCCAGCTTAATATTGGCTGTCTTCCACCCCGAGGCACTTCCCTGAATAAGGGTAAATGCGTCAAAGTCTAGGCCTCGAAACGTAGGGCCAGGACAGCCATTCCTCTGAGTCCTCTCCATTCCTCTTTCTTGGATTAACATAAATATTCACTACTTTCAAATTTCACCTATCTCTTCTTATTAAAAAAAACTTAATAAAAGACTCAAGGCACAGTAGACAATAGTTCCTTCTCAGGAACTATTTCAAATTATTCCTTAAAAGTACCTGTTACCCACAGCTCCTACTAAACAATCTGGATCTAGCCAGTCTTCAGATTTGTGATCTTGACCCCTATACTCAGCTAACTGGAGCCCGCCCCCACCCCAGCAAATAATCCTAAAAGCCAAATTGCATTCTCCCTTAAAATTGGAATTTGAATACTACAAGTAAGTTAGGGACGTTGTGTTGAGCCTAGATTAGTTTGGCAATTTTATCCGAATTCATCCTAATGAATAAGCAGGAGTTATTCTACAAAGAAAATAGAGGAGTAGAACAAATGACAAGAAAAGCAGGCAAAACAGACTGGTCCGTGTCCCTACAACTTCAATTTTAACCAAACAAATTCCACTAACTGTGTGATGAAATTCTCCTTTCTTCTGTTTCAGCGCCTGATTAGCTGAGATTGCAGTTGTGTGTCATCAAACCTGTTTTTGCAATGTTTTATGAGCCAATTTTTAACATTTAAATCTCCTTATGTACAGGCTGTGCTCTTGAAGGAATACTAAAAATTCATTTTTCATCTATGCAAATAGCTCTGTTCGATTAAAATCAAAAAAAATTTAGATATGTGACACTAAAATGAGAGGAAAAGATAACTTAAAACTTAATTCCATCTTCACAGATGGAAAAATCAAAACGGAGAGGCCAGCAAATATTCCTCTGTCTTCAAATTCGACTCCCAGAGCCTCAACGATTAATTACTGTGGTTTGAAAGATATCTCAGAGGTAAGCAAAATTGACAGCTGCCTAGATGATTTCTTCCAAAGATTAAGAAAACAAGCAAGCATTGATTGTAGTCATCACTATTAGCAAGAAAAATGACAAAATTGTACATCTTAATCTCAGATGAATTCATTATGATGAATAAATAGTACTCCGAATGTTTTAGACTTTCGCATATTCATGGTCCATTTTTGAGGATGATTTAGTTTAAGAAATCACCTAAATTTGTTGCTTTTTAAATTAAAGGAAACAACAATCCAGAAAATGGAAAGGATGAAAAAAATGTAAGTAACAGAAAGGGGCAACAGAAATTCATTTCTCTATAGGGAATTGTATTAGATTACAGTATATATAGAATGTGCATATGTGCTTCAAACCTTAAAGGTCTCTCAGTCAGGTGTGGAATTTCCTTCAAGACTCCAGTGGATCATAAATCCATGTACAGTTAGTTATGTGTTGTAAGATGAGTCATTGTTTTGGTTTCCAACAAGTGATGTACAGCAGAGTTAATGGAATTAACTGTGGATTAAAAGAATGCAAAGATATTTTTGGTTGGTAGTTAATGAAGTGTTATCCTGTTTTGCTAACTGATTAAGCAGAACAATAAACGTGGAGATGGGTGGTTTGGAGACTTTTTTACAGTCAAAGTGTTGCTAGTAAGTTCTAAGGTAATACTAATCATGATACTTGTGCATCTTGTTTATAAGGATTAGTTCAAAGAAAATATAAAACGAAATTGCATGAGAATAGTATGTAAAAATGTTTTTAAGTGATATTATGTAGCTAAATCACTTTAAAACTACATATAAGATTCTTTTAAAATTTGAAGACAATATTAAAATAACTAGACACCAAGAATTGAGTCTCGTTTTTTTTTTCCCACTGGCCCTTGTATAAAGTTTATTAGTACTGTAGTACCCATAGCTAACAATAAAAATTGAAACTTATTTTAAATGCAGAAGCATAATTTTAACAGCTTGTATCTTTTTCTTTGTTACTATTTATTTACACATCATTTGTTTATTTTATTTCAGGTTTGAAGAAACTGCAGAGTTATTAAAATGTCCAAGTCACTAATTGTAGAATTTTCTGCATGAACTGCTGTAGAACTTTGGCTACTGTACATGTTGTATATTTTAAGAACTTTCTATATAATTTTAATATACCATAATATTTTTATTAAGAATTTGTATTCTATTTGGTATATGAGTTTTTCCATTCACTATTGAATAAACACTTTAGTATTTTTGAACTGTTTTTATGCTGGTTTACTCTCACTTTTGGTAGAAAAAACGTATTAAGTTCTAGTACATTGCTTTTACAGAATGAAGTCATTACAGCAAGCCCTGTATTTTTGTGTTGACATTTGTTGGCAGTGTGCTAAGTAATATGTTTTTTAAAGTACAGGCTTGAGGACTATAGTTTACATCCTGTTGGAAGCATTCCAAGTAGGGCTTGCATATCGTACCCCAGAGGCTCAGACATATGATCAGCCATCTGTGCTGACGGGTAAGTTGTAATGAAAAGTCAGAAGTGCTCATTGACAAATAAAACAAAAACAAGCTATTTCATGCTCAGTCGAAAAGTAGCAGTATTAACATTGAGAAAGGAAGGATGAACTCCTTTGGCAGTCAGATGGGTCTGCAGGTTCACTGTGAGAAATGAGCGGAATATTTTAGTGCTCCATTCTATCACATATTTTTAAAGTAGCAGCACAGACACAGCTGGTGGACAGCCGGGGTTTGAAGATACACAGTTAGCTTTTCCTTTCTGTTTCAGTGATGAGAAGTTTGTAAAAAGTTTTGAAGAGAAAAAGCCTTAGATGAAAGTAAATAGATAATTAAAATCACTTAAAAATGTTTTGTATAAACATCTTTTTCTAACTTTGTAAACAAAAATACACTAATCCTGTAGAATCAAGGAAATGGACCATTACTGCAAAGATAAAGCACTTTTCTTTCTTATATTGATCATCTGATTATATTTTAGTTATTCATCTGTTTATATTATATATAATTTAGTTACTTCAAATATAAGATAAAGACGAGAAATCATTTTTAGTATTCTGGTAAATGCTCGATCATTTAAAACAACTTTTATGTTAAGCATAAAACCTTGAATTTAGCAAATTTTTAATAATGTTGGTAATGAATCTTATTAGATTTACTTTTTCGATTACCTAATGGGTACATTTATAAAAATCTAAACAGAACAGCTATAGTCTGTTAATGTGTAAAGTGTCAGTACCCGCGTGGAACTGTAGCACCACCTTGTGGTTGATGTGCCAGTATTTTATCTTTTATCAAAACACGATTACTCATAAAACAGGGTCTTATTTTGACTTTGAAAAAACTCAGTTCCAGTTTTACAAAGAAACATTTTTCAAGCTTTCTTGTGGAAGACAAATTAAAAATTAATCCTGTTTGTCTCCAGCCTTTTTTCTTTATATAATGTGAATGTACATACACTTAATTTGAAACATTTGTAGTCTCCTAATTTACATACAAAACATAAGTATCTATTGAAAGTATAAAACATTTCCTATGTATATTATCATGTGGGAATCTGTAACGCAGATCCTTATATATTTAACAATTTAGACACGAACCAGTAAAATCAATTCATAAAAATACTATGTTTATACTTTCAAAGAATTTGTCTATGCTGTTTTAGCAGTATAATCTTTTGAAAAATAAAGCAAATTTAATTTCATTGAAGCAATTGACAAATTATTATTTTTTTAGAAATAGTAGAAAAGTAATTTTGTAAGTAATTTCTAACAATAAAATAGCTCCTTTTGATTAACTTGAAATTGTTGAGAAAGTGAGCCAAAGAGGTCCTGGAGACTGTGTAGCTCCTTAATGAACCCGTAGTTAATTGGAATTTTCACTACTTCTGTCCCTTTAATTCTTCTGGATACAAATCTTCTGGATAAATTTATACTGCCAGCAAAGCCTCACTGGCTGGTGCTGCCATCTGCCCATAACCTGAGTAGATCTGGGTGGGGGACCATGTAGGAAACTGGGAGAAATTGCATCCACCAAAACCTCTAAGCTCTACTACGCTGGAAAAAGTTCTATCATACTTGTTTTACTGCACTAGTTTAATGTGTTTTAACGTGTAACACATTCCTTACGAAGTAAAATTTAAAGACTTTGCAGCTGTGTTTCATGCCATTCATTACAGCTTTATATGATTGAGCAGCACTTGGGGAAGCATTAAAAAATAAAAGGACCTTGTCAGTTTTACAGACTACAACACTGTTTTGAGCTCAAATAACATTATAGCTTTAATTTTTACATTTAATGATCCCCAAGTTTGTCTTGGTCTTTTCTTTGAAGCTGAAGAATACAGAGAGAGTGAAGTGGTGGAAATGGTGCGAAACTTTACAAAATTAAAACTTAATTGTTATGTCACTTGGGCTTTAATATTTTGACTGAAAATGAAAATTACTTTTCTACTATTTCTTAAGCTACTTAACAAAAAGCTGGGAGACAGTACATTACTGACAGCAGTAGCAACAGTAAAATTGTAGATTTTTTTATTTTAAAGAAAAAAGATGGCACGTCATTTCAAAATAAGATCGTAGAGTGACAATGGATACTACACTGCATATTGTCTGCAAAGGGGTTGCTCATATTTCAAGATATAGGCATGAAAATTATCGAACAATATAAGCACAAATATTTTTAATGAACAAATGGCAATTACTAGTATACCTATTGGGAAAAATGATATATTTTGTGATTTATGTTTCTAATACAGGAATTGGACTATACAACTGTATTGCTCCACTATTGTATTGCTCCACTGAAGTTCACTAAATCATCAATAATTAAAAATAATTTTTTGAGACAAGGTCTCACTATGTTGCCCCGTTGATCTTGACCTTGTGGACCCAGCTGATCCTCCTGCCCAAGATTCCCAGTTTGTTAGGGCTATAGGCATGCACCGCCACACCTGGCTCACTAATAAAGTTTTTAAAATAGGCATGCACCGCCACACCTGGCTCACTAATAAAGTTTTTAAAATTATTCCTTTTTAATTTCTTAAAAATTTTAACGTAACATTTTCAAGTTTAGAACCGAGCTCTTGTGCAGTGACCATTAAAAAAAAATGTATAAAACAACTGTTTATGAAGATACTGGATTGATTAGTGGAACCTCTGTAATACTCCAACCTGTGGTCTACTTTGATATTAATATAGCATTCCAGCTTTTAGAAGATGTTATTACAATACTTCCCATCTCTTTTAATATATCTGTATCTGTGTGTTTAGAATGGATTTCCTGACAATAGTGCGTGGTTTAGCTTTGCTCTTTTACCCACTCCAAAACTCTGGAGTGTTTGGATCATTTACATTCAATTTGATTTTGGATTTAAATCTACCGCCTTTTAAAAATTTTATTTATTGATTGATTTTTACTGTTTGTACTTCCTTTGTATTACCTGTTTTTTTCCTGCATTATTTTGCTTAGTTTGAGTAAAAGTTTTTATGGCTTTTATTGACATCAAGTAGACTTCATCTGCTTTCTCTGCTTTGTAGTATATATCATTAACTTGTTATACAATGTCAATTTAAGAAACTTACAACAATATACTTTTGTCCTCTGTTCAGGTTTTTTTTGGTCAAATATTTGCTACAAGTGTTACAGACTCACAAAACTTCATCAGCATTCAAAGTCTTTAGAAATGTACCTACCTTTCGTATGCTACCTACTCCTTTTGCAAGTTCACATTTGCTTCTAGTACTTTTATCTGATGAGGTTCTTTAACTTTTCTTATAATGGTAGTTTGCTGGTGATAAATCCTAAAATAGCTTTATTTTAACTTCACTTTCAAAAGATGTTTTTGCTTGGTATTCAGTTTTACAATAATCTAGGTCAATCTTTGATCAGTTTAAAGATGAATATCTGCTATCCTTTGGTCTGCATTGTTTTTGATGCAAAATCTGCTGTCTTTATCTGTGTTCCTTATGGAGTTCCTTATCTGAGTTCCTTATGAATCTGCTTTGCTTCATTCATTCATTCATTGTACTGGAATTGAACCCTGGCCTTGGTGTTTTTTTATATTTGTTTTTGTTTTTTACTTAAAGACAAGGTCTTACTAAATTGCCATATTGCTCAAGCTGGACTCCTACAGGTGATTCTCCAGCCTAGACCTCCTACAGTGATGAGACTACCATCATGTGTCACGGTGCCTGGCTGCTTTCTTTTAAAATGTCTTTTTCACTGATAAATGTTTAGAATTAATGGAATCTTGGCAGATCTTTTTGGATAGATAATATATAAAAGCCAGTTTTGTTTCTGTATAGGAACAATGATAGAAATTAATCTTAAAAGGAACAGGTAATAAATAGTACAACAAATAGAAGATGTTTGTGAATATCACATAGAACATTATAGATAAAAATATAAAACCTAAGTAAATGGGGTGACATACAATCTTCATATTTGAATAAGTCAAAGAATTTAACTCACATAATTTGTAATTCCAGTGCAATTCCAACTAGCCTAGACATATTCCCTTAGAATTTAATATTGAACAGATTAGTTGAAAGAGATCCACAGCATAACTAAGACAATTTTGAGAGAAAACGGGTTGGGGGATTTGCATGAGATTTAAATTGCAAAACTATAATTAAACTGTAGCAATGTTTGTAGTGCAAGACAAAAGTAGCTCCCAAATGCTATAGAAAATGATGATAAACGCTGCATTACTGATTACTAGGCAAAGGGTGAACTATTCTGTAAATATAAAAATACCCAGCTACTTACATAGATGGGGAAAAAAATACAGGCTTGTGTTATGTAAATCATTTTCAGGTAATTTAAAGACAAAAATGAGGACAACGTAAGTGAAAATAAAGTCTAAAGAGCAATAGCAACATCACCTTCAGACTAAGTGCGTTTCAAAAATACTTTCAGATAATTATATGGATAATAAAGTTGGAGAAACACTGGCAAAGATAACACTGGAGTGAGAAAATAGTTTTTAAAACAAACTGCACAAACCATAGGAATAGAAATGAATTCAGTATTGAAATTAGAAGCTTCAATTATGGGTTAAAAATGCTAGTTTCCTAGAAGACTGGTTGTGAGGGTAGCTCTGCAAACATCAGGATGAAGATTACTCAGAGGTCATCCCAGTATCCTGTAATCATTTTAGGCATTTGACCATGGCTTAACTTAAACTGGCTTAAGCATGGAAGAGAATGTATTGGCTCACTGAACTGATGAGGAAGGGCAACTGTAACATCACAGAGCCCCAAGATAAGAAGGGACAAAGAGGAAAAACAGTTAAAATTGTGTTCCCGTGTGCACTCTAGCCCTTAGGGGTAAGGGAATTGGGCAGGAGAGCTAAGGTCAGTTCAAGCAGCCAAGGTACAAGTCAAGGAAATACAGCTAAGGCTTATTACTGCTCCACTATTACCATTTTCATGGACACCTGCTCACAAGTTTAAGAGTGTAGGCTGAGGAACAATTGCCTGACCTGTCTTCAGAAAGTGTCTAAGTTTAATAGCTCCAAAACTAGCAACCACCCTGGGTTCCTCTCACATGATGATTTAGATGTTAATATTAATAAATAGCATTAACAACATCTATGAGTTAGTGCTAATGGTTTCAGTAAATAACTACTGAAAAGTTAGTATTCAGAATATACAAAACATCTTAAAAAGTGGTAGAAGGAAAAAGCCAGTAGACAAAGTGTGTGAGGTGTAATAGGAATTTCTTAGAAAATGTATCCTGAATGAGCAGTATACATATAAAAATACACTATCATGAGATAATTGTTAGATTTATAAAATTAAAATATCAAACTATTAAGTTACCATCAAAATGAATTTTAAATTATTCTTTCAAGTGTGTACACAAATGTTCTCTTTGCAAAAAATTTGGCAAAGGTAAAGATAGGTTTATGCTTAAAACCAGCAATACCAGAAAGGAAAAGGCGGCCACCTAGGGACAACTGCATGGCGGAGTGAATCCAAATTGGTGCAGTAGAAAAGCAGATAGCCCTGAAGCAGGGGCCAAAGATGCAGATTGATTCAGGAGGATCAATAAAGAGAAACCAGACTACTCTTGGATCAGAGAACCTGCTCACCTCCTCACCTCTAAACCCACGGCTTATGCCACGTTGAGAGGATTGAACTGAAGGAAGGGGCCAGCCTTTTCAGTAAGGGTCTGGCTCCTTGCATAGACTCACAATCACTCTAATCTCCCTGCTAGGCACAGTGAGAGAGATATATGCAACCTGGGGATTTAGAGAAGCTGGAAGCTGGGGAACAGGACACAAGAATTGCCACATAACCCCATCTTGTAAACAATAGCACTCCGGTACCTGTGAGTGACGAAATTATGAGGAGAGAAAAGCCTTCCCAGGGGGGGGAAAAAAAAGAAATTGCTCGTTCCCCCCACAGATAATGGAAATGCATTTCATGGTATAGCATCTGGCTATAAAAGAGGCCTAAATAAGTGCATTAAATAGTAAGAATTTTCCAGTGCTATAAATTAAACAACATTCAGAGGCAGGTCTGGCTAATCCTCAGAAAATTAGGCCATGAGAATCCAAACAGAACTACCTAAAACATAGTGACAGGTTCTGACAATTTCACTGCCTTTCTCAATCTCAAATACAATCTACCCATGTGCATACTTGTCCCACCTCCTTGAATATTCTTTCAAATCTTCTCAACACTAGCCCCTTACCCCAGCTATAAAAATAATTCCAACACAGTCCATTCTCCTATTTTTCACCTAGTGACATTTCTCTGACCGCCTTCTTTGGCCACTGACATATCCCCTTTTCTTTCTCCCACCCTTCACATCCCAGACAAACCACAAACTGCAATGTATATGTTCTCTAAGGGGTATCGGCCAAATGATGAAATTATCAAATCAAGATTTAATATTTTTATTAATGTATGATTGCATCTGTTGCTATTGCTATAACTATTAAAATTCTCTCCTTAAATGCAGTGATAGAGTTCAGTCCAACTGCATTGAGCAGGGTAAAGTGGTGAACAGTATCTGACATATCACTAGAAAACAGAACTTAACTAATGAGATCTTCATACAACAACACATTTTCTTAGCTCTTCTTGACTTCCTTGTCCAGCTCAAATTAAAAAAAAGTAGAAACATGAAAAAGCAAGGTGAAAACAATGTCTCCTAACTCTCCCAAAGCAGACCCAAGGAGAACTGATGGAAAGGAAAGCAATCAGCAGATAGCTAAGCAGAGCAAAACTGGAAGGGAAGCAAAGGAACTTGGTGAGCTCAGAGAAGACATAACTCTAGAGATAGTGGAACTATCCAAAAACTGAACAATGTGCTTATGGAACAAATAAAAATTGGAAAAGATGATCAAAATAATTCAAAATATGAATAAAATTTACCAAAGAAATAGTCTTTATGAAAGATGACAGATAGACAATCTGTAAATCTATTGAATTCATGAACAGTACAAATGACCAATGAGAAAATTTCAGAAATCAAGGGCAAAATGGAATCATATGATGATACACTTAAAGGAAACTTGAAGATGGTGAGAGAGGGAAAAATTCATCAGTTACTAGATGATGTGAAATCTAACCTAAGGCTCTGTGAAGTGACCAATTAGAGGACAGCACACATGGAATACAAATGTGTATACAGAAATCGTAGCACAAAAAACTTCCAAGTGTGGAGAAGAACTCAACTTATAGGTAAATGAGACTTACAGAATGTCATACTGAAGCTATCCACAACATATCATAGTCAAAATCCCAAAAGTCTAACATAAAGACAAAATCTTTAAGACTTTCAAAAATAAAATAATCACTGAAAGTGTAAACCCTAGGATTACACAGCTTTTTCAAAACAAACTTTAAAGACCAGGAGAGGTTGGAATGAAATGTTTCAACCTCAAAAAGAAAACAGTTTTCAACCCAGATTTATATACTCTGCCAAAGTATCTTGCAAAACTGATGGAGAAATAAAGAATTCTATGAACAGCACAAGAATTGTAAGAACACCACAAGAAATCCATGATAATGTCAGTACATTATGTTAAAGCCTATGGCACACAAGGAAAGAAATACTTAAGAAGAAAACTTCATGCTGTCCATCCTCTTATTAAAACTCATTAAATAATCTAATGATACACAGCAAGATACTAGTAAGACAAGAACAGTACAAACCCAAACCTAGTACAAAGAAGGAAATTATAAAAATCAGAGAAGAAATGAATGAAACTGAGACTAAAAGAATGCATAGAATCGATGAATCAAAAAATAAGTTCTTTGAATAAATAAATAGGCATCCACCTTAAACTTACCAACAAAGGAAAGAAAATACCCACATCTATCTTAGTTATTTCTTAATTTCTGGAACAAAATATCTGACGTAAGTTAAAGGAAGAAAGATTTCTTTTTACTCACAGTTTGTAGATGTTTCATTCCATAGTAGTCAGGCTCCAACGCAGGACAGTATGGCAGAGGGGGATAGATGGTGGCGTGGCAGGCAAGAGGAGGTGAGACTTCCTCCTTCCATTCAGTCTACAAGCCTATGGCTGGTGCCCCCTACATCCAGCATGGGCCTTCCTTCTTTAGTAGGTCCATCTTCTCCCCCAGAACTATGCTAAACCATTTTGCAGGTGAACTAGTATCACACACTCATTATTCTGTCATGCTAAAAAGCCCTGTCTGCAAGTGTAGAAGCTTTGGGGGGGCCACCTACATATAAGCCATATAAACACCCAGGTAATTAGAAATATAAAATATAAAATCAAAATAGAAACTATTAAAATTCAGAAGGTCATTAGTAACTACTATGAAAAATATTCTTCAATAAAATGGACAGATTAAAGAAATGGCAGATTCTTAGACACAGATAAATCGTCAAAATACAGATGAATTCCTAGTTACAGAGGACAAAAGGTGTGAACAATTCAAAGCAATCAATATGCTTAAAACAGTAATAAAAATCCTGCCAACTAAGAAAAATCCATGACCTGATGGAGTCACTGCTGAATTTTATAAAATCTTCAGAGAAAACATGTCAGTACTCCTCAAATGCTTTAGTCCTAGTCAAAATATAAATAGCATTCTTCATCAATATAAAAAAAGCAATATTGAGAAAGCCTACAATTTATACATAATAACAAGAAAACTAGAAGAGTAAAAGCGATTCTGGGTAACAAGAGCAAAAAAATAAGGCATCATAATCCTAGATTTCAAACTGCATTATAAAGCTACAGTGATAAGAACAGCATGGTGCTAACACGAAAATAGAGGTGGATCAATGGAACAGAGTAGAAATGCAGAAACAGCTTCAGACACATTCTGCCATCGTATCTTTGACAAGGTGCCACAAACACACTGGAGGAAAGACAGGGTCCTTAACAGATGGTGTTGGGAGCGTGGGTTGCACCTACAGAAGACTGAATCCCGACCCTTATCTCTCACCATGTACTAACCTAAAATCAAAATGGATCAAAGATCTAAATATTAAGACACAAACTCTTCATTTGTTTGAAGACAAAATAGGTAAGACTCTTGAAAACCCCAATCGCACAAGATACAACATCAAGAATCAACAAATGGAATTATATTCAAGTAAAAGCTCGTGCAAGGCAAAGGAAACAACAGAGTGAAGAGGCAATCCCTAAAGAATGGAGAAAATTCTTTGCTAGCTATTCCTCAGATAGAATACTAATGTCTAGAATATGCAAAGACCTCAAAAAATTAACCTCCCAAAATAAAAGACTCAATAAAAATGGGCAACTGAAATGAATGCATACATCTCAGAAATGCAAATAACCAACAAATACAGAAATAGTCATCATAGTTGACCATTTCATAAATGAAAACTAAAGCAATAGTGAGGTTCCATTTTACTCTAGAAAGAATGGCTCTCATCAAGAAATCAAATAACAAGTGCTATGTAGGTTTCAGGGGGAAGGAGCCCTTCTACACTGTCAATGTGAATGCAAACCAGTGTGACCGCTATGAAAATCATCATGGAGAGCCCTCAAAAAATTAAAGATAAAAATGACATTAGACCTGGATATTCCTCTTTAGGTATCTTTCTGAAAGTGTTAAAAAATGTTGTATTACAGTGATACACGCTGTAATATATAGCAATATACTGTGATACATACTCATGTTTCTAGCAGTACAGGTCATAATAGCTAAATCTCAGATGTGCTCTATATGTCCATCAGTAGATGAATAAAAAGCATGTGTTGTTTATACCTAATAGAGTACTACTCAGCTATAAAGAAACATAAATTCCAGTCATTTTTGGGAAAATGGATTCATCTTGAAACCATATGTTAAATGAAATAAATCAAAGATATGCACAAGTATCACATGTTTTCTCTTATTGAGAAACCCGAGGAGATTGAGAAGAGGATAAGGGAAGGGAATTTCTGTTTTGGACAAATGACAGTTACCAAAGATGTAATTTCTTTTCTTTCTTTCTTTAGCTTTTTTTTTTTTTTTTTTTTTTTTCGTACCTGAAATTGAACTCAGGATCTTGTGCTTGTCAGGCAGGTGCTGTGCCACTAAGCTAAATCCCCGACAAGAATGTAATTTTTGAAGAGCTCCATCTTTTGATGGGTCAACTAGAATAAATCACCTCTAATCTATATTTCTAGGAAATTAAATAAATAAATTTATTTATTGGATAGTCTTGTTTGTAAGGATATGTGATCAATATGACTTTGATGCAAAGATTTAGTTTCTCTATAATTTAAATAATAACTGTCTAGCAATGTTTTCACAAATGTGTGATAAGGAGCTCAAACAGAACTGTTATTTCCTAATAACTCTTAATCATAGTGTCTAACATATTGTGAAATCACCCCTGTTTTCTCTGTTCTTCATTGTGGGACTTATTTTCAAGTCTATGTGACATTGTTCACTCTGTTGATGGTATCGAAAGCCACAGAGCAGGTTTTTTTTTTTTTTTTTTTTTTTTTTTGGTTATTTTTTTCTGACAATGAGAAAGCAAAAACAATTGTTAACAGTGAATAACTGTACATAATTGTGATGGTTGTTTACTGCCCAGCAGGCACTTTCTTTCTCTGTAAGGAGAAATTTACTCAGTTTTCTCAAAACAAATTAATTCAGAACTGAGCTCATTCTCCTGACACTCGTTCTGCCGATTCCCAGGCACAGACTGAGAGACGGGAAAACTCAATTGTACGCAAGGAATTTTGATGGATCTGCTAAGAGAGTGAAGTGTTTATTATTCCTTTCCACAGTAGCTACTGCAAGAGACTCTTTTTGTGCAGAGAAATTGATAGTTATTTGTATTTGAGAGAAAATCTATTACAAAGACATAATGATCAGACATTATTTGAAATGCTAGAGGAAGCTTCAACCAAAGTTAGGTCTGTCTACGGACTTTTCATTTGTATGAGCCAATATATTGCCAGTGCTATAGAGGCCTTTTGGTTATAATGCTATATCCAGAAACTTTTGTGTAACAACAACAACAAAAACCCTTTCTTTAACTACTTTGTCATAGCAGGGAGGAACATTCATTAAGTATAATTTTCTAGCCATAATATTTTGACATATGTAAAAGATACATTATTGTACTTCTCAAAGCAAATTAAATTCTGCATAGAAAGTATCAATTTATTTTAACTTTCCAGACCTAAGCCATCATTTAACCACGTAAATTAAACGTTTTTTTTTATTCTGAAGTTACCTGGAGAAATTTATGGTAAGTCATCAGCATTTACATTTAGGGTGTAGAGTAATGGACTTATACTTTCCCAATTTATTGGGAAAGTTAATCAGGAGGATTAGGAAAACATCACAGGAAAGTACTTTGTTCAAACACAAATAAATTATACATTTTAACAGAGTTAGCCATAAGAATTTTCAGGAAAGTTGGTTTTTTTCTGCTTTTAGTACAGTTTTAGTTCATTTTAGGTTGTAAAAGCTAAAAAAGACATTCGCTTTCAAGTTGTTTTGATATATTTTCAAAGTAACAAAAGTTATAAAGCAGTCAATGTTAAAATATACTTGATAGTTTAGCAATGAGGCTAAAGTTCTCACACTTTATAGCTTTAAGAATGTCCTTTACTCATGGGAACTAAAAATGTTATTCTCTGAGAAACCAAGGGGGAAAAGTTCAAAAGGTAGTCCATGTGTTTTTCCACATTTGGTTTAGAAAAAGGATAAGACTGTTTGGATTATGTTGTTCTCTGACTTAGTAAAAATTACTAATGAATGTATGTTAACCTTTAGGTTATCACCATTCTTGCCCTAGATAGATATGTGGTAAAAATAGACTACTGAATGTCTAGTCAAAATTTGAAAGACAAGTTTGGGTGAATTATAAATAACATCCTCTACCCTTGGATCAAGAAGAATATATAAACCCAAAATTTTAAAGATAAAGATATTAACTATAGCTTCAACTTGCATATTTTCTGTTAAAATATTTTCTAAGAGTATACATTTTAATGTTTTCATTATAAATGTATTCTTAATTTTAAAACATGTTCATTTTGAATGTGTTCAGAGTCATATATGTTAAATTTATTTTTGTTTTTCAAGTATAAAAATGTAGAAAGACTAAGTTTTATCCAGAAATAACCTTTGTTATCATTTTGGTATATTTTATTTTTTTACATTTCTTTATCAGCATGTATATTTATGTAAGTTGTATGTGTATTAAAAATAGAGACCATACAAATTCACATTTTATTTTTGGGGCAGTTATGAGCATTTTAGATGTCATTCATAGTTATAAAATATTCTGTCTCAGTTCATCAAATGTTTAATTTTGTCTGTAGCCACATAAAACCATAGTCTTTTGCCTATTCACTGGTTTCTATTATGAAGTTCACTAATATAAAGATTATCATGATAAGTATTTCTAGAAAACATTCAGATTTTGATTAAGATCCAGAATTAGAGTTAGGGTTCAGGCTGGTGTGTTGGGTTAGAATTTGGATTCAGTCAAGAGTTAGGATTAAGGGCTTAACGTTTCGGGTTTACAGTTTAGAGATGGTCTTAGGTTTCTTATCCCCTTGCACCTCACCACAGAAGAAGAAAATGAGCATTTAGTTGTTTGCATTCATGTCTACATATTTGTAACTAATGTTTTTGTAGCTTTTTGTTTAGTCTTTTTCATTATTGGGGATACATATTATGGAAAGAAGAAATAGCATGCTAATAACTGCCGTAATTTCCTCCCCCCCCTCTTACATTATAGCTTACTGTACCTTGGTTTCCTCTCTAGAACACTCCTGCATGCAGTGCCCCCTCACTGCAACAGGAAGCTCTTCAGACCCATTCCATCTATGTCTTTTGTCCTCTCTCCATTGTTTAATATTTATTTCTTCAATCCCACGCTTTATTTTCCTTGCGGTATGCTGACCGTTTACACTTAAGGTCTTCGAGAAATTATGTCTAAAAGACTACTGTGTTCATTAGGCCGGCTCTTTAGCTGTATATAATCTACGTTTTTTTTTTTTCTTTCTAATACATAAAAGATACTCTTGTCTAATCTCCACTTCCTGGAAAGGTCTTAAATATCAGCTGACAGCTCTGTGTCCACATTCTTTGAGAAGGCTTATAGCTTTCATTCTTCTCTGCTGTCATTATGAAGACTAAGGAATTGGGGAAATACATAAGTGTTCTTAAAATAGAAAAGCTGCTTCAGTAACTTTTATCCACTGGACAAGAAATGATAGTTTATTTGAGACCACTGAGAGAAAAGTCAAACATGAGAGAGACACCAAAGTAGTCCATTCTCACCATGTTTTAAGTCCACACCGTTTACAAATCCAAACTGCTGAAAGAGGCAAACATAGCTAAGGAAGGTGAGAATCAAGCTAGAGCTTAAAACTGAAAACCTCACAACTGCTGACACAATTTCAAAGACCGTATGTAACAGACTTTGGCTCCATTTGTTGCACTTATTAACTCTTAAAAATGCTGAAGGGAAGAGGTGGACGGGGCAAATAAACATGATTATTGTTGGATTGGTAGGCTGAGGGTGTAGTGTTCCACATAAGCTAGAGCAACATGACGGCAATAAGTTCTAAACCTCCATGGATATTTTATTCCAAACTGGGATATGTCATTTTTTAAATGGAGGAGGAAAAGTAGTGACAATGGAAAGAAAAAATGTTTGCCCACTCTTTGAACATTCATACGGGCAACATTACTGGCTCTATTAATTGAATCAACCATCTTATATAATATATTTGAAGCAGGAAGACAAGGACATGGCTAACACTGGCTGGGAAAGATGTGACAAGACCTTGGAGCGCGTGCACAAACCAATTCCCAAAACCCTGCGTGTGCACTTCTCGCGAGGACTCGAGCAGGTTTTTGATAGGATGGCTTAGACGTGACGCCAGTGTGCAAAATATGCAAAAGAGTCACCGTTACGTGCTGGCTATCACGCCTCTTCGTGGCAGCCCACCATGCACTGTAGGCTGTATTTTTATTTTTATTTCCTTCCCTTTATATTCAGCTTAAGCTTGCCCTGCAGAGCACGTTTCCCTCTTACTCTTCTGTTTTGTCCTACCTTTAATAAGTATGAAAATTTGCCTCCATTTATGCTTGTTTCATTCAATTCTTTGGCTAAGACAGAAAGGAGCTAGAAACTACCTCCAGAAGGAGGCTCCAGCACCCTAAAACTGGTAATACAATTTCATAGACCATATATAATAGACTTTGGCTCCATTTGTTGTACTTATTAACTCCTAAAAATGCTGAAAGTATAATTTTCATCAAACTCCTAAAAATATAATTTTCATCATTTAAAATTGATTTTAACTTTTAGGCTCAGCTGAAGATCTCAGACAAAGCATCTATTAATCATGACCACTTGCTGTTCAGGTTCAGATATTTATTCAGTATGTAGGCTAGAACCAGAGTATGTCTTTGATAAAGAGAATATAATTCATATTGAGAATATCCATAAACTCTGACTCAAGCAATGCATTTGATGTCTTTTGGAATAATAAACATTTTTTTCCTAGTTGGAGAAATATAAAACTTAGGGTAGGGCATGTTACTTTCCTGGAACGGAGGTCTAGAACACATGAAGGCATTTCTCTCTAATGCACTTGCTAATAGAAATAATCCATTGGAATGTTGAGCCAATATTTCTTGTGCAGGACAGAGCTCTTTGGAATTTACTGAAAACGGAAAACTGATTACACTGGGCACAGAGGACATTACTATTTATAGAAACATTTATGATAAGAAAAGACTTTCAAAAGCCAGAAAAGAAATAGCTTTTAGGGGGTATTTTCAGAAAAATCTGGTAATCCTTTTTAATAAGCATAAAAAGAATATTTTTATATATAGATAAAATTATATGATTAATTGGATATTTTAACCTAAAATGTTGGATTGTTTTAACTCTGGTTTGGAATCTCTTTTACTAAATATACAATTTGACTTTATGGTCTGGCAAATGCCCAATGGTCATTTATCTAGTATGCATACATTTCTACAGCTGGATTTTCAAATATGATTATAAAATGCATATGACAGAATTATCCTGAAAATAAATATGTCAGCAGGCCTTGCTGTATTTTATGCACTTATTCTGGATGTAACATAACTTGGTACATACTCAAACTACAATTTCAGTTATTTTGGAAGAGCCGTTCAAGTACAGATATCATTGTGGTTGGGGAAGGTGGTTAAGAAACACCTGGGTTGAATATTTATACTCATGTCTTAAATCTAAAAGCCTTGCAGTTTTATAGTCCTTTGGGGGAAAGACAGGAACTACATTAACACTTGTCAGTGTAACTGTTAATGCACTACTGAGATTTGTAAAACAAAATGGCAAAAAATGAAGAGAACATTCAAAAGGATTATTAGTGTCTCATCAGCATTATAAGTTTAGAAATACAATTTTTAGAATTTAGTCTTGTATCTTTTACATTTTGGGGTTTGGGAATATGAAGTAGAAATTCATTGCAATGAAAATTTAATTTTATGTTTAAGCATCATTGTAGTATTGTCTCATGGAAATTGATAAGGGTTTCAGTAATGGTGAAATTGTAATCAACAAGTTATTCTTCTTGAACCTTCTTTATGAGGTCCTCTTTTTATTCCTAAGGATATTATTTCCATGTTTTCCTTTCTCCCTCCTTCACATCAGCTTGATACAAATTGTTGCAAAAGCAGACAAAAAGCTCACTTAATTGATAGAACAATAAAAGCTATTGGTCAGGAAAAACACAAGGCTCCTTTTCTGCTCATCTAACAGTAATCAGATGTGGGATGGGCACCTCTACTTGTATTGTCAGAGAGTAATTTGGGGACAGCACAGTATGAGTGAGGCATTGTAACTTAGGATGCAACTATGATCCTAGAATGAAATTTTTCTTGGCTATCAAGTAACATTAATCACATGAAAAAATTGTACAAGATAATCTTTATCAATTACAATAATCATTGCTCCATATTTGAGCACTTATTCTAGTTCACAGAGTGGTCTGCCTGTAATATCTTCTTTATACCGCTCTACAATCCTATCAGCTAGATACTTCTGCTGTCTCTTTTTATTGGTGAAATAATTGCATTGATTGACTTCTACAATGAACACAATCATCGCAAAATTAGTGGCTTAAAATATCAACCATTCATGTACCTCATTGTGTAGAAGGTTGATTCAGATGGAGTTTAGCCAGCTAGGTCTTTAATCTTGGAAAGGTGTAAGTGACCTTGGCTGAGCTAAATGAACCTGTGATCAGCTGATGAAGCAGTGAGGCTTCACTGGTCTTTAAAGACATTAGCCGGGTTTTCCCAGCATTCCTCTCTCCATAAAATTTTTCATTCTTCTATCAACTAGCCTAGGCTTGTTCATGTGAAATTCTCAGAATCCCAAAACCTTTGGACTAGAAACTGCAGTATATACCTCTTAAAGTCCAGACTACTATATGTGTTCCTGCAAAACCCTGGTTCTTTTTTTTCATGTTTAATTCATGTTTTTTCATGTTTTCATGTTTTAATATTTCTAATTTATTATCAAATACCTCTCATATAGCTTTACAATACTTACATGTCACTTATTAAGCATCATTCTAGTTATGTTTCCAATAGTATTTTATTTGATCCTTGTAGTAACAAATATGGGAGATAATACGATGGTATGACTCTGAATATTGAGAAATATTATAAACAAAATTAGAATGATAAAAAGTTTCTAACCATAGTCATTGACTTTGTCAACTTCCCATGTATGGTCATGCTCCTTATAAATTCAAGTTTCCCTTCACTCAGTTTCCCCAGATAAACACTGTTCTGTTTTTTGTCATTATAAATTCTTTTTCCTTCTCTAGAATTTTATTGGAAAAACATTATTCAGTATGTACTCAACATAATGTTGTTGAGATTTGTCCATGTTATTGACTGTAGGAGTACTTTATTCCTTTTTTTTGCTAAACAGTATTTCACACATGAACATGCCACTGACGACATATGAATTTCTTCCAATTTTTGTTATTAGAGCTGTAACTGACATGGATATTGGTATACAAGTCTTTATGTAGGTTGAGTAAATTGCTAGGAGGTTAAGTATACATTTAATTGTTTAAGAAACTGCCAAATTGTTTCTCACCGTGGTTGTACTATTCCTACTGGCATTAAATGAAAACCTACTTGCTCTATATCCTTTTAGTCTTACTCTGTGCCTGCAGCTACAATAAATGCTTTAGGCCAGGAAATTTATAAGCAATAAATATTTTATTTCTCAAAGTTCAGGGGGGCTGGAAAGTCTACAATCAAGATGTTGGCAGATTTTGAGACTGGTGAGAGCTGCTGTCTGCTTCTAAGGTGGTGCCTTGTTGCTTTGTATCTGTGCAGCAGAAGGTGGAAAAACAAAAGGGACGAGCTCTGTGTCTTCACATGGCAATGCAGTGGAAGGAACAGATGCTGCATAAAAATATATTTTAAAAAATAAAGACACTAATCTCATTTATGACGGTGGAGCCGTCGTGACCTAATTGTTTGCTGAAGGTCTTACTTAATACTATCACATTTATATGAATTTTTGGAGGGCAGACTCAGCTTATTGCATGCTACTGCTGGTTCATTCCCAAATCAGTGTCCTACTCACATACAACATACACTTATTCCATTCTCGTAGCTTCAAAAATCTGAAGTTGGCCAACACCAACACCAGAAGGGTAAATCTGACTCTCATCTAAGTATCATCTCAATCTGTTGTGAGTGAGATGCAAGGCACAATTTATTCCAAGACAAATTAGATTATGGCTGTGAAACTTGTGAAATGAAATAAATTATATTCCTACAATCTATAATGGTAGAGGAGGCATAGGCTAGACATTTCCAGCCCCAAAGGGAGGAATAAGAAAGAAGAATTAATAGGTCCCAAGTATGCCCAAAACTCGTTAAAGCAAGCAACATTAATTCTTGAAGCTTGAAAATAGTTTTGACCCTATATCCAACCTTCTGGAAAGCACAATGTAAGGTTTTGGTCCTGACTCACAGATTAGAGTGTCGATGGCTCTATCATGTTGATATTGCACCTTGATGATTCTGCTGGTGGCCTGGGGTTTCACAGATGTCCCTACCCCATGACTCCATTAAATAGTGCCCTATCGTGGACTCTCTGTGGTGACCTGCCCCTGTGGCAGTTCTATGTCTGGGCCTCAGGGCATCCTCTGAAATCTAGGTGGAGGTAAGCCTGTCCTTACATCTCCTGCGATGTGTGAACCTGCAGCATCTTGTGGATGACACTAAGCTTTACCATCTATGACCTCCAGAGGAACAGTCATTGCAGATTACACCACACTCAGGACCACTGCAGCTATGCCGCGGATGGCTGAGTCGTATTTGCCAGACTTCTGCAATGCAGAAAGCAAAAATTTGAGGCAGCCCTGGGCAGTGAGCCTCCAGACTCCATGAGCACCCCCGACCTCTCCTTTACTACCTTTCTGCCCTCAAGCCCTGCCTGGTACCCTGATGGGGTGAATGACAGTAACAAAGATCTCCAAAATCCCTATGGGGGTCAGTGTTCCATTGTCTTATGAATAATGTCTGCTTCCTCATCACCACACTAATCTCCTTATCAAATCCTCTCTTGGCTACAATCTTGGGAGCTTTATTTTGAACTGGATTCTGCATTCTTTATAAGCAGAGAATTTTCCAACCCTTGATTTCTGCTTTCCTTTTGATTATAAATTCCACCTTTATTTTATTTCTCCTTTCTCAAATTTTATGATAAACAGTCAAAGAAGCTATATCATGCCCTCAACATTTTGCTTAGTGATTTCTTCAGCCAGATATCCTAGTTCATCATTCTTAAATTCTACGTTTAACAGTAGAACACAGATAAATTCAGCTAAATTCTATGCTCCTTTATAATGAGTGACATTTTTTCTAGTTTCCAAAGCCTTTTTTTCTTCTCTGTGAGGTTTATCAAAACTACTGTGATCATCTGTATTCCTATTAACATTCTGTTCTTGTCCACTTAGCTAATCACCAAGACTTGAATGATCTCTTCAGCTCTCTTCTTTTAAACCATCACCAGAATCACTTTCGTTGCTCTGTTCACAGCAATTTAGGCTTCCTAAAGCCTGCACCTCCAAACTCTTTCTGCCTGTGAGCATTACTAAGTTCTAAAGTGACTTCCACATTGAAAGTAACTGTTACAGCACCATTTTGCTTCTAGGTCCCAAACTCTATTTTGGACCATTTTGGTTGCAATAACATGATACCACAGACTGGATCATTTATAAATAGTAGAAATTTATTTGTTACAGTCCTAGAGGCTGAGAAATCCAGATGCGGCTGCTTATAATTTTGGTGTTTGGTCCAAGTGCACTCTACTTCGTCAGCGGTATTCTGCTACCTTCTCATAGGGTAGATTGGCTAAGAGGACTACAGCATTCCATTCAGCCTCCCCTACAGTCACTGATCTAATCATCTCCTGAAGGTTGCACCTCTTAATATTATCACATCAGTGATTAAACCTCAACATATGAATTTTTAAAAATATTGAGAGCTTCATGAATTTGAAGACCTGCATATTGACTGCTCCATGAATTTGCAGTTGTGAAGGGGCTGTGGTAATCTTGTCTGTATTGTTACAATTTTAGTACAAGTGCAAAGTGAGAACTCAGTGTATGAATTTTGAGGGTATTTAATCAGACCAGAACACTCACTATACTTGATAGTATTTTTAATTTCAGCTAATTACTACCACTGCAGTAGTATTGAACAGTAGTCTCAATTTGTATTTGTCTGATTACTAATGATGTTAAGCATATTTTTGTCCACTTGTGTGTGCTAACTTGTTATTAGTATATCAATATTCTTTTGGGAATTGTGTACAATTTTTTGTCCATTTCTAAATTAATTTATCTTTTTAATTTGTCATAGTTGCTTATATATTCTTGATGTAAGACTTGTCAGGTATGTATACTGCAAATATTTTCTCCTAGTTATTGTCTCCTCTTTATTTTCTCAATGATATCTTTAAAAGAACCAAGATTTTCATCCAACTTATTATTTAAAAAATATTCAGTCTTGTGCCTTTATTGTTCTGTTTCAGAGTGAATGAGCGCACGAGAAGTGTTTGAGAGGAGTCAAAGTGTGTTTCTAAAAGGCTAAAGCATGTAGTCTGAAGTGGCCCAAGTGTTTTGTATTAAAATTGCATGTGAACTTTATATCTTACTTAATAAAACAATCTTGCTTGCTTTAACATAAAAATAAAGCTTTACATGTGAGTGTTTATCTGACGTTCCAGGATAAAGGCCAACATTTATTGCACATCTTCATAATATAAGAACTCAAGGTTAAGAATCATAGAACTGGATGGATACTTGCTTCAGAAACTGTAGCATTATTATTCATAATGATTTTCAGTACAACAACAAAAAAGGCCACACAAAGTGGAAATTGTTATTTTAGTCACAAACATATATATTATAGTTATATGCAGCTTGTATATAAAATGAATTCTGTTTCAATATTTTCTGACCAATGACTCTATTACCTTTCTATGAAAATTCAAGTGCTGGAATATCTAAGCTACCACTAACCCTTCCCGAATGAGTAACAGATGAACAACTGAATATAAGTGAAAACAGATGGTCCTAAGAAAGAAGACCCAGAGCTGTCATCAACCCTTCATGATCACTACACGTTTTCTCAAACAAGTTCATGGGTCTATATCGCATTGCCAAAGTTTATTGACTTCTTCCAAAATTTCTGCATGAAATTATGATTCTGATCTCATAGAGTCGAGGACTGCTGACTAAAGGGCATGTCTCCTCTAAGATGTTCTTCCAAAACAGCTGGTACCCCCAGGAGTGCAGGAGTAGGGAGGCACATAGATGCACTGTTGAATCTTACAAGCCTAAATCTTGCTGAATGATCTCAAAATTTTGCTTCGTCTGATTATGAGAACCTAGAATCATTATGATCTAGAAACACATGTAATGATAGAATTTAGCATTTGAATTTGGCATTTGAAGTAGCAACTTTGTATTTGATGTTTAAATTATCATACCTTTAAATATATATTTGTTAATATATACATATATATATATTTGCTAATTTGACCTACAGTATCAACCTTCCTATACAGAAACACACTTACTTGGATAATAAATGTATTAATGACATCAGCAAAGAGGAGGAGTACAGTTCATTTTTAAAATTTTAATTTATTAGTACATGAGTGCACTATGTAATGTTTCCATCCTTTGTAGTAAACTGGTGCACGTACACAATGCATCTGAATACCTTTTTCATCCACTTTATCTCCTGTCTCTTTCTTCTCCACCCATCCCTTAATCCCCTTTTTCTTTTTTTGTTTTTTTCCGTACGTGCTTATGTTTGCATTACATAATGTTCAGATTCCTTTTGTGGAGTTTGTACATGTGCGTGACATCCCAGTCCCTGTTTTATTCTTCTCCATTCCCTCTCTTTCTATTTCTTGATCACCCTCCCTACTGCAGTGGTCTGTTTCCCTATTTCCTATTACATCTTTTATTTCCTCTTTTTTTTACTTGGCTCTTCATACAAGCAAACTATGTGATATTCAAGTTTTGTGTCTGATTTATTTCATTTAATATTATGGTCTTAAAGTGCATCTACTTTTCTACAAATGACTCAGGCTATTTTTTATGGCAGAGTAGTACTTCATGGTGTGTATATCTGCATATAGTATCTTTTAAAGCATGATAGTAGACTGGAAATCAAGCAACAATATGGTAGCTGGGACTAATCTATATTAGTGATTTTTAATTTTCATTGGACAAATCCTTCGCATACCTTGTTTCTGCACACACTTCATATTGATTTAACTACTTAAATAATCTCATAGTTCTATACCTCTGATTCTATGTATACATACACAGTTTTGACTTTATTTCTAACAAAATCTACTGATGCTTAATTGTAGTACTGAATAACATTCCGTTTCTGGATATACCATGGTTTATTCATTTAGCTACTGAAGAATGTTTTGGTAGCTTCCGAGTTTCTTGTGTACATATAATTTTTAACTTTTGAGTAAGCCCCAAGGAGCATAATTTCTAGATGGTATGGTATATTTTGATTTATGAGAAACTGTGAATCTACCTTCTAAAGTAGCCATTTGTACCACTTTTGCATTCCCATCAGCAACGAATGAACATTTCTGCTGCTCCCCATTTTATGCATCATTTGGGAATTCTCAACACTAATTTTGGCCATTTTAATAGGCTTGTAGGGGTATTTCATTGTCATCCCTGATAACACAGATATGGGACATCTTTTCACATATTTGTCATATATATGTCTTCTTGGCAAGGTGTCCATTAGAGTCTCTGCTCATTTTTCAGGCATGTGATTTTTCATATAGTAAATTTTAGATCTTTGTACAATTTGAGCTTGAGTATTTTATTTAATACGTGTTTTGCAAACATTTTGTGCCAGTATGTGGCTTCTTTTTTCATTCTTCTCACAGTATCACTTATGGAGCAGAAACTTTTAATTTTAATGAAATTCAGCCTATCAATTCTTTCACAGATGCTGCCTCTGGTATTATATGTAAAAATCATCACTAAACCCAAAGTCACCTCAAGTTTCCCTTGTGTTATCTTTAGGATTTTTGTAGTTTTATATTTTACATTTAGGCCTTTTAAATTTTGATTTATTTTAATGTAAAGAAGAAGGTTTTAACTAGGTTTATTTCATTTTTTTACTACATGGATATCCAGTAGGTCCAGAGTCATTGGTTGAAGATAATGATCCACATTTTAAGTTGTTTTTCTAAAATGTCATGAAACTTTCTATGTTTTCTCAGTCTTTTCTTGCTTTTACTTGGAGTACATACCAGATTGCATATCCTAGTATACTATGAATCACTAACACAGTTACGAGTGTCCCCAAAATTAATGAAAAAGGACTAATGCCTTAAAATAAACATGTTTCTTGACAGTAAATTTTCAAAGACTCTCTTTCCCAGGGTGATCTGTCTGCCTTTTCCCTGATTTGTCAGCACCCTGAGTACTGTACCGTTTATACATCACACTGAGTGCTGTACATAAATAATTCAGGAACTGCCAACATCTATTTATACATAGGAATATAAGTTGTGGTTTATTATTCATTATTTGTAGGCAAAATATTAGACAATTTGAGAGAGATGTATGCATTAATTCTATCATCAAAAAGCCTACAGCCAAGACAGTAATGTTCAAGAAATATTTGATGTTATATTTATGTTAAAATTTGATTTTATATGTTTTTTCAGGAAAAGAGACTATCCTCTTGCCTTTAAAATTTCATTAAAAGGCTGGATTGACTTTTCTTAAGTAAGTTTTTAGTACATATTGGCAGTACAAAATGATTACATTCATTATGGGGAGTTAGCATATATATATATAATTCGCCTTAATTCTTTTTAGTTCCCTTTCTCTTCCTTCTTTCTCATCTTCTTCCATCTCTAGAACTGATCTTTCTGAAGCTTATTGATGTTGTGATAAATCTATGTAAAGGCCATATCATTAAATGTTTAGAAATTCATCATTAGGCAGAGACGAGTGGAGTGATTGAATGAAGTTTGAGGTGAGATTTTGTTGTTTCATTTTGTTTTTCAGAGATAGAGTCTTCTATTTCATAAAGCTACCCTTGAACTTGATCTGTATCCCCTGCTAGCCTCAAACTTGCAATCATCCTGCCTCAGTCTTTAAGAGTTGGGATTACAGGTATGTGCCACCACATCTACCTCAAATGGGCATTTTTAAAGGTGATTCTTAACTCCACTATGTATAGTGCACTGATAAAAATAACTTCATCTTCCCAAGTTTCAGTTTTCTCCCTTGTAAGGTGGAGATATTATCTCTTTAATATGGTTTGATGAAGATTATACATATGAAATGTATGGTACATGTACTGGCACATGGTGTGTGTGTGTGTGTGTGTGTGTGTGCATTTTCCCTACTGTATTTTCTGCTTTCTTCTGTCTGCACTTCCATGCTACCCCTACTTCAACCATTCAAGCAATTTATGGGCAAGACAGAAAGTGAGACTGGGTTGAAAATTATTCTTCTATTTCTCCAAAACCTCAAACCTTTCGAGAACTGAGATTTTCAGAAAGCAGGAAAAGGATGGGGTGTAATGTAAAGGCAGAAATAGAGTGTCTTGGAAAATCATGAAACAGCAATTATTCTTCATGCTACATAGTAGCTTTCCAAAGATGAAGGAGAGGGAGGAGATGGGCTTAAGAATTGAAAAGCAAATGCGTCTTGCATGCTTCTTGATGATGGTTCACCGGAAAGCCCAAAAGACAAGAGAAATGACACTGAGTATCTTTAGCAGAGGGTCTGTGCAGTCTCACTAGAGACTGCTTGGTCCCAAGGAGATAAGGATGACTAAAGCTGAAGAAGCTGTAGTGACAGGGTCAAGGAATGACTTGGGTTATTCCAAAAATGGCTGCAGTTGACCAGAAGTCCTTGATATCACTTCATGTGATTTCAAGAACTAGAGTGTAAGTCTGAATTTGACAGGGATGGACTTCACGAAGACTTAAGTTTCATGGTGTAAAGTTTGGAAATTACAATTAAGTTGCTTTATTAAAAAGAACTAGGCACAGGTAAGTTTAGGAATTGAGATTTACATCTAATATCCCCTCAGAAAGTGTCTTTGAGGGAAAATATTTAGGTATTACTGGTGTGGAAGAAAGTAGAAAAAAAAGCACTATACAGTTGACAACTTAACATTCCTGGCCTATTTATGTGTCTTGCTAAACTGTACATCTCCAATTTTAGGAAATCAGAATCTTTCCTTTCCATTGACATTTGTCTCCAAAACTGTGAAAAATTCCCTGTATTCTCAAACAACCACTAAATTCCTTTTGGTCAAACTATTCTCTCTGTCTCTGTCTCTGTCGCTCTCTCCCTCTCTCCCCCTCTGTCTGTCTCTGTCTCTATCTCTGTGTGTGTGTGTGTCTCTCTTTCTCTATCTCCCCCTCTCTCCCTATGGCTCTCTCCTCTGTCCTGGCACAGGGTATCATTATGTAACCCAGGCTGGCCTTCAACTCAGCATGTAGCCTGGTCTCAGACTCCTGGCAACCGTCCTGTGTCAGCACCTTGAGTGCTGAGATTATAGGCATGCACTACCACACCCAGTCCACATTTCTTAATGTTACAGTCAGCTGAGCCAGTTAGAAATAATATAGGCAGTCAGGGCTGGGCCCTTGAGGAAGCCCACACAGAGCACCAGCTATCTGATGACCTTGGAGGGGACACACACTTCTTGCTGTGGGCCAGATCTCAAAACAGAAGGCAAAACAAATGCAACCACACCCTTAAATATAATCGTTAGGGATTAAATCTGGATCATCTTGAAATCAGTAGTCACCATTCCAATCCCTAGGGAAGAGTCACTGCTCTCTAAGAATGCCCGCTTCCTCTGTGGCTTGCTTTCCCATTTGTCCCTAATGTAATTGATTTTACCTGAACTATTGATTTTATTGGCTAACTATAGTTATGTCCCACCTTATGCCCATCTGCCTTGTGGGTTTCCAGTCCCGCCTCCCCCACTGAACCCATGGTCTTACTCTGTAAAAGTCCTTGAAAAAGACAGAGTCTTTGGTAATGCGCTTAGGACCCCTTCTGTCTCTCTTCAGACAGAAGCTTTCTTTCTCTGAGTAAATATGTTCTATTCTTCTCCTCCGCCGTTCCTAAAACTCATTCTTTGGTTTTAGAGAACATGAACTTGCAGACATAGTATGTCAGGAGTCTCATTCTCCTATATCATTAAGACACTATGAAAGAACAGGAAAGGGGATTGCTATAATTCACCAAAAGCAATAGGATTTTTTTCCCCTATGTCATTGATGTGCCTGCTTTCTTAACTCATCCGCACTTTTCAATTGATTATAGTTTGGTTTATTTTCTTGCATTGAGTAAAAAAAAAATTTTTTTTTTAGCTGTCTGAGAAAGCAATGGCCTCTTGCAGGCAAAATCCAACATTTTAAAATCTTGAAATCTGTTTAACATTTCAATAGTAATTTGACACTGTATGCTATTTTCTGTCTCAGAAAGATTTTTTCTTAGAATTTAACATTGTATAAGGATGTTTTTTAGAATTTGGTCTAATAAAATATTGTTGCAAATGGAAAGCATCCTATTCCTCCTTGAGACTTGCTTTAATATTTTATACTCTACCCTTGAATTAATTCCTTTAGTATGCTACTAAGCTCCAGGGTTAAGATTTGTTGTGGGTCTTTCCCCACTTCTGTCTTCTCAACTCTCGAATCCAAGAATATCCCAAATACAGTTGGTTCATCTTAAGAAACATCTCTTTGCTATTTTTTCTTTCCCCCAGCTTCCTCTCTGACCAGAAGTTCTCTGATATGTCTCGGCATATTTGATAATCCCTAACTGATCTTCCAGTTATCAATCCCCCTATTCTAGTCATGTTCCACACATTGTCTCCAAAGACTGTGATATGGCTATCTCTCCTGTAAAGTTTTTATGTCTTTTTTATTGCCCCGAGGGTGAACTCCACACCCCTTATCTCACTATCTCTCAGGGTGGTCCCTCAAGTCAAGAGGACCAACATCTGTAGGGAGCTTGTTAGCAAAGCAAAATCTTGGACTTCATCCCAGACCTTCTAAAACTAGAACACTTCAGTCCAGAGGTATGTGATTCAACGAGGTCTGCAGATAATTCAGATTGACACTAAAGCCAGAAATCCATTGCCTGGCTGGAAGAACTTTTCTTTCTAGCTGCTACCAGAACTTACATCCTCCTCCATATTTGTGTCTTGTACAATTTATGCTTCTTTCTCACAGACTTTCTTATTTTGCAAAAGCCAGATTTTAAGGCCGTTTTTCCAGACTGGAATATCATACTTGCATTCTTCCCTTTGCAAATGGCTATTATTTCTTTCAGTATTAATCTCAAATGCTGTGAGAATTCTGTCTCCCTCAAGAAATACATGTGCTATCCCCTCCACTGATGTATGTTCTGCTTCCATCTCTGTAAGCCGTGTTCACAAGGTTTCCTTTTACTTTTCCTTTCCCTGTAATTTTTGTCTCACAGGTGTGTGAATTCCTCAAGTGTAGAGAGCATGACTCACTCATCTTTGTACCTCTGATGTCCTAGCTTGCTTTCTGTTTTTCTCTTTCTTTGGTTCTTCTATACACACGAGATTTAAGGCAGTGGGAAATGTTTTTGAAGTGCAACGTTTCAACTCAACATCCCAATGGTGAGGAAGTTTGGACACTATTACAACTTTGTAGAAGTCTTTCTCGTGTATCAGGGTAACCAGTCTCCTATTCCTGTTTTGTCCATCTGCACATGTGAAATGACGGTGGTTATCTGAGAGGCAGGCTGATCCCACTCACATACTTAGCATATGTCATTTTTGTTCTGCTTTATCCATGTGTCTTGATTGGCCCCTTTATACAACTTCTCCTGGACTCAAGATTCTGACAAGTATATAATGTTTCCCAGGTGATTTCTCTGCTATTAAAAAATCCTATTGCTTTTGATGAAATTATAGCAATCCCCTTTCCTGTTCTTTCATAATAAGCGTTTTAAAAATCTGGTTGCCAGGCCACTGTGTGCGCTCTTGGGTGGTGACCCATCCTCACCCTGTAGGTGAGGTGTAGGATCCTATTTTACTTGGTCTAAACTCATTCTGCAGACTCTGTTTCTTTTCCTATCTTTAATAAAACTTTGCTACTGTTAAAAAATCTGATTGCCATTCTCTAGAGAAGGAACTTTGTAAAAGGTGAAATAGGGCAAAGGAAGAGCCTCACTACCCCCAGTTCAGATTGGAGACTTCGAGTCTCTTCCATGAGAATAGAGTCCTCTCCTCTTTCATTCACTAGGGTAGGCTGAAAAATGAGACCGTACTACTCCATGTGTAAAAATAGATTAACTTAGAAAAATGGGAGCTGGTATTTGCAGATAATTACTGTTGACTTGCTTCAATTTTCTTTGTGTTCCTGTAGTTTGATGCTGAACTGTTTAGTGAATAATTCCATCATACAATTTAATTTACTAGCTTAAAAGATTAACGCAGTTTCAACTGATAATTATATGAATTAATTTGGTAAGTTATACAAAGAATCGTGTGTTGTTTTAGAGAAATTACATTAAGAAGTGAAGTCAAAATAAATCACTTTAATTATAAGTAATGCAGAGTAGGAATTTTTATTAATATTGAATAAGTCAACTAATAATTTTTAAATGGAATTCATGTTTCATTGTGAACATTTAATATTTATTATTTCCACAGATTTTATATGATATATAGAAAGCCACATTTGCAAAGCCAGAAGCAGAGCGACTAATGATTTTTGCTATCATTAAAAATAGTTTTGGTGCAGGGCCTCAGTAAGTTTCTCAGGCTGACCTTGACCTTTGACCTGCTGCTTTGGCCTCCAATCTCAAGCAAGAATTATAGGTGTGGGGCTCACATGGAGTTAAAATTATTTGAGCCATAATATTCCTAAAGAGATAGATTTGCAAGATAACTTGTTTGAGAAAATGAGGTGCTGTCGAAATGATTCATTCAGTTGCAATTTATGGGCCAAACAATACTCTCCCAATGCAGCCCTTCAATAGTCTTTTCTTTTATGTTGTTCTACAACAGGCTCTGCATCTGAGCTCTCTAGCCTCTGCCACTGGCCATAAATTGTTAATTAGTTATTAAGAATTTACCTTCTCTGAATGTATTCAAGTCTTTGCTGCAGTTTTCTCTATAATGTGTAATTTTTCCAATGTAGGAAGATAATCAGTTTCATTCTGCTTTAAAAAATGGTGGCAGGATTTAGGCTGATTGTAAAATTGTCTGTATAGCAGTGTATCTTTGAGGGAGAATTTTACTCTTGATCCTGAATACCATTTCCAGCACTGTGAAAAGAGATAATCAAACTCAATGATAAAAATCAATCAGAATCTTACCAAGGTTTATTTCTTCCCATGTCTTCGGAGAATGAGCCTCTCTGAGTACCCAAAGAAAAAAAAGACAGTGATGTTTAGACGGTACTTGTGGCCTGATGTGCTAAAGGTGTTCCTGGATGTTCTAATGGTTTATATCTCCATCACACACCCTGAAACTTGTAAAAATGTGATTTTTGGTTTTATAAATGCCACAGCGCTCTGCAGAATGAGGGGATAAGTTCAGGTCTTCCTCTGAAAAAAGTTAAGCACACTCTCCCCACAAGGGAGAGTTAATGGCAAGTGTTCAGTGATAAGTGTGGAGTTCAAATTAAGGAATATTATTGCAGCTACAAACTACCAATTTGTGAACATGATCAGAAAAAGGTAGAAACCAAATACGTGGTGGCTCTTTGTTTGTTTTGTCTTTAGAAATGAAGTCTCTCAGACAAGTGTTCTATTCTTTCCTACATAGCTGCTCATAATCTGGGATCAATTTTGACTGATTTTGATTAAATCATCATTTTTGGGCGAAAACACTGGTAGCTTTTACTTAGTCATTCTTTTAATATGTATTTATTAGTCATCAGATCATTGTAGGTTTGTTTTTAATAACCTCAATAAAGGGATCTTATTTCTAAGATCTATATAAAGTGATTTTATCCTATTACAGCATTATAGGTGGTAAAAAGAAAATCATTAAATTAAACACCATGGTATTTAAATATGGTGACTATTAATCTTGGGAAACAAAAGTTGCTTATTATTAGCATTGATCTTGGAAGAAATTACTGTCTTTTCATAATGGACCGAACATTAGGGTTCTCTAAAACCTAGTGACAGCTTTTGCTTTTTGCTTTTTCAGAGTGGAGGTGGAGAGGACGCTTGGAATTGAACTCAGGACCTTGGGAATGCTAAGCAAGTACTCTACCACTGAGGTACTTCCACAATCCCTAGAGACTACTTTACTTCAAGGATAGCCTCCTAATTCCTCTAAATTCCTCAGACTCTTATTCTCTAATCAAATGAAAAGTCAAGTGGGGAAAAATGTAATATCCAATTTAATTGATTTACTGAAAGACACTCAAGAACAGAATAAATAATAATATATGAGAATATAGGCAAAAACATATGTGTGTACAGAGGAAATTGCCCAAGTGGCCTGGGAGATTGTTCCCTGAAAGGTAACACACAAGTGTGTCCACATTTCCCTCAAGTCATCAGCAGTGAAGTAAAGGATTTGTTCACTTGACCAAATGCTCTGTTGGTTGATGTCATTCCTAGTAAATATTTTAGAGAGCGGGGTCACACAATATGTCTCAAATGGCAGTCCAAAGTGGTGGTATTGGTTTATAGCTTAGAAGGTGTATTATCTTAGTTTTCACATATTAATTTTGAAGGGAAAAATCCCAGACACCAACTATCTCATTTACATTTTGGAGCACAGCCATCCAGTCGTCAGAGTGACCATCAGCCAGTCACCTGGCTCAGTTACAGTTTATATAACAAGAGAAAGCTTAAAATGGAGTTAGCACTGTCAAAACATAGTCACTTTAGACATAATTAAACTATCTATTTACTTAGATTCATGATAATGTTAACATGCTGCCTTAGTTGTTTTTCTCTTATTGCTGGGACAAAACACCTAACATCCAAAATGAAGGAAGGAAAGGTTTTTTTAGGTCACAGTTTGCAGCAAAAGCAACAAAATGCAACACAAGCAAAAAGAGGGGAGTTCAAGGATACTCTTTCTGTTCCTTATGTTGTATGTAGGCCATAGTCCCTCTAGGGTGAGTGTAGCACTTACATTCATAATACTGGCATTTTGGACCAAAAATTAATCACAAATTCTAGAAACTTGCTCCCATGACTTTTAGTGGGAGATTTTAGTGGGACATCTAGACTCAAACCATAACATTCTGTCGCTAGCCCCCACAAAGATTCAAGCACATTCTTTATGCAAAAGACATGTAGTCCATTTCCAATAGTTGCCAAAATCCTAAGTTTCAGCACCACTGAAAGACCCAAGTCTAAAGTTTCCTCTGAGATTTAAGGCAAACTCTTAGCTGTGAATCCCTGTACAAATGAAAAGAAAGTCAAAAACTCATAACATTCAATGGCACAAGATAGAAATTTCCATTCCAAAAATTACAAAGAGGGGGATACAAGGCATTGGGACCAACATAAGCTCAAAATTCAGCAGGGTAAACATTAAGTCCTGCAGTTCCACATGGAACATCTGAAGCAATCTGTGGTAAATTGTGAGTGCCAAAAGGCTTGCATGATTCTACCCCTATGGCATTATAGGTGGTTGTAAATCTAAGCGCTTCTCTCTTAGGCTCACTCTGCTCAATCTTTGCAGCTTTCCTTACATGATCCACATTCTTGGCCTTTTCAAACTTCTAGGGTTTCCACTGAACCTTTGGCTTCCCTCTCACAGTTTCATGCATTGCCCTCTGAAGGGCACACTGCCTGGTCTCCTAGGTCTTCTGAAGTTGGAGTTCAAGCCTTTTAACCTCATAACTGTAGCATTCTGCATGCACCTAAAACTAGTGCCATATGTATTATGTCAAGGTCTGTCACCACCTGGAGCAGTAGCCAGGCTTTCCTCTGTCTTGGCTGTAGGGGTTCAGTGCTTGAATTGCTGGGCACTCTGAACCTGATTCTGAGGAACATATTCTTTGGGCCATTGCCATTCTGGAACCTAGTGTGCCTGCCACCATTTTGGAACCTGGTGTGGCCACTGCCACCATTCTGGAACAAAATGTAGCTGCTGCCATTCTGGAACATGGTGCTCTGCAGCTTACTCCTTTCACTTTTGTAGTTTTGAGGCTGCAAAGGGTGGAAATTTGCTGCTTCTTGTGATGCCCTCAGGCTGACTTTTGTGTTCTTCTATTTATTCTCAAAATAGAGGTCTCCTTGGCTCTACATTTGCAGTCCACAGCTTTACTGAAGCTTCTTTTCTGGCCAAAGTCACAGTGTTTTAAGTCATCTTTCTGGGATCTTTGCTCTTGATTTTCAACATAGATCTGTCTAAAGGCCTCCAACAATAACTATGACACCACCTCTGCATTTGAATGCCTTGAAATTTCTGTCAGATTAATTTGTCCACCTTCCTTAATGTTATTCAGGAAAAGACTCTGTACAGGAGGAAAATGCAGACAAACTTTCTGCCAAGCCATAGTATACATGATTGGACTCTAGAAGCCAGTGCAGTCCTTCTTCCCATCAGAAACCTCCCCTGCCTGATCCTTGATAGTTTTCTGGTCTTCTGAGCTTTGAGCAGAATCTTCCATACAGAACAGCCTAAGGAATTCCAGTGCTATTCTTTCAGGTAACGTCTTTGAATTTTTCCAAACTATTCCCAGGAGCCATTGCTAAAAGCTCTTGACTCACACGGTCAGATATAATCACAGCAATGACCTCACTTCTCTGGTATCAAATTCTGTCTTGGTTATTTCTCTCTTGTTGCTTTTACAAAATACCAAAATGAAGGAAGGAAAGATTTATTCAGCTAATAGGTTGTGGAGGTTTCATGATATAATCAGCTGACTTCAAGGCAGGGTGGCATGGCACAAGGGCAACTATTCATGGCAGTGAAAAACAAGAAAAATAATAAGAATCGAAGAGGAGAAATGTGAAGAAACTCTTTCTATACCTTATACTGTATATAGGCCACTTCCATGCTAGGGTGAGTGTAGCATTTACACCCATATCCCAGCATTGGACAATAAATTAATCACAAATTCTAGAAGCCTATCCCCACGACTCCATGAGATTTTTGGGGGATATTCAGATTCAAAGCACAACACATGGCAAAATGGAAGAGATATAGTACAAAACATAGAATAGTGAGGCTTCAAATTCTTCATGATAGATGTTCAGAAAACTGTATTAATTCTTGTTTTTCTGGATCATCTGGTGATCCATGGATGAATGGGAGCTGATGGAACTGAATGTCTTAACAAGCTCCCTTTGTTATCCCCAGAGTTACTTTAGTAATTTTACCCAACTTTTTATTGCCTTAAAATCCTTGTCAAGGATAAAGACGACTTCCTACACTTTTAAGAAGTCATTTTTAAAAATTCTACTGATTTTCACTATGATCATATTAACTTTGTCCTATTCAAATGCAGATATAATATGATGCAAGTAGAATTTATTACTCTAATTTTTGGGGCAGACCTCTCCTTAGTGAAGTGCTTCTTCACTAAGTAGGTTTACCAGTGATGGGTATGTGTCTTCTGGTGACGTCAGAGGAAAGGAGGGGTGGCCATGTGGGAGACAAGATGGAGAAAGTGTTGTGCTCTTGACAAGGACTGAGGAGAAAAGAAGAGAGGACGGCAGGTGTGAGGGAAGAGAGACAAGGCACACTGCAAATCAAAAGAAGCAGGCGAGGAACTTCTAGTGATGAACGGTAAAACTTGAGGCACAAGACGACGTAAGTATATACATTATACTCAGCAGTACGCCTGCTGCCCCGCAAATTGTTCAGTCATCTGTAAAATCTATTATGTTTATTAATACTTTGGTTCCATTTTTGAGTAATACAGTAAGGGAGCTGTTTTATGCCCAAGTTGACATGAGGCAGCAACTCATGTTGACCCAGATATAAACAAGAAGCAAGAGTGCAATAAATGGGAAAAAGTATGAGACCATAAATGGTCCCAAAATTATCCTACGGTCATGGACAGCTTTGGACTTTCATAGAAAATGGAAATATTATGTTCACCACAGGTTTATCTAGATTATCAAGGGTTAAATGTATGGCATGTGACTTACGTCAATTTGCAAAAACATCAAAGAGAGTTTACATTTTTGCAAGTGCCTGCTTATTAACATCTATCCAGGTTCAGAACACTATACACCGAAATATGGCAACTTGGCATAAGTATAAAGGTCACTCTCTGACTTTCTCCTGCATTTCTCTTTTGAGGTCAGGAAAATCATTCTTCTTCTCTTCTCTGCATACCTTCATGTTAGAGGTGTTCTGCTCTTCATGTGGAGGAAAATGATGAAGACAAAAAAGACACCAACAAGAATCTTAACAGGTATTTCTACCCCTCACATCAGTTATTACATTAAACATACCTTTTTGTCTACTGTTGCATATGAGTGTCCATTCTTCATTGAACTTAAACATAAAAATACAGTTTTTCTCTTGACCTTTAGCACTGCATTTGCAGTCTCCCATGTCACATATACTTTTGGTTAAATAAATACATCATGCTTGTTGATGTCGTTGTCATAGGAATGTTAGCCATGGACCTTGAAACAGCTGAAGAAAGGATAATACTTTTTATCCCTTACACATCTAATGAAATACCCTAGTTTAAATATTTCACTTTACAACAGTTAATACAGTTAAATATTTCACTTTACAACAGTTAATACAGTTTACAACAGCATTATCTTTGTTTATCTGCACAAATTTAGCCTTGACTTCTTCAGTAAAATAGATCCTGTTGGATCTATTATTCTCATCTATAAGGTCTTCAAAACAGTACCTTAACAGAGGTCACATGACACAATATTCTGGAAGTGTAACAATTTGCCATTCTTTTTGGAATGGTTCTCTTCACATAAGTTTTTAAAAGTTGTAATTCAGTTTTGTTCTTTCTACTTCAACTATGAAGTTTCTGCTGGGCATGTCAGTATGCACCTGTAATCCCAGCACTCTCGAAAGCTGAGGCAGGAAGATAATAAGTTTGAGCCCAACCTGGGCTAGTTAGCAATTTAGTGAGATATCGTGTCTCACAGTTTCAAAATAATGGACAAAAAAATCACAAGACTGACTCAACAGACACATACTCCAACCATTTGACAAACTCCAACCATTCATGATTAAAACATTGACGAAAATAAGTATAACGAGACCTTATTTTAAATTGTTAAAAGTCACTTATGACAAACCTACTGCCAACAGCATACTAAATGGAGAAGATTTGAAAGATTTTCTTCTAAAACTGAGACTAAGACAAGGATGCTAATATCACTATTGCTGTTCAACATAATATTTGAAACATTAGCAAGAGCAATGAGGCAAGGAAAAGTACAAGAGGTGTGTAGGAACGAAGAAGTCAAATTACCATTATTTGCAGATGAAAATGTCCTCTGTATAGAAGATGGCAAATATCTATCAACAGACTCTTAGAATTAAAAACCAAATTCAGCAATGTAGCAGTGCACAAAATCAGCATACAAAAATCAATGACACTTATGTAATCAGTAATGAGTCCACTGAGAAAGAAATTAGGAAAAAATAGCATTCACAATGGCATCAAGAAAAATTAAACATGTCTGAACAAGTCTGATTAAAGACCTCTACAATGAAAACGACAGTACTCTGAAAAGGGAGAGTGAAGAGGCTATCAGAAAATGTGAAGATATCCTTTGTTCTTGGATAGATAGAACCAATACATTCAAAAAGACTATATTTCCAAAATTACTATACAGATTTAATGCCATCTTAGTAAAACTTTTTTCAGAAAAGGAGAAAATAATGCTAAAATTCATATGGAACATGAGAGACTTAGAAAAACAAAGAGCAAAATAGGAGTCATCATATTCCATGATTTGAAGTTGTATTACAAAGTTATAGTGATAAAAACAGGCTGGCACTTGCCCTGAAAGAAACATGAGAATCATTAGAACAGAATTGAAGTATAGAAACAATACTAAGCACATTCAATTATTTGATCTTTATCAAAGGGGACAAAAATATACAATGGGGAAAAGATGGCCTTTTTAATAAATGGTACTGAGAAAACCAATTACCACACATGGAAGACAGAATCTAGGCCCTTATCTCTCCCATGTACTAAAATCAAAATAGATAAAGACTTAAATTTTAAAACAGAAAAACTTAACCTGCTGGAACATAAAAGAGGCAAAACTTTTGAAGTCACATGGATTGGCAAAGGATTTTTGAACAGAACCTCAGCAGCACAAATAATAGAACTAATGATCAATATATGGGTTTATATCAAATTAAAAAGCTTCTTCATATCAGAAGAAATAACTAACACTAAAAAGACAACCAACAAAACAAAGAAAATATTTGGCACCTAAAGAACCAGAAAGGACTCAGAATAGCAAAAGAAATTCTGGGCAGCAAGAACAAAGCAGTAAGCATCACAGCCCTAGCAAAAAGCAGATTATGTTGATCAGTGGAACAGACTTGAGGATGCAGAAACATCTCCAGCACCTTAAGGCATTAGATCTTCAAAAAGGTGCAAAAATATATGCTTGTAAAAGACAGAGTTTCTAAAAATAGTGTTGGGAAAAGTGGTTATCCACATGCATACAAATGGATCTAGAACTGTATTTCTCGCTCTGTATGAAAATCAAAATGGATCAAAGACTAGATTTAAAAAAATATGGAGTCTGCTGAGATATAAAATAGGAAAATTTAGGCATAAGCACTGACTTCTGAACAATAAGCTGTTCCTTAAGAAATATACTAATAATCAACAAATGGTATTATATCATATTTCAAAACTTCTGTGCAGCAAGGAAAGCAACCAAGAAAGTGAAGAGATAGCCGACAGAAATTTTTCCAAGGGCTGGGGATTTAGCTCAGCGGCAGAAGTGCCTGCCTGGAAGGTATGAGGTCAGGAGTTTGATCCCCGGTACTGAAAAAAAGTCTTTCTTTTCCAGCTACATCTCAGATAAAGGACTAATACTTAGAATACTAACATCTAGAAGGAACTTAAAAAATGAGACCCACCAAACTAAAGAAAAAATAGTTAAAATTAGGAGACACTTATACTTTTTTGTATAAGTGGTTAATAGGTACATGACAAAGTGTTTGGCATTGTCAACTAGACAGATGCAAATCAAAACAACACTGACAGAATGACTCTAGAAAGAAAGATTATAATAAAGAACTTAAAAAAGAACAAATGCTGGCTAGGCTGTGGGGAAATGACCTTTCTATATTGTCAGTGAGAAGGTAAACTAGTGCGCTCATGTGGAAATCAGTGTAACGATTTCTCAGAAAACTAAAATTAAGGATTCCATTTGACTCAACTATCTCTTCTGGGTGTCTTTCTGAAAAAAAAAAAAAAAAGAAGCCATCATATTACAGTGATACATGCACACCCATGTTTATGGCAGCACTACCCAAAACAGCTTAATCTGGGAATCAGTTTACGTGCCCAGCAATAGATAAATGGACAAAGGGAATGTGGTATATATACATAGTGGAGTATACTCTGCCATACAGAGATTACATTTGAGTCATTTGCAGGAAAATAGATGCATCTTGAGGCCATCATGATAAGTGAAATAAATCAGACAAAAAGGCTAAATACCATGTGGTTTCTCTTATATAAGAAAGACAAAGTTAAATAATTTAAAGAGAATAAAACGCAGATGATAGAAAATAGGGAGACCATGTTTGTGGAGATGGGAAAAAGACCCAGGATGAAGGGAGATGGGGGGAGAGGGAAGGGAAAAGGAAGCGAAGAAGATTGAGATGTGACAGGTATACGCACCTACAATGGCTGCTTTATTATGCACTGAAAACACATACTGATAAAAAAGAGAAGCGGTAAAGTTGTATTGTTATTTAGAAATTTAATTTCCAGAAAATATTAGTCCATGCATTTAGTGACATTGCTGTCTTTAATCTTGATCATGTTGGACCTGTTTCTCCAACTTAGACTTCCCTACTGAGTTGTACTTCAGATCCGAGGTTTCTTCAGTTCCCAAAGTTGAAAGTGGGGAGAGGAGGAATCTCACAGTCATTCCACCCTTTATTGCTTGAGATTGTTTATAATCACTTCTCAGGTTGATCAGCTACACTTAAGTGTGGTGGAGGAGCTGAGTCCGGCTGTCATTGGTCAAAAGGAGCACAAGACACTCCGGTGTTCGAGGACAGCCTGGAAGTTCACTGTCCCAGAGAGCAAATTCCCTTTCCTAATCCTGTGCCAGAAATGGGGTCAGCCTCGGCTCACCCTTCAGACCTTTGCTCCAGTGTTGGTAGTTGCTTTTGAAAAAAGAAAGGTGCACGACTGTGAAAAGAAACATGATATAGGTGTTACATAGTTCTTATTGTCTTCACAATATTAAATACGTAACATAATAATAGGAAAAAGAGATGCAGGACAGTATTATACTTCTCAAAGAAAGGTAATAAACTAGGAAGTGGGAAAATGATGCCATATAAGCCAGGGGAGACTGATTTTTTCAAGTTGAAACTATTTATGCACTGCAAACATTAGAACAACTTTTTAAAAAGCTTAAACGCGCCAAGCCACTTAGAGTGTGCTCCAATGACTACTTCCTCGGTTTGTGATGAGTTCAGTGGGCTTCTGGGAGTCATCTTGCTTATCTCGAGGAGTGATGGATTTGCAGTCAATGAGCTGGGCTCTGTGAGGCGCTGCTGTCTGTGGTGAGACCAATGAGATGCAATATAATCTAGTTGACAGCAGGTGGCAGTGTTGGGAACGCTGAGTCAGTTTACCGTAAAACTGCCAGAGATGCTAAGAATTTAGTAAATAAATTGCGGTTTGTTCTACTTTTCTTCCAAATAATGACATAATTTTAAAAATATAGTATGAATTTTATCATTACTATAAGAGATAAGTATTCATAGTATTTCAAGGGAGCACAGGGAATTTTCTAGGTTGAAAATAAATTCTTATATATGCTAATTAAATTGATCAAATTCTGCTCTTTGCAATCTGTATTGCTCTCAGAGTATCAGGAAAAGTTAATTTTCACTTATTTGCTAAGTGTTTTGATTTTTCTTTACAACTGGGTCCATAAAATGGTTGGCGTTGAAATTCTCTAGCGCTCAGACCCCGTGGGCACTATGGAGATTTAATCTGCATAATCTCATGTTCTTCTGAGAGCAATAGCTTCCTTCCTTCTTCTATTTTTTATGTCCTAATTTTGCTTGTAGACTACAAGATGCAATCTAACTTAGTACAAGAGCTGTTTTATTGGTTTTTCAACTTAGGATCTAACACATTTACGTATGTATGTATGTATGTATGTATGTATGTATGTATTTATTATGGACTCCACAAGTGTTATGTTATTGACAGTAGTACACTGAGATAAGAATTTTTTTAAAATGTTAAAGCAGTATTATTTACTAAAGGAGAGTTTAATAAGTGACTGAGCACTGCAATAAATATTTCTAATCTGTTTGTTTGTTCCTCATAACAATTCTGTTTTGCAGATATGGAAATGAGCTAAAGCAGGAAACTTGGCCATGATTCAGGATGCATATCTTATCTTCATCCTGTAAGATGGGTAGACAGCTTTGATTTGAGCTGTGGCTGAAATTACCAGACTTGGTATATCAGGTTTTCTTAATGATAGCTGGCATTTCTTTGGGTTTTGTTTTGGGAGGGCTGAGGGTCTCACTCTGCCGTGTACAGGCTGGCCTTGAACTATGTAGCCCATGCCAGCCTCGAACCTGTAGCAATCCTCCTGCCTCAGCATTTCAAGTGCTGAATTACAGATGTGTGCCACCATGCCCAGCTCATTTCTTTGGTTCTTAAAACTTTGGGCCTTTTGCCAAGTATTTTTCACTTACTAACTTATCTTTACAGCAATGCAAACAGATAGATAGCTTGTTACTGTTTTGGAGGCCAAAGATCCAGACAAAGAAATATTTGGTGGCTAAAATCCAAGAGGTCCTAGAAGGGGCCAGCCAGAATTTAAACTCCAGTCTTGTTAGAGGCTCTGTCTCTGATGATTTATTATTTAGCCTCTGATTTAAAATTAGGTTTTAAAATTAGAATTTTAAATCAGTATGTGATGTAAAGATAGCTTAATATTCTGTTTCCCATTTTGAATAATTTTCTTTGTTTGCTTACTCAGTTATTTTATGTAACTGTACTTCATTTTTTAGTTTTATGAAATTGTCTTATCATCATTTTTATATTTTTTTATATAACAGTCCAAAGACTGTCGTGGGAATTTATCATGTGCCACGTTTAACTAAAGAGTGAAATATAAAAATAATATTATATACATCTAGTTAAGGTTTGTTGTGCTTGTTGTTTGTTTTATTGCCATAGGTGGAATACACAGCCTAATACAACCTTGGCCTAATACAAGTACTCTACCACCCAGCTATATCAACAACCCAACATCCAGTTTTGACAGAGGCTCACAAAAATTCAGTTGAGGAAATATAATATTTACAACAGGTGATACTGGAACAATTGGATAATCTTGAAAGATGAAACTCAACCTAAATTTCCTAGTATATTAAACAATTAACTCAAAGCAGATTATCCCCTTAACCATAAAATGTAATACTGTAAAATGTAAGAAAAGAATAAAATCATATCTAAGGGATTTAGGGATAGGTGAAGAGTACTTGAATGACATCTAAAGTATGATACATAAGTTTTTGATTAATTAAACACTCTCAAAATAAAACACCTTGCTCTGTGAAAAGCCCTATTCAGAGAATGAAAAAATAAGATACACAGTGGTAGATAACATTTTCAGACTTCATAGTTTCCAAAGGAATTGTATGTGGAACATATAAAAAGCTCTCAAAAGTTAACAGTTAAAAATGGGCAAAAGTGTAGATGTAGATGGCAAATTAACATGTATGAAATGTGCTTGAAATATTTTAATTCATAAATTTTTAAAAGTTTATTACATTAAAGGACACATTGCCATTAATCCTTCTTAAAACGCTTCCCCTCACTTTGAGCATACTTAGTGCATCGTTCTTGCCACTTTCTGAGGCAGTTCTTGAAGTCCTCTTTCGTGAATGTTTCTATGAGATGTGAATAAAAAATACGGTGAATGCTGCTACTGACTAGCTACCTACTGAAAGGGCAGGCTTGTCAGAGTATTATGGTGCGTTGTCATTTCCTTATTCACCAGATCTGGCACCGTGAAACTTCTGGCTCTTTCCCAAGGTCAACATGACCGTGAAGGGCAAATGTTTTGAGTTTATTCAAGACGTGGAGTGTAATTAAAGGAAAAAGTACTTCCAGAACTGCTTCAGAAAATGACAGAGAAGAATACAGTAAGTGTATTAAAAGTGATGGAGAGTATATTAAGGAGGATTAAGAGTGAAGTGCCTTTTAATGTAATAAATTTAAAAAAATTAAACATTGTATTTCTTGACCACACTTCATATTTTACACATTCAGGTGGTATTCAGAATCATTAGCCTTTAGGGAAATACACATCAAATCACAACAAGATAGCATCAAATACCTATCAGAATGGCTAAAATAAAACAGTGCTAACATGAAATGTTGGTGACAGTGTCCAAAAATCTGAATCTCTCCTACACTGCTGATGGGAATTCAAAACAGTGAAGCCACTTTAAAAAGAGTTTCATTTTCTTCACGGGAATCTATGTACTATTTTTGCACTATCTTGCAAATCTCTAATGATTTCAAATAAAAAAACTAAAGAATTCACATAGGCATAATAAGATTGGAATGGGTAGTTACTGTATTCATCATAATGTTGGAACGATAACAAATGTTATTGATAATAATACAGGTATATTGGTAAATAATATTAAGTGTGATAAGTTGGATATAGATATAATAGACATTATGTTTTTAAAAAATTTTATTCTCTAGTTGCTTCAGATTAAAATATCTAACACATGACAAGTTCACATTCTTTGTGAAATGTTAACCATGCAACAGCAAAATGTTTTATTTGAAAATTTCAGAGGCCACCAGGTGGCAGGAGAGGTTTGATTTTTTTTTTCCCCTGTCTGAGGGGTTTCTTTGAAAAGCTGGCAGAGTGGCAAAGTAACGGAATAACTGAGTTCTGCTCTTAGCAAATAAAAAAATTGCAATGATACACATTATTAGTGATCGACAAGATTTAAACTGCAAACTCCACCATTAAAAATTCAGTGTTGATGTCAGTTAAATAAAACACAATAAATAACACCCACTGAGAGACCACATGCCTTGTGAAACTTTGTAAAAATAAATCTTGGGCTAGCAATCAAGATAAAAATGAATCATTTCAGAAAAACATGTTATACATTGAGCTCTGTAATGGTATTTGGGATTTTTCTGGCTCATAGTCTTAATGGATTTCAGAAACCCTAGGCCATCCCTGTATTTCTCTATACCGTCCCACTAATAATTACACAGATTGCAGCTATTCATCAATACTTACCTGGGAAAATGTCTTTATTTTTAGCTTCAAAGATGAACGCAAAGCAGTACATGAGGCAGAGAAACTAAATTCTGCAATTTTTGTGGTATCATATTTCAAAATACTCAATGTCTTAAGAGAACTTGATAAAGCTGAGAGAAAATCACCCAACCTTCCATGCAAGTTGCTTGCCAGGAGCATGTGGAGACATTGACTTGAACATTAAGGTTCAAGATACCCTATGTTTTGGTCTCCCACAGCTTAACCTCATTAATGCATTTCATTTTAAATATACACTTTCAACACAAGCATATTCCTGGAGTATTTATTCGCATCTGCTTTGTTCTTTTGTATTTTCCTAAGAGTAGCCAGAATATAACAGTGGATAGCAGGTCTGGGACTACTTATGCAGGACAGAGACATTCAACATGTCTGCGGAATATTTATAACAGTGTTTTAAAGCCAAATCAAATCTCTGTGTGAATCGTTACCTGTATAACTATATAGTAACTAAATTGTCCAATTTTTAGTTGGCATTATAGGATGTCATCTAAATCCTACAGAGACTAGACAATGAGGGAAGAGTGTATCGTCCATAGTGAGGCGAATGTGATGAGGCTGGAATGGAAATACATGATGACATTGTTGTGTGGTTTCAGTGTGATAGCGATATAGAAAGCTTACCCACCCGGGAACTTTATTTTGAGGTTGAAAAGTTTCTTTGAAGAAAAATTTTCTAGAGACGCTGAAGGTTATAAAAAGATGTCAGTAATTATTAGTGATTATTAAATATCCCATGAGATATAGATCCTTTTCATGTACATAGAGTGACATATTTTATTGTCCTCTGTTTTGCTCCAGAAACGTGTTTCTAAGGCTCTTGGAGACTTGTCTCAGTATATTTTCATTCCTTCTCACCCTACTGACTTCTATTCTCACTTTTCAACCCTCACATTCTTCTGTTTGCTTTTTGTTTATAAATTTTCCAGATGAAAAGTCTATCTTTGATTGAGGTGAATCTTTTGGACGAGATATATAATAAAAATATTAAAACAGGCATTCAAAAGATTTGGCCTTGGGCTCAGAATATAGGTGCCACCTTTATGCAGATGAATGACTACTAAACTTTTCAGGGTTAAATGTCATTACATTTAAATAAAGCCTTGATCTTACCCAGATAATTGGAAGTTTCATTTTGTTTCTTGAAGTCGGTCTCTAGAATCTCCTGGCAACAATCCTTCAGTGCTTTCTTCTTCATACTTTTAGGGAAAGCCTCAGGGGAATAGATTATTGTTTATTGCAAGAGTTTGTTTGATTCATGTGCAAAGCATTGTACCCCTAACGCAGCACATTTGTGAGTAATTCCTTGGGCCATTGTACAGAAGAAGTTTCCCACTGCATCATAAAAAACAGGCCCTTTAGAATTAACTTCTCTGTGATTACTTATGCCCTAAAATAGTAATGGATAAGTCAGACCCTTCTCCTCCAAGCTTACTCACAGCAGAGATCTGATTACTATGACTTTTCTGACATGCAACCTGTCTTTGGATGCTCATATTGTTTCTTAAGTAGCATCACATTCATCCCCATCTTGGCTGTCACAGCAAAGCACAAGAGTTAATCACTCCATTATATACATATTATATATAATCCAGTATATATATTTTATATATATATATATATATATATATATATATATATATATTACTGAGAGTATTAAAACAGAAAGTTAATTGTGCTGGAGTAGACTGTCCTCAAATTTTTTAGTAGTGCTCTGCCTCATATATTAAATATGCCCTGTTTACTTTATAAGGAGACAGTCTGCTACTAAATTCACAGCGGAATGGAGACCAGGCAAGATAGAGAAAAGATTTTAAATAGTTTTAATAACTAATATGTGGTTGACATTGTTCTGACACTATAAAAGGGATTTATCAACACATCTTTACAACCCTATGACACAAATTTATTTCTACATCAAAGGAACTGAAATTCAGTGGGCTGAGATGATTTGGATCATACAACTTGGAACAGATTAAACAAGATTTCAAGCCCTATGTTTTTTGTTTCTGGGCCCAGCCCTTTCCATTGTGAATTACTCTCTTTGAATTAGAGGGTGAGCTTAAGTAAAGCTTCCCTTCTAATCCAGAGATATAACTGCACTAAGAATCATCCCAAAAGTCATTACCTATTAGCCTTTTGTCTTTGCAAGTGTGAAGACCTTGATATTTTTGGATTCTATCTCCATTTGAAGGTCAAATAGTCTTAACATCAGGCAGATATGTTAGCTGTGAAGTTGTGTAAAACCCATGTCATTTCTCTATGTCTGTTTCCTTGTTTCTAGTCTACGTTATTAAATTTATATAATAATTTTTTTCTAGGTTAAGGAGAGAATTAGATGAGAAAATGTATCTAAAGTACTAAGTATAGTGCTTGTCATCAAAGTAACTTTTTTTTTTTTTTTTTTTTTTTTTTTTTTTTTTTACCGGTACCAGGTATCGAATTCATGACTGCCTGCTTGCAAGGCAGGTGCTTATGCCACTGAGCTAAATCCCCAGGCCCCATCAAAGTAACTTACTGCCTCACAATATATTATTACTCAGATACTATTTGTTTTTAAATCAGTTATTGACAACTGGCATCTGGGTCTATATGATCTAGAGCTATATTAATAAAAATTTTTGTCAGCAGATCAAAAGCACTGGCCTCATTTGAAGCTAGCAAGTGATGCAGAGTACCAATCATTGATTCCACCCCTGAAGTACTGAACTACCTGAACTCTCATGATAATAAGATGCTCAAACAACTTTTGTATGTATATGAGAGTTTGAGAAGTGCTTAAATATCAGGGTATTTTCTTTTTATTCACCTCTGTGACATACAAGTCATTTTGTATCCACAATACCATCTATCTATGTCTCAACACATACATGACATATGTGTGTACACCTGTATGTACATGTGCAAAAATGCATATATGCATACATGTGTAATATATGAAGTGTTTGAGACCAAATGTGTTTCGGTTATATTTCATATATACCTTACACACATACAATTAAGGTAATTTTATACAATGCTAAAATAATTTTGTCCATGACACAAAGTTCATGGACATTAAACCATCAGAAAACACAGACTTTACTGTCTTACCACCTTTGTGGACAATCTGTGTGGTTGTTTGCAACAACTACCACTATTCCCTATGGGTTTAGATGCTACTTAAAACCACGTTCTTATGCTTATTCACATGGGAAGACTGAACAGTAAAAGCATGAGGCATCCTCGATGCCGTGATGCCATCACATGTACAGGGCAAGTGAGGAGCTTTGTCACCAGAATCCCTGTGTCAGCTCTCAAGCAGCAGCAACAAACAGAAGCCGCTAGATCTTCTCCTCCATGCTCTGTTGACTGGAAAATGAGTTTGTGTGTATTTTACTTTTCTAGATGAGAAAGAACACCAGAGGCTGAACCAAGAAGCAGATGAGGAGATGTTTTGCTGGATGGCTTTTTAAAATACTATTTCCAAAGTCACTTCCCTCATTAACAGTAGCTTGAGTCCAGTGTCTCTCTTTAACTTTATGGGCCGCACGATTTCTTGCTCTCCTGTGAATGCGCTTTGCTCTGGTCCTTCAATAAGGCTGTCACACATTTTCATCGTTTCTTCATTGGTACTTTTGCTGTTGTGTTAAGATTATCATTTTCAGTGTCACTATCATGATGATCACCTTGAATCAGAATCATGTTATTTGCTTCATCACTGATCAATGAATAAATTAGAACTTTATTAATGATGTTAAAAGTTCCTTCGATACCTACTTTTCCCAGCTAGCTGTACTTTGACGCTATCGCTTTTGCAGATCAAATATCATTTTTCCTTACTTGATAAACGGAGTGCTTCCAAGTGACTTCCTTATTCATCATCACTGAACACGGTCACAGGTGAGAGGGGGTGCCAGTCTGGCACACCAGTGTCCTCAGTCTCTGTGTTCCAGCCTTGACAATGTTCTCGCAGCATCCTTTACTCTAAACCCATCTTGAAAAGCTTCCATGCACAAACCTTTGCTGTTACCAGCATTCAGTTCAAGGAAGCGTTTTCATGTTTAGTCTTCACTGACCTAAGGATATTTTGGTCACATGGTTGAATTAACAAGTCACATCTGATGAAAAATACATGGCATGAGTATTATTTTAGATGAGACTTTCAGGAGTGACAAAACCTTTAGTCATAATCCAGTCCAGTTTCCCTGCTGTGATGATAAGCCACTGGTATGAAATGTTTGGGAACTCAATAAGAAGAGATACTCCTGGAGATCCAGATCCTTTAGTTAGCCTAATAATAGACTAATAAGAAATTTACTCATTTAAACAGGATGAGTAGAGGGTATAGTTAGGGGTAGAGCATTTGCCTGGTATTCACAGTGCCCTAGGTTAAATCCTCAGCACTGCAAAACAAGCAAACAAACAAACAACCAAACCAGTGAGTTTATTCTGATGCATGCATAGGCAAGTGCTAGCACCGTTATTCTGTTCTTAGTTTTGCTATTTCTGTAGGGACTGTCTCATCAACTGTAATCAGTGTCTTTCTAGGAAAATGCCAAACAGTGCTGTTTCATCAGTGTTATAGACTTGTTTTGGTGTTATTGCTTATATCTACATGTCCCTCAAAAGCCTTATATACTCATAAGTTAGACTTTTGAGAGGTGGCTGGATCATGGGTGTCTGATACTGGATCTTGGGTGTGTGATACCAAATTAGTTCACTGACTTATATAGTACAGTCCTGGGTGTCGATGATGAACTTACTGAAGAGAGAAGGCTTATCTTGGATGTGGGTGGTATCAACCAATAGGCTTACATCTTGGGTAGAATAAAAGAGAAAGAAGAGAGAAGTTTCTATATTTATTGTTTGCTATGCCATAAACTCTTTCCCCTCTGTCACGTTACTCTGGTTTGGAGCCAGCCAACTATTTGAAACCTCTACGAACTGTAAGTCAAGATAAGCCTTTTCTTCTTTTTGCTATGGGTATCAAATATCTTGTCCCAGAAAGAAACTAAGATATTTGTCATCATATTTTCTTTGTGTTTTTTTTTTTTTCAGTACCAGGAATCAAACTCAGGACCTTGTGCTACCAGGAAGGCACTGTACCATTGATATCCTTGGCCCTGTCATCAGGTTTTCATCAACAATGATCTTGGCAAATTCATCAATGAATTTCTCTTTGCTTTGTGATCAGCAGATTCTGTATCACAACAAACCTTAATTTAATACCTTGTTTTTAAATAAATTTATACACCAGACTGTTGAGTTTGCACATTTTCATGTATTTTTCAATTTCCTGCAGTAGGTCTTTGCTTGTTTTACTATCAAGATGCTGTTAAGTGACACATACAGTAGTAATTCATTCTTTAATACAGAACCAAGATTTTTTGTTTTGTACTAAGGATTGAACTCATGACCTCCCACTTGTCAAGATGTTTGTTTTTCGCTTTACGCAGTTTTTCTATTTCTCATTAACTTTTGTTTCTCAGTTTCGACATAGAATTTCAACAGTTTATCTTTCTGTTCATCCAGGTCACATACAATGGGCATTTCAACACTATACTGTTCTGTGAGAAGCTTTATACTTATACTGCTTTACAGTTTCTTCAGTGGCTTGACTTTTTGTGTTATAGGTAAGTAGAAACGTTGCATTTTTTCTTATAACTATTTACCCATAGGGTTTTCCAAAAGGCTTTAAAATTTTTCAATCATACATATGAGAGAGCAAAGGACAAACAAAAGTAAGAGTAGTATATGCAGATCATGGCCTCATGTGGGGCATCTTTGATCACTAGGTTTGTACATCTGGCCTGCACCTGAGCCAATTTATTCCCCCTTGTGGGTATGCTTGGATGAGCAAATCTAGATGTGAGTACAAAATACAAGCTGCAGTGTCCATAAAAAACCTGTTATCATGTCTGTATTTTAGTTATGACCTTCTCCATAATGTCAGCTGTGGACTTTTCTACTTGCGGTATTACATTGGCACTCAAAAATTTGGATTTCAGATTTTCAGCTGCTCAATCTTCATATGCAAACACCGGCTATATATCCATACAAGCTTTGTGCCTGCCACTATAATAATTTAGGGTTTGATAGTAAGGAAGACAGTCTTTGCTCTTGCGGAATTTGAAATTGCTAGAAGGCAAGCACCACAAATAGAGATCCTCTCTGAGGGTGTAAGATTATACCAGGAACAGGGTGCAGAAGTGTTCACCAGGAAGGAAATAAACATGGCACCCTAAATTCTAAAATTGATCTAGCCAGTTTAGGATCAAGGCCAGTTAAGATTTAGCTTTATAACATCTAAATTATGTTTCAAAGGACTCTAGAGATCCTTCAAATTGGTTATCCTTTGAATGGGTGGAGTCAACAATTCTGGAACATCTTGTTCTAGGTTAAGGGAGCTTTGGTATGAGCTCAAGGGAACCTACAATTGTTTCATTAAAAGATTCAGTTTTCATTTTGCCTTTCTAGTCAGCACTAGGCTAACGGAATTAAGGACACTTAAATTAATTTGAGTATCATATTATATATATTTGTGGATAGTTTTGCTTTGACAAACTTGCAGAAGGTTTTCTTTTTCTACTCTAAGATATAATAAAGTTTAAAATGGAAGTGTTGCTCATAGACATGTGTGATTTTTGAGTGGACTGGTTTTCTGTTCTACAGTTCAAACTGTCTCCTTAAAAGTTTTGGTTTGGTTATTGTATTAGGAGGTCAGTTTATAATGAGTTCCATAAGGTTTTCCAAATGAGTAAGACTCTGTCTTATATTGTGCTGAAGCCTGACATTCTTCTTTTTTAAAAACTTTTAATACTGGAGGGATAATTTGCTAACCTAAGAGAAGTAACTTTTTCTCCATGGACTAAAAAAACTAGCAAAATTATCTTTGACTACAGGTTGATTTACTGACTGACTTGTATACTTGCATTTATTTTTAAGGAAATGAAGAGATTGTTATTTTCTATTTTAGACAGAATAAAACCAATTAAAATAAAATAGAATAAAGCCAATCAAAACAAAGCAGAGTAAGTGACACAGGATTTCAAAACAAGATAATATACCATACCTTTAGACATAGTAAAATGAAACAAAACAGAAACAGAATAGACCAAATAAAAAATCTTGTTTTGAAGTCCTATATTGCATTCATTGTATTTATTTTTGTTTTGTGTGAATAATAAGGGGTTCTTTCTCTTCATGGCTGTATTACATTTGTAGGAAAACATAAAGATTATTTTAAAGAGTGTTCTGAACATAAGCATTGTTTTCCAGTACCCAAGAATCATATACAGACCATACTATCGTACTGCCACTTAAAGAGTCCAGTTGTAATTTAAGTTAGTATTTAAATGTGCACTTATTTTCTTAGAATTTTGATATAGCTAACTTTGACATTTTGTCACCTTATTAAATGGTAATTCGTGTTGTAGCTGTGTAAAACTAAGTTGTTGCATCCTAGTTTGGACATCATTTTCCTATCTATAAAATTAGAGAAATAATAATAATACGTGCTTTGTAGGTTTGTTATGGAAAATAGTGGCTTAAGTTTTGAAAAATGAGAATAATATGTTTGGAATATAGTGACCATTATGTGTGTATTAAGAAAAAAATTGAGAGATAATATATAGAGAAATAAGCTTAATTTTTCTATACTTCTTTTAGATTAATTCTTTTAAAGTCAGGAAAAACAAAAACAAAGCACTGCCCTCTTAGCAGAAAAATCAGTGTTTTGTTTTTAAAAGTATTTTCTAGGCTTATTTGGAGTGTGCCATATTGGCTACCATTTCTGAAGGCTATAATTCTCTAGCAGAAGTGTCAGTTATTTTACTAATTTTTACCTTAAGAGTATAACAGAGAACGTGCAAGAAGGTTGGTATCTAAAAACACTATTTGAATTAATAAACATTTGATTCATTGTTTCTTGGTAGTTTGCCTGCAGCTGTCAGTATAGTCAACCTCTTCTTCAGACATCGTAGTTAGCTCTGATCCTTGTGACTAGTGCGAAGCAACTGCAGAGATACTGTGGGAGAGAATTCTGACAAAATTGGGAGTACCTGGGAGGACAGTGACTTCTAGAAACCTCTGTGAATTTCTCCATCCTCCAGCTAAGGATTTTTGAAATCAACTTTTAAACATGAAACAAAGAGATCTAGGTTTGTTGGCAAAGGCCTTATATCTCAATTCTTGCAAAGCTGAGGCAGGAGGACTGTAAAATTGGGATCATCCTGATCTACAGAGCAAGCTCAAGGCCAGCACAACTACATAGCAAGAATCTGGTTTTTTAAAAATTTCAAAACAAACAAACAATGAGTATATTATCTTTTTGTTTTATTGTCATGAAGAATCATATGAAAGACTTTGAGCAAAAGCCAATCAGCCATACAAAATACTTACAACAAATGTTCCAAATTTAAACCATTTTGTCCAAGAGTAGAATATTATCTTTTTAAAAATCCTCCTATGGAAATTCAATACACGAAAAACTTGTTTAGCAAATGCTTATTGAATAATCAGTGGGAAAAATAAAATAATCTCTTGTCTATAATCACATTCAAATCTTCAATAAATTGTTGACATATAATTATAAAATATTATCATTATTTTTAAAAAGCACTGACTAATGTTTTGAGTTCCTTCCTTTTTTTTTAATATACCAGGAAGTGACCTCAGGACCTTGTGCTTGCCAGGCAGGCACTTTTTTTTTTAAATTTTATTTAAGGAGAACAGAAAAAAAAGCAGGGAAAGGGTACAAGTTATACAGATTTACAGAAAAAAAATGAACAGTAGGAAATCACTAGTTAATGGATTACATATTGTCATCTTAGAAATAATTGTTCAAGTCACAAAATTAAAGCTTGTAAAGTGGACATTCCATCAATGATACTGCAAACAGTTCTGTTCATTGATCCAATAAAACTCAGTGATATCATTTTCTATCTTATACACTTAAATATACATGCAGTTTTATATAGTTTGGAGCACTTTCTTTTCCTCTCTTTTGTACCATGACTATTACACATTTTGGGTTTCATTGCTCCCACGGTTCTTATTACTTTTTTGGAAGAGAGTAAAACCAAATGTGACATAACAGAACAGAATCGGTCAAGTCAAAAGGGTGGACATAATAGATAATGTAAAAACATAATACAAGGTGATCAACAATGGTTACCATAATGCCTCCCGCTATCTCTAATAGAATTGTCTATATCATTAGTTATAATACAATTGAACAAAACAGTAAAGAATAAAACCGACAAAACCAAAACATTGGAGACATTGTAGGTCTTCAAAAGTAGATAAAAGTCAACACGAATGGGCGTCATAATGAATCTCATTATCTTTACAGCTGATGCCTAAACTTTTGAACCTGATACTATCCAGCAAAACAGAATAGGGGAACATCAGTTGAAAACCAGATGGTGAGAGTAATACAGGGCTTTAAATCAAGGTAATGAAAAGTCAAAGTGGGTTACTATAATATATCCTACTATTTTTTTTCCTTTAATTAAAAGGATAAAGATAAAAAAGTAAATAATGGAGTGGAGATTGAGATAAAAGAGGGCATAACAACGAAACAGCGCGGATCAAAACATAACCATTTAAGCAGAATAGTGTTTCACCACCAGATAATCCTAACCTAAAAGTAGTTACCATATTGTCTCTTTCTTTGAAATCCTTGAGTACAACTTCGTATACTGTAGCATTAAGTATATCAAAACAATGTAAAACCATTCAAGAGAATGACAGCATTACAGAGTATTTAGAATCGACTAACAGAAAATGAACAATGGTTTCTGTATAATCTCCTTGTCTTTAAAAGGTTTTTGCTTATACTATCGTACATAATAAAATCCAATAAGATACAGCCTATTTAGACCATTGGAGACAGAAGGACAAAAGCTAGATGAGACTTCAAAACAAGATGATACTAAATTAGTATTACCTATTAAGATGTCATTTTCTCCTAAATAGCTGTTCCTATCATCCAATCTTCTCTGCCTCATTTCTGTTGAGCTCTTTTTCTGTCAGTAGCTGTCAGTTTGTCTTCTTCATTTTGTTCTCTGCTCCATTCGTTGTGGCCTCTCTGCCATTATTTCTTGATTCTTTGTATTTTTCTTTTTTTAGAATATCCTGCAATACTCTCTGTAGAGTTGAATTGGTGGTTGCAAATTCCCCCAGTTCCTCTTTATCCTGGAAGCACCTTGTTTTTCCATCAATTTCCAGGGACAGTTGTGCAGGATATCTCAATCTTGGCTGGAGATTATTATCTTTCAAAGCTTGAATTATTTCCCCCCACTCTCTTCGTGATTTGATGGTTTGTGCAGAGAAATCTGCTGTAATTCTGATGGGTGTTCCCTTGTAAGTGGTCTGTTTCTTGTCTCTGACAGCTTTTAATATTCTGTTCTTGTATTGAATTTCTGGAATTTTTATTATTATATGCCTGGGTGTTGCTCTGTTTGGGTTGTAGGTAGCTGGGGTCCTGTATGCCTCATACATCTGAGTATCTTTACCTTTTGCTAAATTAGGAAAATTCTCCTGGATTATTTCTGTGAGTAGCTTTTGTAGTTCACTTGTTTGTGTCCCTACTTCTTCTTTTATGTTCTTAATCCTTAAGTTATGGATCCTCTTATCATCTTCTTGTCTTTGTATTATTGCTGTTTGTTTCTTTGTTATTTTTAAGAAGCTTTTCATTTCATTCTCCCATATTACAAGTCCAGGCAGGCACTTTTGATGCTGAGCTGTGTCCCTGTCCCATGTTTTGAGTTCTTAAGGAAATAATGCATTTTGCAAATGTGTGTTTCATTAGTTTTAGTATCATCATTTTTATTACTAATATTAGCATCTTTATTATCCTTCATTCCTCACTCTTCCAATATCAAATATGATCTTCCTTCTAGGTATAATTCTAATCTCCCTCGTTTGATTCAAACCTGGCTTTTTGACTCACTCTACTTTCCTCCTCCTCTAAGTCCAGTAAGGGTCTCTTTGGAATTTGTATCAGAAACTCAGCCTCTACAGTGAGTGTGTCATTTGCTCTAACCATCAACCAGATGAAAACAGCAAAATGAATCCAACAACTATTTATCTTTAAAAATGGTTTCCTTTTAATTTTTACCAGTGCATGTTTGCTGTAGATCATATTTACATTCCTGCATAACCTTCACCTCTGCTGAAGTAACAGCAGCTGTTTCTCCAGCATTGGTGATTCCTTAAAGAATGTTTAGGAGAGTAGCTGGATGGGAGCGAAAAGATGGCAAGAGTTCGGGAGCAGAGCAGGAGGAAGTCCGTGAGAGTTATGAGGGATAGTGAAGTGAAGGCTGGTTAATGAGTCAGAGAGGGCGTTTGTTCTGGTTGAGGGAGGAAGGATGGAGGACAACTTGTGGGAGGTGCGAGCACTTGATGAAAGAGCTGCGGGATGATAATGCCTTTCCCTGAACACATTTCCAGCTTTCCTCTCCTTAAGTATTTTCTTTTTGATAAAATTATCTCATAAAATTGCTTCTTTTTCTTCATGACATCTTTTTCTTCTCAAACTGTGAGGCTGATAAAAGCACACCTCTTAAAGTGAGGTGTAATATGATAGGAACAAAACCCAGGGGGCTGTTTTCCATCAGCTATTACAGTAGCTTCTGTGCTTGCACTTTGAGATGTAAACATATTGCATCCTGGAACACACAAGATGAAAAGGAATCAAAGAACGGACTTACTCCCAGTGCTTGCATTAACTTGCTAAGACTGCAGGACAGAATAGAGTACACTGCATGGCTGAAACAGCAGTGGCTTACTGTTGGGAGTTCTGAAGGCTGGAAGACAGATTCAGGGATCATTTGGGTTGGCTCTGTTGAAGGGTGTGGAAACCTGCTCTGTATCTCTTTTCTAGGCTCTTGAGATTTCCTAGAAATCACTGGGTTTCCTTGATCTGGAGAAGCACCACCTCAGTCTGCTCTTTTCATGTGGCATCTCCTCTTCAGCTGTGTTCAAATTTCCACTTTTCATATTCAATTAGAGGTCACTCTTCTCCATTAAGATCTGGTCAATCTTCAATGATCCTATTTTCACATAGGTTTTTTTTTTTTTTTTTTCTTATGAGGTAGCAAAAGTTCAGACTTTAACACATGCATGGTACAAGGAGAGCACACAGTTTATTCCACGATTGTGCCAATTCGGGAACATTTAACTTAATTTGTTGTGATTGAAAAGCCATCATTTAGATTGAGTGTTCTTTCTTAGGTCTTTTAAATCAATAAAACCCATTAATTTCAATATTTTTAATTAACACAATACAACTTCCAAGCTGTCTAAATAGAAAGTTTCATGTGTATCTTGTATAGAAATGAAGTGAGAAAAGGGTTTCAAGGTAAACTCATAACAGGTGAGGAGACTACCAATTTTTCTCTTCCATAGGTCATTTCCAAAATCATGGCGCCCTTCTTTTCAAAATCAGGTGGAAGTTAAAGGAGGGATTCATAAGGGTCTGTTTTTAATAAGCTCTTCCCCTGACTGGAATGAACCTCGTGAAGTTCACTTGGAGTCCACTTTCCTAACAGTTAAAACCTTTCATGAGGCTTGTAGCATTCAGATATGAGCCTACTAACAATTTTTCTAGGCTTTTCAATGTCATTTAATCTTTAAGAAGAGGCGGTCCAGAGACATAGTTCCACCTTTGAATTATTTCTAAAATAGATTTACAAACATTTCCTTATTCTTTTTCTCTCCCTCCCCCTCTTCCTCTATTTATTTTGAGCACGTTTTAAAGTTTTTCTCTCAAAAACAAGAATTAAAAATATGTGCCCAAATATTAAGATATTTCTACACTCCTGTCATGGTTTATGTCTGTGGCCCCCAGGCCTCATGAGTTTGCATTGTTCATTTGTTGTGGTTCATTCTAGTGCTTGGATTGAAGATGTCAGTGCTCCACCCATAAAGGGGTGGAGCCAGGATGTGATGTAATGGCAGGAAGAACGTTTGTCTTGCTGTTTGCTGGTTCTGTTTGCTGTTTGCAGCCGCCATGAACTGCGGCCCAGCCATGCCTGCCTGCCTTGGAGCCAACTGAGTGTGGACTGAAACCTCCAAGAACTGTAAGACATAAACTTTTCCTTTCCCAACTTGGGCTGCAGATATTTTGTCTCAGCAACCAGTAAGAAGTAACTAACACACCTCCTATTAAATCTCACCCCTGGATTCTGTGCACCATAAGCAGGTAATTCTAGAAAGGTAGCGTTTTTCGTGTGTGCACAGGCATGCGCACGCGTAATTATTGGCGGCCTCTGGTTGTCTTACTGTCTTAAGGGGGTGTGTTAAGAATATCAGCAGAGAAAGTGGTTGTTACAGTTCATAGCCAGATGTTCCCCCTAATGGCTCACGAGCTCAGCGGCAGAACTAGTGGAAGATCACCGAACTACTGGGCTGCTTTGGGGACTTGCTCTGAGGGTTGTTGGGAGGCGAGGCCTGGTGGGGGAGCAGGTGGCTGGGTGACCCAGAAGGACGCTCCTGACTCCTGTTCTGTTTCCCCGCCACACCCTTCCCTTAGGTCCTTTCCTCCCAGGCTTGGCTAGTGACTTTGACCCAAAATAAACCTTCCCTTTGAGGTGTGGGTGGTGGGTTTTGCGTCTCAGTAAGGTGGAAAGTGACTCACAGAGGTGCTCACTTAAACATCCCACGCCTGCCCGTATTTCTCTATGCGCTGGACCTTGTGACGAGTTCAGTCGATGGTTGCGGATGGAAAAATGACGCACCATGGTGTTACTTGGCACGTCTTTACTGTCGCCTACAAAATATTTGCACAGCATGTATTACATCAGTTTCTCAGAGATCAGTAAGTTTGTCTTCCTTATGTGAAAACAAGGTCTGAAGGATGTTTTGTAATAGTCAAGGACTTCAGAGGAATGACTCATCTTTCCACCTTGGTAGGACCTATCTCTCTAGCTGTATAGACTTACAATTTTTCTAAACAGAAATAGATATATTAAAAACAAAGTAAACACTTTGGAATTTTAGATCCTCAACTCATGTCTTTTTCGCTTAGGGGATATTGTGAGCTACACAGACTATTAATACTCTTTGACTAAGTATATTTTAAATTTTGAATTCAAATATTTAATGCTTTAACATTTGCATCATTTTGTTAATTGCACATTTTAAGCAGCAAATTCAATGCTGGCAGTCACTGCATTAACTCAAAAAAGAAAATATACCATAAAGTCAGTTTAGCTTATTTCATTTAAATTCAATGCATAGCTATAAAATGTATATATTCACTTCCAAATGTTTTTCTTTTTACTATAATCAGGATAACTACAATTATCTTTCCAGAAAGCAATTGCCTAAACAATCATTGTAAAAGGATGAAATTGGTTCTATCTTGCATTATTCTGGGACAATCCGCCCAACTCTGTAGGTGGTTATCTTCCTGAGATTCTACAAGGCACAGTAATTAGGGGTAAATTCAGTACAATTTTCACTGCTGCTGTGTGTTGTAGAGGCCCCATTAGTTTTCTATTCCACTCTCTTGAGTTCCCAATTAAAATCAAAAGATGTACTACTTGTAAGTATCCTATTAGTGCTGCAAAGATATCTTTCCAGTAACTTTTATTGAAGACAACTGACACTAATTTGTCTTAACTGTTAAACAGAACTTTCTCTCTTTGCATTCTGTGACACTTTCATGTCTTCTGCATGGTTAACTGAGGCAAGTGTTTTTTAGTATTCTAAAAACTCCCAGTGCAACTTGTCAATACCAGACCATAACAGAAATTGAACAGCATTAATTCTTCTGTATGATTTTACAAGTTGCTCCTGTAGTATTAAAGATGAGTGATATTTGCTTTAAAACCAGAGGTCTAATTCTGTGTATCTCTTGGGTACTATGCCTAAAGAAAAGCCAAAACTGTGTTTTCTTAACAAAAGCAGCTATTAAAGAGGGAAATCTGTTGGCTTTCTGCATCTGAAAGATGATTCCATATATTTCTTTTACATGCAGCAGTCCCTAATTTGGAATATCAACATTCATATATATGATCAGACAAATTTGAAACTGTCTGCAGTTCTGGATTTACTCTGTGATATTTGTAATGCTTCTGAACTAACTTCTTTTTTTCACCCTCTAATCTTTTCCTTTTTCCTCTCCTTTGTTCCAAAAGTGTCATATACTTTTTATTTTCCAAGTCCTGTGGGTGGGACTAGACAATATTGAACAAAATCAAGTATTACTATTGTCTCTATAGTTTTGGGGATAGTGATAGAGACAGGAATTAATCATATAATCATACAAGTAAAGTAAAATTATATCCATGATATAGATGAAAATGGATGGTGTCAAGAGACTTACCATCATGTAGCTAGGGGATGTGACCTAGTTTGTAAATCAGGAGACATTTCGCTGGGAGAATGATGATAGAAATTATATTTGAAAGTTGGATTTTAGCAAAGAAAGTAGGAGAGGAAAAATATTCTGGGCAAAGCATTATATGTTAAGGGTTTGTGCCTGAAACACATTCAGTGTTTGCACTTTTCTTGTTTAAGAATTCGGTTTGAGAATTTTAATATATTTTCCACATCTGTACAGGCTCAGTGCACCTGAACATAAGACAGAGAGGTAGACTTGCCTGTTTGATGTTCTCTACATGTCTACTATATCTGTATAATTTCTTGTTCTGGTTATATTCATTGATTTTTTTTTTCATTATGGATTTTCTTTTCTTACTTCTTTGTATATTTGGACTTTTTTTTGGTATTGTATCCTAGAAAATGTGGATTTTACCTGGTTGGAAGCTGGATACATTTGTATTCTTATACATATTCTTGGATTTTTCTTTTAGGATATAGAAAAGTTTCTTAGAAACAGATTCTGTTTTCTTTTTTTTTAATTTAACGTCTTACTAAGTTGGATCAGAACAGCTTTTAGTTTAGAGTGCTAGTCCTTGGAGTATTATACCCAATGCCTATTGAGCGAAATTTCTCATTCTGACTGGTGGACACCTGTGGCTGGTGGACACCTGATGTCCTCCTCATAGTGGGGACCTCAGGGGTTATTTCTTTTGCACTTTTGGGTGTCTCTTTTTCTAGCCTTAGGTTTCCTCAGATTAAGGTGCTAATTGATATTTTACTGAAGACCCAAGAGTAGGCTGCTGTAATGCTATGTAAAGCTTTTTTTAGGGGCCTTAACTGCATCCATAAGGGGGCAACCTTATAGCCTAATGATTTTTGAAATATCATTATAATACATTTTCTTTTTTGTTTTGTTTTGTTTGATACAGGGTGTTGATATTTAGTTCAGGCTGGCTTTGAACTGGCAGTGATCCTGCCTCAGTGTATCGAGCACAGGGTGTTTTTTTTGTTTGTTTGTTTGTTTTGTTTTTTCTTGGTGTTGTTGGGTGGTGGTTGAACCCAGGGGCCTTGTGAATACTAGGCAAAAACTCTACCTACCACTCAGCCACATCCCCAGCCTCTCTTTTGTCTCTTCATGTATACAATGTTTACATGTTAGCTTGAGGCGGCCATCTATTTGGAAGTGGGATAAATCATGCAAGGGATACAGAGGTGTCCATATGCTGAGGGTACAATGTAGTGATAAGTGAACCAGAGGACCTGGAGAGCCCAGTACATAAGGATGTTGATGCAGTGCATATGGGCTGTGTGCTGGGGACAGCAGAAAAATTGCAAAGGATGATGATGAACAATAGCACTTCATTACCCGTGCTCAGAGGGCCCCAGAAGAGCCACTTTATAGTCAGATCAGTCAGGATCCAAATAGCTTGAATGGTTTCAACCAGCCTCATCTCTCATGGCTCCAGAAGATGAGGCCACATGTTATTCCCTCTTCCCTCACAAATTGGTTGTTGTCCAGGAGGAAGGTTAAGAGGAGCTAAAACTAATTTAGCATTTATCTGGTTCAGTTAGGCAATCTGAGTTGCCTAGAGACTGTTCCAGCAGACAAGCACCAACACTGTCCTATAATTTGGCTTTTCTGATTCTCTTTCCTTTGAAATATTTAGGAATCAAACCTCTATCTCTGATTCTGTCTCTGTCTCTGTATCTGTCTGTCTCTCTCTTCTGAATGTTGTGTAATATATAGTTTTGATGAAAATTTAAGTATTTCTTTTTAACAACAAGAAACTTCTTAAGATTTTAAAACAAAGGTGGTTGGTGAGTGGGAAGGATCATATTAATGTTTGGGATTTTAAAAGTTCACTTTGTACCACATGAATGAATGAAAAATTAAAGGCCTTTAAGTGGCTGCTACAATACTTAATGCAAAAACTAATTGTAAAAATCAAATATCTATAAAATAAAGATTTTAATATAATCTTAGTACTTGGCATGTTTAGTGTCTCAGGATCCTAGTGTGCCTAGATGACTGTGTTATTAAAAAGATATTTGTTAGAAAACAAACAAACCTCATTTTCATAAATACTAAGCCATTTCACATCAAGCCACTATTTTTGAAAACTCTTCTTTTCTCAGTGAAAGAGCCACTTACCTGAAAAAATTACAATAAATATTCTTGCGCAATACATTTGCCTATAGCCATGTATCCTTAAGGAAGTGGAACTCCATCTAAATAATCCTACATGGAGAAACATGCCTCCATCCCTTTTCAGGCCAAAGACTCTATCTTTATCTTAAGCATGGTTTAATCATATTATTAGCTACTCTTCAAATTTATAAAATTCTTTCATTGAAGTTTATCTAGATGATTGATAAAATCACAATAATAAGGATATCTGGCCTTTGAATTAATTATTAGCTACAGGATTTGAATAATCTCTCCTAGTACCTTTAGATGCTGGATTTGGATAATCTCCTCTAGTGCCTCTTTTAGTTGGCTGTATCTTTGGAAAACTCACTTTTGCAAAAGGCTGATAAAGATTCTTTTTGTAATTTTGATTTTCACTATTAATAATTTGTTATGTGCCTAATGCAAGAAGAAAATGAAAGTTGCACATTTCGGAGTGTTATTCCATCTTTAGAAACACATACTTGATTTCTGCTTGAAACTTTTGCTCTGTGTTTTAAAAGTGGACTTAAATTCAGTGGAACTTTTCTTAATTTTTTTACATAGGTATTATATGAGTATAGATGGTTATGAATGATCATGTAAGTAAAATGTTCTTACAAAAAGTCATTTGTACTAACAGCCCAGGAGAAATTACTGTCTTCATCTTGTTGTATAGCCTTTCAGATTTCATATTATTGCTACTTTTTAAATTAAGAAAACATCATGCTTTATATACCTCTTTACATTTGCTTCTTTTATTAAACAATACATCATTGTCATGTTTTCTTGCCAGAAATGTTATAAAAGATCATTTTAAAAGGATGCCTAATATTCTGTTACACGAATGTGTCATACTTTATCAAGCCTCTATTTTTGGATGCTCATACATTTTATGTTTTCAAATATTGCAAGTACAATTTTGCAAACACATTTGCAAAAACAGATAAACATTTGCATATATTTTTAATTAGCTCCTTCACATAACTTGGGGAATTTGTAATAAATTCAGAAATCTTAATGGAATTGGGCCCCTTTTGCTATTTTTGAGAGGCTTGGAAAGTAAAATACATGTTACCTTCCCACTCCAACATCAAAAAATATGACATATTAATGCTACAGTGAGGGGTAAGACAAGTTCAAGCCCTCAAATTCCCCTTAGTACTAATTAGATTTGCATGGCTTGTTTCACCACGCAGTTCAGTTCAGAAGGTATGGACCACTAATGTCAAAATGACTCATTGAATCATAATAAATTGAACCAGTTAAAAAATAATAAGAAAGCCTAATTCTTATACTAGAATGGGGTACAGGCTATAATGATAGCACATCTTCTAGGTAAAGAATAACAGCTTTCTTTTCTGTAGATTGTCAGTGAATTATGATCATGCTTGTTGAGCAGATTTGACTTGGGTGTGCAGGAAGAAAGTCCAGCAGTCAGATTGCTCCTAGAGATCTACCAGCAAAATACAAGGCAGATGTGCTAATGACTGAATTGCTAACATAGACTGAAACTGGCTAGCTTATCGTTGTGTCCTAGACTCTTCCAAAGTCAATTGAAATAAACAGTTTTGAAAGAAAATCCCTAAACAACAAACCTGAGGCAATATATTTGGAGCCCATCAGTAAAGCTAGTCTGGTAATAACTATAAGTACAAAGTAGAAAACTAAAACTTACATGTGAAGTGCTTTGATTGTGTCATGAAGATAGAGAAAAGGAATTTCATAATTTAAAGGTAAGTAGCCAAGGGCAGTTATATTTTCAGACAGCTTTTCATTTAAAGGTATGGCAATAAAACCGGAAACAAAGGTATTTGTCAACATTTTTTATTTAAGCAAAAAAGCAAAACAGAAAGAAAGGCAGAAATAACACAGAATTTCAAAAAAGTAACAGCAAAAAATGACTAGTCAAAAAAACAATGACTAGTTGATAAATCATATATTGTTATCTCAGAAGTAGTTGTTCAAGTTAAAAAATGAAAGCATAAAAAACAGACAAACAATAACAGTGCGTACTATTCTCTCTAGTATAAAAAATAGTAGTAAAAAACTGAAAGAGTAATAAGATCCAAAATGTATAATAGATATTATAATAATGAAAGGGAAAAAAGTGCTCTAAAGGATATAACTGTATGTATAAGTGTGCTAGGTAGATAACCATACCATTAAATCTTTGTTAGTTCATGAAATAGAAATGTCAACATTTTAAAACTGTGGCTCATTAATAAGATATTTTATGAAAATAATACATAAATATATATTTCTGAAATACTAAAACATAATGTAGAGATGATTGGTAATATAACATAAAACTTACTAACCAGTACAGAAAATTTGATTATTACTTATGTCCAGATTATACAGTTTAGGAAAGAAAACCTTATCAATGCTATTGAGGTTGTTTCTGCTGCCTGGCCAATTGTGTTATGATATTTGTGAATATTAATAAAAGTGTAACAATTTTGGCTATCCTAAACTTTATGCAAATGAATTGAACTGTATAATTTTTCCTGTAATGATATTATGTTTGTAAGAATCAGCTATATTAATTCCTGTAGGACTAGATCATTTATTTTATTTAATAAGCTCACATATATCAAAATTAAATATATCAATTCATTCTCTTTTTTGATGAACCTTTAATGTGTTTCCAATTTCTTGATACCACATTCATTGCTGATATGAACATTTCTGTCTGTGATCCTGGTATACAAATGTTTTTAGAAGATATTTTGAAGGTAGTATTACTGAAGTATAAGCTATACACATTGCCAGAGTAACCAGATTTTGACAATTGGAATCCCAAGTGATTTTTCCAAGACACTGCAATCAGCTGTGAACAAGAGCTTGTCATTCCACATCTGTAGTGACCCTTGTCACTGTCAGATTTTTGTAACCTTTACCATTTTGGTGAGTATGAAATAATATAGTCTTTGTAATTTTTGCTTCTTATTGCTAGGTTGAATATATCTGTATGTTTTTATTGGCCAAGTAGATTTCAGGATCCTATTTGGTGAATCACATATTAAAATCTTCTGCACATTTTTTTATTGACATCTTTAAATTGCAGATACTAATCTTTTACTAGTTTCAGATATCTCCTGCTGGCCTCCAGTTTTTCTTTTGATTTTGTAATGACTTGATTATAAAAATGAATTTTTAAAATATCTTTTTTATTAGCTGTTCTTTGTTTAAAAATCTCTCAATATTTTATAATCTATGTTTTCCTCAAAAAGTCTTTTAAGATTTGATTTTTGCATGAATGTAGTATATGTATTTATTACTTGTATTATTATATTTGTTACTTGTACTCTACAGATTCTTCTACTATAAATCTATAAGGAGTGGTCAAAATATATGATATGTTTAAAATTCAGAAATGTACTACTGTAAAAGACAGATTGCCATTTGTGCTAGTTATTTTTCTTGTTGCTGAGACCAAATACCTGACACATAAAGTTAAAGCAGGAAAGGTTTATTTAGTTCACAGTCTGTAGAAGTTTCAGTCCATAATCAGCTGGGTCCCAGGCAGGGTGGCACGGTGAGGTTCAACAGTTTACAGCAGCAGACGACAGCAAAAGCAGCAGGAGCGAAGGGAGAAAGCAAGCCTTTCCATGTCCTTACGTTGTATGCAGGCCACTCACCTTAGGGCAGGTGTGGCACTCATGCCTTTAATCCTAGCATTGCACATGAATCAATCACAAACTGGATTCAGCCACCTCAGAAAAATAATACAAGAAAATTAGAATGCTAACCTGCCAAATTAATATGATACTTTTTAAATTTTCTTTTTGATATCTTTAGTCTGATGATCTTATTTACTTTTCAAATAAGTTAGCTTTACATTTCAAAGTATGTTTATTACACTTCTTTCAGTGGTTCCAAGTGTTTTGGTTTGCAGTTGTTACTTCTTCCAGGATAGTTAGGAACACTATTACCAGAGACACGGGTAGTTAAGACAGTATTACCATCAATGGCTGTCCTCCTCTTTTTTTTTTAAAGGCCTGGCAGTATTTTATAGCTAGGAGAAGATAACAGGTCTGTAAGAATGCAAAAGAACCTAAAGTTAACTGCCAGAATGGATGAGAAAGGCCCGGAGAGGAGCAATGTGGAAGCAAACCTAACCTTACCTATAATTTCAGTAACAGAAAATAGCATCTATTTCTCCTAAAGATTTACTGTTGTCTTTGCATGAAGCAAACACACACATTAACTTAGGAAATAACAGGTAATATTTTTTTCTTTTAAATTTAGAGTTTTCTGTAAAAGTGTTCTCCAGAGAGGTGTGGAAAAGTTTTATTTCTGTAGCTAATAGAAAACAGTATGTTCCTCTATTGCAAATAAATTTGTTTATGACACTTCAAAAGTAGAACCATTGGGCTCCTGTTGGGAACCATTATGTCAGCTGCTCTGAGAGTGAAACTGCAGTAGACTCATTTCTCAGACGAGTCTACAAAATTAAGTCCCCTGGGGCCAGATCTTTATTTTTTTTGTGTGTTCCAGTCCAGCGCATGACTTCAGTGAGAATTTCTTAGAACTTTAATAAAAGTTTACTCCCCTTGAAATGAGTTAAATCTGCCCAAACTTACTTACTTACTTACCCAGATTTGCAATTTCACACAATTGTCACTGGCTAACAATATTTCTTAATACTCTTAAGTGTTCTCTTTTCCTAGAGTATTAAATTTGTTGTTGGAAACAGTTACATGTAACGTGTGCTAAATTTTCATCAGGTTAGAACTAGCCCAGGGCATCCAGAATCTTTCCTAGTTAAATCTTCCTCCTTAAAATCTAGGAATCCATAAAAAGTTCATAGAGAATAAAAAATGCTGAGGAAAAAAATTTACAGAACACTGAGAAAATGCTAGGAACAGAGGGACAGAGCCTGGGTGTGCCAGAGATGGACAAGAGATACGGAAGTATTTAGAGCCACTCAATTTCTCCGAGTGTGATTAGTCTACATGGCTTCCATGTAGTTTCTGAGCAAGTCAAGGACAGGAAGGATGCTTTGCTTTGCTTTTTAGTGAGTGAGTGACAGACAGATATTCAACAAGTCTGAATTGAAATAAATATTCGCAATACACACTTCAGAAGATCAAAGAATAAACAGAAACCAGAAAGACATTTTCATTTGTGATAGTCACTGACTAGAAAAACTGATATAAAATAGTAACCTGTATTCTGACAGTCTCAAATAGATTTTGGTGTGTTCAATATAATTGTTCTTTATTTTAAAAATGAATTTGCCAATGATTATTCATTAATTAGTCCTGATAGCCTACTCTGAAACTTGTTATTGACACATTAATCTATCATATATATGACATTAACATTATATACTCTATATAATACAACACAATACCATATATATCCTCCATATTTTCTTCTTTTATCTTCCAAACACAGTAGTAGACTGGGATTACTAACACAATGGCTTCTATTAGGTACTTTATAAGAAGGGATTGAATGGGTATTATCATTCCAGAAAATAAGTATCTGGAACTCACTATCAAAAGGGATATTCAGACCCCAAAGCATTCATAGGTTTAAAATGGCTTGGGGTCGTTGAAGTATAAATTGGAGATCCTGAGATTATATCACAGAGAATAACAACCAAATATTCGGCACAATATTTCTTTAGGCCAGGGGCTGGTGAGCTGGCCTAGGAGTCAAATATTATCACTTCATAGTTTTAAATATTCAAGTATGTAAGAATTATTTTTACCTTTTAAGTGATGAAGAAAAAATAAAATAATATTTCATGATACATGAAAATTTCAGTGCCCACAAATAAAATTTTACTGGCGCACCACCCCACTCATTCTTTCCTGTGCTATCTGTGGCTGATTTCCCAACACAGTGGCAGGGTTGGGTATTTTGATGGAAACTACATGTCTATATGACCTAAAATATGCACAATCTGTCCCTTCACAGAAAAATGTTGAATGCTCCTTTTCTATGCCTTTAGCATTCGTTAACAGGGAACAATTTGGATTCAGACCAGGTATCATTATTTCCTGTTGTTTCATCTTAGTATCCAATACCTTTAAGTGGTTTCCCCTCCGGACCCTGTTAGCCAAAAGCATATCTTTGGAGACTACTATAGCATTTTCTAATATCTGAGATGGGAAGAATTCACAGGGACACTCTAATATAGTCAATGCTGTGTGTGTATGAGCCCTTGCACATATATGGACTGAAGAGTTAAGAAGCCTACTTCCAGGTGAATGTGATTGGCACATCTGTAATCCCAGCACTCTGGGAGGTTGAAGCAGAAGGATCACAAGTTTGAGTTTGAGAAGGGCAATTTTACAAGAGTTTGTCTCAAACAAATAACAACACACAAGAAGGGCTGGTGATGTAGTTCAGTGGTAGTTCTCCTTTGGATTTGATGCCCAGTATCAATCAATCAATCAATCAATCAATCAGTCAGTCAGTCATCCCATTTTCAACTTGATATTAGATTCTGACACCATGGTGCCATGATGAAATTCTAACTTGACTTTCACTGTGTCCAAAGTACTGATTTTTGGGCCTTCTTTTCTCATTTTACTCATTCGTGTATAACATATATGTGCATACAATGTGCAATATTGCACATTGATCATTTTCACTTCCTTTCCAGCCCCCTTTTCCTCTTCTTTCTCATAGCCACACAGTCTACCTCCTTATTTTAAACCATCTGTCTTTATTTTGTGGTTTATTTATATTTTGGGTTTCTTGTCTTAGAGATGCCTTGTGACATTTAGCCTTCTGTGACTAGTTTATTTCACTTACTATTATGGTCTCTAGAGGTATTCACTTTTCTACAAATGACTCAATTCATCTTTTCTTATGGCATATATATATATATATATATACATACATATATATATATATATTTTCACATTTTGTTAATTAATTTATTGGTTAATGGGTATACAGGTCACTTCCATGACGTAACTGTTGTGAGTTATGTTGCTATAAACATTGAGTATACATGTATCACTGTAATATAATGATTTTGATTCTTTCAGGAAGATACTCAGAAGAGGTATATTTTTCATTTTTAAAGTAACATCCATATTGGTTTCAATATTGGTTGTACTAGTTTACATTCCCACCAGTAATATAGAGGGTTTATTTCTCCCCACAACTTAGTCAGAATTTGTTGTTTTTGAGTTCTTTATAATAACCATTCTTATTGATGGAAATAATAGCCATGGAAAATAGAAACTCAGTTTTCTTTGGGTTTTCTTTTCTATAATGGACAAAGATGCTGATTTTTTCCATATACTTATTGGGCATTTGTACTTACCTCTTCTTCTAAGAAGTGACTATTCAATTGCCCGTTTTTATTGGGACTTTTATTTTCAGAGTATAATTTTAAAAATTCTTTATATTTTGCAGATATTAGTCCTCTGTCCAAGGAACATCTAGCAAATTTTGTTCCCTAACCTGTAGGTTGTCTCTTCATTCTATTGTTGTTTCTTTGCTGCTTCAAAGATTTTAATTTAATATAATCCCATTTAGTGTCATGTATTTCTGACACTCTGACCTCATGTTGGTCTTCCCACACACAATGGAATTGAGCCCATGCTTTCAACAGAATTTTTATATCCCAAATTTCTACTTGATTTTTTTCATGCTTTGTAATTCTTTACTAAAATGATAATTCCTATCATGTAGTACCTTGTCTAATTCAATTATCTTTTTGTTTGTGCCTTTTTAAGCTTGTTGAACATGTTATTAATCAAACACTTTACTTGTTTAATTGAATTTTATTTGTGCTCACTAGTCATGTTATGGACTTGTTTATTTATTTTTTCTTTGACCTCTTCAAGCAGTTTATCCATTTCATTTTAGAGTTCTATGCATGTGATTTCCTCCATTTAAGTTTCAATGAGAGCAGCTTTTTGGAGGCATCTTGTTGCCTTGTTTTCTCATTTTTGTGTTGAGAGTTGAATTCCATTGGGATAGAAAAACTATCATGACTGTGAAAATCTATTCAGTTAGGGTATATTTTCTGTGATGTTACTGTGTCTTTGGTTAAACTTTGGTGTTTTTACCCCACTTTAGCCTCTGAGTGTAATCAAATCAGTGTCAGTCATTGTGTTGTAAGCAGAGAACCAGTTATATCAGCCATCTACAGAACCAACCCTACATCAAGCATGTAATTGAAAACTTGGCTTTAAGTATTTGGCTCAGTTTTATATAACCCAAAAAGATTGTCATATATCCATATGACACACTGTAAAGAGGTCAGAATCTATTACTATTCTCATAGTTTTTTTTTGTTTGTTTGATTTCTCTGTATACAAATTATGACCTGGGTTAACTTGACATACCTATGAAAAATACTATTTAAAGTAAAGCAGTAATTAATTTTTATTCTCCTTTTCACATGAAAGGAGAAAAAGAAAGGGAACTAAAGAAAGAAAAACCTGTACATAGAGAAACACAAAAGTAAGGAGCCATCTCAGTCTCATTTATACTAGAGGCGTAGTATGAACGGTGAGCTCTTTACCGTCTCTGCTCCATTTCCTGCCTATGACTGTTACGCCATACATTTCAGCTGACCATGCTGCCCACCGCTCTGACTGGGCTGCTCCTCAAACACAGTGAGCCATGGCTCTCTCAGTGTCTTCTTCCAGGTCCTTAACCTGGGTTGAATTTTTTTCCTTCTTCCCAAGGACCTGATGGTCCCAACTCAGTCACTATTCTCTGAATGAGTCTTGTCTGTCAGTTTCTCTAGTGCTCTTTTCAGGATTTCACCTGCACCAAATTCTCTGTACCCCTCAAAAAGTCACTACCCAGCTCACAAACTCAGGTTTAATGGGGCTAATAGGGTTCAGCAGATTTTGGTTGGTGTTTGGGGGGGTTCCTAGGTAGGCACTGAATTGTGCAGTGTCTGGATGGTGGGCAGTGGACAGGATGGGCAGAGGCATTGGAAGAGCGGTTATTTTTGCTGGTTGAAAAGTTGGTGTTTTTAGATGGGTAGAGCTGGTGTTTGGTGGGAAAGTGCCTATTTTGGTGCTGATCGCATGTCTTTGCTTTTCTCCTTAATCACATTGGTCATAGCTATTGCCTGTCCCCGCAATTCAATGAACCATGGGTGTCTCCGGGGCTGGTTCAAGGGCCCTAATGTGGTCTGTGCTTTTGTTTCTTTCTTTCCCAAGAGCCCACCAGTGCCAACTCAGTAATTTTAAATGATCCTCTGGCTTTCAGCTTTTCTAGTGTTGTGACCTGCAAATATCTTGCCTCTCTGCTCCTTCTCCCAGTGAGAAGGGAGTTAGGGCAAGAGGACACGAGGTAGTGCCTGCTGGCCTGGGCATGGAGAGGGTAGATCCCTAAATGGCATATTCAGCAGATCTGGGTGTAAGCAGTGCCTGGACGCAGTGATGGCCCAGCTTCTTTTTCTAAATATGCATGATACTACAATTCATCTGCTGGGCTTCTTGCTGTTGTTGTCCCATATTTGGGTTTTTGTGTATTCCATTTCCAAGAACTTGTACTTCTAGGAGCATGTCTTTCAAGCCTCCTGCAAACACGGCTGTTTCTAGGAAAACCGTGTGTTCTGTGGCCTTCTTTTTTTTTTTTATTATTTAAGTAGAAAAGAAAAAAAAAACAGTGAAAGGGTACAAGTTATACAGGTTTACAGAAGAAAAAAATGAACAGTAGGAAATCATTAGTTAATGGATTACATATTGCCATCTTAGAAATAATTGTTCAAGTCACAAAATTAAAGCTTGTAGAGTGGACATTCCAACAATGATACTGCAAACAGTTCTGTTCAATGATCCAATCTGTGGCCTTCTTATTTGGTCACAATTTCCTTTGGATTTTTATTTATTTGAATAATGTGGCTATTATTTTTTGATACTCAGAAGCACTGGAAGTAACTTTTTCAGTATGAGTGTGGAATTTTCATGCTGTCATCAAGATTATGTAAAATGATTGCACTGCATTATTGAGACACACAAAGTTAAGTGAGATTGTGCTGACACCGTGACATTTTTCTTTTGTAATTACTTTCTGCAGGCCTGGGATTCTATTTTCTTGTCCAGAGAATGCTGAAAACTACAATGCTTGCTTCTTGCTCCATAGCTGCAAACCATAACTAAGAGTCTTTTTCCATATTCCATTGGTCAGAGTAAAAGAATCAGAATTCAGTCTCCTTTTTCCTTCAACTGGTTTTGTAGCTTTTAGCAATTCACTCAAATTCTAAGGACCTGAGTTTATTGACTTATAAAATAGCATATTTATTTTTTAAAATTTTTTTTAAAGAGAAAAAAAAACAAAATGGAAAAAAGGGTAGAAATAATACACAATTTCAAAAAAAAATAATAAATACTAAGAAATCACTAAAAGTAGCACATTTAAAGAGATAACTTTGATGGTCACTTCCAATGTAAAATACAGGCCTTTATTTTAACTTACTGAGAATTCCCCTCTTCATTGAATTGACTCAGAATTGAATTTTATCATGGTATGTATCTACTGCTTGTATGAAATTTGGTAGAATTTGTTTTACTTTTAATGGGATCAAATTATTCCAGTAGCTAATAACTGCATGAAACACAAAGTAATGACTAAGTAATGTAAGATAACAAGCTCTATATACATAAAGTAAAAACAGTCTGATAACAAAGATAAACAAATTATAAAATTCCTAGTAATTTTATTAAAAATAATTCATAACTCATGTAAATAAAAACAACAGCTTCTCAAATTTCAATCTTTTTCCATGTTACCTATTTCCAAGGCCCCACTTCAGCAGCTCTTTCCCCAGGTCTTTTTATTATTTTTAAATTCTATTAAATTGTCCACTCTAGACTGGAACTTGGATTCCTCCTTCCTCAGCCTCTTAGGTTTTTTTTTTTTTTTTGACATGTTTATTATAAAGGGACAACATTTGTTACTTCTGCCCTTTTCAAATTTGTCAATTAAAAAAACAGAGCAGGGTAAGGAAAAAAAGGGGCAGCCAATGTACGCACACACGCGCACACTTCATAGAACTGTATGAAGGCAGAGGAAAAAAGTGTATAAACTTTAATTTGGTGATTGCATTCTAAGACAACGTGAACAATGGTTTTATTTTACATAAAGGAATATTTAATCTGTGAATGTTTTGTTCTTCCCCATACAGCCTAAGAACAAAAAATTAATTTCAAGAATATCTAGAAATCCCAATATAAGAAATTTCTATGTGGTGTTTGCTATAATGGGGCAAACTTCATCTGGAAAGGATTTCTCAATGATCAGTTCAGACAGCTTGTTGTCTTTTTCCATATGGCTTCATAGTGAGAACTCAGCCACTTTTTAAAAATAATCTCTAGGGGTGGGATGTAGCTCAGTGGCCAGGCGTCTGCCTGGCAAGTGCAAGGTCCTCAGTTTGATTCCCAGTATTCAAAAATTTTTTTGTGTTTTGTCATAGCTTGAATAATGAATCTGAAAAAATAGCACAGTAAATATGAAAACAATTATTTTTAAAACCAGTCATTTAGAAGGATGTTTACAAAATATAAGCAAATTATATGTAATATCTTTTTATTCCTCCTTTCTGTAAAAATATTCTAGTTGAGTGGCACTTTGCTATATGATATGAATAGGATTCCTTCTCTCTCCTTCTGTTCCTTGCAGATAAAAATGTTTTGCTTTTAATACTTTTTATGTCACTGTGGTGGATTATTTTCAGGGATTTTATTAATGTTCCCTCACCTGCCAATCAAAATAATTTTGAATAAATAGAGTCAGCATTTTGTTTTGGAAGAAGATATATTTAGGAACTATTGCTGAATTGCATGCATAAGAATAATTCATTAATTTAAAGTAAGGGTGATAAAGCTGGAGCTATAACTTGGTGATACAGCCATGGCCAGGTCTTTCCTGGGCTTGTCTTTAGCTCAATATATGATAATGATGGTAGGGACATGGCAGTGTTGTTGGTAGTAAACAAAATTTAACATTGTCCAGCTCCAAAATGTTATATTAGAATAATATAGACAGAAATGAAATAACACTTGAATTATTAGATTGAAATTCTCTCTTACCAGTTCTCAGATACACTAAGGATGGAGTTGTTCATGACTGCCAGCCAGCTCACAGCACATTATTACCATATGAAGTAAGTGACAGCCTACTCAATTTATTTAACTTCTAAGTACTTCTAGGAATTAGCTGTTTATAACCTAGAACCAAATAAATCATGGTTCCTGTCCCTAAACATGGGAGGCAATATTTGTAGATAAATACATAGAACTGACTGAAATGAATATGTAAACTGAGTTAAACTCATAATATGTAGAAGTGTTTATAAAGAATTGAAAATATTTGCTAATTGTATTAGTTCCTTATTGCTGTGTTAGCAAATTACCACAAATTTAGAGGCTTAAAATATCATGAACTTAATTATTCTATAGTTCTGAATTCAGATAACAAGTCAAAATGGTCTCAACCAGGGTAAAATTAAGGTGTTGGCCATATTGTGGTTCTTTCAGGAGAATCTAGGGGAATTAATTTTATTTCTTTTTCCATCTTCAAGAGGCTCGCACCCGTCCAGTTCATTGCCAACTTCCTTCTTTACATCCATCACTACCTATCCGGCTTTCTCATACTACCTCACTTTGATGTTCACTATTTTGACTCCTTTTTTTTATCACTTAGAAAGACTCTTATCTGTTTCAGGCTGACGTAGGGAGTCTACGATAATCTCTGAGTTAGTTTATTCATAACTCTAACTCTACCTGCAACATTCATTCCTGTTTTCCATGTGGCAAAGCCTATGTACAGTTTCTGGGGATTAGAATATGGACAGTTTTCAGAGCTCACTATTCTGACTAAAACACCAATAAAATTTCAAGTTTTGACTCTTTACATAGTTTTCACGAGCAGCTCTAGTTAATCTTACTCATGATATGGTCATTTAAAAATAAGCAATACGTTCCATAACTTTGAAGTCCTCCACATGTCTAAAACGAGTCTGAACATTCATCCAGGACACAGGAAAACCATGTGAGAACATTGTTGGCACTGCTGTTATGGAAACTGTGGATCTATAGTTCCCTTGCCCATTTTAAATTCTGGTTCATTCTGGCCATGTTCTGCTTCAGTATGTACAATTCCAAAGAACTTGATGTTTTATTAGTACCATCTGTTTTTTACAGGCCATGAATCACTGACTGGCTTCCAGAACACTAAAGCCTTAGACACTTTGATTCTAATTAATAAGTCTTTGATGGTATTATTACAAGGACTATTTAAAACCTATTTTTACTGCAATAGTGCTGTGGTTAGAACTCAATGTACCTCAATATTAAATATAGTTATTGCCTTCAAGTAAGATGACTCTAAGAAATGATGACAACTAATTATTTTCATTGAGCTTTGCCCCATTCAGAAGATTTCTAGAGTATTTTCCAAGATTCTGACTTTCAAAATAAAATCTAATACTCTAGAAGTAATGAAAAGTAAAGGATGTGATCCTAGTATCATTTACTACATCATCCTAAAGAAGAAAAATAAAGTTAGGTTTAACTTTAGAAAAATAAAGTTAGAAATAAAGTGAGATTATTCAGCTCTTTTCAAAACAGAAAAAAGTTCAAACAGGAAGATGTTTACTTTCTCTATACAGTCAATTATTATAGTGCTGGGACTAGAAGCTAAGAACACTGTTCCTTGACTCTTTTATTGTTTTAAAGTATATCTACAAAGTAGCTTTTCCTCTAAATGCCTGTTATATCTCTTTATTTTGAAAATAACAGTTCATATTTCAGACTATAAAGGAAATACTTGAAAATTATAGACATTTTGAAATTATTCCAAAATTTTAAAAATTGAAATCACCTAGAACTGTTTTGTTTGTAGTTTAGACTTGTTATATTTCTCTCCAGCTGGTAATAATCTCTTTTCCTAAGGAATCAGCAGTGCTTGATATTCTGTTACATTTTATCATTTATAATTTAGCCGGCTTTATTTTACCAATTTTCTTAATAATTTTATATACAGCTGTACAAATCCTAAACAACGATAGCAGCAGCAAAAACAAGCTTTGCCTTGCTTGTAGAAACATTTATGAAAGCATCATCTTTCCACAAATTCTAACCTCCAGGGCCATTATATAGCATTGTTTATAAAAAGAAAAAAAAAGGTTTAAACACTTATATTGTGCAAAAATTCTGTTAACATTGAGAAAACAAAGAGGCATAAAATACAGATTTGACTTCAGAGAGCTACAGTATACTTGCATAGGGAGGCATATCTTTAAAGATAAATTCAATACAAGAAAACAGTCATTAACAACTTAGTAAGGACTTCACACAAATTGCTAAAGAAATTTAAGAAAGCCTTTATTTTTTGTCTGGGAGCAAAAGGGCAGTAGAGAAAGGTTTCATGAAAGAGGAAAGATTTGAATTGTTCTTTCAGAGACTAGGGCTTTATCTTTCAAATTCTATGTTTCATTTGATAAATACTTATTAATCATGATTGGAGATACTGAAGACTAGTAGTTTGGTCCACCTTTAAAAACTGGTAAGAGTGACATCTTAGACTTGGTTTAGGTTGCTTCCACTTCAAATTATTACCACTGACAAAGAAGTAGGCTAGTGTTGGGCATGAGAACAAGGATATAGGTGGTCAAGGCTTCTGTAGATTTCTTGATTCCTCTAAAGGGGCTCCTGATTTTCATTTTTGGAGAATGAGAAATCTACCAAGTCAGGTGAGCACATTTGACAATGGTATTGGTTTTACAAAGCCACATACCAATACAATACAGGAAAATCAGCACCATGTTAAAGTTGTACATTTCTCTCTCTTTTGTTTTTCTGGTTTAGGTCCAACCAAGGTTTTACTGTAGAAAGTCTGGCAATTACTCAACACACAGGTGTGCTTGGGGATGTGTAAAGGGAAGACAGTATAAATATGTTTCTGTCTTTATGGAAATTTCATTCTGTAAGAAGTTAAATATTATGGATAATGGAAAGAAATCTCAAGGAAAAAGATTGTGTGTTCAGCCATAAAATGTGTGCCTCACCGGGTATGGTGCCACACACCTGTAATCTCAGCATTCCTCCTGAGGTTAAGAGACAGCCTACATGACATAGCAAGATGCTGTCTCAAAAGAAAAAACCTGAGGCTTGTTTATGAGATAATAGACAAATCCTCATAGTTGTCTGGAATATAATACAATCAGAGGCATGATAAGGGGTATGTTGTATCAATTAGTAGAAGCCATAAAGTGAAGAGTACTTTATCCCAGAGAAAAGTAGTGGAAATTATACTGAAAGTAATTGGAAATTATTAAAATTTGCTTAAAAGATAGAGATGGCATTTCATTGGCTATAGTGTGCAATGGATATAAGCGATCAGAGAGAGACAGGAAAATACTAGTACAGATTCTGTAATATTCCAGGTATGTTGCAGTAAGACTTAGGACTAAGATGGTGATTCTGAAGAAACAAAAAAAAGAAACTGAGGAAAATTACATCATATGGAAAAGTTAAATGCGATTTAGTGGGATGGAACAGTGAGTGATAACGTAGAAGTTATGAGAGGAATCAAGGATCACAGGATACCTGTTTTCCTAAAATACTGTGGTCTGAGGCAGAATATACTTTTTAACATTTTGTATTTAGCAATGAGATTTCAGAGAAGTCAAAATGAAGGAAAATACAAGAAAGGCAAAGAGTAAAAGCAAATACCAGTTGGCCACAGGTTTATGAAAAACACAGATGACTGCTTAGTCCACAGAGATTGTTCTGGAAAGACTATCTGGAATCACTTTGACTTATAACAATCTGATACAGGCAAGAGAATGAAGTAGATTATCTGCCAACCATTTGCTCTTTCCCATCTTTTACTGATATGAACTCATTTCACAAGGAATTAATTTCCAGACAAAACTGGGAAATGCTATTCATTTCTCTGGTAACCTTTGAGGCTGCCAGATCCCAAGTGAGCTGGGGTGGTACCTAGGGCTCAGGATGAGCCAGTCAGCTGGTCTTAGAGAGATTTCTCTTTGCTTATCTACTGCCAGAAACGTGGCTGGGAGAGGCACTGTAAGTGCTTAGATTTCACGTAGTTGCAACTTCTCATGCTTAAGGAACAAAGGGAAGACCCAGGGTGGGAGTTTAGAGGTGTGATGTGGATATTTTTTGTTTTATTTAAGGGGAAAAAAAGACACCAGAAAGAAAAAAAAAGCAAAAGAGACAAACAACAACAACAAAGTTATTGTTTTGGGTTTATTGTTGTTGATGTGGATATTAAACACAGTGCCGTGCGTAAAGAATGATCTCAAGAGACCAGGGAGTTGGGAATGACAGCCAAGCAGAGGGACTGCTAATGATCCAGCCTCTGCCAGGAATGTTAACAGTGCTTCATGAACCTCTTTCCAGGGAAAATAATAACTTCCTCTCTTTGGTTACAAGAATGCACAAGCATCATCTCATCTCAGAGAACATTAGAGAATTACGGGAGTCTAGAGAAGTGGAACTGTGTCTCATATAGCCAATTACTACAAGATTGGTGGTACAATTGATCAGGACAAAAAAAATTCCATGGGAAAAACTGTCACATCCCTGGGAAGGAAAGCAAATGATTTGGTATTATACAATTAATTATTATCCTATGGTGACATTCTGTAGCAGGTATCAGAGAATCAAATAATGAAAGATTCATATTTGGTGGTATTTTGGAGGCTTTCTGTTAAAATTTCTTATTTTAGACATTAGAAAGTCAAGTTCAGGAAGATTTGATGATTTTTCAAATTTTACAAAATGAGTTTTTCATAGAAGTAAGACTAGAAAATAAATTCCATTGTTTCAGGCTGCTGACCACATGGGAAGTACCAGGAACTTTGAGTTCTCATAGTTTTAATTCCTCAGTCTCTGGGGACAGTCGGTGACTCTTTTATCTCTCAAATGGGGACACTGGACAAGTATTCCACAACTTCCTGTCCAGCTCTGATAGTCCACCATTCTCTGCTGAGCTCAGAAGAGCCCTGTGGCCAAAGGAACAGATTTGTAAACACTGAGAATGTTTAAGAGCTGTGAAAGGGAAACTGATGACAGAGAACAGGAAGTCAGTGATTAAGCTTAGATATAAACATTCAGTAAACAAAGATTGGAAGTGGAAGGAAGAAGAGAAACTACAATTGGTTCTCACAGAGAAGTGAATTGTGAATAAAGAAGAACATACATAAGTCCAGCCTTGGGGATTCACAGACTGTAGGGGGAGAGAACCAGGACTCACCAGGAGGTGATCGCTGCCTGGAAAGCAGTGCCATGCTCAGGCCAATGCTCACTTGAGTGGGGGCGGCCAGGCCCGAGCCTCTCTCTGTGAGTCAGAGCCCTTGGTGGACTGTGGGCCTGGACAGAACCAGGCCTCACCCAGGAAGCAATCTTCTCATGGAAACCACATCATTTTCATTGTATTTTTGGGTTGGATTTCATTCTTTTGTTTTGTTTTGTTTGAGTATATTAAATCTGATGGCATGAGCAATTCTTTAAAGATAGTAAAACATATTATGGTAGCCATTTTGGATTTACTATTGATTTGTTTTGAAGTCCTTTATTGTATTTATTATTTTGTTTTTATCGTTTTTATTGTATTTTGTTCTGTTCGATTTTTAGTATGTCCGAAGCAGCTATTTTGAAGACAACAAAAGGCATTATGATAACAATTGTTGATTTTGTAAGGTTTTGAAGTCCTGTATCACTTATACTGGTTTATTTAAATGTTTTATTCTGTTTTATTTTCCTTGTTTTGATCCTCTTTAAAATAAAAAAAAAAAAGAAAAGAAAGGAAAGTCCCTGAGGAGTGAAATTGGAGCAGGAGTTCAATAAAGAAGGGTTGATTAAAACAGAGAAATGCTGTAAGCCTCAAGGTAGAGGAAGATTAAAAATAGAATGTGGGGTTTAATAATGAGATTTGACAACATGGCTCAATACCTGAAGGACTTTAACAATGTACAGTGGGTGAAAGCTTGAGCAGTAAATTACTTAGGAGAAGATGGATAAATGGAGGAAATAATGAGTGTAAGCCATTCAAAGATAGAGTAGAGGAAAGATGCATAGGACTGGAGAAGTGTAAACAAATTTGCAAAGTGGAAAATGTGGAATACACTTAATGCACATAGAAGGGCTGATTTGCGCAAGAAGAGGGGCATATTTTCTTCTAAAAAGAAGCAAAGCAAGTGTAGTGTTAGTTTCTATTACTGTGATAAAATATGTGATATTATAAACTTAAAAGAAGGAAAGATTTCTATTTCAGATGTTTCTGCCCACAGTTACTTGACCCTTTGTTTTGGGCCTGTGCACCTCATGGTGGGAGCAAAAAGCAGAGACTGGTTTACCTCATGGTGGGTGGGAAGCAAAAAATGAAAGACAGGAGAGGGTTAGGGTCCCAGTAACACTTTCAAGGGCTCTGCTCCCAAATGCCCCCTCCCCACACTAGGTTCCACCGCCTAAATGTTCCACCACCTGCTAGTAGTGCTGTGTGCTGGAAACTCAGCCTCTAACACCTGGGTCATTGAGGGATGGTACAGACCTAAACACTGGCAATTAGGCACCTCAAAATCCAGAGAAATTCAGCAGTCTGTAAACATAATTGGTTGGAAGTGGAAGAAAGGTTTTGTGACAAGTGATTTGCCTTATGAGGCATTGTAGAGGCAAGATCCTGCCCGGGTGTTTCAATGGGGTGACCAAGGACTGAGGGAAAAGATATAAATATGTGCTAGAGACAGACTAAACAAAGAGTTTTAAAAAAGGGTGATGTGTTGTAAGGGCACAATCAAAATAAGTATAAAATATTTCAGTGTCCCTCTTATGCATCCTTTTATGTTATTTTAATATTTGGAGTCAAGAGCAGACATGTTGAGAGTAGGTTTTCCAGGGCTGGGGACAGGAAGAGTGAAATGAAAGCACAGACGTTGTCTGGGACTGTAGTTATGTCAGTTTAAAGCTGCTGCTGATGTGCCTTAGACTGAACAGTTAGGTGATGAACTCACAAAGGTACTAACTCACAAGCTGCACAAAAGAGAGGGAAGGAGGGATCAGCCATCATGCTACAGCAAGAAGAGGTGAGTGAAAAGAGGATGCAGGGAGGATGGTTTATGGAAATAATGGATTCTTGCTCTTTGGAGCTTACCTGCTAGCAGCTGGGGGGGTCATCAATAAATAATAAACACGATAATTAGTAGTATAAAATAAAGAGGAAAGAGCAGGGTAAAGGGATTGGGACTTCAAGAGGAAGGGAGAATGGACTGTAAATTTTCAGAATGTGGTGAAGGTGGACCTTCCGGGAAGGTCTTGTGACTTGAGTGAAGACTGATGGAGGCAAAAAGAACCCGGGGAAGGATGTGTGAAGAGGGGACAGAGATAGCAAAGGCTTCCTGTGGGAGCAGGCAGTGTGTGTGGCGTAACAGCAACTGTCTGTTACTTTTAACTATCGTGTTACAGGACTGACGTCTTTCCTGACTGTGCAACTGTGGAGCCCGGTTTTTATGTCATGGCCAGAAACATGGATCAGACACATTTTGTTCTGCTTCTTTCTCCAAGTAGAACCAGGAGCCACTTTGTCATTTTTGTGAATTACTTGCTGTGTAAATTCTTGGGGTATGAAGAAACAAATACTTTTTACCTAATCTGATCCTAATCTAGAAGGATAAACTTAGTAATGAGGCAAATGAAACTTTAGTTCATCCCTTTATGGTCCACGTATTCAAGTGTATTTTATCTGTACAGAAAAGTTTCAGTAGAATTTTAAGTCTTTTAATGGGGGTTGCAAGAGTTTATGATTAATAGTCATCCACAATATCTCAGTAACAAAATATATTCTCAGTAACTGACATAAGAATTCTTTTGATAGAAAAATCTGGATTTTGTATATTAATGTCCTTGATTAGGCTTCTGAGAATTCATAAGTTTTGATGAAAGCTTTGGCACGGCAGGCAGTGAAAGTGGGAGTCCAAGTCTAAATTTTTGTTTCTTTAAGCAGCAGAGTGGTCTTTGCTTAGATCTAAGTTGTATAGGAATTATAAATGGTTTAAGGGAGCAAGAGTATTATTATTATTAATAATATTATTATTTTGCTGTATTGAGGATCAGACATAGGTCTTTGTGGACAGTATGTAAATGCTCTACCACTAAGCTATGAGAGGCAGAGACAGGATCCACTAAGTTATCTAGGCTGCCTCTGAACTTACGGTCCTCCTGCTTCAGCCTCCCTGGTACTTGTGACTGCAGGTGTGCACCGCCATGCCAAACAATAGGAAGAATATTATTATTAGTGCTGGGATGAGGCTCAGTGATCGAGTACTTTCCTGGAGTCTACAAGTCACTGAGTTTGATCCACAGCACCACAAAAGAAATAAAAAAGAATATTATTAAGAGTAGTTATATATAAGGTTGTGTATGTGATATTAAACTTTGTTGACATATTCAAATAGACAAATTCACTGTGACATGGAATTATCCCTAAAGCACAAGAATTCTTTGATAAGTCTTTCCTAATTATTTCTAGAAATGAAACAAAAATGATTTACAAAGGTCAAAACAAGCTTTTTAATAAACATTTAATCCTAAGAACAAGCTGTATAATTACATTCATTACAGGAAAGTCCTGTTTGCTTTATCATTTTAAGAAATAAATAATTTGAAATAGAGCTTGAGGAAATTTACAATGAAAGATAAGGACAAATCCTAGAAACCTGAGTGTGAGTGATAGCGTTATTGATAAAGCTCCCTGGCATCACTGTGTCTTTTACTCATTTGTTTATAGAAGCTTAGCTAAGAATGTTTAATTTATCAAAACAAAGTTATCACCGAAAGACTTTTATAAACAGTATTGAGACCACATTCTCTAAGATGAACTGCTGCCCAAACATGATTAAGATTTCATACTCTAATTTTCCAGGCCATATTGCCAGTGAAGTTATAATCGTATAATTTCTATTAAACACTGACTGTGCCAGAATATAAAAGAGAATCAGTGTGATCCTGGATAACGTATGTACTCACAAACCCTGTGAAGTTTCTAATTCTGTCTCACTCATTGTATCAATTAGAATAACAGCTTAGGAGTTTAACGAATATTTGATACCTCTTCACGAATCAGGCAGACATGAAAAACAGAAAAGAGAGAAGAACAATAAATCAAGGAAGGGAAGAGAAATGAGAAAAGAAAAGAAAATGGGGCAAATATTTCAGGTTAGACATCTTTACTAAAGGAAGAAAACAAAAAGTAACTCAACAATCACTGAATCTGGATATTTAAGGACAGAAAACTTTCCAACGTAGATCATAAAGATGGGGGAGAGGGACACCAGCAACTATTCTATTGAGATAGAAAAAGCTCATTTATAGTTCTTTCCCCATCGCCTATCTGGAAATTGGATTGTGATGCCTGTGCTGAAGAGTAGGTGAACAGTACTGACGTTGAAGGAAGATTAATCCATTTATACATCTACCAAAGATCTCAGGGGAGAAGGGAAGGCTTCTTATCTACATGAATTTGAATTTCCAAGGAGTTACAGGGAAACTAGCTAGAATATTTTAATTTAAAGTGGTTTGATGTTGGTAATAAATACCGTCTTTAAGCCATTTAGTCATTTAGTTACTTTCTGCTATATCCAAGCAACAACTTTGGGCACCACATTAGCAAAAGAGTTGTGCAACTCCGCATTTACCTGAAATGAATGTTGAAGACAAAGGTAGACAGTCTTCCAAGTCCTTAAGGGTTTTTACCTTTACTGCAGTCCTGGATTACAGGAATTACTTTTGTCATGCTGCATCAGGAAGAAATGTATGTCTGCAAAATATCTTATTGGGATTCACTGACCTCAACATTGTGCAAGTTAATGAAACACTGGCTATTTGTATATTATGTAACTAGAATGGTTAGGGTGGTGAGTCCTGTAATAAAAGATGTTTTCTTTAGGGTAGCTCCTTCCAGAAACAGGACTAGCTTTTGTTTCTTTAGCAGTCTAGTATCATGATGCCTGTTAAGAAGGTAGTATATTTCTGTCCTCTCCAGAACTTCTTGTATTTTGGTACTGTACCTTGGGTGTCATTCATTCTTTTGATAGCAAACAGACCAACACATGGTAAAGACAAAAAAATATATCGGTATTTTGTCTTGCTTTCTGATCTGTGTTCCTCTTCTCTATAAATTATTTTGATAATCATAGATCTCAGGCCTTTTCTCATGAAATTCTTTTCGTTCATCTGTTTATGTATAAGCAGGGTCACCTGATGTACCTCAGTCTGGTTTTGAAAACAAGATCTTTGTGCCTTTGAATTCTGAGTGTTGGGATTATAGGCATCTATCACTATGTCAGGTTTTTTATCTTGCAATTCTCAAATGAGTATTTGTTAGAGATTATCACAGAAGACTGCTTTTGTCTAACAATGTAAGTTCTCAGCACTTAAGGCTGCTGTAATTCATATATTTAATCCTGTAAAGTTACTTGTGAATTTACATCAGGAAAAAGTTGATATAGTAATAAATAACTCTCCAGTTAGATTATTAGTGGGAGGACAAGGTTCACAAATCATCATATTGCTATTAAAGGAAGAATAATTTGTAATCTTCGAGCTAATAATATAGTTCAACTATGAATACAATTGTAATTTGAATTTGCAAGGCAGAATAACACGGATGGTGTTAAGGGCATGGGCAATTATAAGAGCAGTTGCTACTACAAAGCTCCATGGTGTTTTAATGACTTTTGCTAAAGCTACATGGCTAACGGAAGAATAAGCAATGGGCAGTTTTGAATTGGTCTGATTTTAAAATCAACTACTGAAAGCTAGTTCTCCTGTAGGGGTTTTCTGGAAGCACTAGAAGCACAAAACATTTTCTTACTTTTGAGAAAATCAAAAGTAAATACAAATAAATAATTGCCTTGTCTCTACATTTAAAAGACAGAATTTTGGATACTGGGAATACAATACTTGGATTTAATAATTCAGAAATTAACCCTGTCAGGTATTCAAACATTTCCTTTGAAAAAATTAAGAACATTACCTTGTTTTAACTTGAAAGTTTTCTAGTTGAAATAGTGAAAGAGGAACTATCTGGTAAATCTCTCTGTATCTCCTTTCCGAGTTAAAAAATCACTTACTAGTTGATCATGTTCCCACCATTTTTTTTCTTTTTAGAAAATCTAGCATAAAGAATTGATAAAATTTTCAAGTGATGTTTTGTTGCTCCTCTTCTTGAGTTAAACCTTTCAATTCCAACACTCTGCATAAGTCAGTTTCATCTGATAAAAATGTTCTCAAATGGGCTATTATTTATTTAATGTGTTTGTTTAAAATCTGTTCCTTTTTTAAACTATTATCTTTTTGAAGAAGTTTACCATTTTAATTTGTCTCTCCATTATTTTTTATTCATACAGTGTAAATGAATAATGTTTCTTCATTATTTGGAGCATAAAGTTTACAAGAAAAAAAAGATCTTAAAAAGGTAAAGCTCACAGTTACACAGTTTAGAGAAAATGAGATGGAATGGAAACTCATGGTAGGAACATCTAGTCAGTGTGACAGATAAGATGAGATCAAGAAAAAATTCCTGGTGGTTGTGATAAGTAAGCTGAAACCTAAAGGCTGAACAGAAGCTGCAAGGCCAGTGGAAACTGCTAAGAATGTTTCTGGAAAATAGAGACGCTGAAGGGAATGTGCTATGAATCCTCATCCTGCGGTTCAGTGCAGATGGTGGGAGGATTCTATCCTTAAGAATATCAGAAAGGCACTAACTCTGTTATATATGGCGACCACAGGCATACACTGATGCAGTATAGAGAATGAGCTGGGAGAAAGTAAAGGTGAGCACAGATTTCATTACTTACCCAGGTAAGTAATACGAGCAGTGGTGGGGCCTTTGGGAAAGAGAAAAATTCTGAAAAATTGTTGAGGTAAGTTAAACAGAATTTGACTTTGTTTTTTCTTGTCTCAAGAGGCCGAGGAGGGAACCCAGGGCCTCATGCAAGCTAACAAACTGCGGCTGAGCTGTACCACAGCCCAAAATTTGTGTTACGGCTGAATACTAGACTGAAGACTAGTAAGGGAAGGGAAGCTTAAATTTCTGATTTAGGCAGATAATCAAAGGGCAATGTCATTCATTGAGGAAAGGACTACATAGGGGAAAGCTCTCTGATTTAAATAGGGAGAAGCTGCCCAAATAGCTATGTTTACTGGACAGGTACACACAAATGCCTGGGGCTCAACAGAAATCTAGGCTAAAGACTAAGATTTGTAACTGTCAATGCTGATAAAATCCATCAGATTATGTGAAAAGCAAGAAGAGAAGGTGGCCTGGGACTGAGCCTTAAGGAGACAGTCTATATTTAAATGGCAAATAGAGGAACATCACATTTTAAAAAGCTGAAAGAAAGTGAGATTAGAATTATGGAAGTCAATGAATGGAAAGAGGTGTTTCAAGGGAAGAATGGTCAATAAGTGGAGTAATTCTTCAACAAATTTATCAAAAAAGAAGAATCACCAGTGACTGTAATAGTGATTTCAGTGTCATGGTGGGAGAGAAAGCTGGATTGTAATGGGTTGGAGAAAGGGTAGAATAAATGGGAACAGGTTAAAATTGATAACTGTTTCAAGCAGTTTAGCAGAAGAGGAAGTGAGATACAGGACTAGCTGTGAATGTATGTATGATAGACAATTATTTTAAAATAGAGAAGACATTCATACTTTCATACCTATGAAAATAATCACTAGAAAGTGAGGATTTAAAATATTAAGGTAATTGGAGAAAATTTTCAGATATTTTAATTCTAGAAATACATGTCATTTTCCAATAGGCAACTAAAATGAAATAGTAGGAAATTATTCTACATAATATAGCAGCATTCTATTTTCATACAGTTTTTAATTTTTGTCAAATACTGTAAAAGGTTTAAGTTCGACATAAAAATTATTTCCACTCATGTTTTTCATAATATAAATCTGGTTTGGATTTTATTATTTACAAGATGTTTGAAATCAGACATTCTGGAGCACATCCATACAGTTGTTACACATTTCATGGCAAAAGTCTTTTCAGCTTTCTGAATAATGGCATTGAGTGTTTATGCTTAAGAGTCACAGGGTGTAAGGCTAGGCCTATGCACCATTCTGTGTAAGTAAGTTTGTGGTATAAATTAACAAGCTATGCTATGAGAACAAAATCAGTCTTGACGCATTTCTGGCAAGTGTAGAGAAATGTGACATACATTCTGTACCACATATGCAGATTTGCATCAGTATAACAAATGATATCCCTTGTTGGGCATAGAAAAAGCCAAGAATGTTCTGTACTTGGAAAGATCTTGTCTCCCAGGGGGACCAGGATAGAAACCTCAGTAACTCTCCAGATTGAACCAATTGTGAGATTTTAGAACTACCTAGAAAATCAAACTAGAGCATTAGGGACCACCACCGAAGAATTCAAGCGGTGACAAATTCCACAGAGACATGCATTCAATGAAGAAGAGACCCTTTTGTAGACACAAACAGCTCTACAAAAAGCAAGTAGATTCTAGAGAAATCTCATTAGAGTATAGAAAGGAAAAAAGAAAACACAATGCTGAATGTTGCTTTGATTTTGTCCACACTTCCTTTTTTTCTTCTTATAAATAGATTTATGGCAATTATTCTAGAAAATAAAATGAGAAATGCAAATGTTGGTTTTTAGTCCAATGACAGAAGTTGTTGTGATTTTAGTTTTTGTAAAGTTGAAATAGAAAGGGAGTTAAGGACTGAAAGTGTAAACTAAAACAGCCCATCGGCCAAATCTACCCACTACCTGTTTTTGTTAATAAAGTTTTATTAGAACAGTGCCTCACTCATTCATTTACATTATCTGTGATTGCTTTCAAAGTATAAGAACACAATAGAGGAGCTATGATAGAGAACTAATGGCTTGAAAAGGTGGAAATATTTGCTATTTGCTTCTGCAAAGAAAAAAATTGCCAGCCTCTAGTTAAGTGAAAAAGTTGAACTCAATTTTTATTTCCACAAATTCAACCCATTTATGGCAACATGCTATAGCAAATACAAAAGTTTAAATTATAACCTGTGTATGTAAAGCTAAAATCTTAATTATGTCTCAGTCATCTTCTATGTTTTGAATAGAAACCAATGGAAGCAAAAAGTGATATGGAGGGGTCCTGGGTGGGCCTGTGGCAGCCTCCCTGCTCCCAGCCGTGCTTGGCAGACTCTGGAGTTCTAAGCAAGCAAGTGGGTGGCATCGGTTCCAGAGGCTGGGTGGCCTGGTGTAAGTGCCCCTCGCAGCTTCCCCTGGAGTCCAACTAGTTTGGGACCTCTGCTCAGCCAGTAGAGGGAACTTGGTGGCTTCCAGGTGTGCTAGACCAGCGTGCCGGATCCTGAGCAGGCCTGCAGCAGCCTCCCCACTCCTAGCTGTGCTTGGAGGACTCTGGAGTTCTGGATGAGTGGGCACCATCAGTTCCGGGGCTGGGCTTGGGCAGGCCTGCCCCACCCCCAGTAACTCTCTCTGAATCCAGGGAGCTGAGTGGCCAGAATCCCCAGGAGCTGAGTGCGTATAAGAGGACCTCCAGTAGACCATGGGGAAGCCTTGGAAAAACACTTGAAACACAGAAATATAGGAAAATGACAAAACAAAAGACCAAATTACAATCTCAAACCTCCAGCCCATCCAAAGAAATCTTAGGAGCAATGTACATAGAAGAAAATATATGCCATACACCTGAAATATTGGACATAATAGCAACTGAAATAAAGAAGCAACTCTGGGAAGCTTTAAAGGAATTCAAACTAGAAATAATCTCCCAGGTAAAAGAAGAAATGGTAAAATAAATGAAGGAGATGCTGAACATATCTAAAGAAGACATAGTTTAAAAATTGGAGGAAGTAAACAAAAAGATAGAATCCCTGGATGAACAACATAAGAAACAAACAAAATACATAAAGCAGATGCACAGAGAGATATACAGGAAATCAAAAATTCCATTGAAAGCTGTAAAAACCACCTCAATGAAAGTAAAGATAGAATTTCAGACCTCGAAGACAAGATTGCAGCTAGTGAACAGGAAAGGAAAGATCTTTTAAAAATAACAAGGAATCAGGAAATAACAAATAACTGCAAGATGACACAAAGAAAAACAACATAAGATTGATAGAGATTAATGAAAAAGAAGGGGACAACATAAAAGATGTCAAGAGGATATTTAGAAAAGTAATAGCTGAAAACTTCCCAAACATGAGATCAGAAACTGACATCAGGATCAGTGAAGCATATAGAACTCTAAGTAGTCATAACCAAAATAAAACTACACCCAGACATATAATAATCACCATCCTAGAAATCCAACATAAGAATAGAATATTAAAAGCTGTCAGAGAGAAAAGACAGATCACTTATAAAGGAAAATCTTTCAGAATCACAGCAGACTTCTCAGTACAAACAATAATGTCAAGAAGACCATGGAGTGAAGTATTCTAGATCCTAAAGGAAAATGATTTCCAGCCTAGACTGATGTACCCTGAAAAACTGTCCTTCAAAATCAATGGAGAGGGGCTAGGGATTTAGCTCAGCGGCATAAGTGCCTGCCTTGCAAGCAGGCAGTCGTGAGTTTGATCCCCGGTACCAATAAAAAGGGGGAAAAAAAAGACAAAATCAATGGAGAAATAAGATATTTCCATGACAAAAAACAGCTGAAAAACTTCATGATCACCAAGCCAAACCTGCAAAGAATATTGAAAGACAGTTTAGATAAACTTAGTAAAAAACCACTAAGCAAAGCAGATAATTAAAGAGAACAGAAAGATAATGACGCAACAGCAAAAAGATAACATGTCAAAAATAAAACAGCATATAACAGTTATAATAATTAATGTAAATGGTCTCAATGCACCAATTAAAAGAAACAGACTGGCAGAATGGATCAAGAAACAAAATCCAACCATATGCTGTCTACAAGAAACCCATCTAACCCAAAAGGAAACTCACAGACTGAAAGTCAAAGGATGGAAAACAATACTTCATGCAACAGGAACCCCCCCCAAAATGTGGGAGTAGCCAATTCTGTTTGCAGACAATGTGAACTTTAAATAAATAATGATCAGAAGAGATAAAGAAGGTCTTCATACTAGTTAGGGGAAAACTTCAAAAGGAAGAGATAACTATCTTAAATATATATGCACCAAATTCCAGAGCACCCAGTTATATAAAATAAGTATTAACAGAAATGAAAAACCAAATTATCAGTAACACAATTAGAACAGGAGACCTTCCCACACCATTGACACCAAGGGACAGATCAACCAGACAGAAAATCAGCAAAGAAATAACAGAACTGAATCACACCTGTGAACAAAGGACTTGATAGACATATGCAGAGTGTTCCATCCAATGACAGAATACCCATGTACTTCTCAGCAGTACATGGGTCATTCTCTAAAAATAGACCATATGTTAGCTCACAGAACATATTTAAATAAATGCAAAAGAGTTGAAATTATCCCTTGCATGTTATCGGATCATAGCACTATGAAATTAGAAATTAATGATAAAAGATACTGCAAAAATCCCACAAACACATGGAAACTGAATAACACACTCTTGAGTAATCAGTGGGTCACAGGGGAAATTAAAGAAGAAATTAAACAATGCCTACAAGCAAATGACAATACAAACACAACTTATCAGAATCTGTGGGATGCAATGAAAGCAGTCCTCAGAAGAAAATTTATTGCACTGAGTTCCCATATCAGGAAAACCGAATGAATGCAAATAAATAACCTGATGCTACACCTCAAACATCTAGAAAAAGAACAAGTCAAGCCTAAAGCCAAAAGAAGGGAGGAAATTATAAAAATCAGAGCAGAAATCAATGCAATAGAGACTAAGAAAACAAGCCAAAGAATCAATGAGTCAAAGAGTTGGTTCTTTGAAAGAATAAATAAAATTGATAAGCCTCTAGCCAACCTTATTTTAAAAAGGGAAGAAAAAGCTCAAATTTATGCAATAAGAAATGAAAAAGGCAAAATCACTACAGACTCTCTAGAAATACAGAAGATCATCAATACCTATTTTGAAACATGTACTCTCAAAGGTTTGATAACACAGAAGAAATATACAGATTCCTAGAAACATATGAAGTACCAAAGCTGGGACAAGAGGATGTAAAACTGCTGAATAACCCAATTTCTATTAATGAAATTGAAAATGTAATTAAGTCCTTACCTACACAGAAAAGCCCATGCCCAGATGTATTCACTGCAGAATTCTGCAAGAAATACAAAGAAGACTTAACACCGACACTCCTCAAACTCTTCAATGAAACTGAGAGGGATGCAATCCTTCCTAAGTCATTCCTGAAAGCAACTAAAAAAGAGAACTATAGACCAATCTCCCTAATGAATACAGATGCAAAAATCCTCAATAAAATATTGGCAAATAGGATGTAGCAAATCATCAAGAAGATTATACACCATGACCAACTGGGATTCATCCCAGGCATGCAGGGAGGGTTCAACATACGTAAATCAATAAATGTAATCCACCATATCAACAAAGCCAAAAGTAAGAATCACATGATCATTTCTATAGATGCAGAAAAAGCCTTTGATAAGGTCCAACATTCATTTATGATAAGAACCTTACAGAAAATTGGAATAGTCTTTACCTCAATATAATAAAGGCCATCTATGACAAACCAACAGCCAGTATCATAAAAAATGGCCAAAAATTGAAGACTTTTACTTTAAAATCAGGCACAAGACAAGGATGTCCCTTATCACCTCTCCTATTTAACATAGTACTGGAAATACTAGCCAGAGCAATTAGACAAGAGAGAGAAATAAAAGTGTAAGATAGGAAAAGAAGTTAAATTATCATTGTTTGCAGATGACATGATACGCTACATAGAAGACCCCGAAAACTCCATTGAAAATTTCCTAGATATAACAAATAAATTCAGTAATGTAGCTGGATACAAAATCACTACTCAAAAATCAATACTATTTCTATACACTAACAACAAAATAACTGACAGAGAAATAAGAGAAGCCACACCCTTCACACTAGCAACCAAAAAAATGAAATATTTAGGATTCTCTCATGAAAGAAGTGAAAGACCTATACAGGGAAAATTATAATACACTGAAAAAAGAAATTGAAGATAATCTCAGAAAATGGAAAGACATCCCTTGCTCATGGATAGAAAGAATAAATATTGTGAAAATGGCCATTCTCCCAAAACTGTTATACGGATTCAATCCAATCGCAATAAAAATACCATCAACATACCTCATAAATCTCGAGAAATCACTCCTAAAATTCATCTGGAACAAGAAGAGACCTAGAATAGCAAAGACAGTTCTAAGCAGCAAAGGCAAGGCAGGAGGCATCACAATCCCTGACTTGAAGTTATACTACAAAGCAGTAGTAGTAAAATCAATGTGGTACTGGAATCAAAACAGAGCCAAAGTTCAATGGAATAGATTAGAAGATACAACCACAATAACAAACACATTCAACCACCTTATCTTTGATAAAGGAGCCAAGCAGGTTCACTGGAAGAACGACAGTCTCTTTAATAAATGGTGCTGGAAAAACTGGCTCTCCATATGCCGAAAACTAAAACTAGACCCATGCCTATCACCATGTACTAAATTAAAATCTAAATCGATCAAATATCTGAATATTAAAACAGAAACACTAAATCTATTGGAAGACAAATTGGGTAAAAACCTTGAAGATGTAGGGATAGGTAGAGAATTCATGAACAGGACTCAAACCACACAGGAAATACTTCCCAGAATTAATACCTGGGATCGCCTCTTATTAAAAAGTTTCTGCATGTCAAAAGAAATCTCCAGCATAGTGAAAAGAAAACACACAAAGTGGGAAAAAAATCTTAGTGAACTCTCCCTCAGACCAAGGACTTCTGTCTAAAACATACAAAGAATTTAAAAAAATCAATTCAAAAATGGGCATCTGAGATGAATACACAATTCTCAGATGAAGAAATACAAATGGCAAATAAATACATGAAAAAATGTTCATCATCATTACTCATTAGAGAAATGCAAATTAAAAACCACACTGAGATTCCATCTCACTCCAGAAAGAATGGCCAGGATCAAGGCCACCACCAACAAATGCTGGAGAGGCTGAGGGGATAAAGGAACTCTCCTGCACTGTTGGTGGGAGTGTAGACTAGTGCAAACTTTGTGGAGGTCAGTCTGGAGATTTCTTAAAAAGCTGGGATTGGAAGTCCCATTTGTTCCAGCTATTCCACTTTGAGGCATATTCCCAGAAGAACTGAAAACATCATATCACAGTGATATTTGTGCACCCATGTTTAAAGGAGCACAATTTGTAAAACCAGATCTTGGGAACAACCTAAGTGTCCATCAACTGAGGAATGGATAAAAAAGTTTTGGTATTTTTATACAATGGAGTACTACTCAGCTATAAAGAAGGATCACAGTGAGATATTTATAAATAAATGGGTGCAGGTTGAGACCATATTCATAAGTGAAATAAATCAAACTCACATGTATGAATATCGAATAGTTCCCCTAGTGTAAGAAATGATACAAATACTTAAAAGTATGTGGTAACCATGATTCCCCATTATATGGCTTTGAAGCCTTATAAGGTTTCACTCATTAATTGAAATGGTTCTATTCTGGGCTGTTTGATATTAATGTCTGTGATGATATGAACAGCTATTTTGAAGAAAACAAGACATCATAATAGCTAGTGCTGGTTTAATATCATCTTGTTTTGAAATCCCATCAAACTGTTGCTCTTCTGATTCCATTGCTTTTATCATGTTGTATCTTATTGGATTTTATTATATGTGATAGTAGAAACAAAAATTGTTATAGGCAAAGAGATAATATAGAAACCATTGTTCATTTTCTGTTAGCTGGTTCTAAATACCCTGTAATACTTTCATCCTCTTGAATGGTTTCACATTGTCTTAATATGTTTGATGCTATAGTATACGAAGTTATACTCAGATATTTCAAGGAAAGAGACACTATGGTAATTACTATTAAGTCGGGTTATCTTGTGGTGAAACACTATGTTGCTTGAATTGTTCTGTTCTGACCTGTATTGTTATGTTGTTATGTCCTCTTTTATCTCAATCCCCACCTTTTAAAAAATTTATTTATTTTTTATTATTTTTTAATTAAGGGAAGAATTCTTTAAAATTATGAGGATATATTATAGTAACCATTTTGATTTCCTATTAACTCAATTTGAAGCCCTGTATTGCTCTCACCATCTCATTTTGACTGATTTTATTCTATTCTGTTCTGTTTGACAGTATCAAGTTTGAGGGTATAGGCAACTACTTTGAAGGCAATAAGATTCACTATGATGCCCATTCTGGTTTGAATATTATCTTCTTTTGAAGTTCAGTAATGTCTCCAATGTTTAGGTTTTATTGGTCTTGTTCTGTCCTGTTTGTTCAATTTTATTATACCTAATGATATAGGCAATTCTTTTTAAGGTAGCAAGAGGCATTATGGTAACCATTGTTGATTACCTGAATTCTGTTTTTACATCATGTACTATGTCCATCCTTTGTTTTCACAGACTGCGTTGTTTTGTCACATTTGGTTTTATTCTCTTCCAAAAACAAAAGTAATAAGGACTGTGGGAGTAATAAAACCCAAAATGTGTAAATGTTATTGTATAAAAGAGAGGAAAACAAAGTGCTCTAAAAGACACAACTGCAAGTGTGTTTAGGTGTGTAAGATAGATGACCATATTACTAAGTTTTTGTTGGGTCATTGAACACAACTGTCTGCAGCTTCACTATGTGAATGTCCACTTTGTATGATTAATTTTGTAACTTGAACAGCTATTTTTAAGATGACAATATGTAATCTATTAACTAGTGATTTCTTACCGTTTATTTTTTTTTGAAATTCTGTATTGTACCCTTTTACTGTTTTGTTTTGCTTTCTTCTTTAAATAAAATTAAACAAAGAAAAAAGTAATATGGAAATGTTTAAAGGTAAATGTGTAAAGGTAAAGTGACAGTTGAATATTTATAGAAATATATATTCATAAAATTAACTACATTCAGAGGAAATATTTTAATGTTATTTCTTTTTCCTCACAACTAACAAATCAGAAGATTAAAACACTTAAAGCCAAATCAAATGAATTTTACTGCTTTTGGATAGCCTCAAAAGTTTTTTTATTGTGCCAGGGATCCAATCCAGAGCCCTGCATGTGCTAAGCAAGTCTCCACCACTCAACTACATGTTCAAGAAAAGCATTAACACTTTACAAACAATGAAACAAGTTAGAGCAAGAAAATATGGAACATATTTAAATACCATTTCTCTACTTGGGTTTTAAATCAAAACCCTATATATAAGAACTAAAATGTTATTTTTTATGACTTGTTCTTTTAAAGTAAGGTAATCTTATATCCACTATTGTTAAAAATATTTTCTGTGGTAGATTGCAATCCAATTTGGTAGTGAAATTTGATTTCTACTTTCTCTGTCTTGGCAATAATAGGTATTAGGTGCATTCAAAAATAAATTCTAAGTCATATGTGGCTGTATATATCTGTAATCACCAGATACTGGGAAGGTTAAGGCAGGAAGATTACAAATTCGAGGCTAACCTGAGCAATTTAGTGAGATTCTATCTCAATATAAGCTGCATATGTATATTATCTGAGTGATATAGGAGCTGCCTAGAACAAAGCCTAGTTTCAATCACCAGTACTGCAAAACAAACAAACATTTTGGCTTAATAATTCCTCTTTTTAAAAATTTTACTAAAAATTAAAATATGACTAGGTATTCAGTTATGGAATGTGCAACACAAATTCCTTGTGACAGATAAACATGAAAAAAATTTCTAATGATCAATAGTACAGGACTTAGTTAAATAAACTATAAACAGTAGTACAGGACATAGTTAAATAAACTATGGAGTCTACTAATTGACATTTTTACAGTTATCAAAATGACATTACTGGCAAATATAACTTAACATGGAAACTATTCATGTTTCAATCTGAATGAAAGTAAACAGGATTCAACATGACATGCACATTTTGGTCCAAATTTTATTTAAAGTATAACTTTATACCCATATAACAGTTTTTAATTCTAAACTGTATATATTTTTACACATGGTGTTACTTAGAAAAATACAAAATAGGTTTTAGTTGCAACAATTTTAACAGTGGAATTATATGTATTTTAAGTGTTAAAATATGCTCTAATTTTTCTTAAATGAATGTTTTATTCCTTTATATATTATTTTATATTTTACTAAAGATTATTGACAAATAATTCATTTAGAAAAAATTATAGCATCTTTCAAGTTAAAGAGTTTCATTCACTATTTAAACTTTCGCTTAAAATATTTATGAAGTTTGGAAAGTTTCTGAACTGAAAGTGATAGTTTTGAATCAGAGTTACCTGAATAAATATCTGAGAAATAGTGTTTGTGTTTTAATATCTAGATCTTTGATCCATTTTGATTTTACAGTAGTGCATGGTGAGAGACACGAGTCTAGTTTTAGTCTTCATAGTATGGAAAGCCACTTTACCAAGTCCATTTATGAAAGTGGCTTTCTTCCAGTGAATGTGTTTGGCCCTTCTGTTAAAGGTAAAGTGGCTGAGTATGTTTGGAGTTCTTTCTACATCTTCTAATCTGTTTCACTGGTCTTTGGGTCTTTTTTTTTAGGTCACAATAACTTTTTGTATAATACATAGTCAGGGATTATGATGCCTCCTGCTTTGTCTTTGTTGCCCAGAGTTGTTTTTGCTCTTCTAGGTCAGCCCTGGTTCCAAATAAATTTGGGGATTGTTTTCTCTAATTTGATGAGGTCTGAACACCCATGTTTATAGAACCACAGCTTATAATAGTTAAGTCTTAGAAATGTTCCAAATGCCCATCAACCAACGAATGGATAAAGAAGCTGTGAGCTTTTTTTATACAATGGAGTACTACTCAGTCATAATGAAAAATACACTTGAGACATTTCTAATTAAATGGATGCACCTTGGGCCATACTCTTAAGTGAAGTAAATTGAATACAGACCATATGTAAATATTTCTTTGTTTCTCTGGTGTGAGAAACCAAAAGTGTACATAAGTATCAAAATATATGCTAGATAGTATGAGATAGAAAGAGAATGTTCAAATGGGAAAGGGAGAAAGAAAGAAGAGAAAAGAAAAAAAAGGGAATATGGAAAGAAAGCTTTTGTAAATAAGCAAAGGGAAGAGGGATTGAAGGCAGGGTAAGGAATGACTTAACAAAGTTTTAAAATGTATTATATACAGATATAAATTCCCTATGATGAATGATATCATTATGTACAGATAATAGCATATAAGAAAAAACCCAGCAAAACAAAAAAAAATCAAATAAATAAATCTCTCTTAATATTGTCTAGATTAAAAATAGCAAGGGAATTAAACTAAGGGGACTTTGAAGCACATGTCTAGTTTTATAATTTGTTGAAAGTGCCTAAAGATAGGATATTTAGGTCTTAATTGCTTCACTTCACTGGACTTTGTTTTTAGAAGTTTCCAGATTCTGGTAAGAGTAAATGTGGTGGTTAAAAATTCAAACCCAGTAATCAACAGCTAAATTGAAAAGCAATACTTGTCAGCATTTCCTAGAGGGACATAAATTAATCAGTCATTGGATTCTTTGGTTCACAGAGTTCTCATGTTACACAGTTGTGATCAAGGACTTCCTTTTAGAAAGAATGTATCTATATTTATATAACTTTTCAATTATGTATTATCTGTTCACTTATTTACTAAGATAAATAATCAAGATTTAAATTCTGATGCACTTGTAACTGATAAACTTGTAAAGCATTTGATTTTTTTGTTTAATTTGAGAATGATATAGTTTAACATTGAATGAAATTACTTTGGAACATCTATATTCATTAGGAAGCTTTAGGGGTGTGGTGCTTGTAAAGAATGGTGGGAAAATGATTTCATTTTATCCTTTCTTCTTAAACCTAAAGACACAAACATTTTATTTTTCCAAAATTATATACAATGACTCAATTTGGCAATATTTTAGTTCAGCAGTTTTTATAATGGTATATTTTAGTTATTTGATAACATAATTACCCACAATGAATATTCACGCTGTTTTAGAAAATGACTGAGAACTCTTGGTTACAGTGAGCTGGAATTTCGAGGTTGAGATACATTGGAATGTGTCTTTGCACTACTAATCTCTATAGAAATTACTTGTCAAGAATAAATTATAAATAAAGACAGCATAGATTAGTAAGGGTATGGCTTTATCTAGTCTTATATATAAAATAGATATGTTTTTAATGATCAAAAAGCAAATCAAATACCTAGTTTCTAGTTATATTTGAAAAAAACTGGGAAATAGAAAATAAGATTCTATTTTTTTACTATAGAAGAAGGCATCAGCCTGGCTCCTGACAATATGTTGTTATTTGTTGATTAGAGTAACAAATTCAATCAACATTCAATACCACTACTCATTTAGTTTCTTCAAAAATCTTCTATTACTAATTTTCAATGCTGAGGCAAGTATTTATATAGCTAAGTATTTTGTTTGATGCCTTACTCTTTTGGTATAGTGACATGGTAGAAATTTATTTCCTTAGACAGGTTGCCAGAATTTTTTGTGTTATTTTATTAAAATTATTTGCCCACTATTGGAGTTGCTTTTAAAGGTATACTTGTGACCTGTTTTGTACTGGAGCCTGGAAGTTGGGAGAGTAGCAAAGGACAGTGTTCTCCCTTTCAATACCATGAAAGTACTACAAAAGTGAGAGCTAGTATCTGGCAATGTAATTATTCTTTTTTTTTTTTTTTGGCTTTTTCCTTTTTTTTTTTTTTTTTATCATTACCAGGGATCGAACTCACGACTACCTGCTTGCAAGGCAGGCACTTATGCCGCTGAGCTAAATCCCCAGCCCCAATGTAATTATTCTTTTGGGAAGATAAAATTGTCCAGTATGTGTGTAAATTGAAACCTAAAACAAGAAAAGACTTGAATCTATCTGGGTCCCAGATCTAGTGATTGAGACAGAGATTTCAGGTTGTTCTTTTCTGTTTTTGTCATTACCCTGGAGAAGATCATACCCTGTCCTGTTGTTCTCAGAGAAGGACAAATAGAACCACCTGATCCACAGAATCCTGGGAAGGATGGAGAGCAGCTACCAGTACTACAGGTAAGCTGGTGTGACTCCAACTAATTCCTAATCTTCCTTCTCACATCCACCATACTTCATGAGTGAAAGAAATGCAACTACAGAAGAACAGTTTTGAACCTTTTGGAAGATTTGGGACAAGAGGAAGAGACTGCAATTGGGTTCTTGTCAGACAGCTGACAAATTAGGATTAGTGAGTGCCATTTGCCTCTCATGTCATTTTTACTAGTTAGCACATTTATCATCAAGTTGCTCTGATGACAACTCATATTATTATTGTCTTTCCATTAAATAATTTCTCTTGATAGGACCTGCCTGCCTGGGAAATACCAAGGTAGCTTTTCTCCCTTCATGGATGTATAGAAAGCTGGACTCTGTCTTTTTTTAAAATTTTATTTAAAGAAAGACAAAACAAAACAGAAAATGGGCAGAAATAGTACAGACTTTCAAGGAAAATAAACAGTAATAAATCACTAGTTGATATATACATATTGTCCCCCCACAAATAGTTATTCAAGACACAAAAGTGGAATGTATAAATGGGAATTCAACCAGGGAGACTGTAAACAGCTCTGTTCAACTATCCAACAAAAACTAAATAATATGGCTATCAATCCTTTACACTTAGACATGTATGCATTTATTCACATCTTCATTTATTTTGAGACCTAACAAACTTAGTAGATTAAAGTCATTCTGAACAAAGATTAATAATATTGCTGAATTTCACATCATAACACTCCAGTATCAACACTGGGTACTGCAGTGCCCCTTTTTTTCCTTCAAAGTATTTGTTCATTTCATCAGGTGTCGTAAAATCAGTTCTCATAAACTGTTTGTAGGTTTTACACAAGTATGAGTCTTAACACGTATTTCTATCCTTTCTATATTAGAGGGAGAAACAGAACAAAGCAGGACAGAACTAAACATATTCCTATAGACACCTAAAACTAAAAAGACATATAAAACTGCTGTATAAGAAGTACTACTATGGTCACTGTGCTGTCCCTTGTTATCATCAACAGAACTGGCTATATCATTAGATAAAGTATAATTGAATATATCAGTACATAATGGAATTAATAGAAATACAACTTTGTAGATAGTGTAGAGCTACAAAAACAGGTAGTAATCAAATCAGAATGGATATCATAGTGAATCACTGTCATTTTCAGTAGAGTTGTCTATACTCCTCAACTTGATACCATCAACCTTAGAGTTTTGAATAAAATCTGTCAATAATAAGCAGCAATCAAACATGTCAGATTTAACTAAGATCAGTCATGATACAACAGTATAAGTCATACATGGATCCTGATTGAGTTAATAGGAAATTAAAGATGTCTACTGTGCTATGGCAGCTGTCTGTGCCCCTCAGATCCAGTGCTTGTATACAAACTAGGATGGAACAAGTTCCAATCAAGCAGAGTGGTGTGAATAATAGGGGTTTTAATTTTTGATGCACTATTATCTATATCTTCTGCTGTTTTTTTTTTTTTTTGAAGACTATTCCTCCCCCAGAATGAACTGTGTATTTTGGGTCTCTCCAACACTCATGGTTTTGTATTTGGGGGGAGGGGGGGCAACCTGCTATTTACCTAGGTGTTTCGGAACTTTATCACTCCTGGCTGGATTTCTAGTTATTCTTTTTCATTTATTAAAGCCTGTCTGTTCAACCTATCCATAAATACTGGTCTAGTTACCCATATTACTCTCTGGTTCTCTATCACATCAAGTTCCATTTTCTCATGTTTGATTTTGGTGCATATATCCTTCAGGCTAATTATATTTATTATAATGAGCCTCTTGGTGGACCCTGTCTCTTGATCCACTCTGCCAGCAATTCTCTTTTTTCTCTTAAGTTAGTGTATCTAGGTCATCTATATTAGAAATTATGTCTAACATTCTCTGCCTCATTTCTGTTGTGCTTTTTTCCCATCATTAGTTGTCCATTTGTCTTCTTCATTTCACTTTTTGTTCCATTCGTTGGGGTCTCACTGCCACTATTCCTGAAATCCTGGTGCTTTTTTCTCTCTTTAGAATGTCTCTCTTTAGAGTTAGATTGATGGTTCGAATTCCTCCAGTTCCTCTTTATCTTGGAAGCACCTTGTTTCTCCATTAATTTATAGGGATAGTTGTACAGGGTACATCAATTTTGGCTGAAGGTTATTTTCTTTCAATGCTTGAATTATTTTGCTCCATGCTCTTCTAGATTTAATGGTGTGTACTAAGAAGTCTGCCATAATTCTGATGGGTTTTCCCTTGTAAGTGATCTGTTTCTTGACTCTGACAGCTTTTAATATTCTGTTCTTATATTGGATTTCTGGAATGTTATTATATGCCTGGGAGTAGTTCTGTTTTGGTAGTAGGTGGCTGGAGTTCTGTATGCCTCATACATCTGAGCATCTTTTCCTTTTCCTATGCTTGGGAAGTTTTCCTTAATTATTTCTGTGAATCGCCTTTGCAGTAACTTTATTTGTACCCCTGCTTCTTCATTCACATTCTTTATTCTTAAGTTATAGATTCTCTTGTCATCTTCTAGCCTTTGTGTTGTTACTGCTTATTTCCTTATTTTTAAGAAATTTTTCCTTTCATGTTCCCACATTGCAAACCTGTCCTCCAGTTCAGATAATCTATCCTTAGTTTCTTTCAAGCAGTTTTGCCAGGTTTCAATGGAGTTTTTAATTTCCTGGTAATCTCTTTGAACCTGCTTCATGTATTCTATATTTTCTCTATTTTCTCCATCAAACAATTCTCCCCTTTTTTTGTTCTTCCATTCTACCATCTGTTTTTTTCATGGGAGGTGCTTAGCATTTCTTTGATTATTCTATTTATCTCTTGCTTTACTTGGTTAAATACTTCACTTTTGCACTCATCTATGAGGTCCTGAAGATACTGCTTTATGTCTATTGGTGCCATGTCTAATACTGCATATTTACTGTACTCATTCTCCTTTGCATTTACCTTTCCTGGATCAGTGTTCTCAGGTTGGGAACTGAGGACCCTTTCTTGTTGCCTCCTCTTCTCATATTTTTTTCCTTCCATTCAGGCATATATGGGAGGTCCAGTTTCTTTCTTTGTCTGAAGTGCGCTGACTAGGTGGTCCTGCCCACTGCAGTGTACTAGGAAGTACAGACCCAGGCAGCCTGTGTTGGGCCTGCCCCTCCAGGTCAACCTACTGAAGGCTTCACTGTGTTAGGGTGCACTGTCAGGTGTAGGGACTTGGTTTGGGCTAGCCTATTGGGTCTCAGTCCATGGTGTCACTCAGGTCAAGTGCTCCCCACCAATCCCTCTTGAGAAGGGAATAGCTGACTGAAGTCACTGTAGAGCCTTGTTCTGGCCAGTCTGTCTGGTCTCAGAATATCGTCTGTTGGAGCCTCTTTGTCTGTGGAAGGGTTTTTATTCCTCTCACTCACTGCAGGTTGATGCAGAGTTTTCCTCCAGCTCTGCTATCAGTTTGGCTTGCCGATTCTTGCCCTCCGTGCATTCGCTCCAGTGAGCTGAAACCAGTGGGCTATCCCGGCTGCACCAATTCAGGTGTGGCAGCAGCAGGGTATTCGAGCCATGAGTTCAAGCAGCAGCACTGAGACTGTAGCTGTTCCAATCCTAGCACCAGGACTGTATTTTAAATTGGTTTCTCTCAGCTTAGTTTGTTCCTGGGTTGGCAGGATGTATCTCCCTCTGTTTGTGACTCCCCATGCTGTATTATTTTTGGAATCTAAATTGGCTATCTCAGAGAGCCTCTGTAGCTGCTGTTATCTATCCATCATCTTTTTCTCTCTCTCTCTGGACTCTGTCTTAAGGTCAGCCCAACTGTGATACAATTTGTGCTCTGGTGTTCTCCCAAGGAATCAAATTGAAAATAATTTCTAGTTGAGACTTTATTCTTTCTTAACCTCTTTTTCTTTGACACTCCCCTCTTTTACTCTATTTTTCTTGAAAACATTCCCTCAACAAATCACATGATCAGGAATATTCATCTCAGTCTTTCTTTCTAGAAAATAAAACTGAAATTAGGGTAGTAAAGGCTAAACATGTACTTGAGCTGTGTAGTCCAGTATAGTTACTATATTATTTATATTTAAAATAAAATAAGATAAAAATTCAGTTCTTTAGGTAATCTAATCACATTTTAAGTGCTCAAGAGTCACATGCTATATTGTACATCACAAAGAATGTTTCTAACATGACAAAATTTGTATTAAACAGCATTATATTAAAGACTCAATATGATCATGTATTTTCTTCATTTATGTTCTGCCAACTTACACTGTCAAGAAAGGCCTCAGCAGTCAGTTGTGATGGAACACACCTGTAGTCCTAGTTATTTGAGTGACTGAGGGAGAATTTCAAGTTCAAGATCAACCTCAGAATATATTTCAGTGGTAGAGAACTTGCCTAAACATATACAGGAGTAATTTCAAGTCATAGTACCGAGAAGAAAAGAAGGAAGGAAGGAAAGATATAAGTAAAGAAAATACGTTAGCTATGAAATTGACTTGTTTTGCAGCTATATACTATGAACTAAGATAGTGATGCTTCAGGACAATTTTAATGTAGAAGAAAGCGATTTGAATTGTGTCACCATTAAAAGGAGACAATCCATACCAGAAGAAATAAAATCAGTAGGCTGCTGTGAACAAAAAATTTAGTGCACAAAGTAAATGTCCTAAGGAAATAGGAGAAAATATTTGTGTGTTATGAAGAAAATTAAATATAGCCAAACAGAAATATTTGGCTTAAAAATATTAATTGAAATAAAGCCCTTGAAGGAAAATGGATAGTTCTAGTTAATGAATCAATTAGTTGTAAAGACATTTAGTCTAAGAAACTTTTACAGAACACACCATATAGATGAAAAGGTGAAAAATATAAAAGAAAAGTTAAGTGGATAAGGAAGATAGAAGCAGCTATCTTAATACTGAGAGTCAAGGAAAGCTAAAAATTGTCAGACCACTAGCTTCTGCTTACATTATAGCAAACAAGAAAGAAAATTTCTCGTAATTTAACGTCAACTGTTTTTGAGCCTATTATAAAGGGAGGGGATCAAACAGCCTGGGGTCTATGTAAGGGCAGGAAGTTCCAAGTAGAGTTTGTTGTGGTTTGTTTGGGGTTGAGCCTAAGAAAGATGGGACCATTATAGAATCATGTGATTTTGCTTAAATTTTTTTTGGCAGCAATTTGTGAAGGGACAAGTATGAATGAGCAAGAAAGTCTAGGAATTCTGCAAATTGTAGATAAAAGGAATTCGTATCAGTTGACAGACTCTTTTCCAAGGATCTCATTGAGTGCTCATCTACAAGACTGAGGACAGGAAAAAAAGTGGAATGGTAAATTACCTCTGCTAGAAAGGATTAAAATTCTACCCTCATAGTTTGTTCACAAAGACAGTTCGTAGCAGAAATGTAAAAACAGTACTCTCCGCCAGTATTTAGCTCACTGGCAAAAGCGCCTGGCTGGCAAATGTGAGGCAGTGAGTTCAGTCCCTGGTACCAACACAATAGCAACAAAGAAACAAAAACAAAACAACAACAAAACAGTTCTCTACCCTGGTCCAGACTTCCAGGACACCTTGGTCCTGTTGTTCATAGGAGAGCTACAGGTTCACAGAGAAAGCTCCATCCTCAAGCTTCAGAGTCTGCCGAAATTTACATCTAAGCAAAGTAACAAAATCTACTGCTAGTATTACCTTTGTGAGGAAAAGGGCCACAGGAGAATCTTAAAGCTGAGAATAAAATGAGTAAATTGAGAAAAATCCTCTAGGGGCTGGGGATTTAGCTCAGCGGCATAAGCGCCTGCCTTGCAAGCAGGCAGTCATGAGTTCGATCCCTGGTACCGATGTAAAAAAACAAACAAACAACAACAACAAAAAAAAAACCGAGAAAAATCCTCTAACAATGTGGACTCTACTTTAAGCATAAGGTATGGCTAGAGAAATATAAAACTGTTGATGCACCAAGGATAAATATAAAACTACTTAGAGTCCTCAGCAGATGATTTCAACTCCTAGTATGGTTTAAGTTTAGAATGTCCTGTAAAAGTCTCAGAATATTTAAAGATGGGCTGTTGGAAGGTGATTTGATCATGTGGAAGTATCCTCATCAATTCATGGATCCATGGATGGGTTCATACCTAAATGCACTGGGGTGTGGGGTTGAAGAGATGTCACTGGGGAGATGCATTTGAAGGATATAGCACCTTCTCTGGCACCTCCCTTCTCTCTCTACTTCCTGGCTGCCTTTGGATAAGCAGTTTTCTCTCACCATGCCCTTCCTCCATGATGTTCCTGCCTTAGAGCTGCAGACCATGGACTGAGCTTTCTCAAGCCATGAACCAAATTACACTGCTCCTCTTTTAAGCTGTGGGTGTCAGGTATTGTGTCTCAATGACAAAAGATCCAACACAGTCTTCTATCCCTCATATGAAAAGCAAAGCAGAGGAAAAGATATGCCCAATTGTCGACATTAAATATATACCCGTTTCCATTGTTCTATACGAAATATTCAGATTTCAATAAAAAATCGAGAAAAAAAATCTACTCTTCAGAGGTAAAGCAAATAATGTAAACCAACTCAAATATAAGTCAGATTAGAGCTATTAGGAAATACATGTAAAATAACTATGAAAAGTATATTAGCAACAGTAGTGGAAATGATGGACAAGATGTATGAACTTATGAGAATATTTATTTGGAAAAGCTGAGGAACACTGTAATGATTGACTGATTATGTCAATTTGAAAAGTTTAGAAGATCCGCTAAATCAGCTCAGCAATTCTATACCCTAAGGTACAGAGGACCCACCCTATGGCGATCCGTCACCCAAATGAGAAGGCATGGATGAGCCTGTTCTTTGTGGGGAGCTTCAGTATTGCCTTCAGCTTGGATGTCATCTCCTGGCTTCTATCTCAGATTCTGGCTTCTGCCTTGAATACTTTAAGCTCCCTGGGTAGATTCTTCAGCCTTCCAGCACAGACTCATCAGCCTTCTGTTGCAGACCCTTCAACCTCCTAATACACACTTGCAGGGACACTGCAGTGAATTTCAGACCTTAGACTCAAACCTTAGGACAGCCCCTGCATGCTTCCTTGTCTAACTCTGTGGTTGACCATAATAAGCCAATCATGTAATTTCTTCTACATTTCTGTATCTTGTGTTATATCTGTTTCTCTAGTAAAACACTGACTGAGACAAATATACATATAAAAGAAAATTAAGAGACAACAATAACAAAATATGAGGGGAAAATCACTCTGTTTTAAGGTTTGTGAACTGCCTGTATCTTTAATATGAGACTTTGAGGCCATTGGTGTACTATGAGTATGTATGAAAATAGTAAAATACAAACCTAGCTAAACTTAAAATAGACCGAAATAACCCTCTTTCTCTTCTGCCCTCATCACACAAAAAATATTTAATTTATTTGACCATAGCCACCAATTATCAGTGCATATTGTGAACTGTCAGGCAGTCACTAAAAGCACTTTAGGACAAGGTATAAGTGATAAATGAATATGGGAAATAACTTGGAATCATCATAAGTACTCAATCTAAAAGAATGGAGAAAAATAAAAAAAATTGAAAATTATAAACAAATACACAAGTTAGTAAGCTTGAATGTTTTAATCCAAGCATAGTAATAGTTATATTAAGTACCATAAACCTACCAATTAGAAGGTAGATATTGTCAGTTGTAATTAAACAAGCAACACCCAACTACTCTGTATAGTAAAATCACTTTATAATGACAGAGGTAGATTAGCCAAAAAAAGTTAGAAAAAGATATGTGGTGTAAGCATTAATCAAATCAAGGCTGGAGTGGCTATGGGTAATAGGCTGAAGGACAAGTACTTTCAGAAAAATAATGTATGTAATATAAAGTCACAAGAACACAGCAAACTTAAATATGTATTCACTTAATAGGAAAGTTTTAAAAAGTAAAGCAGAAAGTGAAGGAATGGAAAATAAAGACAAAAAGATATGGGTTAGAGCTTTGCCATGGCATAGGAACAGGAAGAATCCTTAGCACACAACCTTCTCAATGTATAGTTTAGCCTATTTTACAAATCTTTAAAGTCAAAATAATAGCACTTATCTTCTAAATTTATTGTGAGACCTATAAGCTATGTATGTGTCATGCTTCTTAGCACTAATTTTCAAAATTATTTTTCAACTTTCCCTTAGCAGCATGCTTTGATTACAATGTTTGTACTCTCTTATCATCCCTGCAGTATTTTACTTCTCTCTCCTTCTTCCTGTCACTTCCTAGATTACATTTTCTCATCTAGATTGTTTCATTCACCACTTATCATACCTTGTCAACTACAAATACTACACATCTGACAAGATCCATCTGCCCTTCACTCTGCAGAGAAACCATAAAGATAAAGTGCTGTCCTGATTTTATCACTACACTCTCTTAAAAGTCCCTGACAGTTTGCAAAGATTAAAAATACACAGAGTCCATTGGTACCCTAGAAAATAGTATGTATGCTGTTAATAGAAATAAAAATTGACATTTCCCAGAATACATTTGTCCCATGTACCAAAATCCTCTCAGGGTTACTCCCTGACCCAGTGGTGCCACTCACAGGTACTTATTCTGACTTAAAAAATGACGCTGTGTCCTAAGTTTATCACAATTTGAGAGAAAACTTCTAAACACTTCTACACAATCTGATCAGTATGTTAGGAGAAATGTAAGAATAGGAAAAACTAAAAATAATAAACTGGTTTTGCTAATGCTAATAGTAGAAAATGGTAAACACATACTGTAAAATCAAAGACATGTCTGCAAAAGCAAGGGAAAATTGAACCAACCAGAAGCAACCAAGACTGAGACAAAAAATTAATTGTCGTGAACAGTAAGTAGAGAAACTTCTAGTAAGAGTTGGGATACTATAGTTGCTCTCTGGGAAGTTGAACATAGTCTCATTTGTTGCTCATGACTAGGACCTGGAACACATTAGACAGAGGACGGTGGTATAAAAGATGTGGTATAAAAACTTCATGGCTCTTTTTTTGATAAAATTGGAGCAGGCTGTTATTCTTTTTTTTATTTACACCACAGCTATGCTGTGACATTTAGAAGTCTTTCAAAATATAATGTTGTTTTTCCTTTTCACAGCTTTGCAACTGCTATCACCTACAACTGTCTAGGCATTTCCTTGTAATTATTTCTCATCTCAAAATATACCTTTATAATGAAAATGCTTTAACAACACTAGACATGAGTACGTATTTCCACTTTTTGCTTTCCTATGCTCTGTCAACACCTCAGATGTGATTCCACCCTTGTGCACTGTTTGTGTACATTTCACTCAAGGTGAGAGTTGTAGGATTGCAGAGATTGAATCTTTTGTGTGGATTTAACAAATACTTCTTGAATGAATACACAAAACATAGGGTATTACTATTTTACTTTCTTTGATTTCTTCATTAGATTTAGTGGGAAGATTTTTTGCAATATTGTTTGGAGGATATCTTTGAGTAAAGTGGTATTTTTCATAAATTTTTTCCTTTTATATCTTTGTCACCAAATATGCAGTTCAATGAGATTTTAATTACTTTTTACTCGTTCTACGTTTATATTCCATTCATTATTACACAAACATTAGATTTTTTCACACGTGATATATTACATTCACATGAATTCACTTAAATTATTTCACAATGCAATGACTATATTTTCATTTCACCAGAAATAAGCCCTAGATTTACTAATTGTATTATTTAACTGGTAAGATATAAAAGCATTTATAATGCATTGTACAAAGGCATTACACTGATAAAGCATCAACAATACAAACTGTTTTAATTTTTCTTTGTGCTTATATAAGAAAATTCTGAGTTGTTTTTTTTTAATTTTAGTAGGTTAAATTATGGAAATTATAGCAGAATGCTTTGTTAAACAGAATTAGACTTTTAATGAAACAAGGTTATTTAGCAAAATTATGATACTACATTCATTCTGGAACTATAAATTAAAATGTTTGTAGGAAAAAGGAAGGAAAATGAGTGTGAGGAAGGTTGATTTAAAAAATGAATCACAGTATCTTTATTATAATTTTGTCCTTCTAAAAAAAATAAAATTGCTCCTTTCCATGGTTTGTAACAGCTTTAATTATCTCCCAATCTCTCATTTCTTTAACAAGTCCTTCATAAAGTGGTGAGCCCTGATAAAATGTTTCTGGATTTATAGTTTCCTAATAAACTTAAAAATACATGTAAATTATACCTAACCTGAATTTCAATCTAAAATTGCCTTGATACTACTGAATATATGACAAAACCTTTTCTTAGGGTTTGCGACATTTTATTCATAAGCTCAGGTGATCTCTGAAAAAGCTTTTGCCTTCGCAAGAAAAGGAAAGGAGGGAGAGGAAGTGGAGGAGGAGGGGAGGCAAATCTTGAGCAGAAGTCTAATATCCTGCTGAAATTCAATTGAATTTTATCAAAACCTACTTTTTAAAAGGTTGATTTACGATGCTATTTGTGAAAAAATTGGAATGAGTGTATGCTAACAGTTGCAATACAAAATACATTTCTAGTTTTCCAAATTTCACGTCTGGCAGTTTTTCTTGACAGAAAAAGAGAGCTAAATTTCTACAAAACCATTGTTTCTTTCGAACACATAACCTGGATATGCACAGAACCACTGAAGTTGCTATTCAGAATATTTTAGAAATATGTTTTATTTTTTATTTGCTTTGTTATGTTTTGTTCAGCATTGGGACTGCCAAAAGAGGATTAAACAACGTTGCATGTACTTCTCTTTTCCTGTTGAGCCTGATGTCTGCCAATGTAAATTCAACAAAACTATACATTTCCCTTGAATAGAAAATTGTAAATAAACTTTTTCCTACAGTTCTTTGAACACTTGAATAGAGATAGTTAAGTTGTATGTATATAATATACATAAAACAAGTCCTCCATAAAGTGGTAAGCCCTGATGAAATAGTTCTGGGTTTACAGTTTCCTGATGAAACAAACCTCAATAAATGTGATTGACTTACTGACTATTTTTTCTCCTGTTTCCTGAAGCAGTGAGTGAAATAATGCGACATGCTGTGGGCATGTCACAGTCTGACTCAGTGACTCATGTGTTGGCAATGGTCATGTAAACACAGCTACTGCATCTGGCGGCAAATGAGTAGCTAGATGTTTTCTGCACAGACTAATATAGCACTTGGATTTCTAGAATTTCAAAACTAATTAAAGCAAGGTTTAAATTTTGTTATTTTGGTTAGATATTTGAATCCTGTGAGAGTTTTCATTAAAAAGGAATAAAAAAACCCCTAATCTTTAAAATCAAGATAGATTTGAATTGTTCTGGAAGATGGCAGAGTGGGAGCACCAAAGAAACAGCTTCTCTGAGATTTGGTGTGCAGACACTGGACTAAAGCAACATGAGGAATTAAAGAATGAGGGAAGCCAGTCCTTAGGGCCTAAGCAGGAAGTGAGGCAAGAACTGAAGCACACAGGAAGAGTGAAAAGAGACACTTCAATGTAGAAGAAGGTGGCAAGTGTCACTGTCTCTCTGAGCCCTAGCTCACTGCATGGCAGAGGAGGCTTGAATCTGCAGACTGACAGAGACTACTGGTGGCCCCAGAGACCTCCATAGAGAAATATACCAGTGGCATAGAGCACTGGACTCAGTGGTCTGCAGTGGTTGTGACTTATTTAGGTTCAGATGTCCCCCAGCAGAGGGTGGTCTGGTAGCCATTTTGGTGAGGGGATAACTGAACTCAGAATTCAGAAACTGTTGGCTCCATCTAGTGGATCCCCGTGTCAAGGTGAGCTTGCTGAGTACAGATCAGCAAAAGCCACATGAGCTGAACAAAGTGGACTCCAGTCTCACAGCCAAAAACCAACCTGAACTGCACTGGAAATAAAGGAGCAGGCTTGCTGGGATTATCCACTAACCAGCTATAAAGCTAAGGCTGGCTTTCTGGGATTCATCAACATGGATATGGACATTGTCCTCTTTGTCTACCAGTGACAGCAGAGATACCCTTGAAGTGGACTTTTTTTTCTTCCTTTGTCCTCTAGTCTTGCTTTTAATCTATTCTTCTTTTCCTATTTCTCTATTTTTCCCCTAGGCCCTTTTAAGTTTCCTCCCCTGAGGGTAACATTGACATGCTGAGAGTTTGTTAACTGCATACAATTTCCTGGTTCATTTTAGATTTTGTTTTAAATGTAGTTCATAAGGTTAAAGGTGATAAATTAATACTTACCACAGTTTATCATTTCCTAGGCTGTGTTTGATGTTATTGCTGACTGTACTACTTTAGTTAAGATGATAGAATTGTTCTAATCAGTTGTTTTTCCTGGTATGCTAAGACTGAGATTACCTAAGTGTCATAAACAATACAATAGGCCAGTGTCAAAGAACAAGGGGCCAAGTAGACAGCGATGTCTCATCCCCAATAAACTGAAGAGGTAGGATCTTGCAAAGGACTCAAAACTCAAAAGCCAACTACATTAGGATAGCATCTTGAAGAAGTAATTTTATAAGGGTTCTAAATTACTCGTAATAAAACTTACAATCATCAACACAAGAATTAAACTAAAAAAAATGAAAAAGAAAGGAAAAAGCAAATGGCAAAGCACTTAATTAAGATGTACCCCAAAACTTCTAGCTCAGCAAAAGAAACCCCAGGGGGCAGTGAGATACAGTGAGTTGAATGCCTCCCACTTGGACTCACTGAAGTGGTAACAGTAAAAATAGCAAAGCAGATGAATGAAGCTCTAGAAAACTATCAAATCACATAAAATTTCTTAGAAAACTACAGAAATGGTGACCATAGTGAAAGATATAATGAATGACTCTAGAGCAAATAACGATAAAAAGGTGGAGGAGTTTGGAAAAATAATGGAAATCATGAATGCTTAACAGGAAATCCATGAAACAGATTCAAACTGATATCCAGGAGATTAAACTTCTGTTGAAAGTATATGTGTCAGAATTAGCCAATATAAATACATAATATGAGACACATGACAGAATTGTGGTTAGTAGCAATGAGAAGAAATGTTTCTTAAAAACAGCCCACAAAATATTAATCTAGCACCTGTTAGATGATGAAGAATAACATAAGATTGATATGAGTCAATGAAAAAGCCGGTGATAAGATAAAAAACATAAAAAGTGTGTTCACAGAAATAATGACAGAAAACTTCTGAAGCAGAGAAAAAAATTTCACAGTTAAGTGAAGCATATAGAACTCCATTTAGCCGTGATCAATAAAAACTACACCAAAGCATATAATACTCAAGACTCCTGAAATTCAATACAAAAACAGAATGTTAAAAGCTTTTTGAAAAAGAAACAAATCATCTATAAAGAAATCCCATCAGAATCACAGCAGAAGTACCAATTCAAATTTTCAGGTGAGAGAGAAATTGATATACTGGAAGTCCTAAAAGAAAAATACTTCCAACCCAGACTAATATATCTCACAAATCTATCTTTCAAAATTGGTGGAGAAATAAGATAAACTATGACAAAAAAAAAAAAACATCTGAGAAAATTCATGAAAACCAGCACTCCAAAGTTCTGAAGGATATTCTAGAAAGAGACAATAAGGACTATAGCTCCATACACCCCAACAGAATAAATTCAGCTATTAATACTGATACCAGAGAAACAGTAAGCACAAATAAACAAACTAATGCTGAACAAAAAGTTTCTAGAAAAAGAAAAGCATGTCAGCTGAAGTTCATATTGATAGAATTTTTGGCGTGGAAGGGAACCATCTGATAGGATTTTGGCGCAGCTGAAAAGATAAGAAATATGAAATAAAAGAGACCTTTTAAGAATGTGGGGAGAGATCCCATGACCCTCTGGGGTCTGGCATTCTCTCCACCAGACACGTGGTGTGGGGGCATACATGTAGCTTACATTTGGAGTGATGCCTAAGGGGCGTTAGTGCTGCACAGATAGCCCACTGGTATTCATTTCACGCCACAGGTAAATTGCCTAGGGGTGAGGAAGATGACCTCAAGAGAGAGCCTCTTGGTTCTGCCTCCCAGCTTCACAGGCTACAGTGTCCCATCTGGGGCAAAAAACCTTTCACAGATGAGAGAGGAAATTATAAAAATCAGAGCAGAAATGAATACAATGAAAACTAAGAAAATAATACAAAGAATCAATGAATCAAAGAGTTGGTTCTTTAAGAAATTAAATAAAATTGACAAACACTTAGCCAAATTCATCAGTGAAAGGAAGAAAGGACTCAAATACATGAAATTAAGAATGAAAAAGGTAAAATCACAACAGGTCCTACAGAAACCCAGAAAATCATCAATATCTACTTCAATAATCTGAATGCTAATTACATAGAAGAAATGGGCACATTTTTAGATATATGTGGATTACCAAAGCTGAATCAATAAGATATATAAATTCTAAACAATATATTCTCAGTCTGTGAAATTGAAGATGTAATTAAAAATCTACCACAAGGAAAAGCCCAGGCCCTGATGCATTTATTGCTGAATTCTACAAGAAATTAGAGAAAATCTAATATCAATACTTCTCAAACTCTTTAATGAAATTGGCAGGGAACTAATATTATCAAATTCATTCCTGGAAGCAACCATTATGTTGATCTTGAAACCAGAGAAAGACACAACCAAGAAAGACAATTACAGGCCAAACTTCTTAATGAACATAGATGCAAAACTTCTCAATAAGATACTGGAAAACAGAATGCAACAAATTATCAATACACTATGACCAAGTGTGATTCATCCCAACGATTCAGAGGTATTGCAATATACACAAATCAATAAATGTAGTGTTCCACCTTACTGGAGCCCAAGGATAATATGATCATCTCAATAGAAGAAAAAGCACTTGACAAAATCCAACACCCATTCATGATAATAACCCTACAGAAAATTGAAATAGATCATCTTTATCTCAATTTATTAGAAGCTGTCTATGACAAACCAATAGCCAACATCATACTAAATGATGAAAAAACTGAAAGCTTTCACTTTAAAAATCAGGGACAAGACAAGAATGTCCAGTATCACTACTCATATTCAACATAGTTCTGGAAACATCAGCCAGAGGAATTAAAAAAAGAAAAAGAAATAAAAGGAATAAGAATAGGACAGAAGAATCAAATTATCATTATTTGCAGATGATACAAACATAGAAGATCTCCAAAACCACTTTAAAAGATTTCTAAATTTGATAGTCAGTCTGTAGTTTAGAGATGCCAGCCTTTCCTGTGAGTTGGTGCTATTCACAGACTGGGGTGGGAAAGAGAATAAGAAATCAATAAGAAGCAAGCCCTCCCTGTGAGTTGGTTCCATGTACAGGCTGTTGGGGGAAGAACTAGATGCCAGCTCTCTCCAGTGCTTGGGTTAGGAGACAAGAGCCAACTCCCTCCCCCTTGCTGTAAGCAACTGACTGATCTGGAGAAACACAGCCTGTGATGATAGCAATTGAGGTAAAATACAATTTAGTGCTTGCAATGTTTAGTGTTTCACTGAATTTGCAGGTCTAAAGCTGTAGTATGCTCATCTTTATGGAGGATAACAATACACAATAAGAATTTATGGGGGATATCTTTCTGAAAGTGGTAACCAATGTTAATTCCCTATTATCTTGTTTTGGAGTCCTGTATCATTTCCATTGTTTTTCTGGGTTGGGTTTTATTTATTTATTTTTGTTTTGTTTGATATGATTATATCTGAAGGTATTGGCAGCTATTTCAAAGATAACAAGATATATTATGGAAGCCACTTCGGACTTACTATTATCTTGTTTTGAACTCCTTTATTACATTCATTGTTTTGTTTTTATTGGTTCTATTCTGTTCTGTTTTAATTTTTATTATGTCTAATGGTATGGCCAGAAATTTTGAAGACAATAAGATGCATCATGGTGACTATTGTTGATTTCTTATTTTCTTGTGAAGTCCTGTATCACAGTTTTGTTTCAGTTGGCTTTATTCTATTTTGCTTGGTTTTATTCTCTTTAAGATAAAACAAAAGCAAAGTCTGTAGTGAATAAAAAGTCAACATGCAAAAATTAATAGCATTCATACACACAGAAAACAAACTAATGGAGAGAAAAATTAGGGGAACAAAACCTTGTACAATGGCATCTACAACACTTAAATACCTAATAATAAATCCAACAAATGAAGTATAAGGCCTTTACACTGAAAACAATGTACTTTGTAAAAGGATATCAAAGAAGATACCAGGAAATGGGAAGATATTCCTTGTTCTTGAGTAGAAAAAAATCAATGTAGTGAAAATAGCCAAAATTCCAAAATTGTTACACATGCTTAATTCCAAAATTCCAAAATTGTTACACATGCTTAATGCAATCTTGATAAAATACCAAAAGTATATCTCACAAAATTAGAGAAAATAATTCTGAAATTCATTTGGAAACAGATGAGGCTTAAAATAGCAAAAGCAGTTCTGGGCAACAAAGGTATGATCAGAGGTATCGTAATCCCTGGCTTGAAATTATACTACAAAACTACTGTGGTAAAGCCAGCATGGTACTGTAAAAACAAACAACCAAAAAAACCAGACCTAAGGATCAATGGAGTAAATTAGAAAATGTAGAAACAATTCCAAACATATCCACTTACCTTATCTTTGACAAAGGAGTCAAAAACCTTCACTGGAAAAAAGCCTTTTTAATAAATGTTGCTGCATACATTAGATTTCCACATGCTGAAGATTAAAACTAGATTCATATCTTTCATCATATACTAAACTGAAATAAAAGTGGATCAAAGATCTAAATACTAAAACAGAAACACTAAATCTACTGAAAGATAGAATAGGTAGAACTCTTGAAAACAGTGATGTTGGTAAACAGTTTGCAAACAAAACTTTGATCATTTGGGTTGTTTCCAAGATTCGGCTATTACAAACTGTGCTGCTATAAACATATGTGCATTGATGACTGTTCGATCATTTTTTTCATGACTAAATCTTGCAATCTGAACAACTATTTTCAAGGTAATATTATACAAAATATTAACAAGTATTAATTTCCTATTTGTTTTTATTTGATATTCTGTATTGGTTTTATTCTTTATGCTTCTTTTTAAAATTCAAAAAGTAAAAAAAAAAAAAACCCGATCACACAGTAAATAGCACAAATTATCTATAACTGGGATCTGATCCTGTTAAAAATCTTTTGCACAGCCAGAGAAATTACCATCAGAGTGAAGAGAAACACAGAGTGTGGGAAAATATTTGTACCAACCATTCCTCAGATAAAGGACTAATATCTAGAATATATGAAGACTTTTAAAAGATCAGACCGTCCCCTGGATTTAAATGGTCACCTGAAATGAATAGAACACCTCTCACATGAAGAAGTAGAAACGGCAAATAAACATATGAAGCAAGGTCCAACACCACTGGTCATTTAAGAATTTTAAATTAAAACAATGCTGAAATTCCATCTCACCCCCCCCCAAATGGGTATAAAGCCTTTAAAAAACACTGAGAGAGGGCTGTGGGAAAAAAGGGACACTTCTCCAGTGTTGGTGGGAGCGCAGACTGGTATCATCACTGAGGAAATCACTGTGGAGATTTGTCAAAAAGCTAAAACTAGAGGTTTCATTCAACCCAGAAATTCCCCTTCTTGATATCTTCAGAAAATAATTAAAAGTATCATCCTACCACAATATTTGCACACTCATGTTTATAGTGGCAGAGTTTGTAATAGTTAAATCTTGGCAATAGCCTAGATGCCTGTCAACTGGTGAATGGGTAAGGAAAATATGCTTTTTTTTTTTTTTAAAATACAAGTTCTGCTTTGCCATAAAGAAGGATAAACCTGAGACATTTCTAGCTAAACGATGCACTTTAAGACCACACTTTTAAGTAAAATAAATCAGAGACACATGTTTAAATACTGCATTGTTTCTTGGTGTGAGAAACTAAAAGTGTAAATAAGGGCCATAATGTACAACAGATATTGAGAAATGGGAACAAACTGTTCTAATGAGAAAAGAAACAAGAAAGGGGGAGGACAAAGGGAAGAGCAGACAAGAAAAAAAAAGAAATAGAAGGATAAAATGGAAAGAAAGCTTTTGTAAGTAAGCAGAGAAAGAGGGGATGAAGAGATGAGGGAAATGGAAAAAAAGCAGTAAGGCGTGTCATGTACAGGTACAAATTCCCTATGATGAATGTCATCATTATGTACACCAGAAATGTACCAATCAATACATAAACTCTAGGTGAACCTGCCCCCCCACCAGGGTAGACCATATTAATTTGTTTTGCTCTTAAAGTCCATTCTTTTAATTAAAAAAAAAACCTAATATGTTTTTCTGGATTTGTTGCATTGCAGATTCTTCCGGAAAGATAAAAGTATATTTAAAATTATTTTCCAGAGGAATAAAATTCCAATGTCAGGGTATAACTTAAACAAAATGCCTGACTTAAATGCAAAGCTGATTATTATGTTTTGTACCAAGAATTCAGTCTAGAAAGATCAAATTATAATTGATGTCTTGGAATAATTTCTTCAGAGAAGTTTGGGAAAAATCTCAAAATGAAACCATTGAATTACTAACTATAAGTGATACTATGTATTACTACTTGCATACTACAAAACATAATGGCTTTCTAATCTGGTTGGTCAAGGTTAAAGTTTATATCTGCCAGTCACAAATTGTGTGATTTAGGCAGGTCCTCTGTCTTCTGATGCTCAGTATTGCTCACAAACAGCTAATCAAATCTATAAGACTTTTGAAGATAAAAAATAATATACGTAATTTTCCTAGTGCCATAGTTGTAATGGGTATATGCTCAATTTATAGGTTATTCTGCTTTTAAGTCAAAGATTAGCTTGATGAAGTTTCACCTATTTATTTTGGAAAAATCAGTAAAAACAGATATGTTATCAAAGACAAACCTCAATAATGAAAACCATGCAATGGCTTAAATCTGTTAGTTTTTATCTCACTCATATCAAGTGTCAGATGGTGTTACTTTGCCCCATTATAGTGATTTTAGCTATAATCACTTGGGTAAGATGATTTTATTGGGTTCTCCACTAGGAAGTTTTTATTTTCTGTTTAGTAAGTAGTAAGTAATTTGTAGAGAGATACTTTGAAACCATAAATATTTATTAGTTGATATTCTATTAAAATAATATCACTCTGATTTATTTAGTTTTTGTTCATTTATTTGAGCTTGTATAGGTTCACGAATTTTTATTGTACTCGATTGTTAATAATTTATTCCCTCAGTTATTATCCAGACTCTGTGCTTTTCTTTGTGCGGTGATTTTATCTTAATCCTCTCTTGTTTTCCCTGTGCACTTTTAAACAAAATTCCTTTATTCTCTGTGAATGATTGCAGAGGGACTTTCAAAGCCGGTTCTGCTAGAATCTGGTGCTTATACTGTATCTCTACTTACAGGTAATTTTAACTTGTAATGTTTTCTTTCCTGTAGTTATAACAATACTGAGAGAATGGTGCAGTTTTACTTGTTCTTTTTATTGTTTGGAGCTTGCTTAAATGGATTTAGATTTAAAAAGTTATTATTACAACTCCTTGCAATTTGGAGGCATAACCTTAATAGATGGTGTCAAAGTTCCCTTAATAGAGAAGACAGAAGGAAAGAACAGATACGGCCAGGTCATATGGCAGAGATCCTTGAGGGAAAGAGATTGCTTGGGGACTACAGATGCTAAATAAAAGAGGTCAAAGAAATGCAAAGCATGTCTAATATTAATTTCAAACTTATAGAGGCAACATAATAAATATTACTATCATTTTAAATAATGATTTAAACCTATTGTATACAAAAAACTATAAGCCAGTTGTTTGTAGGTACATTGGGAGAAAAGACATTGCTTTTAGTATCTGAGTTTATCAAAGAGCAGAGGATGAGGGAGTAATTCTAGGGGATCAAGTGTCAATGACATTAACAGCAAGTGGGAGCAAAGACGCAGCCCTAGAGTAATTGTTCCTGAAGATATTATCCCTGGAAATTTCAGATCTCCTTGTGAGGATGCTAGACTTTCCACAGAACATGGGGGAGAATTCTTGCATTTGGGTTTAGAATAAACAGGCACAAGGTCCATGCAGTTGTCCTGTGGCCGAGAGCCTGTTGCTGAAGCCCACATAGGCAGTCCATTTGGGTGGGGTATTAGGTCAGTGGGGTGAGTCAGGCTGACACAGAAGAGTGGTTACCAGGAGATGACTACGCAAGACACGTATCTGGATCAACTGCATTGTCGAACTGGGTGGAGACAGCAAACAGAAAACTATGTCAAGAGTGACTAAGCCCAACATGTGCTATGAGAAAGTCCAACTTCTCTTCAAAATAGATATCAGTGCTACCTAAATTCTAACAGGTCACCAAAGTACTATTTCTAGGTTGGATTTGTTGGCATGGTTTTGACTTTATGATTTATCAAAGGGGTTTACACTCATCCTTGTGACTATTATATTTGTCTCTCTAAAAAAAGACAGTCTAATTATGCAGTAATATACACAACTTACTGTTATTAAACACTCTTTGAAAGAAGAAAAAATTAGGCATATGCTGTGAAATTAACCCTTTTAGTGACAGGCATGTCGATGGATAGAAATTATATAAAGAAGTGGACATGAAGAAATAACACATGTAGGTCACCAGCTGGACATGCTGTGCTTGGTGTTATGTTAATTCTATTATAAAGACACCACTGATGAATCTCTTGCTCAGGATAGGAAAAATTGGGATGGATGAGTGATATCTGATCCAAGAAATATTGATATTTAGCTCCATCTACCGCAAAGGGTGTAACTTGCTAGAGTCAAGGACACCAGAATGAAAGTTGGGCAGTTGGTTCTTTCCATCTTCTGTATGTTTTATGTATAGTATCCAACAACTGGTTCTGTTTTCCACTACTGGATATGAAAGATCTGTAGTTCAACTGACCCATTCATGTAGGCTAGAGAAGTTTAGACTGGAATCCATGAAAATTGATCCAGAAAGTTTCCTGTGATAGGATCAAACAATGTTTGTAAAGAAACATCCTCCACATGCCATACCTGTTAAGAACCATTTGTTCTTTAAAATTAGCCAATTCCCTAAATCACTTATGTGGCATTTGTAAAAGTTTGTAACAGCCCTTCTTAAGAGGTGTCTTAAACCATCTCTCTTATGTCTCAGTGACTCAAATCTTTACTCCTACAATACTGAAATTTAGTTTGTAGAAATAGTATTATTTAAATTCCTGTCTTCCAATAGTAACCTTGATCAAATTTTTATAGGTCCTTATCTGTAAAATCAGGTGGATAAGGTACCTGATTCCAAGGATCACTTACTGATTCAGGGTAAGGATTATGGGTCCTTTATTTGAATTAGATTTCAAAGAGCAATAAAAGGAAGCCAGAACCATATTGGTAATATTTGGGACAGTCAAGTACAAAATATTACATGTGAGGTTTTTCATTTGTCAACCTCACAAACTCAGAGGTTGCAATTGTTCAACTTCTCTAGATCTTAGTTCACTTATGTATAAAATCATGAGAAGAAAGACAATAATGCATCCTTAAAATGATGAGGAAAGGGCTGAAGGAGGAAAAAAATCCTGCAAAAATTCTACTCTGCATTGAGCACATCAATCAAAGATGTCTTTAAAATTTCCTCCTTGCATCAACTCTGGTATCATGGTTCAAATTTCAGCTCTGACTAACAGATCTACACATCAGGTAGGATGCTAACCCTAACCCACCTGTTTTAGTTTGAGAACCCTCATTAAAATTTAACCCAAAATTTCTAGGCACCTCTCTGCTGATGGCACTGGTATTGCTGCCTCACAGTGTGAGCAGGAATATTTTGTTTCTACCAGTTAAACTACCAGTCATTAATGTATGACATTCTGGGATTCTTCCAAACCTATCAGAATAACAGCTCTAATTTCAGTTCAGGATCTTCTGGCACCATCCCTAATCTTTGTAAACTAGCCACAGGCATTGCTGACTTTTCAAAGATGCAAATACTTCGTTCATTAGTGTTTTCCTCAAGCCTTTTGTGAAAAGGAGTGTCATCTGATCTTCCTCAGAAAAACAGTTCTGAGGTGTGTGAGTGGTAACACATAAATTTTCCCCAGCATTTTGATTTCATCAAATCTTTGACAATGCTCTCCTAATTTATATCAAAAATTTGTAGTGATACAAGTTAGTGTGATACGTGTTTTATTTTGGCAGCCAAATCAACCACTAGCATCACTCCCAGTTACTAGGATTATTAGCACATTAAATCCAGAATCTCTCTTCAGTGTACTCATACTGAAATAGTTAAAATACTTTTAGTTTCTTCTTGCTTATGTCTAGGAATCAATCTCTTCCCCTAATTTCAATATTTATACATATATACTTGAAGATTGGAAAATTCTTTTTTTGGTGGAAGTTTATAATCCTTCCCATTCCTGGTTTGGTTATGGAATTGAGATTTTGGAATATTAGTTTATATATTCAACTCATATCTATGAAGTGAAAGTAATAACACATGGAAGGAAAAGAAGTGTGAAATTTTCTATCAGGTGACCAGAAACAGTCAAACTGAGAGAATGTGAGTGTTAATGGGTGAAAAGGTAGGGAGTAAAGAAGCAAAGAAAGAGAATGATACTAACTTACCTGTGTACATACCTAAGGCAAAAATAGTCCAGGAAGAAGAAATGTCAATTGCACAGGCCCTGTGGTATAAGTGTACCTGGTAAATTAGGAGAAGATTAAACAGGCCAATCTGATTTAAACAGCAATAATCAGAAAGAAATAATATGACATACAATCAGAAAACTCATAAAGTCAGGTCATGTGGGGCCTTGGGTGTTTGGAGTGGAAGAAAAGATAAAAGATGTGGTAAGTGAACTAAACTCAAGACCATATAGACCATTAGGAAATTATAATAATTCAACAAATGTACTATGGCATCCTGGACCAGTGTGGTGTCAGTAAAGACGCAGTGTGGTGTCACTAAAGATACGAACACATATTGGAGTCAGAGTTAATGTAGAAAGAAAACTCAAAGATGACTTTCTAAATTCTGACTGAGCAATTTGTCTTAGTTACTTTTCTTATTGCTAAAACAAAATACCTGATATCTAAAGTTAAAGGAGGAGAGGCTTATTTGACTCACAGTTTGTAGAGGTTTCAGTCAATAGTTGGTGGCTCCAAGGCAGGGTGGCATGGCAGAAAAGCAACCCAGAAGAGAAACAGTTCATGGAAGGCAGAAAGCAGGAAGGCAGCAAAGCAGCGAAATATGAGAAAGCAAGTAGCAAGTGGCAGGTGACACACTAACCCTCTTTCTGCCCCTTTTATTTTACGTTGGTTATCTGTCCTTTCGGTGGGTAGCACTCACACTGAGGGTGCAGTGTCCTTAATCCTACCCAGAATTACGTCAAACTAATCAGTGGAATAATTCAGTAATCCCATCACCCACACCCTTGATCCCAGCACTACACACTTAATCCCAAGATCACACAATCTAGATCCAGACATCTCTAGTAAGTTCCACCTACAAAGATTTGAGGGGAACAACTAGATAGAAGCTACGACACAACTGGAAAAATTTACAGATTGAGTAGAGGAAGACCACAGGAGGAGCCAATTTGGAAGTAATTATCAGGCACTGAGACTGGGTTATACTAAGTTTGAGTGAATGTTTTAAAGGAGATGTCAGGCAGGAAAGTAGGTGTGTGCCTATAAGCAAGCTAAGTCCACCATATAAACAGTATTTAAAGATAGATGACTGGATAAGATCATTTATGGAGTAGTGCTGACAGAAAAGAGAAGACTGAACTGTATATGATACTCCACTAGTTAAGAATTGAGGAGGTAAAGAAAGGAACCACAATGATATGGTATCATGAAAGTTAAGAGATGTCTGTTTTTTCTGACTCTAGTTACAGAATTGAATGGGGCAGGATGAGATTAATCATGAGGACTGACTTTTTTCTTACAAGGTTCTTCTTTATATAATGATGTAATAGCATATTAAATTAAGAAAAGAACACTTTAAAAATACAGGCTTCTAAAGAATGATTCTATGAAGATAGAAATCTCAGTGGGTGCTCAGTTTCAGAGTATGTATTTAACTTCAAATTTCCCATATATCATTATTTCAGTTCTGATCAATATGCTGGATTATGTACAATTAAGAATATGATCTGTTTCAAGTCTAGTATTTTTACTATTGTTTGACCTAAGAAAGTATATTTAACTTCTCAGTACCTTAGTTTCTTAATATTGTACATGAAATGGGGACAACAAATCTTATTTATTATAGTTCTTCAGAATATTAACTTTGATAATGCAAATGTAACACCTAGGACAGTAACTTGATTACAGCACTTTTTGAGTAATAGCCCTGGCTATCCTTATGACATTTGGCAAGGTTGACAATTCAGCAGCTATTTCAACTTGACCACTTAGAGGCAAAATTTTTGGCTACGTCAGCCCTGCAGATGGCTGATCTAAGAAATCATTTGTATTGGTTTAGAAAGTCCCTAGGTTTCTACATATATGTGACTTGAGCCAAGAATTTAGTTTTGAACGTTTTAATGAGTTAAAGTTTTTGTTTAAATTGTGTCAGACAATGAAATAACTGTACAAATTTTTATCATTGGAGAAATGCTTATTTTTTAAATAAATACAATGGATGTGAATAAAATAAGAACATTAAAATAAAATGAAAGCTGTTTATGCCAAGATGACAGTAGCATTGTGGTGAACACTTATTATGCGTTTAGGGGTTTTCCTTTCTTCAAGAAGTCCAAGGTCTAGGACTTTTAACTTCAGGTCTTAAAGTTCTCTTCCAGTGCAGAAGTAATTACATTTTGCTTTCATTTTCTAACAAAATCCTGGGAGAGCAGAGATCTTACTCTTTGTGCCCTGCCAGCCACTGAATCTGCCTTCCTAGAAAAAAGAAGGCGGTAGTTTACTTGGATTTGGAATAGGCGGCCTGTGGACTCATTCATGTCTTCCTTTTTCAGGATCCACATTCTCTTTAATTGAGTGTCTAGACGAAGTGTCAGCAGATCAACTCTTCTTATACTCTGATCTTTATATTCTTCATATCTTCCGTGCAACCTATGGGTTAGGCAGCCTAATTCACTGAAGTGTTACTACAGAAGGTACTATTTTCTAGGGACCACAGAGTTTTCCTCCTTAATGGCTGTTTGGTCATGACTTTCTGTCTTGCCATCCTTTGAAAGGCTTACCACTTTGTGAATGACTCCTTTGTGACATTTTAAACTCCACAGGCACATTGTATGTCTCGGCAAATATTCTTATTAGGAGATTTATCACAATAGTCTATGGTAAGAGAAAATTATATTGGATTTGGGATATAGCTCTGTGGCATAAGCCCCTGCCTGGGAAATGCAAGGTCCTGAGTTTGATTGCAGGTTGAAAGAAAGAAAGAGAGAGAGAGAGAGAGAGAGAGAGAGAGAGAGAGAGAGAGAGAGAGAATACATAAAATATAGGGGCTGGAGATTTAGCTCAGCGGCATAAGCGCCTGCCTTGCAAGCAGGCAGTCGTGAGTTTGATCCCTGGTACCAGGAAAAAGACAAAAAAAAAAAAAAAAAAAAAAGAATACATAAAATATTTGAGTGTAAGGAAAATTGTGTTTATGTTTTGTGCATGCACTATTTGTATATTTTAAATTATTTCTGTGTATAAATATTTGTTACTCCAAAAGTAGCTTCTATGTTATGGAATTATTTTCAACTGCTCTTTGAGATTGAAATTTCATAGAAACAAAGATGCAAAAGAAGAACATACCTTGCCAAGAATGTTCCATTTTCTTCTTCCTTCTTAGTGAGGGCATTAAACATTTATGGCATTGATTTTTTGTATATAAGTTTTGTTTATTTCATTATTAATTATATAAACTTGTTTTCACTGATTTTAAGTTTTTGTAGTTTTCTGGCAATTGAAAATTATTTGTATATCTCATTTTGGATGAAGAGAATAGTATTTTTTCAATCAAAACTAATGAAAAAATGCATCCAATGGCTCTTCATTTAGCAGCAGAAATTTTAGAAATGAATTAGCTTTTAGGAACATTATAGATGTGTGTATTAGTTTTGCCATCTGTTGCAGGTCATGTCGGAGTCTCTTCAGTACCGTTAAGTAGACGGCCTCCCTGTAGCCTCCAACAGCTAGATAATAAATTCTGGATTGTCCATATTCTCATTTCTTACAACTCTTTTTCTATTACTTATATCTTTGTTAGTTAAAATTTTTATTGACAAAAAGAGAAACCTACTTTTCCCCTTAGAACAGCAAATTTAGGATTTTCTACATTTTTGGGTCTCTTAGTCTGTCCCAGGAATTATAGCCCCAAGTTGCTGGACTCCCCTACTAACCCAAAGTCATTGCTAGTGCTCCTGAGTTTAATTTTCATTTTAGTCATTCTCAAGTCATTGTCTCATTTGGTCCAGATTAAAAAAAATAGTGGGATATTTCATTTGGCTGTACTTGGGTGTCTCCTGATTGGATCCTGGCTACATGTGAAGAAATCTCTTCCCTCTGCACTCTTAAGAGAGGTAAGTTACTATATTCCTTCTATATTGGCAATTCTTTCTCTTGAAAGAAAAGCAATGAATGTTAGAAATCCAAAGTAAACAAATACCTTCTTTCTCTTCTTATTAAATCTTAGAATTCATGTTAGTACAAGTCACAAGGAAATAAATTTCAGGAGAGAAAATTTTTAGTGGGAAAAGAAAAATATGAAGTAGCCAGGAGGAGGCAGATGTGTACGGGATGGATTTTGTAGAGGGAAAGCCAAGTAAACTTACTCACCAAGGACTCAAATGAGTAGGTTAATAGGAGGGTAAGAGAGAGCATTTAATAGTTCATTAGTGCAGTCAGCATGTCACATGACATAATGATTCAAATGACATAATGATTCATTGTGTGAAGTTTGGATATGAGTATGATTCACATTGGCCCTGATGATTTTATTTATTAAGGAACATTTTTTGTCATATTAAATTTATGTCATTAATAAAATTTAAATTTTGTTTGTAAATTTCTTTTGGTGTCACAGTTACATAACAAATATAACATAGACTTTCCATTTTTATGTTCATGTGTGTTTAACTCAGCACAGAATATCTGAGAATTTTTTCCAAAGGTAAATATATCACACGTTGTAGGAAAAAAAGCACTGTTCATTCTTAGCTTTGATTAATAAACATACTTACCTATTGTTTTTCCAAATGTCATTGATTAATGCATGACAGGTAAAATTTGGTCCTCATCCTTATTATAAAAGCTTTTAAAAAGTTTTTAAAAACTGTTTTGGCAGTTTTACTTTAGTTTTTGAGGAGCTCCTTTTAGAGGAAAGTTTGGTTGCATGAATGACCTATTATGTTGTAGATTCAGACAGCTGCCAGTTTCATGACTTTGGGAAAATAAGTTGGCCTTCAGTTTTATTATCCTGAAAGTGAAAATAATGCTTAAATCACTGGGTTGCATAGCAACACCACAAATAAATCCTACCACATCATAAATGTTTGATAAACATCAGATAGTGCGGTTAAACAGTGGATAGTGATGATAGATCACAAAAACTTGAGTACTGCATGGAGATTTTCTAGAATGCTCATTGTTACTTAATATTTATAAGATGAAAACCGTTTTAACTCCCACAAATCAGAACAACTAGTTAAAAAGGCTGCTGATTATTGAGAGATAATTATTCAAGCCAATGATGCAGAATGATTATCTCCTCTTTTAAGTCTAAAACACTTTAGAATCAGTTGATTGCCTATCAAGTGATGCAGGGATACCTAGCTCATAGGTTCTTAGATTTTTTGATTTTGGGCTAATAGAGAGTTCATAGTGCCAATAAATAACAACTACGTGCAAATTACAAAAGTGATCATGATATACCTGAAGCAATATCTCACCAATTGCTGAGCAAAACAAACTAACGTAGGTGATACCGAAGATGCTTGCACTAGGATGGTGAGGTATGAGACTTGGATGATTAGAATTTCTTTAGTTCTATGATTCTGTGTTTCTAAGGATCTGAGATCCAAACAACAGAGCAGCAAACGTGTCAAGATTGAACAACAGAGAAAGCTTTGAAATCAGAAGCAGAAGTTCATTCTATTTCTCTCCTGCAGTTCACTAAGAGCCTTTGTTAAATACCATATTTGATATATCTCTGAATTTCCCATTGGGAAAAGAACCACTTTTGCTGGGAGTGTTAGTTCTCTTTTCCCTCTTCTAGTCAACAAATTCTATGAGAAAATATCTGAATGAACTTCCCTTTTCTCCTTCCTGATTAATATTCCCACTGTAATATTTGTCTTACTAATAGATCCAAATGGTTTCAAGAGTCCCAAAGTATTTTTTCCATGATAAGATACGTGCATCACACATATTTACTTGCCTCTGGCCAAGATCAAGAAAACTAAGAAAGATAAAGTAGTAACCTTCTACTTTTTCTGGCATATATCAACCTCCCGAGTGTTTCTTTGGTATCTCCTTCTCTAAGTGATGGCTTTTGAACACTTGCTGAAACTTCAGCTCATACTTACGTGTGAACTTTCTGTCCATCTCCACCTAAAAATCTCATAGCACTTATTATTCTGATTCTCGCTATTTTTAATGTCTCAATCTGCTCCTTCCTTGTCACTCCTTATTAGAGTGAATGGCTCCACTATCTACCCAGGACCTAATGTCAAAAAGCTATGTGGTAGCCATGTTATTTATTTGTTCACTGTTGATGTCAGACACACCCACCTCCTAATTGTCATGAGGTCTATTCATTTCTCTCTACATGTATCGTGGCAGCCTTTGTATAGGTCTTCACTACTTCTCATCTCAATCATTATTGTAGCCTTCTTTCTAATATCCTTGCCATTAATTCTCTGAACTTTCCATGGAGACATTCTTCAGGCTGTAATAAAACACTAAAATACATATAAGAGCATACAACTGCTGTATTACCAACCCTCTAATATCTCTAAATTTTCTGAATAAAAATAAAGGCATTAATTTTTTCTCTGCCTAGTTACTTCCCCAGATTTATTCCTAGTTAGTATCCCTCTCATATTTTGCATTTCAACTAACCTGCATTGATTTTACTTCTTTAAACATGACTCGCATTCTGGGAACTTATACTAGTTTACAACCAGTTGATTGCCTATCAAATGACGTAGAGATACCTAGCTCATAGGTTCTTAGATTTTTTGATTCTGGGCTCTTTTTTCTTTTTTCCTTTGCCTAATGTGTATTATCTTCAGTGACATTTTGAGTGTCCTCCTAGGAATAAAAAGCATCATCCCTAGCGTTTATCTCTATATTTGCCTTTATTTCCAGTGTTTTCATAAAATTGTTGAAATATGATTTGTATCTGTGTATTGCAACGTTCAACATACTGTATTCCTTATATTGGTTACTTAAATGAGTAAAACTTTTGGTAAGACTACAAAGTAAATGGTAAGTTCCATTCCATTATTGAATGTATTTACCTTATTTATGAAATCCATAAAGAAAATAAATTCAAAGTATGTATATTCCTCCCAAATTCCTTTGCAAATTATTTTCTTTTTTTAAGTACATACTATAACATATTTACATTTGAAATACGCAATGTAGTTTTCAATTAAATGTTTTTGTTCCAAAATATTTAGAAAGGAAAGCTTTCTATTACTGTATATACTAGCATAAAGTCAGGTTTATAATTTAAATAATTGTACATATTCTATGAATTTTATTAAGTATCTTTATCAGGCATTGGAATTTAAGAGATGAGAATGTACTTTTACAAGTTGATGTATTTGTCATTTTAGATAAACTTATTATGAAATCTTTTTTGTGACATTCTTATATGTTTATTTCACCAGTATAAATAGAATTAAATATTCTTACCTTCAAAGTAGTCAAGAAACTCTCTAATACACTACAGTAATAATCTTGCAATTTAAGTTTCCTTCACCACGAATCTCTGCCAACATGTGCTTGGTATCAAGTACCAGCAGTCACTAGAAAGAGAAACATCTCTCTAGGACATTAAGAATGCTAAGTAACATTTTTTTTGGAATGAATATATAGAAACAAAAGTGTCTGCTGCTTAAGGCATTAAATCTAGAAGAGGGTAATGTGACTCAGATCTACTTTGCTGGCTATTGCAAAAATCGTGCACATACCGATCTCACTGGCAGCTATGCCAGCATGGGAAGTGTTTGTCAGGAGACAGTGCAAGAGAGAAGCAGATTCCCCAAGGGCAGAAACAAGGCAGCTAGGCTGGCAGGCTTTGGAGGCTGCAGCCTAAGGAGTTGGAGAAGGGTAAAGCAGCTCAGAAGGCTTTGCAGGTGAGGACACAGCAGACTCAGTTTGAGACTCCCAGTAACAACAGAATTTATTTATTACCAAAATTGTGACTTCACCTTTACTCCCAGAAATGCCTTGGAAAACACAGACTATTATAATAACATTTCTCTGAGGAAGTTTTTTTTTTTTTAACCTGAAATTATATGCTTTTGATTTTATTTTCATACAGTATAGGCATCAGCTCCCTTATTCTTTCAATATTTCTCAGTGGATAAAATCTGTCAGAAATAAATAATTCCATTTCCCAGTGAGAGAGATCGATAGTCTTTTATTTCCAGTTATGCAATACGTTCAACAGATCAAAAGTATAGCCAGGTTTCTCCAACTTCTGATCTTTCTACCTCTTAACTATGATTATAGAGTCTAGAGGGGACTTGGAGAGAGTGGGAGACATCTGAAACCTTGATTATTTGCAGTTATTTTTTGGCCCAGCAGCTAATGGAAGCATGCAGGACCACGAATTGGCAAGACAGTTCAGCTCCACTGGGGGCTCTGCTGCTCATTAATTGTGAGGCCTTTCAGCAAGTTACTTTGCTTCTCTGGGTTTTTATTTTTTCCTTTCCAGATAAAGTAAGTATTTGAACTAATTTGAAATAGTTCACCTTGAGTCCATAGCAGCTCCACCCCAAAACAGCCTTATTGTTGCGAATCAGTTTCAGAGCACTGAGAAACCTCCTAAACTTCTGTCCAACATGTGGAACACATGCCAATCCTTAAGCAGAGGGTTCAGAGATAATAGCGGATTTTCAAAGGAGGCTGTGATCAAAAATCCCTGGCAACAAACAAATGAACAGTTAGAATGTATCGTTTCAAAGGTGCTAATTGACTTAAGTAACTATGAACCAAGTATTTTAGGGTTAAGGGTGATATGAAATAAGAAAAATCCTTGCGTAGTGATATTTAAAAGTATTATGATTACATAATTTCAAAACAAATAGCCCCAGAGTCAATCTTCAGTGTGATGTGAGTAAATACAGTCCATAATATCATTATATCTAAGTGCGCTTGGAATTTTAATACTTTTAAATCTCTTCATTTATTACTAATCCAGGTTATGTACTCCCATTTCCTTTGTAAGATCTACTGAGAAAGTATGAATCATTTGTTGTGCACAGGTGGTGATACTTTAACTTTTCACAATAGGTTAATATTTCCAATAACAATGTTACAAAGAAGGCAAACTTGTTTGAGATCTCGATATGCAATTGTTCATATTTTTGTTTGTGAATCCAATTAGATGCATTGTGTAGAAATCATGAAATCATTTCAGGAGCTGTATATGAGTTGGAAAAATCAAAGCAGGAAGGAGGGAGGTAGGAAGCAAACCAGGGACAGAGAGGAGACAGGGAAGGAAGGCCAGCGAGAGAGAAGGGAGGAGAGAGAAGGGAGAGACAGGAGAGTTTGGCCGCCAAAAAGGGAGTTTCCTTGAAATTTTTGGATATTTATATTATTCTCAGTCTTGGTAACAGGCACTAAGAACTTAAGGAAGCGTGAAAATTTATAACACTGTGTCTGTGAGGATATACAAGAGGTTTTATGTGGAGGATGAAATGAATGAGTGGTGTCTGACCTCAAGGTCAGAGGCAGGATGAATGACTCCCAAGTTAATTGTTTTCTTTTCTACTCCAGAAAGTCACACATGCACATTCCAATACAAATGAAGAAGATTTCAGTGCCTTCTTCTGTGTTGACAATGCTGAGAATTGTCTCTGCACAAAGAACAAAGCTCCCACTCTGAGGTCACAGTATTCTAGGATGTGGACAGCAGCTTTGGGCCTTCATCACTGTTCTTATCTCCTGTCACATCGCCATGTGTGACTCATTCACAGCCGGAGCGTTTCTAGATTTCTGTTGTTACCTGGAACGATAATAATTACCTTCTTTAGGCACCCTTGTTCTTAGTGTACATAGTAAATCTTAGTTCACTGGCTAGTAAAATCCATTTCCAATATAACAGACATCAATCACTCTCAGAGAAATATGGCCTCCTGTATTTGGGGGCATGCTGACTATTGTAATCTCCTTTTTTATTAGTAGAAATGGTAACAGAATTTACCATTTTCTACTATTTTTTCCATTTTCCTAATTTCTAAGCAAAGTAATTACTCTCCATTAGAATGTCTGCTCTAAATCATATCTTGCATTACACATTTCTGCTTGAGTTCCTGTCTAAGGTTTACAGTGAGGTTATAATTTTACAGGTGACTGTCATAGTTCATACTCATTGCCGCAATTTTGTGCTGTAACCTAAATTTTATCCTTAAAATTCCTACTTTCCTGGCAACTGTATTCTTTTCTGTCCTAGTATTCCTATTGGATATATGTAATTATAAACTTATAATGTATTTATTACGTGGATTTATGTTAAAATACATGGATTTGTGCTATCTTGCTTCTGGTGGATGATATCCTCCTAAGCAAACTCTGTGCCTCTATATTTTATAATTCTAATAATGTAGGGTGCAAAGCTCTGTAAATAATGTTTGGCTAATAAAATGCTTTAAACCTAAGAGATGACCATAAAGAAGCAAGGAAGTGTCAGCTTTGTATCCAGCTTGCATAAACTTGCTAATCAGAGACAGAAGCCAAAAAAATGGAAGAGTTTGGCCGGTGCTGAAAAGTAGTTCTGAGTCTAAGTAATGGTTTGCTGAAGAAGTAGATGGTTTACTTATTTTGTGAAAGCACGACTCTTGGAATGTGTGGAAAAAAAACACGTAACAAAAAGCTGGTACCGATAAAAATGAAAAACACACAAAAAAAAAAGTAAAAAAAAAAAAAAAAAAGCTGAACTCTTTTATTTACTCTTCAGTGGTTCCCCCTTGTCCTTCACTTTCTTCACAGCCTCCTCTGCATCCGTGATTCCTCTCCTTTTCTCTGACTAATTTCATTATCTTGAATAACTTTTGATTTTCAATCATAGCTCACAAATTATGAAATGGAAGGAGCAGTTTTTAGAAACAAAAGATGGAAATAAGTTAAAAATAAAGCCCTGATGCTGACATAGCTGTTTGCTCGTAGCAACAGTACTCCCTACTGAAATAAATCTTGATTTATTTCCTTAGAAATCTGAGAAACATGACAGATGACTCTGGAGTTTTCACTTTTACTTGAATTATTGAATGCATGAATAATCCTTTATAATCCTTCATAATTAACAATGTTTCAGGAAAATAATTCATCTTTTAATGTAAATCTCATTTCTGATATTGATAGGCTGATCTATGCCTATCAAATATAGAATTCAATTAAGAACTTTCATAAAATTAAAGGAAAAGAATCAAGGGCTTGTGAGAGGCAGAGTGGGGGAAGACAAAGGCAATGAAAAGATAGATTAAAATGTTCTGTATACCAAATTCCACAAGGAACCTAAACTTATGTACTCCGCAGATGTACTAATAAACTAAAATTATAAAAAAGAGGTAATCACTTTTACAGTCTTTATTCTTCCTAGTTTTTGCTAAGATGGAGTTGCTTTATGCAACAAAGTCTTATTGGCAGAACAGAGCAGCTGGTGCAGAACAGAAAATACAGATGTTTAAACATGAAGGCACAATGTGATCAGATAAGTTAGAATAATATAAAGAAATAATATGAGCAAAAAGCTCCTGAAAAGTTCTTCAAAAATAGTGAGATGAAACTGGCGAATGAAACCAAGGTATACCTTTCAGAGAAAACTAAACCAGGCGATGCTGTATTGTCGAGTCTTTAATGAGCAATTTGCTAGCAATTCAAGAGATAATTCATACAATGATGCCGTAGAGGCAGGTGAAAATGGGCTTTTGAAAAATGGAAGCACAGTATTTATTTTTCTTTTCTCTTCCTCTTCCTTCTATTCTTCTTTTTCTTCTTCTAATTCCTTCTCTTCCTTGTTTTTCTCCTCTTCCTCCTTCCTCACCACAAATTGAAGGGGAAGTAGACAGAAGGATATAAGTTAAAATTGTCATACTATAAAAGACATAAATCAACAAAGTGTGTACTTACTCAAATCTTTTCAATAAAATTACTTCTGAATTTGGGGTGGAAGAATGTTTAGGAAATTGAAGACTATAGAAATTATTTAAATTAGGTTCTAGGGAAAACAATAAGAAAAATTGTCTGCTAATTCAAACCTTTTTCCATTTTCCTACTATACACTTTGAATAGGTATAACATTGGGTATAGGAGTAAAAAAAAATAGTAAGATTTGCCTAAGATTAAGGACTATCATTTTTAATACCATGAAATGTTAGAGGAACACCTGATTCTAAATTGCTTTTTGCATATCACTGAAATGGCTTGCTGTAAAGTCCAGACTTGGACAACAAAAATGGAGACAAGATATAAAAGATCACGAGGAGACTGAAAAGGACATTTTCTGAGATGTGGTACATGCCCCTCGATGGAGTAAAATGTTCTAATTTATTTTTCTGGGCTGTTACGGCAAAAGTGAGAAATTCACTCACGCAAGACAAGAGAATCAAGAAACAACTGAGTTTAATCTAATAGTTTGCAGACAGCAGGACAACTAGGTAATTGAGGCTGCTGACCTCGAGTCTTTGTTTTACCTTATTTTAAATATATTCTTAGAGGGTTCCAGATCTCCTGGTTGCTGTGGAGACCACACTGCACTGCATCACTTCGGTGGAATGTCACAAGACATCTGGCCTGTTTGTCTTTCAGGATGTGACTATAAGTCATTCAACCAGACTTTGTGGCTTCCTTTGTGGGTTTTATGGTTAACTATGGAGAAGGCTATTCCAGGGAAGCAGGATTAAGGTTTACTTAAAGTCTAACTGTTGGTTAAATGGAGTCTAAAAAAGCAAAATGAAGTTTATTTTGCTCTCATAGGGCCACTGTCTAATGACTATTTCAAGTGAGTAATCTTATCTTTTCTTAACTGAAAACCAATTTTTACAATATTATTTTTCACAAAAATATTTAGTAATGATTATAGCTTCGGAACTAATAGCAAATTTCAGAAAATAACATTTGTCACTCTTAGAGATAGTTCTTATTATAAATGTACACATTTTCTCTTAAAACTTAACCCTAATTTTTATTTAATGTTCTCAGTGGTAAAGCTTGCTAGTTCAATCATTGTTCAGCTTTCTTGTCACCAAGATTAGTTATTTGACTCTAGTCACACCTTTTTTTCATTCTCTCCTAGTTATAGATTATTTTTAACTATATTGTTTTTCTAGACCATGAATGATCATATAGTCACCTTAATAGTCTTCAATGTACTGTACTAATTTCATTCCTCTAATTTTGAAAATATTAGAACTAGGTCTAAGGCTTGGTTGTTGTTGAATGTAGAATTATGGAATACATTAACCAATTTTTTAAAATAACAAACCTTTTTACTGGTACAGGAATAGCACACTGTTTATGAAAGAAACTAAAAACACCAAGCTCCAATTACTCTGGAAAATATAGTTCATATGTTCTACCTATTCCTACTTATAGGAATTTCTATTCTTTTATTTATACTATATTTTTCTTTGTTACCTACATTATATAATTTTTATTGAATATTATTTCTTTTTCACCAACTTCAGTTTAAAACCAAATCATCTTGCAAACTTAATGAAAATGTCAATATTTCATTATCTTTGTAAAAATATATAGCTTTACAGGCAGATATTTATAATACAAGCAATCTCTGTTCCCCAGGTGTGTGGCCTGGTGAGCTCTCTAAATGAATGATTATCTCCAGTGGATAACAAAAGAATAGAAGAACCATAGCTAGCACAGTTCTGTGATGTGACCATCCAAAATAGTGTAAAAGAAGGAACATTTTCTTCTATCACTTTAGATTCTGTGGCTAAGCCTAAGAATGAAAATGGATATTAAGTATAGAACAGATTAGCCATACAAATTTTATTTAAGGTTGTCGTGTAGTCTCTTAGGAGAGAATAAAGACCTGAGGAAATAATTAGGATCAAGAGCTTGCATACATTTAACTTTCTAAAAAGTTTTTTGAATATTTTTATTTTTAAATTTTATTTATTTATTTTTTTGTTTCCAAAAATTTGTTTTTAAATTTTATTTTGAAAGTAGTAAAATACAACAGAACAAGACAGAATAAAGCCAACCAAGATCGTACAGTGAAATTGGTACAGAACTTCACAGCAGGGATAACAGTAATAGATATCACCGTATATTTTGTTATCTTTACAATAGTTGTTCTTTCAATCACGTATATCAAAATAACATGAAATACAGAACATTATAGAACTTATCAAAACAGAATATTGAATAGAGCAGTATCATTAATCAGAACAGAGCAAAACAGTAATAAAAATGTTTGTCTTTAAAGAGATGGTAGAAGGAAATCTCCCTTATTTGCTATGGTCAACCTCCAGGAGATGCTCAGATTTCTGGTTCCCATTTGCTAATGGGGGGACAGGAGAAGGGTGTAGGGGAAGTGGGAGGTTTGACTCTAGGCCGTGCACCAGTAGGTTCACTATTGCTTAGTAGGGAGGCAGGCTGGTTGCTTGGTTTCCCAGCTTCGTAAGTTCCAACATGGTGTGGATCTCAGAAGACACTGGTGGTTCTCCCCCTGGAGGTGCCATAGTCTGCCACACTGCAGCCACTTACCAGGGAGGGGAGCTGCTTGCTTAGCTTCCCAGGGTCCTAAGTTCCACATGGCACAGAACTCAGGAGACACTGGTGGTTCTCCCCCTGGAAGGGCCACAGTCTGCCACACTGGCGCCACCACTTACCAGGCAGGAGAGGAACTTGCTTGGTTTCCAGGGTCCTAAGTTCCAACATGGCGAGGATCTCAGGGGACACTGGTGGTTTTCCCCCTGGAAGGGCCACAGCTGGCCACACCAAGGACTTACCAGGGAGGAGAGGTGCTTGCTTGGCTTTCCAGCATCCTAAATTCCAACATGGTGTTGGAGACACTGGTGGTTCTTCCCCTGGAAGGGCCATAGTCTGCCACACCACCACTGCTTACCAGGGAGGCAAGCTTCTTGCTTGGTTTCCCAGTGTCCTAAGTTCTAACATGGTGCAGATCTCAGGAGCTGCTGGTGGTTCTCCCAGTGGAAGGGCTGCAGCTGGCCACACTGCAGCCACTTACCAGGGAGGGAAGGTGCTTGCTTGGCTTCCCAGTGCCCTAAGTTCTAGCATGGCGCAGATCTCAGGAGCTGCGAAGGTTCTCCCCCTGGAAGTGAATCTTTTTATTTTAAAGAGAATAAAATAAAAGAGAACAGAACAAAGCAAATCAGAACAAAACAATGCAAGCACCTCAGCACTTCATAACAAGATAAATGGATACCAACAGTGGGTACCATAATGTCTCTTTTCTTCAAAATAGTTGAGCATACCTTCACACACAATAATATCAAACATAACAAAATAATATAAAGCCATTCAAAAGAATGAACGTATTACAGTACTTCAAAACCAAATAACAGGAAATGAACAATGGCTACTATAATATCGTGTTTTCCTCAAAAAATATGTTTATACCATCTCACATAATAAAATCAAAGAAAACAACAAGATAGAACCAGTCAAAACAGAGGAACAAAATTATGGTAGGACTTCAAAATAAGATGATAGTAAGTCAGCAATGACTGCCAAATATTGTGTTTTCTTCAAAATAGCTGTTCATATCATCACACATAATAAAATCAAACAAAACAATAAAACCCATCAAACCAATGAATGAAAGCATCATAAGACTTCATAGCAATATAATAGGAAACCAGGATTATAATAAAATATTCCATTATATTCAAAATAGCTGCCCCTACTGATACAGGGGAATGAAACACCCAACCTACTATGTCCATGAGTTCGTGTTCTCTAAAATAAAAAAATGAATTTTAGAAACAATGAAGGTGAAGAGTAGAATGTATTTATTGAGAGAGAGGAAGCTTTCAGCTGAAGAGACAGAAGGGGTCCAAGCAGGTTGCCAAGGACTCTGTCTTTTCCAGGGACTTTTGTAGAGCACAACCATGGGTTCAAGGTGGGGAAGACTGGGAGCCCACAAGGCAGATGGGCATGAGGTGGGACATAACTATAGTTAGCCAATAAGATCAATAGTTCAGGTAAAATTGATTACAGTAGGAACAAATTGGGAAGTGAGTCATGTAGAAAGTGGGCATTCTTACAGAGCTGTGACTCTTTCCTAGGGGGATGGGAACTATTTAGGGTATCAATTTCAGAATATGGGTACATTTATATGGTCTTTTGTCTTGAGGCCTGGCCCACAGCAGGAGGTGTCAATTCTTCAGTTGTGTCCATTTACCTACCAGAGCCTTGAGATTATTCCAATTTATAGCTGGATATCTTTCCACTGCATGAAAATACTTTATCTTTCTTATCCATTCTGCAGTTGATGGACAAGTTACTCTTAGGTTTTTTTGGTCTCCTGTTACATGGAACAATTGTTTTCTCTCCTTTGGTTTTCAGTCTATGAACTTCCTTTTCAGTTAGACGTGTTTCTTGTGTACAGTACATTGATGGAGCTTGTTTCTTGATCCAATCTCCTGTGTTTCTTTTTATTGCTGGCCTGAGGCCAACTCCATTAATGGTTACAACCAGCATACATTAGTTTGTCTCTGCCCTGCTATCCTCCTGTTGTTGGCTCTCCACTTTTCTCCTTCATTCAGTTTTCTCCTTCATTCAGCCTGTCTTGTTTGGTGATCCTCCTCTGCTGCTATTACTGGAATCATAGTCCTCTTTATCTCTCTCTAGAATACTCCTTAGCACTCTCTGTAGGGTTGATTTGGTAGTCATCAATTCCTTCAGTTGTTCTTTATCATGGAAGTGTCATATTTTTCCATCAATTTTGAAAGATAGTTTTTCTGAGTAAATCAATCTTGGTTAGAAGTTGTTTTCTTTCAGGGTTTAAAACACTTCACTCCAAACTCTTCTTGATGGTTTGTGTTGATAAGTGTGCTGTGATTCTGATTGGTTTTCCTTTATAGGTGATCTGTCTCTTTTCTCTAAAAGCTTTTAATACTCTGTTCTTGTGCTGAATTTCTGGGATCTTGATTATTATATGTCTGGGTGTAGATTTACTTTGGCTATGGCTAGTTGGAGTCCTATATGCCTCACTTATCTGCATGTCAGATCCATTTCCCATGTTTGGGAAGTTTTCTTCTATTACTTCTGTGAATATACTTTTAGTTTCATTTGTATTGACCCCTGTTTCTTCATTGATATCTATCACTCTTATCTTATCACTCTTAAATTATGTTTCTTTGCACCATCTTGCAGCCATTGAGTTGTATTTCCTGATTCCATGTTATTTTTAAGAGATCTTTCCTTTCATGATCACTAGCATCAATCCTGTCTTCAAGGTTTGGAAGTCTATTGTCAGTCTCTTTCAAGCAGTTTTGCCAGCTTTTGATTGGATTTTTAATTTCCTGCATCTCTCTTTGAATCTGCTTCATGCATTGTAATTCCTTTCTACATTCATTCAAGGTTTCCATCATTTTCCTATGCTCCTCTTTATTGTCTATGTGTTCTTTAGAGCTGCAGAACAATTCTTTCAGTATGTTTGTGATTTCTTCTTTTACCTGAATCATTATTTCTGATTTGACTGCTTTTACAATCTCATCAAGTTGTTTCCTTACTTCAGTTGCTAGCCTCTCAGAGATTTCAGGTGTGTGGCTTCCGTTTTCTTCCACAACCTTATCTCCCAGACTTATTCTGTGTGGGCTAGAGGTCTGGGTTTGTCTTTTGCTCTTTCATCTTGACATTCTCCTGGGTTCCTCCCAACAAGCTGGTTGTGGCGTTCCAGTCACTTCCCACGTTGGCCGCCTGTAGGCAGTGTAGGGGGATGGGACAGGCACCTGGGTTCCTGCAATTCCAGATTAACAGGGAGATAGTAGGGCTGGAGTGGGCTTCTCTAGACCTATGCAGCTACACTGTGGCTTTGCTGATGATCAGTGGTGCATAGAGGTGGGCAGGTTCTCTCAGCCTGGGACTCCCATGATTTTGGTAGAAACACAGAGATGTGTTTGTCTGATTCTGCTAGTGGATGATGGCTGTCTGAGGGAACCCAGGGCCTCAAATGGTAGCCTACAGATGCATAGGGCTTACCTGTGTGTCCCTGCTCCTGCTGCCTGCCTGCATGAAAAAGAGCCTTCTGGTGGCAGCTCCCTGAAGGTGAAGGTGAACCTACTGGTTCTCTCTGCCCACACTGGTTGCCTGTCATCCATAGCGACGCACAGCAGGCAGAGGTGGATCTGTCTGTCTTCTTTGGCTTGTGTGGGCATGTGGATGACAGGGCTTTCTGATGGCAGAACCTGGCAGCCAGAGGTAGATCTTCTGGCTGTTTCTGTGCTGGGAATGCAGAGGAAAGGCCTTCTGGTGGTAGTGCCTGGCTGGCAGAGGTGGGTCATTTTCTGGTTCTCTCACATACATATAACTTTAAACAAAGAATGATAAATTTGTGCAGAAAAGACACAAAAGAAAGTTTACATTGTTAGGCATGTTAAGTCATGAGAAAATGACCAGGAAACATATAGGGAAAACTAATTTAAGATAACAATTATTTTACTAGTTTGTTTTGTGAAGCTTCATTTTAGTGTCAACTACTAGTCTCCAGTGATGGAAATAATCCTTCCTCATGGGACAAGATGGTGGTCTTTCCCTTGTGAAATGCTTTCAGGTACCAGTTAGGAGAGCAGAGGCCCCTTCTTGCATCTGCCATTATATGAGTACCTTCAAATTAAAATGTAATGCCTAAATGACATATTTTGGGTGGTCTAGTCGAAGTCCCTTCAAATAGCATAACTGAGTTTTCTTATCAAGGTATCAGAAGACCGAAATAAAAGTGTAGGCTGGGTTGAATTGTTGACTGGAGTGGCTATGGAAAAACTCAGCTATGGGTTCACTTGAAAGAATTCAGTTTCTTGTGTTTGTAGAACTGAGGTCCCTGCTTTCTTGCTGTCTATCACTCAAGGACGGTTTAGTTTAGGAGATGGTTCCCATTCCTTTATATACTACCCTTATACTCCCAAGCCAGAAATAGAACAGTGAATCTTAATTTCTGATTGCTTCTTCTGTCTGCAGTCTTCTTTTCCATATATATATATATATATACAAATCTTACTGGGGATTGTGAACCTGCTTAAAGCCCAATGACACATTCCATGAATCCACAGTAAATGATTTCAATTTATGGTTCTCAAGTGTGCCTCTGCTGTCCTGTTACTGTCTATGTTTATGGTGGAAATGCAGCTGTTCCAGTGTATGAGTGCTGCAGGATATAAAAAGCATCTAAATTGGTATCTTCTAAGGAAATAGATGTTTCCTCTACTTCCTAGATAAGCTATTGGATGATTAAAATAAAATCCTTTTTAAAAATAATGATAATTTTCTTATATTTTATTAACTATGTGTTTCTAACACCTGGCACAGTAAGTCCTTGAAAACTTATAAAATAATTGTTGATTTTTTATACAAACTCTCCCATCTCTTGATTTTGTATTACTGAAATGTTCAGGCATCATTTATGGCAACTATGTCAAGGAATATTTGTAAATTTTTATTAATTTCTTGCCTACTGATAACAATATGCAATACACTTCTCCACTTTTTGATGTGTTTTTTTTCAGAGCAACATTTTTTCATATTGAGTAAAATATTAGTACGAATTATACAAATTTTACCAATAACTTTGTGAATGCTTAGCTAATGCATACTATCCCTTTTTATAATAAGATGTGAGTTGAAAACATCAATTTAGCAGGATTTACTATTTCACAAAATTTTATTACTTGTTTTTGCATAAATTGATAAAAATAGTTTATTTTTTCAAAAGGGAAAATTATTTCTTTCAAATTAAGTACCCGTCATTAGGTCTTTTCTGAATTAAATTAGGATGACTGATAATTCCATTCTTTGTTTTCCATGTATATAACTCAATTTTCTAGATATTGTGCAAATATCACTAAAATTTGGCAATAAACACTACTTTCCATCTCAAGTATATTAGCCAAGTCCTTGGATTAGTATTGTTTAAAAGTATCTGTTCTCCTGAGACAACTCTGACTAAAATGAAATATTTGTGTACTGTATTCAGCTCATCAGAGTAATTCAAGGAATTTGACATTAAGAAAATGATTATAAATCTTCAAAATAATGTATCCAATTTTTGTTTTTAGGCAGGCACACTAATGGCGATGTCTCTTAAGCAAACATTTAGATTATCCCACCTGCTGGATCTATTCTTCTGAAAATGGAAGAATGTACAGATGAAGTGAATTAAACACATTCTTCATCTTGTTGTAATTGACTGATTCATAATTGGGAAGGCATTTCTTTTCCAGATGGAAGGTATTGTTTGTCTGTCTCTCATTATTTCATTCTTTGGTGATTTATTAATTTCAGATATTACCTAGATTTTCACCTTGCTCTACCAGTACCGGGTTCATTTTGTGTTTTCCTTTTATAAGGATGTGGGATGTGCCTAAAGGTAGGCAAGTGAGTGCGAGGTAGATGAACGCTCCAGAAGTGATCTCATTTTGCAAGATTTAGTGAAATGGTGAGGTATTTTATGCTCAATAGCTGTGAAATAAGTGATGTTTTTTAATTTCCAAATAAGAATATTGATTTCATTCTGTTACTTTTCTTAGAAAACAATAACATCATCATTCTCTGAGAGTCTTGTTTTTTACTTTCTTTTTTTTTTTTATTTTAAAGGGAGTAAAACAGAGCAGTAAAATGGAACAAGACAAAACACTAATAGAATGATAGGAAATTCACAATCATTACTATATTGAATGTTGTTATCCTCTAAATAGTTACCCAGACAATGTTCCAATCTGCTTACTTAGGTCAAGCAGTTATTAGAGACGTGGAGGTGTCTATTCTTAGCAGGGAACAAGGTGGTCAGGATGAGCAGAGAAAGAACTCACACGATTTTACATGGTTTTCTTTTGCTTTAATTTTATGTCTGACATGCAGATTCCTAGGATGTCGGACACACCCAGTTCTAACACAAGTACAAAAACAAAATTGAAAGCCAACCGTGGTTGAAATGTTTCATTGCCTATCAACTTGATAGATCTTTTCCCTCTCCCATCTATCTTTCCTTAATATGAATAATTCAAAGTCATCTCTTTAATAGGAAAAAACCCAATATTATAAGGAGTCATTTACATAGATGGATAACAGTTGAACAGAAAGCCCATCTCCTTGCCCAGCGCTCTGAACACCAGCAGATACTATCAGTGGTTTCTTGGCGATGCATCTGACCTTTACAAAGAGAAGGAAACACGGAGACAGACTTTCACATCTAGCCTTTGCGGCTGCGAGGCCTGTTTTCTTTTCTCACACAAGATTAACGAGTAGGCTTATTGAGATTCTATGTTCTGGCAAGCCTATTGCTGAACTTGGCAGGAACATTGAAATATCTTTATTAGAAGCAATGAATCAAGTTCCACTAAAGAATTCATAACCTCCCAAATCTCACTGGTTTCTTTTGTCAACCTTACAGAAAGGTGTGGCTTAAAAATCAGGTTTATTTTGAGAGTTGTAAATACCCAAGAATAATGCTAAATCTTGTTCTCTAAGAATATGTGGGAAATCTTCATTTAATTAAAAAAAATACTAGTCTGTGACTTAAAAATCCATCAACTTTCCAAAAGTAACATAGAGAATTTTGCCAATGAGAAAAGTTGGGCAATATGAAAACTATAATGGAGTTTGAAAAGTACTAATAGTTTCATTGAACCTGATGAAATTGACTTTGCTCTTTTAAATATCCATATTGAGATCATTATAATGGGACATTTTGTTACTACTTTCTTGGAGCAGACATTTAGAACTTTCTCATAATAACCTGCAATTCCAGAAAAGTAGCCTAAGGGAATCTGAATCTCATAATTCTGCAAGACTAAACTTGCCATTAGATCCTGGGCCCAGCTATCGAGAAAAGCTACGGACAATGAAAAAATTTTTAAACGCTGGGGAAACAAAGCTTAGCAAGTGTGTATGATAGACTTTCCTGAACTTGAGGCTTCCTTTTGTAACACAAGCTGAAGCCTGGAGGCCCTTCGTAGGTGAAAGGTAACATAAATCCACAAACCAGCCTCTTTATCAAAGTGAAAGTAAGACGAAGGATAGAATACCAGTCTACAAATATTAATACACGAATAAACCACTAACCCAGGATGATTTTTGTGTGTGTCATCAATGGAGGAGGGTAGAGTAGAATGACTCTGATTTAATTTTAAAGAAACATAAAATTACCCAGAAGCATGTGTCTTTTTAAATGTAAGTATATATTTTTAAAAGATGTAGATAATCAAATCATTCCATATAAATATGCTAGAAATTTGGATATGGAGGATTTATTGGTTTAAGGAAAAATTATTCTGTTTTGTCATTTATAATAACTTTGGTGGTTTGAAGGCATTCTATTAATATAAACATGCTGTGACTTTATAATTATATATGGTTATTTCAGAGAGAACAATTCTGTGTTAGACCTGAGAAGGAAAGACACTTGCTATTTCAACTCCTATTTCTATGATATTTTGAGAGCTGACCTGCAGATTTCATAGACTAAATGATCACCTATCATGTCCCTTTTAAGTATCAAATTTCCCAGGAATGCATTTTTTTTTTCAGCTGGCTGGAAACACAAGTGAAGTCTTATTATGTTCAGTGTTATCTATTGCATTTAGTTGTTCAGAGGCACAATGCCAGGGTACAGCCTTGTTATTTTAATAGGGTCAGTCAGGACACCCAGTATCTTAGCTTTAACACTGTTCTGTGTTCTTACAGTCACTGTACACTGTAAATGCTTTTCGCTTATTAAGTATTACAAGGCAAACTGAACTGAATGGCTGAGAAAACAACTGGCCATTGTTTCTCCCCTCCATGAAAGACACTTGACATCCATTAAAGACGTTTTGACTTCGAAATTTATCCTCTCCTTCCTGAATGTCTGCTTTTGTCAAAATCAGATGAAGTTGACAAGAACATTCAAAGATCTGGGAATTTCTGACTTCTTTATAGTGAAATTGTGGATGTATTGTTTTTGTTGCTTTTTAGATCTTTGTTAAGCCCTTGCCTTCGTGCACAGACTGCCCTTCACAAAGATCCCCATCAGTTTAACTTTCTATGAGATGGAGAGTCAAGAAAGGAAGATCACTTTCTTAGCTTCTTCCACACCAAAATGCTTATTTGTTTGTATTGTAAGAGGCTGACAGATTTGAATTCTGATTTCAGATGTCTGGATGGTTTAATAAAAAGAACACATGACATACTTTCTTTTTCTGATCCAGCAAGAAAGAGTTTCATGTCAATTCAACTTGTAAGTTACAAGTGGAAGGAAACTGTTATATAAATAAAAAAGACTGACAGAATAGAAAAAAGTGGACAGGTAGAGGCACCCTGCCCAGAAAAAAGGCATATAATAAAAATAACTTCTTTTAAACAAAGGCTGAAGTGTTTATATAATTTACTACAGTGTGAGTTTATACATAGCTCTAGACTCTGAGGTAATCCTAACCTTAGTATGTTTGCAAACAACTAGTGCTTAAAGCCTTCAGTATAATATGTTGTGAAAAACATGTTTTGAGTTAAAACTAAAAGAAAGAAAAGCCAGAATGAATATACAAGTCAAAACTATGAAGGCTCATTTAAGGGCAGATACACATTTAGGATCAACTGTGATTCATATTTTATACAAAATTCTTTTACCTCTAGGACTGAACACTTTCCAAATCAAGTCCAGTATTTTAAAAGCCTCTTGATTTTACCTTTCAACAAAAGTATGGTTATGTAGTTCATAAGCTTGTTCTTTTGTTCTATGATAGATATTTTAAGAAAGACCCAAAGAATTCTTAACTGAGAATTTTTCCAGTTCCATTTGGTTGTGTCAAATATATATCATCAATAAAATTTTGACAGAAAAATGAAGTGGAAAAATATTTAACACGGAGATTTTTGATGAAGACTTTAAAGCTCAATATCATACAAAATATCATATTTAAAACTAAATTATTGCAAAGAAGTCCACTTAGTTTATGAAACAAAAATTTCTTTGCTTTTGTCGATGATCTTTTGCATGTAGTGATTCATATAATCATTATGTTATCACTGACATGTTTAGAAGTTGACAATTTACTGCATGGATATTCTCATGCTCTTGGATTTATGATGGAATTAAATTCCAATAAAATAGTAAATTAAAAAGATTTTTATGTCAAAAATGCACTTAATACACCTAATGTACCTGAAAGTCATATTTTTGCAAAAGTAGACAGTGGATTGTCAGTTGTTTACCTTTGAGATCACATGGGAGTGGTAGCTTGCTGTTTGTCATCATAAAGTGTATCTTACCACGTAATTACAAGTCTGGGAAAAGGTCAAATTCAAAACTAAAAATATAATTTCTATTGATTATGTATGCTTTCATTCTACTGTAAAACAGAAAAAAAGGTAAGTCAAATCATAGTAAGATTTCTCTCTCTATATATATGCACATATATACATATATATACACATGCATATATATATATATATATATATATATATACATATATCATTCATAAACATTAAGGAACATTCTGACAATATAAAAGTTCCTGAACGACATACACACATCGCACAGTTTACTTATATTTATATTAAGGAACGCTAGAGTCTAATTAATTTCAGCATTGGGTAAGTTTGTTAGTCTGATAAAAATTTTTCTAGTCTTTCTGGGGAGGGGTAGGGTGCTTTCTGGGAAGCATGGAGTGGATGGGTACAATCAGGACCTGACAGTCTCGTTTCTGGCTGGTTTTTCTCAACTTAGCCTTGGATCTGCTGGATGATTGTTCATAGAGTACAGATCAAACAAAAATAAAGTAATCCAAACAAAAATAAATAAAAGTAAAACAAAATTCCTTGAGTCCTTACTAAACTCAGACACTGTTTGAAGCATTAGACAGATGACAAATTCCTTTAATGTTCCCCTATCGTAATTACTATTAGTTTGCTCTCACAATTTTTACATTTAACAATTGAGATCAAAATGAGATAGTGACTTAAATAGACAGTTATTTGGCTTCAAATTGCCACCCAGACCTGCTTTCTGACAAAGATTTTGATAAGGGTCTCCTTCTTATACAGGGAAAGGATATAAAGAATTGGTAAGTGTCATACAGGCCACTGACCAAACCAACTGTTAGATCTAAAGGAAGCAGGTTTCCCTCCCTATCTAATAATTATACAGGGAAAAGGGAAAACTAATTTTAAAAATCAAAATTGTATCTATCACAAAAGGAATATAGCTCATAGCCAGAGGGAAATTAACCTTGACTAGAACTATTTTCTGCTATAATTCAGAGGCCCTTGGACATCATGAGCTGGCCAATATATAACCCAGAGGAATGAACTTTGAACATGTTAGTAAGAAGCTTATGCTCTAGTGTTAGCCTGCTAATTTGTCAAGTAGCTTTAAAAATGTCATGCAAGAAGGCCCTGGGTTTAATGCTCAGGACTGAGAATTTAAAAAAAGAAAAGAAAAGAAAAGAAAAGAAAGTAAAAAGAAAAGAAAAAATATATATATGTATATATTTGCCTTTTTCCTTTTTATCGGTACCAGGGATTGAACTCACGACTGCCCGCTTGCAAGGCAGGCCCTTATGCCGCTGAGCTAAATCCCCAGCCCCTTAGGCAATATATTAACAACAAAACAATACATTTAAATATTTTAAGGGAAAAACATTTAAACTCCATATAATATTGCTATTACTAGAATAAGAAAATAAAATCCATTCTTACTGTCTTAAAATATTTCTCTGGGCCTAGTTTTCCCACTATTACAAGATTTTGGTCAATTTCCTCAGAAGTGCGAGGGAGTGGCGGGAAAGCGAGAGGTACAGTATCCAAGAGCTGCGTCATGTTGTAAAGTAGGAACGTGACAAACTGTGCGAGTATTTCATTCCTCCTAGGTTCTGCATTCAAATCTGGAGCTTGAAACTGAGCAGCAGGTGCTACTTATACTTTTTCAATTTGGAAGTTCTCTACTAGTATTTGAAAGTTAGAAAGGTAAGGGTAATAAAATTCTGTGGATCTTTTGACACTGAAGAGTTGATTTTAAGAAATATGAACACCTTCAATACTTTTCTACTTAGAATCTCAATGATTTCTATAGTCCTTCCATCCCAGGAAATCTACTACTATACTGAAGATTAGAAGTCATACTCATAAGGTTTCTTCAACATTTTAATACCAAATTCTAAGGTTTTCAATTAGGCAATTAAATCTATCTTTGAGGTAGAGATGTGCAGAAGAAGATAAAAAATGAATATCTAGGGTTTGCCTTACACCATTTTCTGAAATTCTTTGTGATAACTACCTTATGTATCTTCTAGAAATTGGGTTCAGATTCTTCAGTTAAGGAATGAATAATAATGATCAACTGGACATGGAACCGTATTAAGAATGATGGTTAATATTTTGGGCAAGCAATTTTCTGAAATGTGATTTTTGTCATTATAATTTTTAATGTCTTTTTGCAAATTCATAAATTTGGTCTCTTTAAGAGTCTAGGGCTCTGTGCTCCACTTTGATTCAGAAAACAAGTTTCTTTTTTGGATTGTGTTACTAATTTGTGGAGAAGGAGTAGGGTCGTAGGATTGAAAGTAATGCAGAAAATTAGGGCTTTGTAGTTCCTTGTGGCTTCATGAACTCTGATATTCTACCAGGCTTAGTTTATTTCTGCCAGAACCATAATAGAAAAGGGCAAGCCGTTGGCAAATGAGGTTATCTGAAAATTAGAAACCTACACGATGTAATTTAGGATATTTCCTCATTAAATAAAATGAAAAAGATCAAAATCACTAAAGTATCATTTGAACTAAGTCTACTGGTAAATTGTTACTATAGTTCAAACGAAGCTTGGATGGTACTTCTTTCTTCCTGAAATATAATCAGAGAGTGGACGTAGAAAGCAGTATTTTTCAATTCTAAAAGTTTCTTACTTTTCCTTAATATTGTAATTTTACACAACGAAGATTTTTCCTGAGTATATTTAAAAGGAAAATCCACTTTAGTTCTCTGTCTCTGTCTCTGTCTCTGTCTCTGTGTGTGTGTGTGTGTGTGTGTGTGTGTGTGTGTGTCTCCATCTGTCTCTCAGGAAAAAATAAAATCATAGTTTAAGACCTTTATTCTTTAGGGGAAATATCTTTCCTAAAGTAATTTTATTCAAGTTTTTTTTCTTCAGAGGTACACTATGAATAATTGGACTCAGAATCAAATAATATTTCATTTAATATATTGGGGAAAAAAGCAGTGAAAGACATAGCAGATAGATAACACACTGGAAGCAAAACAAAAGGCTTCATTTTTCTTAGAGAAGGAAGATTTATTAAATAACAGCTGAATCAGCTTTGGTTGTGTCTACAAGCAACCCTAGCACTACGTTATTGCTTTTTTTTTTTTTTTTCCAATGAAAAAGTAGGTTTTCACAAAGCAGAATCATTTCCAGCTTGGATGAAAAAGGTTGTAGAGAAATCTTCAAATATCTTCTAAGGACACACTGGCAAGAAAAATCAATACGTGGCAGAGTAGGGCAGGGTATTGGATGGGGAAAAGGGGAAGAGGAGCAGGTCATGAGGTCTACAATACGGCATCTGTTCAGATTGTTTACAGAAAGTCTCTGGCCTGAACTGCCTCCTGCTTCTAGAACATGTTCTTACTCTTCTGCCAATTGTTGGTGTCAAGGGTCACACTCATGTAAATAAGTAGCCAATCATCGGATGTAATTCATTAAGGTTCTCTGCACTAGAATAACATTCTGGGTGACTATAGTAATTGAAACTGATTTGGAGTTGATTTTTGCCTATTGTTTCATCAGTTCTCTCTGTGCTTATGATCTGGTCTCCACTTGGATTGGCTTCATTTGTAGGTTATCATGACCAGAACATGTTATTCTATGCCCTTCCTTTATCTAACACAGTCTGCATTCCATTTTCTCCTGGAGCTAATCTGACAAACTTGTTTCTGCTGAGTTGTTTAATAACAACTAATAGTTTGTGTCTTGTCCATCTAAGACAACAATTTTGAACGTAAAAGTCTTATCTTGAAAAAAATGACTCAGGTTAGGTATTTTACCTAATAAAGCAGCTAGTTAGTACAGAAAAACTAAATGAAAGGGGTTAGTTCCAAGCGAGTTCCAAGTAGTTCATTCTCTTTTCAGAGTATGTGTTTCTCATCACGTTTTCAAAGTTGACATCAGCATTTATAAAAAGCAGTAGAATTGATTACTGCTACCACCACTACTATGATTATTATACATACACGTACATACTCAATATCAAAAGAATGCTGTTTTGAGTATCTTAAAATTTAAGATACTCAAAAATTGTGCATGTTGTATATGCTTATGCTTATATACTGTGTAATGATTGCTACAGTCAAATCAATGAACATATCCATTGACACCCACAGCTGTCATTTGTGTTTTTGTATGATGAGGACACATAAAACTGTTCTTATGAAATCTGAAGTGAACAGTGCAATGTAATTAGCTAAAGTCATCTCTGTAAGTTAGATGCCAATATTTTATAATTGAAAGCTTGTACCTTTAACTGACATCTGCTCATTTTCACCAAAACCAAGTTTCTGGTAACCAGTATGTTTTCTCTGCTTCTATGAATTTTCTTTTTTATCCTAGATTTTACATATAAGGTGAAGCATTTTCAGTACTTGGTACATGCATGCGTGCATGCATGCACGTGTGTGTGTGTGTGTGCGTGTGTGTGTAGATCATTTCATTTAATATAATGTCCTCCAGTTGTACCCATGTTTCAGCAAATGGCAGGATTTTCTTGTCTTCTGTGACAGAATAATACTCTGTTGGGTTTGTGTGTGCATGTTTGTGTATGAGATTCTCTACAAGTTGACACTCATATCATGGCTATTGTGACTAGTGCTTCAATGTGTACATCAGGGTTCAGATATCTCTTCTGGAGCAATTGTTAATTCTACTTTTAATTTTTTGAGGAACTTTCATACTGTTTTTCATAATGACTATACTAACTGTGCACAAAGGCTGCATTTTTCCTCATGCTCACCAGTACTTGTTTTGAATGTAGCCACTTTAACAGGTCTGAGGTGGACTTTCAGGATGGCTTTGATTTGCATTCCCCTGCTTATTAATGATGTTGAACATCTTTTAACATATTGCTGGCCTTTTGTATGTCTTCTTTTGAGGACTGTATGTCTGTATTCTTTGTCCATGTTTTAAACTGGTTATAGTGCTCTTGAGTTGTGTGAGTTCCTTATGTCAATATTTTGAATGAGTTCCTTTAGTTAATATTTGTATCTTAGCCCTTTATCAGATCTGTGGTTTGCAAATATTTTTTCTCATTCCATAGGTTACCTTTTCATTTCACTTCCTGTGCTGTGCAGAAGATTTTCAGTTTGATGTAGTCCCATTTGTTTACCTTTGCTTTTGTTGCTTGTGCTTCTGCTGTTTTATCTACATCCAGTTACTGCCAAGGCCAATGGCAAAGAAATTTTCTTTACTTTTTTTATGTGTGTGCTGTATTGCTTCAGAGTTTACATTTAAGGCTTTAATCCATTTCAAAGTAGTTTTTGTACATGATGCAAGACAAGGATCTTTTCACTCTTTTAAAAGTAAATGTCTGGGTTTTTTCCTCAACAATATTTATGAGAAGACTACTGTTTTCCTCTTGCATAATCTTAGCACCCTCATCAAATATTATTGACCATATATCCATAGGTTTCCATTTAATATTCATTGATCTAGAAATGTTAAAAATAAAAATAAATTGTAACGATTAATTTAATCTTCACTGTATTCTGATATTCATTCCCTGCTGGACCTATCTTTCTAGACATTTTTGTGGAAATCCTTTAGTTTGCAAATAGCAGACCTCCAACTCAGTAACATGATGAATGAGCCAGATTCATTCATATATCTGAAAGTTTCAGGGATGTTTTGATTATGGCAATGTGTCCATTTTCTGTAACTCTCTTGGATGTGCACCCTCTGTATTCTGGCTTCATCTTCAAACTAGCTTTCATGACATTCACAAATGCTTGCAAGTGGCAGCCAACCATAGCAACATGCTACTCATGTTCAAGGAGAAAGAGTGTTCTATAATCACAAAGGTTTTGAGATTTTCTCTGTGAGTGATCCAATCTCTTTTTCCAGGAAGAAACCAAATTCCAATTTATCTGGATTTGTGCAGAAGTCTTTTCTTTACTGTCTTTGTTTTAAGTAGGGTAAAATAATATAACTTTGATGTTAAGGGGAAGTCAGTCTTCCAAAAGACCACAGCTACAGAACCATGGGAAAGAGATATTTCCAAAGGAAAATTTTGAGTGAAATATTCAGAGTTTATTCTTTCAGTCACTAAAAAAGTCTACGTGGAGTTCAGTGTTTGCCAAACAGAAAAATTATATGTGACTAATATCTAGTTTGGCAAAGAAAGTTCTTTTCTACAATATAGCAACTGATTCTTTACTTATTTTTTAGAACTGTCTATACATGCTTAGGCATGTAAAAGATTCCAAGTATTATACAATTAAATTTCACTTTTAGAACCCAGCCAGATGAAGAGGTTCTCAAATGTCTTAAACAATTAATTTAAGAGAAAAAAGAACAAAGTGATACCCAGCCAAAGTTCTATATCCCACATAATTTTGTGTAAGTATTTATAAAGCTCACCCTGTCCTGAAGACAGGGCATATATGAGCATACATTTGAAAAAATATAGAATTTTGAAGAAACAACTTATTATCTACCCACCAGTTTATTTCTTAGGTTCTGTTTATATGTCTGACAACAGTTCATTTTAATCTGATATTCTTATATCTGTCATTACTGTGGTCTGTTTATAATAAATTACAGACAATTAGAAGAATCTTTAGTGTCTTCATTTCAAATGATTATATAGAAATAAGAAACCTCAGGCAGCAGAATACCATCTAATAGCTATTTCCTTGCTTGGTAAGTGATACGTGGTTCTTCAACAGGCATGCTCCAACCCCCAACTCTAATGCTGCCAGTGCCTCTATATCTAAAAATATCTCAGCCAGCCTCTGGTGGTTAACAATCTTAACAAATTGGTTTTTAGAAACTTTAATACAGATTGAAGGGAAAAAGCATTTCCAGATAACAATATGAAAATTAAATCATTGTGTCACAGGAAATTAATGGCCAGCTCTTGTTTATCTGGTTCTAGCTGTGGGTCTTTCTTTACCTACATATTACAAAGTTTAAGTTTTTTTTCAGTTATTCTTGGTGATCTTTGTTACTACATGTTTTCAGTGTATAATGTTTGTATTCCTTGTGGGCAGTTGTTACATGTACACCTTAATTCCTTTCTGGATAGCCTTGCCCTGTCCTCCTGTCCCTCCTCCCTCCATCTCTGTTCCTGTCCATTTGAGAAAAATCTATAGCCTCCTATTTGGTATCTTTTATTTTGCTTCCTATTTAGGAGTTTCACATCTAGGAGAATTCATTAGATATTAAATCTTCAAAAGGCAGAATTAGATACGGATCTCTACTTGGTGAACATCCAGGGCAGATATGAATGAATCATTGTTGTAGTGAATGTCTGGATATAAGAACAAGACTGAGACCAGACAAGGTTAGGAACTGGGAAAAATACAAAAGGATTTTTTTTGTTTATTGATTAAAATTTTTTTCAATTTTTATTTTAAAGAGAATAAAACCAAATAAAATAAAACAGAATAAAGCCAATCAAAATGGTGTGATACAGGATTTCAAACAAGATAATAGAAAATCAAAAATTGCTACTGTAACGCCTCTTGACACCTTCAAAATAATTGTTCATTCAGTCAGACACAAGAAAATCCAACAAAACAAAACAAAACAGAGTACAGCCAATAAAAACAAAACAATGAACACAATACAGGACTTCAAAACAAGATTATAGTAAATCAAAAATAGCTACCATAATATATCTTATTTTTGAAATTGCTGCCCAAGCCATCAGATATAATAAAATCAAACAAGACAAAGCAGAAAGAAGCCTAACGAAAGAAAACAATGGGAATGATACAGGACGGTACAGTGAGACAATAGGAAATGAACAATGGCCACCACCTTCAGAAGGAGATCCCTTATAGGTGCTATACTGCCTATTATTATGCTCTAAATAGATGATCAGATTACCGGCTTTAGGCCTGCAAAGTCAGTGAAACACTAAACACCGCAAGCATTAAGTTGCATTGTACTTCAATAACTATCACCTCAGCCTGTGTTTCTCAAGATCATCTGGTCACTCATGGTGGGTGGGGATCTTGGTTCTTATCACCCAGCATGCATGCTGGGAGCGGCTGGTTTCTGGTTGTCCCGTCTGTGGCCCATGCAAGGTACTGACTCACAGAAAATGGCTGGCTTCTTGTTCTCCTCCCTGTGGTCTGTGAATAGCGCAGACTAACAGGAGGGGCTGGCATCTGGTTGTTCTCCCCATGCCCGCACATGGCGCTGACTCACAGGAGGTGGCTGGCTGGTTGTTCTCCTCATTGATTAAAATTAGTATAATATAAATCTAATTTCAGTGTTGTGGGAATCTATGGTATCATCTGGCTAGCACCTTTCCCTTCATTGTCCTGAGTGTGATTGGACCTTCCTTGTAATCCTTCCTTTCTGTCACTGGTAATTGGCTACCTTCCCCCAAAACGATTTCCTTGAGCAGTTTTAAAAATAAATAGAATGCCTCTCCTTTAATATTTCCTCAAGGCTGCAAGGTGTTGGTTCATCAGAAGGTACAATTAGAGACAGATCTATGAATTGTCCATGAGCAAAACTACAGGATTTAGCTTCAAGTTCCTGAAATGCTCATTTTGTGTTCATTCTCAAGAGTTTGCCAAGACAAAGAGACATTTTAAGTGGATAGGGACCAGAATGACTGCGTAAGTGTTATCTGAGAGCATCTAGAAACTGGACAGGCAAGTGTTATCTGTAGCAACTGCCTTCCGGCTCTTGTGCTAAATTCCTTGTCCCTGGGGTTGCACTGCTGGTCGTACGATGGAACAAAGTGCGGTAATAGTTACTGTAGTTTACGCTACAAAATCCCATTCTTATAGTAACTGATTGTGGAACAGGGGCCTGTGGAAAATTATAGTCCAGTTGGACATTTAAAATTCTGTCTGGTGATCTCTCTGTCCATTTTTGTGTCATTACGGGACTCATCTTTTTTTGCTAGTAAGCTTCACTTAGCTCTATCCATTCCAATGATATTTAATAATCCTTATTTCTCACTCTCTATCTTTAAGTAGTGTCTCAATGACCTATTTCCCCAGTCTAAACACACTTAGAGAAAAGTCAGTGACCAACATTAATTGTGTGGTTTCTCATGTGTTGGTGGATGACTAACTCAGATCCTGTTAGCTGCTTCCTGAAGGCCAAACTCAGTTCCTTGCCATAGAACCGTAACAAGGTAACTCTTTTTATTAAACAATTAAAGAGGGCACAAGGTCCCCAAAGGCAGAGTTAATATTTTGGTAACCTAATCCTGATGTCTCAAAACATCACTTTTCATACATTGTATTTACTGGGAGAGGGTCACTAAACAGAACAAAAACTCATGGATGTGAGATTACATGACAGTGTGGATACCAGGAGATGATCACTGTGGGTTACCTTGGTAGATGTTTGTAACATTTAGGAACTTGATATTTGAGACTTCTGATTTCAATTTAAAATTATAATCAAAAAATTGATTTTTACTTATTTATTCTGAAAGACACTAAAGAATTCTTTTAAGGTTGGAAAAAGTTTTGGGATACTTCACAGACTTATCTTTCAAGATACTTCAGATTTACCTTTATTTCCCCTCGTACTGGTGATTGAACTCAGGGCATTTGTACATAGTTGCTTCCTCAGCCCATAATAGTTTTATTTTATTTATTTTAAAAGAGAGTTTTGCTAACTTACTAAATTACTCGGGCTGGGCCATAATTTGTGATCGCACTGCTTCAGCCTTCCAGAATGCTGGAATTACAAGTATGTATCACCTTGCTTGGCTCAGAATTATTACGATTATAATTCAATTTATTTGATTTATTAAAGTGGTTTAAATTCCTTGAAGAATTTTCTTATCAGGTCACACGATTAAAATTAAAATGACATACATTTACTTTATAAATCCTGTTTATAATGTTTAAGTTAATTAAATGTACCTACTTGTCAGAAACTTGGCTGCTCAGTGAGTTTCAGTAAGGACAAACTAAAAGCAATCATCTAATTTTAACTCATATATAGAATTATATAATACATATAAAATAAAATTAAGTGCATAAGGAAAATGAAGTATTAGAACATTCTAGTTTAATACATTCAATATTAATTTCAGAAAATACCTGGAACTATAATTCGTCTTTATTATACAATGTGTGTATGTGTGCATATAATATATACATATTATGTAGTATGTACATATGTATATACGTGTACATATTACATAATATGCCCTCAGAGAAAACAAATCCTCACTTAATAAGAGCCAATTGTAAGAGAAAAGAAAGAAAAGATGCAAATAACATCTGAGAAAGGAGCAGTGATGACACTTTAGGATTTCTGAGTTCCAGCTGTTACTGCTAGTGGCCACATTTTGTCCTTTTGTTCTCTGACATTTTGGTGTCATAAATTATCATAAATTAGTCATTTTATGTAAATTATAATTGTTTCTTTTATCTAAAACCAAGAACCTTACCTCATGTGGGATTTTCCTTGAAATTTTTTTGCAGAATGGTAATTTATGGAGAGACATGAGGAACATGGCACAGTGGGAAGCAGCTGAGAAAGAGCCTTTCTGCGAACTGGTGGTCAAACACTGGAACACAGCAAAGTGAGGAAAATGAGAAGGTGGGAAATGAGTCACTGAGACCCAGGGGGATCTGAAGTAAAAACTGAAGCCCATGGGGAGAGCAAAGAGACAAACTTCATGGAAGAACATGGAAGCAGGTGGTGTTTTCTCCAGGAGCCCAGACTCGGTGAGGGGCAGCTGGAAACTGGAGTTGCTCTCTGACCGCTGGCTGCCACAGAGACTGGCAACCCCAGAAGCCCCTTGAGAGAAGCCCAGAGAAGAAGAGTACTGGTGAGCAGTCAGATAGGACTTCCCACAAGAGAGGGCAGTTGGCTAGGAGCCACCTTGGAGACGGACCAACTGAGCACAAGACCCTGAGAGACCGCAGTCTCCACCTAGAGGTTCCCAACTTAGACCTCAGGGCAAACTGCTGCAGGGAAGAGACTCCTACAGGTTGGACGAGTCTGGTTCCAGCCCGGCAGCCAAAAGCCAACATGAACTTGAGTGAAAACAGGGGTGCAGCTTGCTGGGATTAGCCTTTCCCCCATCATGGAGCTGCTGATGGCTTGTTTCGATCTGGATCTGAACTCCACTGTATCAATTGGCAGCAGAGACACACTTTGAAATGAACTTTTATTAGTCTTCTTTTCTTTTGAAAATTTTTTATCTTCTGTATTTTCTTTCTCTTTTTGTTTGTTTATATATTTTTCCTCATTCTTTGTTCTTGTTTTTGTTTAAGTGTGAACATCACTCCTGGTGTTTGCTGTTCTTGTTGTTGTTATTTCTTCCTTCTGTCTCTCTCTTGTCTTGTGTTCCAGTCTCCCAAAGTTCCCAAGACCCACCTTTGTCCTCCAGCCTTGCTTCTAATTTCTTCCTTCTTCAATTTATTTTCTTCTCTAAACCCTTCTAAATATCCTCCTCTGAGAGTAAAACTGCCATATTGAGGGCTTATTTACTGTATACAATTTTGCAGGCTTTGTTATATAATCACAAATCTAATCCAGTTGGTTAAAGGTGGAAAATTGTTACCTCAGTTTGTCATATTCTATGCTGTGTTTAATGCTACTGTTATTGCCAACTGTACCATCTAGCTAGGGTGACATAATTGTTCTAACCATTTGTTCTTCCTGGTTTATCAAGTTTGAGATTGCCTAGGGGTCATTAAAAAGTACTATAGACCAGTGCCAAAACACCTCCCAAAAAACCAAAACCAAATCAAACCAAAATAAAACAAACAAACAAAAAAAAAAAACAAACAGGGGCTGGGCCAAGTAGGCAGCAACTTCTCATTCCCAATAAATTGGAGAGATGGGATCTTTCAGTAAACTCAAAACTCCAAAGCAGGCTACACCCAGAAGACTTCTGGAGGTAGTAGCCACTTCCTGAAGGTGGTAAATACTACAAAGCTCCTTAACAATTTATAAGAATTGACACAGGATTTAGGCTAAAAAATATACAAATAAGACAAACAAGATGCAATCCCAGACATCCAGTTCACCAAAGGCAAACCCAGGGAACAATGAGGAGAACAATTTAAAAGCCACCGACCTGGACTCCCTGAGGTGGTAACAATAAAGCACATGAAATTAGGAATAATTTCTCAAATAATGACAGAGAGGTGACCATAATGAAAGGCAAGATTGATGGTTCTAGAGCAAATACAGATTTAAAAAAATAGAGGAGCTTAGGAAAATGATGGAGACCATGAATGTCCAACATAGGAAAAAAGTGGAATCCTTGAGATATGTTTGAACAAATATCCAGGAGATTAGATTCCATTTAAAGTATATGCAGCAGTATGATCCAATGTGAGGACAAAATTTCAGTCTTGGAAGACAGGATTTCAATCAGAGATCAAGAAAAGAAAAATTTCTTAAAAATAGCAAGGGACAATGAGATCAATACAGGAGCTGCTAGACAATGCAACGAAGAATAACTCCAAATGTATTCAGCCACCTTTTCTTTGACAAAGGAGCCAAATACCTGCACTGGTAGGAAGACAGCCTCTTTAAAAACGGTGCCAGAAATACTGGCTTTCCATATGCCACAGGTTAAAACTATACCCTTATCTTTCACCATGTATTAAACTAAAATTAAAATGAATCAAAGATCTAAATATTAAAACAGAAACACTAGGGTTGGGGGTGTAGCTCAATAGTAGAGTTCTTGCCTTGCATGGACAATGCCTGATGTTCAGTCCCTACCATCACAAAAATGACTAAACAAAAAATAAAAAATAAAAAAGAAGAAACACCAAATCTACTGGAAGATAGAATAACTAGAACTCTTGAAGATATTAGTGTAGTCAAAGACTTTTTGAACAGAACCCAAACCACAAGAGAAATACTACACAGGATCAACAAGTGGGAATTCATATTATTAAAAATCTTTGCACAGCAAAAGAAGCAACCAACAAAGTGAAGAGAAAATCCACAATATGAGAAAAAAAATTATTTTCCAGCTGCTCCTCAGATAAATCACTATATCTGGAATACGTAAAGAATTCAAAATAATCAGAACCCTCAGCTTTAAAGACCTAATCCAAAAATGGGCATCTGTAGTTAATAAACACTGCTCATAAGAGATACAAACAGAAAATAAATGCATAAAATATGTTCAGCATCACTGATTATTTGAGAAACGCAAATTAAAATAATACTGAAATTCCATCTAACCCAGAAAAAAAGTTATCAAGAAATTAACCAGTAACAAATGCTGGAAGACCTGTGGTATAAAGGTAACCCTCCTTCATTGTTGGTGGGATTGAGACTGGTTCAACCAATGTGATAATCAATGTGAAGCTTCCTCAAAAAACTAAAACTAAAGCTCCATTTGATCCAGCTATTTCCTTTAATATCATCCCAAAAGAATTAAAAACATCATACTGAGGCATATGCACACTCATGTTTATAGTGGCACAGTTTGTAATAGCTAAATCTTGGAAATGTCCACCAACTGATGATTGGATCAAGATTTTTTATACAATGTAGCACTTCTCTTCCATAGGAAGGATAAGCTGAAGACATTTCTAGGTAAATGAATGTGCTTTGAGTCATACTCTTAATTCAAATAAATTGGATACGCATGTGTAAATACTATATCTCTTTTTTGGTATGAAAAACTGAAATTAAAAGAGATCTAAAATGCATAATAGATATTTTGAAATAGGAAGAAGACATCCAAATATAAAGGGGAACTAAGAAGGGGGAGGGAGGGAGGAAGGAAATGAAAAGAAAAACAGATGAGAAAAGACAGCAAACAGGGAAACAAAAGTTTTTTAAATAGAGAAGGGAAGAGGGGTTGGAAGAAGGATAGGGAAAGGAGGAAAATCAAGTTACGTTATGTACAGTTATGAATTCCTTATAATGAATGGAATCATCGTGTATACTTAAAATGTATCAAGAAGCTTAATAAAAAATTAAAATAGTAATTTGTAAAATGCACAAACTCAAGACACCTTTTTTTCTGTTCATAATCTCTGATTCCCAAGAGATTTGTCCAGAAGGGGAACAGTGAGACTTAGACTTTATGCTTGATCTGACCTTGTTTTTTTCTTCCAGATTAACCAGTTTCCAAATCTACTAAAGGAAAGAAGATTTAATATTGGAGTCCTGCCTTGTGAATAGGATGGAGGGGAAATATTTATCAAAGTGTGTTGCAAAGTTAATCTAGCGCAACTTTAAAAGCACTATGGTCTCATTTCAATGATGTTTTCCAAAGAACTGGGATCATCACGGCACCTCTTTTACAGAATTGTCAAGACTTTAAAGGACTGCTTGATAGACTGTTTGGAAGAGTAAGCTTTCAATAAATATGATAGATGTTGCTGTGAATATTTTTTTAAACTACTCATGGCATTCGTATGCTTTGAGTGATTCCTGTACTCCTCTTCTTTTTCACTGTTTAGTCCCAATGGGCACTTCTGGTTTGATTTCCTGATTGTTTCTGCCTGTGTTTGCCTCTTCATGTCCATTGTTATGACATTTATTAAGGCCCCTGTTATCTTCTCTGATGAATTTTGCAATATGCTTGCATTTAGTTCTCCAGATTTCTAGGCCAGCTCTTATCTATTCCATTTTTGAAGCACTGCAAAAATAACCTGGTCATGTTGCTTCTTGATTAATATCCATGACAGGTTTTTCTTTGCTGAAACAAAGTGCAAAGCTCTTAGAAGGGCACTCTAGGTGCTACATACTGTACTCATTTTCATTGTCAGGTTCTGTGCTAAATTCATGAAAAATTGACTATAACTTGATGAACTAAGTATGCTATGTATGCCTTCCTGAAACTCTGTCCTCCCAAACTCTTATTAAAGCTCAACTCAAGTGCCTCCTCTCACTTTTGTGGTATTGGGGATTCAACTCATGACCTTCACATTGAAGTATGGCCTTATCCTTTTTTTTTTTTTTTTCTTTTTTTTTTTGGTATCAGGGATCAAACTCACAACCTGGAATTTGCCAAGCAATTACTTACTCCACTGAGCTAAACCCCCGGCCCATCCTTATCCTTTTGAATTTTTTCTTTTTTAATTTTGAGATAAGGTCTTGCTACATTTATATGCTTCCCAAGCCAGACTCAAACTTAAAATCTTTCTGCTTCAGCCTCCTAGAGTGCTGAGATTACAAGTACCTCTTATTCTATTGTTATGGTTTGGGTTTAGTTATCCCCGAAGCCTCATGTGGCCATATGGCTTTTTCAAAGGTTGTTGAATTTAGAGTGTGTGATGGTGGGATTAAGGGTATGAGATCAGCTCACTGATTGGTTTCACACCACCTTAATCTCAGCAGCATGATAGCATATGAAAGATTCAGACAGACCCTATTAAGAGCAGTGGTTAATTTTGTTGTCTTCTGCCTGACATGAACTGTTTCCTTCTGTAAAACTACCCCACCCTACCCTGGAGCCAGTTAATTATGGATTTAAACCTCTATAAACTGTGAGCCCTATAAACCGTTCTTCTGTTAATTGTGGGTGTCAGTACTTTGTCTCAGCAACAAGAGAAAAGTAAGACATTTATGAAGACTTTTACTTTTCTCATCCATTCAAACAGTTAAAATTATAATTTGCCCATTAATTTTGTACATAAATTAACTGAAATCTGGGGCTGGGGATTTAGCTCAGGGGCCTAAGTGCCTGCCTTGTAAAGCAGGCAGTTGTGAGTTTGATCCCTGGTACCCATAAAAAGGAAAAAGACAAATAAATAAATAAATAAATAAATAAATAAATAAATAAGTAAATTAACTGAAATATTTATAGCATGGAATATGTTTTTCTTTTCTTGCATGTTTATTCCCTAATCACAATTGTGAACTTCCTGAAGGCACATGGCTTACTCTTTTATGGTGTACTGGTGCCTGGCACTATGCTTTGGCTTTAGTGGACATTTAATAAGTATATATAAAGTGAAACCCAGAGCTTTGATTTTCTTGGAATTCTCAGTATTCCAAATTAAATTTAAATATTCACTTATAGAGGTTTTATCCAAGAAATTGAAGATTAACTTTTCTCACAAATTTCTCTTATATTTAGTACTGTGCTAGACATAGTACAGCCCTAAAATAAACTAAGTTTTCCTCTTCTTTTAGTGGAATAAAGAAAACCCAAACAATAGTTCACTCTTTGGTTTTTATATGCATGTTAAAATGTTGAATAAAAATTGCTACAGATCAACTGAAATGATTGAATGTAATTAAACAAAAGAGTTTAAAGCAGAATTCATTTGTTTACATGTAGAAGGAGAAAATGCCAATAGCAAAGCATTTGATGGCTGACATTTCCTGTTGAGGTGACTCCTTGGGTTATAAAATACAAGGAGCCAAAAGTATGTACATGGAAAAGGATAAATCATTATTAGCCTTAAAAATCTCTTGAAATACGAGCAATCTTTAAAAGAGAAGAGTATGTTTCATCAGACACTTCCACTTCTACTCATTAATTTGTGTTCTCTTGCATGGGTGTGTGCATGAAAATCTTTCAAAATAGTGTCATTCTGTTTGTCTTTTAAAATTGTTTTTTAAATATTTTACAGCAAGGACAAAAACTGGGATTGCTTGGAGTAAAACATTAGTTACTATTTGCAACTTATAGTAAGAAAAATGAAATTAATGGGAAGCAGAGATAAATGACTGCTGCAATTTTACTGTGTATGAAATAGTACTACAGTAAAGGAGCAGACCAGTAACCCTGGGGCCTAACACGTGATGCTGCAGACCATGAGAAGAAAGAATTGCCAAGGGACAAAGTACCGTGACACAAAGGGAATACGTGAATTATCATTGACAAGCCCTCATTACTACATGGTTCAGTAATGAGCACTGCTATGTATCCATGTGGCACTGGGAACCATGAAAAGGCTCTGTCTTAAATGCTATGATTATAATATGAAAAACTTATTCATTGTTCAATTGAATCTGAATCAACAGTGATTACAAACATCTGTCTGCAGAAAATTAAATTCCAAAATCTATTCCTTATGCTTGTATACAAGACTTAATAGGAAAAACATATTTCTCTGAGATTTATCCCATTCTCATTCTTGTATCTTTTCCTTAGAAATTCCACGACCCCCCAGCCACACACATCCTCTGATTTTAATTTTCTCTTCAAGGAATTCCATCCTAACCATCTCCCTGCACTCTCTCATAGCCCCTTCAATATGGAGAAATTTTACAGATGAGGAGGAAAGATTAAAGAAACTCAAAGGGCATTGGGGAAGTTTGTGATTTGACAAGGAGTTGTCCAGATAAAGCCAGGATGGTAAATTATGGTCTGATTGTGACACTCCTGGCATGTTTGGTGGGAGGTCAGAGCTTCATGTATCTGGGAATAGAAGACAGAGGTTTAGATTTTAGGAATGATGGGGTTAGAGGTATGTGATAGGTAAATTATAACAACAGAAATATTTACAGATATCAGATTAGGACAAATGGGGAGAGTCTGAGAGCTATTATAAGGAAAATCAAAATACATTAACATATATAAGTAAAAATACAAAGAAGCAATTAATAGAAGAGTTGGTTTTTTTTAAAGATTAAATAAAATCAACAAAACCCCTTATCCCATCTTATAAAAAAAAAGATAAGAAAAGACTCAAATTTATGCAGTTAGAAATGAAACAGTGATCACAATGGATGCTGCAGAAATTCAGAAGATCATCTATATCTACTTTGAGAAACTGTATTCTAATAAGATGGAAAATGCAGAAGAAATGGACAGATTCCTAGATACATTAACAAATTAACAAGGCTGAACAAGAAGATATAAAAACTCTGAATATATCAATGTCACTCAGTGACACTGAAGATGCAATTAAACACCTACCTATACGTCTGTAGATGAAAAGAATGGAGCGCTAATCTACCCACATTTTATAAGCTCTTTGCCACAAAATCTGCGTAAAATGAACATTGGATTTGTCTAGCATTATGGTGACCATTGTGACTCATTTTAAAAGTTTCTAGGTGGAGGCTGAAGGTAAGTATCCAGGTGGCCAAAACACACGACAGGACAAGTTAACACAGGAGGGTGCACACCGTTCTGCAGGCATACCTACCAGCACACTTCAGGCTGGAGACAACAGACATCTGATAATGAGGGAAAGCAAACATATAAAAGAAACAGAATGGCACCTTATGATTGAGGAAAATATTACCAGGAGTGGCAGGTACTTCATATAAACTAAACAGGGAATATGCAATGTCAAGAGCTTTCAAAGTCTACTTTTTGTTTACACAGAAATGTTGTGCATAAGAACCTAGTGTCTTGATGACATCCTTAATTATCTCAATGATCAAAGAATTTTCTGTATCTAGGACAAATGGATTTCCATTTGGGACATTCTAATTCTGATGCTATCTTATATTGTATTTCTTTCATTTTCACTTGTTCATAGTTCTGTACCTAGGAGACATCTCTATTCCATCATTCCTATGATAATTCCAAATGTTTGGAATTTTGTGTTTTTCCCTTTGTACTTACAGATTAACATAGGCTTCTTATTATGAGACTCAAATCTGACTTCCCAGAAGTCACCTGATTGATATAAAGAAATAACATACAGACTTCTGAGATTTTAAACATTTACATTTCTTTTAAGACACTGTAGAATCATTTAGCTACTTAACAGACATTTCATTCAGTCATATTTATTTAATATACAGCAAGTCTCATGTACTGTTTTATATATGGAGAGCAGAAACAAAGCTTGAAGAACTTCCATTATGCTATAGTATAGTAGAAAAACTATAATCAAGTAGAAAATAAAGCAAAAGAGAAAAATAAAAGAATCAAGCCTCTAAAGGTAAAAACAAAATAATGGTGGTATGATTATCTAGAAAAGCTAAGTGGTTGACTCCAAGTGGTGGAAATGGGAAACCAAATCAAGGAAATTGTTAGAGCCAACATAATCCTGACAGTACATGCAAAGAGAGCCAGCCAGACAGAGGAAAGAGTCCATAGAAAGGCCCCAATGGGGGACGATGTTGAGTGTACTCAAGGTTTTAAGAAGCTATGAGATTACATTGAAATTAGAAAGCAGAGCAGTGAAATCAGGTAAGGCCAGGCCAAGGAGGTTGATCATGTGTTACTTGCAATGAGAAATGAACGGAGGGTGATTAAGAGGTGAAGGTGACCTGATGGGCATTGTAATCACTTGTGCAACTAGAAGTACTCCTGTATCTACAGTGAGGTTACGCCTGATAAACTTATGCTCAGTTGGAAATACTGAGTACAATTTATGGGATAAATAGTTTAACAGCACAGTATACTGCCAGGGTTACCCAATCCATGGTCCATGTGCCACCTGCAATCCTAGGCGGTTAATAATGCAGCCCTGTGAAACTGTAAACTTTTAACATGGTCATGTAATTTCTAGTGATTTTTGCATGATTCAATTACGTGGCGCTCCAGCATGACTAGGCAACAACAGATTGTGCAATGCTAACTCCACTCCCTGTGCTTGCCACACAGCTGGTTGAATTGACCCATATCATTCATTGATTGGTCACTTCTAGAACATACAAAAGTATTGTGCCCAATTATAATTTACCTTCATAAAATGTTCAGAGATATTTCTTTGTGTATGTTAAGTACATTGTATGAAACTCTCAATTAGTTATTCATGTTCAAAGTACTTCCTAAAAGTGAAGCCAGCAGTTCTCTATAGCAGAATTAAAATGGAGAGAGGTATAATATTCCAAGATCTCATGGAAATTCTTATTAATTTCACATGGATGGGTTTTGCTCTAATCTAGAAAGTCTGGATCTATCAAGCAGAATGAGCCACTTCCACAATATTTCTTTGAGGAAATGATTGATTTGGAAATCTTTGGCACATACTACCCCAAACAAGTGCATTTAATGAATCTTTTATTAAGATAGATTCATAATAGCAAAAAAGACAGACTGTCACAGCTATTATATTTCGGTATTATTATGAACCTTAGTATATACAAGAAAACGCCTTCAGTTGTGGGTGTGGAAAAATCAGTTTCATCTCAACAGCAACATATAAAAGACTAAGTAAATTATGGAGATTAGAATAAAAGGGTTTTATTGAAATATAGTATTTTTGAAATCAGTACAAATCAACATAGAAAATATCTGAAAATAAAACCATGTTCAGCAAAATAAACCAGACTCAAAAAGTCAAATATCATATATCTTTCTCTCATATCTTAAAAAGAAAGAGAGAGAGATGAGAGAAAATAGGAAGCAGACAGGAGAAGAGTTAACAGACTGGGGAGAGGGAGAGGGAAAGGCGGGTAATGGGGGTGAAAATAATCAAAGTGCGTAATATGCATGTACAAATATGATAAAACAAAGCACATATTCTGCATAACTAATATACACTCATAAAACAAAAATACTGTCAACCAAAGAAAACTATTACATTTGTACTTTTTCTTTGTCATATATTACATATAAAATGTTAGGAGGACTAACAATCCTCTTTTTTTCTTCTATAACTGTTAAAAGCTTCATTCCTGAGATTTTTGGAGATAAAATTCTTAAAATAAAAAACAAATAGAAAAAAATGTTCTTCCATGATTTGAGACTGGACTTGGAATTAACAATCTCAGTCAGTTACTATCTGTCATTTTCCATGCATCAGATTTTTCACTTGGGATATTGTCACACTGTAATTTATTTCTTAATTTCTTTTTTTTTTTTTTTTTTTTTTTTGTCTTTTTCCTTTTTTTATCGGTACCAGGGATCGAACTCACGACTGCCTGCTTGCAAGGCAGGTGCTTACGCCGCTGAGCTAAATCCCCAGCCCCTATTTCTTAATTTCTAACCCTAAACTATGTTACATCTTTACAGAGTTCAGCTTAAAGATTACATAAAAGTAAAGATTATTACTCCTAAACATTTGTAAATGTTCAGTAGCTTCCCTCTTTTGAAGTGCAAAGGTAGAAACAAAGTTCTTTTTTACATTGCTTTGATTTAAATTATAATTCAAGTATTTTCTTTAAAATGATTTCTAAAAGACGTTAATATTCATGAATCACAGATTTAAATATACTTTATGAAAGCTGGAATATTCTGTAAATGTCTTGTTTTAATCACTGATTAGTTCATACACATTACAATAATATTGCTTTGTTTATACTTTTGATAGTTTATCCTAAATTTTTATCCATAGATTTATCTAATCACTTACAAAAGAATAACATCAGTTGTATGAAGGAAAGCTTTAGGCTGTAACATTTCATTTAAAAAGCTGTATTTAAAAATATGATTTGAATATGTCATGTGTATTTGTTTTCAGTGAGTTCTGGTAAATAAGATGTTCATTAATCTTTGGCATAAGATGGAGCTGTATCATAGTCTTGGAAATGAATTCCTTTAGAAGTTGTGATCTTCATGATAGCACCATTCAAATCATCATCTTCAATGAGTGTTATTAACCCGTTGGCAATCATTTCTGGGCTATAAATGAAAGAAACATTGGAATTTTGAAAATAAATAATGAGGCATTTTATCATTTCCAATTATTGTCTGAAGAATCTGCAGCCTTGAACATGTCATAGAAAATTATTTATCACTGAGCTATTTTTAACCTTCAATTTTTTATTCAGCAACAACCTAAATTACATGATACAGTGCTATATTTCCATGCCTGATCTTTTATCATTTTGAAAGGAAGTATTTATAGTTATTATTTTCACTGAGAAAATAATTATTTTTTCATCTTTATCAAATAAATAGGAATTAGGGTTATCAAAATTATTATTGGAAAAGAAATAAGTATCACTGATAGTGTTTACTGAAAATCTTATTTTTCACCAGTTGCTATTTAGGTACACTTCATGTATCATCTTTTTAAAAAGTCTTTTGAATATGAGACTTTAAAAAGTCCATGTTCCAAAGTCAGTACTAGAGGACAGACTTGGTCCCAGACCTGATTCATTTGACATAAGTGCTATGATTGTGTTGTGAAAGTCTCAACTACCCTCAGATCCAAGTCACCCATGATGTCTGTGTGTGTTTATGTGCATTTGTACAGCCCATCATTCTATGAAAATAGTAGAAATTATGGGACTTTACAAAATGTCAGAAATCCTACATGAATATTGCTTGGAATTTAGGCAGAAAATTATAATTTTCTCAAAAGTGATTAAATTTGTTTTTCAGAAAAAATTTTATGCACAAAGATGTTATCTGTACTGAAAATAAAATTTATAATGTATAAACATATTCCATTCCCTAGCTCAGAAAATTTTTATCTTTCAGACAATTTATTATAGCAGATTTTGAAGTTTGCATTGGTGACATATCTAAAAACTTGTTTTTACCCTCTGGTGTTGCTTGTCTAGATAGTACTTTACTCCATTAATGAAAAATGAGAGTGCAGTTTTACGTACTCCAGAATCCCATAGCACTTCATCATATCCTTGATGTGACCTGTGTATTCTATGTACGGCCCCATGTTTTCTTCTTTCTCAATGGACTGAAGAATGGAGGTGTTGACAAAGCCCGGACAAATGGCATTCATCCTCACTCCACTGTTCATGAGCTTAGCAGCCATCTGCAAATCAGAAGAGGTAGGGTGCAGGTTTCAGAACTTTTGTAAACAAATTAAAGTTATTTAGAAGACTAATATAAAAATATTACTCAAACAGCCTCTTAACTATGTAACAATACTGGCAAGCAGAAATACAGTAAAGAATACATACCTAAAGTACTGAATTAATTCCTGAAAGTCTCACTTCATCAATTTCTTAAGTAGAAATAGCACTGGAAAACTCCTGAAAATACTTAATTATCTAACCTGCATTTACCTTCTGAACTCTTCAGGAACATGAAGCTAAGTAGCAGAGGTCTAGAACTGATATTCTGAGTTTTCTTTCAAGAATATGTGTGCATAAAAGGATATTTTTTTGAAAACACATTAATGGAAATTTTTAGGGTTCTATATATTCTTAATAATCTGCATTATCTGGAAGAAAATTTAATTATTTTCAGACTACTCTTAATTGCACTCATTTTCAGCCTATTAATTTTATTTGAACTAATTTAAAACAAATACAGTTGATACTTACTATACACATTATCAGAGCCTATGAAATCACATTGGATTATTTCCTAAAATTTATTTGTAACTGCAGAAATCAATATTTGTGGTAACTTCACGATCATTTGTAGTCCTGTGCAGAGCAGTTCTGAGTCACAGATATGAGTGTTCCTCCTGAGGGATCTAGTCTGCCTTGCCATTTTTTCTCATTTTCGTGCTTTATGTGGTTTTCTTGTGCAAAACAGAAGTGCTTTGCAGTGTTCCTGAATAGTTGTGATGTGCTTAAGATAGTATTTGTTAGATAAGCTTCAGTCAGGCGTAAGTATTATTAGCAAGTTTTCAGCACTCACACCACACACACACACACACACACACACACACACACACACACACACACAAAGTAAGGTGACGGACTCAGTGGTTAATCAAAATTCAGTGATTACAGATTTTTGGAAATTGTACCCTATATTTCCCCTAGAAAGAATGATTCAGCAGTCACTAAATCAGTGTTTGCAAGCAAACTGACAGAACATAACTACTCTCAATAAAGAAAACTGACTACTGACATTTCCAGTCTTGTAATTTTAAATGCAAAATTTCTGATCTCTAGGATTTATTTTACTTTGTAATAGCTTTATGTGTTCACAAGAAATTTAGTCAGATTGCTTTGGCGATATTGCAGTGGTACATGCATTCTCATGCGTTTAGTAGCACAATTTATCATAGCTAAATCTTGAAATTAGCCCCTATGCCCCTAAACAGATGAGTGGATACGGAAATGTGGAATTCATATACAATGGAGTACTACTCTGCCATAAAGAATGGTAAATTTCAGGCATGTGTAGATAAATGAATGTTCCTCAAGATCATAAGGTTAAGTGAAATAAACTAGATACACACATTTAAATATATCATTCTTTTATATAATAAATCCAAAGTATAAATAAAAAGCAAGATAAAGGATAACAGGAAGTAGAGAGAGCTTTGTCAAACGGGAAGTGGAACATTAGATGGAGGGAGGGGGAGGGAAAGAAGCAAAAATGAATTTAAACAAGAAGAGTTGAAGGAAAAGTTCAAATAGATCCTTGGCAAATGGAAAGGAGAAGAAGAACTGGAGAGAGCAGGGATGGGTGGAAAGGGAAGACAGAAAACGAAAAATGGAGATGTGTTATGAGCAGATTCGAACTCTCCATTATAAATGGAGTCATTACATACTGTGAACACGTACTAATGAAAAATTGTTGGCAAATTAATAATTTCTAAGTAATTTAAGGGCATGAGAATTACTTCTCTTTCTTTCTGATTGAATAATTAATATTCACACAGTTGTTTGATTCTCTCCCTTGCATTTCTCCTGTCATTAAGTCTTTCTTTTTAATCTCTCTGGCTCCCCATTTGCTCACTTAGGTGAGACAAGCCCCTCTCAGAAACTCCTTAACACCTCCATATTTGTCGTTTGTGATACATTTTCAAAGTAGGCAGCATGGTACGTTTTTCCTTCCTTTTCTTCTCATTTTCCTTTTCTGTGACACTGGTGGATAAATCCAAGGTCTTTGCACTGAGTTATACTAAATTAAATTCTTTTTAAATTTTATATTTCAAGACAGAGTCTTCCTTAGTTGTTTGGAGCAAGCTCAAACTTGCCATCTTCCTGCTTCAGCCTCCTAGAGTGGCTGGGATTATGGAGGTGTTCTACTGTGCCTGGCAAAATTTGTTTTCTTAAAATGGAAATCTGCTACTGTCGCTCTTATGCACAAAATATCCACCAACAGCTGCACTTAGAATAAAATCCAAGCTCACACCCTTGGCCCATAATTCCTTTTTGGTCTATGCAGCTTACATCTCTAGATCTCACCCAACTTAGTGCTAAGTTACCCTTTTGTCAGATAAAGAGCCAACAACTCTTACCTGATGCTATCATCAAATGAGGCCTGAGAACTAAGCTCTGTGTACTTTCACCCCCAGTCTCCATGGAAACGTGATCCTTGCTACTCTATCAAGTAACTAGTGCTCTCATTCTTCCCTCCAGCCCCACGCTTGCACACATTTGCAAGGACAGTCTGCTGCACATTCCGTCTATGGAAGCCTCATGTTAACCATATTTTAATTTGGAGTCAACTTTCTCATTACTTGTCCTGAAGATAGTTTTAGAAACACATCTATGCTTAGAATCGACTCTTTCACAATGATGTGTTATTCTTTTGTGTGATCAGAAAACTGTTTCATAAAGAGTGAAGCAAAACACCATTTTTATCTTTAGATGTTTCTCATTCTGAGTTCACCCTCCTCTGTGCAGTTTTTGTTTCACATATGCATACAAAAGACCGAGAGAGCTTTTGTTGTTTCTGTGTCCTCACCGCTGCTGAACGTGTGAATCCAATTATGCCGTGCTTTGAAGCGCAATAAACAGGCTGTTGTGCAACAGGCATCAATCCTGAAACAAACAAACAAAAATGTAAACAGTTTGGTTTTAGGAAATAACTAGACTATGCCCAGTGATGACTAGGCAAACACATATTTTGTGGTCATAAAAATATTTTAATTTAAGATTAACCTGGAAATTACATAAAAATAAAAACAAACAATTTCGTAAAACTCAACAGTCTTAGCCTGGTTTTCACCCCATGATCTATGTGGCCTAGAATTTATGGTATGTAAATTCTATTTAGGGTCAGTCTAGAGTCATAAGTAAACTTTTTGTCTTCCTTAGCATTGTGGGAGATCAAGGGAGATAAATGTTACGTAAAGCAGAAAGAGAATCATCTTTGAAGCCAGTAAATAACCATCTACTTTTAATTTTTAAGTCAGGACTTTAAAAAGTATGTACCTCACATGTTTAAAGGTTTCTCAATGGCTGAAGAAATCTGAATCATTTAAGAGAGACTTGACAATTATTAATTTTTGGTATAAATTTTTGGTATATGTTATTTCCTGCTACCAATCTGTCTGATGTGATGCCTCTTACAGTTTAGTAAAATTAAAAATTAACTTTTTAGATTTAGATTTGTAGTAGACACCTAGATATTTTTGCTTTATATCTTAGGGAAAGAAGACGGGAAATAAAAGTTTATGATCCTACTTTATTGCCTTTCACAATTATATATTCAACAACAGAATTTAACCAATTATAGAACCTTTAAACTTTAAATTTCCTATGTAAACATCACATAACTGGTTAAATACATGGTCTGTAAAAAAATCAGTATTACACAATATATAATATCTTTTCTTCTTCCCTAACTCCTGGTCTAGCCCAACCCTCTGACAAGAAACAAAACAACAAGAAGAAAATCTTATTTTACCGTGTAACTTTTACTATCAAGTTTACTTCTGACGTTTGTCAAGACTCAACAAATTTCACTAGAGTCATTTTTATATTTCACTTTTTAACTTCTTAGAATAACATGATTTAACACTTCTTTTTAAATTGGTAATTTCTCTGAGTCAAGAAATAGTAATCCTTATTGCTATGGTACCAGTACCAAACGTCATGCTAATGCTACTAAATTATTCTACTGAGACACGCTCTTCTCCACCCAGTTAACTAGCCCCAGAACACCAGTGAAGTGTATAGTGCTAAAGTTCAGCAATAAATGCAGACCTCAGCCACTCCCTGGGTGCCTTCCAGGTCTTAATTTACAAAGCATGTTTGCTCAAGAGCAGTTTAAATCCCTGAGATGATAGATCACACATAGTGCGTCTACCCAGTGATCTCCAAGTACTATAACAAGTTGGTCCTCTTGTCATTGTTTTGGTTAAGTAAAATGTGTAAGTTCATTAAGTCCCTCAGAGTCAGTTGGGAAGAACTGATGATGTCTTTATAGGTACAGCTATGAAAGGAGTGAGAGAGAGAGAGAGAGAAAGAGAGAGAGAGAGAGAGAGAAAATAACTAGAGTTACCAATCTCTTAGTAAATGTTTATAAGACTAAGATAATGGTTTGTAAGACAGTGTTTACAATCTGCAGAGAATGCAGCATGAACTTTAATTACAGACAAACCAGTTGATACAGCCAGAGTCACACAAGGACACTGTTCATAAATGTTATCAAAGATGAACGTTGAATGAATTTTTTGTTTCATATGTGGAGGTAATGAACTGCTGAACCCTAATTAGTGCACAGAGATGAAGTAAATTAAGTAGTTTTGTTGGTTTTGGTAATGAGAAAGCACAGAGTATGTTTTCCCTTATAGATTTATAAATGCAACCAAGATGTAAAAGTATTAGTTCATATTTTTAAAATAGCATTTAATGTTATGAATCTTGTAAGAGCCTAATGACATTTTCACTGCTGTCCTGAAAAATGTTTCCCCTTGCATTGCTTTTACTTTTTAATGTCAGATCAAAGCTTACATAAATCATTTTCAGACATACAGGAACCAAGCTTTATTTTTCTGTAGCTTTACTGAGTTATAATTGGCATAAATGTGCATATACTTACAGTGTACAATTGGATAAATTTTAACATATGTTTATATCAATGAGATCACGATCACAAACAAGACAATGAACATCTCTGTGTCTAAAAGTTTTCTCATGCCTCTTGGTAATCCCTTCCTTCTGTCCTTCCTCTCTCTCCACAGGCAACCCTGGGTCTGTTTCATGTCACTGTGGTTTACATTTTTGAGAATTTCAAATAAATATAATCATGGAGTATAAGAGATTTTTTTTTTTTGGAGGGGAGTCTGGTTTCTTTACTCATAATTATTTTGAGATTGACCCATCTACAAAGTTCATCAACAGCTTATTACTACTACTCAGTAACATTTAATGGAAATACATACTATACACTCCATATTCATTTAATAGACATTTTGAGTTGCTTTCAGTTTCCAGTATTAAAAAGAGGGATGGGAATGTAGACTAGGAGTAGTGATTTATCAAGCATATACAAGACCCTGGTTCAATTTCCAGTACAGTAAAAATAAACAAATAAATAGAATTAGATAGCTTTAGAAATAAAATTCTATTTTGAGTATCATATTTAATCGTCATAGTTAATTTACTTAGAGTCTTCCTTTAACATCCAATATATGAAGCCTTTTTATTTTCCTTTTGATACTGGTGATTGAACACAGGACCTTAACACTAAGGTATACCCTCGTCCCTTTTTATTTTTTTCTTTTGAGATAAGGTCTTGCTAAGTCACTAAGTTGACCAGACTGAGCTCGAACTTGTGATACTCCTGCCTCAGCCTCCCAAAGTGCTGGCATTATAGGAGTACCATCAAACCCGACTTACACGTAGCTTTTAACTATTGCTCATATGTTCTGAATGGGTAGGTCTGGTTAGTGATCTGCAGTGCTTTCTCTTCAACTTGGTAACTCTCTTAATGAGAAATTGATGATTATACTTCAGTTTAGTGATTTGACAATTTGCTAAATGAGGAAAGAAGTGTTTTTCTTTTTCTTTTGTTTTTTAATAATGTTTTGGTTCGAGGTAGAAATTTTTCAGACATTGAACATTTCCAACTGACTCTCAAGATCAGTTTAGTCTTTGTGTATATATCTCTTGTTTTTGTTATTTTCTCATCATGAAGCCACAATGTCCAACACATACAACTCAAAAGAAGAAATGCTTATTTTGGCTCATAGTTAGTAGAGGTTTCAGTCCACAGCTGAGTGGCTCCAAGGCAGGGCATGGCAGAGGGACATAACACTGGGCAAAGGGCTCATAGCATGGCAGATGGGAAGCGCAGCAAGAATAAAGGAGGAGTAGAGAAATATACGTGACTCACTTTTTCCTACCAGGCTTTACCTCCCAACATCATATTTATCTGTAAACTCATCAGTGGACTAATCCAGTGATGAGTATCACACACTCATAATCAAGTCACCACCCAATCACTCCAACCTGTGAGTGCCAAAAGCTGTAGGGGGACACCTCGATAAAATCCATAAAATTACTGCTGTTGGGACCTCAAGTTTTGGTTCATCATGCTTCTATAACTTACCTTTAAGCCTCAACACCAACACATAAAGTTGTTTTTATGGACTTCAAATAACAATTTTGTTACGAGGCTGGTAATTAAAGTCAGCAAACAGCGTTATGGTGGGTGGCTACGTCCCACAATGAGAGTAACATTCACATGGTGGTTGCTATAAACTGCTCAATTATATATGGAGCCATCTCAAGTAGATGAGTTGACAGTAAGGCAGAGAAAAAGGATCCTGCAGAGATAAGGAGGCTAAGTGTTGCATCATAGAAGTTAAGGATGAAAATATTTCAGAAGGTTAAAGTGGACACTGCTATCAAGTGAAGAATGAAATGAGAATCATTCTCTTCCACATAGGGCCTTGTGTCAGTAATGTCCCTCTAAAAGTCATATCTGTTTAGACTCACACCTTCCTCCAGCCTCTACTTCATTTATCTGTACAATAAGAATCTTCAAAAAAATCGCATTCATTGTCTCCAGTTTCCTGCCTCCCATTTACTTCACAATGCATGCAAATCAGACTCTCTTCTGCCACTCAAATAGATCTCGCGGAGATTGCCAAATAGCAGCATCTACTTAACTCTAAATCTGTGTTTTCATTTTGCTTCATCCTGCCCATCCTCCATAGTCACTGGCCCTGTGAGCTATAATCTTCTTGAGTCTCTTGGTTATTTAGATGAGTGTCCTTTAATTTCACATCCACTAGCATTTCTTCCACACATCCTTTGCTGGTTCTTCCTCTTTGGACAGACTCACTAACACTAAAGTCCGTCCCCAGCTCTCTGTTTTTTCATGTTCTTTCTTTCTGTGTGTGATCTGATCTGTTCCCAAGGATGAAAATTCATTCTTTCAATTTCTGTCTCATTTTACACACACACACACACACACACACACACACACACTTCTCAAATTTAAACTCCAGGTCTTCAGCCAGGACACTTCTCTTTGCCTTGAGCTCTGAAGAGGAGCTGTGGGGTATTTATTGTCTTGTAGTTTTCTTTCATTAAAACATACATGTGCTAATTTAAAAGCTTAATAGGAGTGAATTCAGCCCAGAAATATGTGTTAGTATCATTAAGTACAAATTACCAAGCATGTTTTATTTAAGTATAGTAAATTGAAATGTACATAACTCATGAGTGGACTATATTCTATCAGAACATCATTTTTTTTCAGTAATTGACCATTTTAAAATGTGTGATAAAAAACTGAGAGCAAATATGTGTCAAAGCTATACATCGTAAGGAATCAATATCTAAAATACATAAAATCCTTAAACTTCAAAAGAAGGAAATGAACAACCCAGTTGAAGAATAAAAGCCATCTCACTAAGAAGAGTTTTATATTGATGACAAATAAATATATGACAATGTGCCAAACACTCTGTTATGATGGAATTATAACTTAAAACAAGTTACCCCTATACACTCATTTCAATGCACAAAATCCAGACACTAATGACCCTAAACGCTGATACTGAGGTACAGCAACAGAAATTCTCACTCACTGCTAGTGGGAATGTGAAACTGGGGCAGCCCCTTTGGAAGACAGTTTGACAATTTCTTATGAAACATATTTTTACAATACAATCCAGTAAATTGTGCTTCCTGGCATGTACCCAAAGTAACTGACTACTTCAGACTACACAAAACTCTGCTTATGGCAGCCTTGTTCATAATTACAGAAACTGGTAACAAGGTGTTTTTTAGTGTATGGATGAGAAATAAACCCTTGCATTCTGACAATGAAATATTATTTGGCACCAAGACACAGACTATCAAGTCATTTAACAGTATGGAGGAGTTTAAAAACATAGTACGAAGTAAAAGAGACCAGCCTAAAAAGCTGACACTATATAATTTGAACTGTGTGACATTCTGGATAAAGAAGAACCGTGGAGGCATAACAAAGCTCCGTTCTTGCTGGGTGCTAACAGGAGGAAGGGATGAATAAGCAAAGCATAGGAAAATTTTTTAAGCAATGAAAATGTTACAGATCACAGTGTCCTTGATATCTGAACTGTTTACCTTTATTAATACTAACTCTAAAACTGTATAGAGAAGTACATGCATTATGTTTTGTTCCTCTTACGCTCAAAGTATAATGAACTAATATTTTATTTGATTTTATCTTTTTTTTGGACAGGGGATCAAACACTACCTTGTGCCTAAGCTGCTGAGCTAAACCCTTGGCCCTAAAGTAATATTTTAAATATATTGAATTAAAATATGTAAATCTAATGAGAGGACCTCTGATAGCAGTGAAGGTAGAACTTTACTGGCTGGAGTTGCTGGTAATTCCATCCTGTTCTTCAGGAAGTTTTGCCACTATAAGGACTATGGATGGAATGAATAAAGGATTTAAAAAGTCTTACAAAATAATTTCTATAATACAGGAAAGTTACTTTGTCATTACCTTAACTATAACAACAAGAAGACTGAAGATTGTAAGTCTCTAAAGAAATGCTGCATTATTTCAAATTTTGAGAAATCTGTTGTTTATGTTTAAAGGTAGTAGTGTACATTTAAAGAAAAGCATTTATCAATAATCATAGACCCAATACTATTATAGGTTTCAGTATTTATTATAGTAGTATGCAAGTTTATTTATAAAAATGAACAACACTCCCAGAATTTCTTTAGCAGGTTTATGTCTAGTTTAACTGTAAAGTTTGCAAAAAACTAGTAGAAGAAGAAATTATACCAATGAAAGAAACATTTTAAAAGTCTTTCAGGATAATAACATTAAATCATCTACTGAGGAAATAATTAGATTTCAGAAATTACTTATGAATTACAGAACAAATAAAGTCATTTGGAAAAATAATGTTAAAATTCCATTTTCATATTACTTTGTCTAGTCTTAACATTCTTTCTACTCAGCTTTCCAGGAACCAAATCCAATCTCTGTAGCTCATAAATGGCAAAAAGCCTAAAAAGATTTGGTGGAAAATTGAACTCTCCTCAGACAAGAAAATTGCACTGAATCTACAAACATAGCTTGCTTTAAATGGACAGAAACCATGTTAAATTGATTGTACAGAATGCTAAAAATTCAACTTAGGAAAAGAAACTGTGACTCTAAAATGCTGATTCTTGGAGCTCAGCAGCTGTGCTAAAATGCAAGAATCTTACATTTCTCACTTATTCCTCACAATCAAAAAGGAAACTGCTTAGCAACTGTCTATCAATCTCCACTTCTCTGCTAAGAGGAAAAAAAAAGGATCAGCGGGGATCTGTTTGTCTGTCTGCTCATAAAGCTGACCCCCAGCAATCTATAGTTTGCTCATAAACCTGACCCCAATAATCCATGTGGGATTTTTCCATAAAATACAGCACCTTATCAGATCCTGTTTTCCCCCTTATTCTTATGTTTCTCACATAGTTATTCTTCAAATATGATGTGATATTAAAAAGTGGCATTAGCTTTTATAGCCACTACATCTTTTATAATAAAATTCTCCCCATAAAGATAAATCCAATAATACTTTCCAGTGATTAATTCTCAGAAAGTCACTTCTAATGTTTCACCAAATCCTTTGTCCCACAATTTTACTCACTGCTTGTGTGTGCTATGGTCAGAGCATACTGAGATGACTTCCCTTAATCACTCCAAGACCATCTTTAGGCATCCTAAAGGTTAACTTCTTAAAGGTTGGTCCAGAAATCTGTTTCCTTAGAGGCTCATTTCAGAGCCAACTTCAGTCACACTGAATCAGAATTTGCATCTGATAAAGTCCCTGGATAATAATTTATGCTTTTAAAATTGGAGATGCTTTGTTCTAGAAGTCTAGTCATTTCCTAATACTTTTCTTTCCTATGCAAAATAGCCATAAATATTTTATGAATTCCTCAAAGGCTCCTTAATAATTATTTAACATTTACTGCAATTTATTCTAGTGTATGTCTTCCTAATTATCTTTAAAAAAAGAGAAAAGTGAGCATCGATCTCTATGGACTGACATGCAGCAATCTACCTGCCAGTGCTGAGCAGGAAGCCGCTCACAGATTCTTCTCACTTTTTTTAATGGAGCATACAGATTAATGGGTTTCACTCTGGAAAACTTGAGCATATGCATAATACATTTTGATCAAATACTGGCATCTGAACAGTTAAGATCCACAAAGCACAGGAACAGTTAATTCATCCAATGATATTTGCTGAAAAAGCAAAATAAAATTGCTTTTATACCACTGTTAATTCTTATTGTGCTTTTGAAGTTACGGTGCCTGTTTGAGATTAGTTTTTAACCTATAAATTAAAGGTAATTAAATTTTCATTTCTAATAAAGACTTAAAAATTCAATGCGTCACAACAGATCCAATATTTTGACACAATGCCTGTTATTGGTAGTTATTAAAATGCATCAGGCACCCTTCATTGTATGGAGAGAGAGTAGTTTTACAGTGTGATACCATACGATTTTTATATATTGAGCCAGGAGATTATGGAAAGTGATCAATATTTTGTCTGAACTAGAACTTCTGGTTTGGGGATTGTTCTTCAGTTTTCTGGGGTTCTGAAATCCTTGTAACTTAAATATGCTTCTGCTTAAATAGTTTATAACATGGCAAGTATTTAGCCCTGCCATTTCAATAAGAGATAGCTAATATATAATTCTTGCGGTACAAGTTGCCTACTTTTTTATGTCTGTTTCTTTTCTACAACTATTAATACCTATTGAACTTGAATTTGTTAAACATGGAATTTAGCACCTTTCCTTTAATACCTACTACAAGCTAATTATATTATTTTAGACAAAATTCATAGTACAACTGGACATATTAGTAGGCTGCTATTTAAGACAAGATAAAAATCTCTGATTTTCAATTTTTTAAAATTTCTAGTGTTTTAAATTGTAAATAAGACCTTAGAGCCTCTCTCACAAAACGCTACTGAATGACTTCATTCTGAATCAGAGAAAATGTCCCTAGTGCATGGCAAAAACTCAGTTGCTGAGTGTGTAGGCAGGTGGAACATGAGTTGGTAGACAGAGTCTCTTTTCTGTGACAATTATTTTTCCTTTCTCACAGTCTGAAGCAACAAATACATAAAAGTAATGTGGTCAGCATCCACCATTGGGACAGAGAACAAACACATGAGTTCTTAACTCATTAAAAATGTGATTTTGTGGGGGTTTTTGACATAAAAGGGACATAAAGCAGTTTCTTCTAAAACTTATGACTCTTCAGGAGGGCTTATAAATGCCTAATATGTAACTAAATGTAAAACAGAGCTCGATCTTCATTTTGAATTCATTATTATTTTAGCTCTTTGGATACAGATATGTTAATCATTTAGGTGAAATTGACAAAGTAAGATTTATCAGTCTTAAATTTACTTATCTTATGTCATCTGCTTTCAAGACTGAGAATACCAAGAATATCTATAGTAGTTTTCAGGGCTCACCAGGATTCCCCTTTCTTGGCACAATGCCTAGAAACCTGTACCCCCTGTCCTAAATCTGGAGTCATCAGTGTTCCAGGGAAAAAGAGAGCCTTGCAGATAGTCTCAGGATGAGATCACCCTCCTGAGCAAAACCAATCACCTTGCTATTCAAGGAATAGGATTCCTCAGGAGCTGCATAACCAGGGCTGACTGATGGCACTCAACCCAGCCCACTAACGCGTCAAATGAGCCAGCCTGGCACTCTCCTGAGGCCCCTGTGCCTTGGCTTTCTCAAACTAAAGCCTTTTCCTATCTTCCCTTAGTTTCCTTTGTTATGAGACTGGCTTGATCTTTGTCATAAGTGTGCTTCGCTTTATTTTTCTTACTTTTGAGTTAAAGTACTTCCCTATAAATTCACACTGTTGCTTTAGTTTTAATGCAAGTCTGCATGCTAGCTGGTGACAAAACACTTATGGAATTGCTTCTTATGGAATGAATCTTGTACCTACTGTTGCCTAATTATTTACGTTAAACCAGTCTTTCTTCTTCTTTGTTTTTTCCAAGTTTTTTTTTTTTTTTAATAATGAAAGAGGAATGTGACAAAATGACTCTATGTTTGTGTATTGTATGGAAAAACAGAACCTGGAACAGAAGAGCCTACATAGTCAACAACGATCACAATTTCTGAGCTGTAGACTGACGTACACTCATTACTCACCATGCTAAAGAGTCACTGTTCATTTTACTCCTCTGCTTACTAAACTCACTAATTGTATTTGAAACTCTGTCTGTGTTAGTGGCCATTACTCACTAACTTGTCTGCCCCAACCAGTGTGTCTACTTAAACTTTTACCATGATAGCGAAGGACTTTTCTGAATCAGTGTGAGAGAGCATGAGGATGGATTTCAGTTGAATATTGCTCACAGTTGTGCCTTCGCTATAGTGTGCAGACAAAACTCTGCAATGAGGAACAGTTTAGAAAGCAAGGAGGAAGGAAATGTTGGAAGAACTTTGACTTTTATAACACCTCAAAGATTGTTCTGGTTCTCTGACCTGTACCTGAGTTATGATGACTCAAGGGCATAAACTGTCAGTACATTCATGAGAAAATGAAGACTGAAAGGTGATCTTTTATCTTCACCTGTTACTATAACACTGAATTTCTATCTGACTAATCCCACTAAGTGAAGAATAGAGACAGAAGCTCCGAAATGAAGACATGCTATTCAAAATCCTGTTGGGAAGAAAGGGAAAAGGACAGTCCAGAGTAGCCAGTGACCACAAGGAAAGAGTAAAGACATGCTATATGTGGAGGTTGGCATTCTTCAGGGAGCACACCAATGACAGATTCTGAGAACACAGAATACAAACCAAGCAGCTTGGACAAAGAGAGACTGTGTGTAACCATTGTAAAGGAGGCTGCCTTACCTATCAAACCAAACAATCAGAGAGAAAGAGACAGAAGTGGTTTAGAATGTCATAATATTCATTTAATTGGAACAGTGCCAGGAAGGTAATTAATTTAAAACCAAAACAATCTTGTCACTGAATTTATATTAATTCGTTGTTTTTATCTGCATTAATGGAAAACGGCTCACACAGGATTCCAAATACTGAGTCTGAGGTAAGGAAGGAGAATTAACCACCAAGACTAGGTAGTATTTTAAAGCAAGTTCTTTGCCAAGAAAGCAAAATGAACTCAAATGAGGAGCCGTAATTTGCTCTTCTCAATGACATGTTTTGACTTGTGGCTCTGCTAAGTTTCCCAAATGCTTTGAGGTCTTTGCTGTTTGTCAAATCATGGAAAATTTTAAGATTTCACTTAGCAAGATACCCTTGAGATGAAAGCAATGCCTTTGAGTCCTGAAGAGACTAGCTAATTGATCTGGCTTACTCACTTCATAGGATGCCAATTTCTTTTACTTTCTACTTGGCTAATACACTGGGAGAGCAAGAGAGGTAGACTAATAGATAAACTCATAGAAGAAAATGATAATCTAGTGGTTAAGACTTAAGGAGACCTGAATCTGACTGTTTGGTTGTGATTTCCAGTTTTGCTGCTTCCTTGCTGTGTAAATTGGGGCAATATCTATCTTACAACTCTCTTGCCTTGCCTACCTCCCATTCAAGATGGAGCCTACAGAATCTATCTCCTGGGGTTTTATGAGGGTTGAATGTGATACCGCATACCCAGTGTTTAACATGATATCAGGCTGTTGTAGTTTGGACGCTGAGTGCCTCCCAAGGGTTCATGTGCTAAAGGCTTGATCCCTATCTGGGATGGTGCTACTGGCAGACAGGGGAAACTTTAGGAGGTGGGAACTTATGCAGGTCCGTAAGTCACTGGGAACATGTTCTCGCAAGGAATTCTGTAACCCTGCTGGCCCTCTCCTCTGTTTACTGGCTCATGAAGTAAGTGGTTTACTCTGCCTCTGTGATTTGCTGCCCTTGTAAGAGATTCAAGGTCACACGTTTCCTGGTCTTGGACTGAAACCTTCAAAATGTGAGTCAAGAAAAATTTTTCCCTTTATTGCTTAATTACCTCAAGTATTTCATTATAGTGACAGAATATCATCTAACATACAGATAAACAGTTAAGTACCCCAAATGTTGTTGTTATAATATATGCATGTTTTGCTGTTTTATTTTGAGAGGGATTTCACTACCAGACTTCAAAGGCAGACCTCAAAACTGCAATCCTCCTGCTTCAGTCTCTGAAATAGCTAGAATTGCTGCACTGGGCATGTATTCAAATATCTTCATTGACTAAAAGGCAGCACAACACTGTATGTTGATATTCTTGCTCTTGTAAAGCGCAAAATCATTCCTAGAGTCCTAAATTCATCCAATTCCAAGAATCTCCAGATTTCCTAAAAATGTAACCAGAACTTCAGTGGTAAAAAGACAAGAAGCTGTCTATCAGCATTCTTCATTTTCCAAGCTTTCGGCACCCAAATAGCTTTATAGAAAGAACCAATAGAATTAGTCCTTAAATATAGACTCAGGTTTTTGTATATTTAAATATTTAAAACTTTAAGAAAATATTAAATATTTCTTATTTTCTTATATATAACATACAATTTTTTTATAATTTTCAAATTATAATTTTACTTTAAAATAGCATATATTTAGTTTTTTCATTTTTCCTGTATGATTGAAACCTCTAAGAGCATAAAAAGCTGGCCATTTCTAGGGCACATACCATTTTCAAGGACTGTTTATGCTCTCACATTTTAACATATCTTTAAGATTGAAATTTATAATTTATATGTCATATTAGGAAAACTAAAGTATCAAGAATGGTTTATAGAATTAGTTTCTTAATAACTTTAGGGATAATATTTTGACTGTAAGGAACCTAGAAAATCAGAACTTCTAAAGAGAGATTTCTAAATTTGCCTGATGATGGCTTTGTAGCGGTTTTTAGGAGCATCTGACATTGAACCCTAGAGGAATAGGAAGAGACTGGTTTGGTCACAGATATCTCTACCCCTGACTCTCCAAATACTGCTGGTTAGGAGGAGAATGTGGTGAGAGGTAGTGCTTTCTGCTCTGAAGTCACCACACAAACTGAAAGCTACCGGTAATTTAACAAGCCCTTACTATTTTTTTGAATGAATCATTTATATTTGCTGCCCAGTATCAATCAGACTTCTTCAATTTCATAATTTCACTTAAACTCTTAAGGAACCATTGCTTCCTCTTAAACTCTTAAAACTCCACTCACTTGTCTAACTTGTTCCAAAAATTCCTGTCAGAAATTTATAGTTACTGCTGAGGAGTAAGCTTGTCAGCTGATATTAAATCACATTATTTTGAATGAAACATAGCTTTGGATTGCTTGCATGGTACCAGTCCAGAAGTCTTTACTATGGCAAAAGTGATCAGCTATCCAGTGAAATGTATCTTGTTTTTAGGAGCCCAGATACAACACATTTCCCAGACTTTCATATTATAAGTGAACCTTAAGGTCAAGTTCCACACTGGAAATAAGCAAAAGTGCTATGATTGGGTTGGGGATTTTGAAAGATAAGCTCTGCCTGTTCCATGTTCTTTTCTACTTTCTACTAGAAAAATAGGAGTCCACCAGTTCCAAAGAGACTTTGTTGACGATGCAGACCTATGAGCAACTTTTTCAAACTGCATATGGAAAAGAAATCTTGCAAGGAGGAACTAACCTAGGTGGATGTATGATGAAGGACTGAGCTTATACTACATTTAAACTATGACATGGTGGGTCTGTTTATTAAAGCCATTTAGTACATCAGACTACTAAGCATCTATATTTTAAAATTACACTTTCTTATGAAAGTGTATGGAAACAGAGATTGCTTAATTTCACTTTAGTTCCTTTTATTTTGTCAAAGACACTTTTACCTGCATCGTTGTTCAGGGTGTCACGATAACCTTTGAAAACCAGTAACTGGAAAGATATGTCTGCACTTTGTAAAACTGTACTCCAATAAGATAACTCAAAAAGATACCACTTCAAATAAGTATATAGTTCAAATATGTTGGATTACACAATACAGAGTTCCATAGGCCGCAGTTAATGATAAACATACTTCAAAGATTTGCTTTTGTCCTTCAAATTACCAATAAGAAAGTGGTTCTGTTAACATGCTAATTATTCTTACCTGCTAAGGATGACATATTAATAATGACTCCACCTTCACCTCCATGTTGTTTACTCATGTAATCCAAACCAAGATAGGTTCCACTGATAACAGAAACCTAGTCCAGAGGCAGAAATGAGAAAAACAATGTAGCCATTAACTTTTATCATATATTTAAACGGTAACTTTATTAATGCTATTGCAGACACCTTCTCTCTTGTTTGCCTAAGAATTGTGTGGTTTGTCACGTCTCCACAAAACTTTACTTAGCTTCCCAATACGAAACATTATGATAAAACCTATATTGCAGTGTTTTGCCATTTTAAATTAATTCTCAATATCTGCAAGAATTGTACACATTCTTTTTTCTTTCTAAATAAGAGATGCAAATGTTATTTACCTCATCTCATTGTCAAGTATTCCATATTTGTCACACTATTAATTCTAGAGGATTTTAGAATATAGAATGGTAGGTACCCTTAATTTTCAACATGATTTTCATTTTTTCTTCTTTTCTTTCTAATACAATTTAAACTTTGTTTTTCTCTCTGCATCTTTTCCATTTTATAGCAGTCTAGAGTGGTCTCTCACTTTAGTTTAGCACGGATTAAAAAATTTTAAGAGAAAAAACAGAAAAATAAAAAGCAAACAAAAACAACCACAACAAAAGCAAAACGATGATGACAACAACAAAACCAACAGAGATACAGGATTTCAAACCAGGTGACAGGAATTTAACATTGGTTGTTATACAGCACATTGTTATCTTCAAAACAGTTGCTCAGGTTATCAGATACAGGCATGTACAATTGATCAAATAATATAATTTCCCTCTGAGCAGCTTGTTTTCCTTTTATTGTATCTATTGTAACTTTTTGATCTTATTTACTGTTTCATTTTTTTATATTAGCAAGACAATATGTTGTTTACACATGAAAATCTGATTTATTTCACTTATGAGTATGGTTCCTAGTTGTATAAAAGCCTAGACTTTATTGTTCTTTATAGCTAAGTAATATTCCATTATATAAAAGTTTAACACCTTTTTAAATCCATTTTGCAGTTGATGGGCATTTGGGTCGTTTCCAAGATCTGGCTATTACAAATTGTGCAGCTATAAACATGAGTGCACATATGTAGCTGTGGTATGATGTTTTAATTCTTCTGGGAAAACACTCAGAAGGTGAATAGGTGGGTCCGATGGAACCCCTAATTCTAATTTTTTGAGGAATCTCCACACTGATTTCCACAGTGGTTGCACCAGTCTACATCCCACCAACAATGGAAAAGGGTTCGTTTTTCTGCATAGCCTAATCAGAATTTATTATTGGTTGATTTCTTGATGTTAGCCATTCTTTCTGGACTTAGATGGCATCTCAGTGCTGCTTTAATTTGTATTTCTTTAGCGATCAATGATATTGAACATTTTCTTATATTGCCATTTGTATTTATTCATCTGAGAACTGTGTACTCATCTCAGATGCCCATTTTTGGACTGGATCTCTGAATTTGGAGGGCCTGATATTTTTTTCAGTTTCTATACATTCTAGATAGAAGTCCTTTGTCTGAGGGACAGTTGTCAAAAAATTTTCCCAGTCTGTGGACTTTCTTTTCATTCTGTTGGGTATTTCTTTCAATGTGCAAGAACTTTTTAATAAGATGGGATCCCATTTGTTGATTCTGTGAAATTTTTGCCATGCAGTTTGGTTTTTGTTTATGAACTCTTTGCCTATCCCTACGTCCTTGAAATTTCTACCTACTTTGTCTTACAGAAGATTTTGTGTTTCTGTTTTAATATTTAGACTTTTGATCCATTTTTACTTTAGTTTAGTGCATGATGATAGGCATGGTCTTTGGCACATAGAAAGTTAATTTTCCCAGCACCGCTTATTAAAGAGGCTGTCTTTCTTCCAGTGAACATGTTTGCCCATTTGTCAAAGATAGGTGGCTGAGTGTCTTTGTAGTTGTGTCTGCATCTTCTATTCTGTTCCACTGATCCTCAGGTCTGTTTTCATGCTGATTTTATTATAGCAGCTTTGTCTCAGAAATCCTATTCTCCTCTCTGATGGCTGCTTTAGGAACCAATGAATGACCCAGTTCTGGCTATTGAGACATAAGAACAATCAGCTGGAGCTGCTGTGTGAGGCCCAGGGAGGGTGCTGATTGAAATGGAAATTTCGCTACATGGTGAAGATGAAACCAACAGAAAAAGACAGCAGGTGGGTGACATTAAAAGACACTCAGTCCTAATGATATCACTAATCTTCACTGTCAGATGGACTCTTGTTTGAAATCACATTACTGCTTCATCTTGTTTAGTGGAAATTTTCTGTTAGGCGATCTACAATAATGTGCATTATTTAATTTGTGCTAATCACTGCTTACTGCTCTCCTTAAAACTAGTTTATTGTTTCCCTACTTCTCTTATGTCTTACTTCTCTTCTTCTCTTCTTGCTTTTACTCTAACGTTTAAGAATTCACTACTACACAAAACGATGTACTAGTGTGAGCTGAAACTGATATTCGAAACCTCAATTTCTTTTTTATATTCAAAATTCCTCTCTTCCAACTCAGAGTCTTTAAAAGTGAAAATTCCCTTTTGATTTCTTCATTCCTACTTTTTCATTCTGTACTATACTCAAAGAGAATAATTTACTAGCGGTGAGTCTGATGCTGAGTGTGCACACTGGTGCTTACTTTTTATTTTAAAAGGTTTTTTTTTTTGCGGGGGGGGGTATGTGATGAGTGTTCAGAGGTCCCGCACTTCCTAATAATAGCTCTAGAACCAAAAAAGTAAATTGAAAATATTATTCATTTAAGCCACATGTCAGTTTGATATTTCTAGGCTTATGGAGAATGAGTAAAATCTCCACATAATTCCCATTAAAAAGGAAAAAAGAAAGCACTGTTTATATCAGAAGAAAAATGTAGATATCTGAATACCTCAGTCAGGTACATCTGAGTGTCCTCCCAAGCCTTCAGCAAGTCGGGACAGAATTAAAATATTTTTCTTGTTCACTATCAGTCTAGACACTGAATGATTTTTCAAGTGGAAGAGTTCATGAAATAAATCCACAAAGCAAGTCTCAAGCTTTAGTTATATATAAATTATTTTGTTTTCAACTTTTTTCCTTTTAACAGCTCTCTTTGTATCAGATTTCTACTGTGAGAAAACCAGGCAATAAATATTTCCTATTAACAGATTCTTTTGTCCTTAAACAATGTTACATAATTTTAACACTGGGAATTGATATCACACATCAGAAAAAGAGAAAATTACAGATATTTCTAGGTACAAACATAAAATAATTTGAATCTATATTATTATTTTATTTTATGGAGGTACCTAAAATCCTATACTGTAATTGATTAAAAATCCTATGTCTTTATTCACATGATTAATGAAAAAGGCAATTCTTCAGTTTATTTAATGATCAAATAGACACATACTTAATGCTTTTAGTTATGAAGCAATAGCATTTATATATAATTCTGAAGTGGTAATTGTGTTGTATTCCAAGTAGTAAATTATTTTTAAACCAATTATATCATCCTACAACAAAACCACACTCAAAATTTCTCTAGGCTGAGAATAATTTTATACTATCAGAAATAAATGGGCAAATGGTAATATCTTATTTGTTTAGCTATCTACTTATTAGGCATTATGTCTTCCTACAAAATATACACATGTACATGCATGTATAAGCACAATTTTTTCACTAATTAAATTGTCAATCTGTCATTTCTCCCTTTTTCCTATCTCATCTCCCTTTACTTTGTGGTTTCTTGTAGTTTATTTATGATTCTTTAGTGTCCTGTAATAAAAATAACTCTGACAGCTAAATTAAGCAATTTTGCCTTTTGGGATCCTTGTGTTTTCTTTAGTTCAATTCTCAAAGAATATTAAAAAGGTACCACTATTTTTTTTAACCTCTTTTCATCCTTTATTTTTTCATATTGAAAAGTGTTTCCTTTTGTTTGTTTTTGTTTTAGTGCTAAGTATCATTTATTTCCCCTTGATGGAACTACTTATTAGTAGTAACAATAGAGACAAATAGTTACTAATTTAATTTGCAATCACTATCTTTGAAAGTCAAGAAAATAAGCATGTTTAGGATCAATGTCTACCCATTTCCCTAAACCCTTATTAGAAGTCAAACACGGCAGAAGAACTGATATTAAAATGAGGCAATGAGAAAATGTAGGCTTTGGTACTTAGAAAGGAAACACAGTTGCACTGTACTGTGGTAGGTGTCTTATATTAAACTCAACAGTCTTTTGAGGTAGGGAGTTTATCTTCTCCCTGTAAACTGGGAAACTCAATATAAAAAAATTAGGTAACAGCCCACAAATAGTAGATTCAGGATTAAACTTTAGTTTGACTAATTCTAGATCTCTTCTTTTGAATAGATCTAATTAATCTCGATTAATACACCTAATTAATATATTTCTGAAAAAAATTACCAGCAATAGCTATGTTAATTTTTATTTAATGACACAAAAGAATTCAATATATGTTATTATTTGTCCAATTTAGATTATAGTTCTTGTCTGAATAGCTTTATTAAAGCTTCAAAGAATTAAAAATAAGAAAAGTACATTACACACTGCTTAGTGCATATTTAAAGTGAAGTCTACTTCTACCCAGTTCCCAGAGTGATCTTCAATAGTTTATAAAGACTTAGTCTTTTCTGGACATTCCTTGTGAGCTCTGAGCAGCTATAAGTAATAATGCTGCTATTGGGGTCAGACAAAGGAGGAAGCATAAAACGCTATAATGAAACAGAACACTGGGAAGGTTTGGTGCAACTTGTGTGGGGAAAGTGATGAGATCAGCAGTGTAAAGAGTCAGGAAAGAGTTTGGTAAATCATGAAAGTGGAAGAACAGCTGATACTGTTGGCTGTGCTAATCTATTAGGAAATCACCTAAACATTGTGCTAAAATAATGGAATAGATACGAATGTGTACAGAATATAATGCATATATGCATTTAAATCTTGAATAAACATTAATTGAACTTCTGGTCAATTAGAACACAGAACAGTAATTTTCTGCCCTGAAAATGTTTAAGGTATATTATCATAAATCACACACACACACCGAGGTTTTAAATTGATAAATTCTATGAGAATATTATATATGTGTAGTGTAATATTTCAGAAGAGGGACAGATGATTCTGGTGGTGTAGATGCTGAGTGGTAGAGTGCATATGACCCTGCATTTAATCCCAAGGATAAAGATAGAAAAGAGAGAGAGAGAGAGAGAGAGAGAGAGAGAGAGAGAGAGAGACAGAGACAGAGAGAGACAGAGACAGAGAGACAGAGAGGGAAACAGAGACACACAGAGAGAGAAGAGAAAAAAATATGTGGTGAAGTCCTTTATCTCAGTGTTTACTTTTGGACATGGATGATAACATTGGGAAACATGCAAAAGAATAAACACGGAGCTACATAAGACAAGGAAATGTTCAGACCAAAGTCTCAAACCAAAACCAAAAAACAATGGTTATGCAAACCACATACAAATACTGGTACTAACCTAGCAGAAATAATCAAGTTAAAAAAAGAAAGGTTAGTCAGACTCTAATTTGTTTTTGTAATGGGTTGCAGGTAGTAAGAAAAATAATGCATTTTTTAAGCTACTTATGTACAGCAAAGGAAATACCTTGTACTCTCTATGTAAAAATAAGCAAATATCGTCAGTCCTTGAAGTGAAGCTAAACAGTGATCTGTTGCATCAAGACTACATAAAGACTCAGGCTGACTAAACTCCAATAGGGAAAGAGGTCACAATAAAATTTCCATCTTCTTCCAGCATTTTTATTTGCAAATAATGTAGAAACTTTCCAGTTTGGAGCAGGTGCTTATTCACCCACTCAGGCCATAGTAAAGACAGTAAGCCTTCTAAGATATATGAAATCATGCAAATTCTGTACCTCTGTGACAGCCTCACTATTTTCATATTTTTCTACATTAATTATAGTCATTGCAGTTTCTGATAGCTGATCTCTCAGAAAAAGACACAGTAGGTGGACATTATGGATCCATGTAAATTAAGATTTTTCTATTCTAATAATTCTATTTCCTTTATAATATCATCTGTAGTAATTCCTAATAAGGCTACTAAAACTATTAGTATCAATGCCAAAGATAGAATGTTAGTGTTGAATCCATGCATTTTCACTGGGATAGCAAAAGTTTAAATAGTCTTATCATTTAACATGACTTTAGTAAGTGACATATGTTTATAAAAAAATTCTTAAAATGTCCCATAGGTCTCACTGGCTATATATTTAAATATCTTGTTTTATCAGCAAACAAATTCTTTAATTAAGCATGGTTCTTAGTAAGTCAGAGGTTACTACTGAAGATTTTTTAGGAAGAGTATCATTTTTTTCAGCATCTCTAAAACTTAAAGTTATTAAATGAGTTTAAAAATGGAATGTACAAATAACAAGCTAAGAAGAAAATAGTAAATGTTAAGGTATAAAATAGTAAAGTAAAAATAATAAAAGGTTTTAATTCACAAATACAAAAAATAGATGTTTTCAAATTCAGTTTTATTTTATTTATTTATTTTTGGTGCCAGGGAAGGAACTCATGACCTTGCGCTTGCCAGGCAGGCGCTTATGCTACTGAGCTATACCCCCACCCCCTCAAATTCAGTTTTAAAAATAAGCTCTCACAAGAAAATATAAGAAGGAGACAGATTTAATATAAATATTTTCAAAATTAAAGAATGAAAAGATACCTAGGTAAATGTGAATCAATTGAAAATTATGGGCTATTAATTTTATGTATGAAAATTAGATCAATATATTATCGGCAGAAATACTGATATAATTTAAAAAACAAATCAAAGATCAATAAATTATATCACCAACAATTTAAGTTTTGAATATTATGGGCTTGTAATATATAAAATACAAACTGACAGAATTATTGAAAGAGTGATCACATGGTATTTTATACTCACTTGCTTTACAAGTCTAGTTAAGAATAAATTTATAAAAGGCAAGGTGACCCAAAGTTCATCCAACATTTTCTTTTAGCTAAGCTTTGGGTTTTACCGAAGTTTAATAGCTTATGTTAAAGGTGCTCATAAAATAATTTAACCAAGAAACTTGTGAGAAACCAGACAAAGCAGAAAGTTGTATTGTTTGATTTCATGTTTTTATCATTTAGGTCAGAGCTAAACAATCAGCAAATACTGCAGAAATTATACACACATACACATATATAAATTTTGAGGACACATACAAACTTATGAGCTAGAAGTTCAGTGGTGGAAGACAACCTGCCACTACTGCCACAGGAAAAAATTACCAACTCCTAGCCATCTCTGTACTTTGTTGGTTCCCCTCAGCACAGGGCCACACGGGTGACTACCAAACAACTGACCTGATCAAGAATGAGGCCAACACCATGGAGAAGAGGTAACCCTGAAAGACGGCTGATTCAGGGAGAAATCATGGATGAGCCAGCAGCACTATCAGAAAGAAAAGCCCATGGCTGCTGTAAATGGCAAGAACAATGTGCGACTTTACCCCAGGTTGATTTATTCATGGTGAGATACGAGTTGAAGAAGAAATTCAGTGCAGTATCTGCCATATTGCCAAAAAGAGTTTGTAATCAGATACCATTTTGGCAAAGGTTGATTGTGTGGGACTGAGACACATACTACAGTGTCAGTCCATGATGGAAGTGTTACCTTCCCACAGACTGGGGGACAGCCACAGGTACAGACACAGAGAGGTTGAGGGTTCAGTATGGACCCACTGAGACCCTACTGAGAGGTTCAAGTTCAGCCCAGGAAAGACACGGGGTCAGGATTCCATGGTGGAAGGTCGGGTTTGGTGTGAACATTTCAGAGGTGGATGAATCCAAAGGTAACAACATTGAGTTCAGCAGTTGGCCTGAGTCAGAGAGGACTGAACTGCTGAATTCCAAAGATTGCAGGTCCTTTGAGCAAACTACTTGTTTAGAAACACATAGTTAATGTGTGTGTGTGTGTGTGTGTATGTGTGTGTGTGGTGTTTAGAGATCTAGCTCCTATTTTCTTTGTCCTCTTTACTATTTTTATCTGGGTTGTTTTTGGTCTTTCACTTTTTGCTCTCTTCTTATTTCTTATTCTCTCTTTATTTCTAATTACACTATATCCCATTTCTGGAAAACTGGTCCAAATAAGTTGCAATCTCCCCTTGCACATAAAAAGAAATAGCTGGATCCTGCAACAGTGGCAAAGGCCTATAGTTAGCCTCATCCCGAGTATATCTCTGAAAAGTAGACATTAAACCAAAGAGGTCTCCATATTAGCAACAAATCTATCTACCACAATCAACCCTTAAGCCAAGGACATAAAACAAAGAAACAAGTGAAAAATAGAAACATGAGCAGACAATCCAACAAAATAGTTCCAAAAACTCCCAACTTCCTTCAATTTGATACACGAGGAAAAGGGGAGAAAACCACAGCCATACACCCAAATTACTCAAAGTGATGTCAGGTGAGATATCAAAGCAGATCAATAAGGCATCGACAGTCTCACAGAAGAGATGAGTAAACAGATATTGGACTATATAAACAAAATGATGAGTGAGTCTGCTGAAGACACTAATAAAAACCTATCAAAGCTAAATAAACAATGCAAAACATGAATGCCCAGCATGGAAAATAATAGAGCCCATAAAGAGGCTCTAAATAGAAATACAGATTAAAATTTCAGTCACAACTATGGGCAGCGTAAGTTTTCAGCACAAGGCCAGAGTGTCAGAACTAGAGGATAAGAATGTTATCAGAGAGCAATAAAGAGAAGTACTTAAAAAAATAAAACAAGAGACACATAAAATGAGTCCAAAGGCAGTTAGCTGATGCAAAGAAGACTAGTCTAAAATTAACTGAAAACAGAGAAAAATTAGAAGTTAGCAAAGAAGACATTTAAATTCTGTTTACATAAGTAGTAGCAGAAAACTTTCCAACATGGAGAAACAACTTAATAAAAAGATAAGTGAAGCATATAGAATTCGAAATAGCCAAAATCAGAAAATCACCTCTGTATGACACACAGTCAAAATATCAGAAATACAACACAAGAACGTAATATTAAAAGCTGTTAGAGAAAGGGAACAAATTACTTATGAAGGAGAAACCTTTCAAATCACAGCAGGCTCAAGACTAATCTCAAAGGCAAAGAAGGTCTGTAGTGAAGTGATTCTATATCTACAAAACAAAAACAAAATCTTCCAACACAGACTGGCCTAGTTTGCAAAATTATCTTTCAAAATGATGGAGAAATAAGATATTTTCATGATAAAGAGCATCTAAAGAAACTGCTGACCACCAAGTCAGCATTCCAGAGTATTCTCAAGGAGATACTAGAAAGACACGATTAAGTTCCCAATCTCAAAAGTTCCAATGGAATGAATGTAGCAGATAAGGCACACAAGTAAGGTGAAAGTCAGTGAATCAGCAGCAAGAAAATAATACACGACAGGAATAAGTCGATGCTTACTTATAATTGTCAAAGTGAATGATCGCAGTTTGCTAATCACAAAATACAGACTGGCAAAATGGATCAAGAAACAAAGTACAAAATGGATCAAGAAACAAAGTGCAAAAGAAACACATTTAACCCAAAAAGCAATTCATACACTTCAATTAGCATCTTATTTTCAAGCAAAGTCAATTTTAAACCAAGACTGATCCAAAGAGGCAAAAAGGAACACTACATATGGTTAAGGGAACCATTCAGCAGGAAGAGATAAAAATTATAAACATAAATCACAAAAGAGCGGTACATCCAACTTCATAAGACATGAAAAGTCAAACATCAATGCAGTTTTCGTGGGGGAACTCAGTTACCACTATCACAAATAAAAGGATCAACTAAGTAAAACATCAACAAAGAAATATCATAGTTGAACCACACCTTCAGACAAATTAATTTAATAGGTATATATAGCCAACAACAACAGAATATACATTCTTTTTGGCACCCATGGAACATTCTTCAAAATAAGCTACATACTGTCCTACAAAACTTGCTTAAATAAATGTTAAGTAAACAAAAATTGTCTTCATTAGTCATAGTATCAGGATAATAGTACAATGAAACTAAAGCTCAATGACAGGAGAAACCACAGAAATTATGAAAATCTATGAAAATTGAACAACATAATCCTGCTAACAAAGGCTTACAAAAGAAAGTAAAGAGAAAATAAGACAGTTACTAGAATTAAATAATAACACCAATCAGTACAACATACCAGAGTGATGGGACACAAAGTAGTCCTAAGAGGGAAGTTAATACTTGTGAAAGCCCATATCAGAAAAAGAGTGAGCCCAAATAAATAACTTAAAGATGTACCTAAAAGTCACAGAAAATCAAAAACAATCTAATTTCAGAGCTTGTACAATAAAAGAAATTATAAATATCAGAATGTAAATTGGTGGAATGAACACTAAAATGCAAGACAAAGAATCAATAAACCAAAGAGCTGGTTCTTTGAAAGAATAAAGCAAATAAATAAAACTTTAGCCAATGTTACAAAAAAAAGGAAAGAAAAGACCTATGTTAATGCAATTAGAAATGAAGATGGTGAAATCACAACGGACACTGCTGAAATCTAGATTATTAACAACTACTTCATAAACCTTTATGTCAATAAATTAGAGAACTCGGAAGAATTGCATAAATTCCTAAATACGTAGGGATTACCAAAACTGAACCGTGAAGACTTAAAAATCCTGAATAACTCAGTAACAGGGAATGATAATGAAGCAGTAATAAAAATTCTGGCAACAAAGCAAGCCCAGCAAGCACCTGTCTGAATGACTAGCTGCTGAATTGTCTAATAAGCACGGGAAGACCTACTGCAACCGCTTTGCAAATGCTTTCATGAAGTCAAAAGGAAAATGCTCCCAAAACCATTCCTGGAATTCTGGCACTACCTTGATTCTAAAACCAGATGAGGGTTCAATAGAACTGTCAATCACAGGTCAATCTTTCTAATAAATATTGATGTAAAAATCCTCAACAAAGATGCTGGTGAATAGAGTACAACAAATCATCAAAAAGTCATGAGCAACTAAGCTTCATTTTAGGGATCCAAGGGTGGCTAACAAATTGCAATCAATATATATAACACATCACATAAACAGAAGCAACGACAACAATTGTACTGTCACCACAACAGATGCAAAAAAGCCTTTGACAAATTCCATCATCATTCATGATAAAAATGTAGAATACACATAAAGAAGGATTCTATCTCAATATGATAGAAGTAACTTGTGACTAACTTACTTCCATTATATTAAATGGGGAGAAACCTTAAGCTTTTCGTCTAAAAACACAAACTAAACTAGGGTGTCCATTATGACTGCTCCAATGTAATCCACCAAACACCAGGGACATTGGGCAAAAGAAAGAAACAAAAGGGGTATGTTTAGGAAAAAGTAAAAGTATCATTATTTGAAAATGATATGACCCTCTGTGTACGACCAATAAATTTCACTAAATGACCTCTAGAATTATTAATAAAATCAAGCAATATGTCAGGACACAAGATCAACACACAAAAATCAATATGTTCCTGTTCAACAATAATCAAGTCACTGAGGAAAAAATCAGCAGTATAATACCACTCATAATAAGAGTAATTAAGAGAGGTAAAATACTTAGGCATCGACCTCTTCAAAGAAGTAAAAGGCTTCCATAATGAAAGTTACATCACTCTGAAAAAGGATTTTGAGGAGAATATCAGAAAATGGGAAAAATACAGTGTTCCTGGATAGTCAAAATGACTGTATTTCAAAAACTCATCTATAGATTTAATGCCATCCCAATCAAAATACAACAGCATTTCCTACAAATGTAAAGAAAACAATCACAGAATTCATATAGAACCAGAACAGATTCAGAATAGCAAAAGCAATTCTGAGTAGTTAAAGCAAAGCAGGAGGGATCATAGTCCTAGTTTTAAAGTCATACCACAAAACTATAGCAATAAAAACAGCATGGCCCTTGCACAAAAATAAAGACGTGGATTAATGGAAGAACAGAAACAACCTCAAGTACATTCAGCTACTTGGATAAAGTAACTAAAATATACTTTTTAATAAATAATCTAGGAAATTGGACTTCCATATTCAGAAGTTTGAGTCTAGACCCATGTACTAAGCTAAACTCAAAATGGGTCAAAGATATAAATATTGAAACAGAAACACTTTATCTTATAGAAGATAAAATAGGTAAAACTCTTGAAGACATATCTAGCAGAACCCCAACAGCATGAGAAATAGTACTGAGAATCAGAAAATGGGATCTTATCAAATTAAAAACCTTCATAGCAAAGGAAAACACCATCAGAGTAAAGGAACTATGTACAGAATGGGAAAAAATTGTCAACTATTCTTTGGGCCAAGGACTAAAATCTAGAATTATAAAGAACTAAAAAAACAGACCTTCCAAAATAAAAGAGCTAATAAAAAATGAGTAACTGAAACGAATGGACTTCTTTCAGAAGTGCAAATTTAGTACACTAAATACATGAAAAAATGTTCAGCATTTCTGGTCACTAGAGAAATGCAAATTCAGACAACACTGTGGTTTCGTCTTGCTCCAGAAAGAATGGAGATCATGAAAAAAATAGGCAAGAGCAAATTATGTGAGGCTTCAGAGAAAAAGGAACCTTTCTTCATTGTTAGTGAAAATATATACTAATACAATCCCTGTGAAAATTAGTACAGAGATTTCATAAAACACTAAAATTAGAAATTTTATTTGACCCAGCTATCCGATTTCTATCGACTCATCATACTGCAGTGAAACATGCACATCTATATTTACAACAGCACAATTCATAGTAGCTTATATATCCGTCAACAAATAGATGGATTAATGTGATATTTATGTATGATGGAGTACTACTCTGCCATAAAAAGGATAAACTTGAGAAACTCATAGGAAAATGGACACACTTAGACCACAATATTAGTGAAATAAAGCAGACACCCAAGTTTACATATCACATGGTTTCTCTTATATGAGAAATCCAAATGTAAGAAGCTAATTAAAGATAGATTATAGGAAGTAGGGAGGTCTTTTTAAAATGGAAATGTGAACATGAGGTAGAAGAAGGGAAAGAGCAGGGAAGGAAAGAAAATGAAAAAATAAAGAAAGAAAAAAAAAACAGAAACAGGCTTTTGCAAATTGGAAGGGCACCAACAGATGGAAGAAGCAGGGACAAGTGGTAGCCGTGGGGAAGAAGAAAAGGGATCAGAGGTGCTTGGTACACATGCCAACACCCACAATATATGTAACCATACACATACCACAAAAATAAACAAAATAGAAGTTATATGTTAACCTTATTTCTGCTATATTCTAGCATTTATTAAGGTGCGTACTTTTAAGTAAATAAGATATGTTAAGACTTGGCAAGCTCATTCTGTAAAGGGTCAGATAGTTAATATGTTAATTATTGCCCGCCAATTACTATTTCTGTTATAGTTTTCGACTCTGCCATTCTTATAGCATAAAAGTAGATACTGATGATACAAGACCAATAACTGTGCCTGTGTTCCTCTAAAACTTCAGTGACATTGAGATATGAATTCAATATATTCATATATGTTATTATTTTGCAGCCACAAAAGAGGTAGAGTCATCACTAGCTTGAAGATCTGTGGGTAGCAGGATGCCAGTCCCTTAGTTAAACAACAAACTGTTTTTTCTTACTTTTCCTAATGTCTGAAGTCAGGCTTATTTTAATATTTCTAAGTCTCCAATGTGTTCCTAATTGTTAAAGAAATGCTTCCCCGTCCCAACTTCTCTAAGTTCTGTTTTCTATATTGTAGGTTATAGTTTTGTTTGTATGAAATTATAATTTTTATTTTCCTTCATAAAGATCATGTTATCAAATGATTCTAAGCAATAAATATGGATAAAATAGCTTACCAAATTTATTTGCAGGGTTTTTTCCCAGTTTTTCTCATTATTCACTCCAGCATTATTGACCAAGATGTCCAATCTTCCAAAGTAGTCTACAACTTTTCTAAAAGTATCTAATTTAAACAAAAATTATAGATACATTTTATTATCCATATAAGCATTTAAATCTAATGTTATGACATGTAGTCAATTATTATTTATCTTCCTTTACATTGAAAAGCACACACATAACTTCCAACTTAATTCCTTGATTCTCAACCGTGTGATTTGTGGACCAGCAGCCTCAATAAGCATTACTCAGGAAATTGTTAAAAATACAAAATTTTGTGGACACCACATATCTATTGGGTCAGGATCTGACTTTACCACGCCCTTAGATGAGCTGTATGCCCATTAAAGGTCCCTAAGCTACTACAATTTATTGCAGTAAATTTTAGAGAACTGAGCATCCTTGCTCAGTTTGAGCTGCTTGCAGCGAAGAACTCTTTGAAGTCACCTTGAACAGTCAGCATCTTCAGTCCCAGAAAGGTAAGAAGTTATGCGACTGTAGCACAGACTGTGATGGACCCTTTTCATTAATAAGCCACATATGCTTACAAAATATCATGTTAACACAAATTTTCTTATGTATTCAAATCCATTGTGAGTATTTCAGGAAGATTTTATATTTAGTTGTAAAAGTTTCATTCAATGGATTTTATTACACACATGAAACTGATGTTTGCTATTTTATTTTTATCTTGATCACTATTTACTACTATATATCAGGTTTTATTAAAATTATGTTCAGTCAGGGTAAAAGAAAACTGGCTCCTGAGAACTCAGTGTCACCAATTCCATTGTCTGACCAGATATTCAGCTCTTGAAAATCCTCTTTATCCAGTCCAAAGAGGGTTTTTGCCACCTCAGTAATGCCAAACTCATTATTTCTCAAAAGCAGTCTGTTACGGAGTTCTATTGACTTAAACTCATTCTGAGGCTCTTTTGTTATTCAGTCTAGTTCTACTACTTGAGAGTGTAAATAACAATTGCAATAGTGATTCTAAAGGCTGGAAATATGTTCTCAGATCTCCAAGCCAGCACGCAGATCAACATAAACTTATTTTGACTGAGACACACTGGAGAATTATTAACAACCAGCACACACATTTGGAAAGGCACTGATTTACTAGCTCTCAAATGGATCATCTGCTGTGCAAGTTAGCTGCTGCAAACGTTGTCAAGGCTTTGTAATCTGTACCCTTTCACATTCACTGTACTGGAATGGAAAACAACAACAATAAAATAAAAACTGTTTACTTTTTCATGGAATTTTAAAACTGTTTCTGAACATCTCAAATTGGTTCCAGAAAAGGTCATACATGGAACACTAGTTTTTCTTTTCTTTTTTTCTCCTCTTCTACCCTAAGTGGTTCCATTCTTCATAACTCTACAGAGATGGTCCCAATTTATTAGGAATTAGATTGTTAAATACGTCTCTCTAATTTTTTTAGAATTTTCTTTCTTCATTCTGGTCTTCACTATATTTCTTTGCCTGTCTATGCGCTGTCTTTGTCAATGCACGAGCTAACGTTTCCCCTGCCATCTGAGCTGAAATGACTCCTAGTTTAGCTCTTGTAGCATTGTCTATAACTTACTGAAAGCCTCTGTGCTGTAATTTGTTAATTTGTAAAGTGAGTCATGTCTGGATCATCTCCAGAAATCTATTCAAGCTCTGGTGTTTTGTGAATTCAATGTATCCACAAATACTTTTAAAAGCTGCAGTCAATATTAAGTCCTAAAGAATTGGTGTCATCCTTCCCTTGGAGGCAGATAACTGCCCCTGTGTACACATGTGGATTTCTCATGACAAACACGCCTTCCCCAGATCATTCATTATGTGTCCCAGTTTCCTCCACAATCACTTACTCTTGAGTAATCTGTTTACAGCCAAGGCATTAATTTCAAATATTGCAAAGCAACTGAGGCTAAATGTCCCGAGTGAACTACATAAACTGAGCCAAAACTGTTTTCAGACTTTGCATACTGTTCCCTGTCCCAGCACGGGATTTGACATTGTTCTCTTCCTGAAGTATTGTGTGCAATCAACAGAGTCGTCCTTTGGCAGTCCTGCTAGCACTGTGTTTATAGAACTGTTGTACTGATGCTTGTCATCAGTGTTAAAGGTCTTTACAGCATTTGTGGATTTTAATCACATAACTTCCTCTCTGACACTTTCTATGCAGCACAATCCCTTCTAACATAACCATCCATTTTCACTCTTACAGAATATACCAGTTTTAAAAAGAAATTCACACTTCAATGTCTCACAGTGAGGACTGATACAAGGAAACTTAAGGAGTTTATCTAACACTTGGGCTAAAAATGTGCCTAACAAATTACTCAATCTCTTTGAATAAAACTTTGTGAACTGCGAATATTTTATTTTTCTATTTTTCCTCAGGGAAATAATTTTTCATGCGAGTCTATTGGGCTCTCTGCATGGGCAGAACTTTTTTGTCCACATCAATGCTGTCCCTTATATTTCACAAGTAGATGATCTATTTTAAGTGAGTTCACAGAAACAGGAAAGCATTGAGGAAAGGCTGATAGAGACTTTTCTTCTGCCATTCTAACAAAGTGCCCTTTCAAAGGAGAAAAGCCAGAGAAAACATTGGATAAAAGCCTCCAGGATCTTTGTGACCATGACCTTTGAACTTGTATTCTAATATGTTCAAAAGACAGATAGGCTCCCACATTAGATTGCCACTGAGCTCTGCCCTCTGGCTTTCTGAGAGTTGTTTGCCACAGTGCCTTAGCAGATTTTTCACTTCCGTGGTCCCTCAGCAATTACAATCATCCAACAACTACTGCAGCAGCGGTGTCTTTGAATACACAAAGGAATTTTGATTACATTCTGCGCTGCCAAATGACTACAATAAAAAGATTTCTCGGGCAGTCTTGTCTCTCCTTAGTTTTTATGGCCACTGGTTGTCAATAGGAAACCTAACAGTCGAGGCATCTTCTGGAATTTAAGCATAGCTGTTCTCCAGGAGGTAGCCAAGCTGGCCCTGCGCCTTGCCCGGCTCTCTTGCCAGGGGCTGCCTTCGGGTTGCTGCTTGCTCAGGGTGTGTTTCAGGTTGATGGATCATCCCCCTCCTTACCTCTCAGTTGCTCCTGGTCAGCCACATCACACTGGATGAACAGAGTCTTCTGAGGTTCAAACTCCTCATCCAGGGCAGCTTTACACTTTACACCTGCTTCAAGATTCCAGTCCACCAGGGCTACCTACGACAGCACCAGAGGAATCAAGGTCCTGAGCAGCTTGGGCGACAGCAGGGCAAAACATAAACAAGACGCTCCCCGCCTAGACCTGCACTTCTGCCGAATCCAGGTTGCTCGCAGTGGTTTGCAGGTCCGCCCTGAGCCTGGGCGCAGCAGCTTTTGGGAGAGCCGAGGTGGCCAGGGTGCAGGCCCTCCACCTCCCGGGGCCCCTGGGCTCCGCGCTTACCTTGGCGCCCTTGTGCAGCAGCGCCTCCGCGAAGGCTCTGCCTATGCCCTGCGCGGCGCCGGTCACGAGCGCCACTTTGCCGTTCACATGCATGGCGAGGTCGCAGCTGGCGCGCAGGCGGTGGGCGAGCTCCGCGTCCTGCGCCGCGGCGGCTTTTATGGCCCCCTGCGCTGGCTCGCGTGCAGCCCTGCCGGGCGCTCCGCTGCCAGTGGGCGGGGATGACACTGTCAGGCCAGCGCAGGAGCCCCGGCTGTGTCACCTGCCCCAGACTCCAGGGGCCAGGCTTGGCGATCTTTGCCTTCTAGGCTTGCCCCAGGCAGCTGATCTCCAGGGAGAGCTTCCTCCTCGGCCTCTGGGTGCGTGACTGGCGGTGAACTGACGGATGAAAAGTAGCACAATTATTTCTTCAAAAGAAAAAAAAAAAGTTTTCTTTAATGCCCTAAAATCCAGCCAGATAGGACAGCACAACGGAGAGGTTTAGGAGATTGGATACCACACCTCCTGGACCCGAAAGCAAGCAAACAAAAAGTTTCTGTAGGAACTCCCACTTCATGGTCTCGGAAAAAGGGGGAGGAGGGCTGCCAGGCTTGGTGGTGTATGCCTGTAATCCCAACATTTGGGAGGCAGAGGCAGGAGGATCTTGATGAGTTGGAGACCAGGTTGGGCTAATAAGCAAATTCAAGGTCAGCTTAAACTGCATTGTGAGATCTTGTCTCAAACCCCCCCACCGTACCCCCCCAAAAAAAGTAAAAAAAAAAAAAAAAAAGAAATAAAGCAAAAGTAACCAGGAGCACAGTTTTTTGTTTGTTTGTTTGTTTGACTTACTTGTGTTTTTGATATGTTGTACAGATAATGAAAATGGGAAACGAACTTGCTCTCTGGTCTGAGATCTCTGCATGCTATCATTTCAAAGCTGGAACTTGGAGAATCTTGTGGCACTCGTGATGGCTCAGATCAGGGTCGATTTCTGTGTCATTCTGAGCATGCCCTGCAAGAATTTTCAACATCTATTTGCACAGGACTTCCAAAGTCCTTGGAAGCTGAGCCAGTTGTTGATTCAATGGAATGTTTACTCACTGAATCACACTGGCTTGGAGAGTCAGAGCTCAGTGTGGGACACGGCTTCTTCCCATCCAGAGTCTTCCAGCTGGGTGATATGCATTAATCAAACCAGCAAGGCCACTAAGCAGTCTGTTTCCCATGTTAATATTGGCAGGCTTCAATTTTGTCAGTTTGATAGGCACTTATTTTGACGAAGAAATCTGAGCTCTTGGGGGAAATAGAAGTTCTGCAAGAGACTAACAGTGGAATGGATCCTTTGTAAACTTTCTTTGCTCACAATAGGAAACGTAGGGCCTGGGACTGGTTCAGAGGAAAAAGGTGTTGGGAAGACTGTAACATAAACTATGTATTGCTGATAAGCCACACTTGTCGTCAAAGGTGATTTGAAATTAAGACTTGAAAAAATGTGAGGAAATTAAGACAGGAGGGTATTTATATTTTATTGTGTTAATTAGGAATGAAATGTGAAGAATAGGTGGACAGAGCGCCACAAAAGAAAGAGAATGAATGAATGAATGTGTGAATAAATGAAAAGAAATGAGAACTGAAGGAGCTGGCATGCAGGGAACATGGGAGAAATGGAACAGCCTTCTGTCTGAAGGACCTGGCAAAAGAGATATAAAAGGAACTTCTAGGATAACTAGCTTGGTAGAAAAGGTGTTTCCTAGAACTTCAGGGAGAAATAATTTTGAGAAAAATGAAATGATTAATAGTCCAAAATACTTTCATGAACACATTGGCAAAATAGAGTTTTCCAGTACAACAATTAATATGGGTAAATTTAGAAGTCACAGAAACCGAAATTATTGAAATTTAAAGAGAAAATAACTGCTAACAAGACAGATACTGCTATAGATTCCAGGACAAATGTTACATGAAAAGAACCAGACCAGATAGTTGTGAGGAAGACAAGATAGCAAAAAGTTATATCTATTAAGAAAGGGCAGAATTCAGATTAAAAGGGCAAGTGTCCAGGAGAGTGAAAACTGACAAAACAGGAAGGGGTTTTGGAGGTGAGTGGACGAACTATCAAGATTTGAAGAGCAAATGTTTCTACCCCTCTCCGCTGCTAATCAGCTGCATAACCTCAGACAAGATGCTTCTGTTCTTTGAGCTTCAGACTCTTTATTAGTAGAGTAGCAATTAAATAATGTATGTAAAGCACTATTACAGTGCTTGGGGTGGAGTAACATCACATGTGTCAGAGAGAAAATAGACACTGGTTCTTGTGCTCCTAGGAAGGGCTAGGAGCTGGGCAAAGTTAATACTCCTTTATCCGTTCCTTTTCAATCTCTATTACCAGCCACCTTACTCTACTTTTTCTTATGACAGCAACCACAGTTAGACTCCTGAATTATTTCTTTGCCCCCCCCCCAACGTTTTAGATTTAGTTCAATTTCTATACTCATCCCAAGAGAAGTTTTAAACATAGATCTGATCATGCTTAGCCATCCTTCTTGTTAAAATTCCTGAAGTACCAGGACATCGCATATGAGGTGTTCTGCACCCCATACCTTTCTCATGTATGTCTAGGAAGTACTCAGTTGCAAATATCTCACTGCTCCTGCCTTTACCATTTATTACCTGCTCATCCTTCCTCTCCTGTGTTCCTCACCCTTTCTCCTACTGACTCTCAAATCTGTCTGTCAGAAATGCCAGTCTTACTGTTATTATCAGTTTACATCATCTGTGTGCCTTAACTGAGGCACGTGCTTGCTTCTTTGAATATCTGCCAGCATAGATGGATGTGTGCACTCAGTGCATTTTGGATGAGGTAAATACATTTGAGTCATGTTCAATAGCGGTGGCAAATTTTAATGAGATAGTAAGATTTCTCATATACTATGATTATATTGTTATGCAACACTAAGATTAGCAACGTACATTGACATGATTTTTGGAGAAAAATGTTTCAAGTTTTTGTTATGTTTTATTTTAAAAGTACATTTTTCTTAAAACATATCTGTAGAAGATCTGGGGCTAGACCTCAGTGATAGAGTGATTGCCTGGGATGCTTAAGGATCTTAAATTCCCAGATCTGCCCCAAGCAAAAATAAAAAAAACCCAAACCAAGCAAAAATATCTGTAAGGCATTGTACATAGTATCCTAAAAACCAAAAGTGCATTCTTTACCAGATAAATGTATTTCCCCCTCCTCTGTGATATTTGATATGATTCTCTCAGCTTCTATGTATAGAGTATTACTTTCATTTATAACAGGGATAATTTGCCATCATGATAGTGATTTGTTATTAAAAATGTAATTCATAGCAAAAACAAAGTTAAACCCTAGAAACTATCACTTGTATAATATTCTGAAAATGTTCCAATTTAAAGATTATATTAGTTTTTTGAACAAAGTTCTCCTAAAATGAAAACAAGTAAAATGATGTACAATTAAAGGAATGATGAGTCTCTGAATGCATTCAAGTATTTCTTTGAACTTTTATCCTTCGGCAGGCATCTCATAAGAGTCACAAGCACAGTTTTGGGAATTGGACTGACTGGATCTGAATCCAGATCTAACCCCTGCTTGCTATGTAACCATGGGCAAATTACTTAATACCTCTGAGCCTTAGTTTCCTTGTAAGTTAAATTAAGACAATAATAGTAGCAATTTCATAAAGTTGTTGTGGAAACCATACTAAGAAAAAATAAATATGATTCAAGAGTTTAGACCAATGAATGCCCCTTGTCAAATGTTATATAAATATTATTTTTATTAAACACTGTACTTGTATAATTGTATTTATTATTTACAAGCAAACCATGAGGTCATTATTATTGTGGTTATTTAATACACGAGGAAAACAGGTTTGGGGAGTCTGGAGAATTTGGTCAAGGTCACTTATCTAGAAAATTGATTGAGAAGGCTTTAATTGAAGCGGTGGCTGGCTCCTGAATAGAATATTATTGAAAATATTAACCTTTTATTTTTATATAATTGTGGCTGAGTGTTATTTTTAGCCATGTCTGATTAATTATTGTTTTAATAATTATAAGTTGATAGACTTATCTTCAAATCAGAATTCTTTGACCAAATATATATTCTTACACACAATGGACATTGTTAGCTCAGTTTTGACCTAAGATGGCTGCATCTTAACTTGATTTCTCATTCAAATTCCATGCCATTACAATTCCCTGTAAGCACACACACACATCCATGTAATTAGAACAAGGTGTTCTAATTACATTGAAGATTATGTACTTGAGAGCTGTAAGTTTATTTAACTTTTAAATGATCATAAGCAAATCAATATAAAAAGGTCTGTTCTTTAATAAAACCAAGAGAAAAAAAACTGCTGAAGATATTTTTTGCTCATGTTAGGATCTGTGTTTTTGTCTTGGGTTTGCTATCTGCTATGGTTTGGATATTTATTGAAATTCATTCTTTGGAAACATAATCCCCAAAGTCATATCTTAATGGTATTTGAAGGTAGGGCCATCAGAAGATAATTAGGGTTAGAAGACGTCATGAAGGTGGAAACCTCATGATTTCCTTAGTGGTTTTAGAAGGAAGTGAGACCTTGTTTGTTCTGTTTCACAATATAACGCCTATGACATCTCAGTAGTCTTGTAGGGTTCCTACCAGCAGGAAGGCCTTTATCAGATGCAGTTCCTCATCATTCCAGAATGATGAGCTCAATGAACTTCTTTGCTTTATACAGCCTCACATGTTTTGTTATAACAACAGAAAACAGAGCAAGAGACTAACACAAGCTACAATACAGGGAGTGACTATTTTTGAATATCTATTACATTTCTGTTCTTTTGTGTAATATCCCATTTAATTTTTTATGGATGTAAGCTTCTTTTACATTTTACAGATAAACTGAGATTTACAGAAGAAAAAGTGACCTGACTCAAGGCCACACCCTGAAATTTAATTTTATACCTGGGCTCAGACTCAAATCATGTGATTCCAATGTCAATGCATATAGGTTCGCATGAAGTCTTTCCCCTTTTGTCAGTTTATCATCATGGGATAGTTACTACATGTATCTGAACTTTTTGAGCTGTTAAATGATTGGATCTTTCTTAATCATCACCACATTAATTACTAGAGTTAAAAACCTAGGTGAAAATAGAAAAAGACTGTAATAGATGTTCAACTCCAGAATACAACATTAGATGTTCAACTCCAGCATACAAATGTAATATTCCCAACTTTTAACATTGTACTAATTTTCTGAGGCTGCCATAAGAAACTACCAAAGATTTACTGCTTTACAGATGGAAATTTGTTTCTCACAGTTGTGGGGGCAGAAATCCAAGGCCAAGATGTTGGCAGGTCTGTTGTCTTCTGAGGCCTGTCTCCTTGGCTTGCAGATGGCTGCCTGTTGTCGTATCCTCACATGATCTTTTCTCCTTTGCACGTGTGCTCCTGGTGTCCCTCTTTGGATACAAAGGACACTGCCAGATTGGATCAGGGCCAACCTTCCTGGCTTCCTTTTAATATAATCACATCTTCAAAGGCCCCAAATTCAAATACAGTGATATTGTGAGGTTCTTGGAGTTGGACTTCAATGGGAAAATTTAATGGGCAGGCATAACTTATTCCATGACACATAGATCTTATAGTTTTTAAATTGAAGCTTATTTATTGATTAAAGCATATTGGGGAAACTTATAGACTGACTCAGTTTCAAGACTGATCAGGCATCCCATTGTCCTGTGACTGGCGTGAATTGGATGATGAAGAGAATAACTGAATGCTCCAAAGAAGAACTGAAGAGTTACCAGTTGGCCATGTGGTATCACAGCAACTGCTATATTTGGTTCCAATATTGGCTGGTATCAGTTGTTAATAACTATCCTAAAATAATGTCTATTCAACGTGCTATGTTGATATGATATTTGCACGATTTATTCAGCAAATGCTTTTCGGACACCAAGAAAGATGTGTCCTGCACTAGAATATGAAAGCATGAGGTAAATAAAACAAATAGTTCTACATTTTTGAAGCTTAAGATCTGGCTAAGAGGGGCCAAAATTTGCAATAGGCACATATACTAGAGCACGTGTCTGAGGGAATTAATCTGCAAAGTGGGTCTGAAAGTTCCAAAATGGATCTGAAAGTTTGTTTCTAGAAGAAAGGGAGAGCACTGCTTGCACTAAATTAAATGAAAAGAAAGGCTAAAGCTTAGAACACTCGTGGGCATATCGGAATGACAGAATATGGAACTGAGAAGAAAGAAAAGCATGATGAAGATTTTAAGCCATGAAAATGGAGTTTAGATTTTACTCCCTCATAACTGGAAGTCACTGAAAACCTTTTAAAACTGAAGAGACAACTCAGAATTAGAAATTTATCCTAGTAGCACTTAAAGAATGAATTGCAGTCAAAGACAAGGAAGGCGAAACAAATGCACTTAATCTGTTTAATTGTTATAGAATCTGTTGTGTTCAGAAGAAAGCAAAGCAATTCAAGAATTTTGAGTGATAGTAGCAAAGGAATCAAAGACTCCATTATGATACCAACCACAAGAATGAGCTTGACAGGACAGAATCAGAAGGAAGAATGCCAATAAAGCCTGTGGGAAAATCACTCATTCAAATCTGGATTTTCTGTGTTTGAGTTTATTGTACTTTACATAATAATGAAAAAGAAGTTGAGTTTAATGCTAAATGTTAGCTTATACATTTGGTTTTTGAATTTTGGAAAGAAAACTTCTTTGTACTTGACTGAACTCTTTCATCTTTCGGAAGTTATTTATTCTTTCTGAGCTTCTGGATAGTGTCCTAGAAAACCTTTTAGGACTGATCCTTTATTCTATTTGGCAATTTAACCTTCTTGGTAAGAGAACAGTAATCAGATTAGTCTCTTCAAATTTCACGATATGATGAGAAGAAAGAAATGTAATTTTCCTGCACTTGAGGATTGCACATTTGTAGACCTTTGATGTATAGTGTAGATAATAACACCATTCATTCTGTGTGTAGTCAGCCAGAGCTCTTATTAGGTAAGAGGACTTTAGGAGAGTCCTAGGAAAACTGACCCAAACCTCAGTGTATTCAAGTGAACAACCAAAGTCCTTTGTGAAAGAAAGATTAGAATGTAGAATGTGATTATATTGCTAACACATTAATAGTAGTTAGTGATTTGAGAATTTTTTTCTACAGATGTAAAGTAGGCTTTGCTCTTCAGTAGCTGGTCAGATAACTTTCAGAAGCCCATTGCCAAGACAGTTTTTTAAATATGTTGTTTTCTACATTCTATAAATTGTTTGGACTTTTATAGTGGTAAGTTTTATGGTCTTTATAGATTAAGGCCAAAACTTATTAACCAGTAAATGTATTTTTATTTCTAACAGTTATAATACACAACCAAAAACTAGATCTGAAACCTTACAGGAAGCATGACTGGGAAACCAGGAGAATCTTCATTAGTATGGATGGATGTGAACAAGCTATGTAAGTATTCACAAAATCAAACACTCAGTTTTCACATCTGTAGTTCCAGGGTACATTGGAGAGCCCTGAATGAACAAGTTATTTTTCCTTCCCCAAAGGCTCCCTTATTATCCTGCTCTTCTTGCTGCTTTTCCTTATGCACTCTGTGAATGTGTAGGACTTACTATCAGAACTACTTAAATCCTGGGTAAAGTGAACGATGATAGGAGTTGCCAGATAGTGTGGGTTAGAAAAGGTGGAGCTCAGAAGATAGATTGCTGTGGTTCAATCAAATCGCTGTTCTTGGAATCTGTAAACTCCTAACACAATAGTTAAAATCTCTAGACAAAAAGAATGAAGGTTGGAAACATTTGGTAATTCTATGAAATTTGTAATGCGTGTCTCTGTTACATTGTATCAAATAAGACAACTATAAGAAATACTATGTGTTCACATTTGGAAACCAAACTGATCATCTTTCTGTCAGAGGCCTCTAACAGACACATTTATTTCAAATGGAGACAACCAGCTTAACTTTTAGGATAACAAGGAATTTACATGACTGTTTTTGGCCTAGAACTGTCTTATTTTAAGTAGTGGCTTTTTCAAAATGATCTAAAAATGACAAGCAGCACTAATTATTTGTGCTTTATAGTTTATCAGAGTGCATTTTATAAACATTTTCTCATTCATCTTGAATCATGCGGGGACTTCTGGATCTATATTTGATCAGAGAAGCCTTTCATCTTTTACTGCTATACGGCTCAACTAATAAGGGAAGTTGGGACAAGTCTATTTTTTCAGACATTACTTTTCAAAACAGAGTATTATTTAAAAAATTAATAATATTTTGGCCATAAAATAACTTAGATTATCTTTTTAAAAGCTGTATTCTAAAGCCAAAATTGTTTTTTAAAGTTTTTACTTCTGAATAAATATGCTGGCTTGATTGCATCATGCTTGGAACTGAGTTTTCCTAATTGGTGCCAAACTTCAGTGGAGCCTTGAACATGCTAGGGAAGCACTCTGCCAGTGAGATACAGCCCCAGCCCTGTCAACTCCTTGAACCTACAAAGGGAAGAACTTATACTGTACCAGGTAAGTAATTCTGCAAGTTAATGATAGAAAAATTCCCACAGATCGATCTTACAATTTTAACTGTAAGTGTGCAAGAAAAATTGGTATCCTGTGGGGTTAGAGGGAAAAGATCAGCCTGGAAGAGTTGGGAGAGAAAGAGGAGAGGGAGAGGGGGATGGAGAGAGAGAAAGACTAAGACCAAGAGAGGCAGGAGAGAAAGAGACACAGAGGAGAGAAAGAAGTAATGGAAGAAGAAGAAGAAGAAGAAGAAGAAGAAGAAGAAGAAGAAGAAGAAGAAGAAGAAGAAGAAGAAGAAGAAGAAGAAGAAGAAGAAGAAGAGAAGAAGAAGAAGAAAAAGAAGAAGAAGAAAGGGGAGAAGAAAGAATAAAGGAAAGAAGGCAGAGCGGGGAGGTGTGGAGTACAAGTTGCTATGAACAGCGAGTGACTTGCTCCCAATCAGTCTCCCTCCACTGGGAGGCACATTGCCTATCTAGGAAAGGCAACTCTGTAATACTGGGTGGGACTGGTTTTATCCTAAGATCAGGTCTTCCCAGTGACCCAGGCTGAAGATAAGGCCAGTTATTACAGTTTCATTGTGTAGAACATAGCATTATTGCTAATTTTTTTGACGATGAGATATTTTGGAAATTAGCCTAATCTTGCTTTATTTTTGCTTTGTTTTGTTTTAAGGCCATTCAGCTATGAATAAAGGAAAGAAACGGCATCTCCTTCTAAGTCCTCATTTGTTTATCTTGCTGTTTCATATTTTCTTTATGTACAATGAAATGAAAGCTAACAAATCCAGTTTCCTGTTCTGGGTATCTCTTCACTGTTTTGAGTAACTTTAGGCAAAATGTACAGATCACTCATTTGAAAAAAGTCTTTCCTCTAAAATAGGATGTTTCTACCACATACCATTGCAATACTTTTAGGAATCTTATTGGGATTGATGTGGTAAAACACAATACATGAGGCAAAAGGTTGTGTAGTGACTGCTTACTCCAGAGAAAGAACTAGTGTCTCCTTTGAGTTTTCCAGGTAATTTCTCTTAGCAGAATTTCTGTGTTTGTGTCTTGTTATGTTTAGAGTTGAAATTATGCAATAGTTTTCTAAGCTATCTAGAAACTAATTTATTAAACTGTTACTGCAGAGTAATTTGTTGTTTTCTACTAAAAATGCTAATTGTTTACCATAAAGTAGAATTGGCAAAGAAGATACCACAGAACTGTTGCTTGAATAGAGACTGTTTTTTATGATCTGTTCTAATTATCATTATTATTTCTTTTACAGAGGAGTAGATTAAAACAGCTAACGGTCAGTGTCTTTTAAGTCTGTTAGTATTAATTGGATCATCCCTATAAGTTAGAGCAACTGTTCCAAGAGAATACATTTTTATTATCTATGAATAATATTGGGATTTAGAAGTGATGAAAGTTACACAAAAATTTCACTCTAGATCAGGAAGAGTATGTATTTGTTATACTCAGGAATATAGAGACATGATATGATTACTTAAATGTGTATTACTTTTCCAGAGCTCCAAAATAGTGATGATTATGATAGTAGTAGTAATGATGTTGGCAATAACAACATTAGTTGACCTTTAAAAAATGTTGATTCTGTAATAGATACTATATTGAAAAGCTACCATGCTATTTCATTTGTTCCCTAAAATGATGCCATGAAGTTAGAACTATTATTTTTTCCAAACTTAAAAAGGGGAAGAGGGAACAGAGATGCCAGATACACTCAAGAGAGATATCTGTTACACTGTCTGAGTTATAGTAATGATGACTAGTGGAGATGACCAGTGTGACACTACTGCCATCACCACCATTTATTCTTCCAGACATCCTATACCTCGTCACTGCGTTATTCTGCTCTGTGACTGAGACTGCTAAATAGTCTGTTGCTCATGATCAATTACCATTTTTTTTTTCTGATTTGTGCTGGAGTGAATAATATTTGTAGAAAAAAATTTTCACAAATACACAAAATAATAGATAGAAGCAATTTTTTGAATTTTATAGTGCAAATAAATCCTTACCATTAGGTAATTACATGTTTAGATAGTGCTAATTAACATTTTCTGCATTAAGTTTTAGAAAGAACTAAAAGGGAAGTCTTCCTAAATAGAGGAAGGAACACATAGCTTAGTCTGCCACTTAACTAGTTCTGCAACCAGAGGCAAGTTACTTATTTTTTATGTCACTTTTTAATATTTTTATTACAATAGGTTTTATGAAAATGTCATTGTGAGGGCTAAATGATAAGATGTATCTGAAACTACTTAGCACAGCTTGAGGAAGATCATTAAATGTTAGTAACAAGAAATGAAAGGTGGAACTCATTTCAAGAGACTGAACTTTAGCAAAGTGTTAAAAGGAAGGTGAAATAAGCAGATAAAATTGAAACGCATATACTTTGTAGTGGTGCAACAGCAGCAGAGCTAATAAAATGTGTGAAAAGTAAGTATAATGAAATTTAAGTTTAGTCATGAGTAAATAAACATAATCTCAGTTGTTACTGTGAAATAGGAAGATGGCCATTAGAATTGGAAAATGGCAGGTTAAGGCTGTCCTTTATCTTAAATAACTAGATGTACAAGAAAGGATGGAATTGAAAGTGTATATACAAATGAAATTTAAGAAGTAAAGAGAAAGTTCTGGCCCAATAAAAAAGAGTAAAGAATAACGTGAAATTATTTATTACATAACTATATATTGGAATCTATCTTGGATAAATCAGATGATGTATTCAATTCAATTTATGTTAAATTTAATGATTCTTTTAGAGTCAAAGATTAGTGTCGGGTGGCAGAGGTTTACAAAATGAAAATGTAAGTCCTAACTTTAAACAAAATCTAATCCAGTGAAAATGAGTAAAGCTTTATACTCCTGGAGCAGTATATGTTGTCAAACTCTGTTGCTTAATCTTTCTCTCTCTCTCTTTCTCTTTCCTTTCTCCTATCTTGCCTTCCCTCTCTCACTCTCTTTTTTCTACAGTAGGCCCCTGATTTATTAACAAATTCCACCCAGGAGAACATTCATAAGTCAGATTTGTTCATAAGTCCAACAAAATGAGTCTTACACATATTTGATGCCAATACAATATAAGAATGAGTGATGTTTACCATTTTTTTTTTACCTCATTCACTCTCTCAATTATTTTCACTTTTGTTTCATGGTTATTGCTTTGCACTTTCTAGAAGTCCCCTTCACATCACTACCATTTATTCTTCCAGACATCCTGGTCTCTGATTGGACACTGACCATACAGTCAGCAAACAGCAGCAAGACTGTGACAGTGTCTGCAGACACATGAGCTACTTCTGTGATCTGTTCACATCTACTGATGTTCATAATGTGAAATCTGTTCATATTTGTAAAAATTTGCAGTTTGAATATCTCTGTAAGTTGGAGCCTTACTATCTTGGGAATTGAACCCGGAAACTTGCATATACTACCAATGCACAATGGTCTCAACCTTTTCTAATTTTAATTATAATTTGAGACAGGTTATTCCTAGCTTGCTCTGTTGACCAAAAACTTGAGATTTTTCTGTTTCAGCCTTCTGTTTAGTGGAAACCATATGTACCGACATGTCTATTTTGCCATTTTTATCTGAAAGAACAAATGTGAAAATGTTTGACTTTCCTTATTAATTAATTTTGAGTCCCTGAATATAAATCAAGCAAAAATAGTAAAAGTATGATTCTCTTAAATTCTAATCTAAAAGGAGAGTTGATTTGTGCATTGCAATTTAGAATAACCTGACATCCCAATATTTCTATTACCCAAAGAAATTCTGTGATTAGTGTCAGTGTTTTAAAATAGAGTTTATGGAAAGTTCAGAGAAAACATAAGAAAGATTTAACAACTAGGGGCCAGAATAAGAAAATACTATTAAAATATTTGAGACACTTGCAATAACAAAGTCCTACTTTACAATTAAAGATGATAGTTTTTACCTGTATGCCACCATTGGAGGCCACAGGTTCCTTCAGGTAGCCATCACCCACTGGAAGAATCAGACAAACACACCCCTGTGTGCCTGCCACTATGATGGGAGTCCCAGTGTAGACACTCTCAGGCTGAGAGAAACAGCCCCACCTCCACACATACCTGTTCATTGGTGAAGTCCCAGTGTAGCCCCAGGGTAGCTGCATAGATCTGGAGAAGCCTGCACCACATCCTGCTACCTCCAGGTAAATCTGGGGTCAGAGGAACCCAGGTGCCTGTCCCATTCCTCTGCACTGTGGAGGGAAGTGCCTGGGGGGCCACAACCAGCTTGTTGAGAGTAACTCAGGAGAATGTCAAAACGAAAGAGCAAAACACAATCTCAGACCACCAGCTCACACAAAACAAGTCTGGAAGATACAGTCTTGGAAAAAAATGGAAGTCACATACCTGAAATCTTGGAGAGGATAGCAATTAAAGTAAAGAAACAACTTCATGAGATTGTAAAAGCAATCAAATCATAAATAGTGTCTCAGGTAAAAGAAGAAATCACAAACATAATGAAAGAATTGCTCAGTATATATAAAGAAGACAGATAAAATAGAGGGGCATAGGAAAATGATGGAAAATCTGAGTGAACAATATAGAAAGGAATTACAATGCATGAAAAAGATTCAAAAAGCTATCCAGGAAATTTAAAAAGTCAATCAAAAACTGAAGATAAAAGAGACTGAAAATAGACTTTCAAGCCTTGAAGATAGGATTGTTGATAGTGATTGTGAAAGGAAAGAGCTCTTAAAAATAACAAGGAATAAGGAAATAATTTTATGGCTGCAAGATGACTCAAAGAAGCATAATCTAAGAGTGATAGGTATCTGTGAAGAAGCGGAAGTCAACACAAATGAAATTAAAAGTCTATTTACAAAAGTAATAGCAGAAGACTTCCCAAACATGGGAAAAGGATCTGCCATATACAGAAGTAATAGCAGAAGACTTCCCAAACACGGGAAAAGGATCTGCCATACTGATAAGCAATGAATGTGGAACTCCAGCTAGCCATAACCAAAGTAAATCTACACCCAGACATATAATAATGATCCCAGAAATTCAACACAAGACCGTAATACTAAAAGCTGTTAGAGAAAAAGAAACAGGATACCTGTCAAAGAAAATCAGTCAGAATTACAGCAGACTTAACAACAGGTATACCTTGACAAACTATCAAGTCAAGAAAAGTTTGTAGTGAAGTATTTCAAATCCTGAAAGAAAACAACTTTCAGCCCACATTGATGTATCCGGCAAAACTATCTTCCAAAATGGATGGAAAAATGAGATACTTCCATGATAAAGAACAACTGAAGGAATTCATGATCACCAAACTAACTCTACAGACAGTGCTAAAGGATAGTCTGGAGAGAGATAAAGGGGTCCATGGTCCCAGGAACAGCAGCAGAAAAGACAGGCAATTGAATGAATGGAAAAAGTGGAGGGCCAACATCAGAAGGACAGCATGGCAGAGAAAAACCAATGTATGCTGGCTGTAACCATTTAGTGTAGATGGCTTCAATTCAGCAGTAAAAAGAAACACAGGGTGAGTGGATCAAGAAATAAGACCCATCAATATACTGTGTATAAGAAACACATTTAATTGGAAAGGAAATTCATAGACTGAAAATCACAGGAGAAAAAATAATTGTTCCATGCAACAGGAGACCAGAAAAAAAGCAAGGGCAACTTGCCCATCAACCACAGAACGAATAAGAAATATATGGTATTTTCATACAATGGAAAACTACCCAGCTATAAAGTAAAATAATCTCGAATGCCTTACACGTAAATGGACGTAACTGGAGATCATGTACATGGGTGAAACAGTTTGAACTCATATAAATGAACGCTAGCATAAAAAGCAAAGTGAGTTAATGGGATCCAAAAAGCAAAATAGTTATTGCAAAAGTGATAGGGAACAAAACACCTGGGAGGGAAAGGTGGTAACTTCTGTTAATTTCTTATTGTGTTGGCTTGAACTCTTGTAATTGTTTTCACAATTTTGTTAGGTTTGGCTCTGTTCTGTCTTGTTTTGTTACATTTTATTTTGTCTGATGGTATAGGCAGCTATTTTGAACATAATGTGATGTGTTATGGTAATCATGATTGATTTCCTATTATCTTGTTTTGAAGTCTTGTAATACTTTCATTCATTTGTTTGATTGGTTTTATTTTGTTTTGCTTGATTTTATTATGTATTATGGTACGAACAGCTATTTTGAAGAAAACAAGATATTATGGCAACCTTTTCTGATTTACTATCATCTTGTTTTGAAGTCATATCATGCTTTTTTAGTCTTTTGATTGATTCTATTCTATTGTGTTTTATTTAATTTTATTATGTATGATACTATAGACAACTTTTTTTGAAGAAAATGAGATATTATTGTAACCATTGTTCATTCCTATTATCTGGTTTTGAAGTTGTGTAATGCTTTCATTCTTTTGAATGGTTTTATACTATTTTGTTATTGTTTGATATTATTGTGTGTGGGTATATGGTCAACTATTTTGAAGAAAACAGGAAACATTATGGTAGCTACTGCTGATATCCTGTTGTCTTGTTTTGAAGTCCTGTTTTGCCTGCATTGTTCTGATGTGATTTTCTTTGTTCTATCTTTTGCTTTATCCTCCTTAAAATAAAAAATTAAAAATAAAGTGGATAATTTTTATAGATAAGGATCTAATAGAGAAAGAAAATTCTTGGACAGGATGCAGGTATAATAAACCTTCAGCTATTATTCATGTAGCCAAGGCTAATATCCATTCTATACACTTCAGTGTGACCGTTCTAGTTGCTCACATTTGGCTTTTATTTTGTCTCTGATTTTTTTCAGTGTCCCTACTGTACAAAGGGATGTTTCAAATTATATTTGTTTGGTATTTGTATTGTGACTGGATCAGTAATTAGCAGCACCCCTAATCTTCACAGAGTTAATTTTCTACTTGAAGATGACACAAAGCAAAATTACTGCGAGTAATGATAAGTGATGCAAAAAGAGGCATGCAGAATTGGCATATAATTGTGTGGGTGGTGCATTCCATGAAATCTTGTGAAGACAGATCTCTGAGTAAGTGACATTGACAAAGGACTATATGAAGATTGGTAGAATTAAAAGAAAGACACAAGATTTAAAGAATTTCATGAAAGTAAATAGTTGTAATTGATATATATATATCAATTGGCTATATAATTGTGTGTGTATACACACACACACACACACACACACATATATATATATATATATATATATATATATATATATATTTGGGGAATATGATGGTTTAGATTTGGGGTATCACAAAAGTCTCTTGTGTTTGGAAGGTGATTAGACCAGTGGAATTCTATGCTTATCAGTAGTTTTTTTCACTGAGTTCAAAGCTTAACATGTTGTTAAGAAGTGATCACTGATCTTGAAGGATGTATATCCTTCCCTGTTTCCTCTTTTTATTCTCTAGTTCCTGACCGCCAAAATATGAACAACTTCCTTCTGCTGCTCCCTTTGTCATGCTGTTTCTGCCTTAAAGTTGACAACTATGCACTAAAATCTCTAAAAATTATAAATTATAAATCTCTTTTCCTATTTGTTGTTAAGTGTTAGGTTAAGTGTCTCAGCAATGGAAAAATAACTAAGATAAATTGTTGCTATGGTATACCTGATCATGTGGTTTAGAACTCTTTGAAACTAGTTTTTGGAGGAGTTTGGAAATATTTGGATATACTGGCTAAAGAAGCCCAGTAAACTGAGCTTTATGGGAGATTCTGGTCAGGTTCTGGTAGGATCAGAATGCTGATAGAAATGCAGTTGATAAAGGCCCGGCTCAGGAAGTTTCAGTTGGGAACAAGGAACACCATTGAATTTGGCTTCTTTTTTGGTGTCCTGAAACTTTGTTGGAACTGAGATCAAGTGTGGTCAATTAATGAATCTGACAGAGGAAAATATCAAGACAGCCCAAATGATCAAGCTGTGATGTGAGTGCTGATTGTTGCTTTAAAAAGGTTTAAAGTGAGAATCATGAGCAAAAAAGCAACTGCAAAAAGTGAACAATTTTATCAGAGAGGAAGCCTACAGAGTTTGGACCATGGAGACAATAGCTGCTGAAAAGATTAATGTTAAAGAGAAGCTGAGTAAGTATAAGTAGCTTAGATTAATACTAGGAAAGATGGTTTGAAGACATCTCAGGAATCAGCAAAATGCTACTTTTCACTGGATAAAGGTATGAAAGTATGAATATAAACTGCTTTAAAAGACACTGCTTTGAGAAGGGTTCCCAGAATGCACTGCCCAACAAAGTCCATATAGGGAATTGTGGGAATTCCCACATAGGGAATCTCTTGTGATTTGTTTCACAGTGCTCAGTCATTCTGTCCTCAGAGTTTTTGATAGTCATGATCCAAGTTTGCTTGCCTAATTTTCAAGCTGATGTCAATATGGCATCATCCATTTGTGCTGGTTTTCTGGGAATGCAAAGTGTAAGAGTGGTGTGGTCAGGGAGGCTGTCACTCAGACTTCAAAGAAAGACTCAGAAGACCCCACAGTTTTATCCTGAGAGAGCAATGCATGAAGCCGTGAGATCAAAGCCTACTATGCAGTGAAGATACCAGGAAGTTAGATGTTATCCCTTGTACCTAGATGTCCCCACTAAAACCTCTTGTGCTCATACATGGGACTTGCTGGAAGTGGCTGGATCTACAGGTGTGAATGTGGATTAAGGGTATGTGAATATGAATTAAGGGCATGGTAATTGAATTAGTCTGCTGATTGGTTTAGTGTGTGGCTGATGGGAAGCCCTACCATGAGTATAGGTGGCACCAATAGTCGTGTAGCCAAGATTGAATATAAGTGGACAGGAAGAAGTCAGGCTTGCTGCCTCCTACCTGCCCTGGCATGGTCTTCTCTGCCATTCCCCTCTGCCATGCCATTCTGACTTGGAGCCAACTGACTGAGATTTGAAACCTCTTCAAATTGTGAGCTAAAATAAAACTTTCCTCTTTTAACTTTTTGTGTCAAGTATTTTGTGCCTGCAATAAGATAGTAAATAAGACAATAGAGAAGCCAAGAACATAGACCATCTGATGAGGAAAGCCAAGAACCATTATAAGGGAGAGAGCACGTTGCAATAGAGGAGGGATTGTCCAAGCCTTTGGACTTTTCGTCTGCTCACAACTTGTCCTGGGTGTGATTAAGGGGACTACCGGGTTTAATATTAGCCCTATCAAGTTTTGGTCCTGACTTGGTCTAAATGTATACCCTGTGCATTTTATATTGGATATATTGTTTTATTTATTTTTCTCATTGCTGAGCCATAATTCCCAACATGCAAGGCTACAGGGGGAAATGTTTACTTTGACCCATTGTTTGTAGAGGTTTCACTTCATAGTTGGTTCCAATACAGGGTGGCATCACAGAGGAGAAACAATTCATGGCCGGCAGAAGGCAGCAAAAGCAGTAGACAGCAAGAGACAAGTGACAAGCAGTGACCTTCTTCTGTCCATTATATCTGATCCAGGCTACCCACTCTTAGAGCAGGTAACACTCATGCCGAGTGAGGGACACTCGGCATTCAGTCCTGGTGTTGCACTGTGAATCAATTCCAGCATCACATTCTTGTTCTCAACATTATACACCCTGGATCAAGTCACCTCCAAGAAACCCCAACCAAGACCAAATGAGTCTTTGGGGAGACATCGAGATACAAGCAATAAACATATGTTTAACTTTTTTTTTATCTTTACAGGGGCTCATCTGGAATCTCAGTAGATACTTTGGACTTGAATGTTTCAGGTGGAACTGTTAAAGCTTGGCTGTTAGAGATGAACTAAATAAATTTTGTGTAATAAGACAGACATGAATCTTTAGGGGTCTATGGGTGAAATGTACTTGTTTGGAACTGGGTATCTCCCCGAAACCTCATGTTTTTGAAAGCTGATGAGATTATGGTGGATGCATCAACTGATGAATTCATAGCTGTTACAAGATTGGTCTTAGTTAGAAAAGGCAGGTTGTTTGGAGTATGACCTCAAAGGGCACATCTCCTCCACAGTTCTCTTTGATTTCTACCTCCTGGTAACCATAATGTGAGCAGCTTTCTTTCATCAAGGTCCCCTGAAATTTCTTGGAACCAATTGACAGTAAACAAAATTTTAAAAAACATGAGCCAATTCCACCCAGTTCTTCCTTTAAATTCTGGCGTGTGATATCTCAGTGACAGGAAAGAAATTGAGACAGACACATTAATAAAAGTGCTCTTTAAAGTATTTTAAACAAAATATCCATGTCTGTATTATTAAGGTGCAGTGAGGTAGCTCAGACATTTACAACAAGATAGTAAATACTTGCACAGCTATAACTTCTACAATACAATCCTTTTACAGTTTTCTTTGCTAGACAATTATTTGAACTAAAAATAAACATTGTCTGAAGGTTATAGAATTTTAGAAGTTTAAAGATCATATAGATTATGTTAGCATGAATTGATTATTAATACTAACAAATGATATTTTTAGATGCCCAATTTTCCCATGCAACTAAAGAGCTTCTGTGAATGAACTTGGAGGCAGATATTGCCTGCGTCAGAGTCTAGAAATGTACAAATGGTTACATCAAAAAAACAAAACAAATAAAGATGGTAGGAGTAACATGTTTGAAGAAGAGATTAGCATACATTTCCCGAATTGTGGTGGAATGACAACATTCAACAGTAGCATTTTTACACTTTTTTATTAATGCATATCGGTTATATAGACTATGGTTTGGGGCAGATGTGTAACTGCAAACAACATGTTTATTCATTGCCCACCCTCAAGCCCAATTTCACACATTTTGTAGAGAAGTTTCAATGCATGTGATGTATTTTGGTCATACAACCAACTCCATTACCTCCCCTTACACTATCTTGCCTGCCCCTTATCCCCCTCCTTTTATTTAAAGTTAGTTTACCTCCTACTCAGCACATTTTATTTCTTTTATTCCATGTATTAGTGAGAGCATGCAATATTTGTCTTTCTGAGTCTGGTTCACGTAGCTCACACTAATAATCTCTAGGTTTATCAATATTTTTGCTTTACAGCATATTTGCATTTTGGAATATAAAAAAGGCATAGAGTACATGGCATAAAATATTTTTAGTAGACAAAATGTCCATGTTTTAAAATATCTAACAAATTCCACATATCTCTCTGAAGATGTAAGATTGAACAAATTGATTCATAAGGGATATATAGTTAAACTTATATCTAGTAAAATATATGTAATCCTGTGAATCACTGAGTTTGCTCATTCTTTGAAGATGAAAACATACTGACAAGATTTGGGATTAAAATTGTGCCAATTTATTATAAAATCATGTAGGGACATAATCTGAATTATTGTGACAGTGAACTGACTCAGTCAATCACATTAAAGATCTGATTTATGAGTTGATTTGTTTTTTAATTTAGTAATAATTTTATTAAATTTTTATTTTAAATTATCCTAAATCTTAGACAAATGTTTAAAGAAATATTACAAGAATTCTTAAAATTTAGAGTCATTTAACAATAAGTTGTCAACATGATACCCCATACTTTGAGTTCACAAGGACGTGTTCTTACATAAATACAGTGTAGCTATCATAATTAAAAATTCTTAGGGATAAAATGTAATATTATAAATTAATTTTCTTAATACTTCATGTTACATATACTGTATTATTCAAACTGTTGTCCATATTCTTATTTAGCAGTTGTAGCCTTCTAAGTTATTTGAAAAATGCAAGTTTATAATTTTTTGATTGTACCTTTGTAAACATAATATTTTAAATGTTTTGTTTATCTAATAATGAAGCCTACAAAGAGGACATAATTGACTGAATATTGGTTAAAGTATACTATGACTGACAAAGTATTGCCAAAATATACAAGATTTTTCTAACAATATGTGAAATAAATCGTTCATATTTAAACATAGAAGTAAATAAATTTTAATTATAATTATATAACAATGAGACAAAATATACATATAACAAAATATACACATTTTGCTAGTTTTATCATTTTTATTTATGACAGTTATAATAGTTATTAAAACTTGCATATGAATTGAAAGGTATTTGTTATCATAATAACACTATTAATTAATTTAAAGTCCCTTTTGTTTAATACTGTCACTTACTTAAATTCTTGCTAAATTTGAGCAAATATTTGAATAGTTGTTTTTATTTGGATTATATGTCTTTATGCTCATGAGACTGAATACTTTTCACATGCTTATTGGCATTTTATATTTCTTACTCAATAAATGATCAGTTCATTTCACTGATCCACTTTTAATATTTTAAAATAGTTTTACTGTGTGATAGCTGTAAGAGCTGTGAGACAGCACTTCTATTTTAGAAATTCTAAAAATATACATAATTGAAGTGATGGATGTCTGGGAAATTAAATAAATTAACAATAATATGTTGCAAACAGATAAAATACAAATTATGGGTGATAATGAGAAAAGATTAGAGAAGGGTGCATGGAATTTTCTAAGATATGCTTTCTGTTTAAGTATGTATATGAAAATATCCATTACAAATTCAAAGTAGACTGTGACCTTATTTGAAAATTTTTTATGTGATTCAGAGACGGGTTAAAAATTTCAAGAAAAAAACTTTTGGTTTCAAGTATAACAACGCTGCAAAGCATTTCAAGTTTTATTTAAATATGCAGGAATCTTTTGGTAAAAGTGCTAAACTAGGAATAGTTCAGTGTTTTTTAACAGTCAATGGATTAAAAATAGTAATATATTCACATAATAAAATACTACTTAGTAATAAAATACATTATTCACATTAGCAATAGTTATAAATCTTAAAATAATTATGTAACATGAAGGAAAATATAAAAATAAAGGGTAAACACTTGTGATTCCTATCATATGAACTGCAAAAAAACACAGGCTAATTTACTTAGGAAGTGAGAAAGCCACTGTTTTCCTGGAGAGTTGGTGAGGGTGGGGAAAAATTAGAAAAGGGAAAATTATAGAGGTGATGGACATGCTCGCTAGCATGATTATGATAGGTTCATGGATTTAAATATGCTACACATAAAATTAATATAGTTTTAAACTTTATGTGTGATATATAGCATATAAATTATACTGCAATTAAACTTTAGAAATGGCTTGACTAAAATCTAGGTGTGGTTTTCAAAGAAATAGGAACGCATGGTTCCCTTGTGTTGGCATTACTGTGCCCAGGGAAGAGCTGCATTACTTACATCAGTGGCAGGAAATATCAGTAAGTAACAAAGATCATTTCTAGCTGAGTCTGCAGAAAAATGACAGATGTAAAATATTCCTCAACTATGATATTTCCCATTTCTCTGTTTTTATTCCTGACTGTGTAACAAATGCCGCTTAGGTTATAGTAGTAAACTGTGGCTGTGGCAACAATGTGTACTCCAAGAAAAATACCAGTATGGAGTATATCCACTCACCTTGCATAGTCAGGAAATTAAATAAAAAGTACATTCTGTACTTCAATCAGTCTCCTCCAGATTCTATTAATAACATCTAACTTTTAAAGTACTGATTATGGCTTCAACCTTACCCTTACGGTCTTACTGCAAGTAATACGAGCAAACAGAATTTTGGACTTTAGGTACATGGTTACTTTTCAGTGTCTGGGAAACAATTTCCCCTGAACATGTACTGTATGAGTCAATCATTGACCATAATTTTTTCCTTTTTTGAATATAAACTGTATTTTCAAGTTGAAAATCTGTGCCCATAATTGTACATAAAGAATATTTGGCTTATAAAATGAATTATCACTCAACCAGTATGGAGATTTTTATTCTGGGAATTCGCTGAATGTTAAAGAAGGAGGCATGATATAATTTGGGTTTTTAGGTAGCCGCTATGGTTACTATGAAAAGATGGATGTAAATGACAAGAGTGGACAGGGGACCCCAGTTAAAAAGTTACAGTTGACTATCAAAAAGGTGTCCTAAATTGCACTAGCACTGATGATGCGAAGTGGATAGATGTGAATATTCACTGTAGAAAGAAGACTTAAAGGATCATTAAAAGTAAATGGTGAGGTAAGAAGATCACAACTTGGCATCCTCCTAGTGAGACCCTCTGTCAAAAATTTTTTTTCTTGGCAGTAGAGGGATGGTAGCTCATTACAAAGGTCCTGAGTTCAATCCCCAATGCCTTTAAAAAGAACTGTATATGGATGTTGGTGGTGGTAATGGGATGATTAGAATAAGTAAATACTGAGAAGGAATCCCAGGTTATTAAAAATAGTAAGGGGTAATGAGTTTCTGTATTCTATCTTGCCCGTGGGTACATGAGAGTCCTTGGGCTTCTGCAGTTACCATAAGATCTTCAGGTGTTTTTGGTTATACTAATAAAACAAAACTGAGAATCTTACTCTAATGCCTAGCAGCCACAAGATACCCAGTATCTGTTACTCTGAATGTAATGATGTATAAGTGTTTAAGGTTTATGGGATTGCAAGGTGACTACTTGTTAGATAAAAAAGAACCATAAAAAGTAAACTAAAGGGTTGAAAAGCCCTCTGTCCTAACAAATAAAAATCTGGATAAACTAAATCAAATCAATACTTCTTCGTAGAGCATAGGGGAAGTGAGGTCACAGGGAAAATCACTGCTCATTTCCACACCAATTGTAGAGACAGGCAAATACACTGTCTTATAGTTTATAGGAGCAGAAATTTCCATGGAAACTGATGTTAGGGCAAGAAAGCCTAAATACTAATTTATGAATTGCTAAAGGCTAAGTATGGACAAGTCTGAGAATCCAAATCCATGTGGACTCAGATGTAGAGGAGATTCCCAAACTTTCACGAGATTTAACTTGTGTTCCATCGCGGTACTCACAGTATCAGGAATAAAAGGATTTCATTACATTTCCAGCAGGGAGAGGGAAAACGAAACCATTTTGAAACATTCCAAGGATTCCGTTTGTAAAAAATCCAGTACTGTAGAGAAATCATGTACCCTCTGGAATTCTCTAGACCAGAAATGACTTAGAGGAGGGGAAATACTCAAGTCCAGTCCACTATAGCTGTCTTGTACCACCTAAAGATTTGAAAAAGGAAAACATTAGCCATTTAGAATTATCTATCTACCTGTGAAATTCACATTCCAAAGACACTCGTTTTAAAAGACTGCGACTTACTTAGGGGACTATAGAATGCTTTTCTTCTCATCCCCTCTGATTATATTGGCAGAGGCCTATTCATAGCAATTCTCTTTACCTAGTCATTATATCCAACGATATATCAAGAATAGATTAAAGGCAACTAAAAGGAAATGGGCACAGTTTGAAGACACAAAGCAAGCATTTTAACTAGATTTACATACAGCAAAGATATTGGTATCATCAAACTGGTAAATTAAAACAACTCTAGCTAATATGCTAATGACTCTAAAAGACAAAGCGAACAACTTGAAAGCATATATGGACAATGCAGATAAAAAGGCTGCAATTCTAAGAATTTTAAAAAACCAAATGTGATAAATTAAAAACACCAGCAGCATTGAAGAAATGTCTTAAGGGACATAGTGGTCTAATGCGTATTTTGTTGCTAAACTACGATGATCTCATAATGAGTCATTCGTTTTGTCACTGATGGTAATACATTATCTCAAATTCATAACATCGCAATCATTCTTCAATACACTAAAATTTGCTCTTTTCTTCCCTTGTTTTTGTCTGTTTTCTCTACTTTGCAAATGAATATTCCATGAGGGTAGAGATTTTCATCTGCTTGTCATTGGTATGCTTCAGCTTCCAGAAACTGTCTACTTTCTCGTTTTAAAGAACTACATTTATTGTGACATAATATGCCCTTCAAATATATTTGAACAGATGATTAAATAATGGACATTAATGAAAGATGGATGACAGCCTCTGCAGGGAGAGAAAGAGAACAATGCATGCTATCTTTTTAAAGAAAATCACAGTGTCCAAGTACATCTGGGCACATATGAGTCTTGGGCATTGTGCACTTCTCCTCAGCATCTGAGCCTCTTGATCTTTTCTTGACACATTTTCTTGCCTTAAATTTTGTTTCTGTATGCTCTGATTTTTAAGTTGTTTGGCTTTTTTATTGAAAGTTCCTCCTTTGGTAATCAGTTGGTATCAACTTTTAAATGTTCATGCCTGGCTGAGTTTTAATACATCCCTTCTTAGTGTCATCTCTTGTACTGATTCCCTTAGGAACATTCATTCTAACTGTATCACTTTTCTCCTAATGCATATTTCTCAGTGCTCATTTCTTATACTTGAAATCCCCCACATCACCACAGTGTTTTTCTTACTTGCATCTGCACCTGGAGTCACTTTTTCCACTGTATCCTTATCTCTGTAAAATGTGGCACCTTAGGACTATTGTACTAGCTGTCATCTTTCTTTGCCTTTTCTTCTTCCACTCTTGATAATTATTCTTTTTATCTGGTATTTCTAATTCTCTAGTTAGTGTCTTTGCCTGACAATAAAAGCATTATTGGTGGGGGATGGACTTCTTCACTAAAAACCTTACCAGTCACTGTAGAAATAATTATTCCATAATTGTCAGTGCACTTATCTGTTTCACTCAAAAAATGTTATCTCTACAATGGTAGGAATTATGTAGTAGTCTTTATTGTATTTCATATTCTACATACAAACCTTGTCATTTAGTATATAAACAAAAATTTTATTGTAAGAGCAAGCTATCTAAGATAGATTTACCATTTCTAGATTTAATTTTTTAAGACAAGTTTTCACTATGTACCCCAGGCTGGCCTTAAACTCACTTTATGTAACCCACACTGCCCTCAAACTCATGGTGATTCTCCTTCTTCAGCCTTCCAAGTGCTGGGATCACAGTCACGTACCACCATTCCTAATCCTGATAAGTTTACAATTTAAGAGATGTAATTATTTCAGGGTTTGACTTTAATATTGTTGAGTACACAATAGCTGAAATTATACATTGGGACAATATTCTAAAACTTTTATAGGAAAACGAACAGTCATAGGGTTGAATAAAAACATGATTTAAGTACAATTACTATAAGTAATTAAAATTGCATAGACTCGTCAAATAAATACTATTAATAAAATATGAAACCTCCCTTTGCACATATGCTTTATTAATATTATTATGAATTTTTTTTGTGCTGAGAATCGACCTCAGGGCCTCATGCTTGTCAGGCAGGTCTGTGCTGCTGAGCTACATCCCTGGTCTTACATGTATGCTTTAACATTAGCAGAGAAATGGTATAGCTGAAGACAAGAAAAACATGTTTGGAAATAGGAAAGATTTAAGAAGCTTGCCTTGCCAAGTAAAAATATTGGCAGTGTGTCAGAAAGGTAAAGAATCTAGGAAATTCAAACTGTATCTTGGTCAGATTAATCTTAGTATGTTGATGATCAGAATTTTTAAATATTCTGTTGACAGTTGTCAAGTTTGAGGAAGAATTTAGCATTGCTCAGTTACTTGAACCCAAATCCTGGCTTCTAAGTATATTTATTTTTTAAGTGGATGGTATTATTTTTACAACTGTTTTAAATTCATAGAAAGAGCCAAGTTCACACTTTTGTTCCTTTTTTCACACTCTCTTCCTCTGTACATTTTCCTTATTATTATGTTTCAATATGGTTGCACATATGTTATGGTTGGTGATCTAATATGGAAATATTTTGGTGGCTATAGTTTACATTACAGCTCAGTCTTGTGTTATACAGTTCTCTGGGTTTTGATGTTGCATAATCCATATTATAGGGTCATATAGAGCAGTCTCACTGTGCTAAGGATGCTTTATGCTTCACCTGTTCATGCCTCCATCCTTCTACCTAATGCCCTGGCATCCAGTGATTTTTAAAAATTGTTTTTGCCTTTTTTTCAGCATGATGTACTATATATATAGTCTCTGCAGATTAGACTCTTTCTCTTAGCCATATGTTTCAACATTTTCAATGAATGCTTACAATATGTGAAATATCACACTGGAAACTAGGGAGATAAAAACTCATCCCCATGGAAAGCTTATGCTATAATATGGTAGGAGATTTATAGGCAAGTAAATTAAACAATTGCTATAGATAGGTATAAGAATCTCAAAACATACAGAGGGGAAATGCAGCAGAAAAAGAGAGAATTATCTGTAGATGAGGGTAAACAGTTGTTTGGCTAAGCATTTAGGGTGTACTACCTCTAATCTGTGTTCTAGGAGGTAAAGTTGTGTCTAAACAGAACAATCATTCATCTTTGGTTTCTAAGTTTCAGCAGTTTGGGATCCATTCCCCTCTATATAGTCAGTTGAAGACTCTCTTGCTTCTATATATTCATTATATGGCCCGGTATCATACTGGCAGTATATGCTAGGCATATAACAAATAGAAAAGTGAACACAATTTGAAGGCTTGTTCTATATAGACAAATACAACTTTATAGGGCCCAAATGCTTGCATTTTAACTTATTTTTCTGTCAGTGATGATCAGTTTGTGACCCATATGGCTGGCATTAGGGGTGTTGTCTGAACGTGTAAAAGAAAATCATCTGTCACACAATAAAATTAAACATGTGATCTTCAGTTTCGTGCCAGAATAAGCTGATAAAATGGCTTTAAGACTGTTCATCCAATTGTAAATCCATGCACATATATACACAATATGTATAAAAATATTATTTATTTTTTCCTTTAAGTAAATTTCTATTTACTATATTAAAATGATTCTAGCTAACAGGTAATTCCTTTGTCTTTTTGCATTTTTGTGTTTCCAACTATATTTTAGTATATAAATGTGAACTGACTGAAAACAAAGAATATTCATAGGATGAAAGTATGTATGTGATCTTATAATCAAGAGAATGAAAGACATAAAACTAAAAATTACATAAGACACCCTTTAAAAAGTCATTTTGACATTTCATTTAACTGCTTAATTCTCTAATTCCTTATTCACACCCTTGACTTAAACCAATAATGAGGGTCATTACAGGGAACTTTGAAAACATAAAAGGTCTTATTTTTTACCTAATACTTTCAGTAATTAAGTAATAATTCTGTATTAACTTACACAATAATACCACAGAGAAACTTATAACTTTAACTGTCATCTGCCTCAGATCTTCTGAAAGACTCAATCATTACTCATGCTTTGAATAATAATAATAATAGTATAATAATAATAATAATAATAATAATGCAGAGTGAGTGGCTCAAGTTATTTCTTGTACTTTCAAAATTTGGCAAAAATGGGCTCTAGAACTTAAAAAACTGATACGCACAATTCTGTCAGTTCCTTTTGTCCTCAGGATACATGTAATATGAGCTATTCCGTAGTATATATGCTAGATATGAGGAACCTTTTTATTTTTAAAAATTTTAAATACACATAAGAACCAAAATTCCAGCCTTTAATGATAAATGATAATTGTAAAATTGTTTTGTGGTCTACTTTGAGACAGAACATGTTGTTTTCTTAATTAAAACATATGAATTGAATATAGTGTAAAAATGTGTTCTGTGCAATGAGCCAAATAAAATGAAGAAATAAATTTCCTAAATCACGTCATTAGAGAAGGCTTGTGATGACCTTAATTCCCACTGGAATGCCTGGTGCTACAGTGCTTATTAAATTTCGTCCCAGGGCTGAGCATTTCTTGGTATCCTTAGTTGTGAAAGATTTGCTTCATATTGCACAGATAGGATCAGTGAGCTTTTGTTTCTGTAATTACAAAACAGCTATTCTATTTTGAAAGAATTGTGTACTGAAGAGAAATTATAGGACACTTATTTGCTAGCTAAAAAGCCTTAAAACTTAACAAGCAAATCTACTCTGTGAAACAAATAGATATCCTTTAACACAGTCTCAGAGTAGTTCCAGTTAGGATGTGTGTTTTTTGTGTGTGTTATGCATCTGCCCATGTGTGAAAAATTAGAATTAAACTTCATTTAAGTAAGATTTTAGATGAATACTTTGCTAAGTCTCATATCTGCATATGTATTGAATGGTTGAACAATTTTAAAGTAAATTTTATGTTTTATACACAAATACATATTTTATTAAAAATGACACAAAATTTCACAAGATGATAACAATAGTTATTACACTGTATCATTATCTTCAAAGTAGTATTCCAAGTACAACACACAAACTAAAAAGATTCTTTCAAAATATCCAAACAGATAATAACACAAATCTTATTTTGTTTTTGAGATAGGATCTCACTCTGTAGACAAGGCTGGCACTGAGTTCATAAATACTCAGCTAGCCACGACTTGCCTTGAACTTGAAATCTTGACTCGGCTTCCCAAGTGCTGATGTTACAAGATGTGTGCTATTATTCATGAATAAGTTTTATATTTTAAACAGAGTTTCAGAATTATAGAGATACTTTATTATTTAACCAACTATATTCTTCTTCCAGTTTTTAATTTTAATTTTATAAAAATAAACAATAGGAGAATAAAAATAGTTAATATACTGTATATTGTTATCTTCAAAATATTTACTCAGACTACAAGATGTGGGCATAAAAATTCTCCAAATGATATTAGTACAAATCTTTCCTTTCAATGAACTAAAAGAAACTAGTAGAGAAACTATCTTGTATTTTTCCCCATCCCCCACTCTTGTTCCTTCTCTCTTTTGAAAAATTTCTTCCCATTTCACAGTGTCTTCTGTTCATTTTGGTCCTTATTCACTCTTTCATTTTCTCACACCAAGGAGACAGTATGATGTTTATACATCACATTGAGTCTGATTAAGTTCCCTTAGAATTTCCATGTATTGCATATACCCAGGTTCTTTTGTTATTTGCATCTTGCATTCATATGGTACATCTGTTGTAAGTAATGCAAAATTTGACCCATTGTTATTAATAAAGTCTGCTACTTATTCAGCCTTTCCTGAGTTTTACTGTAATGTTCCATTTGATTCTTCGTTTTTATAATACCCCACCCAAGATACTACATCACATTTAGTTCACATGTCATGTTCCATTAGACCCCTTGTGACTGTGAATTCCTGTAACATCCTTACACTCTCTTCTTGTTCTTAATGCCCATGGTTTAAGGAGTTCTGGTGAAATGTTTTGGATACCTTTTTCATTAATCACTCTCGAAAGAAGTTACTTAGATCATAGCTGGTGGACTCATTTTCATTTGTATCAAGTTCAAGGATGTAGTACAGTGTCATTAGTTTTGTTAAAGTCAATATCCACATCGGTAGAACTCATCAACAAAAAATTTATTTTAATGTAGAAAAATGGGTATTTTTCTAGGATTCTCCTGCAATAAGAATATTCTTTGAAGATACATTGCATATTTATGCAGATGTCTGTGCAAACTGAAGATTCAGTTAGGATTTAAATGGCTCTAAAGACAATTTTGAGCTTTTTTCTAATATTCATTTATCTTTAGGTGTTATTCTAAATCAAAAGCTTGGATGTTCTGGGATTCTTTCATCTGATAAAAATCTTGCATTTTAACAAGTAGTGGGATGTGTGTGTTTTCTAGCAGATTATTTTATTCAGCAAATATTTGGCCTACATTCTATGTTAGGCATTAGATTTGTTGAACTGAAGTAACTTGGTTTATTAGTTACTTTCAGGTGTCATTACTAGTGGTTCTCCAGCCTCCCTGGCCCTTATTGCTTGCTTGAGTCTCCTAGCAAACATTTGTAATGATTTGTACCTAAAAGGCTATATACGCAGAGGATGGGCTTTGGAAAGGTGCAGGATCATGAGGACTTTAACCTCATCAGAGGGCTTCTGCACTGATGGATGCACAATCAGATAGCATTGGTGGGAACTGATGCAAACGAAGGAGCCCTGGCCAAACTGAGGGGGCATATGTGATGGTGGGGTCCTCTTGGGGACTTTATTTTGTTGTATCTTGTATCTCTGGCACTGGTACTCTGTCTCAGTCTCTGGGCATCCTGGCTGACATGAGGCGGGCACCTTTGCTCTTATCATAACCTCTCTGCAATAGTGTTATCTTTCCTCGCAGGCAATGGAAGCGAAAGATCATCTACTGAGGCCTCTGAAACTGAGCCAAAGAAAATGTATATTATTTTATGTTATTTTGATCAATTATTGTGCCATAGTGATGAAAAGTTAACACATCTTAAAGAAACCAAATTTAATTGAGCTTAATGCTGTAAATAAGTTATGCCATAAGTAGAAAAATTAAAATCATAAATGAGAGGAGTAAATTGCTATGCAAATCAAACTTTATACCCTGGTAATAGCCTAAACTATAAATTCTAAACTGGGAACAAAGGTTATACTTTAGATGAGAATATCTTTTGTTTTCTTTTCTTATTTATAAGTCCTTGTTTTTCAAATGTGCTGTAAATAAATATTTTATTTTCTGTAGCTCAACCAATATTTTAAATTTTGTAGTAGTAAAAAGTAGATCCTACCTAATATTGACATCTTATGCAACCAATAAACACTAAAGGATAAAACAGAAAAGTTCTACAATTTTTTGCATGCAAGTTTTAAATTGTTTTGGCATTTAGTTATATTTTATGAATTTTAAGTATGAATTATTGTACTTTAATTTTGTTTTATGTTAGATATAAAGTTGAGTTAATTTGCTCTGCCATTGAGAATACTGTAGGTTTTACATAGTGTGCTGTATCTTGATTTCACAGAAATCAAAAAAAGGAAATTGGCTATTTTCTTATGTATCTTTGTTCCTTTAAAAGATATCCTGTACTCTAAGGCAGATTAATTATAGCACATTGGAGATAATATGCAGCATATACATAAGCAAAATCAATATGAAATCAAGAAATCATTAACTCTTGATACTGAAAATATTATCTTTCAAAAGTATTTTCTGCAGGTATCTAACAGATATTTTTCCCCTAAAGTTAGAAATGTTGTGTTGTCCTGTGTATAGATCTTAAATTAAAAGATACAAATTCATCATTAGTTGTTCAAACACCTATATAGAAGGTCACAAATTCAATATGCTGTGGAGGTAAGTATTGTGGAACAGTGTTTAAGTGTTCTGCATATCAACTTTGTGATATTTGTCCATTTTAGGGGAAGAGGGAACACTGATACATTTATGTGTCTAGTTCTTAAGTAAATTATGTCAAAGGATATTCAATCATAAAGTCTATGCAGATAAGCACTAAAAGATGCAAGTATTTAAGATTTCCTATATTAAAGTTCATTCATTAGAGTATTAAATCAATTTCATTACTATAATGAAGTATCTAAGACAATTAAAGAAAAACATTGCATTTTGACCCATTGTTTTAAAATTTTCAATTCATGACCAAGTTGCTGTGTCTTTTCAGCCTCTGTTGAGGCATCATACATGGTGGAAATGCTCACTTTGGAACACACTAGGAACACACTAGGGTCTCATAGTCTTCAGAGCCATGCCCTGAAAAGGACCTAAGGTCCTCCCACTAGGCCACTGCCTCCTAATGATTCCACCACAGTGGGACAGAGCCTTTAACAATGGGTGACAACATGTGTATCATACTAGGAACCACTCTAGCACATTCTATCTCTCTAAAGCTGGTGAGGAGACATGTATCTACCTTTCTTTAAGCATTTACCTAGGACTTCGTTGCATATATGAGCTAACTGGAATAAAGATGAAGGAAACTGTGAAAATCTATCATTTATCAATTGTATATTTGCTCTCTCCTTTATAAGAATGTAGTGTTTAAGAAGTAGCAAATGATTACCTATTGCATGGCACTTTGACATGCTGAGCTAGAGAAATAGAATTACAATCAATCTGACTTTGCCCTGGTGTCTACTGTTCCTGAATCCTCCTTCTCTCCTGCAATTTCTCTTACCTAAAAAAACTTCTTTCAAAAGAAGTGTAATTCTCTGAAATCCACCTTCTTAGCAATTTACATTTATAGGTTATGTACAGCAAGACGATAGGGAATCAGTGCAATACTGATAGTGAGAAAAAATATATCCATAATCCCTTACCTGATGGCCAGGAGGACAAAAAGGAAACACAAGCAGCAAATATGAACATAACAGCTAAAACACTCCCAATATACCACTAAAATTTGACTCAAGTATTTTGAGCAGACTCTATTAACCTTCTTCAAAACCTTGAATTCTAAAATACCTTTTCTTCTGAAACTTTTAAAAATATGTATAGGAGATTTCAAAGTTACATATTAGACTCTGCCATCTTTTTGAGTAAGGTAATATATAATAAACCTTTTAGACCTGCTGCTTCATTAAGAGCCTGTTTAGCAATAGCCCAAACAGGCTCTGCAAGGTGATCAGAAAGTGTTTCCATGGGTGTAGTTACAGGCTAAACAGGACCGCTGAGAAACCAACTAACAATCCTTACTGGTTTCTCCAAAGCAACCTGATGCTGCAGAAGGACTTCATTTAGAGACAAACGTCTCCAGGCTAATCAGTTAGCCACTATGTCAATCATGTTGCAGCCGTATGATTAAACTGGGAGAAATGCAGCTCTGGAGTTCTTCCTTAAATAGTGTTACTGCTGTAAAAGAATTTTAGTGTAATACATCATCACCATCTTAATGCAGTTGCTTTGCTAATATTCTTCCTCCCATGCTGAGACCATGTGGACGGCCTCTCAAGATTTTCATCCAGATGGTATCTTCAATGCTGTCAATCTCACCACACCAGGCGGCTGTTCTTTTGTGAACTAGCTTGAAATTGCAATGATATTGTTTGTTATGTTGAGAAGGAAAGTATTTCCTAATGTAAAAAGACCTATTGTTCTAATTCTATCCCCTGGGATGATACAGAAAAACTCTGGTCCCTTTTTCTCATGTTTTTCATTCAAATACTCGAAAGGAAGTATTTGCTTCCAAGAATGATGTTTTGCCCAAATATTCTTATTTTCAGCATTTACATTTAGTGCTTATTATGAGGTGCTGAACCTTTATGCTTCTTGTCATTTTCTATGGATACATTTTGAATTAATTTCCCAGATCAGAACGTAAAATTCTACGGCATTGTATATGAAGTACTAAGTAGTGCATTTGTCATTGGTATTTATAGTTAAAAGGAAATGTTAAGTATTTTCCAGATACTTTGTTATCTCTTTCTATGTACTGGACTTTCTAAAAAATGTCCTTGCTCCTCAGTCAGATTCCTATTTCTGTGAAGTCCATCAATTAGTTTGTTACTACAATATAAAAACCCAAGAATACTTCTGGATCTCAAACTTTTCACTCAGAACTTACCTGTCTTAATGAGTGTATAGAAATTCTTTTGTATTTGTATTTAGTCCATTTGGTTTTGATGTAACAGAATATCTGAGAGTCTAAATTATAAAGAACAAAATGTTCATTTGGATCCTAGTTCTGAGGGCTGGAAAGTTCAGAAGCATGCTACTGGCATGTAACAAGGACCATCATGCTGACTCATGACACAGTGGAAGGCCAAATATGCATGCACAATATAAAAAAGACAAAATCAGGCCAACTCATCCTATTTCTCAGGAACTCATTCCTGTGAAAAAGGACCCACTCCCTTGAGTAAGACACTAATTTACTCATGAGGACAAAACCTTCTTGACCTAATCATCACATAAAGGCCCCATCTCTTAATAATGATAGAGTGGTAATTCTAACATGTGTTTTGCAAGGGCCTTTCACAGTCCAACAGTATGCAAAATCATCCATTTCCACACAGGTAAAGCTATGCTATAGATTTATGACTGGTGATTGTGAGACAGATTTAATACAAAACATCCAGCTCGGCAGGGAGGTGCATGTCTATAATTTTAGAACTCTGAAGCTGTGGCAGAAAGATTGCAATTTTAAGTTCAGCCTGGAAAATAGTGGTTTAGAGACCATGTTTTAAAAGAAAGAAAGAAAGAAAGAAAGAAAGAAAGAAAGAAAGAAAGAAAGAAAGAAAGAAAGAAAGAAAGAAAAGAAACAGACAAACAAAAAAACAAAAAGAGCTGGGGATATGTCTCAGTCAAAGTCTATAGGTTCACTCCACAGCACTGCAAATACAGATAAGTAAATTAATAAACATTGTAATGATACCTTACATGCCCTCCTTTATGTTGACAGAGAAAATAAACCTAGAATCACTATGTGGGTATGAAATGCAAGTGAAGGAAAAATTCAGAAAATTCTTTCATTTAGTCCACTTACCAACTTTTGATGTGATAACAGTTTTAAAAAGTTAAAATAAATACATATGGGTTTTTGTGGTTGTTGTTGTTTTTTAAATGAGTTCTCCTTATATAGCTCTGGCTGATCTCAAAACTCATTATATAGCCCAGGCTGGTCTTCAATTGCTGATGATTTTTCTGTTTCAGCCTGCCTAGTAATGGGATTACAGGTGTTCAACACCATGTCTGGCTAAGGGAATTTATGCTTTAGTACCAAAATTCGTAGTACATCATAATTATATTTATCGCAGAGAGTTGATGCTTATATATAAAATATCTTAATTTTTCTTCATCCCCTCCCCTTCACCTTCCTGTCCCCTCTCTGCTTCTCTTGGTCTCCTTTATTCTAAATCATCTAACTCTGTTTCCTGTTACGTGTCCTTTATTTGGCCCTTTAATTTATTTGTATTTAAGGTTTCTTGTACAAAAGAAACTGTGTGATAGTTAGATTTTATACATTTTTAGGAATATATCTCTTCATTAAGTAGAATTAGTTTGTTATGTGGAATGTTGGAATCATTCTGTGTAGATTAGTCAAACACAAAATAATGCATTGTTCTCAGCTAAAATGGTTCCCTCCGACTATCTTCTTTCGATCTTTGCCCTTCATGCAGTCTGAAATCCGGATGCATAACTTTCCTGCCAGAAGCTAATGCTTACTTCTCATTTGTTTTCATTTCCTGTTGCTTTCAGAGCTCCACAGAGAGAAGGTGCAGTATCTGCAATCTTTAAGATACGTATCTTTCCCAGGCAGGTTGTTTATTTAATTAAAAAGATAGAAGAGAGGTCTACTGTGGTTGTTTGTAGTTATATAAATATTCTTAAAAAGGAGGATTTCCTCATTTATTCCACTTTAGCCTTCCTGTCCAGGGAGAACTTTAAATGTACCTTTAATGGCTACATGATGATAGCTTAAGTAATGGTTTTATAACTCTTCCAACTATATTAAACACACTGCTAATAAGAAAAGTCTGAATTCCAAATTCCTGCCCATATACTTTATAAACTTAGTAATATCACATGTCTACGTATTCAAAATCAGTTTTATTGTGATAAACCCAATAATAGGAAATACTGACATGGACTATAATAATAGCTGTGTTTGGATAGAAATTACCCCGAAAAAGGCTGATTATTGTTTCATATACTCAGTGTTACAATTTTCTTTATTTTAAACTTCCATTTTTCCTCATATAGTTTGCTTACTTTGTAATTGAAGTTGGAAAAACCTTCAAAATGTAACATAAGGATATTTTCAATCAGTTTTATTTTGAGTTTTTAAATAAAGTTAAAGCTCACAGTTTACTATGAGTAAAACTTAAAATATTCAAAATATTTGCAAACACAATTAGGTCTCACATATAACCAGATGGGCACATGCTATTCAAGAGAGAAAGAAACAGCAATAATGAAAATCACACTAAAAGTAACACTTGCAACAAATTTAGTGTGTTCATGCTGAATACATAGAGTCCACCAAAACATGTATATTCACTTCAGGAAAAGACAAATAGCATGATGTTTTCTTAACGTATGGTGCTTCCCTCATATAAGGGAACCTAGAGGAGGACATATATCTGCCACTACACTGCCAGCCCTTAGAGAAGAAGTTGAAAATGCTTGTGTAACCACCTCAATGACCAGCGTTACCAAAGCAGTAGTTTGCTGTACTAATATCTGGAAGCTAATGGCCACCACTTTGAGCACCTCTTTGAATTGTAGAGGCCAAAGTTAACTTGTTTTAATCTTGCGATGTCTCAATAAGTTTAATGTTAAAATATTTATACAAGCTTTTGTTTTCCTAAAGTGTGCACATATGTTTTTGCCACACTGTGCGTATACATATGTAATTACATGTTATATATATTACACAGAAACGTATTACATAAAAATTACGTTACATGTAGCACACAAAAATATATTACATAGTAATTGTAATCTTTATAGTATATGATGCATATTTATGACACATAAATTTAATAAAAACAAAATAATATTTTGTTCACAATATGCTTCAAGATCTATGCTATTGGCTTTACACAGTATGTTATATATTATTGTCTTAATGCTCTGCTTTTCCCTTTAAAATAAATCTTACTATTATCTTTATTTTTTTATATGAGGAAACAGTATAAAAGGCATTAAGTGCCATGGCTGAGATACTGTACCCCAGATTTGTTAGTAACAGTATTACACAAAACAAACAGACAGAGAAATATGGTGGTACCTCAATTCACAAACTCAATTCTTTCCATGATTCTGATCACAGAATTTGTTCCATGTGATAAGAATTCATTCTATGAATTAACATTTATTGTGGTAACTTAGCAATTTGTCACAAAACATTGATTTTTGTATAAGATTTACTTTTAAAATTATATTTATTATTTTATACTATTGAAGTGATTTTGTTATTCCAGAACACAGGATTGAAAAACAACCAGCAGCACTTAGGGCTGGGAGTTTTAATTTTCAGGAGTTCATCCACAAAGTAAATAATAGGTGTGGACAACTCACAGAGGAAGGAGAGACAATATTTACAAAGATTGCTTTCATAGATTTTCCTTGATCTCTCTTTAAAAATTATGATTTGAATAGAAATTATTTACTAATAAAATATTTCTCTATGAGTAAATCATTTTTATAATTCCTGTTGCTATTCCTGTCAGTAACGAGGAAAACTACATAGTAAAATAACGATAAACCAGAAGTTATGAAGAGAGATCAATGTTCAGAATTTATGGCCAATTTTCTACTTTTTTCAATTTTTATTAGAATGTGATTCCAGTAAATAATGATGACACTCCTTGTAGGGAACTGGTATGTGTACATTAAACATTTAATTATTTTTTCATCTCCTTCCCTTCCTTCCTCCTCTTTCTACCCATCTCTTTGTCCCGTTACCTTTTCAAAAAGATCTGTCTCCGTTTTCTATTATCTGTCTTTCCTTTTGTTCTTTATATTTTGGATTTCTCCTATAAAATAAATCTTTAATTTAAACTTGTGTGTCTGATTTATTTCAACTGTTCCACTCAATATTGTGGCCTCAAGATACATCCATTTTCTTGACAATGATTCAAGTTTATCCTGCTTTATGGTAGAACATGACTCTATTGTGTATAAACACCACACTTTATTTACTTCATCAGTTGCTGGACCTGTAGGTCACTTTCAAGGTTTAGCTGTTCTAAAACTTTGCTGCTATCAACATGGGTATGTACTTATTACTAAAATATGATGTCCTCAACTCTTGGGAAAACGGCTGTGTCCAATGTTCTGTTTAGTTTTAGTTTTGGGGGTAAATCTTCGTACTGATTTCCCTCTTATTGGTGAGGAAGTGCTCCTTTTTTGCCCATTTTTCACTTCAGTTTCACCAGTTTGTTGTCTGATTTCTTGGTGTTAGCCCATTCTTTCTAAAGAAGATGGAATCTCAGTGTGTTTTCACTTGAATTTCTCTTAATGGTCAGAATGTTAACCATTTTTGTATTATTTATTGGCCATTTGCATTTCTTCTTCTGAGAAGTATTTGTTCTTTTCCGTTGCCCTTTTCTAATTGGATCTTTTATTTTGAGGGAATTCAATTTTTTTGAGGGGACACTTGGTAATTTTGTTCTAATATATGTTTGCAGTACAGAATGATTACATTCATCGGGGGAGTTGGTACATGTACATAGCACATCTTAATTCTTTTGATGTCCCCTCAATTCCCTTCCCTTTCACCTCCAATTTTCCTATACTCCCTCCCTATTTCTTCCATCTTTTCCTATTATCGATTTTTTATTTTTCTCTAATTATGATTTGAGAAGCCATGTAATATGTAAGTTTTGTTTCTCATTTATTTCATTTAACCTGATGATCAAGGTGTATCCGTTTTCCTACAAATGACTTGTTTATTCTACTTTATGGCAGAAAGTACTTTATTGCATATAAATACTGTACTTTTCTTAGCTATTTATCTGTTATTGAACATAATATAGGCTGCTTCCAAGATTCAGCAGCTGTGAACAGTTCAGCTATAACCATGGATATGCAGGTATCACTGTAATGTGATGGCTTTCTCTGTTTTGGAAGGGGAGAAGAATAGAACAGAAACACTTGGGTCAAATGACATTTTTCTTTTTAGTTTTTTGAGGAATCTCTATACTGAGTTCCACAATGGTTGTACTAATTCACATTCCACCAGAAATGAAGAATAGTTTCCCCCACAAAAGCCTTAAAAGCATTTGTTATCTAGTTGCTTAATGATAGTCATTCTTTCTGGAGAAAGATATGTACTCACTGTTGTTTTAACTTGTACTTTTCTAATGGCCAGGAATGATAAATGATTTTATGTATTTATTGGACATTTGTATTTCTCCTGAGAAGTGTCTGTTCATTTCAGTAGCTTATTTTTAATTGGATGTTTTTTTGGGGGGATGTCTAACTTTTGTGATTTGTTGTATACTATCTGTCTGTATTTTGTTGAGGACTTTTGCTTCAGTGTTTAGTAAAGAGATTAGCCTGTAGTTATCTTTTTTGGTTGGATCTTTTTCTTGTTTTGAAATTAGGGTAGTGCTACCTCTAGGAATGACATTGGAATTACTGCTTCCCTGTCAGTTTCTTCAAAGGGTTTGAGGATTATTGTGTTAGAGCTTCCTAAAGTGTTTGTGGAATCCAGAAGTGAATCCTTTGGGACCTTGGTTTTTCTTAGTGGTAGTTTTCTATTTATTAAATTTTTGATCTTACTACCTCATATTGGATTGTTTAGATTTTTATGTGTCCTAGGTTCAGATTTGGTGGTACATGTGTGTCTAGGAATCTAGCCACTTCTTTATTCTTCATTTGATTAGAGTGCAGGTTTTCTGCATAGTTTATCACCTGGATTTCAACAGAGTCTATTGTGATTTTGCTTTTTTCATTTCTAATTCCATTGATTTGAATATTTTCTTTCATTTTATTTTGTGAGAATGACTGGGGTTTTTATATTTTGTTTAACTTTCAAAGATCCAGCTTTTCAAATCATTGATTTCTTATATACATTTTAGTCTCAATTTCATTAATTTCTGCTATGATCTTTATAATTTCCTTCCTTGTACCAGTTTTTGGACTTGGGTTGTTCTTGTTTTCCTAGAATCTTGCCATACACTATTAGGTTATTTACTTGAGTTTCTTGTTTTTCTCGGAGATAGTCTTTCACAGCTATAACTGTCCCTTTTAGGACTGCTTTCCTTGTATTTCTTATGTTGTGTTATGTTGTATATGATTAGTGTTTGATTTTCAGAACTATCTAATTTCTTCTGTGACCCATTGATTATTCAAGGGGGTATTATTTATGTTTAGTGTGCCTGCATAATTCCATGATTTACCCTTGATTTCTAGTTTCATTGTACTGTGATCTGATAATATGCATTTGGACTCTTGCATTTACTTAATTATATATTTTGCAATAACTGGAATGTGGTTCTATTTTTGGAGAAAGTCCTATTTTTTGCTGAAAAGAATGTGTGTTATGGTGTGTGTGTGTGTGTGTGTGTGTGTAGAACACTCTATACATTCTTTTTTTCACTCCATATATTCTTAAGTCCATATTTTTAAAGGTTTGACTCTCATATTTCTTATATTTTGCCTAGTTTATCTGTCTATTTGAGATAGTGAGGTATTATGTTACCCCATTATAATTATGATGGTGTCTACCTAAGATTTATACCCAATAGTGTTTATTTAATGAAGTTGAGATTACAGGTGTTTGGCACATGTGCATTTGTAGTTATCTCTTCCTGTTGAGTTGTTCCCTTACCCACTATGAATTGACCTGGTTTCCCTGCTCCATTTAGTTTTGGTTTAAAATTAATTCTGTATAAAATTAACAGTGTTGTTCTTTTTTTATTCTCAGTTCTTATTGCATGATATTTTATTTTTTGTTTGATTTTTAATCCATGCATTTAGTTTTGGAATTTTTTTAATAGGGCTTATTGTTGGGTTTTGTTTCTTGATCCATTCTGCCAATGCATATCTTCTGAGTGGGGAACTGGGACCATTTACTTTGAGACTTACTGTGGAAGGTATTGCTTTTATCTGTCATTGCATTATTTTCCTATTTTTAGTTCAATACCCCAACCCACTTGGCTCTTCAGTTGAATTATTCATTGTGCTTGGTGCATTCATTTGATTAGAGTTTTTTGGCATTGTTGACTGCATTGTCTTATTGTATAATATCCTTGAGAATTTTTTGTAGTGCTAGTTTGGGACTCATTGATTTCTTGATGTACTCTTTCGTCATGGAAATATCTCTGTGGCACTGCTTTGTATTGATGATATTATGTTAACCTTGAACTGTTTTTCAGATTTAAAAGCCACTGTTCACAGGCTGAAGGGAGATTTGCTGTCATGGGGGTGGGTCATGGGCAAAGACAAGGTCCAGGGAACCAGCTTGTATGTCAAATTCTTGGATGTAATATGGTCAGGTAAGACCAGACCACAACAGTACACCAGTGACAGGTGTACTTGGGCTTGCTAAGTTTTTGGCAGATATACCACATCTACTACCCTGCTGTGCACATTGTACCAGATGACCAAAACTGCAGGGGCACAATGGAATGTACTTGCTGGAAAGGCAAAGGAGGAGCTACTTTTCAGGACTTGAAAAAGGGCAGTTGCACAGATATAAGCCCTTTGACTTATTGACCCTACCCTGACATTGATCCTAACCATCAGTGTCAATAATGATGGATTTGGCTGGGGCCTATGACAAAAGCAAAGGGAGCAGAAGCACCTCTTAAGTTTTGATCACAGTTGTGGAAGGGAATCAAGAGCCAGTACTCCCTGATTGAAAGACAGCAGTGTTATATGCTGCTCTTCATGCCTGTGAGGAATCACAGAACCACAGACAATTAAGTACAGACAAAATAACCAGTATATGGTTGGGTATGGACACGAACAACCTGTCTCAGGAATGGGGTAGTGTAAGTTTCCACTCTTGTGCATTGTGGAATGTACCTTCAACAATAGGCCTCTTTCTTGGCTAGAGCATTAGAAGCCAAACTGGCAGTGGGTTTGGAACTCATGTTGTACATGGCCCAAGAATGCATCTGAGAGAACTGTCTACAGGACATAACCCTTAGTTCCTGTGTACAAGAGGAAGAGGGAAACCTCGTTGGCAGCAGATATACTAATGTGTCTAGCCATGACACAATCCCACAATAGACAGCCCAGCCCAGTATGGAAGCACTCTGATTTGAAACTGGAACAGGCAGGTCAAGCAAATGGGTATAGTTGTGAGCAGTATGATTGTCTGTGATACATAAAAAAGACCCCTACATATGTACACACGTAGTAAGGCCATCTTTTTGGGACTGGAAATCTGGCTGCAAACTTGAACAACACAGCAATGAAACTTGGGGAACTCAGGAATGACACAAAGGACATCATCTCTTGTGGAGTACCAACCTATGACGAGAACATGGGAGCCTGATCAAAAAGTTGACCATGTAGGATATCATGGCTCAGGATATAAGTCCTTTCTGTCACCAGGAAATGACTTAGCAGCTGCCTTCACCAGATATTGCAATGGTTGGCCACTAGAAATAGCATCTAATCAGGGACAGGACAATAGACCTAGCCCTTCAGATTAAAGACATTACTCACCATATGGCCTAAACCTTGAATGTTAAATATCCAGTTTTGATGATGCTCATGGGTTATACTTCTCAGATGAGAAAGATGGTTTTTCAGCACCTCATGGTTATTGATTTGTTAGCTACAATGCTAGGAAGTATTTGTGCCCTGTTTCATATAGACTGTTACATTTATATACCGCTGATCCTTGAGGGCGTGGGATGTAGGGAACCACATCACATATATTGCTTCAAAGCTCAGGGACATCAAAGGACACCTAAGGATGTGGCCCCATTGTCTAGCACAAGCACACAGAGTGATATAGTTATGTCACTATGATTTAGCAGTAAATAACTATGCATGCACCAGTGAGGCTAGCTTGCAAGAACGTAAATATGAGACAAAAACTTCTATAAGAATTATACAAGGCATGGGCCAGGGATTTAGCTCAATGGTTCCAGCACTTGCCTGGTAATTGGGAGGGTGATTGTTCTATCCCCAGTACCAAAAAAAAAAAAAAAAAAAAAAGAGAGAGAGAGAGAGAGAGAATTATACAAGGCATACAAGGAGTAAGGACTAGCGAAAGCAGGCCCAGTGTGGAAATATATGCAAGCAATACCAGTGAGAGAAAATTAGCTTGGTGCACTCTGGCAGGCAGGACCAGAAGCATGGAAAAGTCTGAAACAGCAATGAGAATAAGACCCAAAGTTGGTAAATTGGGTGAACTGGGTTTATGTCCCAACACACAAACATGCAGAATAGAAACAGGTAAGTGGGTCTCCCATTTTATACAAAAGGGCTTGGAGAGAACTCCAGGAACAGAAAACCATGCTTAGCCTTCATGCCCAGAGGTGAAGATCAGCCCCACAAAACCTACTGAAAACTTGCCTGTAGGACACAGCACATTTTAGGGATCTGATTTGGACACTACCACGGAACCAGGGACATCAGAGGAAATTTACTTCCTTTCTTTTCCTTTGTTCGATTGCCTTTCATTTTTCCTGTTTTCTTTCTTTGTTTCTTTCTTTCGTTTTTCACTATTTTAGCTTCTTACTTTCTTTTTTATTTCTTCCATTTGCCTTCTTTCTCTCTTTCCTCAAATACCTCTTTTGATTGTATATTGTCAGGGGAGTGTGCGTTGTCTTCTCTCCTTCTGGCTTACTTCATCACTCTTTCACTTTTTGTTTCAATCATTCTTTCCTGTGTTCTCCAGTTTCTCAAAATTTGGGTAATTATCTTTGCCTCCCAGCCATGCTTCTACTATATTTGACATCATTCATCTCTTTCTCTTGTACACTATCCCTCCTAAGTCTCTTCACCCTACAGCAGGAAAAATTCACTCTACAAAGGGAAAAAAATGCATGCTAGTTCCTGATATATGTTAGATTTTGTTATATAACTGTAGAATTTGCTCTTACGATTATCCAGGAGATTAAAAAACTTAATTGAAAGTATAGGTGACAAATAAAATGAAGGCAAGGATACGGTATCAGATGTACAAAACAGAATTGTACCTAATCACCATGAAAAATAGCAAGAAGCCACAAAAATTAATCTAGCAGCTGCAAGGAGAATCAAACAAGAACAGCATAAGATTGTTGGAGCCTATGGGAAAGCTGGAGAGAGCACAGATGCAATAAAAAATCTCTTCAGAGAAGTAGTGGCAGAAAACTTTCTAAATATAGATAAAGAACCGGACATACAAATATGCGAAGCACATAGAAATCCAAATAGCCATGACCAAAGTAAATTTACACCATGGCATATAATAATCAAGGCCCCAGAAATTCAGCACAAAAGCAGAATATTAAAAGCTGTTAGAGAAAAGAAATGAATCCCCTATAAAGAAAAGACCACTACAGTCACAGCAGACTTTACTACATAAATCTTCAAATTAAGGAGATTTTGGAGGTACCTCAAGCCCTAAAAGAAAACAAACTGCAACTCAGATTGATATACCCTGTATCACTGTTTTTCAGAATCAATAGAGAAATAAGATACTTCCATTACAAATAACAACTGAAGATATTTATGACTACTAAACCAGCTCTCCAAAATATACTGATGGATATATTGGAAAGACAGAACAAAGACCAGAAGAACTGAAACACCAATAGAAAGATGTCACCAGGAAGGGCAAGCAATTAAATAAGAGAAACGATAGTGAACCAATAATGAAAATAATACAAAAAAATAAGCCAATACATATCAATTATAACCATCAATGTAAATTGTCTCAGCTAGTGAGACAATCAAAAGAAACTAACAGAATAAATCAGGAATCAAGATCCAGTGCTATGTTGCATATGAGAAGCATAATTCACATAGAAATTTATAGACTGAAAATTGAAGAAGAGAAAACATTCCATGCCATAGGAACCCAGAAAAAAGCAGAGGTGATTAGTCTATTTGCAGACAATGTTAACTTCAAGCCAAAACTGATCAAAAGAGATAAAGAAGGTCACCGCATACTTGTTAAGGGAAAACTCCATGCTGGTAAATGGCTGCAGTGTGGCCGGCTGTGGCCCTTCCAGGGGGAGAATCACCAGTATCTCCTGAGATCCGCAACAAGTTGGAACTTAGGACCCTGGGAAACCAATCAAGAAGTTCCCCTCACTTGTAAGTGGCTGCAGTGTGGCAGACTGTAGCCCCTCCAGGGGGAGAACCACCAGTGTCTTCTGAGATCCACACCATGTTGGAACTTACAAAGGTGGGAAACCAAGCAACCAGCCTGCCCCCCTGCTAAGCAATAATGAACCTACTGGTGCACAGCCTAAAGTCAAACATCCCACTTCCTCTACCTTCCTTCTTCTCCACCCCCTACCCCCTCATTACAAATAGGAACCAGAAATCTGAGCATCTCCTGGAGGTTGATCATAGCTAATAAGGGGGATTTCCTTCTACCATCTCTTTGAAAGCAAATATTTTTATTACTGTTTTGCCCTATTCTGATTAATGGTACTGCTCTATTCAATATTCTGTTTTGATAAGTTCTATAATGTTCTGTATTTCATTTTATTTTGATATACGTGATTGAAAGAACAACTATTGTAAAGATAATGAAATATACTGTGATACCTCTTACCGTTATCCCGATAACCTGCTGTGAAGTTCTGTACCAATTTCAGTGTAGGATCTTAGTTGACTTTATTCTGTCTTGTTCTGTTGTATTTTACTACTTTCAAAATAAAATTAAAAAAAAGAAAAAAAAAAAAGAAAACTCCAAGAAGAAATAACAATCATAAATATATATGCATCAAATACCAGTGCACACAACTACATAAATATAAATGGAAATGAAAAGTCAAATTAGCACTGTTATGGGGGCAATCAGAGCAACCATAATGGGGGAACTTAAAACTCCAATTTACAATTATATAGAAAAACTAGACAAGAAATCAACAAAAGAATATCAGAACTAAACCAAATCTATGAATAAATGGCCTTCGTATATGTCTAAGACAGTTTTACTCCTCAGCAAAAGAATACACATTCTTCTGAGTTGCACATCAACATTCTCCAAAATAGACCACATATTAACCCATAGAACATGCTTTAGTAAATACAGAGGAATTGAAATTATTGTATGCATATTATCTGATCATACCATAGTGGAAATGGAAATCAACAGCAAAATAAACCACAAAACTCCATAAACACATGGAAATTAAATAACACCCTCTAGAATAATCAATAGGTCACAGGAGAAATTAAAGAAGAAATTAAACATTAAACACAATTAAATGGTAACACTAGTACAACACATCAGAATTTATGGACACAATGAAAGCAGTCCTATGAGGGAAATTTATGGTGGTGAAGTTTCACATCAGGAAAACAGATCAAGCTCAAGTGACCTAATTTTGAACTTCAAATTTCTAGAGAAAGAAGAATAAATCAAATCCATAGCTCATATGAGAGAGAAAATTATAACAGAAATTAACTCAATTGAGACTAAGAAAACAATACAATGAATCAACTAATCAAAGAGTTGGTCCTTTGAAGTTTAAATAAACTTGATAAACCCTTAGGAAACCTTATATATTTATTTTCCATTTGTATTTTTCATCTGAGAAGTGTGTATTCTTTTTATACAATGAAGTGCTAACTCAGCCATAGAGAAGGAAAATTAGGTAAGAGGATGCAACTTGAGACCATACTCTTCAGTGATAGAAATCAGATTCACATTTGTGAATATCACATTGTCCCCCTGGTGTGAGAAACTGAAAGAGTAAACAAGAAACAAAATGTGCAAAAGATATTGTGAAATGGGAAGAAATTATTCAAAAGGAAAGAGGAACCAGGGAGGGGAAAAGGAAAAGGCAGGAAGGAAAATTTATTTTAAAAAAGGGATCAAATGGAAACAAAGTTTTATTAATAGGGAAGGAAAGAGGAAATAGAGAAAAGGGGGTTGGAATAAAAAGGATTCAAAATATATCATACACAGCTACAAATTTCATATGATGAATATAATTATATATGTTTACAATGTGCCAATAAACTTAATGTTTAAATGTTATACAATGGAGATGCAGGCAGCTCTTGCACTCTTGCACTCTGCTCTGCTCCAGGCCTTCTGCTGTTATCCCTGATGTCTTTCACATATGTGCTCTTTAAACTTGGGACCTCGCCTGCAGAAACCTCTCTCGGGCCTTCTCCCAAAAGTGGGAGAATAAGTTTGCAGTATTGGGTTGATGGATACTTATAAATCAAATAAAGATTATAGAAAAAAACATCTAGAGGAGATACCAAAAAAAGCATAAAATATGAAGAATACAAAATAGAAAAAAGAAAAAAAGAAATAAGAGAAAAGAAAATGGGTCTAAAATTAGAGACATAAAATTCATTTTGTCAGTATTTTTGAATGACTGGATTCTCTTAGTGCCCACAGTGTTGGAATCCAGCAACCCTCAGTTCTCTCTGTCTACCCTTATGGCCCATGGATTTGTGAGATATGTTGCCTATTTTAGAGACCTCTCTTCTTAGCCTTGACTGGTAGTGTCCATACCAAGCTGGGTCTTTGCTCATGTTGCTGGATAGGGAAGGTGAATTGGTCACTGTTTGCAAGAGAACAGATTGAATGTAGGGCTCAAAAATGTATTTTAAAAAAGCGAGGAGACAAGGATCAAGGCGAATGTGAAGTTCAGAGCTCCTCCCAAGAGAACAGCAGTCTTGCTTGGCAAAGGGGAAAACCAAAGCTCAAAGAGAAAAGCTCTGAATAAAAGCAGCCAGAATGTAAATCAGCAGCAGAGGGAATTTAGAATGACATCCTCTCTCTCACTCTCCTTTTATACCATTCTCGGGCAACAATCCACCTTAAGTGGCTTCCTAGAATCTTCCATTTCCAGAACCATGCTAACTCCATTGACCTGGACATTCCCACCCAAGCTGACCTCCATTAATTTACCACCACAGCAGCTACTCAGACTTCAGATCTATTCTGGTTGCAGGCAGCAGGGAAAGACTTTAATGTTGGCAAGCACTTTCAGATCCAGCTGTCCTGGAGACAGTCTAGATGGACTGGCTTTTACCAAAATGGTTTGCCCATGTCCTTCCAGGCCTGCATTTAAACTTGCGAGGCACTCTTGATCTAGCCCATTCTCTGTCTGCAGATACCTCCCATGGATCTCTTTCATATAGTTATTGTGGGAGGGAAACACTGGAAGCTGTGAAGTGAAATTTGTTTTTCTATCCTCAATTTTAAAACTCAGGCCATCCTGAAATGGCTCCTGACCAAGCATATGACTCTTTGGGGATATGGTGGGCCCCTGCATTTGAATCCCTGGCCCACTGTTGCCTGCTGTATAGGAGTCCACTCAGAGAAATGCTGATTTTCCCTTTCAGAAAGGCTGTGGGTTGCACTGCTGTTTCTCCTTGGATCTCCCAGCCTTGGGTGCTTATCACACTGGGAAAAGCCTGTTCCCTTTTCAGGGTAGAGAGTCCCAATTATTGCCACAAGCACCAGGGAAAGTCCAAATTATTTCCTTCTGTACTGTTCTGTACTGTGGACCATCTTTCTAACTTTGTTGTAACTTCTAATTTTTTTTTTCTGTCAGTTCCATATGGATTCCCAGAAATCTGCTTCTCTTTTTGTGTTCAAAAAAGTTGTTATTTTCCAGTGCCTAAATTCCAGATTCAGAGAGGCCGAATTTGGCAACTGTTGTGGTTGATACATTCTGTCAACTTGAGAAGTTTAGAAAATAAACTAAGAGCCTCTGCAGGGAGCCAGGGTCATTATTTTGTAAATATCCTCAGCATGTGCAAGAAAAGGGCACAGAGGTAATGTGAGTGCTAGGCCCTCACTGGTGGGGAGTAGCCTGCTTACAATGTGGGAGGAGAAGAGACTTATTCTCCCTTCATTTTCTTCTGGCTGTTTTTGCAGGCTGCTACCTTGAAGTGTTGCCCCAGGCTCATGCCACCTTGGGTTTAGAGCCAAATGTTTATGGGCTGAAATCTCCCCAAACATTGAGCTAAGTAAACCTTTCCTTCTTTCAGTTTGGGTGTTTTGCATTTTGTCCCAGAAACAAGAGAAAAGTAAACAAGACAGGATTTTGTACCAGAGAAGTAGGGTTGTTGCTGTGACTATACCTGACCATGTAGTTCAAAAGTCTTTGGGAATGGCTTGTGGAAAGAGTTTGGAAAGGTCAAGACATTTCTACCGGGAAGAAGGACTGTATTGGTAGCTGGACTCCAGATGATGTGTGTTACGGGTTGGCCAAAAGTCTGTCTGCATTTTGCTTATGTCCAGATACTTTGCCTGAGACCAAGATTAAGGGTGGTGGACTAATTACCCTGACAGAAGAAATTTCAAGGTAGTCAAATGTTGAGGCTGTAGTAAGGTTATTATTGGGGGCTGTTAACCAGATTTATGTTGCAAATCAAGAGCAAAGAGCCCAGCAGAATGGCTGAAAACATTGTGAGTTTGGTCAGAAAGGAAGCTCCAATAAAGATGTGGGCTGCAAAGACAGAGCTGAAGAAATCTGGTGGAAAGGAACAGAAGAATATAAATGATGGCCTGAAGGCATCACAAAAAGCAGCAAGTCTCAAAAAGCAGCTCCACAATGAAAAAGGGAAAGACTTTGCTTTGACAAGAAAGCCACTGAGTTAAGACATTCCAGAATGGTGGCAGCATAAAAAGTTGGTTCCTCAGAATTGGATTCATAGTCCCCTGTGACCAGGTATTTGACCTCTGCAGCCAAGAGAGAAGAAAGGTTTGCTATTGCTCCAACTGTCAATAGACCTCAGCATCATCACATGGTGCTGGTTTTAGATGCATATAGAATGCAAGAGTTCTTTAAAAAGGCTTCCACCCTGGTTTCATAAGGCCTGGAAAGGCAGGCCATGTGCCCTTGAGAGGGCAGTGCATGAAGCTTTGAGTGTGAAGCCAAAGATGTAGCACAGACCCCAGAAGGTTGAAAAAGCCAATATCATCTAAGGAAAGTTGCAAGGAGACTGAAAAGTGGGACTAAGAGAAACTGTGGGAGCTACAACCACTAGAAGTGTCATAGTGGTGTAGTGGAGCCGTCAGGCAAACCCTTTGGAGCTCACAGTTTGCCGTAGAGTCTTTCAGATGCTGGATGTGGAACTTCAGGACTTGATGTTTGCCTTGCTGAATTTTGGGCTTGCTTTGGTTTTAATCTTTTATATCTTATTATTTGTAACTTTTGGAATGAAAGTGTCTATCTTGTGCCATTGCATATTGGAAGTGTTTAACTCTGTTTTCATTTGTAGAGTTATACAGCTAAGGGTTTGCCTTCCATCTCAGAGACTTGGGACTTGAACTTTTTAGCAATGCTGAAAATGTTAGGACTTTGGGAATGAGTCTTTGGGGGAACAGGAGCAAAATATGTGATTCTAATGTAATATAATGTTGATAGACTTAATATTGATTCTTAAGGATTGTTAAACCTGTGTTACAATGTTCAAGTTGTGAAATTATAGGAATAAGCATGTTTTGTACCTGGAAAGAGGTTTAAAGAAATGAGTCTGGTTGCCAAGCTGACAAGCGGGTGGACTTGTTACAGTTCATTGTGTCAACTTGAGAAGTTTAGAAATTTCAACTAAGAGACTCAGCAGGGAGCCAGGATCTTTACTTTGTAAATATCCTAAGCCCATGCAATAGAAAGGCACAGAGGTGGTGTGAGTGCTACACCGGTCATAGAGGAGAAGAGGCTCATTCTTCCTCCTTTTTGTTCTGGTTGCTTTTGCTTGCTGCTGCCTGAAGTACTGCCCTGCCTTGGAGCTAACTGCACCTTGCCTTGGAACTAACTGATTATGGATTGAAGTCTCCACAAACATTGAGCTAAATAAACCTTTGCTTCCTTCATTTTGGGTGTCTGGTTTTGTATCCTAGCAACAAGAGAAAAATAACCAGGACAGTTTCTGATCACCACTCTTCCATTTTTACCCTCTTCTGTTGTTGTTTATGGAAAATTCTGTACAGGCAGCAATGGCAAGACTCTTTGATAATGTACATCTTTAAAAGGATGGATTTGAAATCATTATGCAAAATCCTCAGGAAGTAATAAACACATACCTCTACTGTGCAGTAACTAGCATACAAACAACTTTCAGGCACTATTCTGTAGCTGTCAAAGTGGAGACATTCAGGAAAAGATGAAGTTTAGTCTCCATAAATTAACATCTAGGCTCTAAATTATTTAACTGTATAGTTATTAATCCTAGATTCCAATTTCTAGTAATAGCATAAATCCCACTTAGAAAATTTTCAGCTTTTTTATTATCTGACAGAATGCCAACTCTCTCATTTCTGTCTCTCTGTCTCTGTCTCTCTCTGTCTCTGTCTCTGTCTCTGTCTCTCTCTCTCTCTCTCTCTCTCTCTCTCTCTCCTTCTGTATTGGGAATTGAACACAAGGCCTCCCATCATATAGCAAGTATTCTACCAGTGAACTACACCTCTAGATCTTTACTTTTCTATTACAAAGTAAGTAAATGCCATTTAATTTTTGATTTTGCTTGAACAACTATATTGAATATTGGAATTCTTAGGAGAATAAAAACACATACTGTTTAAAACAAATTTTAAACATATAAATTGTTAGGATTCTGGTCTGGGTTTGTATTGGCTTGGAATTAGTACACTGTTGACAATAGAATTGTACTTTTACACTATGTGATGAATGCTTATAGGTCAGTCACAGGTATTTTTAAGCACATTTTCATACTTTGCAAAGGCTCTCCTAGTTACAAAACTAGTGACTAAAGCTTTTTGAAATATTTGTATTACACTAACCTATTTACTTAAATAAAAGAAGGCAAATATTATCTTAGTGTTTTTATCTATAAGGATAAAGGATGGTATTTGTAAATGCAGTTGACCTTGTTTAAGGAGAAAAGGAACATGTTCAAATCACACCATTGTAATAGACACAGATGTGTCATGGATTCAGTGCTGTTGTGAAGGAAACATGTTTCCCCTAAATATTAAAATGCTGACAAACCTTATCTCAGCTTTCTAATTTGACACATAACCTTTAGGTTTGTTGTGCATGGTACATGATTTTCTTATTTGGAATTGTACTGTTTTTTTTTTCTATGTTGAATTGCATGAATTACTCTGTTATTCTTCTTATTTAGAATCTTGAACATTATTTCCAACAGTGTCATAGTTTGAAGTATCTTAAAAATCTAACAACTCAGAGATAAAGGAAGTTGCTTAATGCCAAATATTATAATAAGTGCAAAGTTTAAAGCCAGCAAACATTTCATAGATGTTGGCTAGATTTAATTTTCTTTGTGTTCATCTCCAGCATATATTAAAAGCTTATAAACTGTATTAACTTACGTAACAAAGATCATAAAAGGATCATGATTCTGGAAAAGTGTAGAAAACCCACTTTTAATACAAACTAAAATGTGGGAAAGTATGATTATGAAAAAGATACTACAAGAGAGGATTTTATTGGCCTCAGCAACTATATTCCTAGTTCCTCCAAGTTGTCAGGTCGTTTATCCCTCCTTTTTAGTTGTTTTTCTTTGTTCTTATAAGTTATGACAAATTATTGCTTCCTCTAATGTTTGGATTCCATTAACCTACCACTGTATATTCCAGCTGATTCTTTAACTAAGATGACTGTTTTAATTTTTTCTTCGTCTGGCGAAGAATTGGTTGAGTTTTTTCCTTTTTCTTTTTTACACAGTTTGGGCTGGGCTTGAACTCACTTTATAGCCCAGGCTGGCCTCTTACTCACAACAATCTTCCTGCCTCAGCCAGACACGTGCCACCACGCCTGTCTCAAGAATTATTTCTTTCAGCATGTCAGTATTGTTCTTTTATGCCAAAAAGTATCAAATATCTGTTAGCTTCAGGTCTGTGGGCTTAGGCAACCTTGAATTAAAAATGGAACTAGATCCACAGTATGGATGAATCTGTCTTTTCTTAAATTAGGCATCAAATTCCAAGAAGTAAATTAGTGATAATTGAATGACTCTGAAAAGATTCTGCTTCCTATAATATTTCATCCCATCCAGTTTTCAGGTCAAGCCTTACTCCTGCCAGAAAGGATGGAAATATTACAAGAGGCAGTGAGTCACATCTTTGTGTGAATATGAGATGTTGTTCAGGTTATAATGTCAGGGAGTTGGTTAACAGGGCAGTTTTGCCTCCTTTGTCTAATTCTCTTGAGCTATATAACTTCTTTGTAGTTCCCACATGGATTACCATAGACTGTCCTCTAGTTTATAATTATTTTTTTATATTTTTACTGTATTTCTTGCATAGCTTGGGTCCTACACATATTTTGGATTCAAAGAAATAATAAGCACTACGTAAATGCTTATTGATTACCTAAATTAATTCATAACCTACAAATTTCTGATTTTTTTCTTCTAGATTCCAGACTGTGTCTGCTTGTATAGACCATTGCTCATTTTTTCTTTTATTGTTTCTATTTTACAATAGTATGGCATGCAACTTCCATTTTTCTGCCTCTGTCTCTCCATTTTTCACCTTGTTTCTTGTTTCTTTCCTTTCTCTTTTAGTTCCCATCCAATGAAGTGTATTTCAATTTATTTAGGTTTCATGTGTTTTAAAATAAAAGTGTTTTATATAAGTTTTAACAGCTCACAACATTTTTAGTTATAAAAGTAATAAGAAAGCAACAGTAATTCACCACTCATCACAGCTATTTTCTAACACTGGTTTAGGTGTGAGTTAACCACCTATCTGCAGGGACAGTGATTAGGAAGTCAGGAGCAGCCAATACTTCTGGGCCTTGGTAAAAGTGCTTTGAAGTGTCAGTAGTTAATCTTTTCTGTGAAGTAATGATCAGCTGCCTTTCTAATTGACCGTGAGGGAATAGACACTCTTGGAAGTTAAGCAGTTTATGCAGGGCTCAATAACCAGCGTGTGTAGACTGAGCAAACAAGTGCCTTGGGAGTTGCTGAAAGTGGATAGGATGGAATGCAGTACTGTTAGATGTTTACTGAAAAGATCTGATTTTGTAAAAGTAATTTTAGCTTCATAGCAAAACGTGTAAGAAGTTCTTAAATGTCTTCTCTCACCCATATCCGTCTGCCTACCCAACAGTTAATGTCCTATGCTGATGTACATTTGTAGCAATCTATGAACCAACAAGGACACATGATTGCTATAGACATAGAAAAAAGGACTATAGTTAACATTAGTGTTCACTCTGTGTCACACATTCTGTGTGTTTTCACATGCAAAATGTGATAAAAATAGGATAAATGCTTAAACTTTAAGAAATTAACACTAACAGGCACATTGCCATATATACCCTTAATATACGCTCTCTCAGTTTAAATACACTTATCCTATCATTCTTGACACTTTCTGAAGCAGTACTGGAGATTCCATTCATATCTTTAGTTGTGCAGATTGGGTGCCTCCATGCCCTGAACTGATTTGAAGCATTTTCTTTTCAAGTTATTTTGACTTTGGAGAAGAACCAGGAGTCACACTGTGCTAGAGCTGGTGAACAAGTTGGATGAGGACAAAGTATAAAGTTCATAATTCACAGAAATGTCTGTGTCATATCAATGAAGAGTGATCATAAAAACATGAATGCTTAAAAATTTATTACAGTAAAAGACTTATTGCTTACTCTTTGTCAAAATGCTCCCCCCAAACATGCTTATCTCGTAGCTATTGGCAACATTGTCTTTGGCTATTCCGGGGTTTTTATTTTAAATATAGACATTCACTCTATCTTTCAATTACCCCGCATGTGTGTAATGACATACATTTTCCCTTATACTGTCTCACAGAATGGTTTCCCTGCTCTGAAAAGTCCTCTGGGCTCCATCTATGTTTCCCTTTAACTCTTCACTTTGCTATGGCCTTCATTACATTTTACATTGTCTAGAACAGATTATAGCAGAAATCACACAGTACACAGCCTTTTCAACTGACGATTTTCACTTAGTAATATACCTTCAGTGTTCCTCTGTGTTTTCCCCAGTTTGATGAACGATATCACTTTTGAAGGAGACTGAGATGGAGAGAGGAGGAGAGAGAGGGACAGACTGCAGGGGAAGGGGATGCAGAAAGCATTAAGATTATGCACATGCAGCAACGCCCCGCCATGAGTGAAATCACTGTACACTGAAATAGGTCCTAAGAAAACTAAATTTAAGAAGCATAAGTAGAGACCAAAATGTATAGATATTGTAAAGTAGGAAGAAAATGTTTAAATTGGAAGGGGAACTCAGGAGGAGCAAGGGGAGAAGGAAATGAAAAGAAAAAAAAAAAAAACTTGAAACAAAACTTTTGCAAATAAGGAGAAAGAGGGGTTGAAGAAAGGGGAGTGAAAAAAAGAAGAAAATATGTCCTGTAAAACCAGACCTGGTGGTGCACATCTCGGGAGGCTGAGACAGGAGGTAGCTGTGAGCTCAAGGCCTGAGCTGCAAAGTGAGTTGGAGGCCAGCTTGAACTGCGTAGTGAAACCCTGCCTCAAAAAGACAAACAAACAGCATCAAAAACACATATATCATGTATAGGAAAAAATTCTCTATGATGAATGTGATCATTATGCATATATATAATTAATTAAAAATAAGACAAAAAGGGAAAATTTTAATGAACTGTTAAAAGCAATGGTTTATTTCAACAGTAAAAGAAGAGAAGTGTAAATATGTTTTTAAATTATAAATTGCACTATTTTTAAATGCCCTATTGTTTCCAGAGGGTAGTCAGGAGCTTATAAGACTGTTAAGGATAATTTAGTTAGAAATTAAATAATAAAATAATGTTATGAAATACGAATTGTTAATGCTGATCTAGGTGATTGATCACCATAAATGATTATTAAATATGTAGTTTTTCCTATTAGTCTACTTTTGTGTGTTCCAAATAAAATTTAACTTTACTTACAGAATTGAATTTAATGAAACTTTATGCTGCCCCAAATGAGACAAATTTATGTGTGATTTTTTTTTTTTGCACTTAAATTTGACTTAATAATACTTGCAGAGATTTTTGGAAGACAGTTTCTAATTTTATTTATTTTATGGTAAATAATTGATATTGTTATTGAAAATTAATACTATAAATTAAAAATATATTACTCATGAAATGTATTACAATGGGAAATAATTTTATGTTTTTCAATTGTTACCATAAACTCTTAAGATATTATCAAGTTGAGGCACCGTAAATATGTGCTTTTCAGCTGATTGTCATGGAACTGATATTTGTTATGTCTTTAAGTTTGAATAGCTTGAGTCAAAGCTATGGGCTATATTTTTGACTCCACTACGATCTTATCAGGAAATTTAGACAATTGAAAACAGCATTTAGCTTGCCACAAGAAAACTGGGTAGATGATTAATTTCGGTGGTGTGTATAAATACACACATGAATATTTGTGTCTATAAACAAAACAAAGAATAGGTGTTCACTTTTCATTTTATTTTTATAATTGCTTTCAAAACAAATCAAGTGTATTTACTATGGATTTTGTTAATTCTAAGAGCTAGTTTCCAAATTAAACTGCCTAGTTTAGTTACTTCCTATATTTTTTTTTTTTTCAATTTAAAGCAAAATTCTTTGGGAACTTAAATCACATCCATCAAACACCTGTAATAGCATTTTCACTAAATCAAGAAAATTCTTAATATTTTAATATTAATGTTAATAACAAATATTCCATAAGGCCCAATTCAATACAGAACTGGAGTTATTCTAGAGCAGATGAAATAGAAAGACTTAAGTGAACTGAAATAAAACCAAATTCCTAATTTCTCTTTTGTATTTTCCTTTAACAAAATGTTTGCACATCAAGCATAAACATCAAAATTAGATGAGTGTCCTATGAATCTAGTGAACGGAAAGAGACTCAGCTAGCTGGTAAAGGGAATATGTTTACACAGTTTAAGATTATTACTACCCCTTTTAAAGAGACTTGACTCTTCTTCAATAGTTATACTCTGTAGGAAAACTAGAAGACATTTTTTGTTTTATAATTTTAACTTGGAAGACAATGCCCTACAAATGACTAAATTTGCTTTTATTGTAATTGAAAGTTAGAAATTCCAACTCAAATGTGTATGTCCATTATGATTGAAAACAAAGTCTTACCTGGAGTCCTCTGCAAGGCAGTAGAAAAATAAACCAGTTTTATTATTGAATGAGCATTAAACCCGATTGCAATTCCTTCTAATTTTATCATGGTAACTGGGGAAACTCCCTTTGTTGACTTTACTCAGGAGGAGTCATAACTTCTCAATGTGAATTGGAACAAGTTGTCCACAGAAGCTAAGCTCTTACCTTTCCATCATAATTGTAAGATACAGTCCATCTCTTTCTTGATGTTTACATTTTGAAAAGATGTTGCTTGAAGAAATATACTTCTTATTTTTAATTTGTATTTGCCCTTATACCACCCACAGGAATATAGAAATGATATTATTTCCTTATGACTTTCTTCCTCTTCCCACTTTGAAAAGTAATCTGGAGAGGTTTTTTTTTTTTTTTTTTTTTTTTGCATCCTGCCTATTTCTTTTAACAATTGAGGGTTAATTGATATACAGTACACTACACTTATAGCTGATATTATATGTATATGTGCTGTGAAATATTACTGCAATTAATATAGCGAGGCATCTCTTTACCTATGAAATTTTTCTTTTACCTCCTTAGAATTTTCTCCTCCATATGTTCCTCCTTTTCCTTTCCTTTTGCCTGCTAGTGAAGGTCCTTGCTTTAAAGATTGAGAAAATGAGCAGAAATTTACAGGTGAAAGTTTTTTAATTGGCAAGTAAGAGAAAATAGTAAGGGACTTTTGTTTGGACTGCTAAAAGCTAAAGTAGCTAGAACTGGCTTTTGCAAAGCCAGGCTTGAACAAAGGAAATTACAAGAAATAGGGAAGGTACCTCAGCCAGTGGACCTGATGTGGTCTGATGAAGAGGATCAGAATGGACTTTAAATAAAAGGTAGTATCCCATTTTATATGCTGCAGTGGTTGAATAGAGTCTGGTGGGTGTTTATCTCAGTGTTGTTTTCCTAAATCCAGGGGAATTATTACAGCTTGAAAGACAATTTGGTTTCCCTGAGATGACTGCTTTTGCATAGGGAGAATCTTTGTTCCTTTCATGGGATAATCACTCCAGCTTAAGAGAGATCCCCAAGATAGGATTGTCTGTGAGGCTTTGCTATTCCTAGAATCTCAGGTGACTGGAGTTTTAAGACAATGACTGGAGATTTCTAGACATCTTTCCAAGGGCTGTGGTAATGGACATTGTGAAAGCAAGCAATTGGATATCCTTGCAAATCTTGAAAGTTATTTTAGTTCCTCTTACTGATTGTCCCATTCCTGAAGGGAAATGACATAGGCTAGAACAATTTAGGCTAGTAAGCCTTATAATGGAGTCTTTAAAAAATGTGATTAACATGCCTACGTGCAGAGCCAAGCAAGGATCTGTCCTAATATTTAATAATAAAAGAAACAAAACAAAAAAGGCAGAAACATCAAGCTTCATACTCCTACCTATTAGACTTCTCTAGGTCCAGACTGTAGAACCCTGTTATATATCCAGGCACACACTGATCTACTTTCTGTCATTATACATTACATACACAGTCCACCATTACAATCTGGACAATAGTATCTAGTTTCTTCCCAAATTCTTATTGCATTACTGTCTTTCTTGGAACAATATATTTTACACTGTCTTGTGATTGTTCTTTTTTTTTCCTCTGAGTGGTGTAACTTCAATAAAATGTGTGCCACTAAATGTAATGGTCAAGACATTGATGATGGCTATCCTGGTTGGCATTTTGCTATCCCATATTTTCAATTACTTGATCTATTAGACCTAATCTAAATTATAAATGACTTTTTGATTCCCTTGTTTTGAATAAATAATGGAGTTCCATATTGTTTGGTCCAGAAGATGCATAAATATTTTATAATATTTTTTCTAACCCTTTGCAAGATAACTTGTTAGATGTTGATCAACTCTGTCAGCATCGTCCATAGAATTATGGTAATCATTGATCACTATTGGAAAATTTTTAGTTTCATTTCTTCATTCAAGTTCTATTATTTCTGTATTGTGAATAGTTGACAACAAAGATATGTCTTTTCTGTCTTTCCATTTTATAGCACAGATCTTTCCTCTCTGATCTCTAACATTTTTCCCTTTCTCAGTCTTTTATTTTGGACATCTTTTAACACTTCCTCCAGTTCAGTCTGTGCCCCAAACATATCCATTGTATCAGAGAATACCATTGAGTTCTGGAAAAATTTCAAACTTATAACTAATATACTTAAAATAAAAGTTTTTATAGACTGTAACATAAAACAATGTTATTTTCCACAAAAACATGAATTAGTGAAAGAAAATAACCAGCACTTTTTGTTTGATTTCACTAGAAACAAATATGAAAGGTGAGTACGATGTTCTGAATTTAAAAAGTATGCAAAAAATAGTCAATGTGAAACAAATAAGCAGATGTATGCATGTGTCTTGTGCACAAAAGTATTGACCGGTTGAAATGACACCAGCCCATTGATGACAGGGATAGTTAGCACTTAAATGTGCTGTTTAGTGATGCTTGGGGTGATCAAATGTTTAAAACCAGGAAAATGTTCCCATTATAAAAGTGACAAAAATTTCCATTTTTAAGGGGATTTTAGTGCTCTCTTCAGCAGCACATATACTAAAAGAGATTTTATTTTCTGTGACTGGAAGAGGCGAATGACCCTAATGCTTCTCATCTGCATAATAAATCTTTTTTTAACAGTTTGATGATTATTTGTTAATTATATTATGTCTCAATTCTTTATCTGTAATATAGCAATAACATTCTTTTAAAGGCTAAATGTTTATTAGACTTTCATGTTTGATTTAGACCAAATATGGTTTGTTCCTGCAGATAAGTCATCTCTGGATCTAGAGTCCTAAAGAGCTGAGTTTTTAAAAAATCTTACTAAACATTTCTAATCTGCCATGTGCCTCCTACTTTACCCACTTGAAGAGTCCCAAGTACTGTATTCCTTTCCTTAGTTACTCCTCCTCAATTTATTTCCCTTTATTAAAATGATAGCTAAGACTCTGGATCTGACTACCTCTAGGTTTTGACCTATTTTCTGTGAAGACCTTGGAGACATAAAATAACGTCAATGAAAGCACATAGGCCTCTATTCTCCTGCCAATTTTTGTCACATTAATTCACAGATCCAGTTAATGAACTAAGTAGTTGTAGGAGATTTTTCCTTCCTTACAACAACCATATATCTTTGGAAAATTTCCAGTTCAAATATTTTTCCAACTTTAAGTTTTAATTGAGTTTGCTTTTTTACTATTGAGCTTTGAATGTTTTATACATTTATATCACATATGATAAATGTATTTTTTAACCTTTTTTATTTTTTGCAGATGTTTTTTATGGTTTTGTACCTACCTTTTCCTACTTGAAGCAGTCATGTTTATAGAGCAAAAATGTTTACTTTTGATAAACTTATCAATTTGCTTTTTCATGGACTGCGTTTTTGACTAGAAAAGATATGTCTAACACAGTCATAAAGATTTTTTTCCATTTTTTTATTTTGAAGTTTTATAATTTAAAATTATAGCCTTAAGGTCAATTTTGAGTTACTTTTTTGCAATGATGACCAATATGAAATGCAGTGTTTGTTATTTGTTTGCTTATATTTTATTTTAAAATGAGCTTATGCAATGACCATGTAATCATTTTTCAAGAAAACTATCCTTGTGCCTGAAATATTCTGCATCATTGCCAAAATTGAATTAGTATGTATGAGTTTATTTTTGGACACTTTTTACATACCATTGATATATTTATCTATATGAATTTTCTTGGTACAGTGTTTTACATATTGTAGATTTATCTTAAAATTAAGTATTTTTTCTTCCAATTTTGCTCTCCTTTTACAGTGTTTCTTTGGCTATTGTAAGTTCTAAATTCCACATGAATTTTATAAATGGCTTAATTCATAAAAATTATATTTTAATAGCTTAATTCATGTAACAGTTTAATTCATAAAGTAGTTTAATTCATATAAAATTCATGTTTATAAAATTCTACCAGAATTTTTTAAACCCATACCTATGTATGCTACTGAGTTGTCTTTCTTATATCATGTTCTTTAATTAAATAGTTATGATGGAATTTTATTTTATTATTATGTCTTGTAAAAACTATAGAACTCACTTGCATTGCCTGTCCTTCTTAGGTCTCCCTCTATAGGGATCAACATACACAGTGGAAAAGTAGGTTTCTTAATGATTTTTTGAATTTCTGTGTCCCTTTGTAAGAGGGCCATACTTTTAGCATACATTTTGTTAATCACTGTCATGCAGATAAATCTTCATTCACTGATGATTCTGAGACATCTCTGACAAGTTTGATGACTACTGAATAAAGCATCAGAGGCCCTTGAAAATTCTGTTAAAATTTTTTCCTCCATTTTGTGTTTCAAAGTTAAGTTTTGCTATTTTAAAGAAATGTGTTTTTCTAATTATTTTTCCCCCACAAATTTCCTTCATTGTAAATTTTAGTTGCTGATTACTTCTTCCCCTCTAACTCCAAACAGCTAGTTTTATTGGTGAACAGGTTTCTCACTGACCTGAAAACAACTAGGTATCTCTTCTGTAACATCAACATTGCATCCTTTAAAGAAATTAAAAGGATATTTCTGATCTGAAATAATTCTGGTTTTTTTTTTTTTCAGTTACTTTAACATAGAATGCTTTGTAAAATCATTGTTGGATATAACATATTAGCCTAGGTGAAATAGTGAGGGTAAATTTGTCAAATTCCATGTCTTCCTTGCAAGCATGTTGCCTACCATCTTGAATTCCCCAAACATGTTTTGTTCAGGCTTTTGTGATATAGCCTCAATATTGAAAATACTTTAGTATATGTACTGCTGAAGTGAACACATACTGAAACTATTTTCTATCTACTTTCATTAATCAAGCATCTCTTTTTATCTTTCAACTATAAAACCTTTAGTTTACTTATCAAACTAAATCATGGTTATAATATTGTTTTATATATCATTGCATACCTATTTATACTGAAGATGTAATTCATACATTTCACTTCCCACTTGACAAAATTCCAGCTTTTTAATGATAATTTTCGGATACAACTTTGGAACGTATTTGGATCACAGATCTGTTCCATTTAGGAGACTATATGGAAGTATGTGTAGAGGCTCTTGGGATGAATGTCCACCTAGGTTTCTTGGTTGAGTTTAGATTCATGTTCAGAGCAATGTGATACTTGTTGAAACAGTTGGATGAATAAAACAGACTAAAATAGAAAATCAAATATAATCTTATCTGAAACTAACAAAATCATTATAAGTAATACTTTAACCTTTTTTTCTGGATGATATGCTTCTAAGTGCTTCTGTAGACTTCTCACTCCTATGTTTGTTTTATATTATTTTTGGTATGACACAGTCTAAACATAGTAACACAAGTTTCAGGATCTTTGAAAGTATACAAAAAATCAGTTTTAAGAGTCAGTTACTTAAAAGATGAACAAATCACGATGTACTTGTTAGCTTTCCTTTACTATGATAAAATACCTGAGGTAAAGAATTTAAAGGAAGATAGATTCATTTTGGCTCAGAGTTTCACAATCGCAATCCATGGTAGGGTGATTCCATTGCTATGGTACTAGATAAGGCAGAACATCAAGGTAGAAAGGGAAAGCTGCTCACTTTAAGGTAGCAGAAAAGGAGAGAGAGAAAAAGAGCCTGGATGGGAATGGGGACAAGATGCAACATTCTCAACCATACCCCCGTGACTTGCCTCATCCAAGTAGGTCCAACCTCTCAATAAGTCCATTGATGAAGGTAGAGACCTCATTATTCAATCACCCCAAAAGCCCATCAGGTGCCAACCAAACTCACACAAGGAGTTTTTGAGGGAGACATTTTGCATCCTGACCATAACACATGATAATTTTCTGCTATAACTTTTAAAACTTTTAACATGAATCACTGCTTTATGAGTAATAACAACATAGTTATGCATTTAAAGTAGTAATAAACATATAGAAAACATATTATTTATTCATCTACAAAAAAGGCTTGGGATAAATATGGACTCCCAGACATTTTTTGAACAATATAGTTGTATATTGAAACAACTATACAATATAAGTGCAACAGTAAGATATGATCAGGTGAATGAAGACAAGCACTCACAGCAACAAAAAATAGGCCAAACCGAGGTCAAATACATGTTACAAGACACGCTAGCCTTTGATCAAAAATCTATAAAGCCAGCATCTTGAAACTACAAACTCAGAATATGTTTCCGATCAAAGGAAGGACAGGTCATGCCAGACACTAAGTGTTCTGGGCATTTAATGTGTAAATAAATGTTCTAACTTCTGTTTGCAGATTCCTTGTCATTTGATAAAGCCAGAATATTGTAGTACTTTGGAAATCTGTTACAAATTTGATGGTATCTTGATGTTTTCTGTTTGAGTTCCACAAGCCTTTGTTTCATTGAATTCTAGCTAACTGAACTAACAACAGACAATAACTGGCTGGACAGATTTTAAATCTGTATGGTTCAATTGATGGGAATAGTTTGTGGCACCATCATATAAAAACTAAAGAGTTCTAAAAGTCACGCCAAGTTAACCAACATGAATGTTGGCCAATTATAAATGAAAATAACTCAAGCCACTGAGTATTACTTGGCATAAAACAGCAACGATTTGATTTGTATTTCCATCATATTTTTATAAGATCAAAACCATTTTTAAAATTAAAAATAACACTTTAAAAATATTTTAAAAGTTCTTTAAAATAGCTAGGGAAATGTTGGAAAATGTGCTTCAAATTATCCAAGGCACAAGATATGTTTTTTCTGTCACTGTGTTTTGTTCTTTAATCTTAATACGCCATTTTTCTAGTGATGGCAACCTGATTAGCACATCTCTCTTACTGTGTCATCCCTTTGTAACATTTAGAATAAAAAGATACACCACTTCATAATAATTAATGTGCCTATCTCCTTGAAATTTTTGATTTTTTAATTTTTAATTTATAGCTTTTAAGAAAGATATCTTAATTTTGAACTTTACATGTAATTACACATTTGTCTTAGTCTGTGTTAAAATAGTATTTATCCAAGAGTAGGTAGTTTACAAATAGTAATTTACCAGTTCAGAGTTGTGCAGACAAAAAAGTCCAAGGTCATGGTACTGGTGAAAATCTTTGTTATAGTTTGTATTATGTTTCTAATGGAATATAATAGTGGTAATACTGGTTCTTAAGATTGTTAAACCTGTGTTATAATGTTCAAGCTGTGAGATGATATGAGTAAGTATGTCTATATATCTGGAAATTGGTTTAAAGAAATGTGTCTGGTTGTCAATCGGTGGACTGTAATGGTTGATACATTGTGTCAACTTCAGAAATGTAGAAGTTTATAAAGAGATTTAGAACAGGACCAGAGTCCTGATTTTGTAAACAGCCTCATCTTATGCAAGAAGAGTGCAGGGCTATGATGTGAGTGCTACACTTGCCCCAGCAGGGGTGGCCTCCTTACCATATGGGGCTGAAACAGTGCTGCCCTGACTTTTTGCTTTGGTTGCTTTTTCTGTCTTCTGCCATGTTGAAGTGTTGTCTTGGTGCCATGCCACCTTGCCTTGGAGCCAGCTGGTTATGGACCGAAACATCCACAAATTGTGAGCTTAATAAACCTTCCCTTCCTTCGTTTTAGGTGTCAGCTATTTTGTCTCAGCAAAAAGAGAAAGGTAATAAAGACACACTGTTAATCCATTCACCAGGGTAGGGCTTCAGTGACTTACAAACGTTGCCAATTAAGTCTTACTTCCAAACAATATTACAAGGGGATTACTTTTCTGACACAAGAATTTAAAAGTCACATTCAAACCATAATAGCTTTTAAGAAATGTAAATGAGGGATAGTTTAAAGTAATCAAGGTCCGTGTAATCTCCACAAATTCTCTATCTTCTCTCTATTCCTAGGCTACTATACATTTTGAAAAACTACCATACATGAAGGATTAACTTCTATCAGTTTCTTAGTATTTTTTCTCATTGCTGAGACAGAATATCCAACACTCAAAGTTAATGGAGAAAAGGTTTATTTAGCTCACAATTTATAGAGGTTTTAGTCTATAACTGGCTGGTTCCATCAAGGTGACTCGGAAGAAAGACATCACAGGGGAGAAACTGTTCATGGCAGGCAGAAGTGAGCAAGTAGCAAGTGACCAGCAAACAAAGCAACTCTCTTTCTACCCCTTTTATCTTACTCAGTGTACCCACCTTTAGGATGAGTAGCCCTCACCCCCGGGGCACCCTTAATCCTACCCAGAGCTATGCCAAACCAATCAGCAGGCCAATTTAGTAATCACACACCCTCAGTCCTAGCATCGCACACTCTAGGCCCAGCCACCTGTGAAAAGTCGTATGCACGGTCCCATAGACACAAACTCCAACAACAAATAACGTTAAAGTACAGGAAGCATTCTACAAAAATATTTAATTTAAAATATAGAAGGATATATAATAGGAAATGGGGAGCTAAATCTTTGCGCAACAGTAAAAGGACCAAAAAGCAAAGAAAAGGGTAGAGAGGGGAAGGAAGGTAGAAGACGAGAATAGAAAAATTAAGATGTAGTATGTACACATATTAACTCCTCATAATGAATATAGTGATTATACACTATAAATGTGTACTAATAAAATTAAATAAATATAGAAAAGTAGTTTTTTTAAAAGGTGAACAAGGTATAATTTCTTGCCATGGTATTTAAAGGAAGAAACAAAAGATGTTTGTGATTTTTAAATTAAGAAATGTTATATAAATTTAGACAATCACTAGGGCTTTTGCTTTTAAATAATAATTTGATTTAATCAAATGTCCATAATTATTTCAGGGCAATGCATTGAAAAATCTTTTAACTAATTATATTTTCTTTTGCATTTATTCACATTTTACTTATTGTTATTTTTATATTTACTGTTTGTGTATAGGCAGAGGTAGAGCAAAAGAGCAAGTGAGAGAGAATGTGGGAGAGAGAGAGAGGGAGCAAGAGAGAGAGAATCTTCTGTATGAGCTATCTGAACTCATTGTAGAGATCCTCCTGTTAGTTTTTCATTCTCGTTTCATAAGCCCTGGACTTTACAGCTCATCTGGTGCCTAGTTATCAACAGATTAATCTCTAAAATCTTATGTGTCTAATATTTTCTTTGAACTATCAATAAATTTACCAAAAGTTTAAACACATCAAATTATATTTCAGTTATATTACCTCCTCACTGGAGTTCCTCCTTCCAAAACCATCTGTTGATCAGTTCAAAGTCAGATCTATTTATTCCTAGGCAAGGAAAAGATTTCTTATATAAGGCATGAACCATTGTTTGTAAAGGAATATTAAGAAATTTTATCATATTAAAATCATAAATTTTTCTCATCAAAAGATAATTTTATGAGATTTCACAAAGAACAAAATGGGAGAAAAGATTTGCAACTCATTTATCCTACAAATAATATAAATAGAAAATATTGAAAGAGCTCTTAGAAATTGGTACAAAAATATTGGATGCCTTAATTTAAAAATGGGAAAAAGACAGGAACAGGTCAAATAGGATATCCAAATGACCAAAATACTCGTAAATTTTTTCACCCTACTGATCATCAGGTAAGTGTACATTAGAACCACAGTGAAATATCTCTAATTAATAGCAGAAGAGAGTTAAAAAATTTAACAAATATAGAGCTCCTATACATACTACATTTGAATTTAGATAATGCAATTTTTGTATATTTACATCCCAAATACTTCAAATATGATGGGCTATCTTATATTTTATCTGACAGCACAAGGCAGAAACACTTAAGTTGAAATGACTAGAAATAACAAACATTGGTGGCAATGTGGACTGTGACTTTTTTCAAATAGAGCTGGATAGAGTGGCAAATTGTACAAAACCACTTTGGAGAACTGTTTGAGAGTACTCATTAAGGTTAAGCTCAACAATTTTCTCTAAAGAATATACTAACATATGTGCATGAATTAATGTTAACATTTCCATTTGTTTTAAAACTGTTAAAAAAGATGATCATTAATAATGTGATGTCTAGATAAATTATAATGTAATCATAGAATAGAATATCAAGTACCAAAAAGAAAGAATAAACTATTACTATAGTCAACACACTGATAATACTCTAAAACACAATGTAGAATGGAAAAAGTTTACCTCCAAAGAGTACAATTTGCATAGCTCAATTTGCATATTATTGAAAGACAAACAATTCACAATATTAGAAATTGAGGTAATGATTATCAAGGGAAGATAGTAACTGACATACAGTTCTAATAATTTTTTTCATTTCTTGATATGGGTATTGGTTGCATGGTAGATTCATTTTGTAAAATTGTGCTATGTCTTTATTTGTGTATTTTTATTATTTTATTATTTAATTTTTTGTTTTTATGAGTGTCTTGTTATGCAGTTCAGGCTGGCCTTGAACTCACTTTGTAGCTCAAGCTGGCTTCGAACTAATCGCAAACCTCCTGCTTCAGCCTCCAAATGCTGGGATTACAGGCATGCACTAACACATCCCTCTCAATCTGTGTATTTTTTAAATGTTATGACCAAAAAATTTTGGTTAATGGCTAGAAACATAGTTCAGAGGTAGTCTACTTTCCTACCATTCTTTAGGACCTGAGTTTAGTCGTTAATGTTTCCTTCCCACATCCAATATAAGTTTTATTTAAGGAACGACATTATTCACAAGTGCAGCAATTGGTTTTTAGTTATGGAAAATTATTTGGGATCTACATGATAGCTGATTTTACTGGGTGACTTATGATTTACAAGTTGGAGGTGAACTGCTGTAATAGTACCCATGGCTATGTGTCCTCAAAAACAGTGGGTCTGGACCTTCTTCCAGGGAAAGTCTGGGGGAAGGAAACCTCTGTCAACTGCATGATTTAGGCCCATTGAAACCAACCGTTTAACAGACTGGGCATTTTATTGGTCTTTTTAAAAGTGTATTTTAAGCATTTCCTCTCCGTAGATTATTTCCAGTTCATGTCCTTTGTTAATCTGTTAATGCTGGTAGACTTGACTGGGGTTTGGCTGTACAGATTACATGTCTTCTGTGTGTCATCGGCTTATGCTTCCTGCTTGATAACACTTTGAGTTATCTGGAGCAGTACCCATACCCCACATATATCCAGTGTTTGTCTTTGAATTCGGGTAAAACTTAGTTTAGTAAGTTTAGTTAACTTAGTTTAAAACTTTAGTTTAGTAAAAGTAAAATTATTAAATAGAGAAATGACTATATTATCTAACTACATAACCACGGGGTCCCTTTGTTTCAGAAGGAGAAAGTAAGAAGTTGTTATTGAAATCAGCTGTATTTATCATTATTATAAACCATAAATAATAAACAACTCATATTTTTTCATGCAGGGGAAATAATGCTTTGGCATCAGGTAGGCTTTGTTTTATTCCTGGGTTCCTGCAGTCTCTCATCTCACCAGCTATGTGACCCAAAGCAGGATACTTTTTGAACATCTGTTTTTTCAAATGTCAAAGACAATATTGATAATCTAGAGCACAGAGCTATGGTTTGATGCTATGGAGTGTTAACACTTTGCTTAGAGTACAATAAAACGTCTAAAAAATCCTACTTTCTAGTGTGGTAATGTGCTCCTATAATTATAGCACTTTCGGAGGCTGATGCACTAAGAGCACAATTTTGAGCCCAGCCTTGGACTTAGTGAGTCCCCAGCTCAGAATCAGAAGACTCTCCTTGAATCATAATCTTTGATTATCTTCTTGGAAACCTGTGATGAAACACGAGGAAGATTCAGTGAATAAAGTGATGAGAAACCCTGCAGTTAGATCACATGGTAGATAAAGGAGTGTGTGGGGAGGAAGACAGTTCAAGTCAGAGCAAGCTAAACTGCACGGAGGGTGACAGCAACAGATTAACCCACTAAATTCTTTTCCAGTGTTTTCATGAGTCTTACAGATAGCATAGTCCAAACCTCCTAAATGTAGCTTCATTTTGCACAGTTGCTGTCTTTTTTACTCCCTCACTGTGACAGTAATGGCTAGAGATACATAATGAATTTTATTAAATGAGTTAAAAGTGAATGCACCAGTACAGTGTATAAGTATGAATTTTGGTATAAGACAGAAGAGGCCTAGAACTGTTAAAAGGATACTGTGTACCTGACAGCACTGTAACGAGAAGTAAGACAATGCATTTAAATTCTTTAGCATGTTTCTCAAAAATGCTTATTAATACTACTTCTGCCACTAGTACTATGATCACCACCTCAGTTGTGTATCACTCAGAAAGTCTTCTGCTTTGCAGTCAAACATAGACATGTTCTTCTCTATAAGGAGCTCAGTGACCCAGGCTTGAATTCCAGGAAAGACACAAGTCTGAGCTTCAGAGCCTCAGGCTTCTTTATCTCCCTGCTTTTTGAAAGTTAAGGTTTTCCTGTATGCAGCACAGATTTACCTCCTCCCTGGCCTTTGGGAATCACACAATCTACTCAGTATTCTCCTCCGGAGAAGTGGAGAAATCTATGCTCTTTTATATTCTGATTTAAGAGAATTTTATCATACTTAAATAACCTATTTACCCTTCAAGATACAGATGAAAAAAATAAGAACTGACAGTTCTACTCAGTCATCCAATGTAAAATTCCTCTGAAATCTTAAATCAGATGTACAAGTGATTTGTTTTATATGAATAAGTTAAAGTTGTTTTTGAAACTTGTAATGACCGAGCCTAATCTTTTGCATTAATACAGATTTGGGCCAGGGATTTAGCTCAGTGGCATGAGTACCTGCCTGGCAAATGCACGCTTCTATACAGGTGTGAACTCAATGAAAACAGTAGTTTTATAAACAAATATTTTTTATAACAAGTGTATTTCCTCAAAATATATCTCCTTTGATGAAATTTTCTGTTGTTGTTTACCAAGTGTTCCGGAATAAATTTTGTTTAATATTTTGATGCATAAACTTCTTTTCTTTCTTTATATCATATTCATAACTTGAAAATTTTATTGTTATTTATGATGCTTTTGTCACCAGTTTATAGCACAGCAAGACGCAAATAGACATTACCATAAAGAAACTTCTCCCTAAATGATTCTTTCAACTTAACCTGTCAGATTGTTCTTGCTGTTCCTGAGCTTGCCACAGTTTTTTTTTTTTTTTTTTTTTTTTTTTTTTTGTCATTCTCAGGAATTAATAAGTAGTGTCACTTTTTCAAAGGATGGAAAGTACAGCCTGATAGAAAACTGTCAAACTCTTACTAGATGTAAATTTTCTCTTCTCCAGGTTATTCTTGTGCAGGAAACCAGACATATGAAGGAGGATATTGTTAGTTTATGCAGCATGCTTCCTTGTCTCTTTATTTTAAATTTTTCCCACTTTTAAATATTATTTTAATTTTATCCATCTAATTTCTCATTCATCAACCAACTTTTGACCTTTCATAATTGGATATAAGAGTAGGTTTGGATAACAAATGTGAGTTAAAGCAAACAACGCTTCTTATTGACTGGCACATGTATCGCTTTGGAATCCACTTGTGTGGCCGATTCCAAATGCTGATGACTTTTTATTGGAAGCTCTTAAGAGGTCTCCTATTGAGAATCCCCACTGGCAGTTCCAGGGTGTAGGCAGTATACATCTCAGCTAGACCTTTATGACTACGGCTTCTGCCCTTGGCCTCTGGGAGACTCACGGTGACTGATTGGTCTCCTAATTCTAGTGTTGTTGGGCAGCTCTTTTTTCAAACTAGGGTAAGCCTAGAGTCCTTTATCTGGACCGCTTCTAGGTTTATAGAAAACATGACTGGTAGCTGTAGAAATGCAGATTATGCTCAAAACACTCTTCAACTCTGTGCTGCAGATTCTCTAGTAAATGTCTTCAATCTACACTTACCATGCATGAATTAGGTACCAGATCCAGCATCCCCCGAATACCAGAGATCGCAATATGGTTCCCTACTCATATTTTAAACAGGAGTCTGATGACAAACTGTCAGCAGGCAAGTCAGAGTCTTTTACTTAACTAGGCCACAAAAATGATGTCAAAACTATTAAATTTTCAATAACTCAAAATGGCTTGGTGTCCCTCACCTTAGTAACATAATACTTTATTTTAATAATCTTAATAACTTCATTTTCTTTAGAAAATTAGCCTGCCTCAGGTATTTGTAACAATGCAAAAGAAGTGGCGTATATACTGTCAAAATTTTTTACTGTGTTTTTTAACCAACACCTGAGTATAAGGGCACTCTTCATTTCTTTGAGAGGAGACACTCCTAACTTTGGTAACTACCAGCTAGCAGACACGGCCACCCTAGTCACTCACAGTGACTAACCCTTTGTTATTTTTACTTCCTTTACTTTGTAAGCTCTTGATTGCCTCTTCCTTTCTGTTTTATTCTACCTTGAAAACACTCATTTATTTCTGTACAAAATAGAGTTCAATTTTCTCTGAACTTTCTTTTCTTTTGCAATAGTTATTAGTTACAATCTGTCCTTAGCAGTTTAACTATGTTTATCTTTTTAAATTGGGGTTATAGGTGGGGATGAATCTATAAAAAACATTTCTCTGAAAATATTTTCTGTAAAGAAACCCATGGAGCCTTTATAAAATATACATATGAGATAACATTTCATTAGGGACCCATATAATTTATTTTTGTCATTCCATTGACAAATTCTGTATAATTGCTGGAACTTGTCCTTAGAATCATTGGGTAATTGAAATTCTTTATTCTATTCTATAGAGGCTCACCTGAGAGTAAGAAAACCAAAGTATGTTATTCATCGTCTTAAAATATTGTCTGCCATTTAAAAAAAGAAATCTGAAAAAAATCAAATGTCATCAATGGTAGAAAAATCTATAAATAATTTTGGTAGGTCATTAATTTATCATGATTTATTTGCTTTTATAAACATAGGTATCTGAAAGTTTTGCTTCTGATACTAATATAAAGATATCAGTGATATCTCAATTTTTATGAGCTATATTATTTTTCCTCATTTTAAAAATATTATCATTTTTATGTAGATGTGTCTTAGTCACAGTTTCATTGCTAGGACAAAATACCCAATACCCACAACTTAGAGGAAGATAGGTTGATTGGGCTTTTGGATTTTAGAGATTTTGCTCCATAGTCAGCTGGCTCCAAGGCAAAAATGGCATGGCACACAGCCTAGCAGAGATAAGCTGCTCACAACTTCCTGCATCCAGGAAGCAGAAAGACAAGTGAGGATCCCAGAGTAGGTTATTTCCTTCCCAGTCATGCTCAACAACTTCTTCTGCTCAACTCACTTCTTCTGACCAGGCCCTACCTCTTATCAGCACATTCAGCTATGAACACATCAGGGGACCAACCTTTTACTGCTGAGTGTAGTGACTCAATGGTTCAATCACTTTCCAAAAAGTCCCACTTCTGAACACATAGGACTTTTAGGGGGACAGTCTGCATCTAAACTGTAACATTCTGTCCTTGGACCCCACAAGACCACTGTCCATCTCATTATGAAAAATTCATTTCTTCCATTTCTAAGAGACACTGAAGTCTTAACAGCTCCAGCATTGCTGGAAAGTTCAAGTCTAAAGTCTGAGAGTTGATAAAACTCTTAGCAGTGAGTCCCTGTGAAAATAAAAAAGAATGTTAAACATTGTCAACATATAATTGCCAGGGGAAATATTTTCATTCCAAAAGGGAGGGATAGGGAGAAAGAAAGCAATGAGCATAATAAGACCAAAACAATGCAGGACAAGTGTTAAAATTTGTAGTTCCATATTCAGGTAACAGAACAAATTGTGGCAAGAGGCAGACTCTATACAGTTTCAGTAGTCCCAGTCTTTGGTATGGCAAGTTTTACTCCACATAGCCTTTCTTGGATGGCTGTCGCTACTGCCTTTCCCAGCAGACATTCTGCATTCTTGAAATTTCCAACTTGGTGGGGCCTCAACTGCATTTTTGGCTGTACTCTATGACTTCACACTCCACCCTTTCAGGGACATAGTGTCTGGCTCAAAGGCCATTTTCTGAAATCTGGGTGGAAGCTTCTCTGACCCCACAACTCTCACAATCTGCATACTGATAAAGGACCATATCATATTTATGTCAGTGTGTCTTAGGTACCTTTTTGTTACTAAGACAAAATGCCCAATATCCACATTTTAACAGACCAGAGGTTTACTTGGGCTCACAGTTTAGAGTTTTAGTCTCTAGTTAGCTGTCTCCAAAGCAGAAATGGCATGGCAGAAAAGTATACACAGGAAATGTCCATGTCATGGCAGTTAAGAAGCAGAAGTCAAACAGTATAGGGTAACATCATGTCTGCAGCAAGTTTGAGCAGTGCCTGGGCCTCATTGCACTGTAGCTTTTCTAATACCTAGGATGGCTTGGCACTGAGAACCAAAACCCAAATCTTAAGAGTGCATTTAGTTATGCAAGCATCTATGGATCAATCCACTGATAAGTATGGTGCCCTTATGATCCAATCACCTTCCAAAAGCCTCACCTCTGAACATATGAGACTTTGGAGGAATACTCTAGATTTAAATCATAACAACATTTCTCATCATTTTTTTTTAATGGAATAAAACATAATAGGCCAAAACTCCCATCTAATGTAGAACTGTCAATGAGATTAAAATAGCAATTCCTAGACAATATAATCAAGTTTCTCTCCAGCTGATGACCAGTAACTCTTAAGATGGATTATAAAATTTTACATGTTTATTGTAGAAACCTGAAAAATTATAAACAAAAATGAAGAGATTGAAATTTCCAAAATTAAGAATACTAAAGATATTTTCTTTTAATTTTTTGCCTATTCTTTTACTTAATATGATTGTAGTGAACATTTTGCTTGTATTAATAATACCATGCTCTGTATTTATAACGTGTACTGATTTTTATTTAGTGTTATACTTTGGCCTTGATGCATACTAATTGAAGACACAGTAAATACATTTTAATGTATGAAGAAAAATTATATTTTTATTATGGCTCTAGTTTTGAAAATTTGTGTAGTTTTCAAGTATCATTGTAATATTTCAATAATTTTCTTTATATATAAATCACTGTGTAAAGATGTTCTTGTCTTATGATATAAATCTAAACTAACTGACAAAAAATGTTTTTAAACATTGTGAGCTTCCTTCAAATATTTGCAAGTTATTTTCTCTCAACAATTTAGATTCCATTAGAAATTTATGTGGATACTATCAACTCCTAGTAGTTTGAGCATTGCTTTTTAAATTTTAATAATTGCAAATAAAGTCTTTCATTATTTGCATTTTATATTTATCTGAAAATTATGGCTTTTAATTGAATATTCAGTACATGAAAATCTGGGTTAATTAATTATTCAGTCCTCAAATGCCTCAGATATTTAATAAAAATATTTTCTTTTTTTTTAAATTTTTTTTTTTTTTTTGGTCTTTTTCCTTTCTATCGGTACCGGGGATCGAACTCATGATTGCCTGCTTGCAAGGCAAGTGCTTATGCCACTGAGCAAAATCTCCAGCCCCCTAAAAATATTTTCTAATAATAATTTTTCTTTATTGACTGTGACAGTGAGTTAGTAACTTTGTGTCAAATCATGTAAACTATGATTTGTACTGTAGAACTTTGTGGCCTTGATTTTTCATTTCTTTAATATGCATGAGGCAATGGAACTACTATCTACATACAATTTTGATCCTGCAGTCTGTTGCATTATATCAGTTCCAGGCTAGCCATCGCAGGTTCTGTTCCAGGCTTGTCAATCCTAGCCTTTCTGGTGAGTGTCACCCTAATGACTGTTCTACCTTAGGGACACCTGTTCTTCCACATAGCAAGTGAACCCAGTTTGTAGCTTTCACAACATTGCCAAGATCGGCTGCATCATGTACCATCTCGGAGATTTTGGTAACAAGCAGCCAAGGAGCGTGAGGCCGTGGAAGTACCCGGCAAGCTCAGGAGCACTGACATTAGCTGAGGAGCAAGTGTCTCTGCCCTAGGAATCTGAGTTTCTCTGTTCTGGGATCCCCATCTGTTTCCCTAGTTTTAAAAATTCTTAAGTTTTCTCTTTGTTTCTCTAGTTCTGAAGATACTACTTTTTCTTGTAATTACTGGCTCTCATAATATTTTCAAATTTCTTTTTTATTTTTTTGACCTAATTAACAACTCTATACCTAGTGAACAAATTGTTTTTTAGTAATAATAGTAGTTATTATTTTTATTCATTTATTTTTCCAAGGGTCTGGGAATGAAAACCAAGATCTTCACATTGAGCTACATCCCGGGTCCTTTTTAAATTTTGTTTTATTTTGTGACCAGGTTTTACTAAGTTTCAATGTTTCCCAGGCTGGGCTCAAACTTGTAGTCTTTCTGCCTCAGCATCCCAGACTGCAGAATTACGAACTTGAATCACCATGCCAAGCTTATTTTCTACTTTAATGACAGATGACTCTCTCTCCCTCTCTCTCTCTCTCTCTCTCTCTCTCTCTCTCTCTCTCTCTCTCCTTTGCTGCCAGTCAAACTTGCAACCTCATGCTTGCCAGGCAGGCGCTTATGCCACTGAGCTAAATCTTCGGCCCTCTTCTGTTTCTTGAGTGACCCCTAATACACCTAAAAAACATAGTTCGAAGTATGAGTATACTACAATGTATAGTACTCTTATTAAAGAGGGCCAGATATTTGAGATTTCCTTATGTGTGGGAAGCTTTGAGTTAGATTCCTACTTCACTGTTTCAGATATGTATGATATTCTAGTATAACACCTTTAAAGTTGAAGGGTGAAAATGTTGAAACTAAAAAGCAGGTTGTTTTATGAACAATTTGTTTTTCATTCAGTTTAAAAGAAATTATTAAAGCATGAGGATTTATGGATGAAGAAATGGCTGAAAACCTAAGTTTTAGGGAGAAATCTAAAGCAGAAGAATGCTTTTTAAAAATCATTGAATCAGAGAATTCTAAAATCTGGTATTCTGGAAACCTAAATGATTTTTCAAAGGAGAGTTATTTCAAATACAATGATAGTTTACTATTAATAAAGTTGATGTTCTTGACTTCATGATGTTTTTCAAGGTTTCCCCAGAGCCTGTCTTATTCTGTTCTGTGATCTACCCCTGTGCCCAAAATGTTATGCAAGTTTATAGAAAAATAAATGGAAAAGGGAACTTTTGATCAGGACTTGACCAATGTAATTTTGCCTCTTCAGCCTTGTCCCCAACCACGCCCAACTGTGCTGTGTCGTTCACCATGTTTTGGGGCACTGGACACTAGATCCAGCTTATAGAATTAGGTAACACTTGCATCCTGGAAGGGGCTCAAGTCACAGCACTGAGAAGCAGGGTTTACATGCTTTACTTTGACAGTTGACAGAAGTCACTGTTCATTAAGGATATAACAGAACATAGAGCACACTGAAAGAAGCACTCCTGAGGGCACTGTTTTAAGAGAATGTTTATTACCTACTTAGCTAGGTAGAAATAGAACTTAAACATCTATACAAACGTGCTAGGAAGGGAAATAAGAAACGCAATTCTCTAAATAAGAACAGGAAGTGACAGCAAAAGATGTTTTATAACATAAAAGTGATATGAAAATAGAATAAAAGTAGGTTATTTAAATGAACAGACAATTATTTGTACATTTCAGGTCCAGTCTTATCTGCAAAGATTACTCATGCATCATGTGGTATATGGTCACCTCAGATTCTCTGGTTTGGTTTTTTGGTGTGAAAGTCGGATAAAAACAGCGTTGAAGAATAAGGAATTTGTAACTGTCATCTATTTTTATTTTAAATTTTTATATTTAAAACCATGCTAATAGTAAAATTATGGTGGGATTCATAATGCTACACTTTTTCTCTTGCTCTGCAAGCAACTCACAGTTTTCTACTTATTTCATTTCTAAGAAGACTATGTGTAGAGATGTTAGTTCACATGTCCACAGTTGGAGAAATGGGAATAATGATGTGAGAATAACAACAACAACAAATAAAAATAGTAGTATAATTGTTTCACAAAACTTATTTTTGGTATAGCATATTAAAATCTCTTTATTAAATTGTTGTTTCCTAGTCCTGGATCTTCTGTAAATCAGTGCATGATAAAAATATTTCTGCAAAAGTTATATAGCAGTAGTTTTTAAAAAAAATTTTATTTAAGGAGAAAAAAGAAAAAAAAAAACAAAAAGGTTACAAGTTATACAGAATTTCAGAAAAAATAAACAGTAGGAAATCACTAGTTAATTACATATTGTCATCTTAGAAATAGTTGTTGAAGTTACAAAATTAAAGCATATAGAGGGAATTTCAAACAGTGAGACTGCAAACAGTTTTGTTCAATAATCCAACAAAACTCAGTAATATGGTTATCTATCGTATACACTTAAATATACATGCAGTTATATCCTTTAGAGAACTTTCTTTTCCTTTCTTTTGTACAATGACAATCACACATTTTGGATTTTATTACTCCCACAGTTCTTATTACTTTTTTTTTTTTTTTTTGAAGAAAGTAAAGCCAAATGTGACATACCAGGACAGAGCCAGTCAAATCAAAAGGATGGACAAAATACATAAGGTAAAAACAAAATACAAGGTGATCAACAGTGGTTACCATAATGCCTCTTGTTATCTTAAAGATAATTGCCTATATCATCAGTTATAATAAAATTGAACAAAACAGTAAAGAGTAAGACCAATAAAACCAAAACATTGGAGACATTAGAGGACTTCAAAAGAAGATAATAGTTAACCAGAATGGGCGTCACAATATATCTTATTGTCTTCATAGTTGTTGCCTAGACTTACAAACTCGGTACTATCTAGCATAACAGAATAGAGGAAAATCAGTCAAAACAAGATGGTGAGAGCAATAAAGAGTTTCAAATCAAGTTAATAGGAAATCGAAGTGGGTTACTATAATATATCCTGCTGTTTTTTATTTATTTTTCCCTTAATTAAAAGGATAAAAATGAAACAGTAGATAATAAAAAGGAGATTGAGACAAAAAAGAGGGCATAACAAACAAAACAGTGCAGGTCAAAACATAGCCATTAAACAAAATAGTGTTTCACCACAAGATAATCTCGACATAATAGTAGTTACCATAGTGTCTCTTTCCTTAAAATCTTTGGTATAACTTCATATACTGTAGCATCAAACATATCAAGGCAATGTAAAACCATTCAAGAGAATGACAGTATTACAAGGTATTTAGAATCAACTAACAGAAAATGAACAATGGTTTCTGTATAATCTCCTTGTCTATAGCAGTAGTTTGATACAGTGAATTTATCTTGATTTTTCTTAAACTTCTAACCAATTTAAAAGTGTGATGTTATATGTTTCACAACAAATAACATAAAAAGTAGACCAGACAGTGTCTAGGACCTCTCATGACTGGAAAATTTATCACTGTGTAAACATCAGATTGAGTAAAAGGACAAATTCTAAAGTAAAAGACTTGAGTTTTCCTTCTGCATTGCATGTCGTAAGTGCTAATTCATATAATTCAAAAAGTTGGTTCTAGTTGGAAACTACCAAGAAATTCTACCCAGGTTTGAAAATCCTCTGGGCCATAGTAGGCTGAAGTAGGATCAAGGGATGGTGAATATAAAAATTTCCATGTCAAGCTTGATTTCCAGCTGTTAATGTGAAACAAATAACCGAATACTTTCTACTGACTCAAAACCATGTGATGTTTCAGTGTTTTTAAGTGAGGTTATCCACCATCTGACATATAAATACAAAATATTTGATATATAAATACAAAAAGTGAGCTGTGTTTTTCCTTATTTATTGCATTATTTATAGTCACACAACACACAGTGCTTAAAACTGAGAAAAAAATCATTCGCAACACCAGAAAGTAATCTATTATTGTTTTGTTTATTCCTCTCAGGTTTTTTCATATATAGCTACAATATTAGTTTAAATTTTTTAATTTTAATATTTTCAACATAATTATTGAATAAATATTTTATATAGATCTTATTTTAATGTTAGCTGTATCTCCTGTATTACACATTATTGTACATATAATATAGGGTTGTAATTTAGGGTTTTATTTTTTGGTACTTGGGATTGAGCCCAGGGCTTCAAGCATGCTGACATGTACTCTGCTACTAAGCTAAATCCTGATTATTCATTACTTTACTTTTAAAAATTTGAGACAAATTTGCTGTCAGTGTTATCCTTAAGTTGGTTGTCAGTGTTCAAACTCGAGATACACCTTCCTCAGTGAGTGGTTATTTGATCATCAACTTAAGTGGGAATGTTCAGATGAATTGAGTCAGCATGGTTTTGGACATGGAAGACTCACTTTAAGGAGGAATGTTGTCCAAACAGTATAAAAAAGAGAACCAGAGGAAAGAATTTCAACTGATTTTCTTCGGAAGAGCTTTGTTCCAGATGCTTTTCTTTAGAGGCGCCTTGATTCTTGTCTTCAGCAGAGCTCCAGTCTTTGCCTTTGCCAAAATGCCTGCTGTTCTGCTTGAAGAAGCTTTAGTCACCACCTTGGCCTTCTGCCTCATTTCTTACCTCTTGGTGCAGATTCTTAAGCTTCTAGCACTGGCTTTTCAGCCTGCCCGAACAGACTATCTAGCTTCCAGCACCGGCTCTTGGGTTTTCCAGTTCAATTCCTTCAGTCTTCCCTCACGGATTCCTTGGCTTCCTGATAAAGAGTTACATAAGACATTGCCCTGGGTTCTACACCTTTGGTTGGACTTGAACAGAACATTGCCGTGGGCTCCAGGTCTTTGCCTGTATTCTTTGCACAATCAGTATGTGGACAGATCTCTTGCATTCTTTTACATTTGACTTTGGGGGTGAATATTGTTCGCTAATCTTGTAAATTTCTGTGTCCTGCATTAAATCTGTTTCTCTTACAAATACTCCCTACAATCCTCAGTCTCCTGTGTAACTATGATTACAGACATGAACCACTATGCATGGTAATTAACTATTCTTTGTTAGAAAACAAGGCTTCCAGTTTTCTTCCTATCAGATGTAATACTTCCATGAATACACTTATTCAAATACATTTTGAACTTAAATTTCTTAATGTTACCAAAAATGAAATATGAGAATGAAGCTTGTAGCTCAGAATTCATTAATATAATAATTTCATTAGTAAAATTAAATTAGCCAGAGTTGATTAGCTGTGCTGTCCTTTCTTTAGTATGTCAAAGTATTTCAAAGTATGATGGAAAAATAACAGAGGCACTACAGGGTAGCTATGCTTCTTAATTACAATTTCCGAGTCTGAACACTTTCTTATTTGTAAGTGGGTACCCTAAGTTAGCGATGGTGATGCTTTTAGGGACCAAGGGCCAAACTGCAATCCAAAACCCACTTATTTATTGCAAAATGCCAACACTGCATTTAAATCTGAATACTGAGGTTTTGGCTTAGGAAAAAAAAAAAAAAAAAAAAGAAAAACAAACCCTTTATACTGAATCTGCCATTTTAAACACACACACACGGACACTAACATGCATAAATTTGCCACCACTGTGGGCTTAGGTAAGTGTGGTAACTGACCACTGTAGAAATAAAAACATGGCAGTGGCGGACTCTGAAATTAGTGAATGTGTGAGGGAAGGATATTTTTTAATTGATTTAGCTTAAGAGTTCCGTGTAAGTGGGAAAGGGAAGCATAAGCAAAACAGAAATGCCAGGAAAGGTAGAGAGAGCTTCAGGCAAGAAAAATAAATTCTATGGGTATTTTGTTCAGACTCCTATATTTCATGACCAGAGTAGTACTAAGGAAAACAAAAAAGAAAAAAAGGAAGACTATGTTATTGGTTGAATTTTATTATCTTCTATTGTTACTGAAATACAGAGTTGTGGAAAGGAAGTATATTTGGTCTAAATCTAAGGAAAATTCATTTTAGTTCAATAGGAAGTATTTAAAATAAACATTTGGCTACTTTATAGTGATGTAGAACTAACAAAATATTTAGCTCAATTTGCATCAAGCTAAAATATTTTCATGTTTTAATAATTTTATTGGTCCATTTCAATTCATTGGTAAATAGAAACATAAGTTCATTTAACTTTGATGTGGTCTAATTCAGAGTTTTCATATGGTTAACATAAATTTTTTTAAAACAACCTTCTAGGAATTGAATATATTTTAAAATAACTTGAACTCATTGGCTAGACTTTTTCAAGAAGGCTTTCAATGGGTTTTTAAAAATAAACTTAAATGTGCTTTCAAAAATTGGATATTATTGAGATATTCTTCCATATTCTCTCGAGTCTTCTCAAAACAAAAATCAAAACTTAGCTTGACCTCTTGTACCATGGTGTTTGCCATGTATTACAAAACTAAATTATATTATCTTCACATACGCGCGCACACACACACACACACACCAAGCAGCAACCATAGAAAACTAATTTTGAATGAGGCATTCCATAGTTTCGCTTTAACATTCCAATCAGATAAAACTTGAACTCTCATTGGATTTGTTACTCAAATTGTCAGTTTTATGCTTGTCCTTTTCTATGATTTTTGTCCTGATTAAATTAGTATTATGTAATATAATACAAAATAATACCACTTTGTTACTTAAATGGAATTTTGCTAGAATATTTTCTATTAAGAAGCACTGGACAGAAATCTTTTCCAGTCAGTCGATGAAATGAAGCATTTTAAATCATTAATGGGTTCTTCCAAATTTTAATTTGATCCATACAGGAGAAGTATTATACTGATACAGCAGGCAGTTTGAATTGGCTTTGGCTTATCCCAGTGTCTTTAGTGCAACTGCAGGAAGTGGATTGCAAGGACCTCACAGGAAAATCTCTGGTGTTGCTCTGATGCTCAAGGTTCTCACAGGGATGGAATTGGTAGTGATTTGGCTACCTGGCCTCTGTGCTAATACTTATGACAAGTCAAAGGCCAGGGTGAAGTCATTCATGAAGTCTTTTAATTTTTTTAGTCTTGAATGATGGAATAAAATTATGAGCAAGAATGTATTTTTTGAAAGATATGAAGACACTGATAGTATTATTTTTAATTTCTTCTACCTTCCTAGACAGAACTGAGGGGCTATGTCTTTGAACATTGTGCGTATTATTAGCAAGGTAATTCTATAATCTATAAAAGTATATATATATATATATATATTTTTTTTTTAAATTTTTATTTAAGAGGAAAAAGAGAAAAACACAATACAAACCAAAGCGGCGTAAGGGTACACGCAATACAGAACTACAAAACAAAACAAAACAAAACAAAACAAAACAAAACAAAACATAAAAACATAACAGTAAGAAATCACCTGCTAGTAGATTACACACTATCTTCTTGAAAATAGTTCCTCAAATCACAGTATCAAAGAACACAAGGTGGACATTCAAACAGGGAGACTGCAAACAGCTGTGTTCAATGTTCCAAAAACATTGATAAAGTCAGCTATTTAACACCCCCAAACACACTTGCTGTTATATCCGTTAGAGCTCTTTTTCTTTTTTTTTTTTCCCTCTCTTTTTTACAACAAAATTTACACATCTTGGATTTTATTACTCCTTAGTGCTTATTACTTTTTTTGGGGGGGGAGGGAAGAATACAGTCAAATATGGCAAAACAAAGCTGTCAGTCAATACCAAGGATAGACATAGCACATGGTGTAGAACAGAGTACAAGTTTATCAACAATGGTTATCAACGTTGTCCCTTGTTTCCTTAAAAAGAATTGTCTATCTCATTAGATATTATAAAGTTGGACAAAACAGTAGAGAACAAGACCAATAAAACTTAGGCATTGTAAACATTACAGGACTTCCAAAGAAGACAATAGTCAAACCAGAATGGGTATCTTAGTGAATCTTATTGTCTTCAAAGTAGTTGCCTATGTCTTCAAACTTGATACTATCATATAGAATGGAACAGAGTCTAATCAGTCAAAACAAGATCGTGGGAGTACTACAGGACTTCAAAACAAGTTAATAGGAAATCAAAAAGAGTTACTATTTATATATCCTAATTTTTTTTGAATTTTTTCTTTAATTAAGAAAAACATAAGAAATGACTAAATAATTTTTTTTGAAACAATAAGGGGGAGATTGAGATAAAACAGGACATAACAATATAACAATAGAGGTCACAGCATGACTGTTTCAACAACCTAGTACTTCACCACCTTATAACCTGACTTACTAGTAGTTACCATAGTGTCTTTTTCCTTGAAATATTTGGATAAAACTTCATATACTCTAGCTTCAAATATTTTCATATCAAGAAGCCCAGAATAAAGCCTTTCTAATTAATGAGTGAAAACTTTATAAGGCTTCAAGGCCACCTAATGGGGAATCATGATTACCACATATTTTTATATATTTGAATCATTATTTACATTAGGGAAACTATTCGGTATTCACACATGCGAGATTGATTTATTTCACTAATGAGTATGGTCTCAAGCTGCGCCCATTTATTGATAAATATCTCAATGTGATCCTTCTTTATAGCTGAATAATACTCCATTGTATAGAAATACCACAACTTTTTTATCCATTCCTCAGTTGATGGGCACTTGGGTTGTTTCCAAGATCTGGCGATTACAAATTGTGCTGCTATAAACATAGGTGCACATATATCACTGTGGTATGATGCTTTCAGTTCTTCTGGGAATATGCCTAGAAGTGGAATAGCTGGAATAAATGGGATTTCCAGTCCCAACTTTTTGAGAAATCTCCAGACAGATCTCCACAAAGGCTGTACCAGTCTACACTCCCACCAGCAGTGCAGGAGAGTTCCTTTTTCCCCCACAGCCTCTCCAGCATTTGTTGTCGGTTTTCTTGATCCTGGCCATTCTTTCAGGAGTGAGATGGTATCTCAGTGTGGTTTTAATTTGCATTTCTCTAATGACCAATGATGATGAGCATTTTTTCATGTATTTATTTGCCATTTGCATTTCTTCATCTGAGAATTGCATATTCATCTCAGATGCCCATTTTTGGATTGGATCTTTGAATTTCAGAGGTCTGAGTTTCTTTAATTCTTTATATGTTTTAGACAAGAGGCCCTTGTCTGAGAGAGAGTTCACTAAAATAGAGTAGCTAATATAAGTAATTATGTTATTTATTATCTATCGAGAAATATCAACTAAGTACGTACTCTAAATCTAAAGAACAGTATCATTTCCTTTTATAGAAATTGTGACAGGTTTTATGCAAAGAAGTTTAATCTATTCAAGGTTACACAGAAGATAAGTAGCAAGGTTGAGATGTAAACCTGTTACTGAATTTTAGGGTGTTGGAGTCTTCTTCTGGAGGTGGTTTCTAGGTTCTTTTTGTCTTGAGCAAAGAATTGGTCAAGAGAATCTCAAATGATAGCAAAGTTTTATTAAAGGTAGGAAAAAAAAAGCTCTGCAGAGTGAATTTGGTCCAAATAAAAGTAAGAAAAGAAATACATGCCACTGCATGAGGGCAACCACTATGCAAGAAAGAATACAGTGGCAAAGACTCAGTATGGACTATGTTTTTGTATCACTCACTGCTCAGGTTAATGTCAGGTCTAGATTACCCTACTGAAAACCTGCTCAAGTTTGCACAAGAAGTTCAGTGCAGGGTTTTGGGAATCATTATGCTCAGGTGTCGTTGGATTTTGTGATTAACAGATCACACTTACTAATTTAGCCAGTTTTGCCACACCCTAATCTTCTGTCTCAAACATAGGTAGTCAAGCTAAAAGTTAACATGATATGATGGTCATTACTCCTGGTCGTTTGTCACAGAGAATTTTAAAATAACCTGCATTTTTCTGTGGTTTTCAACAACTTAAATCTGTAGACTGGTAAGTCTAACTTAAACAGAAAGCATAAACCGAGGATATCTGAAAGCTGCACATGTGTCAGAAGATTATTATATATGAGACGATTTAAGAAACTTTATCTTAGAAGAGATAATAAAAGGTAAATATAGTAGCTTATCTTCAGTCCAGCCCTACAGTAAAAGGAACATTCTCTGGCCTCACACCCTTTCTCAGTACAGAGTACTATTTGCCAGCATTTGCTAAGTGCCAGGTACTGTGTTATGCATTTTGATAGTAATGTATCATTTCATCAATATCCATTTTACATTTTGTACATAAGATAGCAGAGGCTTAGAAGACTATCCAATTCGCCAGTTCTTAAGCAATTAATAAATAGGAAGGCACTGTTTTGACCCTGAGTCTGTTTCAAAGTCCAGGACTTATGTTTTTACTTGTACCAAGTTTAGGAAGAATGAATGCATTGTTTTGCACTTTGTGCTTAGAGATCTCAGTGCTTTATAAATCTGAGATGTTACGCTTGTGAAAAAGTGCTATTTTCCATAAGTGTTCTCCTTGGCTGTGTTGGCACAGGGGTCACCAGTTTAATATGGATTTGCAGGAGGAGATATGATTGTGTGAGGTGAAGTTGAGTGACACATATGAAACAATCCTCAACAAATCTGGAAAGGACTTGGATGATGTCATAGAGAAAATGGCAACAAATGTCAAACAGTTATGTTAATTTCATTATATCCTATTTGTATTTAGATTCTTCCATAAGCATAATGGCATTTGAATTCATAGATATTCTTTTATGATATGCATTTCCAGAATTTCACTGGGCTCAGATTAAATGAACATCTAAGCAAAATAAGAAGCCTTAAGTATGGATAACGTATCATTAGAGGAAGAAATAAAGATTCAGACTCACTCCAGCATGTTTTTTTATTTCTAGATGAACACGTTTGAGAAATTGGCCTCCCAATTTCTCCATACAGATTTCCTCTCCAGGTATACATGACTGCTTCTATGTGTATTTTGTGTATCCTTAACTTTCTGTGGACTACAAAATTTCCTCCATCTAGATAATTTTTAAAACTGTGTCTATAAAAATGTCTGACTCACACTCTTCCACAGTACTATACTTTCTGTGTGGAAGAGTTGAAGAGATTCTTTTGAAGGCAAGTACTAACAGAGATATCTTAAAGTTATTCTTGGCTAAAAATGCATTGTATTGGATATTCTATATTCGTTTGAAGAAGCTCTTAGGGAGTATGGACTTGTAATCCTCTTCCAAATTAACTGAATGTTTCCAAATATTTCAGAGCTTTGGAGAGTTAGCTGATTCATTAATTATGACATGAAAGACTTAAATGTGAATATTTTGACAGGCAACATGAAAGAACAATAGAAAATACATTGTTCAACTTACAGTTAATTGAATTTGATTTTTTATTTTATTAAAACAGATTTGCAGTACAGAATGATCACATTCATTGTGGGGTGCATTTTCATAAGAGCTTAATTTTGTTTTCATTCATCTGCTTCTCTTTTCCTTCCCTTCTCTGCATCTCTTGCTCTCCTCTTTTGCAATCTTGTTACTATCTTTTAATTTGCTCCAAAATTTATGCATACTTTGGAATTTTCCATATAAGACAAATCATGTGTTACTTATTCTTGTGGGTTTGATTTATCTTATTTAACATTATGGTCCCAAAGTGTACTCATTTTCCTACAAATGACTCATTTATCCTTCTTTGTTTCCATTATAACTCACTTTTTAAAAGGACAATAGAGTAAGAACTTGGGTGACTTATTTAGGTTGTCACCTATTAATATTACTAGAATATTTTATTCTTATATCATGTTAATTTTTTAAAAAAATACTTATTCAGTTGCCTTCTGTGCTTTTATAGCTGCAACTGAATCAAAATAAAAGTTGGGTTTACCATCCCTACATCCATTCTGTCCTTTCCTCTGTGTGTGGCTGCAGTATGATTTAATTCCCAAGATCTTTCCAACTCTAGAGGTGAGCATCGATTTTTCCAAGCCAGTCAGAGCAACCTTGCATGTAATTATCACAGTGAGCATTTCCTGGACAGATGAGAAATTCAGTGATACACCAATCTGCAACTGATTTCCAGGAATTAGACCAGAAGTAAGCATACCATGAAGAAAGAATCAATTGCAATTGAATCTGAATTTTTTGAGATGATTTTAAGAATCATCTTACCCTGTCTTGTCTTTGATATTACTGAGACAGATCATACCACAAGTGCAATATTCTTCCACAGAAGAAGGGCACACAGAACAAAACACACACCTATAACCACAGTACTTGAGGTAAGAAAATGAGGATCTCAACTTCAGGGACACCCCGGGGAACTTAACAAGGACTTGCTCAAAATTAAAAGGGCTACACTGGCATATGGAGGTGTATGTGGAGCCTGTAGACAATTACCAGGATATAGAAAAATAATTTTGACTAAATGATGCTCAAAGTATGTCCTCCCTTGGTCTTTGCTTACATAAATTAATAAATCATCTGGATTTTTAGGCCTGCTTTTTTGTTTTTATAACTTGGAATCAAAAGCATTCTAATGAAAGTTTGTACAGCTAGTACTATTTTTATGGACTTCATAAGTATTCTGATGATATCTGATTTTATAGTATCTGATCTTGGGGAGGGGGTTGAGATTTTGAGAATTTAGATATACTTTATTAATATTTAAAATGGTTGGTGTGGCTGTGGCATACACTTTTTTGATTATATTTGCATCAAAAGGAAATTGTGATACACAGAGGACTCTGGAGTACGTTACTCCACAATTATGCAAAACTAAGAAATTAAAGATACTGCACACAAGGATAAAAGGAAAAAGCGAATAAAAACAAATCACCGAAATGTGGAAAAAGCCCTAAATAATGTGGAGAAAATTTTTGTTTTATTCTTATCACTTCTTGTTGAGGAAAAAACATATTTAAGAACTCATACTTAGAGAAAAGTGTTTATGTCAATATTCAGTGTCATTTTAGTACCTCAACTCAATAGTAAAATCTTCTGAAAGCTGAATACATTGAAGTGAAAAAAACCCACACACAGGCCTAGGAGACTGCTGGACATAAAGGAGAATTTTAAGTCAGGTGATGAGTTTATTAGTATCTCTCTATTTCAGTTTCTTGGAGTTATAACAGTCATGATTTAATATAGTATTTTATTGATGGAGAATAAGAAGTACTGATTTGTTTTTAGTAGTGTATAATTTAAGTTGCTTAAAAGAATCCTGGCACATAGTGGTATTCAGCATCTGGAGTTCAGCCAGAGACCTTCCTCACAATGACTTGGGTTTACTAAGATGAGGGGCTGTGGACACCACTGTTAGCTTCCGTGTTTTTTTTTTTTTTTTTTTTCTTTCACATGACCAAAGCCACAGAGCTCTACAGAAGGCATGGATGAGCCATGATTCATTAGTTGATAACCATTCTGTCACTCATACTTTCCATCCTGTTAAAGAGACAATAAGCACTCATAACTCCTGGGAGTTTTAAGTCTAGGTCATGAATTCAAGATGAGTATCTATGTGGATTGGTAAGAAAGGAAATACTCCCCAGGGAAGATTAAATGTGACATTTTCAGACTTTCCTTAGTTGCAAAATATTGGACCTCAATTTGTGGCCAGCTTCCACAGTGCCTCCTTACTATCTAAGAACATTACTTTAATCTATTTCCTCCCATATGTTGTGTCATTTTATAACTATTTTAGATTATTCAAAGGAAAATTGTAACACTTAAAATCATATTGTCTCACTTCAGGACCTCTAAACCAGAAGATACTAAATTTAAAAAAAAATGTATTAATGTCTTTTGTGTTTGGTTCTGTCATATTAATATTGATTAAAAACTGCTTCAGATCAATTATTAAGTTCTTCATCTGATTCAAGACATTTGTCACATAAATGCTTTGAATCCTGAAAGTCACTTGGATTTTCATATAGAAGTTTGTGCAAAAAATGGTATATTATTTTTCAAATATTATAGACAGGATAATTCTTATCTCTGACTTTGACTAAATTTCATTGTTTCATTGATCAATGTTGTAAAAATATCCTGGTTTCTAGTTTTCCCTAATTTACCTTTCTTTTCAAATACTTCATTTAATCAGGAGAGACATCGGAACACCGTGAAATTAAACTTTCTAAAAGTGCCATCATATGAAAAGCCAGCCATATGCATGCTAGTATCAAAGTACTCTTCATAAAGTCACAAGTCTGAGGCTGGTATCTTAATGAACTTCCTACAGTTGTGATCTTTACTGAGAATGTTTTGCAATGTGGACATGTCACATTTCTTCTGGGTCCTGTGAACAACTTTATGTATGTCCAAGCGAACTCATTGGCAGAGAAGCAAAGACAACTTTTTAGGGTTGCATTTATCATTTTCAGCGAGGAGGACATTTTTTTCAACTTGTGTGTATGTGTGTGTGTGTGTGTGTGTGTGTGTGTGTGTGTGTGTGTGTGCATTTGTGCATTCGTACGTACTTATGGGGATATATAAGAAGATTGCAGCCATCACTAGGCTATTGGTAAGTCAGTTAATTCAAGCACTCTTGAAACTCATTTTTGGTAGGTAAAAAGACGCAACTTTTCCTCTTTCTGGAACCCAGTTGTACAAGAGAAGGAAACTGAAAAATTTGAACATGGTACATAAAAAGTGAAATCAACACTCTCAATTTAAGTAGATGAATAAATCACCTACTTAGAAAACAATATCAGAGACCATTTTACTTAAAAATTAAAACTAATCTTATCAATAAACCTAAATATGCTAATTAAAATTTTCATTTTACATGTTCATTTATTCTTATGCACAAATATTGCATACAATTAAGAGAAATAATGCAAGTTTTCTATTTTTCTGTAATCACTGTAATCTTTTTTCTGTCTATGTAGTAGTTTATCTAATTGATGAGACATAATTTATCTAAACACTTCATGGAATTAGATATGTAACTTTTTAATGAGCTTTTTCTCTAATGGGTACAGCTGAGATTGAATTTTTTACACAAAGCTCTTTCAGTTTTTTAAAATAAATGTATAGGAAAATGTTACTGGATCATAGTGAAGATAATTTTAATTTCTTTTGATGTTATTTCTAGAATTATTTGGTTTATTATTATTAAAGCATTGTGTCAGTGTCTGGTATCTGACAAGATTTGAGTATTGTTATTGTGCTGTCATTCACCAAATAGTTATTATCAGGTAGTTTTCTAGCTCCTTGTGGAGGAAAAAAAATGTCTATTTAGTATGGGTTAAATTAGGCCATAAACTTGGTTCTAATCTACACTGCTGAAATTGCAAGTGAGAGTGGTTATTTTGTTATGTAATATTACCATGTCCTTATGTGATAATTGTCCAAAAACTCATGTCTGAGCCAGTCTTTAATGCAGAGATTTCACGGCCATTGATCCTCAGTGACCTAAATAAGTCACTCAAATATTTTTGACAAGCTGACGCTGCTAATAGTTATCCCTATTGCTTGTTCTCTCATCCAGCATTAACATTTCCACTACCTGGTGACACGAATTGCTGGTAATGTCTCCCATTTAGTCATTATTTCCCAGAAAAGATGTCCAAAGGTGAAGGACTAAGAATATAAGTGGCCACAGCTATCTATCACTCAAAGACATGTATAAGGTCAAGTTTTATACATATTTCATTTTGGTCAACTCTCCCAACAGCTGGTCTGTATTATTGGGACAATGTACTCTTCAGCTGCTTAGCTAGACATCTCTGCACATTTCCGGCTAGTTTTTCACTGGTGTCAAGCTATATTGTTTTCATGCTGGGTGAGTTTAAGCAGTTTCTCCAGTGAGTGAGTCACATTATAGTCTGGGTGTGCCTTCAAGGGAAAAGGGCGCACATAGTCAGAGCTTGTAATCAGAAACTGTGTTGACTTAAATATGGCAATAGTTCTTTGTCAGGTGAATGTGCTTCAGATGAGTAATCTGTGAGCACTCAAAGAATAAAGAATAAGTGCTCTGGGAATAGAGCATAATCACAAGGGATTTTTATCATGATCACATACTATAGTTATATAACACCATTTTGGTAAGAAAAAGTAAAAATCACTTCTATAGTAAAGTTAAGCTGGATGCTTTTGAACAATATCTTAGTTTTAAGTCACCCTATATTTCATACATTTTTATGGAATAGTTACTCCAGAAAATAAAACACTCACTATGTACATTACAAAAAGTTCTTCCAGGAGTATTGTGACCCTACACGTTTAAATCTCTGCTTGCAAAGTGAGATTGAAGACCAAAACCCAGATTCCTAATTAATTTTATCAGTAGATTTTGAGAGTTTTGTCTTTAGGTCTGAGTTGATTTTTATTACTATTTTGTTTTTTATCTGGTAAGTGTGATTTTCTTAAAGCGGATATTTGATAATACCTTGGGCTAGTCACGTATCATGACTTTCCTCAGGTTTCTACTTATTTTCAGTTACTGGTGATCGCTTATCTGTTGCCCTTTAATTCCTGCATCTTAGCCCATGTTGGTAGCCCGCCTGTGAAGATTTTCTTTTTCTTCACTAAGTAGTTCTTGATCACCTACAAGAATGACCTCTTATGGAAAGGTTTTTCTAACCCTTCCTTTTTCTTTTCCTTTTAGATAACTGTTGTCATAGCATTAGGCATTGTGCTTATTATACCACAGTATATTTTGATATTTTATTTTCTATCTCTTTCCTTCACGACATTGAACAATGTAAGTAAGCAAAATATTTATTTTATCAATATGTTTCCAGGAACCAACATATATATTTGGTTTTAATTATTGTATAGAAATTGTATACATTTATGGATACAGTGTAATATTTTAGTACAAGATATTCATTACAATGGGTATTAATCAAATGTGTAAGTAGCATATCTATCATTATACTATATTCATATTATTTCTTTTCATGGAGAACTTTCAATATCATTTCTGCTATTTTGAAATATTCAATTAATTGTTGTCATCCACATTTTTTCTACTGTGCTTAGACTATTAGAAACTTTTTTCTATCCAACTGCATAACTGGCACTAAGTTCTTGATACAAATTATTTAAAGGAATAAATGATAGTAATACTAACGAGGTAGGGCTATTTTCACAGATGAGGGAACTGAGGCATGTTGGGAAAAAGAGCAAAGTGTAAAACTAATGACAGCTCCTGCTGAATCATTTCTGCTAACTTCTTTCAAAACTTCTAAACAAATCTTTTATCCTTTAACTATATGCAACCACAACTCTTTGTTAATTGCTTTGTGAAAGTTTATAATACAGCATTCTGCTTAAAATGAGCAGGGATTCAAATAATGCTAGACTGTATGTGAATGTGGGGTTTTTTTTTTGTTGTTGTTGTTGTTGATTTGTTTTTTAAAACAAGATTTCCTTAGGTAGTTCAGGCTGTCCTCAGATTTGGCAGCAGTTGTCTGAGTGCAGGAATGATAGTGGTGCATCACCATGCTAGGTGTGTGTTAGATTTTAATAATATAAGACCAAAGGCACTCAACTCATAGGAAATGGTCAACGTAAATGGTATCTTTAAGTAAAACATGAAACCTATTATTACCTCAACAAAATTAAGATTTTGGACTGTAGCTTATTTATAGTATACTTCTGAGACAATTAAAGGAGTTGTTAGGGTGGGAATTTTGCTTCATTTCTTTTTTATATTGGTAATTACATCAAATTAAAGACTGTGATATTATTTGTTTTCTTAGTTGGCATGCTGGAAAAGTTTGGAAAAATTATCAAAAGTAAGAAGAGTTTACATTCATAAATAATAAATAGAAGATAAATTTAGAAGTCAAACTGAAAATATTTTTAATCATCAAACGCAGTATAAAACAGGCACCGCGGAGGAAACACTAATATTACTAGGGCCATAATTCAGGAAATTAAATAAAATATATGAAAATCAAAAGATGAGGTAATAAATTACTGTCAATATAAAAACTCTAAATATGAATAAATATCACATGATTTATGAAAGAAAATTTCTTACACAGGTAAAGCAAGAGATAATACATTGTACATATTTAATAAGAAATGAGGATAGCTATGAATAAAATTTAAAACTCCACAGAGTTGTTAATTAAAAAATACTCTAGCAAATGTAAAGGTTTAGTTCTTCTAATAGCAAAGATAAATGTTAAAAATATAACTTATTCATACATTAATTTGTTAATCAAGTGAATACCAGAGTTCTCCCTATAAATTTGGATTTATAAGAATATACAGAAAAAATTTGAAGTACAAAAATTATGTGTAGGTACTAGCCCTGCCACTAATGAAGACATGTTCTGAAATGACAATTTATTTCTAGAGACTACAGAAGTGCTACTCTAGCAAAATGGAGTATAGAAGTAGGCACCAAATCAATAACTGATTATAAAATCATAGGCAGTAATTAAAGGACATGACTTTTCAAACAAAAAACTGTATGAATGTCCAACAAATGCAGGCAAAAATGTTTAGTCACTCCATTAATAAGTATGAATTAAATGAGTAATGTAATGTTTTTCAACTTTCAGACAGGCAAAAGTTGCATAGGTTGATGATCTACTTAAACTGGTGAATTTTAGTGAGATATTGGTAAGTAGATATTCTTATACATTGATAGAGACTAACATGGTACAATATTTCTGGTGGACAATTTGATAATAGCTACAAAGATGAAAATGTAAATTACCTATTGCAGTCAGGGATTGTAAGGAAAACAATTATATATGGGTTACATAATTTACAGTATTTTTTATAACAGTTAGCCAAGAGTCAAATACAAAGAAAATGCAGGCAAACTGTCCACACACTAAAGACCTAGGGAATTCCACTGAGGGCCTGGATTCCATAGCAATGTACTGTATGAGTCCAGCAGAAGACCTAGAGTCTATGACAGTGCCCCTACAAGTCCAGCTGGAGGCCGAAAAGCCAGACAATGGTTCATGCAAGTTGTTTTGCAGACCTGCACTGGGAAGGCCAAAGTTCAACGGTGCAAGTTAGAAAGTCTATGCCAATGGGATGAAGGATCTGTTCACTCGAGCCAGAAAGCGATGCTCAAAGTAAGGACCAGAGCTCGCCCAAAAAGTACAACAGCCATCCTCAGCAACAGTGTGTCCCAGTTTCCTCCAATGATGAGAACAGCTGAGTTCATATCAGGAAGCCAGCATGACATGCTTCTTCTGGAGATTGAACTACACCATCCACCTCTCTGGAGGCAGGAACAATTGTTCAAAGTAAGGAACAGAGCTCCCCCAAAGTGAACCACAGCCATTTTCAGCAGTGATAAGGCCCCAAGCTCCTTTGATGAGAACAGCCAAGTTCATTTTAGGAAAGAGGATCAGCAGGCTGTCCAGGAGAACCCATAGCAACAGAAGAATCAACAGCAACAGATAGCAGCAACAACTTTTCCTCTTTATGTCTCCTTTGAATGCTGAGAACAATCCTTAGTTGGGCCGTCTACATTCAGCACCACACTGATTCAGTTCAGCTGGTGTTTAAGTTGACCATCAGTTTTCAATCCACCTCACCTATCATCTGTTAGTCCCAATATTAGCAATTTTCCTTACTCCGTATAGCTATACAATTTTTTTCAATGCATGTATTATTCTTTGAATGTTAGTTCCTTCTCAGACTCAAGTTGAAATGTGTCATGTGTGTGTTTGTATGTCTCTGTGGGGTGTGGTTGGGAGTATACCTCAGAACTTTGCAGGCAAGTGTCTTAATGTGAGCTACAAGCTCAGCTCATCATATTGAGGTTTTATTGTTATTGTAATAGTATTAGCAGGTAAAAACTTTAAGAAGTGATTATGTCATGATGGATTTTCCTTCTTAGAATGAATTAATTTTGCTGTGGTGGAAGTGTTATCTTTGTAAAAAGATTAGGCAACCCTTCCAGGGGTTCTCTCCTTCCCTGCCTTTCTTGCCTTTCCTCTCTCTGAAGTGGAATTATGTAGAAAGAAGATCCTTACTGAGTGTCAGCCCCATGACCCGAGACTCTCCGTACTCCAGAACAGTGAAAAATACATTTCCATCATCATAAAATACCCAGTCTGTGAAATTCAGCAGCACAAAACAGAGTAAAAAAGTATATAAAAGATATTTTCAGTTTTTTTAAAGAAAATAAAGTGATCAAATGAATGAGTACATAAATTAATGCACATGACAGAATATTTTCTAATCACTAAAAAGAAAAAAATAGAAATGTAGAATATATGCTTTTTGGTTAGTGGAGTATTGCAACAAAACGAGTTACTAACTGATGAGCAGTAATCGTCTTAAGCATCATTTTCCTAACCTGTTCCTTTATAATACAGTGGTACTTAGTTTCACGAACTTAATTATTTCCATGGATTCACAAGCCAAATTAGTTGAGAACTGAATCAAATTTCCCCAAAAGGTCAATATTAAACCTGACCATTGAAATTAATTCAGTTCTTGTACAGTTCAATTTTTCAACCAGAATCATGAAAAGAATTAAGTCTGTGAATCACATTACCACAGTATTATCCCGTTTTAGTGGACTGTTTCACTCATGTTTCTCAGGCGACCTGTTATCCTTTCTCTGAGAGGTGGGAATAAGCCCTGTAATGTGCTTTGGTGATTCCTGAGACTCCTTTTCTAAGAATACACTGGGTCCATTGGAGTTAATTGTCAGCAAGTACAGAGAACATACACACCTGGAAATTTTCTATCCTGTGCTTTTCCCCTGGGCTATTGTTTAAATATAACTATTGGGCATAAAAATTTGCAAGCCTAGCTTCCTTGCCTCAGGTTGGAGTAATTTTGAGGTGTAGCTTACATTCTGGCTTATTGATTGGACCAGGTAGAAGTCCACCTATTGTGGGACTCATGTGTGTGATTACCATTTCACCCACTCCCCCTGCTCTCTGACCTGCCTCCTCTCCTTCTTTGCTCACTCCTAGGATTTCTTCTGTAAGGAATCAATTGCAAATGATGCGTCATCTTAGCATCTGCTTCTGAAGAACCAGGTTTGTTACTCAACTCCTACTACTTACTGTTGCTATTAAAGCACTGCTTATACTGATTACCTTAATGTATGTATTATAAAGCCTTGGGCAGTCCAGAATTTCTCTTAAATTTTTTCATAAGAGAAAACAAAATTGTCAACTTATAGCAGATAGTGTACATGAATCGTTTAAAAATATTTGAATAGTATTATTTGCTAAAACCAGTTACAGTTTTAGACACTGGCTTTTTTATAATGCAATGGCAAGTTTTCACAAAATGATATGATAAGACTGTTCAAAAGAGGACACTGGCTTCATTACTACTTTTTATTTGGACATTGAATGCAAGACTAAATGCATGGGTTCCTCTCCTTTTTAACCTGAGCTTTCGCTGTCAGCTATGGTTTAGTTTTGTAGTATGCCCCATTATTCATCTTGAGCAAGTTTCAAGCCTTTAGCAGCAAACAAGTGCCAACTGAACAAAACTGGATAATGGAATTCAAGGCATTGTCCCAGAAAGTCCTCTAATGTCATCATTTATGAAAGATGCTTAAATAATATGAATTAATTTTGTTAATAACTTTGGATTCCATCTGATTACTTTTGATAGTCATTTTTTTTGTCTTTTTGAGACAGGGTCCCACTGTGCAGTTCAGGTTGAGCTCACTTTGTAGCCCAGCTCGTCTTGTTCCTGCATCAATCCTCCTGCCTCGGCCTCCTAACTGACAGCATTACAAGCTTGTGCCACCATGCCCACCTTATAGTCACAATTGAAAAGCATGAAATATGACTTCTTTAAGGAAAGAGTCTTCATGGTGGAAGTATGCTGGTCTGTGCTGACATTCCTTTATCTAACCAGGTTTATCATAATCATTTGGTAGAACAGAATATGTGTTAGCCCAAGAGTGTGCTGTGCATATATAAAACATGCTTGTGACTAAGCCAAATGTGTAATTAAAGCATTTCCCATCTATGAAAAATGTTTTTCTAAGAATTTTCATTCCTTTTAGTGTTTTGTAGTCACTACACAAATTATAGTATACATGAATTACTTTCAGTTCCCACCTCTTTCTTTAGCAGAAGGAATCCCCAAACCATAAAGCATCATAGGTTTGTAAGTTTTGAAAAATATATGCATACATGAACTCACAATCCTATCAAGAAAAGGATGTGACTGTCATTTGAGAGAATTCCCACAAAGGTTCTTCTCAGACATTTTCTACAGTTCTTTCCAGATAAAGGCAGTGAATATTATGATTTGTTTAACTGCACATTTTCTAATTATATAGAAGTCATACTAACGGGTTCATAGGCCATGTGCATATCTGGTCAAGAAGCAAAAGGAGAAATTCTGGAGTAGTGCAAGACCAAAGAAAAAATATAGGGAAGCAAAGAGTCCTTCTGCACCAGAGAAAAAACTCACTGAAGAATCAAAACTTCATTTTACTGCAAGAAAGAAGTGTCACTGAAGCTGGAACCTTGTGAATTTCATTACCACATACAGTGATAGAGAAAAAGAAGTCCACAAAGAGTTAGGGAAAAACAGGAAATGAATTCTAGCAAGCCTCAAAGCATGAAATTCATCAAAATAGAAACCTAAAAGAACAAAACAAGACGCTAATCCCTCATAATGATAATTTATTGTGTAGTTTAGGGATTTGAAGGGATTTAGTATTTAGCACATTTTAATACTTTTCTTAGTATTTAATCTTTTAAGTACTCCTTGCATATCTTATTCCTTAATTTTCCCTTGACTGCTGTCTTGAGTTAATATATATTACATTTTCTAAAAGCATAATTAGGTTTGATCCAGTTAGAATTTAAGGAAAGGGTAGCATAATAATACACAATATTTACTAAATGCCAAATATTTTCCAATAGTGTTGTATTTTCTCACTGAAAACCTTGTCAAAATTGTCCAGAAGTGATACTGAAATCAGAATTAAAGGACTACCAAAAGAAGTACCACATATATAGTAGTAAAACAATATTATACATATTAAGCCATTAGAGAGAATTTAAAAAATTGTGTTACTCCTAAGATTGAAAGCTACACATATTTTAAGGGGAAGATATGAATATGGGTGGAAAATAGTAACCACTTTAAGAACAGTATTGGAAATTATACCATGTTATTTCCAAAGACAAACTTAAAAAAGGTTTGTATATGGTCTGAATGTACACAAATGTTGAGTAAGAATTTGTCAACATTACGTAACACCAACTGACAGCCTCCTTTCTATATTTCGAGGACATTAGTATTGAGATCACCAAACAATATACTATTTTTAGGGAAGGCAGTCTGTTTAACTCAGACTTTTATTACTTAATTATTATATAAGAATATTCATCTTCCTGTGTTGATGCAGCATACATTTAAAAATTAAGAATTAAACCTGTTACAATGTAAACATTTCAGTAATGAGCTTTTCTTTTTTTACTGTTATCCTCATATTGGCATGTACCAGAACTGTATCTGGAGACTTCGTGTGCATTCAAAAAAAAACTGGCTGATAAAACAAAATAGCTTATGTTCAGATGCCATGATTTTAATTTTTTTGTATCTTCATTACTTGGGAAATACTATCAGTTCAATAAATGCTTATAGAATTGAACTTATAACCTCTTGTACTTGAAAATGTAGACTAGAAACTAAAAACTAAAAGTAGAAATGTATGGTAAAATGTCAAGGGTTGCCTTGACAAGATAGCCCAAAGATATGACTTTATTCAGAATATTGCTCTTTTTAGTGGTCATTGAATTTAATTTTTGTTAATAAAGTATTAAATTATTGATGTTGCTGGATTGTTTCAGTGATATTTTCCAAGTCACAACTGGAATTATTTTGATGATACTTTTACAATGCATAATTGCCTATCTACTAAATTAATATGTTAAAATTTGATTTGTAGTTTTGTTTTAATGAAAAAGAGATGTGGATTTTGAAGATTCTTTTTCGCTTTGTGACTTTATAGATCTTTTCTATAAACAGATAGCTCTTCAGTATGTATCTTCAATTTTAACTTCTCTCAATCTGCAGATTCTTGGTTCTACAGGTAAATAGACATACTTTCTTCCAAGAATGAAACACATCAGGGATGCCCAGTGTGAAATTAGGGTCTCCCTCTCCCTTCCCCCCTGGGCCTGGTGAATGTCAATGCACAGCATCACATTTCTCCAAGCTGGTAATTTTCATCATCTTCAGCATTTCCATCTGGATTACTCTCCACTGTTCCAAGGTAAAACATTTTAACAAAGAGCAATGTAGTTCTGAGAAAGTGAGGACAGGGAACCTGAGGCTTCAGTGTGGGCTTTTCCAGTCACTGCTGTAGAGGTCTAGATCATTCCCATTTAATTATCCTAAAAGTCAGACTTAGAATTAATAGTCACTAGGTTTCTTCATAACTTAATATTGTAGTGTGTTTTGACTATTCAACTATTTCTCTTGTTATGGATCATCACCTAAATTCATTTAGTTGACAAGTATAGCTGGCTCTAAAGGCTTGTGTAATAAGTTATAAAACACTTAGTAATAAAGGACTACATCTCTGCAAACTCTTGATCTGTGAGTGTTGGGTTACCATTGTACTTTCCTTTGACTGTGTGATGAGATTTCTCATTTTAATGACCATAATGTCTGCCTCTCTAACTGAGGAAATCTGTCCATTTCTTCAAAGATAAACTCAACCATAGTCTTTGAGGATGTGGGCCTTTGGACGTAGAGATTATGTTTCTTTATTTGATACTCCACAGTGGTGGAAAAATGCATAAATAAGAATGTGTTCAGAAACCAAATGACTGAATAGGTTTTTTTTCTTTTTGTCCAGAGACAGTTAGATTGTTTCTGTTTTATATGATTACCCCCATTTTCCTTTCCTATTTCCTTTTATTAATTATGGAGAAATTTGCTAAATTGAATTATACTACAGAATGGAGTAAAACTTGCAGGTTCATGTATGATCTAAAACTAGAGCTTGACTTCATTAGTGTATACTCAGAGTGTGCTGAAATGTCATGGTTAAGCAAATTTTGACAAAGATTCTATTCTTGACCAAACTCTTAAAATGGTTGAATTACATGTTCCCCTTGAATTCTTGTCTGCAAAAACTCAAAACTACCAAAACATTTACTGTTTGTTCCACTTAACACTGGACTATAAATCCCTAACTTCCCTTTCTTAAATCAATTTTTTAAGAAAAAGAAAAACATATTAAAAATTAAGGTCCTTCCTCTGTCCATTTGAGACTCATAGTGTAACCTCTCCTACAGTTCGAGAGGAGCCTTCCCAAAGACCCAAACGCCATTCCTTGGAAACATAATTGTCAAAAGAAGACTCTTGTTTCTCAGCCTATGTGAGATACTAGAAATCTAACTACATTAAATTAATTTCAGACTAAAACTTATACTTGAGTGATGGAGTCTGACCCAAGTAGTCTCTCTGCATAGTGAACTCTACCCCAGCTTACTGTGTAAAAATATTTATAACTTAACCTAAAAGTATACCATTGTAACTAAGCTGCTCAACCTCAGTCACTCACAGCAGTCAAGCACTAGCTGGCCATAAGCTACTAGTTGATTAGTCTACATCCATAGAGAGTGTTGGGAAGACAGATATTCCCTCTACGTTTCCCTTACTTCGTATGTGAACTTTGGCTGGATTTAGTAACTCAATTAATGCAAGAACTGAGTGAAAAAAATAAAAAGTGGATTATCATGGAGCTCTTCACATGTGAGTGACATCTGAAAAAATGATTGGAGTGTGATGCTTCCATTTATATTTTTAACACAGCAATAAAATTGTTCTGTAATTTTTAATTTTTTTATTTTCAAGAGAAAACACGAAAAAGGAAAACAAACAAAAACAACAATAAAAGCAAAATGACAACAACAAAAACAAAAAATCAATAGTATACAGTATTTCAAAACAAGGTGATAGGAATTTACTGATGTTTGTTATATTGCATATGTTTATCTTCAAAATACTTGTTTAGTTTACCAGATGCAGGCATGCAAAATTGATCAATGTAATTTCCCTTAGAGCAGTTTCTTTCCCTTTCACTGTATCTATTGTAACTTTTGGATCTTATTTACTTTTTCATTTTCTTACATTAGTGAGATGTAAGCATGGTGTTTACACATGCGAGTCTATTAGACCTGGATATTACAAATGGTGCAGATACAAACATGGTTGCACATATATCACAGTGGTATGATGTTTCCAACTGTTTGGGGGAAATACACAAAAGGGCAATAGCTGGATGGAATGGAACCTCTAATCCTAGTTTTTGAGGAACCTCCACACTGATTTCCATAGTGGTTGCACCAGACTACATTCCCATCAACAGTGGAATAGGGTTCCTATTTCTCCCCAGCATTTGTTATTGGTTGATTTCTTAATGTTAGCCATTCTTCCTGGACTGAGATGATATCTTATTGTTTTAATTTGCATCTCTTGAATGACCCATGATGTTGAACATTTTTTATATATTTATTTACCATTTGCATCTTAGATAAAGAAATACAAATGGCAAATACATATATGAAAAAATGCATCTGAGATTAGATGCCCATTTTTTGACTCATTGAATCTGGAGGGCCTAATTTTTTCAATTCTTTATATATTCAAGATAGAAGTCCTTTGTCTGAGGGACAGTTGGCAAAATTTTTTCTTCAATCTATGGATTTTCTTTTTTCTGTGTTGGCTATTTCTTTGATGTGCAAAACTTTTTAATAAGATGAGATTCTAGTTGTTGATTCTTTGAAGTATTTCCCATGTAGTTTGATTTTTATTCATGATCTGTCTGCCTATGTCCTCAAGATTTCTACATACTTTGTCTTTCATTAGATTTAGTGTTTCTGTCTTAATATTTAGATCTTTGATCCATTTAACTTTAGTTTAGTGCATGGTGCTAGGTATGCATCTAGTTTGAGTCTTCAGCATGTGGAAAGCCAACTTTTTCAGCACCACTTATTAGAGAGTCTATCTTTCTTTTAGTGAACATGTTTGGCCCCTTTATCAGAGATAAGATGGCTGAGTGTGCTTATAGTTGTGTCTTTATCTTCTATTCCCTTCCATTGATCCTCAAGTCTGATTGTTTTGTTTTGCCAGTATCATGCAGATTTTATTATAGCAGCTGTGTAATATAATTTCAGGTCAGGGGTTGTAATGCCTCCTGTCTTGATTTTGTTGCCCAAGATTGCCTTTGCTAGTTTAGGTCTTTTCTGGTTCCTGATGAATTTTCTGAATGTTCTTTCCAGATCTGTGAGGTATTCTAATGATATTTAAATCAAGAATGCATTAAATCTATGTAACAGTCTTGAGAGTATGACCATTTTCACAATGTTGATTCTTCCTATTCATGAGCAAGAGATATCTTTCAATTTTATGAATTGTTCTTTGATTTATTTTTTTCAGAGTACTGTAATTTTCAACGTATAAATTTATTACTTCCTTTGTTAGATTGATTCTTAAGATTAGATTTCATTTTTGGGGAGTCTTATTGTAGAGGGTGTGGTTTCCTTAATTTCTATCTCTGTGAGTTTGTTTTTTGTGTACAGGAATGCTATTGACTCTTGATTGTTGATTTTGTATCCAACTATGCTGCTGAATTTGCTTATTAAGTCTAGATCTCTATTGTTGGAGTTTTGGGGATCTTCCATCTAGACTATCATGTCATCTGCAAATAATGATAATTTTGCTTCTTCCTTTCCAATTCTTGTACTTTTTATTTCTTCAAGTTTATATATTCTTTAGATACAAGTATCTGGTGATTAAGACTATTTTCATCAAAAATAGCATCATCCTTCCTTGCCCCAAATACATTAGCTTACTGGGTCATGTTTGGAAAAAGGCAGGCCAAGTGACCCTTTCTGCAGTGGAATTAGCTCAGCCTGAAATAGTCAGTATGAATCTGATATACTTTCAGATACCATATCTTTAACTCCCTCAAAAGCAAATGTCCAGCCAGGGATTTAGCCCAGCAGCATAAGCACCTGTCTGGCAAGCACGAGGTTGTGAGTTTGATCCTCAGTACCAAAAACAAAACAAAACAAAACAATACAAACCCCAAATTCCCACTGCAGCCATTCAGGTTGGTTTTGTGTATTACTACATTTTTCTGTAGCCATAAGTGTAAACTGCATTCCTGTAGGACACTTTGAATCATCTTCAGTCTGGAATGCTGCCTGGCTATAACACATTTGTCTTGCTCAAATAAAATTTGTTAAATTTACTAGTGCATCTCAAAATTTTCTTAACACTTAAGTGAGTGCCAGTTCACAGAGACAAATGACCTAATGGTATTGACATGGTCAACCTGGTTGCTCATATTTCACTTCTCTGACTACCCTAGGCTTTGTCCTTAGTCATCCTCCCATTGAAACATCCTATAAACCTTGCACAACTTGAAATTGAACTTAGTTTATCGTGCACCTTTTACCCTGCTCCTGTAGTTACCACTAAATCTGCCTTTATTCTCCTATATCAGTATGTGGCTTTATCTTTGACAACTGTTACATAACAATTTGCTTTGTTGTTACTTAAAATAAGCTGCAGGATCCACAGAAAGATAATTTTTGTCTTCTCTTTCATGATAATTTCACACATTAAGCGTCCATAATTATGAAAGCTTTGGTCTATCCTTTTGTTTTGACATTGTTAGACTAACTAACTTTTAATTATGGATTTGCAAAACTTTGAAATACTGTTCATAAAATATTTTGTGTTCCACTTAATAACCATCAAGACTGCTATCCCACATTATTTTGCAGCATGTTCTGCACATATTTTTAAAACCTGTTATTTCTCATATTTAAACCTGATTGCTTTGGTGTCCACAATATATATGACATTAGTTATTGTTGCCAAATATTTAGGATACCTATTTCACCTCAAAAATCCAAACAGAAGCTATTTCTAAATGCAGTATACTTATATATGTTTTGCCAACATAAATGCATGCATTTTATGATCTTTGTAATATGGCTCCATCTGAGTATATTGTGTACACAGACATATGTGTTTGAGTGTGTTTTGTTTTGGTATGTAAATAACCAGAATAAAATTTGTTAATTTTTAGGAATTAAATAATGACAGATATCATGTATTATTAACTTATGTATTAGAAACTTTATGCACATATATTTGTTACACAAGAATTTCAAGGTATTTTACAATTTTAAAAATAAAGGAAATAAGATGTTTAAAAAAGCTATTAGTGTTATAGAATTTACCCTAAAGTTGGGTCACTCCCAGAGCTGTATACCATGATTGCTCACGAATGGCATGTAGTCAGTTCTTTGGAGAAGAAAATCTCTTTACTGAGTTGTTTCCTTAGTTTACTCATATACTCAATACTACAAAAATGGAAGAGCTGAGCTTTAGACTTACAGATAAAGAAATAAGAATGTATGTGTTGTTGCCTAAGAAACACATCAAAAATACCTTCAGTAATGATAAGATTCTATGATAACTTTGTTTGTTCTCAAATAGGAGAACTCAAAACTCAGTTGCTTTGCCCACTTACATACTCTGTAATGTATTTTTGGGTATATAAATACATTTTTTAAAGTGAAATTGGAATGAATGAAATTTAAACACATATATGTATATTTCTCAGAGCAATGTCTTCAAAGAACATTAACATTACAAAACCAAAACAATTGTACAAAAGGAGATAATAAGAACAAAATTATTCTCCACATATAAATGTTAATTGCTCATTTTGTAAAAGTATGCATCTATTATGGTTTATAATTTGATTTTACCTATCTTTTGGTCAGGTTTACTGATAGGGCAGAAATAGCTCTCTACCTTTTTTATTAGTATATTTTTGTTTTTGCCTATGTGTAGATTACAACTATCTATGATAAAATGGCACTAATTGCTATATTGAGAAAATCATGACTGTTCTACACTCTGTAAAACTATCTTGCCCATTTGATAAAACTGTCCCCATGGAAAGAGCCCCTAGGTATGTTTCATTAGATTTGACAGTTTGTAGGACTAACTATGGAAACAGCATTTTTTTCTCCTTACCAAGAAATGGTTTCATTTTTAAAAGTCTTGTAAATTAATGCTAGTCAGGAATAGAATAGATTAGGACCCCCTAAGTGTAATTCCACACATTTCTATAACTTTATATTTTGATTTCTACTTGCTATTTTTTAAACCTATCCATGGTCTTTCAATACTTGGTTCTCACAATGACCTTCGTGTCCCTGACTTTTAAAAGGGAATCTTTAAATAGTTGATGTGTTTTAAATTGCACGTATTTTAAGAAAATAAAATAGAATTTTGTTAGGAAATAATTTCTCTAAGTACCTGAGACAACCCAGATGAGAATTACTGTATTTTCTTCATTGTTTTTAAAGACAGAGAAGAGGCTTGGTGGGGTTGATGATGGGCCTCTGCTGTCTGTCAGGGCTCATTACTGTGGAACTCAGGGTGCCCGGTGGGTTTGGACACATAATTTTGATTTGAGAGAACAGAATGCAGCCATACATTTTTGCCTCTTATTTTTCTAATTTTTTTTTAGGACAGAACTTCTGCTTAGTTTCACATTTCTTTATCTTAAACCCTTTATCTTTGTAATGGTTTATACTTTCTTATTAAACTACAAAGCAAAACAATATGGTAAATGGTGAAAGAAATAAAAAATTTTAAACCGGTCTTCCTGCCGAGAACATTGCCATTGGTTTCTTGGTCAGTCCAGTTTTTCTCCTGTTTTATTTTGCTCTTCCTCTTCCTCTGCTTCATTGTTCCTTCCACATGTACACTTTTGAGAATAGATTTCAAATACATTGAATGTTAAGATTTTGTGAAGTATTTATCCATTTAAGGAGTGTTTTCTCCAAGAAGACTTCTTCTGGTTGTCATTATTTTTCTCATAATTTGTTATTAAGTGTATATTGTATTAAAAAGACTTTTAACTATTTTGATACATTTGAAATCTAAATTAATGTATCCAGCATTAATGACTAGTATTAGTGTGGTGAAAATCTAGCTATATTCGCTACTTCAATGATTTAAAATATTTTTGTTTATATCTGTCCTTGAAAAATTATATCTGTTGTTTTCCTCATTTCTGCTTTTCTAACCATATGATATTAATTGTCAGCTTATTTTAAAGAATGCAGTTATATAGTACCGATATATTATGAAACTCAATACTTCCGATGAACTTTCTCATTAGTCTGTTTTCTCAAACATGGATATGAGCCTTCGTCTAAAACCCTAAGCTCAATAACAGAAGGGAAGCAGATGAAACTCTGGAGATACAGAGAGGAAGGAATCTGACAGGCCGCAGATTTATGTTCTTTTCTCCTCTTTACCGTTCCTATTGGAATGAATACCAGTCAATTTCTAGGGAATCCATTATGATTGTGATTTCTCACACTTTTAATAGACCAATGAATATAATTTGGGATGAGAGAGAAAGGACAAGGAGAGAGCTGGTTAAAAGTAATTAGAGATAAATTCTGGAGAGATCATGTTGGATAAACCTGCTTGGTGTGACAGAAAAAAATAGTGCAAATTTTTAAATGTTAAAAATGTGCGTCAGGAGACACATTCCCATTGGTTTCCCTCACGTCACATACAGTTATCTTTGTTCTTATCACAGTTCCTTTTCTGTCTGTCTGTCTTTCTTTTTTTGTTTCTTTGCTTTCCATCTTGGTACATGTCTGCAGTCCATAATGATTTCAGTCCTCATGGGCATTGGTACATTTACATGTCACATCATTTTGCATTACTTGCCCTCCCACTCCTATACCTCTCTTGATCCCCTTTCATTTTGCAAGAGATTTTGTTATTTCCTATGATCTATAATTTTGCTCTGTATACTTGTATTTTGGGAAAGAAACCATATGATATTTACTCGTGTTTTTTATTTATTTCACTTAGTTTCAACATGCATATTCTTCTTTATGGCAAAATGATATATATGGCAGAGTAATATTATATCATATATCACTGTGACATATCACAATTTCTTTATTCATCCATAGATGGACATCTACATTCCTTCCATGATAACTATTATGAATTATGTTGTTATAAACATGGATATGTATAGATCACTGTGATATGATATCTTTAACTCTCTTGAGAAGACATCTAGAAGAAGACATTGACACAAGTGGAATTTATAGCTTTAATTTTTTAAAAGATTCTCTACACTGATTTCCATAGTGGTTTTTAAATTCCCACAAACAATGTAAAAGGATTCCTTTTTCTCTGCAGCCTCATCAGCATTTACTATCATTTGATTTATTTGTGACAGCCACTCTTTCTGGAGTAAGACGGAATCTCAGAATTGTTTAAATTACCTTCCTCAGATGCTGCAGTGAATCCATTGGGTCCTGGGTTTTATTATTGATAGGTTTCTCAGTATTGATTGTTTTATTGCCTGTAATTTGATTATGCAGTTTTTATATATTTTGGTTTACTTTTTGCCAATTCATATGTATCTTGGAATCCATATATTTCTTATGGATTTGTCAATTTATTGAAATACTGGTTTTCAAATAGTTACTAACAAGTAGTTTGGTAGTATCTATTAATCTCACTTTTTTCATTACTAAGTGGAATGATTTGTGTCTTTTCTTTCCTTCTTTTTTGTAAGACTAGCAAAGGATTTGTCTATTGTGTTTCTTCTTTTAAAGAATCACCTCTTTGATTCACTGATTCTTTTAATTATTTTATTCTGTTTCATCAGTTTCTGCTCTCCTCTTCATAATTTCTTTTCTTTTACTAGCCTAGGGTTTGAATTGTTCTTCTTTCTCTAGGACCTTCAGGTGCATAAATAGTTATATATTTTGACCTGCTTTTTTTCTCTTAAGGTGGACTCTCACAGGTATGAGACACATTTTAGGACTGCTTTCATTGTTCCCCATAAATTCTGGTAAATTGTGCTTGCATTATTGCTTGAATCTAGGAAATGTCTAATTTCATCCCTGATTTCCTCTCTGACTCATTGTTATTCACAAGAGTATTGCTTAACTTCCATGCATTTGCATAATCTGCAGTTTATTCCCATAGATCTGATCCATGACTTGAAAATATGCATGGGGTAATTTGATTCTTCTGTGTATACATGTATACATGTATACATGGACTAGCTCATATGTGTTCCACTTATGAGAAAGTTCCATATGCTGCTGAGAAGAACATGTGTTCTGTTTTGGGGTAGAACACTGTGCAGATATTTATTAAATCTATTTGTAGTTTTGGTTCAACTGTGATTTTTTTGTCAGTATTTTGTCTATTTAACCTGTACCTTTGGCAGTGAAGCACTGAGTTCCTCTAGTAAGGTACCGAGTTCCTCCAGTGTTTATGTTCATATTTTATGTCCAGTAAGTGCTTTATGAAGCTGAGTGTACCAGTGTATATCCAATAATTGGCTCTTCTTCCGGTGAAGTATGTTCCCTTACCCAAAATATAGTTGCCTTCCTTACCTATTCTGATATTTTCCCTGGAGGTCTATCTTGTCTGAAATAAGATAGCTTCTCCTGCTTGCTTTTGTATTCCCCTTTGCGTGGAACATTGTTTTCACCTTTTCATTTTTGGTCTATGTGTGTCTTTAGAGTTGAATGTATTTCTTGTATATAGCATACAGTTCAACTTTGTTTTTTGATCCACTTGACCAATATGTGCCCTTAATTTGGGAAATTGAGGATCATTCACAGTAAGAGTTATTACTGAAAGATACTGAATTATTCTTGTCATTGCATAAATTAGTTGTTGCTTTTCCTTTTTTTCCTGTCTTGTTAACTACTCACCCTGCCTGGTGCATTTATTCTATTAGATGGATTATCACTGTTGGCTTCTTTGTTTGTTCCTAGAACATCCTTCAGAATTTTTAGGCTGCATGATTTGGGACATGCATTTCTAAGGTGCTCATTGTTGAGGAAATCCCTTTCAGACTGCTTTGCTGTCTTCTCTGCATTGCTCTCTATTTCTCTAACTTCTTTGTAGCTTCTACTTTTCCTGTCTGCTCACTTTCATGTCTCAAAGATGTATTTCCATCCTTTCTTTACCATGTTTTGTCAACCAGCTGTTTCAATTTTGGATCCAGTAAAGGCACTCAAAATACAAGATATGACAAAATATGCAGTAAAAACTTAAATTTAAGAGTTACAAAGGCTCTTTTTAAAAATTTTTTGCCCAGTTTGCGCTTCTCCTTATTCCTGCTGCTACCCTGCAATCTTCAACAAACTTATTCCACACTAAGACTTGTAATTTAGCAAGTCTTTCCTTGTGGTACACAAGAACATGGACTTCAAAGAATTAGGATACACGGGCCAACTGAAGAAGGGAACGAATTTTCAAAAAACTAAACAGATACAAATATAAAAGGCCATGAAAAGTATGGAAAATTCAAAAATTGATATGGATGCTGGAGTGGCCAAGTTGAGTTTAAGGAATTTAGAAATAGGAATCAAAACATAGAACTCTTCTAAGAAATAGTGCAGATCTTTCCCATCACATGCATGATTCTAGCTGAATTCCTCAGCATAGCATCGAGACCTCTACACTCTCCCCCAGGTGAATTCACGGCTTATCCCTGAAACTCCTCTTATCTCCCAGTGCAATAGCTTGATGCTCAGCCTTTTTGTTTTCCCCATACGTAGTCTGGATCCCTTTAATAACACATGGAAGTCAAGCGTCACATGAGATGCTAACTTTCTTTGTTTTTCCTTCTTTTTTCTTTCTTCTTCTTCTTTTTTTTTTTTTTTTTTTTTTTTTCATACCAGGGCTTCAGTTTTACTCATTTACTAAGTGCTATGCGTGGGTTAGGTCTCCATGCACAGCAGACAGGAGTACACTACTCAGAGTTTTACATGGCAGGACACCAAAAAGCCCTTTGCTTTCAGTTTCTCCTTTAACTTGTACACTCCCAAGAAAATTCACCTCTAAGGGTCTTGAATCCTACACACGTGCCTGTTCCCGTCCCTCAGCCTTCCTGCAACTTTCACAGAACCCTGAAGGAGAAAGGGATGCCTGTCACCTTTTCCTTCACTTCAAGGATTTTCCTTGTCTGATGTGTTATTGTAGGGATGGGGAGTAGAATTTTACCATCTTAGGGTCCCAACTGGGCCAGAGAATTAAATGAATATAGATAAACAGGCGAAATGCACACACAAATTTAATCTAAGTTTTGTGTGAGATGAGCACCTTTATAAGAAAACAAAAACCCAAAGATGTTGCAAAAGCCTAAAGATTTTTATATTAGATTGGACAAAATGATGCTACTGTGGAAAAGTAACTAAATTATGTGGAAAGGCTAAAATAAGATAAGAATTATTGTAGTAAGTTCTTTTTATGTACAAGTCTCTTGTCAATAGCTTCCTGTTTGAAGAATATTCTTTTCCCTTGATATAAGCATAGCATGTTTTACATGGGAGGTTTTATCTTTTGTTTTCAGGGAGAAAAGGGGAGATTAAAATACCTTTCTTTTGTCTCGTGCTATTCACGTGCCTGTAGCTCAAAATAATTCTTATACTTAAGTGTCCTTTTGGGGGGAGATGCATTCTCTGCAACCTTTCATGGGATTTTATATATCCCTGGATTACTGGATTCTTAAGCATCAGCTTGACCAGATTTTGCTATGCTGTATTTTGGGGAGCTTAAAGAAAATATGTCTATTGGCTAAGCTTTTCATTTAAGTCTATAATCTTATTTTAGTATCAACATTATTCTATACTTTAAAATCTGAATGTTGACTCTGCATCTTTACATTCCTTATTAGGACTCTCCAGCCACCTTGAAGCAAAATAATGCCTTTGTTAGAATAAGAAGGAAGCTAGTAAGAGGAAATACAAAAGAGAAAAAGTACATTCACGCTGTTGTGTGCTAATGCAAGAAGGACAGAAGGAACAGAGTCACACTGCAAGATCGTGATTTGAGAATGACAGAGTTGGAAATTGATGAAGACCTACTGGATAGAATTTTATCAAGGAAATTGTTACTATAAAATAGAGTAAGAGAATCAATCACAAAAATAAACCAGGAAATAGAGAAACAAAGGAAAGAAGCATGTGCTATAGCAAATTTTAAAGATTGCCCAGAACTTTCCTCAATATTTTATTTACATCTATAATATCTAGAAGAATTCATTTGTTTTCTCTCTATTTCCTCTGAGAAGTGACTCCCAGGAGAGAATTGTTAGATAAAATGATACTCCTTCATTAAATATGGTGGGATGTACTGCAACGTTTTTAACTTGTCATGATTTTGTACATTTTAAGGAATGAGTGTATACAAATCTTAAATTTGATTTTTGACAATACAAAAGATACCACATAATTTTTTTTAAAAAAAGGAAATTATGTACAGGACTTGTAAGTATCAACCTAAAAGCTTGTACTCAAATTTTAATAAAAAATCAAAAAGGGTAAATCTATGCAAGGAATCCATAATGAGCATTATATCATTGCTTCGAAAGACAATATAAATATAAGTAGAATACTTAAAAAAATTTTAATGTGTGGATACTGATTCAGTGCCTCCGAGACTCTGCCTGAGATCTTGCATTATCATGTAATCATTTGAGACCCTCTGAAACTCTCAGGTAAGGGCTTGTACCGGAACGAGAATTTAGAATACTGTCTATTGGTTGGCTTATCTGTGTTTTATAATTGTCTTGGTTATTTTTGATTTTTGCTTTTTTCTTTCAAATGAACTTTATATTCACATATGAAGTTTCATGTAAAATTTCTCATATACATTGACTGAAGTTATGTTTGGATTTTAAAGTTATGAAGAAACTGATAGATTTACAGTTCTGAACCTCCTGACACATTCTCCAGTTACCTAAATTTTTTAAAGCACATCTGTAAGATTTTTATAATTTTCTATATGGAAGTCTACTTATCTTTTGTGAATTGTATTGCCAGAAGCATTATGTTGCTACTATCACAAATAAGATCTTTTCATAATATTTTCATAGAGTGTTGCTGGTATATAAAACCAACTTCTTCATTTTGTTCTTTTCTGTCAAATTTCTGTCTGTTATGTTGTCTATACATATACTTTAATTTTTAATTCAGATAATTGTTTACATAGCAATTCTGTTTCTTTTTTTCTTACCCTGGTAATCCCTATTTCGTTTACTTATTTTATTCTTTTATTGGCAATGTACAATGGTGATTTGTTCTTTAACATCATTGCACATTGTTGATTATCTTAACAGTGATGCACTAATAGTTCCTAGAACATATAAAATTATTTTCTACTTGAAAAATTTTCACATACTGTTTTCTTTGCCAGTCATTCAGTTTGCCCCTGTTCTTCACATGACTGTGAAGATATCAGAAGCAGAGGGCGGCTTCTGGTGCAGTGTGGGATCTCACATTTTACAGGGGGAACGTCACGAAATGTCAAAGCCCAGTAAGATAAAAAGGATGGTGCCAGACAACCAAATAGAGGCAAATACTATTAAAAGCCAAGACTCACAGCCAAAAATTACAGGGCAAAGGAAACAATAAGAGAGACAGGTTAAAGTCTCCCAGTCTGTTTATTGGAACAAGTCTTGTTGTTTTATGACTTCCTTTTATGTGTAAGCCTAGCGGGGTGTGGGAGGACTGGAGGGAGGGTGTGTGCATTAAATAATTGTAGGTGAGATAGACATCTAGCTCAACAGGAATCAAGTAGGGCAAGTCAGAGAAGCAGCCAGAAAACTATCTCAGTTATTAAGGTCTCTGTATAGCACTGTATGTGTGCTATATGCTTTCCTCAATTTTATGGATATTGTATTTTTCTGTTTCTTTTTCTTCCTTTTGGTATTTTTGAATACCAGAGCGTTTAACATATCTTCCAGGAGTCATTTCATTTCATATTTCCTTCTGATCTATTATATATTTATGCCCCTGCCTGCCTTATCACTTCTTCTCCACTCTCCTCTCCTCCTTGCTTGTCTTTCCTCTCTTTACCCTTTATTTGCTCCTGCCTTCCTCCCCTCCCCCCTTCTTGTTCTTATTTATACATATATATATTCTTCTATGTTTTATAAATATATAAATATGTATATATTCTCATTTATTTATGTTGCTTTCTTGTTCATGCTGATCTTAGATGCCAATTTGAGCCTTGTAAGTTTGTCCGAGTGTCTTCTGTTGTTTGATTGATTGTTGTGGTATCCCAGCGCTTATGTGCAAGAAACACTTACTAAACAATGGTCCCAAAGTGTAGAGAGGTGATACTAGTAATTTGGGTATGCCAAAGTAAAGCTGTAAAGTGCTTCCATTCAAATGAAAAAATAAAGTTCTGGTCTTATGAAAATAAACATAGTATTGTATATATGAGGTTTGGGGCTACATGTCATTTCGTACATCCATTGGTTCTTCTTGGAACATACTCTTTATGTATACTACTGTATATGTTAAAATTCAAAAGACCTAACATTCATTTGATGTATTATGATTTTTATGGAAAAAAGCACCTTACCTCAAAAATAAAAATTTCCAAAGTAATGTGGAATATTATAGTTCTCTAAGTATTGAAGAGACTATGCCACAGGTTTCTTTTAAGATATATGTAAGAATATTTGTTTGCATGAAACTGTCTCACTCTGTAAAAAAATATTCCTAATTTAAATTTGAATCAGAAATACAATTAACTTCATAATAAAATGTCAACATGCTTGAAATACTGAGCCTTGGCGGTTTAAACACATTAGCTAATTTTAATGACAAAAAAGTGCCTAATGAAATTAAAATAAATGTGTGCCCATAGAAGTTGATGGACATATTACTGCTCAACTGATTTTGTAGTTTACTCTGTTAATTTCGTCTCTAAATTTTGTCTTTATTCTGTTAGAAAGGTAGATGAAAACATTTTTACATTTAGAACCTGTTTATGTTTTCATGTCTTAAATCAAAGATGGAAATACATTTCTTCACACATATGGAAAATTTTGTTTTTCTGCTTTCTATATGTAACAGTAAATTTCTGCAACATTGCCCATAAGATGGAGGTGGGAATTTTGTACTATACTACTACCATTTCTGAGGCTCAGCTGTGTTCTCTTTACTTTGTACACTATTTTATTTGTTGAAAGATATTTCTTAAGTATTCACTAGGTTTTAGTTGATTTTGTTAAAATATGATTTCAGGGACCTCATAAACTTGAAGTGACATTTAAGAAAAGCAATAGTAATATAGGATGCTAGGTATTATAGTAGAAGTTTATAAAGAATCTTTTGGAAATCAGGAAATAGTCCACAATAAAAGCCTGGGTTCATTATATTCAGTATACACTTATAATGAACTCAATAATATTTTCTAAAGGGAACTGAGTCCTGTAAGGTGGTAACATAATGTTAATCACATATATTTGGTGCAGAGAATAGTATGTATAAAAGACTCTATTTTTGTTTATTTATTTTGGTACTGGGGATCAAACTCACAACATCATACTTGCCAGGCAGGTGCTTATGCTGCTGAGCTAAATCCCCAGGCCCAACTATTTGAAATATGGCAATGTTTAGAAATTTGTAAATAATTAATGTATCTGGAGCATGTAGATCTGGGTAAGGGAAAGGGCTGGAGTAAGAGAATTTCCAGATGATGAAAGAGTTTCTAAGTTTTTTGTCAGAAATGGAGTTCTGCCAGAGAATTTTTAAAGTAGTGATGGTATATGATCACAGTGTGACTTATTTATTCTGTTGGGAACTAGACATTTGAACTCATTGAGTGATAAAATCTGAGAGGTGGAAACCAGTTTGGAACCCATATGAAAAAGGATTAAGAAACCCATATGATCAATACTACTAACAGAGGGACTAGACACGTTAATCAAATACTCAACTATTGACTAACTTGTGAGATACATGCTGAAAGTGAGACGTTGCAGATAATTGAAAAAGTACGTGACCAATCTGGTGATGTGTCTGAGAGCTAGCAAATATAGGAAGTTATATTTTTGTGAATGTTAACTCTGGTACTAGAAACAGCTTTAATATGTTTTTGAGGCATTCTCTGAGGAGTTTGAGAACCAGGATAGTGGCCTGGGTTCTTGATATTGATTGGAGAGCTACTATTACATTGGTGATAATTGAAGTTTTTTTTTTTTTTTTTTTTTTTTTTGTGTGTGTGTGTGTGTGTGGGATTATTTGATAATAATATGCAGTGAGATGAGAAGAGAGCTAAATTGAATGTAGTGCCTTGGCAATACCCAGGAAATCAAAACATGGAAGTATCCAATTAGGTTTGGTAAGTGTAGTAGTTCTTTTGGGAGGCAAATTTAAGTAAAATTACTCAGGGTTAAGTCAGATATGATGTAGATAAATACAGTGATTCACAGAATTTATTCTAAAGCTTTGATTTAAGATCTAAAATTCACTAAATAATTCTATGGAATGAATAGAGAAACCATATTATTTTGTTTCATATTAAATTCGATAGTTTTTATTTTTACCTATGGTCAGTGTTCTAGACTACTTCTCTATATTTACAGTGAAGTCCTTGAAATATATAAATTTGGTATTTACATTTGCTACCTATAGACTTCTATATGTTTATAACCATATCAAAAGGTATTTTCAGATTTACCTTTCAACACTGAAATTTTCATCCTTTCAAATAATATGGTTTTACTTTCTTACTGGATTATACTTATCTGAGAAGATTAAAAGGACAAACATTTTGAAAACATTTCCCAAAGCAGGACTCGAATATGTTCTTATGATAATACATAATTTTTAAAAATTCAAAAACAAGACAACCATTCTCAAATTAGATAGGTTGATTGAGTTTTAATTATGTTGTATTTATAATGTATTCACATAGTAAGTCATATAATTTCAGTACTTCACAATGAGAAGATACTGTTTTACAATATTCATGCCAAGTAGTACTGGATGTTTTTCTACCTAGGATAATGTGCAGTATATACCTCGAATTCAGTAATATGTTTTAGAGAGCCGAATGCAAAAGTCTTTTGTAATTTGAGTAATATATGGAGTCCAAATCAATCTGAAATAATGTGATGACTGTAATAGCTCAAATTGTCATGTTATCAGCTAAAGACTCTTAAATAGTAATGAAAACAAGATAGAAACTTTTCTAAAAGTATGCAAAGACTCAGCATCAACTATAATTTAGGATGGCATCTTTAAAATGCTATATGTCCAAATTGATTCTTTTCTTTGATGAGTTTTTTTTATTTAAATTTTAGCCACTTAAATTGTTGCTAACTGAATTGATTGGCCATTTTAGCCCAAATAGTTGAACCATGCTTCTTATAGATGGTGCTTTTTACCTGCCTCACATTATCCAGGAGAATGCTCTACCTAGGGTGTCCTCAACATTTCTGTTCATTTTTCAAATTCTATAACAAATATTAACAAGAGCAGTAGTGTCCATATAATGAAATTCTATGTCAGAACACAGAACTAAATGCTGATACATGCTACATCATGGATAAACCTTAGGAACATTTTGCTAAGTGAAAGAAACCATACACCAAGGTCAGCTACTATATGATTTTCTCTACAAAAAAGTGCTTACCAATAGGAAAGTACGAATTTCAAAAGTTCAGCAATTGGCAGATCCTTGAATTACGAACATTTGTGTCGGGAACTTATATCAGTATGAATGGACCTTGCACTACACACATTTGTAGATGCAAACTTGTAGAGGCCGCTCATGTGTCTGCTGGACCTTGTCACAGCAGTGCTGCTGTGTGCTTTCTGTCATGTGATACTGTCCAGTATTTTTGGTATGTGTTTTGGTATTTTTATGCTTCACATTTTATATATGTGTATCAAGCATCAAAGACTTTTTTTTGGACCTCCAAAAGAATCCAAATTACGAATGTTCTCCTGGAAGAGAATTCATTTGTAACTCAGAGATGAACTGTATCAGTGGTTTTTGGTGGGGAAAAAAGTGATGACACAGAGTAGAGAAACTGATAATGGGCATGAGGTTTCATTTTAGAATAAGAAAATACGGTAGAAACAATAATTTTATAACTCACTAGACTCCAGTAAGTTACACATTTTAGGAACCTATGTGAATTATGTGTCAGTAAACACGTAATAAAATTGAACAGAGCTATACATCTTTTGACTAATAAGGTGTGGTGTTTTCAGTACTGTGACAGTTGATTGTGATGTCAACCTAAATAAGAAATGCCTAGCTGATTGGTTTCACGCAGTTCTGGCTCTGGCTGGCTGATAGACTTATTGGGGAGGGAAGACCCACTCTGGATGTGGGTGGCACCAACCCATAGGCTTGTACCACAGATGGAATAAAAAAGAGAGAAGCCTCACTTCTGCTTCTGTGGAGGAGCTCCAGTCTGTGCCATCATCCTGGAATGTCTTTCCCTAGATTTTCAACACAGACTCTTCAGGCTTCCAATTTGGCACCTTGACTTCCTGATATGAGCTCACATGTGAGTCTGCAGTAATCTACACATCTCTGACCTTCTGACTGGACCCTCCAGCTCTCCAGTGGGCAGATGGTCCGTTTGTTTTCCTGAACATATTACTCTGCAAGTGCCCATTGCAAGCTTGCCTCTTAAAGCCCTTGTATTAAATCTGTTTCTTTGGTGAGCCTTAACTCATTCAGCTATTGCTACTAGGAGTCAAGTAATTGTTGTGACACTACTTGACCACATGGTACAGATCTTTTTGGAACTGACTTGCAGGAGGAGTTTGGAAAGGTATGGAGATGCTGACTGGGGAAGAATCCCTAGAATTCTAAAAAACTGAGCTTAATGCGAGATTCTGGTTAGGGCTCAGAGCACCAAAATATTGATAGAAATGTACTTAGTGAAGATCAAATTTGAGAGGTTTCAATTATGAACAACAAGTTCAACTGTGTTGGTTGTTGAACTCCAGACCATGTGTGTTTTGTTCTGGCAGAAAATTTTTCTGCATTTTGCTCATGTCTAAAGACTTTGGGAGAGTGAGAGCACAGAGATCGAGACTAGGGTAGAATGGTTTCAGCTTAGAGAAAGGGAATTAGTTCCTCTGGCTTCAGTCCACTTTGCTCAGCCATTCAGGTACTCAGAGGCCTCTTAACCTCTAGCTAGAGGCAAAAGGGCTCAGCTCCTGCTCAGGCTGGCGGCAGACCTTTGTATGTTGCAAATGATGCTGATTTTATAGGGATGTAGAACACAGGAGTTGGAGAGTCTAGAAGGATCCCCCCAGATTTCAGAAGAAGGCCTGGGAGGCGAGGCAGTGTGCCCTGAGATGGCAGAATGTGAAGCTGTGAATACCCAGGAAACTGGTGAAGCCAGGGACATGGATGTCTAAGGAGAGCCATAAGGAGTGAGAAAAACTAGCATAAGAGAGAAGTCCTGAGGGCTACAACCACCAGCGGTGCCATGGGAGTTCACATCTTGGCATAGATTGCTCCAGGTGTTGCCCATGAAACTGTGGAATTTAATGTCTGCCCTATTGGGTTTAGGTCTTGTTTTGGCCTTGTTTCTTTCTATCTGTCCTTTTTGGAATTAGAATGTTTACTCTGTACTTCTGAATGTCAACAATGTATCTTTTTTTTTTTTTAAACAGGGGTTCATAGTTAACAGTTTGCCATAAACTTCAGAGGAGACTGTGGACGTGGACTTTACCTTAAAGCTGAAACTGTTAAGATTTTGACAACTCTTAGAGATGACCTATGTGCATTTTGTATAAAGGAATTAACATGAATCTTTTGGGGCCTAAGCAGAATGTTTTGGCTTATATCTAGATGTTCCGCCAAAGTTTCGCATGCTTAGATGTGGGAGTGTGGTGAGCTGATTTGATCATGGTGATGTGGTACTGATCAGTGGAATAACCCACTGATGAGTTTATAGCTAAAATGTGATGTGGAGAGATAAAGCCTGGTCAAAGGAAGCAGGACACTGGTCACAAGTGGTCTAGAAGGCTATATCTCCCTTCCTCCACCCCGGTATCTCTCCACTTCCTCCTGGCATGCCGTGAGGTTTTTCTCTTCTGAAATGTCCCTCTGCCAATGTCACCCTGCCTTGGAGTCAGCAGACTATGGGCTGAAACCTCTACAAACTGTGAAGCGAATATACCTTTTTTCCTTTAAATTGTGGCCGTTAGGTATTGCATCTCAGGTAGGAGAACAGTAAGACAAGTATGTATCAATTCATTCTTAACAACAATGTTTTTCTTGCAACAAGCTTAGTACTAGAGAAGTTTAAATTGGAAACTCTTAAACAAGATTGGAATTGAAATAGTTTGAAGGAAAATTGAACTTGAAATAAATCTTAAGTTTTGATTTGTTTGAATAAATGGTACTGAAACTATGATGTGTAATTAATAATTTATGTAAATGTGCAATATATGTCATCTCTGGACTTAATTTGTGGTCCCTGTCTTTGGGAATAAGAACTTCATACTCCATAATAGGCTGTGTTTGAAGGTTTATAGGTACAAGAATGGGGCACCACAGAGAAAGAGGCAACCCTGGTATTTGTGGCTATTTCTATAATTTTTAACCCAGACTATTTTATTTTGGTGACATCACTGGTACATAAAAAGATGAAATTTTCCTAAATGGATATTTTATTCTGTCTTACAACTTCTCTAGAGTTTGAACCAAGGATCGTTCCTCATCTTTAACTTGTAACTTTCCTCTTTTACATTGATGCAAATATGATACATATTTCATAGAAACTGGACTTTGAATTTATAATATTGATCTTTGGAATATTAATATTTAATGTATTGTGTTGCTAAGCTATGGTTTGTAGTACTTCATATATGTGAAATAAGCTCTTAACATTTTAACTTATGTAGGTTGAGGAGCATCTGTATTTATATCTTTTGCATATAAGTTTTTGAATCTTATAAAATGCTATTATTTAAAATACTTTACAGTGTTTCCCTTTCACAAATGAACTTATAAAGTTATATCAATTTTTCATGAATAAGACAAGTAAATTTTTGAGAGTTTATGGTTTCTTTATAGGAAACTTCTAAACAAATGACACTGTTACAGTCTTCTTAATTTTTTTAACACAATTGCATGCTTTAGTTTTACAGTCTATGTATTAAATGACTCTTGGCCACAGCTAATGAAACAAGTGTTGGTTATGAAAATCAAATTAAGCCAGTTTATTAAGGAGTTGGCAGATGAAGAGGTAGGCTTGATGCAAAACTCTACCCAATAAAAGCAACGTGAGTTGTATTATGACCAGTTGAATCAATTAAATTTTACTTATTAAGGATTTAGCTATGAGACCTATCAATGGCAACAGCAGGTATAGTAGGAGCAGAAGTGAAAGTGTGGAGAAAGTGTGGAGAAAGTCGCAGGAGAAGCTACTGCATTTGGAGAACAAGCTGAGAAGACTCTAACATGATTCACAGGAACAGCTGAATTAGTTCCCAAGAACAGTACATTGAGTCCTAAACACAGAATGTTAAGAGTGTAATCAGGTAGCTATTTATTGCTTGTGTTTGGATGTGGCATACTTGGGATGATTTTCCAGTGTCTGGAAATACTGATTTTATGGTCTTTATTCACTATGGATTTCACAAGCACTGAGCAAGTACATAGCCATGGGCCAAGTGCATATTCTAGGTAGAGAAACAAACATCAGAACTATCGTCTTCTAGAAGTTAGCATTCCACTGGCCAAGATTTTTTTCATAATTTTATTTGTATCTGTGTAGCAAAATTTTATCTGAATTAATCTGAGTGCACTTTTGTTCCTTGCAACCTGAGTGTAATAAAACTCTGATTTTACTTCATTTTAGCAAGCATTATTTTATAATTTTTAAAATACTGATACATTAATTGTTTACAATTTTGAAAACTTCTACATTTTACATTAGAAGAAATGAAGGCAAAAAGAGGTTTAAAAAATATGCCCGAAGTAGTTGGTGCTATCTATTACTAGATATTATCTATTACTAGAAATATAACCGGAATTTTAATTTAGAAGTATATTTCCATTGTTTTTGTTCTTAACAGTTTCTACTTTGCCTTTTAAACCTTTTGTTGTAGAATTTACTTTGTATTTTCAGTAATTAAATTTATATATCTATGACTCTATAATTTACTACTTATATCTCCTAAGTAATTTTATTTCTCTTGAAGGTAGGCATATAAATCCTTAATACATATCATTGGGTCTATTTATGCAAAGGAAACAAAGTACTATGAGGTACCGAGTGATGAAGTACTGATTACTGGTTATAGAAGAAGATCAAAGATTGACGTCTTTCCAGAACTATCAGTTATTTGGAGAAGCACATATATTACATATCATATATCATGTATCATATATCCTATATGGTAACATCATAGGGAATAACAATGATTCACAGAGGTACATGTATGTATTAATATTTCCTTTGCATGCTGTGAGTTCTAAGTCACAGATGTGAACTGACATAGCACACTTAGCCTCCAGGGACCGGAGTAGTCCATCTGACACATTATTGCCATTGTTTGTTGTATATCATTGCGAACATTTTCCTTCATAATTTTTGTCCTTGTTAAAGTCTTTATTGACTAAGATATTTTTCTTCACTTTCTTTAGGTTATTTATTATATGAAATTGTGTGAGGTAGTTCAAAATATGTAAGCAACGTCCAACTGACCTCGTTTTTCCCATACAACTATGGCAGATGCAAAGTATAAAGCATTACATTGATACTAAATCAGAAACAATTTGAGTATGACTATCATCTCACTTTTGTTTATCATACTGAATTTTTATATAATTCAACAAGATCCCAGAATATATCACAGATGTTTTCAATATATATCCAGTAGTCTTATGTGAGCTATGTTAATTGAAGTTTAAAGTTGTTTATATCCTATTAAAATTCATAAGTGCAAAAGGATTAAAATGTTCAGAATTTTGCAGGTGGCTTTCGAATTAAGTTGCTGAACTGTGAAACTGTTACTAAGGAAACATATTGCAAATGTTAGTAATTCTTTTACTTAGCATCATCATTCATGTCTCCATCGCTCCTGTGTTCATTCGGCCCATTTCACAGAATGGTGCTGGAGATTCCATCCCTGTTGTTCATAAATATGTTAGAACTTCACAAAGGTACAGGCAGGCTTGCTTTGGCAAATATTCTTTTCAATGAGAAGGCAATGAATCAGAAGCTTACATTAATTAGAAACAGTTTTTCCAACTAACAAAAATTCTGGAGTGCTAAAATTTTGAGAACATCAAGCAATGAAACAAAATTAACAACTGTGATGGTAACAATAGGTAGAACAAATTGTAATAATTTATTTAGATAACTGCACATTTGAATGTTGATAATTTTGGTAACAATCTGATTAGCATATTAGAGCTCAAAGTTTGTCTTATGAAAAGGCTATTCTGTTTTTTATGTCTTCAATCACATTAAAGATTTATTCTAAACTCTTATTATATTATCACTGATATTTTCTTTTATGGTTAACTTCTTAGAAGTGAGGTGTATGTAAGAATCATGAATTCTGATGGAGAGAAGCATGTGACCCACTGAAATTCATTATTGTTTCTATTTTGAAAAGGTAATATAACTCTCTTTATTATGGAGAGTCTGAGGAATAACCATGAAGCAGATTAGTGCTGTGGTACTGTAAGAATATTTATATTTAAATTTATTAAGCAAATAATTGAATGTACTAAATAAGATCATCATGATAACCTTGTATGTCTCAATATCTGCAAATAATCAATATTTTTCAATTAACTACATTGATGATATACAAACAGAGGAATTACTTCCATCTGGTATTAAAGATACAAATTAGGAAGAAAGATATGACTTAGGGAGAACAAGTACCTTTCTATCTTTCTTTATCCTTATTATTAAATTTTAGTTTACTCAGTTCATTTACCGAAAGCTGTGAAACTAGTACTCCTGTTGTGTATGAGTAACAGTTTGCTCATGGCTTCTTGTGTAGTCACATTTACTGCTGCTAGACAAATGTCTCAGTGATACAGTAAGTCCAGCCGTAGGTGGAACACAGTGACATTTAGCATTTATAACAAAAGTGAATCTACACATTTTTGCCTTAAGCATTCTTTGTGTTTCACCTGTAGTTTTTTCAGGAGACATTGTTAGAGAAAACAAACCCAAGCTGGAGGTAACTAGACTACTCCCAGAATTTAGATTTTTATGTGAACAAATTGTCTCACTTAGTGTGGAATTTTTCTTTCCTCACAGTGTGTTTTTCTGGTTCTACTCAACATACTGAGCAGGAACTCTGAGCCTAATTAATCTCTAAATTCTAAAATTTGGGATTGATAAGAGCAGGAACAGATTTAGAAGAAGCAAAAGAAAGCAACACATTTGTCTTAGAACACTTCAGTTAAATTCTTGGCTTATTAATTTTGTTATAATCACTGCTAAATTGTCAGAGTTATATAAAATTATTTTATTCATTCAACTCAGTCACTTATTTCAACTGTCACTTTTATTTTGCCTTCCTGCTTGCTTTCCAGGTTTTGAAAATGACTGCAAAGATGTTTATAAGCTGCCATCTTTTAAGGAAATTCTCTTAAAGTAAATATGCAGAAATTAAAGTAAATTAATAGTCTGAGCCTTATACTGGACATCAAATAGACAATAAAACAACTATCAATTTATTAAAGAATAAACACTTGCAAAATACACGTGGGTGAACATCAAACAGCTTCAAAGTGCTCAGACTGACTTTTGAATGGTCTTACATTTAAGTCATTTCGTGTCTGTTTTCTTTTTCCAATACATGTTTTTCTGTATTACAATTGTAGTTGACTCAGCCTGACTTTTCAGAGATGATATCAATTTTTGTTTATCAGTTACTGTAAATTGGGATGGTAGAATATTTACATTTTCTCCCTAAATTATTATTTTACTGCATACAATAAATATTGATTTACAGTATATTTTATTAGTCTTAGGAATGGCGGAGATGAATTAAAGAATTTCTCCCAAATGCTTTTTAAAATTAGACAACCATGGAAGAAATGTTTTAAATGTACAATTGAAATGTTTTTATTTTCAGTATTAAAATGAAGTTGAAAACAATTTAGTCATGAGGTGAAAGTCTCCCTCTCCCATGAAAAGCCAGTGAAAACAGAAATTCACTTTGCTTTGTAGTACAAATGACACAATTAAGATAGTTATTACTTCGAAAGTATAGATTTCAAATCGTATAATGAAAAAAAAAAAAAAAAAAAGCAAATAGCATGACCTGTAGTTGGAACAAAAGCATGATCTTATTCCATGGTTGGTTATTTCTCTTATGGTTTGACAGACTTATGCTGTATTTCCTATGAAGTTAAGTTCTTAATGGCAGTATTTAAAATGGAGGTTTTTCATTTGCTGGAATGATGAACAGATTAAATAAGAATGATCTCTTGCTCACTTTTCATATCAAGTTATGTATCTCTATATGTTTGGTGTTCGGGTCAGTTGGGGACAGTTAAATTAACACAAAATGAAACATGGAGAATTAGAACATGAACAAAGGAAGTAAATGATGATCAGATCGTTTTACATGATCTCTTCAATTCAAAATTAACATTTAATACCCTGTATTGTGTATCCTTTACTTCTTAAAGTTGGCCCATGAGAACAGCATGAATCTCAGTCATTTAAGCATTTCTTCCATGAAAATGTAATGAAATCAAAATAGACTTGGAAGACAAAATGGGTATTTGGATTAATTTCCCTCTGCAACACTAAAATTCCTTTTCTACTCCTGTTTTATATTTTATACTCACCTAAATTTTTATGCATTTTTTGTCTTTTTGAGGCAGGGTCTCACTATGCAGTTCAGGCTGGCCTTGAGCTCACTTTGTAGTCCAGGCTGGTCTTGAACTCACAACGATCCTCCTGCCTCAGCCTTTCAAGTGCTGGGTTTACAGGCATGTGCCACCATGCCTGACTAAATTTTATGCTGTAGTGACATTTTTTTGCAAACTTTGTAGTAAAATTGTCACTAAAAGAAGATTTGCATATTTCTCTTGCAGTTTTTCTTACTGTAATTTTTTTTTTTTTTAAATCAGTACTGGGGATTGAACTCTCAACCACGTGCTTGCAAGGCAGGCGCTTATGCCACTGAGCTAAATATCCAGCCCCTCTTACCATAATTCAAACACCAATAGTTCTGGCTTCAGCAGTGACTATGATTGTTAGTAGGTGGAGCTGAGCACAAAACCTCATGCCTTCAGTGTGCATTTCATTACTTGTGAGCAAAGTGTCCACACAGCTCCATTTAATGAAGCTATTAAAATATACTGACTCATCACATATTTTTTCCACTTTAATTCATTTTCTATTGCAGAATATTACCCTCAGTCGGTAAAATTGGTCTTTTTTTTTTTTTTTTTTTCAGGACATTTGCAAATCCCAAACCAATAAGAGGGAGCCATCTTGTGGTTCAGTCACAAAGAGGCTTATATTTTATCTACAATTATATGATAAAAGTAATATTTGGAAACATTATTTTTGTTGTGTAATAAATGTAATCTAAAATTTTAATTGACAAGTAATTAGAAACTCCACTCTAGCCAAAAAAGTTAATCATAACCTTGTTTTCTTTTTCATTCTTTCCTCTTTTTTATTTTTATGAGACAGGGTCTCACTATGCATTCCAACTTGTAGGCCAGTGAATTTCTGGTAAGCCTCCTGCCTCAGCCTCCCAAGTACTGCGATCACAGACATGCAACACCATGACAGTTGAGTAACTGTCCTTCAGACAATTCAAGAGACTTGTTTGAAACTAAGTATACTGAGCAAGTGGTATGTTGCTGCCTGTAATTATTTTCTCAGTGAAAATTTTCCAAAATGTACGGGGTTAGTAGTTGCAATACTTAGTGAAATAACTTAGGAGAACAAAATAATGACATTACAATAGAGAACTGCTTATTGTCTCTGATCATTTTTACTTATATTTCTGAGTCATGAGAATTCAATATTTTAATCACAAGGATTTAAGCATGATAATAATGACATGTAAGCTCATCCACACTGTATTGCTGAAGAATACAATACATAAAACACACTGAAAGGTCAGCATAGTTAGCATAAATAACAATGGCACAGTAAAAAATATACTATCAACATTACCTACCACCATATAATTATTACTTTGTAAGTTTTATTTTAAAAATAGTTTCTAGTGTCCATTAGGTAATATGAACATGTTTTCCTTTTGTATCTCTTTGTAATTTAAAATAACATCTTTTTCATTTATCCCAACATGTTAATTACTAGTCATTCACAATGTTAAAAAAAAAAAAGGTGTTTCAGGCATAAGGAATTCAACATCAGTAGATGCATTCTGATTTGATTTAAAGTAAATTACAAAGATTGTATCATCTTCTCTACGATTCTTTTTTTACATTCAAAAAGAAAAAAAATCACACAATTAAACCAAAGTTAGAAAAGAAATATAATTTGATTTACTATACACAAAGCATCAATTTGAATGGCATCATCTTAGAAAGAACTGTGTCCTTTTTAAAGATTATTGATTCCATAGGAGAAGCATGAACACAAAGTGCAGAAAAATAAGCCTCTTATTTACGACATGTTTCCTGCAGATGTTATTTCCTTCCTTGCTTTGCTGAAAAGAGAGGATATTTTCATTTGCCACTCCTTGAGGTTTTTGTGGCCTAACACAGTAAAGACTCAAAAAAAAAAAATCTAATAATGAACAGAACAAAGGAAATAACCTTAACATGAGAAAGCAATATTATTACCACTTGTACTGACAGCTTCAATTCAATCCAGGTATTTATTAAATGCCATATAATAGATTGACGCTATATTGCTTGCAAGTGTTGCAAGTATCTGTTAAACTTTTTCATGAACTTTCTGTGAAATAAGTGTACGTTTTTGGATTTTGCTACTCGGTGTCAAGTACTCTGACACTGTGAATAAGTTCAGTTTATTTCCTATTTATCTTATATTCCAATTTTCCTTGATTAGTGAAATAAGATATAAAATTTTACAATTGTAAGTGCGGTCTACCAAACAATAAGTATTTTAAACAAGGTCAGTTTGCAGGAGATTAATTAGGGGTAGAAAAGTATTGTTTCAGACCTCATAAATATATTGGTTTTGTAATAGATAATTTGGAAGTGTTTTGTTTTGCTTTACTTCTCTCTCCAGAAGGAAAAGGAGTCTGACATCACCTCCAAAGAGTGATATTTTTATGAATAGCTGACCAAGATATTCTTGCAAGAAAACCACGCATGCTGATGGCCATACAACAGCAAGTAGATGTCACTTTATTTATTTGTTTTTTGGCCCTGGGGATCAAACTTGGCCTCGTGCTTGCCAGGCAGGTGCTTATGCTGCTGAGCTGTATCCCTGACCCTGTGGTGAATTTTAACAAAGATTCTTTGTTTGGATAATAGAGCACTCATTTCTTTGGTAACACAGTGGATGACAGATGATGACAAGGTTTTCTTCTCAACCTAACTTTAGTCACATTACCCTGCTCTCTCTTTTAGATTGGGTCTGAACTTGCGTTTTGCCTTTGGCCCATTTTATTCAGTTTAGAGAGAAACCTGCAGGGCCAGTTCAGTGCAAATCTCCCACTTCTGATCAAGTTTCTTTCTCTCACCACTAACATCTTGCTATCTCAGATGTCTTCAGCAAGAATCACGTTGAGTCCTTTAAGCCAGAATCCCCTTTAGCGTGAGGCTTCCTCATAGTGATATTCCAGCACCAAAGCTCTTGGAGTCCCACTTGTCTGCTGTCAGATTTGTCCTGTACTAGTCAGAATGGAGCCTAATTCTACACTGAGGTCTCTTTCCCCCTCCTGTAAAGGTTCCTGCTTAAAAATTGCTTTGCTGTCTTCATTTATGTCTAGCACTGCTTTTCTGAGAGAGTGCTATCTTTCCTTTAAAACCCTGCTTCCATTCAACAGTGTGCCTGAGTGAATTTTCAGATACTGTTAGAGCTTCCACTGAGGTTTGTTAGCACGTGGTGTCAAATAAAAGAAACATCAAGAAAAACAAATATGTAACTATATATAATCATCATAACTCTGGCTGTTTTCTGATTTAACATTCTATGCAGGGGTAATTAACTATGCTAATTTCACAAAATTACAAAGAATTGTTTTTAGCAAATGAGTTCATCAGAAAAGATAGCAACTGTCAGCCAGAGTAACTGAGATAATACAAAACAAAGTAACTCATTTGGTGATATTGAAAATGTTGAATGAGAATAAAGAAATATTTTAAACCTTAATGGTAAGATTTTTTTTTAATCACAGTTTACTGTTAAACTTCTCTTTACCTTTAGCATAGGCATTTATTTATATGTGTTTTGTTTAAATGTCTATTATTTCTAGCACTTGGACTTAACAGATGACTTTACCTGATTCTGGGGCTGTCCTGTAAAAGTGTCTCTGCTGCTGGTATGATATGAACCCTTCATACAGTTATGCCAGTTCATCAAGGAAAATCATAATGCCACTTTATCAAGGAACTTTCAATGTATAAATCTTATTGAACTTTGTGCCAGTAAATTATGTAGAGCTCTGTTATCTGTAAATTACAAGTACTTATAAAATGAGAAAACATACCATATCAAGCCCTGATCTAGATCCTTGATCTTCCAAACGAGTGTACGGTGGAGGATTAAATAAATTGAGACAAGTTAGATGGTTTTAGGACTCCAGGAGGGTCAAAACCCTTTAGTTGAGCTCGAGACTCTGAGGGCTAAGATAAAGACTTCTCTGGATCAGGCCACTTTCATTAGGACCAAGGACAAAAGGCAGGGAAACTGAGGAAATGAGCAGGACCTTGGGAGTCATTTCAAAGACTTCTCCAAGTAGCAAGTTATGTCAGTTTAGGAGAACTGTCCTATCTCTGAGTTGACATTTACGGTAGGAGTGCGCCTGCAGGAGTAAAATTCCTGCAGCTGAGGTCTCTATTTACTTAATTAGTGTTGGAGCCAAGGTGTCTTCAGCTGTGGCCTTATCTTGCCCTTTGAGGTATCTCTGGCCTCACAGGCCACTACAGGCCTCAGCCAGGACCAGTGATTCATAGAGGTTCACTATTAATCAGCTCCTGTGGCCAGGCAAGGGGCCGAAGCCTAGGACAGACTCACAGATAAACATAGAAAGCCAATTAGTAAAATTTAAACCCTGCTCAGAGCTGCTTCGTTGTGGTCTCCAATAGTACCACACTGTAATATCATCTTAAATTTCTTATTCATTAAATTTTCTATTATTTATCTACTATTGTATAATTACTAAACTTTGTCACTCTGTGTGGGTGGAAATACAAGAAGAAATTTTAGAATAAAACAATATTTTTAAAAAAATAATATTTATGAGTAACTGATAATTTATTCAATAAACAAATTTTAAAGGAAACTATTTCAAACATAAAGAGTGAATTCAATAGCATCAAATAATTTATCCAGTTAGTGACACATCTTTCATTGTACCCTCAGTAGAGAAGTTCCATGTGCCATCCTCCTTTTCTACAATAAACTGCATAGATATTTTAATTTTAAAAAATATCTTGTTAGTGCATGTTTTGTGTCTTCTCTGAATACCACCGACTTTTGTAATCCTAAATGTAATAGTCTCCATCAGAACAGAATTGTAGAATGATTGTTGTTAGAAAAACATATTATTTGATCAAGCTTGTTCTTTAAAAATTGGACAGGAATATGAATATTTTTGAAAAGTTTAATTTTTATTAATTTTGATAAAACTATCTCCAGTTACATGATATACACAATATAATGTTCATGAATTAATGACTGGTTAGACAGCTTGTTAATTATGGAATTGAACTAAGAGGAATATAATGAAAAACAAAATTGTGCACAAGTTTTAAAATATATTATCAGTAAAATTTCCTGTAAAAGTAAGACATCAGTCTGGACAAGAAGACAGACTCAGAATCAAGCCGAGGAAGACACATTTTTGATTTACAGAAAAATGATTAACATCACAAAATACCAACATAGTTTGGGGAGAATAGACTTTTAAACACCTTGTCTCACTAATACATACTATGTTAAAATACTCTAAGGAAACACTGTATTTGGCACATTTTCTTTTTGATCTTTTCCCATAGCATGTTATATAATAACTTTAGAATGTCAAAGTATTTTACTCTGTTTTTTCCCTGAATGGGTACGTGTCATAGATTAAAATGCAGATTTAAAATAAGCTATCACATAACTCATAGAGATGAAAATGAAGGAGCACAAAAATTACTCACACATCAACAAGCTCAGCTTTTCATTTGACTTTTATTATTTATCTTTAATCCACAGTTCCTCACTTCCTCCTACATTACCAAACCAAGCTAGATAATGTGTGTAAGTGGGCTTCCCTGAGGGGCATTTGCTAAAATCACCCCAGAGAAAAATCAACTGTCAAAGGAAAACAGCATAATTATTTCACTATATGTTTATTATACTTTACCCTACAATATGCCTATCCTAGCTGATTTTTAAAAAATTAATAATACTTTGTAGTATTTTGTATAGCATCTTTGTATCCAAACTGTACTTATAAATGTTTGGAATTATTGCTAAATTACAGGAAGATGTTTAAAGTTACTGCAAATAATTTACATATATTTTATTAGTATTTATTTATCTAAATAGACTTATTTTATTTTACTTTATTTTATTTTATTTTGTTGAGACAAGGTCTTTATATGTAATTTAGACTGGCTTAGAACTTACTGCATAGGCTAACCTGAAACTCATGGTGATTCTCCTGCCTCAGTCTCCAGAGTGCTGGGATTACAAGCTTGTCCCACATCTGGCTGACCATTAATTTTACATTTATATATTTTATAAATCTGAAAATGTCTCCCTATAGTTTAATACTTAAAATGACCTAATGAATTGTCTAAATAAGATTAAAAGTTGTAATAGATGACTGAATAACAATATATTGATTGAGCCTAAATGTAGGTAGCAGATATTAGAAAATGCATGATAAAGAATGGAATAGGCTTAAATGTTTTTAGGAAGTTAAAATAATTTCATGCTGAGGACTCACTTTTTAATGATACAGAATTATGACACAGTGGAACAGGCTGGCCTCAGCGAGGAAACAATCTACGTATGATATGTATGGGTATGAGGAGAACATAGCTAATATGGTGATGAAGATTTTAACATTCGTTGGAAAGCTGAAAGGAGTATTTTTAACTCCAATAATTTAAATGAAAGTTAATTAAAATAGGTGGCTTGAAAAAACACAAAACTTTGTGTTAATTTGAGTGGTTTTGGAATAGGCTTGTCTGTGTTCATGTCAGTCCTTTCATCAGCAAACCATCGATAAGGCAGACTTTCATGACTCCCTGCAAGATACTGAATTCAGCGTTTACCACTGTGCCTACCAAGCACACCTAAGTTGCTCAGTTAATACTTGTTTAATCGGTTGAAGATTGAATCATAATTTTCTATGTTGGAATTTGTATTTATATATTTCCAGATCCACATCATACACACACACACACACACACACACACACACACACACACACACACACACACGGTTCTGAATTCTGTTTGTATATTAGAATCCTTTATGCATGTGTATATGTGGAATTCTGGTATACTAAAAAAAATTAAAAATTTTGAACACCTTTTAAAAAAGTGTCTCCTGATTTTAAAGTTAGCTTTCTATCTTGCTTATGTATGAACTTTAAAAATTGAAAACTCTATCTAAGATGATAAAAACTCCACTGGCTGTATTTTCGGAAGGATTGTTTGGCATAGTTATTTCGAAGGTAGCCTACATAGTAACTGTCATTGGTATTATCACTGTTATTGTTGTGCTTTTTTACTGAGGAGTAAATGCAGAGCTTAAGCATGCTAGGCAGTCACCCTTAACCCCTAAGTGGTGTTTAAGATTTCTGTCTTTAAGAATTAGAAACAAGATTTGATCTAGATAGCTTTGTTTCTGAATTTTTTAGATAAAATATTGTGGCTTCAAAATGAAGTCATAGCCAAATCAAGTGATAGCATTATTCATGTTTCCCACATAGAGTCATTTACATTGTAAAATAGGTCAATTGATTAAGGCCTTTGGTTAGGAAAGATGACTTCTTTTGTATTTCTAATTTGAAGGATCACAATACCTAGCATGACTGAGTGTGTGTGTGTGTGTGTGTGTGTGTGTGTGTGTGTGTGTGTAACTGAGTGAACTGAGATCAAGCAGCATTGACGAAAATGTAAATAGAAGACAGGATACTAACTTGAGAGTTTTCTGCTTTTATATCTGGAAGAAGCTTTTCTAGGATATATTCCTTTCATTGTTTATGCTTAAATTGTAGGGAATTACATTTTACATGAATTCTAAGTATCTTTGCTATGGAAGAATACACATCACTTCTTCCCCTAAAGGATTACATAACAGCTGTCTTCTTATGCAAATTCACTTTTTTGTATTTTCTTTTTTCCTTCCTTTCTTTCTTTTTTATTCTTTTGTTTTGTTGGTTTTGGTACCAGGAATTGAACTCATAACCTTGTGCTTACCAGGCAGGTGCTGTGTCACTGAGCCACACCCTCAGCGTAAATTCATTTCTTAAAATTAGTATGAAATGGCAGAACTGGGCCAAAAGCCTGATTTTAAAGTTAATGAAACTAATTGTGTATGTGTTTATTCATGTAAGGATTATATAACAGTAAACACATACTGAGATTGCTGTATTATGCTAGTCTTTGCAGTACATGGGTAAGAAAATAAAAATATTTATGCATCTTTGTATAAAGAATAAATATAGCAGTGGATATATTATTTGCATTAAGCCAAGATAGGAATCTTTATGTTCATATACATATGTGTTTTATTATATTGTGTTGAAAAGCATCAGGTTGCTTTTTTATAAACAAACAATAATTCTTCTTATCAGTTTTGGCATCCATTTGAAAGTCAAAATGATTCAATAATAGACGTCATGGTCTAAAGTAAAAAGCCAGAAAAAAAAGAGTGTGTATTTTAAGTTTCAAGTGGTAGGTGAGTAATTTCCTGTTATATAAAGAGTGACTATGTGGCTAGATAAAGGTTATTATGTTTGATCAATAAGATGGTTATGATTATTGTTGCAGTGCTGCGAATGGTTTTGTGGCCCCAAATAGAAGATGCAATAAAGAATTGTGAAAGCATAGTGGCCTGGAGTGTCATCTTCAGAATGCAGGTCTAATGTAGATTTCTGACCTCTGCAGCTGTAGATTTCCACTGCCCATTATTTAGGTAGATTCAGATAATGAAAGCGGTTTTGTCTGAATTATTTGAAAAGCTGTGCCAAAAACTAATTCAATATTTTTTGAGCATATTAGACCACTTTGAATCCAGTTTAAAGGATATTTGAAATTTAACTTTTAAAACATTGTGTGGTTTTGCAAATAAAGCCTTCCCAGAAATGCGTATAAAGTCAGTAACTAGCAATACAAGTTAAGTTTGTAGTCTGCTAGAGAGGATTGTGCTGAGAATTTCAGCACTTCTGTAATAGCCTGTAACTCAGTTTTGAAATTAAACAAAGGCAATATAATAGTCTAGTTAAACAACTGAAAGCCTAAATTATCAAGCAAGAAATACAATTATTATCACTGTGTTTAATAAGTAGTTATAATCTAAAGCACAAGCTTGCAATTCTAAAGTTAAAAACAATTTTCTCTGCGTCATTAAGATAACTCCTGACTAATCACTCAGCAAAGCAAAATAATTATTATTTTCTTCAGTTAGATTTTCATTGATTATATTTGCCTTGAATAGACTGTTAAATTAAACTGGCTTACGTGAGTGGAAACCACAATTACTCTCCTAATATACTGATAAAGCCCATTATTTTAATCTTTGCTCCGTTAGCACCAATGAAAACTGACTGACTACGTGTTCATAATGCTTATTTGGTGTGGCTGCTTTTCTTTGCTAGTTCAACATCAAGTAGATGAGAAATACAAGTGTTATGTGATAGTAAACCTCGAGATTTATGGGATTATCAGTGTGTCAAAGTATCTGAAATCTGTTTGGAGTGGAGATATTATGACTTCAAAGATTGTTAGTAACTAAGAATTATTAGACATATTTTCATTTTCAAGAACTTTGCTCTTCCAATATCCCAAATTGTTGCTAGGAGACAACAGTGAATTAAATATTGTCTCCTTCCTACTCTCAGTACTGAAAGTATGCTATTTTCTATTTTAAATATGGCAAGTCCCAATTCTCCCAAATCAGTTTAGAATGTGTACATTATGAATAAAAGGAAAATTTAAGCTCCTACAATAATGTTTAATTCTGTCAAGTAACTCGCAAACAGAGGTACATCATATTAAGCATAGAAATTTATGTCTTAAAAAAGCATGCTCATTGGAGTACAACTCTGCCCTAAAGGATAGACTTGAATCATTTGTAGGAAAATGAATATACATTGAGATCATAATGTTAAGTGAAATGGATATGGTATACAAGCTTAAATAGGACTGTCTCTCTTATATGAGAAACCAACAATATAAAATTAAAAGGAAAAGTAGAAGACAGCAAGAAACAAGGAGATAGACCTTTTGCAAAAGGGGAGGGGACCAAAAGATGGAGAAAGGGAGAGAAGTGATGAAAAATGCTTGAATTATGTTATGTACACACACCAATTCTCCATGAAGAATGTACAATTATGTCTTGAAGACACATAAGAAAAATAAAAATTAAAAAAGTAAGATAGATGAATGATCTTGATGAAAAGGATATATAAAGAAGATACACCCAATTTTCTCCAACTAGTGTAACTATTAATGCTGCAACCGCATAAAAATAGTTAACAATTTGCTCTTTGCTGTTAAACATGTTGCTTTATTTTATATGTTTTTTCTAAAATTTTCATTATATTTCATTAAATCCTGGCCATTCAGGTGTATATAGATGCTTGAATATTAATAATTCAAAACAGAGATAAAAGATATCTGACTATACCCATTCAACAGGAATTCATTATGGAGTAAGATGAGGTGAATTGGATGGGCTCTTGACGTGTGTGTCATGCATGGAGAAACTTCTGCAAAGATTGGAGACATTTTAAAGACCCTTGAGTCTCTTATTTCTAATGATTCTGGCATCTGTTTCAAGTAGTAAAGGATGTTCTAGGTTTCATTTATATTTCAATTTCAACTCTAATGTTTGGAAAAGATAGAAGTTTGAGCAAATATATACCTAGTACCTGCTTTCTTAAAAACTTACATGACATGGATACAAATATTTCAATAGTCTGGGTACATAATTACTTTTCAAAAGTTGATATAAAATATTTTAACAAAAATCACATACTTTCTAACACGGCTATTTGAAAATGCATCAGAATATGTACATTAATTTCCAATTTAAATGTATAATAGTTACTCGTACTATTTATGCACACTTTAAAATTTTCTCACCATTAGTGGTTTTCTGGTTGGCTTACATTAGAATATTTTGATTTGACACAGAGCTAGTTGCAATGAATACCAATTCAAGATAGTAACTACAGTGAATTTTTCCAAGTTTAAAGTGTCTGAATCATTAGAAGGGACATATTCCTTTCAACGTTTTAGATTCAGCCATATGTGCCTTGTCACTATTGATTATAAGTGAAGCATCTTTTAATGCAAGAAGGCAGTGATAGATATATATGGGCAAGGAACATTATGCCTAAAAATGCAGAATATTTTTGGGATAAAGAGATTTCTACAGTATCAACAGGTTCTTATTGACAGGTTTTCTCATGGTTGGTATTTTATATTTCAAGTGTCTGGTTTAAAAAATGAAATACTTTTGATATTCTCAGGAAAGCAAGTGATATCTGAATTTCTCTTGAGAATATGTATCTTTATGTTCATTAGATTATTTTTTTTTTGTTTCTGGCAGCATTCACTTAATATTCAAAAATTTAAAAGTTTCGATTTGTACAATATATAAAATGTAGTCAGCTGTTTCATAAATGTAATGAGACAATGTAGTTTATCAATACTTTAAACTCTTCAGCTAATTGTCAGAGAGCACAAATAACATATCTTGTTCTAATCTTTAGTACAAGAATATGTTTTCATGGTTTTAGTTCATAGACACCAGCTGAAGACACAGCTAACTTTTGGGTAGGTAATCTTCAAAATAAATAGAGTGCATGGTAGCAATTTTCTCAGTTGTAGCACTTGTATATAATGCCAAACATGTTGATGTTTACCTCTTGTTTTAAATTTCAAAAAAGAGAATTTACCCTTTTCTCAGCAAAAACTGCTGTACATACATTATGTTTTTTTTAAAAATTGCTTTTAAAATCTACATTTGAATAAAGGATAGAAGCATTGAAAAGTTTTTAAATTTTAAATGGCAGTTTCTGCTTTTCATTTGAGTGGCTGAAGTTCAGAAAATAGTATTATCTGGCTAAAAAAAAAAAAAACCGCCTTATTTTTCTTATATCTGAGCTAACTGCTTATAGTGTGAACTTTTCTCTGTAAATAATCTGGCACACTGAATTTTAATTTAGTACATCTAATCATAATTATAATATCTAAAAAGCACTCTGAAACATTTTTAAAATAGCATAAAATAACAAAACTGGAAAAGAGTAAGACTGCTTTAATTTAACTGAGAATTTTTGCTATATATGTTCACCTAATAACATGCATGATACAAATCACTGTCCCATTATAGTTGAAATAATCTTAGGGGATTATTGATTCATTTTAAGTAAAAATTTCATCTAATATTATTTCCATTATGTGAATGACTTATATTTTGAATACAATTGTTCAGTCATATTAAAATATTCTTTATTCTATATAGTTGATTTATTTATATAATTTAAAATTAAAATCATGTGTCCTTATAGTTGGAGACAGTTTGAACCCACATAGTTTTCATGGGAAAAACTAGTATAATTTAAAAAAAAAATTTAAATAGTCCATTTTTGTTTCTACTGAATTCATTTAATAAAATTGTAAATAATTTAATTATCTAACATTCTAAAGTCTAAGTTTAAACTACGAATACCTTGTTGCACTTTTTTCAGTTGTATAAAAACACTAGATATAAACATTAGATATCACGCAGAGATGAATGCTTATTAAAAATCCAATAAAAGTGAAGATACTGGCTTGAATTTTTATTGACAGTTATTAAAAATAAATCACTATAACGCTTGTTTAAAAATGACCATGTTTTCAGTATTTCCATCAGCATTTCTAGAGAAATAAAGTTTAAGACAAGTAGATTTTTGTATGCTACATGATCTCATAAGTCATTTAACTTTCCACAGAGGGAAATTTCATATTCTAAGCAACTGAATTTAGTTTTTTAAACAATGAGTCTTTAATCTTCCATTTAAAAAATATTTCTCATTATGTATGTAGTTCTATAGTGTTCTACATGTAATCCTCCATTAATAGAAGTAAATTTTCCACTGAATTGTCTGCTTATTTTTATTTGTAATTAAAGTATAACAAAATAGTTTTGTATTTCAAACTACTGACCTTTATTATCTTCATCATCTTCTTATTATCTTTTCATAAAATTTACTGTGCAAATCTTGCTTTTTAACATTTAACATCACTTAATTAAAAGTCAAGAAATTCCACAGTTTTCATCTTTACTGCTATGTGGTAATATATAACATAGAAACACACTGGCAGGAAAAGATTCCACTGACATGATTTACTGTGAAAACAAAATCTAGATTATTTTGAATTAATATGAAATAAAATTCTCATAATATATATTTGGTATCCATGAAAAGAATATTAATCTGTTCCTGACACACATACACACACCTATGGTAAAGAAACTCTTCTGAATTGAATGTCAGTGTTTAAATGCCCCACAAACTTAATCTTGTTGCTGATGAATGTCTTCATGCCTAAGAATTTTATAGATAACCCAGTAAAAAATGTTAAAAATCAGAAAAGCTAATGGGAAGCAGGCTCTGGAGATAGTGTCAATCTTCTTGGCCCGGTCAATAAAGACCTTCCTCATTTCATCCATGCTTTTAGGCATTACCTGGGTGGCGTGATTTGGGCCCTTTGGAGTCACACCATCTTTTGCTTGCAGGCATGGACCCATTCCATAGGCTGTGAAGCTGAATTGGCTTTCTCTCACCTCATCATCCTGTCAAAGAAAATGCAAGATAATATTTTAGTAATGGAATAGGACATATATAGTAATATTTTAGTAATGGAATAGGATATATATATATATATATATATATATATATATATATCCTATATATAATAAGCCTTTTGGTATCTAGAGACTCTGGGTAACAATTTGAACCCTAGACATTTGAGAATCATAATTTGAGTTTCAACATGATATATATTTACACAAATAAAAGGAAAGATAACTGAAGCATTTGTAGATGAGTTGCTTTATTTCCTTTGAAGTTTTATTTATCTTCCGGCATCATATATATGTCCCATTAATAAATATAAATCTCTTGAAAGATGCATTTTAATGGAAAATTAAAGTTTGATATTATCCGCATACTGGTTGTATATCTACACAGTGAGAAGAAAAAAGCTAATAATATATTGTATCGTATATGTTCATATGCTGAATGTTTTTTACATTTGTCTAAATGTACTATTGCACTATGTCACAGGGGAAAAACTCCAGGGTCATTGCCTGAATTTTTCTTTAGCATGGAGACAAGTTTTTAATACTTGTTTCCTACAATTCTAAGTTACTTCCTTAGAAAACACAATCTAGCACAATAACATACCTTGGTTTTTGTTATTTTTACTTTATGCTATTCCTGTTTTACACTAACCCTTTTGAAAACCTATATGTTCTCATTTATACAGTTACTTTTCAGGTACATTGGTTTGGTTAAAATTGAAATTAGTTTATTTTGTGTTCAAAAAATAAACCTGTTATAAACTTATTCACAATATTATGTTCTTTTATCATATGTAATTACTTATAAGTGATAAAAATGAATAAGAATATTCTATATACATAAATAAAATTTTCAAGGAACAATTATTCTATAAATATATAATAAGATATGCTTATATTAGTGAAATAGGATATTTAAAAGTTTATAATGGAATTCACTGGTGAAAAATTTAAAGCATTCATTTTAAATGAGACAGTAGATAGCTACCAATGAAAAGGATATGAAATTGAAAGATAATAATGTATTTTACAAAGTTAAATCTCTCTTATTTGAGTATTGTTTTTAGTAATATAAAAGACAAATAATTGACTCAAAAGCTTGAAAACTACTTAAGGTCTGTGAACATAGTTTTCATTCAGCAGCACACTTTAAGTATGAAAGTGAAAAAGTTGCTGTTTTAGAAACTAATAGTGAGAAAATAACCAAAGCAGATTCAGTGATGTATAAAATAGTTTCTTTTAAAATTATGAATATAAGCATTCCACTTGAAAATATGAACCATATAAGTACTGGAAAACAGTTCAATCAGAAGGTGTACACAAACAATTGAAATTAGAGGGAAAAAGCCTGAAGTGAGTTGAAAATGATAATTACCTGAAAATCGAGCTACCACTGAAAATCACAGGTGACGACTGTTGTAATGTGTCAAAAATTGGAAATAATTTCCAGTATTTTCTAATGAGTCTGTTCATTTAAACTGCTGTCTTTTTGGCTTTCATGAACATTTTGTGGCAAACTTACTGATCGCATTGACATTTTCAGGGTCTTGAGCAAAAAATATGTATACTAGAGATTAATCTATTGTCATCTAAGTGCCAAAATAAGATGCTTATAATTGAATAATATGTTGAATATGTTGGTGTTTGTGCTACAGAAAGAAAATGTAGATCGGCTGGGTAATTTGTACTATTTTGTGTGAAAATCAGTTGAATGTTGTCCTGTACTATAAAACTTTTCAACTGTATCAACCCATGTGTTTAAAAATTCCATCTTAAAATAGGGCAAAATATAACTTGATTAACATTTACTGTGTTACTATCTTGTTGCTATGTTAGTTGAAACAGTTGGAAAATTTACACCAACATGCTAAGATTTCAGCATTCCACTTTTTATAATTCTAAGGCAGAATTGAGTTTCTTTCTAACCATTTTTTCTGGAGAGGTTACTTTAAAACCCTCAGGGACCACAACCGCCCAACTCAAAGTGGAGAGAATCCATTTACAATGAACACATTTAGAAAACAACTAAAATTTTATGACTTTCTATATAATCAATTGTGTGTAAAGAGTTAACATCAGACCTGGGCTGCTGCAGAACTCTTAGAATGACCTCTGATTGCTATAGCATCATTTCCTTGAAAACAATAGAGTTAAGTTGAAGAGGAATTGGAGTCTGCCAGGAGCAGGACTGCACCTGCAAGGGGACCTGGTGGAGATGCACATAGGCCCATAGATCTTTTGACCTATGTGTCTGATCACTTAGTTCAAAGCAAAAGCTTTGACTTCTCTGTGTCAAGGCAATCACTCACGCCTTGACTTTTGCACCTGCATATGCTGTGGATGTGGGAGCAAAAGAAGTGGTGCTCCTGGGAAACTGCCACATGTCCCATGCAGTGAAGATATTAATAGGTTTCCTATATAACATCCTCCTCTAGGGCTAAATAAATTTAATATGAGGTTAAAGCCTTTTTTGTATCTAGAGACTCTGGGTAACAATTTGAACCCTAGATATCAGTTGTGGAGACAACCTGATAAGACTTTAGGATCCTTTATTTTGGCTTAGTATGGCCAAAAGCTTTGGATGAGAGTTCAGGTGAGATTCTGATGCTCATCAATGCTAGATTATAGGTAGTGAAAACTGCAGAAAATAACTAGACCTAAACCTTGCCACTGGCATCCGGAGAACATAGATTTGTCCTCTGCCAGAGTGTCAGATGATCATTGAGAAAATTTCAGGAGACAGTAGCTCATGAAGGAATTAATTCCTATTTCCTGTTAATTAATCAGTCCTCAATGAAGCTGAAATCATTTGGAGGGAAGAAAAACAGCAAGGGAACCTGGGCAAATGACACCAGAAAGTAGTATCTTTAATGCAGCTCCATTCCAGAAAAATATGTAAGCCACAAATGAAAGATGTGTAGTTTAAAATTTTACATTTCTGTTAAGTTGTAAGAAACAGGTAAAATTAATTTTAATTATAAAATATAACTTCATATGTCCAAAATATTATTTCAACATTTGTTTAAAGTTAAAAAAAAATGAGATGTTTTACATTTGTTTTTCCTTCTAGGTCCTTGGAATCTGGAATGCATTTTCTGTGCAGAGATTTGATTTTCCTTGTTCTCAGTAGCCACATCTGACTAGCAGGTACCTATTTGGATAAAGCAGCTCTAGCACAGAGGACATGGTTTGTATCTTCCTACGTAACCAACTGTGTGTGAGGAGTTAACATCAGGCCTCTGCTGAGAAGTGTGGGCTGATCATAGGGAATCTATGCTCCCTGGAATTTTTAGATTAATTGGCCTGGGAGCTAATAATGTATTTTTGGATACTGAAGCATCAAAGTAGTTTTGCCTAGGCTATTCTCACACTTATGATCCTCCTGCTTCAGTTTCCCAAGCAACAATGTTTGGATTACAAGTGCCTGGCTATAATCCTTTTGAGAAAAGCTGATGAGTTATGTGTAGCAGCAAACCTAGACTGGATAGATAATAATCCAAAAGGAACTGACCCAGGCCATATCCTCTCACCTAAACTCTGGTACACAAACTGTGGTTACAGAAGTCCCTTATGTATGTGGCCCTTCTCTTGGGAAAGCAAGAGGGCAAACATATTCATGGTCAGACTCACTCTTGCAGCATCCATACTGGGTTTCTCTGATGGGAAGAGAATTTAGACAATTCAGAAGAAAAATGACGACCAGAGGTAAATCTATTAGTTCTCCTTAGTTGGCTGCTAAGACACAAAAAGAACACAGTGAAAACGGACGAGATTCCTGTGAGCAATTTCCTGGCACATTTATGGCCAGCTGAGAGGTCGGAAGTCTGTTTCAATTTCAGCAGCTGCCTCCCCTAAGGAGCCCTGTTAGATCTGTTCCTTTCATCTCAGAAGTTAAATCCAGTGGTGCCAGTGGGGAATGGGAACAAAAGACACTGACACAGGTTGCTAAATTTACTCCATCGGTTAAAAGTATTTGAAGCTAAAAAAGACTGACTTGAAGACCGCGGTCTTGGCTATTTTGGGAGGGACTCCAAGGTTATACCATGGAGAAAGATGGATCACCAAGATTAGTAAAGCTTTTGGAATTACTAGATATCAGTGCAAAACATAATAACATTGTCAAGGGATAAGACTGTAATATGAGGAGCAAATCAGAAGCTGGTAAGGCAGGAAATGAGGCAAAGTGATTAGTTATGATAATAAGTAGCATGCCCACACCAAAGAACATACATAGGAGAAAAGAGTGTGATGTGTTACAGGAGGTTTTGCCTTTGGCGAAATGTTTAACTGGAAAGTATGAGACACAAAGGAAAGATCTTGCCATTTCTAGCTTGACACTAATTTTTGGCAGATCATCCCTTAGGCACATTTTAATTGGTCGTTTGAAAATGAAGCCTTTAGAACCACCTAATCTTTATCTGTAGTAAACATGAAGTAGCATAAGAGTCCAGGAAGAAAATGGGAATTCTCAGCACTGATGAAAAAAGTTGTAGAGGCAGCAGTGCTAATTCTCATCATTTCTCTCTAGAATACCCTGTCTGGCCAATGGAAAAGCTAGATACATCCTAATAATATTTTTCAGATCTAGATGGGCCGCTAAATATTTGTGCTAAATAAAAAGTTCCACCAATGGCACCCATTATTTCAGCACGACAGAGGAGGCAGAGGTGACTGATGGATTTCACTGATGTATTCCTATGTTTTCATTTTGATTCCAGTCTTTAAAAATGTCATGCACCATGTGCCTTCATGAGAAACAGATCAAACTGTAGTCTTTCTTCCTGCCCTAAGGGAAACTGCCTTCTGCATTATGCTAAGAGGAAGCAGTTTGGTGCAGGTCACTCAGAAGTAAACTGATATCACTATAATGATAAATGATAGCTCTTTCTCTGAGGAGAAAGGGAGAATTCAGAGACTTAAGTGGCATGCGATTAGGTAATGGTGGCAAATTAATCTAGGTAAGATGCAGGTTCTAGCTATATTGGTCTACTGCCTGGGAATAACCTGGTCTAAGGCCACTATGGACAACTCACAAACATGAGAATTCAAACTTCTGTGTCTTCTGGAGTCCACTGTGAGAAAAATAACATGAAGCATTTTACAATCTGGTTGGTCCATTGTGGACTTCTAATGGCTCCACTGTATAAGGTGACTAGAGAACAGATTGAGTTAGCAAGAGAGAGGAGGACAAATGGGAAAGAATCATATGGTAGCCCACACTGTTCCTGGGGGGCCTTAGACTTTGCCTGGGACTGGCTGTGAGGATGGCCATGGTATGGTTAGGCTATACAGCAGTATGCAGAACTAAGACATATTCCTCTGTCATCAAGTAAGGCTGAGAACTTACTTTAAATGTTTGATAAGAGCTTACTTTAAATTACTAGAGAAACTATTCTTGAAAATCGATTTGGGGTTAAATTATTTTATTTATTTATTTATTCCTTTTGAGACAGATTCTTGCTTCATAGTCAGGCTGGTCTTGAACTCCGAGCAATCCTCCTGCCTCAGCCTCCTGAGTTCTGGGATTGCAGATGGTGTGCACACCACACCTGACTGACTTGACTCTCTTGAAGACAAGTGCTAAAATACTGTTGGAAGATGAAACATTTGAGTCCTTAATTAGGGTTCTTGGAGGATTCAGTGAATTTTGGCAGAAATTGACATCCATTCTGAGCTTTAATTACAATGTAACAAAGGCTACAGATGAAAATACTACTGAGAGTTTAGAAGAAGTAATTTTATAGCACTTTGTGCTCTTCAAAAATAGGTCACCAACAAAACCAGTGCATGAAATGGGCCAAAGAGCAAAACATAGCAAAGACATACTACATCCTATTCAACCAGAGACTGGTGGTTTAAGTAGATATTGGATAAGCAGTTAGAGTACTTATTAATGAGAAATGACACAACCGGGACATGAAAGGCTGACCGCTCCCCTGGGTCAGCGTGCAGAACGCGTGTGTCTGTGCAGTAATAAAAATGACTCAGAAAGGTTCTGGTTGCTGACAGCAGACACGTAGAGCTGGGGTGCAGTGCTGCTGTACAACTGTCTTCCCCCTTCACAAGTCTGTCTTTGTGTTACCTGATAGAACTGTTCTGGACCCACGATTCCATCAGCATGTTCTGAGGGCTTATTGGGGCTCGTGATCCTCTATCTAGCTTTTTGAAATTTCATTCAGCTCTGTGTGGTGAGGGAAACAGTCTAACCTACTGGTAGCTCTGAGGCCTCCTCCTAGATGAGGACGCTCTGTCTTCTGTCTTTCCTGCTTCTTATCTTTTGTAAAACTAAGTAAATGATACATGAATTTAAAGCTTATTTCTGTCTCATAAATAAGACTACCTTATCAAAGCTGTAACCTTATTCAGCTGTACAGAATAAGGACAGTGAATATTTGGATATTGCTCTTTAATAGTACATAAAATATTTATATTTTTAAATCACTTTCACGTAGCATTAGCCCAGCATGAAAGCCTGTAACAGATGCAAAATAACACAGTTTTATATGTTCGCAATAATGATAATCTAGGCCAAGACAGCATTTCTTAAAATGTGGTCTGCATCTAACATCTGTCCAGAATCAGAGAAAGAGATTGAGGAAATCAAGGTTCTGGGTCTCGTATGATTTTTACTCATTAGCACTGAAGTTGTCACAGGAATCTGCATTTCCAACAAACTCTGCTGATTACGATACAGACATTTCCAAGGTGCAAAATACTGCTAACTCAGTCAGCTTAAGTTTGTAGTGATGCAATGTTTTGAATTTTATGTAACTCTTACAAATTTGTATTTTAAATAGTTGCTTGTGAAGAAAGTTTTCTGCTGTGACTTCTGTACTATTCCAATTTTATATAATTTCTGTTTTCAAATCTAATCCCACAGCTCTAGGTAAGGATACACCTACATCTTTGCTCTTTGAAAATTCTGTTCAAGAGCTAGACTATCTCAGGAAATGGTCTTTGGACAAATACATATTTCAATATTTGAAGTGTGTTTTATTGTTTTCAAAAGCATTTGGATAAAGAAAGTGCTCTAAAGGTTATAACTGCATATATGTTTAAGTGTATAAGATAGATAACCATATTACTGAGTTTTTTGGATCATTGAACAAAACTGCAGTCTCACTGTTTGAAAGTCCACTTTATGTGATTCAGTTTTGTAACTTGAACAACTATTTCTAAGATGACAATATGTAATCTTTTAACTAGTGATTTCTTATTGTTTATTTTTTAAATTTTGTATTCCTTGTACCTTTTTCTGTTTTTTTCTTTTTCTCCTTAAATTAAAAAAAAAAAAAAAAAAAAAAAGCTTTTGGAGTATGATTTCACTAACAAATCTATGACCAGTGGTTTTCCTCCTAATTTTGTATTTGAAAAGAAGAAGGCTTTTAATCTCTATACTAAATTATCTTTAAAATATTCTGTTATTTGTTTTCTGGCAGTGGTAGAAACCAAGGTATCAAAGAGCATCTGTAGCCTAAAATTAATGTTTGGTATTTGAATTAGAACAATATATGTATCATAGGAAATAGTTTTAAACTATTTTGTATAACCATAGGTACATAGTATAAATATAAAATAAAATGTTAACCAAATTTAAGATTTTAATTTAAAATGCAAATATTTATTACAGGTAAGCAGTTTCATGGATTCATCATTTATTGTCAGAAATGTGGATACCCTTGACTTAGCAATTTAACTACTGAATCTTAGTTTCTTACTTCAGGAAAATATTACTTTAATATTTAGCAGGTTTTTATAAGGTGCTAGAAGATACATCTAGACACTCATTGTTACTATTGAATTAATAATTTGTTTATAATAATCATTATAGAAACGATATAAAGAAAAATGCTAATAATAACTTAAGTATTTTTACTGTCAGATGTTTTAAATCCCTAATAACCAAGCAGCATTAAAGTATTATGGGAAATGGGTGTTCTCAGTGGCCTATTCCCCAGGGAGCACTGGATTCATGCACTGTCACACTGAAATGTAAAGACCATAAAAATCCAAAGATTGCCTCGTTTCTCTAGCTTCACAAGTCTGTACGACTTACAGATGTAATTTATGCAATCAAGGATATTAATCAAATTTAAGATCCTTTAAGATCTTTAGCATCTTAAGTGTTTCATGAAATAGAAAGAACATTTTAATATATCCATGAGATGATGTGTGTGGAGTCACGTAATTGCTCACTCAGAAACAGGATCTCAGTTTTGTTGGCAGGCAGTGACCAAGCTTGTCACAGGGCCAAGTCTGCTCTCTGTAGTAGTCAGGGAATGAAAGACAGCACACATCCCTGGGTCACTGAAGTAGCACGGGATTTTTTTTTTCAGTGGTTGGCTTATTGGTATTTCTTTGAAAGATTGCTCCTAAACAATAAACCATGAAGCTTTCATAGCTGGTTATTATATTAATATATTATATTATGCTATTATATTAATAATACAATAAGAAATGTATTTTAAATTAATTTTTCTGACCTAATTCAGTTTTGAATAACTTAGTCATATAACTATATTTATTTATGCTTAGAAAAAGGGGAATATTTTTCTGTTAGTAGTCAAATATTCCTGTTGGATACTTGAAGTTTCTAGAAATGCCTTCAGTTTAAATTCAAATGAACTGTATGCCAGAAAAAGCAATTATCAATATTTTTTTACTTAAAGACACTGTGTTATCCAATATTTGAAGCTCATAAAAATTGAAGCATTTCATAAATCTAAATATAGGTAGTTAATAAATTCAGAATTAACTAAAAATGGATTAAATAATATGATTCATTTAAAAATTAAAGACATGGCTGAAATTATCCAGATATAAACACTGTCACTGTGCTCAAAGTAATTTAATGGTAGACAATAAAAAATGTAAAAGCCATTTAGTTATGTACAGTTTTTCAAATAGGAAAACATTTTATCACTTTTTAAATTTGGAACTATAAATTTATACACAAAACATACAATAAGTAATTTTCTAAGTGTCTTTTTGTTTTACTGACAGAATTATGGCCAACACTGATTCATTTTAATTCGTTTTATAAATAGGAATATAAAAATATAAAATCAAAAGTGTAGATATAGTTTTTCAGTAGTTGCTTTATTTCTATCATCAAAATAATATGTTGATACACATGTGAGATAAGAACTAACACAGCATCCAGACGAAGCACTGCCAACAAAAGCCATACCTGTGTATGAGTAGCGAAGGGGTGAACGCTGTCACCGAGTCGTCCCAAAACGTTAAGCACGTGAGATAGCATGAAGTATGGATTAAGCCAATTGTAAGACATAACAGGGTAAAATAGATCATGTTTATGCTAATGTTTGTCTCTTAGTACAAACCTGTGGGGGAATTTTTTTTTATATATAATTAAATGTTAAATAGATTACTGCAAAGATTTTGTTTAAAACTGCTTGTATAATTTTATTGTCAAATGAGCAAGTAGCAGAAAGAGGAAATTGAACTACTAATTTCCATTTATATGACTGCAAAGCTTATTGATTTTTAAGTGTTGCTAGTAAAATTAACAGTGGCTTATTTTGGGGGAAGCATGCTCATCATTTAGAACAGTCTGAGATCAGATGAAAATTTAAATAAATTAATATTATTTTTCTAATACATTAGTTTAAAATATTGGTTTCATGTACGTATACTAATTTCTATAATGTTTAGATGTATAAGTATTAAAATAATCCTATTACAGATGAGGATAAGAATATTTCGCACTTGCAAGTCAATTGTTTATTTTAAATTACTTGAAATGTAATTTCAGGAGAATTTTACATTTATTACAAATGCTGTCTAAGTTAGGTACAAATTAACCAAGTTTATGATTGGAATATTGAACTTAGATTTAGGAATATTTTGGTGATAATAAATGGCAAAATGTAAATTTTTTAAAGATGAATTTTTTGCTAAAATATCATGAAAATATAATTAAAACATTTTAAAGAAAAAAGAAATCAATAGAATTTTAAAAATCTATATATTTCTAGCATGATATGTTATTTACAGTGTTAAATAATAATTACGAAGTGGTATGCTATTAAATTATCAATGCCAGGTGTAAAAAAGCTGAGTTTTTATTTAACTTTTAGATGGAAGTCACTATAATGTATTTGAATTTAAATATATTACATTACTTCTTTGAATATCATTACTATAAATAGATGTTTCAAAAAGGATATAATGGTTTTAATAAATAGCTCTGTTTAACATGAACTCTAGATAGTTGTTTGCAGAAGGTAATTATAATCTTACAATTTTTGTTTCATGAGATTAAAATTTCAACCAGTGATATGTCATTCAAATAGAATCTTGTTTGATTTTAAATTTTTGAAAAACTAACTTTTCTCAGGTATCTATCAGAAAATATGTCAGAAATATATTATATATTTAAAGGATATTTTGGCATTAGAATAACTTTGTATGTATAAATGCATATTATTTTTAACCACAAATCTTTATCCTTTCAACCAACCTGGTGTACGTGCATGTTGGTTCTAAGAATATAGAGCTGACAAGATATACAGGATATGCAGGTTGCTTATTCATTATCCTTAGAAGTTGTTTTGAGTAACATAGCATATAAATAGACAAGCAAATAGTTATAGTAACTAAAGACAGTCAATGATACATCTCTATTAAAAAGATAATCATCATGCCTAAAAAGGCATAAATTTGATCATCATTTCCTAATGAAGAACTAATGGGCAATTCCAATTTCATTTGCACACACAGGTAATAATTAATCAATGATATTAGGTGGAAGAATTACTAGAAAAATGCGTGAATGTGTTTTCCTTCAGAAAACCATTGCATTATTATGCCGTAATGTGGAGGAAGCTACATGAAATGCATTAAGGCAATCCCATTTCATCCATCTCAGCAAATAAAATGTTCAGAAACACTTTGTTGACTTGATAAGCTTCCAAGATCAAGTAATGACATACGAGGATAGTAACTTCTAGCCAACATACTTTCACATCATGCAGACACCCACACACAGCACTGGGATAGCATCCATGAGATGGCGCAGTGGGAGATCAGCACGCAGCAGGCGACAACAGTGTAGGGTGGGGAAATCTACAGGACAGCAAACTTCCATTCTTTAACAATCGACCAAGGATTCTCTGATGCTTTAATAGGACAAAGTAAAGTATCAACATTTTATATAATGCCTAAGACAATGCTGAGTCAAGTTATGACTTTCTGAGGATTATATTTGCATTAATATAAGGTCTCCTCTTGTATAATATTAATTTAAGACCTTATTAATATGAGGTCTCCAACTTTCCATAGTAAGGCACTTTCGTTTATTTTGCCTATTTTGCCAAAGTGGAGTACTTAGGAAAATTCATATCAACCAATATTTATGAAAATAAAAAGCATAATCTCAGCTTTTATTAGACTCATTTTGGCAATGCTGGTTTAAAGATTTTAGGGTGTTCTGTTATCTCTAAGCAAAATATATATAATCAAAGTATGATGAATTTGATGAACTCATAAAATTGTTGGTTGAAGGAAATATTTTTCATAAACTCAGAATAACCATCCCACGATTTGTCTAAACTTTTTAGTTAAAACAGTAAATGAGATTTATGTACTTTATAGTGAATATATTATTTCTTTTTTAAAAAAAATAATTGTCCATGCAGAGTTCTTTGTAAAGCAAGAACTAATAGAATATATCTTCTTTGTTTAGCTTATATTACTATTAACTGTTATTTACTGGGTGCATAATTTTGTCTTCTAAAGAGACAGATTCTCTCTCTGTATCTCTCTCTACTTTGTAGTGTAACATATATATCTTTATTTTTATTGTATCAGTATGTATTGCAAATAATACATTTGATTACGCAAATAAAATTTTATAGTCAATATAATCAAGTAAGGGGAAATAGATTATGTGAAATTATTTTTCAAGGACAGAATTCAAAGGAGAATTTAAGTAATATGTATTATAAAACATTAGTATTTTATAATAACACTGGGTAGATCATCTGTTACACAGATCAGCTCATGGAAGGGATTCCTAACTGGGCCACATAGTGGAATCATCTGGAGAACTACATTTTAAGTACATTTCACCATAGAAAATTTATTTCTTAAGCTAGACTATTGATACACAATTTCCCAGGTCAAATCTCTGGCTTTGGTAGATTTAAATTAATTATACATGCTACATTAGGGGTATTTAAATACTTGACTACATGAATGAAGGAAGATAAGAACAAAATTCTTAGGAAAAAGTGAGTCTTCTTCTTAGGTGAGGGGAAATGGTATTTGTGTGGTTTTACACATGAAAGAGGTTGTCTTTCCCCACCAGACACTGTCTAGGTGCAGAATATGCTATCTGCTTTTTATTGATGATCACATTCCTACATGTAGAGTTAAGAAAGTCAATTTACCGTGTCTGAGAAACGGTAAAACTTCTCCAATGCAAAAGCTTCTGTCTGTGGGAAGGTAAAGTGAACCAGAAGGGATTGAAAAACCAGAATCAAGTCATATATACTTAAATTACACAATTGAATTTAATCACAAATAACATTTTAACATCCGCATGTATCAATTAATACTTTCATATATGCAAAATATGAATTGAACTTTCGAAGAACTGACAACTTTCTATGCTTCAGAACTTTATTATACTAAAAAGTGCTTCAGAATTTTTTATATTCATTGCATTTGCCTTCTGAATTTTAAAATAGTGATTAGAAAATAAGAGGTTAATATTTTTGTGTTTCTACATTTGCCCAAAATATTAGTCACTGAGAAAATTCATCTTTCTGCCTTTCTGAAAGTTAAAGAATAAAGAGCATCAGATACTTTATCTCACTCTTATATGTGATAAGATGAATAAACAGAATTTTGGTAAGGCTGATTCTATAAAACAGAAGAACCACAACTGAGCATCTCTTCCTTTCTCTAGTAGACGTGGTGACTCATGAATATAGAACGTGTCTGAATTCTCAAACTGTGCCTGTTTATACAAGACGTGTGCCATACTTTTCATCTAGACTTCCTACCACATGTTTGATACATTATAAGATGAATAAAGGGAGGAATAAGGTAGAAAGGTGACTTTTTTTGGTGCTCTAAAATTTCGTTTGTGTTTATAGTGTCAGTTGGCACATTAACTTTAGAAGATGTAAATTTACTGGAGATTTTTGTTCAAGAGAAATTCTTATCTTACAGAAAAGGAAAGGGAGTGGTCAAAACCCAGAGGTGGTGAAAAGAAATGTCATTACAAGGCTTAATAGAAGGAAATAAACAATTCTGGGCCTCCAAATCCAGTTAGAAAGTTACATCTACAATTTTTCAGGTTTCCTAAAGATGTAAATAAAATTTCTTTTATCAGATAATAGTAAGACAGGCTAGTATTTGATTGCGCATTTTATGATATTTATGAAGAAATAGCAAAGAATGTGAAAATATGCATAAAAGAGACCACATAGTGTTGTATGAACTTATAATCATGATATTAATAAAGAATATTCTATGGAAACAAGGGAATTAGTTCAGAAAGAGGAACAATGTTAATTGTATCTGTTGTGTATCATGTAAAAACATTAGAAACACTGGCATTATGGGTTAAGAGATGATCTAATTCATTCACTGATGCAAAAAAAATAATATTCCTGGAAGTATACTAGATCGGTTGATATGGCTCTCATCCTACCATATACCCTGTTAGAATACAGCCAGGTGTCAGCATTTTCTCCCTGAAGCTACTGTGATACTTAAAGTTCTAACTGGAAAGAAATAAGAAATATGTTGTCAGTCCTTAGATTTCTTTCCTGTGCATCTCCATTAAATACAAAGAAGATCACGTTCCAGATAAAAGTGATATTCCACCAAACCCACTGTCCTCAGTAACTTACCTTATTCTTTCTCTTTCTTCGAAATCGCAGAAGTTCTTTGTGTTGTCTTGACACAAAATTTACAGCTGCATACTCCAGAAGTGCGGAAAACACAAAAAGCAGGCAGACTGCCATCCAAATGTCGATGGCTTTGACATACGAAACCTGGCCAAGAAAGAAGAAGTTCCAAATAGGCTTACATTGTTGCTTCCTTTGAGAACAAAATTGATACTTTCTGACTTTTAGTCTCAAGTATGTATCAGTTTTAAAATAAAAAAGAACATCAACAATTTTTAAGGCTTTCTCAGCAGAGTTTGCAATTTGTATGTAATAGTTTTACATTTAAAACTTGTATATATAAATATATATATACCTATATATATTTCAAATTAGTCATTAGCTCAAATGTAATACACAAGATAAAGATAGGGTAATATAATGCTTGAAGTATAATGTAACACTGAAACGTATAATACTGATGACTTTTTAATTTTATGCTTTTATGAATCTTTTACTTTGAATGCTTTTAATTTTATTATCTTATTTATTGATTTTTAAAGTTATTTTTTAATGCATTTATTAATGCACTAGATGCTTATTTCCTACCCACTTTGAAATAATTTTACCAGTATGTAATAGGAATAGTAAAGAAAGTTTCAACTCCTTCAGCTGCTAATATTTGACTTGGGGGGGGGGGGGCTGCAGACTTAGCTCAGTGGCAGAAATGCCTGCCTTGCAAGCATACAGTCCTGAGTTTGATCCTCAGTATCAAAAAAATTGACTATTTACTATACTATATTATATGATGTATAGTATGCATGTGCTGCTTCCCTACTCAGTTGGTTATCATTTACAGACATGGTGCCGTGTACTCAACAAAATCAGGAATTTAGCATTGATAACACACTACCACCTAGTTCTAACACCCTATTCCCATTTTTCCAACTGTCCCAGCCCTATGCTATTTTAATTACTTTTCTGTCTAGCCCAGGTTTTAATACAGGATCATATTTGGCATTCCATTGTCATATTTCTTTAGTCTGCACTGTGGAACATTTGTTCAGACATTCCTTGCTTTTTTGTGATACTTTTGAATAAAAGCCAATTATTTTGTCAAGTGACTCACTTAAAGTTTGCTTTTTACTTATTTAAATTTTTTTTTACTTTTTATTTTAAAGAAAAAACAAAATCAATGAAACAAATTTTCAATATAAGATTGTAAAACAGCAATGACATTGTGTGTTATGTTCAAAGTAGTTGCTCATCTTAAAAGAAATAGGCATGAAAAATTGATCAAATATAGGCACAAACCTTTGTTTTCCATGAACTAATAACAACTACTAGTATAACTATTTTGTGTATTTATTTATTTTTTTCTTTTCAAGAAAGAAAGGAAAGGTTTGCTTTTTAAAGTAAGATTTCCTCCCCAATAATGCCCTGTTCCATGTACCCAATCAGGAGGTACAAAATTTTGATCCGATGATTACAGTAATGTTTGCTAAGTTTCTGTATTATAATTTTAATAGATTTTCCATGTGTGAAATGCTTTTTTAAATGTAAATTTTGGGCAGAGGATGTGGTTTGGAAAATGCCTTGAGTTTAATCTCTAGCACAAAAGGAAAACAAATATTGGTTTTACAAAGTACAAATTTAAATTTTATAGATTCTATAACTCTGCCAGAAACTTCCAGGGATCACTAAAAATATACAGTCTTAATAGACATAATGCAGTTTTCATTATGCATTATTAAACATTGCCTTTGGGCACATCATTTTTGGAAATACGACTCAATGCATATACACATTCTTTAACAGCCAAATGTACGATATTAAGTACCAAAGAGAGTATAATTTTCAGATTCATTCAGTGAATATTTCACTGACAACAGGCACAGAAACATTTGAGTTTATCAGCACAGCTCAAGTACTGAACTTAATGTCCTGCTCTCCTCATTCTGTCTTCTGAACCCCTTCACCAAACATTTTATGCCTTTCTCATCTTTAGCTGCCTCTCCAAATATAGCAAATGTATGACTTAGCATCCTAGCCTTAGTAATTTCAAAATAAATCTGACACCAATTCTTATTCCAGCACATGCATACAACCCTCACCGTGGAATGCACTCCAGCATTCCTGTTAACTTTTGTCAGCCACCACTCTCCACTTCCTTTGGGGCAATATCACTGCGATTTAGTGCATCCTCTTGACTCCCTGGCCAAAAGTTCCACATTGCATGATGGAGCTGGAGTTCTATGTTAAGGATGTTTTTCCTCTTTGTTAGTACTCAGATTACAAGACTGTGGAAGTAAACCCTAAAGCATTACTAATGAGATGCACTGACAGGAGATGTACGTCCTGCAAAGACAGCCACCTCCTATGAGCATTGTCTTCCCTTGGTGTCTGTAACCTATCTTTTCTGGATCTCTCTCTCTCTCTCTCTCTCTCTCTCTCTCTCTCTCTCTCTCTCTCTCTCTCTCTCTGTGGGTGTCCCATTCCATTGCTTTATGCTCATCTTTCCTGAGTTCTTTGGGTGCATCCTGGGTTCTTTCTGATCTCTGTGGATGCTGTTCCTCTTATATGCTCACAACTCTCAAATCTACATCTACTAATTAGCTCTAAGGTTTTTACTTGACAGTACCCTTTGGGTATCTCACAACTCAAATTTAAATAAAAAGGAATTCTATGTCTGTACTAGATGTCCCGAAATGAACAGCAAACAAGCACAACTTCCTCTATGTCTTCATTAAAAGGCTTCATTCTATTTGTAGCTATTTGCACTCCAATCCCAGAGTCCTCTCATTGTCATATCAAAGATCCAGTCCTGTGAAAAATTATACCTTCTTGGTGTTTTTCATACTGCCAGAACATTGATCTAAGACATACTGTTTCCCAGTCTGTCAGATTCATCCTTGACAAAATAGTGATTATTTTCAAAAACAAGTCAAGATCATATTGCCCTTGATTTAAAGCTCTTCATTTATTCTCATTCATTTAAAGCCTGAAATCTCCCAGGGATGTAGCTCAGTGGAACAGCTCCTGCTTGGCAGAGTGCAAGGTCATAAGTTTGATTCTCAGTGCAAAAAAAAAAAAAATCTAAAGCCTAAATCTTTAGAGTCCTTTATAATTAGGTGCAAAGTTACTTTTCTTATTTTTTACTTTTTCATTAAATATTCATTGAATATTCATTGAATACAACCAGCGAACCCACCTTCTCTTGATACAGTAGGTACATGGATGAGCAACACAGCCAAGATCCATTAAGAGAACTTACATTCAAGCAAAGTATACGTACAATAAATTCAAATGTGTAAAAGAGATCACTGTCATCAACAGTATTTGAAAGAGAAATGAGATAGAGGGACTCAGGACTGGGGCTAAAAGGGTCTAAATTAGATGGGAGCTGTCCGCGAAGATCTCTCCGAGCTTATGCAGTAATAATTGCCACTTTATTCCACCTTCCTACTTGCTTATCATGTTCTAATTAAAATTTCCTTCTTTTAAATTTTGGATCTGAAAGCAATGAATAACCTCCCTCTGGCCTCTGCAGCTTTGCTCCAGCTATTACCTTTGCCCGAAACACTCCTATTAGACAGCTGTGAGTTTTCAGTTTAGAGCTTGGAACTCCTGCGTGCTAAGAAATGCTCGAGGCTAGCAGGACACAAATCACTTCATTCAAAACTCACCAGGCAGAAATACCCATAATGGACCTTGAATCCAAGGGCATTAAAAGAGGCAGCCTTATCAGATGCCTAGTTTTGCAAAACTGCCTTTTGAACAGGTAACCTATCCTTTCTTTAATAAGCATCTTCCTGAATTCCCCCAGTTTCTAGGTCAAGTAAAGGCAGAAAGTTTTGCCCAACACTGTTGCCACCTCAGAGGAAGTGGGCAGGGAGAGTTCAGTTTAGCTCTGTGCCAAGAAAAAAGTGTGAATTATGATTTTATCACTATTCATGCTACCTTAAGTAGCAAAAAGCAACTTGATTAAAAAGCGAAATTTACTTCTTTACAGAAAAAAATATAGGTAGGGTAAGACAAATAAAATTTATTGTTTGATTTTCAGCCAAAGATTTCCTAAAGCTATGGTATCAGGTTCAAATGTAAGAAAATCTATTGTAAGAAGGTACAGGAACTAGAATGAGTGAGCTAAGATGTAGGTCAAAAGGCCCTGGATTAAATTCCTCATACTGAAGGAAAAAAACAAAACAAAACAAAACAAACAAACAAACAAAAAAACAAAAACCAGAGTCCATTTAGTAACTGTAAAATACGAACTCTAAGATTAAAAAAAGAAAAGAGAATTAAGATGTTTTATGTACATATACAAACCCCCAAGAGGAATGTAATCATTACAGACTACAAATATGCACTAATGAAAAACAAACAGAAAAAAGAAGCAAACATCATTGCTTAAATTTAAGAATGCAAATTAAACCAAAATGTGCAAGTTTCAACCTTAAAAAAAGTCTCATCTAAAACTAGGTATGAGTACTCTGTAACACAAAGTTTAGGAGCAATTTAGAAATGAATCAATTTTTCTCATTCCAAATTCACCTTTTTTAAAAAGATTTGTTACAGAAATCATAGTGAATTCTCTCATTTAGCTAAACTGCCTTTTGAACAGGTTATCTATTCTTTCTTTAATGAGCATCTTCCTGAATTCCTCCAGTTTCTGGGTCAAGTAAAACACGACGAATAATTCTGGTTGTGGAACAGCAAGTAACTCAGACATACAAGTAAATGTTTTTCTGTGAGATATGCTGCTTCTCTGTTTCTGTCAGATCTTGTTTTCTAAGGTTTTATTTCAGCTCTCTGTGAGTTTTCATTTTTCATTGCTTAAGCACATGTTGTAATATCCTTACCTTTATAAGTGTCCTTGGTGTAAAATTTTGCATTTAGTAATGTTTATGGGAAAGATAATATTAATCGTGTTGAGGGGATGGGGAAGGGAATAAAAATGAATCAAGACATGGTATGTACACACACCTTCCCCTAAGACAAATGCAAAGTTCATGTGTTAGAAACATATACTGATAAAATTTAAAAAACTAACCTCAAAGACATTTCAGATATTATTACCTAAAGCCAGAGAAAGATGTATCAGAACAGAAGAAATGACTAAAACAATGTTTCTAAAACCTAGGTTAAAATGGAATGAAGCTGACATTGACAGGACAGAAGGAGAGCTCCTGGCACCAGGCAGTGAATCAGAGAGGACAGGATGCTGTCATCTTTGACATTCTGACATTTATCACCCTGGAGGGTGACTCCACAGTCCTGACATCAAATTCATCCTGACTTTGATACTAATAACCTTTAACAAATGAACGATGCCTTGTAACACAGTATCTATTTTGCATCGAAATTTAACAGATAAAAGCAATAGAGAATCATACCCTAACAAAGCTGCAGTATTTCTACAGCTGAACCTGACTGACTTGTCTGGTCACCAGGGAAGGAAAGTCCGACTGAAAAAGGCTAAAAGAATTTGAAAGGTCACACAGTTGTCTCAGCCTTTGACTTGAGTTACCGGGTTTTACTGTTCTTCATTCTGTAATACATGACTTTTTCTTATATTTAGCACTTACATGAAACTAAAATAAATGTAATTGTCACGAGGAATACTTCTTTGGAGCTTGATATTAAATTGAGATTACGTAATATATTATTCCTTTTAACTTAATCAGTCAAAGTTAAATTGTATTTGTGACCTCTCCCCACTGCATTTTTATGCAGGATGTTTGTATTTCTGTAGCATCATCCTTATTGTGATCGTATACTTGATTTTCCTTTTGACTAGAGTTGCAGAGGTTTATTTATAACCACAAAGTGGAATCAGGAAGACACATAAAGTCTGCCTGTAAGATTCTCTTTAACACTGATTTTAGGACTGCTATTTTTTTTTCATTGCCAAAGGGTCAGTTTTATATTTATTTTTATCTTTTAGGGGTTTATAGTAGTATTCTAGGAGATCATGAATATAGTAAATGAAGTATACACATTTTTAGGTAAAATAGTTTCAAAATTGTTTATTTAACTCACTTTTAAATTTACTTTGATGCCAAGGCCATTATATTAAGTTTTGAGACTTCAGAATTTTTCTTTGAACCTTAAGAAAATATAGACAGTATATCAATTATGGTAAAATGTTTGTCTAATGTTAATTTTTCAGCTTAATGTACTTCTGTAAATCTATTAAACATAGAAAAATGAAATATGCAACCACAGATATTAATTCCTTTTTCTACTGGACCCACTAATTTTTAGGAAATATTTGTTCACAAAGTTGATAGTGTTTATATTAGTGATGAAATTGTACAGTATCATAAGCATTATGTGAAGCTATGAATACATGATCCTTTTATTTTCTGTGCCTTTCTCCTTTGCTTCTCTTTTTCCTAAATAAGGATATATGGAACTATATGATTAGTAGGACCCACATTGTTAAAGGGTTAATTATGTATACTGCCCATATGAAAATAGCATATTATAAAGATAAATTTACTTATTAAATACTTATTCACAGAAGAAAATAAGTACTCAGGTTGATTGAAGTGATATTATATTGTCATATTTTGAATAAGTAAAAATTGTTAATTTTTCTGATCTTGAGGATTAAACCTGAAAGGTTCTTGCCCTAGTATAAGTTACTGTACTGTTATGGCAGTGGTCTAACATGGCAGAAGGCCAAAGTGGAAACGCTTACCACTTCCTGCTTCTTCTTCAGCCCTAATTGCAATTCCCCTTCCTGTTTGCACACACAGAGAATTCCGATTGGTTCCTCACATGTCATCAGTATCCACTGCCTGAGCCACTTCAGTCAGAGGTCATATAACCCTCTGCCTCTCTGTGGGAGGAGACAGCCCAGTCTCCATGGGCTGTGTGCTCCTTCGAGGTCCTCAACTAAATAAACCTGTTAATTTTGTACTTTTGTTTCTCTATTGCGCCAGAATACTTTTAACAAAATCCAAAGAATGCTGAGTTACATTCCCTGATTCTTTTTATTTTGTTTTGAGATAGGATCCTGCTAAATTGGCTAGGTTGGTCTTAAACTTGTAATTCTCCTGCTTCAGCCTTCTGGGTTTCTGACATTTCAAGTATAGTTAAATGGTGCAGACCAAAACATTACTGATGGTTTTAGCTGTTCATTTCTCTGTTAGCAAGAAAACCTGATTGCCATGCTGCTCCTATAAACCCAGTTACATTGTTGCAAATGTATACCACTTAACTCTATTTAAAACCAAAAGGTACTGTCCCTTTTTGAGAAGATTAAGAACATATGTTCACTTATCGCATTTAAAAAAACAGGAATATATGTCTTCCATTTTTCTTCACGTCCTCTATCTTATCTGTTAGATCTTATATAAATGCTTCTAACATATTAATGATATTCAAATATAACATACAACACATCTGTTTTATTTTCTTGTAGTTGTAACCATTTCTATATTTTGTGATGAAGCGATGTTTATTATATTTTCTAACCAACATTTTCATTATATTGTAGATAGATAAATGGAATTTTAAATTATTTTTATTAATTTAGTTTTATTGGGAAAATACAGTTCTTAAAAGAGTAATTCTAGAGTGCTTTTAAAAGTCTTAAAAATTAAATACTCTCTTGCTTTTCAAATTAAGAATTTAGCATTAGTAAATATTTTAAATGCACGCATTGTGTTTAAATCCTTGTTTGATACTCATTCAAAATGTACTATTTTCTGATTTAGCTTGTGGATGGAAATAGAGAAAAGTCCAGTTGTCCTCTCAAAAAACTACTGTTGATCTGTATCATAGATTAAATTAATGTGAGAAATGGGCGGAATTGAGGTACAACCTTAAGTAACTGTTTACAATAAACAGCTTTTAGTGTAGAATTTTCAATTTGCATACACTGTATGCTCCCCGAGTTTCTGTGAAATCTTTAGTCAACTTTGAAACTTCTAGTGCTTGATTTTTCTTTACGTGCTTGATTTTTTAATGTTTGGTAACTGTGTTGTAAGTCAGCCATAGGGACAGAGGTAAAGTGAGAGAAGCCCACGAATTTCTTTGCAATTTCTCCATGCTGCCTTCATGTCTTTTTTCCTCCTCTTTTGGCTTTCTTGAGTCTTTTCTTAGCCACATTATGGTCTAAGAAAGCATTAAGAAAGGTTTTGCAAATGATAACTCTGAAGTAGATAAGATTATTTGTTTGAAAGCTTTTCATGCTTCTCTTCTCCAAGTCTTTCCTATGGATGGAGAACCCCTCCCTGTAACACTGTTTGCGAAATTGATTTGGTATAATTTATGGTATGAGTAGAGAAGTGACTCTGCCATTTCTATCCAAAGGCTTTGCATGTTTCTGATCTCATTTTTGTACATTTTCTCTCAGGAAAAGACAGAAGACATAGAGAACAGAACTGAGCCACACCTCAGTTTAGAATCAGGAGCACCCCAACTCAGCCAATCCCTGGCACACCTAAGAAGGGACTTGGTTGATATTTGGGGGGAATATATGCTATGCAGAATAAGTGCAACGAAACTGAATCAAACAACTTTTAATGCCGAGGACCTTATATTAGACTGTGATAATAGTGAGACAACTGAGAACCTCCAAAAAATATTAGAGCTTTTCTCTCCTGATTTTCTCTAGCCTGATCTATCTGCATATTTAACAAAATCTGTAACTCTTAGTGCCAAGGCTTTAACTCATATCATGATAAATCAAATTACATTAAAAATTAATAAAAATACACCATCTCCATTTTCATTCCATGTTAAAACCTAATCCTAAGGAGTATTATTTTTCCATATTTAAATAAATGGTCAAATAATATGGAAATCTCAGAAAGTTTAAGGGAAAATTTTAGGATGAGTGGGTGTTACCTTTAATCAAACTCTCTTAACTGTTCTGTTAAGGATGTTCCTGGGACAGGAAGAGAGGGAGAATTTTGGGTAAATATGTCAATTTCAGTTGAGGAGAAGGGCTGACCCAAATGCACTCTTTTCTCCTATTTCTGGAATTTCTTTTCATTTTTAGAAAAAATCACCTCTGATCTGCTTCATGACCATTTACAGTGTATTCATAAAGTCTGGCCTTTGAGTGTCCTTACTCAGAAGTTTAAAGGTGCTTAGATTCTTGCACGTTTACATGATTGTGTCACATGTTCAAAAATAGAAGCCTAGATAATCTTTTTCCAGCTTTCCCAGGTGATAATTGTCACTGCTACTTTCTTGCCTAGTTACTGTTCCTCATATCATGCTGGACTCCTGACATCTCTGAATCCTCAGTATGCAATGCACAAGCAAATCTTGTCTGTTTTACCTCCAACTAAGTTTTCTCCAAAATATCTACATCTCTTCAAATCCTCCTGTGGCACTGTATTTTGGCTGCTACCAATCTAGCCAGAGCATCGTCTACTGTGCACTATACTAACTGTCCTGGTAACCTCTCTCCTTTTGGTTCTGCTCTTTCTTTCTGATCTTCATACAGAAAGCAGAGTATTTATTCCTTTTAAAAATATTTTGCTGGTTAATACTGCAGCCAAAATAAACCTAACCATTAGCAAAGGCTGTAAATTATTCCATATAAAGTATTTTATAAGGTGATTCCAGAATCACTGCCAGGCATCCAATATAAGAAAATCTTCAGAAAGTTATATAATCTTGAAACAGTATTGATAATAGGGTGTATACGACCCCCTCTTCAGACCACATGATGCAGGCTCTGCAGAAATGTAAAGTAATTCCAAGTTTCATGAAATGAGTCATATGAGTCTGCTTTGGGCTGACAGGCTTGATTCATGATGACATCACAGAGGCCAATGCACTACAAGATATCGGAGAAATTTCAGCTTTGTAATTCTTAAGAAGCTGACTACAATATATTGTTAGAGTATTTTTTTAATCATTACTTAACTATAAGATAGTTGAAGAGTACATGGTCAGCTTCTATTATCACTTTGCCAATCAGGTCTTTTCATGTGAGAGTTAAACTATTCCCATTGTGCTTGAGTGGCTGCTGTTTCTATGAATAGAAATAGATTTTGCATTTATACATCCATGTATATACTTCAGTTCATGATTTAAAGTTTATTCCTGGTCTGGGGATATAGCTCAGCAGCACAGCACCTGCTTGGCAAGCATGAGGTGCTGAGTTCAATTCTTGATACCAAAAACAATATAAATAAATAAATAAATAAATAAAGTTTCTTTCTTCTATGAAATCCCAATAAAATAAACACCTTAACAATTTTTTAGTATTTCTTGAGAAAAGTATGAATTTATCCCAAACTTTTCTTTCCTTTTTTGAAATGTGTGTCCTCATTCTGTCTTTTAAGTTTATTGCTGTCTTTGTTTCTGCTTTTTCTAACAAAATTTCCTTTCTCTTTGACATAATAGTAGTTTCCATGTATAAATGCCTTCTGCTGTGCTTCATAGAAGTTCTTAAAGTATGTAATTTACTCTTTTCTTTCTGGTTGACAATTTACAGAGCAAGTGAGTTTTATTTTAGTTTAATTCATGAGGAAGATAAGTGAGCAAATTTCCTTTACAAATTGACTATGGAATTTCTCATATCATGTAAGTCCTTGAGATACTTATACATATATAAGTTAACACTGAAAGCTTAATCTTATAATCTCATAAATATATTTTTCACATTGAAAATATTTTATAAAGTAAGAATTGTTACAGAGTACTTTGAAAATGCGACTATTAATAAAAATATATATGTTGAAAGACAATCATTAAATCTTAGTGAGGAAAGTGGATATTGCATAATATCATGTTCTTCCCATACAATGTGACCTTTTAGTGATAAAGTATCCTGAGACTATCTTTTATTTATTTAGGCATTATTTATTTATTTATTTTGTCTTTTTCCTTTTTATCAGTACCGGGGATCGAACTCATGACTGGCCTGCTTGCAAGGCAGGCACTTATGCCGCTGAGCTAAATCCCCAGGCCCTTATTTAGGCATTTTAATATAAAAAAATAATCATATAATACAATTCATGGAAAGAATTCATGGAACCATGATTGTACATTTATAATTTAGGTGGAATAGAAAGTATATAGCATAAAATGCACAAGAAAATTTAACATAATTTTACTGCATGGAAATATATCATTTAAATGAAAATAGCAGTGATATTTGTTTGAAGATTTACTAAGTTATTTAAATTAGATAAAATGAATTTTTAGAAGTTATAAGAAGAAAATAATTTCTTTTTTCTGAGGCTAAATGCATGAGAAAAGCTTCTTTAACTCGGTGTATCTTATAAAAGGAAATAATAGGATTTTTAAAAACATTACAGGGGGCACAATTAGTTTGATTTTAATTCTAGAGTCTCAGCAAGGACTAAATTTATGGAATCAGATAGACTTTCCTTTCAATTGATATATGGTTACCCCCCCTAAAAAAAAGGAGAAAAATTTTTCTAAAAATGATTAATACTATATTTGGTCAGAAACAGCACTCAGGCTCTCATACAAATGTTTCTAGGACAGCAATTGCCATATTTTGCTGGAGGTAAATTTGCCCACTCCTATCAATACTTGCAGATACTAGAGCCAAAATTCCAGTTCTAAATATAAGTAGTAAAAAATACTGTGAAATGTGTGTGTAAAGCTATATGTGTATACATGTGTGTTTATACATCTATCTATGTATGTATATATGTATATATGTATGTGTATATATATATATATATATATATATATATAGTTGGAAAAGGGAGGAAATCATAACACATCTATACAATGGGGTACTATGTCAACTTTTAAAAAGCCATGTAAATTACACTTAAATAAATATTTAGTATATTTCTACATTAAAATCTTTATATCATCTATAAATATATTCCTATATTCTATAATATCTACCTATATATTTCTATGTATTATTTTAATATATAGTTCAGTGTCTATATAAACTTGTAGGTACAAAGGTACAAAGTATTTTTAAAAATTTTTTGGGACAGGATCCTGCTGTGCTGTAGAGAATGGTATTAAACTCACCCAGGCCGCCTCAAACTAGTAATAATCCTCCTGCCTCAGTTTCCAAAGTGCTGAGATTACAGATATGTGACATTAAGCCCATCAAGACTGTTACTAATGATTAAATACTTGGGGAACATCCCACAAAGTATGGTGAGCAGATATCATTGGTTTGTGAAATATGTTCCTTCTCTTTTTATGTTTTCCATGTTTTGTGCTTGGTAATATATTGTTTTTAAAATCACTAATGATATATAAATGCTATTGAAAAGATCTGACTATGATATTTCTATAAGGATATGTGTAAATATGTGCATTTCTTTTTAGTGAACTTACCTTTGGTAAGGAAGCTCGTGACCCTGAACTCTGTGTGGTCATGGTCAGCACAGTCGTTATTCCCAAAGCAACCCTGGCTGGAGCTGCATCCATGTTGATCCAGAATGAAACCCAGGATAGAATTACAATCAAGAGACTGGGGATGTACATCTGGATGAGATAGTATCCCATTTGCCGTTCCAGATGGAATCGTACTTCTATACAAGTAAACTTTCCTAGTTAGTCATAAAATAAACACATTGATTAGTAAAAAAATATTTTCCATATGGCATCAAATATCATAATTTAATTTTCATAATGATTCTGTCCTAAAAATTTCCACTATTTTGAAGAAATCCAAATGACATAATCAAATTTTATTTCTGACTTTCTATTAGTATCTAGAAGCTTTGCAAAGAGAGTGACATCTTTTAGGAAGTACTATATAATCCTTCTACTTCACCACTGAACAGTGTTTAAATGTGAAATTACTGAGACTATATTTTCATTTGATGGTAGTGATTGTTTCTGAGATAAGCAATGAAATATACATTTACCATATCAATTATTTTTACAGATTGCCTGTTTCTGTGGCTTCTTAATACTTATTTAGAACTAGAAGTTGTTGATTCAGAGATGTTTGCATTTATTTTAAAATAAATGTTAATAGATGAATACAAGCAAAGACAAATGGTTCCTTAAATGACAATGAAACAAGATGTGTGTTTTAGTAACTTTGAGAATAAATTTAAAACACACTACTATATCCATTTACACATTTTATTTATGCTTTTATTTATCTGTTATTTACTTCTGTTATGATAACAGAAGTCAATATTTTATCATTAAATCGATATTCTGCTTATCCTCTGGTTTCAATCCCTTTTCTGCTATCTCTATTACTTTGTTACTTTTCCTTTAAAATTTTTTCCCTCTAGTATTTGGCTTTATTCTTTTTCATGTTAATTGTTTTGAGCAAGATGAATCAGATAGTTAAGAGCCTTCTCTTTATGTAACATTCTCTGACTCAAACATAAAAGAACAATAGTAAAGGCCCATATCCAGGAAGAGTGCCAGTATCTTGCTAAGTATGGTTCAGGGGAATGGGTCTGCTGAGGTGACTTGTTCCCAAAAGACTGCACAAGTGATACAGGGATGGGGTAGCTGTGATTCTAGAATTTAAGTCTCAACTGATATTCACAAGCTTGGGGACAACTGGATTCCACTTTGCGATGTCTAGCAACCAGAAATATGTCCAAGCCACCTATGATTCCCTTATCTGTTTATCAAATTAATATAGCAGCCTTAAAGATTACTGAAATATGTGGAAATATTTAGAGATTTAAAGCTATATTTAACATGAAAATTTAAAATTTTTCATTAAAAATAAAGGAAATAGACCAATAAATGAAATATATTAAGACATCACTGTTAAATTATCTACTAAATAATCTCATGATATAATTAGTAGCAATTATACTGAACACTTGGATATGATTTCTCTAAGTATAATATAATTCTCCAGAAAAATAAATTTTTGCTGTATTTTAAAAAGTATTTATATAAAAATCATTTAGAAGTAAAAGTTTACATACATGTGTATATACCATTGCTTGTGAGCAATGTAGATTTCTTACAACTGTATACATGCATATATATAGCTTCTGTGAGTGTACACATTGATACATATGTATGTTCTGTGTGTGGTTCTGAGATAAAAACAGAGACCATTTCTACAAAAGAAATCCATCATCTATGCATCATAGCAATAGATTATCAAGCAAGAAGAAGAAAGGTAAAAGGTTTTCAAGAGATTTCGGGGAGATTAGGTTGTAGGTGCCTAACTTAAAATATATTTTTGGACCATGAACAAGTAAATGAAGTTAAGCAAAGCATTTGGTTTTGTGCAGTCATTTGTAGATGAACTTTTAACTCCAATGTATTTTATTAGGAAAATGTATTTCTAAGTATGCTTTTCATAAAACCTAGAGGGTTGTTTTTGTTTTTTCCATTTGCATAAGGAATATAAAGATGTATCTTTACCTACTATTGGATAGGAATTACCTTATAGAGGAATTTGCCAGATATATTTATCCTCTCATAATTTTTAACAATTTATGGTACTTTAACCTCCTGGATAGGAAAGCTATGAAATTTCTGTGATACCATCTGAGAAAACACCTGTTCAATTTTTTGCTTAAAGTAAATGTAGGTTGTTTCCTAAGTTGTAATAATGATGCATAACTCCAGTGAAATATGCAAATTTGTTTTGTGCTAAGGAAGAACCTAGAATTATATTGCATAAAAGTTCATCTAGGATAATCTTTACTGCTTTACCTCTTAGTGCTTCACCTCTTAAATGTATGTCCCTAAAATTTATATGTACCTGGAAACTGTGAATGTGACTTAATCTGGAAATAAGGTATGTGTAGATGTACTAAAATTAAAATGAAGTTATTCTGGATTAAGAGAGCCCTGATATAATACGCCTGATACCTGGTAAGAAGAGGGAAATTTGGACCCAGAGGCACAAATATAAAAGCAGGATATCATGTAACTTGGAAGGCAGAGTTTTGTCTGTGATCCAAGTAATACTAAGGATTGCCAGAAATAGGAAACTAGAAAAGGCAAGGAGAGGTTGTTCCTTAGAGTCTCCAGGGAAAGTATGGTTCTACTGACAGCTTGATTTCTGACTTCGAACCCCTAGAACTATGAGGAAATAAATTTCATTTGCTTTAAGGTACCAAATTTGCAAGAGGATTTTTGAGGTAGCTCTTGAAAACTATCCAGACTCTAGAGACTTTTGCATTTCCTAAAAAGGAATGTATCGGAATAGCTATCCTTAGAGAGCTGATTGAGCAAATGACTTGCCTGCCTGTCATCTTTGTATTAAAAAGGTTAACCTTGAACTCCCTAATAAGCTCATGTCTATCACCTACTTGCATTAAAGTGGCAAGGACTTTTTGAACAGATATTATGAATTTGTTTAAAAAAGAGGAAGGCTAGTGACTTGATAGAGTAAAAGATCTGATCAGAGTTCTGGAAAATGTTGAGGCCAAAATGAATCATAGTTTACTGTAATGAAATGATAAGAGCAACAGACAGATGCTGATGAAGGCCATGCATTCATCAAACTAGAGAGATGCTTTAATTGTAGGCAGTTCAGCGGAATTATAGTAATCAGATATATATAGCTAGGTTAACTATTTGGCTACATACAGTTAAGAAAAGTAAGTAGATTTTATAAATGTACAAGTCATAATGAATCTGTCAATTTTTAGTGCTGGTGACTACATCTGATATTTACTCTGAGAGGTACAAAGTTCCTGTGTTGGCCTGAGTAGGAAGTACTTAGCTAAAAATGCCTTGAAGTGCATAAAAATATGACCAAAAACGAAGTTTTGACAAATAAAGCCTTTATACACTAGCAACTCCTTTTATTTTATAAGCATAACATTTTGAGAATCATTTCTATGTAAATATGGGTTTTTCACAAAAATTAAGTCTAACTTAAATACCAAGTCTAACTTAGACACCAAGCATTTGTTCGATCTCATATAAGCTAATTATATAACAATATGCAATAAATAAATGCATCCATATGGTTCAAATGCATCTATTTTCTGATCTGTCTCTACGGAAAACAGTGAGCTGTATAAAGCTGAAATAGTTAAACTAGCAGTACAATTAGTAAACCTCTGTGTATCATAAATTCAAAAATTGTAAGTGTAAAGAAGAATAATCAACCCCCTACCTGTATTGTAATGTTTAGTGCAATATCGTAAATCTTTTTCTTCTTTCAACAGAAACTGGGGCAAAGTGAGTCCTTCTGCCACTTGCACAGGTGCCTCATCTTGCCATTCAAAAATTAGATCATTCATTGTGTACCCAACTAAGCAAAACATAATAAATATTAATAGCTGAAAAGGATGTTCAAAGAAAAGAAAAAAAAGAAAAACAATACTCGTGTAGTCATACAAGGTGACAAAATAGCAATGTTGTCTCACCTTTGTCGATTAAACTATGCATTACCTGATTCCAGTTTGAAAATGTGGAACACTAGTCAAATAATGTCAGGAACTGAAGCAGGTTATAAAAAGTGTAGTGTGAAGTATGTAGATGAAAAATATCACATTGACAGGTTGAAGTTTAAGGAATAAGAGCAATTACATTAATTCTGCAATTAAAATTTGGTTTTAACCAATTTGGTTTTTTTCCCTCATCTTCTGTCAAATTAGTCATAGCTATTTCAATAAAAACCAAAACTTAACACTAGGTAGAAAATGATTCAACTAATATAACATTTCTCTGTGTGTATGTGTGTGGGTGTAACTACTGCGTGATACCTTTCTTGATTTAATTGCTATCTTAGTTTATAGCATCTGCCACTGTGTTCCAAGTCCCAAATGGATAAAATTATGTTTTAAATAAAAATGTCTTATTTTTCTTACAAAGAAAATCCACCTGAAGTACAGTTTGTGGAGGAAAAATATTCTTGCATATGCTATCAGTGAATTCAGATTATAATTAATGAATTTTTAATAAGTCAACAATGTTGAGTAAACTGTATTATCATATTTCTATCTAGATGGGAGGTAGCTTAAATGGGCAGAATTTTAGTATTTCTTTCCTCCAAGTTAGAAATCATGGAAACTTATGCTTGAAAGCTACTGGCTAGGAGTTAACGGCAGGATGACAGTCACTCTGTCAATGAGTCCTTTGATGCACAACTCCCATGGAGGTGGCAAGGAGGAGGCTTATGCTATGATTTGTAAACTAAGTCAAGTGATCAAAGGAAGAAAAGTTCCTATCTATGAAGATGTTTACAAGGGAACCTGTGCCAAACAATTATTCCTGAAAACAAGCTTGCATTTTAGAAAAAAAGACCATGAGAACTATAAACACATACTGCAGGGCAGTTCAGGGCAGTGCAGGGCAGTGGGTAGAGAAGGGAGCTTCATTCACTCGGTATCTGGGAACGAACCTTCCATAGAAAGCTGAATCTAAGGGGTTGCAGTGGTTGTGACTCTATCTGCTTTTCTCATTGACTCTTGGGCAAGTCTAACAGCATGGCCTTATATATCCTGGGGATGGCGATGGCAGAAATATCAGTGACCAGACCTCTTTAGATTATCTGGGACTCTGCTGCTAAAGTTTATAGTAGTAGTAACATCTATGTGATGGCTTGTTACAGAGCAAGCATTGTTTGTTAGAGTTTATAAAGTCATTCAGACTGAAGATCTGTCTGATTTTTGGGTCTGGAATATATATGGAAACCAATAGTACTATTTTATAATGTTGCATTTAGCACAAGAATAGCTTGCTTTAAATAAGAATGCATTTCAGTAAACCCTGCAATTAATAATTATTCATTGATAATAATCACAAGTCCTTTAATATGCCCATTAAAATACCATTTTACCTAGAAAGAAAATAGGTAAACATTTCTTCTAAGTGATCTAAAAATAGTAAAATGGGTGCCAATTTTTCTCTGGTATCAAATAAGATGCTTAAAATTTTTTAAAATTCATATAATCACTGAAGGTAAAATACTGAGATTTTTGTCCTAATTTAGATTAAAGGAAATGTGAGTTGAAACTTCATTTTGTTTTAACAATCTAAATTTTTCTCAAACTCTTCTGTGAAAACAAATTAGCTTCCTGAAAGTCCCTCAGAGATAAGCTCTAATTTGTCTCTGATCCAATTTATAGAAACATATGTATCTTGTTTTTGTGGTAAATAATAATTCACACTAAATTATTTAGACATGATATTTTTAATTAGACTATTTTGCCTCATTATGATCTATGCAATATTTAAAGTTGAAATCAGAAGGAAAATAATGAGATGGTCAAGATCAGAGGAAATTTCTTAATTCGCAATGATTTATTGGGTGTTAACTAATTGTATTAGGTCAAGAAACTTTTTTCAAAAAACTTTAAAATCATCAATTTTTTCCACACAATTCAAAATGTTTTAATATCTTTATGCTACTGGCTGACAGATCTCTATAGAAGTCTAGGAATATTGAAGAGTACCAAATGATTGATGAGATCAGAGTAGTGAGCTGAATCACCTTACGCTACAATAAGCTTCAGAAAGAAAAATAATTTATTCAGACATTAACTTCAGGCAATAATCTCATGATAGCTACGGTGAAATCTGTAAATGAATGGTTCAGCACTCATTTTTTCAACAAGTATTTATTAAGCATCAACTCTATGCAAAGTATCTTATTACACTTGAGTTAGACTTTGAAAGCAAGATAAGACCTATTTGCTTTCAAAGAATGTGAGGGAAGGTGAAGCACTTTGGGCAAAAGAAACAGCAAATTCATTTGAAAGAAATTGAAAATTATTAATTTGTTAGTAAAAAAAGTAATAGTTTTATTCATTATATTTAGAATGGAGTCAATTTGCATAAAACAGCATATGAAATGAGCAGAATAATTAATATAAGGTTGTGTAAAATGTACATTTTAGAATGAAAAGCTTGGTTTTTTAAAATTCCTAGTGGGAAATTGTTATGGCTTGTGTCTAGATGTCCCTGTCTCCCAAAACCTCATACAGTCAAGGAGGGGGCTTTTTCAGAGGTGGCTAGATATGAGTGTTTGACAGTGGAATTAATTCATAGTGCAGTGTTAGGCTCAAGGGCACTAGCATTAAAAGTGTGCCCTTAAATAACTACCCACCATAAGTAACTTCAGTAAGATACAAGGGAGGAAAGAGCTGTAGGGTAGTCCCTGTGTTGTTTTGCCACCTTCTGCCTAATATGAACTGTTTTTCCTCCTCTGTGATCTCCATTCGCCATGCCATCCTGCCTTGGTGCTAGCCAATTATGGACTGAAACCTGTACAAACCATGAACTAAATAAAGCATCCCTCCTTTAATTTTGGTTGTCAGATATTTTGGCACAGCAGTGAGAGAAATGTAGCCAAGACAAAATTGGATACCAAAGAAGTGAGTCATTGCTGTGACTATACTTGACCATGTAAAAAGGGTTCAGAAATGCAGCTGAAAAAGTATGGCTTCAGTGCCTTAGACTGTACTTGATGGGAGTTTCTGGTCAGAGCTCAGAAGACTAGACAGAATATTGATAGAAAGATTGCTGGTAAAGACCAGGCTTAAGAGGTTTCTGCTGGGAAGGAGAACTGCACTGGCTTCTGGACTCCAGATGATAGGTGCTATACCTTGGCTGAAAGTTTGCCTGCATTTTTTTCATGTTCAGAGATTTTACCTGAGACTCAGTTTAAGGGTGATTAACTAGTTAATCTTGCAGAAGAAATGTCAAGGAAGTCTAATACTAGGGCAGTGGCATGGCCACTGTTGGGGCCTTTAGCCAGATTTATGTTGAGAATCAAGCACAAAGAGCCAAGTAGAATGATTTAAAATGTTGTGGGAAAGGAAACTCCAGTAAAGTTGTTTATTGCAAAGACAGAGCAGAGGAGATATTGATTGCTGAGAAGGAACATGAGAATAGAGAAGATGAAGGCATCTCTAGAAGCACCAGGACTTCCCCATTGGAAGCCTCAAAACTGCAAAAGGGAGAGACTTTGCTTTAACAAGGAAGTCTCAAAACACCATGTTCCAGAATAGCAGCACATTAGACAATTTGCTCCTCAGAAGGAGATTCAGAGTGTTCAGTGATCCAGGCACTATAGCCAAGTGAGAGGGAAGCCTGGCTACTGCTCCAGCTGACAGCAGACCTTGGCATCATTCATGTGGTACTGGTTTTAAATGTATGAACAATATAAGACTTGTGTGTCAGGAAAGCTTCCACCCAGATTTTAGAGGATGGTTGAAAGGCTAGTGTGCTTCTAAGAGGACAGTGTTTAAAGCTGGGAGTGTGAAGCCAAAAGTACAGGGGAGACCTCAGAGGTTTGGAGAAGCCAATAACATTGGAGGAAAACTATAAAGAGCTCACAGGGTGGGTCCAAGGAAGAATCCATGGGCGCCACAACCACCAGCAGTGCCACAGAGGTAGAGACCCTTTGGAGATCACATCTTGCCAAAAATTACCTCAAATGTTGCACATGGAATTATAGGACTTAATGTTTGCCCTGCTAGATTTTGGGCTTGCTTTAATCTCATTACTTTTTATTCTTCTGCTTGTAACTTTTGAAATAGAAACCTGTATCTTGTGTCATTGGGTGTTGGAAGTGTTTAACTTTCTTTTCATTTGTATAGGAGCTCACAGAAAAGAGTTTGCCTTAAATTTCGGAGGAGATTTTTGACTTGAACTTCTTAGCAATGCTAAAACTGTTAAGATGTTGGCAACTCTTAGAGATGCATGAAGGGATAAGCAAGAGTCTTCAGGGGAATCAGGAGTAGAATATTATGATTTATCTATAGATATTCCACAAATGACTGATGCAGTCAGAGGTGGGCTTTTTCAGAGGTGGTTGAATCTAGAGTATGCGATATTAAGATTGATTCATGGTGCAATACTAGGCTCAAGGGCACTAGGATTAAAGATGTAAGTGCTACCTGTCTAAGTAACCTGGATAGTGACAATAGGCAATGGGAATCTTTTGAGCAAGGGACTGACATTACAACAATTATTTTTCATATATATCATTGTTACATAATACTTCTGTGGAAAACACAAGGTTAAAATCTCTTTTATAGTCATAATTAGATATACCTTGCCTTTTCATTGTTTTGACATTTATCTTGATATAGAAAAATCAATAACAGAAATATTTTTATTGCTTTAGCACAAATAAAGGGAATGATATCGGATTGTGCTGGTGTCCTTTACTGCTCTATTTCTCATAAAAACAATACTATTTTTATTTAAGAACATTCTTGATCCTTGATTAAGCAGTACATATCTTGCAACAAGAACAATATCACTTTATATAAAAATGCCTTTTGATCCTTAATATAGCAGTAAGAAATATTAATTTTATTAAATCGTGACCGGTATTTAAATGCATGTTTAATATTTTACAATCCAAATTAGGAAGTCTGTATAAAAAATTGAACTGAATTTTATAGCATGATGATTCTTCCAAGGAATAGCACCAATGTGATTGAATTGCAAGCTGAACCAGCTGTAGTTTTGTTGTTGTTGTTAATGAAACATCACTTTTACTTGAAAAACTGACTGTCAGGCTGTGGTTATTATGCCTGGGCATTTGGCAGACCATCTTCTTGAACATGAAGGAGGTAAACACACCAAATAACTGTCAGTATTTGTTGCCAATAATAGATTTTGATCATTTAAAGGAAAATTAGTATTTTGGAAAAATGTCATTACACAATGAATTTGATAATATCCCAAAACTTAGAGAGTTTTTGATGAGCTCATTGGTGATATTAACGGATGTGGGATGTGATGTTTTGTTTTTGTATAGTGAAATACACTTGGAAAATCTGAGTAACACATTAAACTTATATTCTCCAAAAGACCAAAGCATGATTTTAAAAACAATGCATAGATAAAGGGCAAGATGAATAAATTAATTTCACAGTAAGAGTATGAAAATTTCTTTGCTAAAGTTTTCAATGTCATGTTGCAACTACATTTTAAAGTACTATTGTCTTAGACATCAAAGATTTATTTGCCTTCCTGAGAATTTGAACAAAACAAAATTCCTTTTATTTTTTCTGTGTTGGTTCACTAGTAATATATGTTAGAGTTAACATTTCAGTAGATCATTTTTTTCAAAATTGACACTTAGTTTTATTTTTATAGGCAACGAAAAGTTACAGAAATTTTTAGTTGCTAATTTATGAACAGATAGCAATGCCACAGGTTTCTTATATCTCACATTTCATATCTTTTCAGTGACCACCTAATAAGATACATTTACTATTAAGCCTACTATTATTAACCTTTTTATTTTCTCCAAGATACGTGTTCTTATTTAACACTGTATATATTCACTGGAGTTTTTACTTTTCTAACTTATCTCCTAGAATTTAAAATTTATGAAAGGAATTTACTATTTTATTACTAGTTTTCAACCATGAAATATTTTTCTTCCCTAAATTAGTATGTTGCATGTAGCAGGTGCATGAATATTTCAATTAGAGGTAAACAGAGGGAAAAGAGTGTGTGTGTTTCAATGTGATGGGCTCATTTTGGGTCACATTAAACCTCAGATGATAACAGGAGATATTTGTACTGATGTTAAGAAGTTCAACATTTGACCTGTATGAATAATAGTTGAAATTATGCTCCTACATATTAAACATGAGGCCAGAATTATTGGTATAGATTTGAGAGTCACCTTTCTACAGATAATTAAAGTTACTGAATATTCAAGATTAAAAAGAGAGACAATACATATAGAAAAGAAATTATAGAAGAATCTCAGAAAATTATTGGGAAAGAGAAAGATAAAAATAGGAAATTAATAGAAAACACAAAGACATATATTCAGGTAATTAAACAAGTATATGAAATTGTTTGACTGTGGATTGGTAAAGAAGAATTTTCTGTCCAGCAGAATATCGTGATCATTTGTCAGGAATATTATATGATGTTCAATGTATTAGTCAAAAGAAGCTTCAACTTTGATATAATTCAACATAGCCTTTCAAATATAATTAAATGACTATAAAATAAAAGAATAAGAAATATTTAGTATGGTTGTAAAGACATAAAATTTATAAAGGTAATCAAAGATAAAACTTAGGAAGAGATTTAAGCTTGTAAAAACATTTAATGATTATTTTAATTGTATGTAGCAGCAGAAGAGTGGTGAAACGTTAAAAGAACCATGAGAATTTGTGGGGCTGGCAAAAGAAGATGTAACTTGAAGAACTTTTGAAAAGGCATCTGAAGTGCTCCCTTCTTGAAGGTCATCTTTGTGGCTAATCCAGACGGGACAGTACCATTGTGATAGCCTGTGTGCAGGATCCATGGTTGTGCTTATCCCAGCCAAGGGAGCAACATTATGGTAATTATAGCCTAACAGACATTGTTAAGACCCCCACCGACCAAGACTGTTGCCTAACCCCACAAGGGAAAGGATAGCCTGAAGTTTATGGTATTTTCAATAGGTTCGATGAATGGGGTGCTTAAAATGAATTTAATTATAATTTTAAAAAAATATGTGCAATATTCTTTTGTAGGTAACCTAGAAAACAGTCATGACACATAATTATGTATTTTTTTTTAAATTTGAGGCAAAGTTTTTACACTTTTTTTTTTTCCTTTTTACCGGTACTGGGGATCGAACTTACGACTGCCTGCTTGTAAAGCAGGTGCTTATGCCGCTGAGCTAAATCCCCAGCCCCTAAGGCAAAGTTTTAAAACATATATGCAATTAATATACCAAAGAAGTTTGAAATATTTAAAAGAATGAATTATACTTTTTACAGGAATCATTCCTCACCCTCTAAATTAACGCAAACTCCTCAATTATCATTTTCTCCCCATGTCTTTAGATAAAATTATAAATTATTTTGAAAAATAGTGGGGTTTGTTTTTAACCCCAAGTAAAATATACACATTAAGAGTTGTCTGCACATAGCAGGAAAACTGTATCTATAATCATTAAAAAAATCTTATATGTCATCAGCAAATTGAAAAGTTTTGAATAAGAGACACCAGGAAATGCCTGTGAAAATTATTGAAATTTAGTGCTAGCAAAATCAAACACTGATGGAGATGTGGAATAACAGGACTACACATTGATTGCTGGTAGAAATGCAACACTGATACAGTCATTTTTGAAGAAAATTTGAAAATTTCTCACAAAACTAAACATTTTTACTATTCAATCCAGAAATTGTAGGTCTCGAGAAGGAGAAAAACCCTTAAGTCCACACAAAAGTCTGTATGTTTACAGCAATTTTATTCATATCTGCCCAAACTTAGAAGGAAATATGAAGTTGTCTGTCAAAACATAAATAGTTAAATAAGCTGTAAGGAATATTACCCAGTTGTAAAAAAGACTGTGCTACTAAACAATAAAAAGATGTGTAGGAACCCTAAAATACATTTTATTTAAACAAATAAGGCAGTTGGGCTACATTGACTGCCAGTATTTTAGCTATCAAACATTCTGGAAAAAGGAAACTAATAGAGATATGAAATGATCAGTGAATAGAAAAGGTTTCAGCAGGGATTTTTAAAACAGTATAAATACTCTATACTGTAAACAGTATAACAGTATAAAATATAAATATATTTTTTCAACCTTGTAGGATAAACCTTAATGTATAAAGGTTTGGGTGACTATGATTATAATCTATCCATGTAGGTTTCGCAGCTATAATAATAACTATATTCTCTGTTGTGAGATGTTGTTAATAGGAAGTTATAAATATATAGGGGGAGGGTATGTGAACACACTGTACTTTACAATTTTGATATAAATATAAAACTGCTATGTACATCTTTTTTAAAATCTAAGTAAAAAATCTTGTTTTTAAAGTAAATGATCAATGAATCATGAAAAGATGTGGATGAAACTTAAGTACATATTATTACTTGAAAAAAGGAAATCTGAAAAGGCTACATACTGTGCGTTCCAAACTTATGTCATTTAGAAAAGGCAAATCTATCAAGAAAATGCTTTTAAAAATCAGTGGCCTCTAGAGATTTGAGGGAAGGAGGGACTAACGGAGATAGGGTAGGAGATTTAGGACACATAAACTATCCTGCAGGATAAAATGGTGGGTCCCTAACTTGTCAGTGTAGCATTTGACAAAAAACCATGGACTGTCCAATACCAAGACTTAACCTTAATGTAAATCATGGACTCTGGGTGATAATTACATATCAGTGCAACTCTGGTGTACATGGAAACACTGTCTGTGCTGTTCAGTTTTTCTGGATTTCAGTATTTCTCTTTTTCTTTCTTTTTTCTAGTCAAGAAAAGAACATTTTCTCAGTTTGATGTATTGTGTATACAACAAGGCCAGTAGATAGTGTAAACAAAGACAAATTTAATAATAAATATTACAACTTTAAAGATACTGCAAATTGTTTTTCTTTAACTCTATGTGTTTAGAAAGAATTGTATTTAAATAATTTTAGAACTTTGCTCATCCACTAATATAAAACGTCCTATAAAAATAAATAATAACACATTACAGTAATTTGAAAAACTGGATTGTCATCCTCTTACTTTTTGTGCTATATTTACTTTGATAATAAATTTTGTGGCCACCCTAATGAGATGGAAAAGCTTAACTACCCTGAAGGAAATATAAAGAAATGAGCCCCTTCTGCCCATGATGTTTTGCTAGTGTATTCTACACCTCACTCAGAATGTTTGGCCCTTGTCTGGGCTTGTGCCCTATACCAACGGCAAATGCATGGTCAGTTCTCTTGGCATCTCTGTGCTTCCATGTTTCCAGACAGGGAATATCAGTAGTAATGCAGAGCTTTGGCCACAGAATCCAAGCAGTCCTCATATTCGGCCTTAGTTCTGACATCCTCCCACAATAGTAGGAAATGGAAGTTTCTATTATAAATGCCACGATGAATTGGTTAGGAGTTGAATTTATCAGCTACATGCTTATGGGACGAGGACATTTAGACCTATTTCAAGTAACAGAACACCACAAAAGAAAACAAGAAGCAATATTGACTTGGTTTGTCTATCCACACCCCCAATATCTGCTTTTACCCACTAACCTATCTCAACACCCCACAAGGGTATTATTTTTTTATGGCTGCCTGTTTTGGCTCAGACCACAGTGCGAGATTCTCTGTCAGAAGCTCTAAAAAGAAACACAACATGGACACTTCCATTTTCGAAGCCTCCCTAAGGTCCCTGAAGCTTTTACCATTTTAGGGCACAGTTCTCAGTCTCTATTGATTATAAACCTGATGAGACAATTGTTGTGCCCTCAGGACCCTAAACAGGCTCCTTTCCGTTCTCTTCCTCCTCTGAGCACTCACTCTGGAAAAATTTCTATTTTATAACACTGTCACTAAGAACTTCTTTCTGTATTTTACTGACAGTATTTCCTACTCTATTTCTTTACCTTAGGCCACTGAACACTTTCTCAACTGTAAAATAAAAATTGAATCTTATACACTTAGAAAAGATATTTTAAATGTTTTCTTCTAATTTCAAATCAACACGAACAAAATTTTTGTTATCAAGAATAATAAATGAATGTCAGTATAGGGATGTGCCACAGACAAAAGCAGAATTTAAATAATTAAATTTTATTGAGAGGCAATAAAGAAGATTGCCATAAACATAGTGAAATGTGCTTTTAGATAGAAAGATGAATTTTATGAATATATTTTGCCACATTAATCCATCATATTAAAGCAATTTACATGAAAATTTCTACATGATCTTCAATTGGAAGTTAATCTGGAATTTAAAATACGTAGATGGCAAAGATAGTTGTGGAGAAAAAAGAAGATTTTCCTTACAGAAGGTTACTTATGCAAGTAATTCTATATGTAAATACTATGTGTGTAAATGGTTTTAAGAGTTGTAAATTAACCAGATGTTACTAACAGAGCCTAGAAGCAGACTAGGCTTTAAGAAATTTAAGATAAAAATATTTCAAATCAATAAGAAAAGCCTTTTAGTTAGAATTTATGGCAAAGATTCCTGTCTATTGAGAAAAAGAGTGACACAAAAATAAATGTATTTAAAATGTATATGTAACCTGCTATCAAAATTCTGCTTTACAGTACATTGACATTTTTGGTAATATTGATATGTATAAAAGCAATTCATTAAAAAACCAGATTTAATTATACATTATACATACACTATATAATAATTACATGAAAATATAATTTTATTGTATATGATAGTATATTTTAATATATTGTACTTTTTGTACTTGAGAGAAATAATAATGTTATGATATCAATAATTTATAAAAATGAAAATGAAAGGATGATCTCAAAAAGAACTGAGCAAAAGTTTGAAAAATTCTACAGACAAAACAGTTATGGGTTTTGAGAAAACAGGGAGATGAAAATAGAATGATACATAATTAACCTTAAATCTGAAGTACAAAGACAATGTTAGCATGCATTTGATGTAAAAATATTTCCAAACTTCATATATTTTTGTTTGAAATGTTTTATCTTTATAATCATATATCATATATATCTACATGCATACATGCATAAATATGCAAGTATATTCGCTTGCACATGAATTACATAGAAGAAAGATAAAGGGAATAAAAGATAGCTGGTAATGAGGCAAAGAAAAATAGATAATATTAGTGGGCAGGACTGAGTTGAGGCTAATGCATATGTTACTGTTTTTGTTTCTGTTATTCAACTTTTCTAGTTTGAATGGGAGAAAATTGTTCAATAGCTGAAAATTATTCAATTTTTCTAATTTCTAACAGAGTGAGATGAAGAGGAAGAGACAGAGGATCAAGATGTAGTATGTATATGTACCAATTTCCCATGATTAATGTATTCATTATGTGCCACAAACACATAGTAATGAAAAAAATTTCAAATAGAAACATATTAATTTAGTCTTGCAATTTAAATTTTACCAGCTTCATTAAAGAAACACTCTATGGCTCTAAAACAAGAAAAGACAAAGAAATAACGGCTTGCCTTTGAAGGCATCATTTAAGTATATTACCAATATTAAAAGCAGATAATCTTTAGTAGTTCAAAATAGCTTAAAGGACTACATAAGAAACAAAAGGTTATCGTGTTATACTTTATGAGATGGATAGTAGCATATAAAAGGATTATATAGAAGGGGGTTGTGGGCTGAGAATGTACTTTAGCTCAAAATGAGTTTAGATACAGATAAATAAGTTATAGATGCACATTTAGTTTTAAAAGTAAACTGGAGTAAGATTTGGTCCAGCTTTCTCAAAAACTGTCAAAATACAGAGATGTCTAGTTTGACCCAGTTTGCAAATTCTTGTGTTCTTGCTCTGCAGCAGGAATTAAAAAGAATAAAAAGAAGAAATTGTTCACTCCTGGCACATGCCGAGCATTGCTAGGAGAAATATTACTCAAGTAAATTTTATTGACCTGACAAGGAACAACTGTTATGTCAAAGTGCATTTAAGTAAAACCTCTTTATTTTTAATTTGTGCATTTAATTTGAATTATTTTGCCAAAACTCATGCTGTGACATGTGGTTTCGTTTGAGTTGTAAGTGTACTAAATTAAATAATTACATCCCTTTTTAATAATTATATTGTGTCTCAAGCCTTCTGGTAAAATGACCTATAACAATTATCTTACATGTGCTTGGCTTAAATTTCTTTTTGAAGACCTGAGACACTAATAGATAACGGTGATTTAAGATTTCCCTTTTTCTGTGGAGATAAAGGTGAAAATATAACTAATAACTCCTAAATATTCTTTTTGAGAGCCCCCCGACCCCAACATGTTTGTTCACATCTCTCAAAACTTCATACAATTGACACAATTAAATAAACAGTTTTTAAAAGTCTTGTGAGAAAACTCAGTTAACATTAGAAAAGAACTTGTTTATAAGCCCATTTTAATGAAGAAAAGATGTTTTAGTTGTTTGGATTTCTATAGTCAATTAGAGGATTCAGCCTATTACTTTTTTTATTTAAAAGAAAAAAAAAAACCAAAATAGTATAAGGGTACAAGTAATACAGAATTTTAAAAAAACAGTAAGAAATCTCTAGTTAATATACTACATATTGTCATCTTAGAAATAGTTGTTCAAGTTACAGGAGTAAAGCCTACAAAGTGGACATTCAAACAGTGACACTGCAAACAGTTGTGTTAAATGATCCAACAAAAACTTAGTAATATGATCATCTATCTCAACACACCTAAACACACTTGCAGTTGTATCCTTTAGAGTACTTTTTTTCCTTTTGTAAAACAACATTTACACATTTTTAGTTTTTTACTCCCATAGTTTTTATTACTTTTTTTTGGAAGAGAATAAAACCAAATATGACAAAACAAAGCTGTCAGTCAAAACAAAGGATGGACACAGCACATGATGTAAAAACAGAATAGAAGGTAATCAACAATGGTTACCATAATGCCTCTTGCTACCTTAAAAAGAATTGCCTATATCAGTAGGTATAATAAAATTGAACAAAATAGTACAGAACAAGACCAATAAAACCTAAACATTGGAGACATTACAGGACTTCAAGAGATAATAGTCAAACCAGAATGGGCGTCATAGTGAATCTTATTGCCTTCAAAGTAATTGTGGATACCCTCAAACTTGATACTATCAAACAGAACCGAGTAAAATCAGTCAAAACAAGATGGTAGGAGCAATACAGGGCTTCAAATCAAGTTAATAGGAAATCAAAAAAGTTACTATAATATATCCTGCTAATTTTTTATTTTTCCCTTAATTAAAAAATAATAAAAAATAAGTAATTTTTTTAAAAAGGAGGAGATTGAGATAAAAGAGGACATAACAATGTAGGTCAAAGCATAACAATTTCAGTAACCTAGTGCTTCACCACAAGATAGCCTGACTTAATAGTAGTTACCATAGTGTCTCTTTCCTTGAAATATTTGCGTATAACTTCATATACTGTAGCATCAAACATATCAAGGCAGTGTGAAACCATTCAAGAGGATGAAAGTGTTACAGGGTATTTAGAACCAGCTAATGGAAAACAAACAATGGTTTCTATATTTTCTCTTTGCCTATAAAAAATTTTGTTTATACTATCACATATAATAAAATCCAGTAAGATACAACATGATAAAACCAATGGAGACAGAAGAACAACAGTTTGGTGGGGCTTCAAAACAAGATGATATTAAATCAGCACTAGCTATTATGATGTCTTGTTTTCTTCATAGCTGTTCATATTGAATGAAACTTCAGGTTGTGGGAGAACATCTCATGTCTGTCCCCCACTCTGAAGGCTGAAGTTTCATATCTGCTCAAATCTGTGAAATCTCATCATTCTTCATAGGTCCCCAGTGCTAACAAAGACACCGTGGGCCAAATCAATCAACCAATATGTAAAAGTTTACAATGTTCTGAGTAGAGAATGGAAAGATCCTGTGATAATTCTATTGGGTTTTTGAAGTCTGATATTTCAACATTGTTACTTAAAAGTAAGAACCAAAGCCTAACTAATCCTAGAGATGGGTCTATATCTTAGCAAGAAGTCCCACTTAAGATTCTGATTTTTGGAAGCATGTGAGAATGCCATAAGTTAGGGTTACCAGTGCTATGAAATTTAAGCTTGAACATGATTTGATAGTTTAAATATCAGGAAAAAAATTATAAAAAATAAATAAAATTATAAAAGTTTGGAGCAATTATTTTTTCCTAATTAATGTTTCCTTAACATTGCATATATTCATTGAAGGTTCAAAAGAAGGTAATCATCATGGTAATGGGCAGGTTTCAAACACCAAAATTCATATTTAATATACAGTATAAGAAAAACAGAATGGGTTTAGCTTTGGCAGAAATCCAGAGGTTACTATAAATTATCAATTTATAATTCAGCATATGAATAAAGCCATGTTGCTTCTTTCAGATGTACTAACACTTAAAATTTATATATTTTTACTTATTAGTAAAACTTAGTCAAAGCAGATTATTAGTAAAACTTAGCCAAAGCAGACTATTACATGGAACAGAAAGTAAACATAATATATATAACTAAAATGAAAATGGTATTCAAACAGAAAAATATCTAAATAATTAGACTGTATAATTATGTTTCATCTCCTAAAATCAAGTTACATTTCAAAATTATTGATGACTCTGGAAAATAGTTTTATAGGGGACTTAAGACATTACTGTGAGAAATACTGTAACCCTTGCTGTTAGAATGTTTTAAAATACCATATCTTTTAGATGGGAATACCATATCAAAAAAGCTCAGTTATTTTTGAAAAGTCATTATTTGAAAACCTTAAGTGGTTTATCACAGATGAACAAGAAGTTTAAAACTTCTCAGTTTAAATTAAGTTTATATTCTTTTAACTACACGTGCTAAATTTTAACATAATTTTTATGAAATCGTCCAACTATATTGTAATTTAAATTTCCAAACTAACATAAATTGATAATTATATGCTGATTTATTTAATATGAATATGAAAACCTATTTCTAGACCAGGAGAGATTTTGCATTTAGCAGATATATCATAAATAGTTTTCCATGGAGATTATGGAATCAGTGATTGTATTTAGGTTGAGAATACAAATGTAATCATAAATGACTATTGTAAACACATCCAGGGAATTTTTTTCCATTTTTTGTGTCCTAACTCCTCACTAATATTTTGCCATTTCCAAAATAGCTATAATGAGAAAATTTGTAAGGTTATTATTTGTTTTAGAAAAACTATCATTCTTGAAAAATTTAACTTCTACTTACAATATGTTTGTATCATATTTATGTACAAAAACATTGCAGAAACCTCTCATATTTATAACTCACAAATTACACTTATTTTAAGTCAATAATTCTTTTATTTTAAATCAACAATTTATATATGTACATGTATATAATGGAGTACTACTCAGTGATAAAGAGGATAAATTTGTGTCATTTGTAGGAAGATGGATGTACAATTGAGATCACATGCTTAATGAAATAAATCAGATACAGTAAAATATCACTTGAGAAATCCAGTGTATAAATTATTTAAAGTGCAAAGTAAAAGATACAATGACCTGAAACATGGAGGCAGACCTTGGGAGATGGGAGAGAGACCTCGGGATATAGAGAGGCGGGGGAAGGATAAAGAGAAGGACAAGGATGAAAATGCAACGCATGTAATTTACCAAGTCCCACGATGAATGTATTCATTAAGTATTGCAAAAAATACTAATACATTTTTTTAAAAATAGAATTTTAACAGAGTTAAATGTGAATATCCCTTACTTCTGCCAACTTTAACTGTATTTCCCACTCCCTAAATATGCATCTGGCTTTTTGCTTTTTGCTCTTACCCAAAACTCAGAAAAATCAATGAATTTCTAGGGGCCGAGCACTTGAAGGAACAGTTCACTGGGGACTTCTCAGAGTCTTTCCATTTGACAAGGCACTCTTTAAATGTTGTACAGACTTCTACATCTCTGAGGATGTGAGAGGGATGCTATCACTCTGCCAATAAGTCTTTGACCATGCCTGCCTCACGGGGACAGGCAAAATGTAAGCACCCCAAGCTCTTTCCATCGTGATAAATTCCTGGGTTTTGACTTTTTAAAAGGTGGCAATGCAGATCTCACTTACCTCTTCGTGCAGCTCTTCTACCAAACCATTTGTGTCTTTTTATTTAAAATAATTATCCCCTAACTTTTCTTCACATATTTTTCTTTTTCTCTTCTTATTTTCTAGTTTGGGTAGTTTTATATTTGACTTCTACTACAGATAATTATTGTTGTTTTTGTTTACTGATTTTGAGTTTGTTTTCCTCTAGATCCTTTTTGTGAATCTTCCATGGTTTCTAGAGGCTATGCTCTTAAATTAACATATTAGACTTTTGATCTGGCGTGTTCAAATAATTTATGGATTCTTGGAGTTGAGGTGACTTTTCCTGGGATCTAATGGCATTTATTTTATGAAAGAGACAATTCAGCCTCTGAAAATTTAATGGATATTTATAGTTTATATAGTTTCTTATGGAAAGACAGAAGACATTTTCCTGCACCGCTTCTTTAATATAATAGCTGTCAATGTATGGCATAGGTTAAGAAACTACTGTGATTTCACACTGGGGTATTACACAGAAGTGAAAGTGAATCCTTGAAAAGTTCATGGGTCTGTTATGGGCACCTTCCCGGATACTCTGAGCAAAAAGAAGTTTTCAGGCAGCCATTCTGATGTTCTCTTTAATGAATCTTCAGATTAATTGTGATCATAATAGGACCATATTAACTTCATTGTAGAATACATGCCATTTGTATTTACCATATTTAACAAGAAAAAAATAAAAAGAGGATTATCTTAATTTTAACCAACTTTTCCAGTAATAAAAAGAGTTGAGAGAGCCAATATAGTGAGTTGGGTGGAGCAGGTAATAAAAATGTAAACATAACAGTTAAATTGCCATTTCACAGAGTTACACGCATAGCGAAGGAAATATAATATAATGGAATAGGAAGCAACAGGAGTGTAGAGAGCTAATTGTGACAAGGTGGTCAGAAATGGCTTGAGGGAAGGATGCGAAGGGTCAACTTATGTTTAAATCTGCAGGAAACACATTTTAGGCAGAGGGAAGAGAATAACTTTTTCTCTCTTTAGGATTATACTGGCATTATTAGTGTCAAAAAGTACACAGTTGAAATAAATAAACATTATTTCATGTTAGTTAAGCAATAAAGGATACAAAATAATTTTAAAAGGATTTTCTCAATGCATTTTACTCAGATGAAAACTGAAATTACAAACAAGAAAGGGATCACTTGATTCTGTAAGTAAAAGGAAAGGATAGGAGTACTGGGGATAAGAAGAAAAATATTAACTTTTTAATCTGCATTTTCTTCCTGAAGAAAAATGAAATTACAGGCCATGAAGATATTTTATATATTAAACTGCTGAAGCAAAGCAGTCTTAACTGAGCGATAAAGAATTACAAAGCTATTAAGAGAATAACTGAGAATATAGTCCATTACTAACAGGTAGATTCAGTGAGTTAGAAACAACAAAGCCGAGCAATAAATACATATAATTCTAGAATAAGCTTTGTCTGTGAGCAAGTGAGTCAGGAGGAAGCTGTGACCTATCAGAACTCCCACTAGGGTCACGAAGGAAAGGTCCTGTTCGGTGTCCTATCATTGTGATGTCAGGCTCTCATTAGCAGCTCTGTCAGAATATTAAATGACAGCACAAGTAATTTTCTCAACAAGATATTTGGTTCTATTGCTATACTTATGAGAAAGATTTCAAAATAACTTAATGATAACCAATTATTGATGACTATTTCAGTGATTTGTAGATGACAGACACAGCAATTGTTGATTTTTTTCTGTATTAATAAAACAAGAATATATCTAGTGCATCATAGCAGAGTCTCCTAAAGCCTTCCCTTTTTGGAATGAGCAATTGTATGTGGTCTAATTCCCTTGATGAATAGTCAGGAGAAACATGTATCATCAAAGTAGAATTGTCAAGTAAACCTAACAGGATAATATTTTATTGGGTAAAACCATAGATGAAAACATAGTAAAATAAATAAAATAACATAAAATAAAATACTTGATACTTATTCAAGTGAACCAATTGGATAAATACAGAAAGGGGACATAGTGCTGACTTGTAGTATTATCTAACTACTTACAGCCTAAGTAAAGAGCATTTTGCAACTGCCTGTAAACTTTGACTGTAAGAGTGACAAAATGATTGGCACTGCCACTGAGTGAGAGAGGCTTAGTTTGTAGGTCTTAGTTTGGGCCACTATTAATACACAGAAAGACAGTGAGGGGAGGGGGAAATAGGAAAAGAAGGGAGCTCTACCCTTGCCATAGAAGAAAGCAAGTATATGCCTAGCTTGCAGAAATAACTTTAAAATACCATAATTACTGTATATAAATTCTCAGAATTCAGATAAAGATGATTAACACTTGTGCAAGAAATTTGCAAGTAATTAAAACCTAACAGTTTCCTCTGTCCACTTTATAGCTGTGTGATCTTGGCCAAGTTGTTTAATTGCTAAACCTTATTTTGTAAATAAAACCTATTTCATTATATCATGGGTAGGATTCAATCAAATAATACATATAATTGATATAAAACTGTTGGAACATCTTTTATGAAATTGGTAACTCTATCATATTTTTAGTATATTGCCATGCAGTTAAAATATCTGATAATCAGAAAAATTCAATTTACAAAAGTGTAGACAGATTAGAAGATAACCGTTACTGGTTTTATGTAGAATGGAGTATTTAATAGTTAAAGGAAAATTCATTTCATAAGTAGCTACTTCAGTAGTGAATATTTTTTGTTGTGGGAGTGTTTCGCTTAACACTGCAATGACAAGGATTTAATAAACAAATACGTAGAAAACAATAACCATCCATACTTCACACTAGGATACAAAAAGCATAACGTTATTTTGCACAATATGAAAACATTTAAATTATGAAAGAGTTTGGATAAGAATAGAGATTATTAGGAAATAAGTGTGAAAATTATCACCAACCCTTTTTTTGTCTTGGCTAAGCTTAGCATAAGCTCCCAGAGTAACTCATCTGTGTAATGTCAAGCCTGGTTCTGAAATAAAGCTGGAAAAGTCAATAGTAAAAATTTTCCATCTATTGTTGTCACTTATTTTCCAAAAATCCCACAAAAATATCCTCTGTCTTTAGCAATTTCTATACAGAAAATTCATTAAGCTATATTTCAAAAATCTTCTAAAATTTTTGTATTTTTTCAAGGTTATCCCATTTTGGGGATAATTTTAGGGATTTAAGGCATTCTTTGTGGAAGATAGTATGATAGAATTTACTGAGTCATTTAAAATTTTTTTAAATCCTAAATAATCAAACTTTCTTCAAATTTTACATATTGGTGTTTTTTCCTTTTATTATGCACTATCTACTATCTCGCAAACTTGCTGTCATCTTTTGATATGACATACAGAAGTAGGCCCATTGCAGATGTGACCATAGTTTATGTGTCCTATGTTATGTTTGATTCAATATTATGCCTGTGATAGATTATCCAATAATTTTTCCATGCTTACAAAATTCTACATGTCTCATTTCAATTAGGAGAAAAATTGACACTTTTTAAATGTTCTTTGAGATGTAAATGAAAAGCTAAAACCAGAATCTTGAGTTTTTCTCTTAACCCTCATACTAGATACATATTTGTAAATTCCTTTGCTAGTATAATGTAGGTGGGCAGCATGCTTATTCAATCATTGATTAGTTATTTCTTATTGGCCAACAAAGATTACAAATACATTTACCAATAAAACCTTGATACTAACACGGTTTTGTCTTTTGAAATGATAGCCTTCTATTTCATGAAGTTAAAAAAGAATCATGCAATGGAATCAGAAGTTCAGTAAACGAATGCAATCATCCTCGTAGTTAGATTAATGACTGTGTAGTAGTTAACTTATGTTCACTGTGAAGGTCACTCGATATCATTTATCTCGGGCAACAACTATACATCAAAGTTGTGTTGAAATGTAAAACACTTAGTGAAAACTAAGGCTTCAAAATTTCATAAGATTTTACTGAATCTTTCTTTGTAGCTTATGACATAATCAATGTTTGTCAATTTTCTGATGTGCTAAACACAATAGTCTGTGCTTGTCTTTTAAACAATTTTGTTTTCACATCTTTGTAATTTCTACCTTATACATCATTTCATTTTGTCTCTGCTTCTAATATTTTTGCTAAACTATTGCAAATTTCACTTCATTGATAAATTAATCTTTAAGAGTCAAAGTACTGACCAATTTTGTTGTCCCTTAATTCTTGAACAGTTCATTCATTCCTGAACAGCACCACTCAAGTGCTTTACATGTGTTTTATTTTGGTCTGGTTTTTGGCTATACAAGATACCCAATAACCCCTGTCCTCAAATTACTTTTCTTCATAGTGCAATTGAAAGTGTACACTGCTGAGAATGTTCCATCTCTGTTCCTCTTTAATGCTAGATAGCCCTCCCAATTTTAAATTACCTTATTTTCCTCTAATTTACTTTAGCATTTTATCCACATCTATATTTACTCTTTAAGTGGTACTTATAAAGACAAACTATTTACATTTTAAGCAGAAGTTGTATCAGAGAAATAGGTATTTCTACTCTCTTCAGGAAAACCCTAGTGGATGGCCAGGGTACCATGCGTCGTGTTCCTTACAAGGTGGGCCCGCCATCTAGTGACACCTCCACCACACTGCAGGGCCTGTCTCACTGGGAAGATCCCTCCCTCTTCAGCCTTTACTCAGCAAAGATGTCAAACTGATTTTTACATATTCCTGATCCAGTGCTCCAAGAAAGAAATATTTAGCATAAAATCAAGCATGAACTCTAATTTAGGGTTGATTTTATGGACGTGTTTTGAAGACATTGGTGCATCTGAAAGTTTCATTTATAAGTACAAAAATCAGCGATAAGTATGGATTCATTCTCAACGCCTTTAGCAGAGCATGGAAAAACTGGATAAATCTCTGAGACAGTGCTAAAGGTGAGTATTCTCCTGGAATGGCATAATATATTCAGCAGAGTAAAAATGAAAACCATAAATACTATCTAGTGGAAGAAGCACAACTGGGAACTGGATAGTTTATTATCAGCTGATTATAAATTTGGATCACAGTAACTCTATATTCTGATTGACCATTACTGCATGGTTGGAAATATAAGAAATTACATGAGTATGAAAGGCTATTTAGACTTTGAAAAAGAGCCTTCAGCTGCAACATGTCAGATCCAATGAATGAGATGGATGAGGACACTGTCATTTTTCAACAGCCTTGCCTGGCCATCGGACAGCACTGGGCAGCAGCCTTCACGATATTTTTGGCCACATATTGCAAAGGGGAGAGCTTTTAGAAGTGCTTCACAGAGTGGAAAGAATGGTAGAGTGCATTGGAGCTACAGGAAGAATCTTCAGGGAGATTAAAATCAATGTATTTTTACTGTTATCGTTTTTAAAATTTAGCCATTCACTGTGTATTTTTATTGTTTCTTATACAGGTGCTTAGCCTGTGGTAGGGACTCAAGACATAAAAATCACTATCTCACTATCCTTTAATCTTAATTATGTGTATTGAGATATATACTTTATTTCAAATTTAAAGACTTTTATTTCTAATTTCTTAATTTGTTTATTTTCCACAGTATAGAGTGCAGGTATTCATAGCACTGACTTAAACACTCACTAAAAGAGTACATGTCTATCCAGTAAAAACGTGAGCAAAAATTGTAAAGTAGATTAAGTCATAAATTCTATTTACTGTATTTTGATAGTATGCATAAAAAGTAATTTTTTCATACTTACAGCTTTCCAGTTGCATTATACATGTTTGTACATCCATTGGAAAATTTTTAAGATCCATTGGGCAGGAAAGTGTTAACGTTAATCTGAAAGAATTCAAAGTAATTATTTTTAAGGAAAATTTATAACATCATATGAATTCTCAGTTGCTTAGCATAAACCTTGTTGCTTTGGTAGTGACTAAACATCCATTCGGATGACATTTTCTCTGATTTAGGTATGAAGAAATAGCCATAGCTTTATTCACCAATGTAGAGTTTTTTTAGGGGCGTAGGCCGAGAATAGTGTTTATTTATACATTGATAATTTATTTTTAAATTCCATTAGACAGGACCATGACTGTCAGAGGAGCACAGTTTTAAAAAAGCAGTTAAAAGAGACAGATTGAGGGTGGTTTCCATAAAATTAATAGTGTCAAAAGATGCATTTTCCACTAAATTCCATTAGCAGATCTTTAAGAGGGAAGTGTACAAGAGGAATTGGACTGCTAAATGTAGGATAATTGGGTACAGAGAAATGATCCTCTATGACAACTTTATAACTGAGCAAGTTGCCAGTGAATAGCCAGCAGTCTTTACTGGAGTGAACCTGGGAGCTTGAAAATGCAGTCAATAGAATCCGGTTCCCAGTTTGCAAGCAGAGCACTTCACTAGGTCTCATCAGTTAGGAAACAAACCCTCTAGTGTCCGCGATATAATTCTACGTTGATCAAACACTTCCTATTTTACTAATATAAAGCTTAACCTAGATAGTAGGCTCTGCTCATTGCAAAGGCTTTTTTTCCATTTTGGGAGGGTTTTTGTATGTTGGTATATTGTATGTTGGTATTCCAGATAATTAATCATTCTTGAAATATTTTTTATTAGAAATGTGTATTAAGCTGGGGATATAGCTCAGAGGCACAGTGCCTGCCTGGCAAATGTAAGGTTTTGAGTTTGATTTCTAGTACCAAAAAAAGCGTATTACCAAAATTGTTTGGGGGAGTAGGAAAAGGAGACAAGAAAAAAGAGGAAGGGCAGGAGAGGCAGATACAACATTCTTCAACTAAGCTTCCTTTCTGAGAGCTCTCTAGACAGCCTCTTAACCTCATTTATTAAAGCATTTATACTGAAATTCAGTGTTACTGTGTATCCTAAGTTGATTAGTTTGCCTAAACTTTGTGACCTCATGCATAGTACTTCTCATCTGTAAAATTAAGTTAATAATAGTATTCTCTGTAGAGTTGCTGGGAGTAATGCATGCATTGATAAATATATAACATGATTGGACAAGTGCTTGACACATAAGAAATAATCAATAAATATTAGTTATTAATGATTAGTGGTAAATTCCATAGCTCCTAGACTCCCTCAATTTACTCTCTCCCAAATTCTGAAGTTTGGGCACAAAGAAGAATGAATTAAATCATACATAAGAATTATTTAAGCTTTGAGAAAAAATTCTACTCAATATAACTTCATTCTTCAAAATGTCATTTTTATGTCAATCACAGACATAAAGTTATCTTGATTTGTATTCCACAGTGAATATCTTGGTGACTTAGGTCTAATTAACATAGTTTGAGAGACATAAACAGACAGACAAAAGGAGCTGCTGAATTTTAAGTGTCCTTGGAGGATCCTTTGGTAATTCATTTGGATCAGAAGCTGTGACACAAAAATAATACATAGAGTTCAATATTCAAATTCCGTTTTCTTCCTGATTCTCCAAGGGTAAGCCATCCTTTGACTACTTGTGTATATTTACAAAATTCTCTTAAAAAGGCAGCTGTAAAATTAAGTGGGCAGTGTGTTCTCTGCCTCTTAAAAGATTTATTAGAGGAATATGTGGACATATGTTTTGTAATGTTCACACAATTTTCCAAACACCCAAGGCTTTCAGCCAGCTAGCTTCAAACACCTGCTTCTGTGACCTTTTGTGTGAAAGTAAGTAGAATTCTCAGAATCCTCTCCACACTCTCACCATGCATGTGATGTCAAATTCATACTCTGGCTATGTTTTTGGCATAAAATGAGAGTCATTATGTAATTCTTAAAAAAATACTACTTGAAAGGAATTATTTGGCAAAGAAAAACGGAGTTTGTAGAATTCCTGTAATAAATCATATCCTGAACAAATCTCTGTTTGTTGACTTTTTTTCAGGATACTATAAGATTGCTTCTTTAACAGAATATTAATTAAAAGTATTTGTCAACTTGGTACATGTGATACTAAATTTCTTCATCAAACATTACATATAAATTGAAGATATGATTTGACCACATCAAAAGACAACTAACCCAAGAGACAATTACTCATATTCTACTGTTTTGAAATGGATGTTTTCTTGTGAAAGAAGGACACAAAGTTCCTTTTCCTGAGACAAGACACATAAACAGGATGTGGCGTTTCTTATTTTTCCCTAAGAAATCTTGGCTGAGTGAGGTAGTGATGCTTTAAAAACTGAATATCATCTAGTGTGACAGTTGACATTATTAAAATTTTATTACTGCATTAAAAAAAGCATTGCTCATAGTCTGATATATATCTCAAACACTAATTGAGTTTTAAAATGTGATCTAACTCCATCGTAGACTTTTTATGAAACAAAAAAATCATCATTCTAAATTAGAACATTTCTAATATTTCTAAATTTGGTATAATAAAGATAATAGTATGCTAACTAGCATTTAATATCTTGACCTATTTTCTGTAATATCATAGTAACTAATATTTTATAGTGCTTAGTTTGTGACAGTAGGCACTCTGTAGTAACTTATTTATCCTATACTATATTTTAAGAGGCAAGTAAACAATATTATGTTATTTTACAGAGACAAAAAGTTAGAAGTTAAATAACTTCCCTCGCAATACAAAGCAGAAATTATTAGAGAAGAATTTGCAGCACTGGGAGTATAGTTCTAGTGCTCTTAATCTTTAGACTCTCAAAAACATTGGAACATTTTTCTGAAAAATAGTTAATGAAGTCACACATATTTTATATTTTGTATTTGTGTCTATTTATGCCATTAGTTATTAAAATGTGAGTTAAATCATACATAAGTAACAATTTTTCCAAAAGAAATTAGAGAAATGTCATTAAACTTAAAAAATTTCTCTAACATTTTGTATATTTGAGCAATTCATTTTATCATGAATTATTTTATAATTAATAAATATGTCATAGAAGAGGGAAGAATAATAGAGAACTAGGAGGAAGATTAGAATTACTCTCGATGTACTAATTCTGGAGATTTGTTGTCATATGACCTGGAAGGCAAGCATAAATATTATCAGCTCAAATATATTAGCAAAACAACCTCAGCACCAATGACAGTCCTCAGGAATCTGAAAAGAGTAAAATATAGCACCTCAGAAAAATATACAATTACTTTCATGCCAAATTTGGCTTACAACATGTATTTTATAACAATGCAAATGAATTTCCCTTGACCGAACAGAATTTTTTTTTAAAGTCTTACAAAATAGTTTGATTCGCTGGGTTAAATATTGTCTGTCAACGTTCAAAAATTAAAATGCATTGCACAAATATATTTTTTAATCAAATTTTAAAATTATTTTAGCTTAAATAAAATTAGAATTATTACTACAATCTTTGAGAAGTTACTATACATTATGTGTTTGACACAAACTTTCTTCTTGCTATTTTATTTTTAAACCAGTAATTTTTCTGTAATAGAAAACTGAAAGCGTTAGTTATACCAGTCAAGTAAGGAGTATATAATGTGACTACCTATAATATGCTTCTGGGATGTTATGATAATTATCTTTTCATCTCCATTTTAGAGGTGAGACTTCTAAAACTGAGGCTACTGTAGAGACTTGGAAGAGACCATTTAGTGCTGATTTGTAGAAAACACTAGAGTGTATATGGTTTGTTTTCTTTTTTGGAAAGATGAGAATACAAACTAGTATGTGTTACACCCCTGTCACCATGCTAAATGTTTTATATTTACTATTTCAGGTTTAAAGGTATTAGTATTATTATATTACACAAGGAAAAATGAGTCTTTCAGAAGTAGACTTCTCCAAATCACAGCTGATAACTAACAACACTGCAAAGACCTGATATTGTTTTAAAGGAGGCATTCCCCCTCCCCCAATTTTTCTAGGAGTATATATTTGGAGTACATAATGATTACACTCATCCTGGGAAGTTGATATTATACAAGATACATCTCTTTTTCATTCCTTTTTCCTGTCTTCCTTCCTGAGGCATTTCTTAAGATGGTTTATTCAGGTCCTAATTTCTAGAGATGAGGCAATATTGTGCACGTGAACCATGAGAAGGCTGATTTAAAGCAGTGAGTTCTCCAGACTCTGTCTTCCATAGTATGCTACATTCACTTCATTGTGTTGTTCCAAGACTGGAGAACAAAAGAGAAACAAAGCAAATATGTTCATATTCTTGCTGCTTACTTTCACTGAGTAATGAAATCCTGTTTCTCTGGCTCAGCGGGAGCCTTGCATCTTCTATCAGCATCTATGAAATAGACACAGACTGACTTTAAAACCAAGGTAAATAAGATGCCAAACTTGAGAATCTGGAGTCATCTGTCTGGCCTGAAACCCCTCATTTGAAAAGTGTTCATTTAAAATGAGATTTAAATTAAAATCATCATAATTTAAAAGTTCAAAAAGTTTTATAAAACATTGAAAAACAATTTTATGCTTGTTGCGTTCATTATTACAGCTGTATCTCCTTAGAGGTAACTATTCTTTAGCTGTTTGTCTACCATCTAAGATCATAGATGCAAGATACTGCAATATCATTTTGGCTTTTAATAGATATGAAATTACCATTAGCTTCCTATGGGAGAAATATAGAAACTTATTTCCCTTATATCACATTCCATAAATAGTTAGCCCTTCATCAATTCTCAAATTATTATACGAATATTCATAGTTAAATACTGAATGTTTACTTGTTAGGAATATGTAATTATTTATAGTTGAGCTTGTAGTTTACTATAATTATTGTCTTTATATAACATTTTATTTTCTTTAAAGTATTAATGTGTCTCAGTTTCTATATTCTAACTAGTGCTTCAAACACCCCAAGGTCTAAAGGTATATTTTCAGGATGATTTCTTCATTTTATCTTGCAAAAACTTCATTTTTTTAAATCACTAATTGTTCTTAAAGTACTATGAATTATGAATGTTTTTATTTTTTTCTTTCCTAAAACTATTTTACTCATTGAATGAAATTCAATTGTCTCAATTGTCCAGAGGGCTCTTTTCTGGCTTTGTTCGGATTCTTGTGTTTTCTTGAATCATATTTTATTTCTTTTAAATTTTCTTTTTCTTTTCTTCTTACTTTTTTATTTTGTTTTTCTGTTCTTTGATTTAAAGTAATAATAAAGTTTCCTCAAATGTCTGTTTATAAGAATGAGGCAATGAACACTGTTAGGATCTCAATTTATAGTATATACTTATTGAATAATGGTCTTAACTATAGAATGACATGATAATAAACCTTCTTCAGTTGTCAGCATCTGTAGATCTTTTTTCTTGAGCAAGTTAGTTTCTTTCTCCAGAGATGTATTCTTCTGTCTGCTGTTCAGTGGAATATTAGGTCTGGCTTTCATCATGTAGAGTTGCCTAGTTCTATGACCATTCCATGTAGGGTCTTCCTATCATCTTCATTTTCTTCATACGGCTCATGACAAGCACCAGTTGTACCTAGAGTCCTTGGTCCTGAAGTTTTTGAAGGAACATTTTAACATCGTCTGCCCAGGTCAAAAGGCAGAAAGGCAGTTGTTAGTTTGAAGGGCATGGGTAAGGCGATTTGGAACAGAGGTTCATTATTTTCATAAAATTTACGTTAATTCTCCACTCTCTCAAAAGCTCTTTCCTAGTTCTCATTTCAAAAGAGTTAGCTGCCTGAAATTTCTGGAAGTTCAAAGATATTTGTTATTTTTTTCTTCTGAGATTTATCCATTTTGGCTTAGGTTTCTGATACACGGATTAGGTCAATTTTCACAAACATTCATTTTCAAGCTTCCTAAACTTGTCTGTCTGTTGATGATGCCTTTTCCAGGACTTTCATCTTCCTCTGTATTAATACCATTTTTATCTCTTATTCAGTTCATTTCATTGTTTTAGGGGGATTAAAGAGGAAATACAGATGGACGCTTCAGTTCAATAGGTCACACTTCCAGGACATTCTGCTTCTTTTTATAAACATGCAAGAAAGCCAGATCTCACATGAAAAATCACAGATGCTCCATTTGTAAATTGAACAAGACTTTTTTCAAGCACAATTTTTGTTAACAAAGAGACTGAAGATGTGATGCATTTGAAGATTTCAAAGCCCTGTGAGATTTCCAAAAACAACTTACAAAAAACGAGTTTTTTTCTTTTATCATGTGAGCCAGGATATAGCAAAGTCTAGGAGTTGAGAGACCATCTGTTTCATCTGAATTCATACTGCAAACCAAAAGATATACTTCTGCATTATTCTATAGTTTCTCCCCACATATTAGAAGAAATATGAAGTATTCATAATGAGTAACGTCATTTATACAAAGCATAAATTGAATTCTATTTCTCTGCTCTAAGGAGAACATTCTTGAACATTTCTAAAAGACATAGTAACAAGATTTTACTTATCATAGCGAAGTTATTTAACTTTCAATATAATAAATGCTCTTTAATAATTGCTAATGTAATGCACTAGGTTTAGAGCAACTAACTTTAGAAGAGTGTCAATCTTGATATTATACAATCTCCTTAATTAAATGACTCATTCTATTTGACAGATCATTTAGGAAGGACTGAGTCAACTGTTTTAAGTTTTGAGGAAATATTCTGAACATGAAACTCCACACAAAAAGTCCTTTAGCTTTTATAGTCTGCTATGTTAATTAGGAAGGGAAAACTAAAATATTAGTACTACAGTCTTCATATTGACATTTCCCAAACACAAAAATACTTATGGTTAAATATTCAGCACATACACACACACACACACACACACACACACACACACACACACACGGCCTTAAACAAATCTAGATAGTATTGTTCACCACACAGCTGCTGTACATAATCATATGTACTATACTTTTATACAGTTGTTAGTGTGCTAAATTTTTGCTCCAGTGTCTTTCTGCCATATGAGCAATGTGTTTTGTTTTGATCATATAATAATTACCATGTCACTAGGCAATGAAAACTCAGTTTCATCATTTTTATGGGATCACTATCATAAATGTGATCAACCGTTGACAAAAATGGCATGCAATTCAGGACTGCATATGAATCTTTTATGTACACAACTAGGCTTATATGCTTAGAAGTGTTTTAAATACAAATCACTAAATGTTTCTCTTTAATTTTCCCACACATCTCACATATCTCACATATATCTGATATGCAGCATATTTTATAGGCTGTCTATTGGCTGTTCTTGTGAGTACATTTAGATCTGTCTTATGCAGTGTTTCATGGCATAGGAATATTACTGTATGAAGTCATGTTTCTATTAATGGACATAATGCTGATTGTTCTGTTTCTGTTTGCCACTTCATTGGTGCAGTGAATATTTTATAAATTCATTTGTTTTGAATATGTATATAATTTTAATTCCTAAAAATAGAATTAATGAACTGGATAAATATATTTTATATACGTTAACAAATTATCTTTCCAGGTAATAGAAAGTCATTTGATCACAATATGTATGCTATACAACACTAAACATTAACTATTCTTTTTAATTCCTCACTATGTACTTATAAAAATATTTTAATATTTATTATTTGATTTCCCTCACATTAGTGTTTAAGTTTTTGCTTCAATTATTAAGTATAATGTCTAAAACCCAAGATAAGAATAAAAATACATTGTTTTTATCCATATTTTTCTTCTGTCCTTTTTTGTTATCTCTATGCTTCTCATTTTAGCATTTCTTTCTGTTTAGAAAACTTTGTTTTCCTTTGTACCAGGAATCCAACTCAGGACCTCACATTTGCCAGGCAGGTCGTGCACCACTGAGTTGCATCCACACCGCTAGAAAACTTCGTACCCATGCTTTCAGACTTAATTTTCTTAGATTTCTTTTTTCTAAGAATGTCATGAGCTTATCTTCATTCTTAAAGGAAATTTTTACTCTGTACAAGACACTAGGAAGAGAATTCCTTTCTCTGAGCACCTGAAAGCTAAGTATTATTTGTTTTTGATCACCATAATTTCTGTCAAAAAACCTGGTCCCCATGGTTTCTGAAGAAAATTTTCTATTTCTAATTGTTTTTCCTCTATATATAAAAGGTTATTCTTTGGATGATTTTAGAAATTTTTAGTTTCCTGAGGAATTTTTAAGTTCTAAAACTGTCATTTGTCACTTGACTATACCATTTATATTTCTTTATTGAAGATTCCCAATATTTCATTTGTAGTAAGTGTATTTGTAAGTACTCACTGAAGCTTTTTATCATGGCTAAAGTTACTGTCAAATATTTCATATCTTTGTTAATTTCATGTTAGCATCAGTTGGTTGTCTTTTATTATTCAGTTTGAGAATTTCAGGTCTTTATGATTGAAGCACCAATTTTTGTGGAGGATATTACTTTCTGAAATTCTGGATCATATAAATTTTCTATTTTAATGGGCTTTTCTGACATTGCTCCATCAAGACAAAGCAGGGGTGCACCTTGTTACTTCTAGGCGGGAGAAGTCAGCTTCCTAATTAGCTCTGTGTGAGGAGAGAGGCTCCTGGAAGCCTCTGGCTGTTGCAGCTTCCTGCGTGGTCTCCATTGACACCAGGATGGGAAAGATCTTATTACTGCTGGATGGTTTAAAGGTCCTGACTCTCCATTAGACTACTCTGGAAATGCCAAAAACGGAAGGAGAGAGTGTCTCATTTCTGTAAGGTGGGGCTGGATTTCTATGTGGTCACTAGGGACACTGCACATAGGAGGGGCATTACAAGCCAGTGGGGATGAAAGTGCAGGTCCCTCTATCCATGGCAGCGTCACTGCTCAGGCGTGGGATGCCTTGTCACAGCTTAGCAAGACTAGCAGCCCAGGCTTGTTCTTTCACTTGAGCTTGATGGCCTGGGTGTGAACTTGAGGTGGGGTCACACTTTTTCCCAGCAGTATTAGACTGAAATAGAGCAATTATTTAAAGGTTTTCTCTCTTGCTAGGCTGCCCCTTTTCTAACACAGTGTGAGACTGGCTAGAGAAATAACATTTTTCCTAAAACATTTTTTATTCCTGTAGCTATTGATTTATCCAGGCTGCCAGAATCTGAAATATATGAGGCAAAAAGACAATCCTAGGAATTCACCTGTGTATTCTTTGGCTTCTAATGTCTGTAAGCCAGCATTTTTTTTGTCCATGTTTGAGAGTTTCCTTAAGTTGGTCCTAGCCACTGTGTCAATGGATTTTAGTTTTACTTCCGTACAATGTAAACGTGTATAACTTTCTACCTTCCAGAAGCTAAATTCTTACTATGAGACTTATTTCTTGATTACTTTTTAAAAAAGTTTCAGTGTCCTCTTGCTTAGACCTGGTTATCACTATTAAGTTTCCATCTGTGTGAGACACAGGTCTTAATAAGTGGGGGAATCTAAAATCCCCCTTTATGTTAGTAATTACTTACACAGGTAATATTAACATGTGTTAGCATGGTTAAATTGGTTAAAATGTCAGTTCACTGCAGACTGATATCATCTTGTTACTGTTAGGAAGCAGTAAGTATATTAAAAGTAAACACATTTACATCAAATATAAAAACTAAACCCTGGCATACTCTGTTGGAATGAAGAGCTAGGAAACAGACATAGAATGAAATGTTATTTATAAAACTACTCTGTTAAAGACTTTTCAAAATAACTGATGTATTAAGACTAAATTTTCATTTTACTAATGTATCTTTTACTATAACATGGCAAAACATAAACATCTTTGATATTAGGAAGAGAATGTTAAAACCAAGTATTTCTCACTCCTGATAAGAAGAAAAGTGAACAAAAGAAGAAGAGAGAAGCACAACGAGTTAATTTTAGCCTAAAGACTAAATATTAAGCCTACCTTAAATCCTTTAAAAAAATGTTACTGGTAACATGAAAAGTTAAACAGTTGCCTTTTGCTATGAATAGAATTTGTTCTGTCTGTTCTAAAAAAGTGACATGAATTCTGCCACTGACTTCATGTTTTTACCATTAAACTAAATTAAGAAAATAACTGTGGAAAATACTTACTGTAGTCATTGGATTTTTCAGATGTACACAAATTTATTTATACAAATATATTACTATAATTATGTAGCATTTTTAGTGACTGATTGAATCTATACCTATTTGATGTTTAATGAACTGCAAGAATTGAATAAATTCTAAAGTTGCAATGTCAAGAAATTCTATAATTAATATTTATACTTGGTCATTATTAGTATAATATTGTATGCTTTTCTAAATATTGCGTGGCCTCTTGCGAAATGTATAAGGAATCAATAAAATGCAAATGAGATTTTTTTCCTAGGGATTGTGATACACACTTTGATTGTGTGTATTTTTATATACTACCAATTTTTTTCTTCTTTTTTGCGTTTGGCTTTGCTACTTTATATTTTTGGTAATTTATTTCTTATTTTTTAATTTTAAAAACAAAAGGACAAAACTATACAGAATTTAAAAAAGAAATAAGGAATTAAATAGTTAATATATTTTATATTTCATATTGTTATCTTGAAAGTAGTTGTTCAGATTATAAGATTTAGGCATAAAAAATGATCTAACCATCAGACTAGGAAAACATAATTCTTCTTTTTGATGAACAGAGGTTAGTAGTATAGCTACAGATCTTGTATCTATTTATACACACATATATGTATACACAAGGATATATAGAACATTTTCCCCTCTTTCTTTTCTCCTCTCCCCTATCCCAGTTATTTCCTTTTGAGCACTTTCACTACACTGATTTTTAAAATATCTTTCCCACTTTCTTTAAAGTTTATCAAAATATCACCACTTTTCAGTATGTTAGAAAGGATAAAAATGGGATATTAGAGTAAAAATGTAAAAGGTTGATCATGGAAGCCCCAAGATAAAATAATGCACATACTGAAAAGTTATCTACATCAAATAGATCCCAGAGAAATCATCCTTAACGTTTCTTCACCTATGAATGCTTAAGGGCGGTAATATACATAAATGCATAAAAAATTTACCCGTATGTATGACTCAGCTACTTTCAATTTTCCTTTAAGGCTTCTTCTAATCTGACTAATGCCAAGATTTTCCTGAGTTATTTGCTTAAAAACTATGTTTTTAGAATTACTCATATTTTCTGAATCTAGGTACTGAGACTGTACCATTGATCAACCATATTTGGAAAAATATTTCTTAAAAAAATTCAAGTAAAACAATGATGTCACTAAAACAATTTGCAAAACTCTCTCCAAAAGTAAAACAAAATAAGATAGCAATAAAATTACGTCATAATACTACTTCTCTGAAATTAAGATTTTAAGTGTGACTTACCTTATTGAGTAAAGAACATTTCCATTTTTGAAAATTCTTAGCAGTTTGTTGTCTGTAGTAACTTCATGAAAATTGGCACCCTTTTCATTGGCAAAGAACAGATCGGGTTTCCAAATGGAGTCCAACATGGATGGGTCGAGATCTAAAGAATCATCAGGGTATTCACTGTAAGCAAGACGAGGATCATTCCATTTTTGGCGAAGAAAGATGTTTACTCTGTAATCCTGAAAGAAAAAGGGAGAGAGAGAGAGAGAGACAGAGAGACACAGAGAGAAAAGGAAACAGAGAGGGAGAGAGTTAAAGTCTTTCCAAGGGCCCACAGTATCAGTGTAGGTTTATCAGTTTAAACAACACTGGTAAAACATGTATGTTGATAAGAGGAGGCAATTCATATGTAAGGTCAAAGAATATATGGAAATGTTGGTATCTTTCTCTTATTTTTGCTGTAAACCTAAAACTAATATAAGAAATAAAGTCTTAAAAATGTTTAGAATTCTTTTGTAGTGTTCTTTGGACTTCTCTGAATTGTAACAAGAACCACTGACATTCTTGAAAACTATACATACACTGCAGTCTTTACTCAATATCTAAAACAGGCATTCTGGTTAGAAGATTCTTCATGAGTCTTCAATGAGCTACATACTTTGGAGGCCTATATAGCTCCAAAGAAATTATCACAGAACAGTCGAGAGATTTGGGTTTATACTATCTTCTTTTGTAATAATGATGTTGGATTTTTATTAGACGCAGAGTAAAATATTTTAACCTTCTCACTCATTTTCTAAAGTTGCTTCTTTTAGTAGCTACTCAAAAGCATGCAGAATACATTTAGTGAAATTTTCTTGAAAGGTGTTTATGTTACAAAAGTGATCATACATACTTCTTTACAAAGAAGACTCATTTTCTCATGTTTAAGATAGCAAGTTCTATGAAATTAATAGTTTTGGAAAAATGAAAAATGGAAGTTTTGGCATAATTTTGGAAAAATAAAAGAGAATAAATAAAACTAACTTAATTTCCATAATCCTTTCTGATAATTTGTTGAATATAATTTCCTACTTACACATTTTACAGAAAATTTTAGGAAAGGAATCATTTCAATTCAGTCCTTTTATAATATCAATATATAGTTACATGTCAGTATATAAAAGAATATATACTCACATTTATACATTTATATATAAGTATATATACTGGTATAAGTTATATATAATTATATATATATAAAAGTATATCAGTACATAGTTTTTATCAGTATATAGTTATACAGAACACAGTTAGTTTTAGTATATTCATATATGCATATAATATTAATTGATCATCTCATTACTCCTCTTTCATTTCCTCTATCGCGGATCCTCTTCCTACTGTTTTTAAATTAATTTTTAAAAATTATTTATCTGAAAAAAGTACAATATTTAACTTCCAATTTTAACTTACTTCACTTAGTGTAATGGTCTTCAGTTCCACCCATTTCTCTGAAATTGATATAATTTTTCTGTGTAACTGAATAATATTCCATTATATATGTGCACATTTTGTTGATTCCTTTGCTAATAGGCATTAGGAACTTTGGGACTCATTTTTTTTTTAATGATAACCATTCTGATAGGGTGATGGAAAATTTCAATATAACTTTGAACTTTATTTTCCTCAGGGGAAAAAAATGAACATGTTTCATGTACTTATTGGCCATTTGTACTTTTTCCAGAAGTGTCTACTTATTTTATCTTATTTTATTTTGTATTATTGCTTATTTACTAATTAGGCTTTTTTGTGTTAAGTATTTTGATTTCTTTGTTTACTCTGGACATTAGAGGAGTGTTAGGAGAGATTTTTTTACCATTCTGTAGCCTTTCTCCTCACTTTATTATTTCCTTTGTTGTGCAACAGATTTTTGATTTGAAGTACTCCTATTTGTAAATTTTGAAGCTTCCTGTTCTAGTAGAGTCCTCTTCAGGAAGTCTTTGCCTGTGCCTATGACTTACCTGCTTGTCCTATATTTTCATCTATCAGTTTAAAAGTTCCAGTCCTTATACTTATGTCTTTGATCCAATTTGACTTCATTTTTATTATGGAGAGAAATATTCTCCCTATATTCTACATACTGATAACCAGTTTCAATATTCGATATATTGATATTCAATTTCTTTTAGGACTGGTTGTTAAAGAATTTTCAAGGCATGTCTTTGATCTTTTGGTGAAGACAGTTTAGTGGGGCTGTATGGCTTTGTTTCCACATCTTCAGTGCTATTTCATTGGTCTATACATCTATTTTTGTGCCACTACTATACTGTTTTTGTTTACTGTATATTTGTAGTGCAATTTGAAATTAGACATTGTGATGCTTCCAGTACTGTTCTGTTTGCTCAAGATTTTTTTAGTTGTTCAAGATCTTTTGTGATGACATATAAATTTTAGCATTCTATTTTCTAGTAAATGAAAACGGCCTTCGAATCTTGATGGGAATTTCACTGAGTCTGTAGATCCCTTTCCATAATATATCTATTTTAGACATTCTAAATTTTCAAATCCATAGCCTTTTAATGTTCTTTTCATGTCTCCTTCATTTTTTTTCATTTATGTTCTACACTTTTCATCATAGAGTTCTTTCACCTCCTTGATTAGATTTATTCGTTTATTTTTTTCTTTTTCTTTTTTGTCTTTTTTATTTTTAAAAAATATTATGAATGAAATTTCTTTTCTGATTTTTTCTTAGTGTTTGCCTTACTGGTGCATAGAAAATCTATTAATTCTTTTGTATTCATTTTGTAGGCTGCTACTTGGCTGAATTTATTGGATCTTAAAATTTTCTTAAATCATTTGGTTGTCTTCTAATAAGGGTCAACAAATAAGAAAAATATTGCCGACAAACAGGAAAAATTTGACTTTGTTTATCCTATTTGTATTCCTTTTGTTTCTTTCTCTTATCTACTGGCTTGATCTTCAGGAATTTCATAGAACAGACATGATGAAAGTGAAAACCTTGTCTTATTTTCAATTTTGCAGCGCATAATTTCAGTTTTTCTCCATTCATTATAATATTGGCTATACGTGTGTCATACATAGGCTTCATTATATTCAGATCCTTATGTTCTTATTTTTTTAGGGATTTTATTATGAAAGGATGTTGAATTTCCTTAGTGCATTTTCTGCATCTGATTGAGATGATTTTTACTGATTTTTACACAGTCTAATTATGTTATGTATTACATTCATTGGTTTACATATGTTGAATCATTTTTATATCTCTGGATGAGAACTATATCATTGTATGTCATGTTTTTAATGTTCTGAATTCTGTTTGTAAGAATTTTATTAATCATTTTTGTATCTATACATATAAGGATATATATCAATAATTTTTTGTATCTTCATCTGATTTTGATATCAATGTGATACTAGTTTTCTAGAATGAACTTGGTACCATTTGTTCTTCCCATTTCTATTTTTTGAAATAGTTTAAAAAGCATTAGTGTTAGTCCTTCTCTAAAGATCTGGTAAAACTGAGCAGTATATGTTCCTTTGAGGGATTTTTTGTATTGGTTCAATCTCATTGCCTGTTATCAATTCATTAATATTTTTATATCACTTGTTCAATTTTGTCAGGTCATATGTGTGTAGACATGTATTCATTTTTTCTTGATTTTCCAATTATAGAAAACTAAATGTTCATAATAGTTCTAATAATCCACTATAATTCAGTATTATCTACTTTTGTATCGCCTTTTTTACCCATAGTTTTCATTTTTATTAGTTTGGCCAAGGGGTTTCCCGTCTTATCTTTTCAAAGAATGAACTTTTATTTCTTTATTTTATTATTGTTTTATTTTCACAATTTCTTTATTTTATTGCTGTTTTATTCTCATAATTTCCTTCCTTCTGTTGGATTTGTGTTTATCAATCAAATTTTATACCTGGCTAGCTCTCTAGCTAGCTAACTACATATATTTCTATGTCTATACAAAAATTAGATTAATACCTAGGCGTTCATGTAGTATTTGTTTGTATACATCATACGGACACAAATGCCACATATGACATTATATAACTTTCTCCTTATATTTTTGAATGTCTCAAGCAGACAATCAAAATTAATGCAAAAATTTTGTGTGTGTGTGGGAATTGAGCTCATTACTTCATGTTTGCCAGGCAGGTGCTATGCTACTAAGCTAAATCCCTAGCATAGAATACAGCTATTTGAAGAAAACTTCATTTCTCTAGATTTCTCGAAAAATAGTAAGGTCAAAGATATATAAATAAACTGAAAATCAATTTTCATTTATTATATTATTTTTTCAGTAGCCATTTGCCAAATTTTAGGTTGGAGTCAAGCAATCACATAGCCTACTTACACAGTATTGGATGAAGTAGATCACTTATGTTCTAGATAAGTCAAGTTCAAAATCTGTAGTGAATATTACAGTTCTGTATATTCTTTGATTAATGTTTATACACTGACACCATTATTCTGTATCCATCTTATCTTTTCAAACAACGAACTGTTTCATATTTAACTTCAAATTTTAACTTGGCTTAGCACGATGGTCTTTAGACCCAACCATTTTAATTTACTTTGCTTACATACCAGCTATTATTTTTCTCTGCTTATTAGGTGTCACATTTATCTTCCAAAGTAGCAATAGTGCAGAATTCTTTGTCTTTTGTTGTGGATAGACTTGACTGTCTCAAAAGATACCACTAGATCTGTTATTATTTGTTGCAATAGTGATAGGAAACTATCTCTAGGTTGATTTGCATATATGTATTATCACTGACAATTTTCAAGGAATTTCTAACAATATTTTTTTTCTCCTTGCAAGTAATTGGAAAGTGTAAAATGTTTAAGGGAAAAATAATGATTTACAGCCAAATAGAAAAATAACCCAGATTTCTAACCATTCTAAGATGTCCTACCCAGTGATCCTGGTTAATTTAAAATGATCAGAAAATAATACATCTTTATCAAAGATATAAGAACAATTATCAAACTCCCTAACATGCGTTTTGCTGGTTTACTTTTATTAGATTGTCCACCTCTGAAGAACCACAAAACACAGGTTTTCATCCATCACAAAACACAGGACAATAATAATAATGGAATCCTTGCTTTTAACACCATTTCTATAAAATCCCTATGCTGTCTATACCATCTGCTCTAGGAACCTACCCAAGGAGGGTAGTTGTCTGTGGCCTCTGATTCTGAAATAAGGACCTATTGGGAAAGAGCTTTTCATGCTCAGTTACTAAACCAACAGGAAAGAACCTTACTTTATTTGGAGGGTTGAGATGCTTACTTCACATCCCCCCTGACTTCATTGTTCATATATTTATTCTCTTTAAAAATGAAGAACCATTTTAAACTAAATTTTTTTCTAGAAACCTGATTGTATACAAATTCTAGAAACAAAAAAGAAGTATTGATAGAACATAAAGTGTTGAATCCATGAAATAATACTTTTACTTCTCATTCAGTAGTTTCTTTTTCAATTCTTATTGAAAATTAAAGATATTACATAACATTGCTTAATACTCCCACTCCAATTTAAGAATTTCTGGAGAGATCCTGACTATATGAACATTTTTTTTCAGAATTTAGGATTTTATTTCCATTTACATAGTTCATTCAGTTCTGGGACAACTGATTTTGGGCTTAAGCATATGATCAGGCCCACTCTCTCCAGTAGCTTCTTGTTAGCTGTGAAAAATAGTAATTTATGCTGTTGTTTGGTTGTAAGGCAGCAAGTTACTTGTTCTCTTAGCAGCGATCCACAAAATCCCACTTGCATAACCATATGCTTCTATCACTGATGACCAACCATGTTCTTATTCAAGTTCTTTTTGATCACAGATTGTATGACCAAGTATCGCTTTCTTGACATCAGCCTAGAAAACCAGGTAGAATAACTCTCCACAGCAAGTCACGTCAACTAACCTGCAGGTATGAGAAAAAATGGCTCAACTCCCTGCATCACTTTGCTGCCCACTTACCAATACTTAAGCTTTTCCTTTTGTGTTACACCAAATAGGAAAAGAAGATTTATGTGTCTTCTAGTTTAGGTAACATAGACGTTGAAACCAGATCCCCATTATTTCTTTCCATCACCTGAAATCTATATCACAGACCCACTTACTTCAAAACACTGAGCCAGCTCACTTGTTTAATTTTATTGCTACTTGATATTAATTTCAGCTCTTGTGTTAAAATTAACATAATAATTTACATATAAGCTTTGGTCTTTGTATTTTTAGTAATATGTGGCTTGATATGCTTTTGTTTGGACTTTCCTTGAACAATCATTATTCCAATACTGAATATATGACTTAGATCATAAAATGACAGTCTTTGGGAAAATGAAGTATGGTTTGGTTTTCAAAACATTTTATTGTCAATCAACACAACACTCTTCTTCAAATCAGCATTGTATGCTAAGAATTTCTTAATAGGAAGAAAACTTTTGAAGAAAACTGAATGAAACTTTACAGTTTTAAAAAAATAGATTAGCAGTATCATAGAATAAATATTTTTAAAGCTCTTCCAATTTAGTGTCTTTCTTTGAATGTCTAATATAAACTGATAAATATTATGTAGTTTTTATAAAAGTTATGAATATGACCAATGCACCTAATATTTACCATTAGTGACATCAATAGCATTGTGTAGCCATCACTATTATTTAATTCCAAATTAGTTTTCTCAGCCAAAAGGGAATTTTGTAACTATCAGTAATTGACTCCCAATACAAAACACCACTGATCTGTTTTCAGTCCTGATAGATTTGCCAATTCTGGATATTTTGTATCAGATAATTTTTTTGTTTGCCCCAAGAATGCTCACAGTGGCTCTTGCTGCTACAGAGTTTAGCCCAAGTTAACTCCAGGATCACATTGCTAACTTTACTCCGAAATTTTGCCAAGAGACACCTTGCTTTTTTTTTATCTGCACCACCTTTTAGTACACTGATAGTCTTTGAAAACAAAAGATATCATTCTGTCTATAGTATTCTGTTTTTAGTAGTGGTATTTACATTAAAAAATACAATAATTCTCCATTGCTGAAAGTTAAATGAACACTGAAGCAAGCTGCAGGTTTTTTTTTTAAAGGAAGTGGAATCATACATGACGTTTTGCATCTGGTTTGTTTCACTTAGCATAGTATTTACAATATTTTTAATATATATATATATAAGAACATAGGGATCCTTTGTTTATAGAAATTTGAAGAATCTTATAGTGTTATATCTGTAAAGTGTGTAAAATGCATAAATGATTTCAAAATGGAATGCTGTGTATGTTTGCTGATATATATATATATATATATATATATATATATATAACCATCAAAATCTTCCATCATCATCATTGATGAAAACAATAACTGATATCACACAAAAGATATTAATTTTCAGGTATAAAACTAAATTCTTTAGACATAATTTGGACTTCATAAGAAAAAATCCACTAACATTTGTCTTACATATATGTTTCAAGATACTTAACATTTTAAAAGACTTAACAGCTTCATCTTGAATTACAAATACACTTCACCAATAGCCACATGTCAGGGAATTTCTATTCATTTCCCATCAACTAGGTCTTATTTAATGTTTTATGTAATTTAGAGCTACTATTGCAGAACAATTAATAAATAAAGGATTTATTTTGAGCCTATGTCTCATCTAATTTTATCAAAAGAAGAAAATAACACTAATCAAATTTTTCAAGTGTTTTCAGTTAAAAGATAAAAGGATATTTAGTTATGTACATGTATACATTTTATATTTAATCTATTATTTTGTGTAATGTTCAGACTCTTATTCACAATTTTAATGATTTCTTAATACATCTGCTCTTACATTTTGTGAAGAGATATGGCTTCATAAACATGAACAAAGGAAATATAAGAAAAGAATTATTGTAGGATTTGTTTCCACATTTGTCCTCAGTAGTAAAATTGGTCATGCAAATTAAATTATCCCATTTCTATTTAGAATAATTTAAATTCCTCTCAATATGACATTTTTTATAACTTTAAATATTAGTTAATATTTAAATTTTCAGAAATTTAAACTATTCATTATCCATTGGGAATCTATTCATGTGAACTTAAATAGTATAAATCATTTAACTATGAAATGCTAAAAGTTCAAAATTAAAAGAAAAATGTTCAGTTTGGAAAATTTCTAGTGAGATGAAATTGTTTTTGGAATTATATTTTCTCCTGAGCAAGTTGGATAGTTTTAAACTATCTGCTTATTGTTTTGGATATTAACCAAGAAGCTGTGTGAATCTATTCACTGCATTGTAAAAGTGCAGAAAAATCACTTCCGTTTAGAAAGTGTTAAATGAAAAAAAAAAGAAAGAAAAAAACATTAAATGAGTGTTGCAGCCTCACTTATGGAAATGCTTGAGAATTACAGATGAAGTTTGTTGCTTCTCCATCAAGTGATATGGTCACTTAAGAAACTGAGAAAATACGGGGCTGGGAATTTAGCTCAGCGGCATAAGCGCCTGCCTTGCAAGCAGGCAGTCGTGAGTTCGATCCCTGGACCCGATAAAAATGAAAAAGACCAAAATAAATAAATAAATAAATAAGAAACTGAGATAATAAATAAGATCCAAAAGGTACAACAGATATTGTGAAAGGACAAGAAACTTCTGGATGGGAGAAAGGAGAAAAGAAGGAAAGGAAAAAAAATGCATACATATGCAAAAATATATATGCTAAGATAATTGTACTACTCATTCTATTATTAGTTCATTGAAAGAAATAGTACTTATATTATTTGATCAGTTCTGCATGCTTATATCTGGCAATCTGAACAACTATTTTGAAGACAACAATATACAACAATAATTTCCTATCATCTTGTTTTGAAATTCTGTATTATTTTATTACTTTTTTATTCACTTTAAAATAAAAAAGAAAATTTAGTTTATGCTTCTCTTAATAACATGTATATAATCCACCAAACCATCATTACAAGGAAAATATAGTAAATCAGTAGATATTTATTTCTCAGGTAGACTTCACTTATTTTAATATTTCTATATTTATAGATATTTGAGATTGTGCATATATATTTGAAAGCATTTTAAATTAATAAATCATTATAGCTAAAAGATAAATTATAATATTTTGATGCATTTTTACCTTTCACACAAATATCTTCAACCTGGCAGTGTTATGTTCCAGTGAAGTTTATAGAACTTCCCAAAGATACTAGTATTTTATTGAATGTAAATCTTTGAGTAGATTTAGCACAATTTTGTTGCTAAAACTTTTGGAAATAATTGTATATGATTATTCTACTTTCACATTATAGTTTTTATTAGCTTATTTTTTAATCTATTGATACATTATTTTCTTTGTAAAATACCTTGTCATTTGTGCTTGAGTGCTTTCATGGTCCGAGAACTATTTTAACTGATCAGAACACTTGGAATAAATTAAGTGACTTTACTGATACTGATTTACAAGTCAAGAAAAAAACTCCAAAATCTAACTTTCCTTCAAGTCAAGAGCTCTCAAAGTATTTCAGAATAACATATAATATACTGCTTAATGTAAATGAGGCTATATCAAAAACAAAGTGATTTTTGTGGTGGCAGATTATTTTTTTCTCAGCTACTAGGTCCATTTCATTGATGAAAAATATCAATTTTAGTCAACATCATGTAGAAGATAAAACTACTTCCCAAATTTCTGATGACAGCATTAAGAAACACAATAACATGTTTTTGTAAACCACTGTTTTTGGAGAATTTGTAATACAGCAATAACTGATATGTAACTAGGTAACTGGAAATAGATACCCGGGTAAGAAACAAATTTCAATTTGTGCCATTGACTTTGGCACCAGGAAGCAGGCAGAAACTTGCAAGATTTTAAGGAGATCGTTGTTATAGTTTAAGGATAAGGAAAAAAAATGCTACAAAAGAATGAAAAAGAAAAATCCACACTTACACTGTGGTAGTAGACAAGTAGGAAATGTCGTTTCAGTAGTGTGGAAATAAGAAATTCCACGAATGAAATGCTGCTTTTGATCAAGACAATTTTTGAGCCAAATTTTGAAAACTGCACTTCACTGTTTAGTGAGTTTAGGGTAAAGATTTCAAGAATGTAGCCATGATGCTTTTCTTCCTGATTCAAGAAAACTGAAAAGATGCCTCATGAATTTTTTTAACTAGTTTATTAAAGGTTTTAAGGATGTTACTGGTATTACGCAACAGAATCTTGATTTCCAGTTGATGTAAAGAATCACAGGGAGCAGCCAAAATGTTAAGAGAATTAGACTATCATAGTCTTTCAGCTTCAGTTAAAATAATAAGGGTAGTTTAAAATGCAAAGTCCCAACTTTCTATGGGATAATGGATAAGGTTATTCAACAGCAAAACATGGATCATTTTTTTTTTTAACAGAGAGTCAAACATGAGTAAGAAACCCAGGTAGTGAAGTCAAAATCTATAAAGAATCACTTTCTAGGAGATAGAGTGAGCTTTAATCATCTAACTGGAAGGATATGCCTGCTAGAATCTAAAATTCCTATGAATCATCAGTATGATAAGCACAAAAGACTCAGTCTTGAAATCTCTAATCTCAAATATGAACACTTAAACACTGAAATACCCAAATTTCTAAAATCCAAAATCTCTAAATTCTAAAATCTTGAAAATCAAAAATTTGAAAGAGTAAAATCTCAAATGCTGAAATTCTGCAAACCCCAATCCCACTTGGGGAAAATCTTCATATTAAGAAGGTTTTATAAGAAAAATAGAAAGCTGAATGTGGGGAGTGCTTTTGATTATATGCAGGATACATGTACAGTGTTAGGCAGCCTGAATATAACACCTAGAAATCTTCTGGCAAAGGGATTAGGGGTTTGCCTGTGAGGGTGTTTTCAGAGGAGATTAGTGTATGAGTCAGAGTGGTCAAGGTGGGATAAAAAGCAGTGCGATGTGGGAAGTGACCAAGGCTCAGTGGTAGCGTGTGTGCTCCAGTACCATAAGAAAAAAAGAGAAAGGAAAATGAAAACGCATGTATTATCCAAAGGAATCAAAACCCAAAAGATAAAAAGCGACTGTTCGCTTTGATGGTAGACTTTCAAATGTAATGAGCATGAAACTTGGCCAGCTCTTACAGAGCTCTTCAGTGCTTTTGCCCATAATTTATCCTTCTAACATACTCTTTCACACACTGAATTTTCTTTTCTAGCTTTATTTCACTTGTTTTTTGCCACTTTTATTTATTCATTTTTTTACTAGTCTATTTTTGCAGTGCATAGTGATTACATTTCTCCTGAGGAGTTGGTACGTGCATGCAACATGTCTTAATTCTCTTTTAATCCCTTTCCCCTCCATCTCATTCCTCCTTCCATCTCTTGGTCTCATTCCATTTGGCAGATGATCTGTATAAACTGTCAGCATTTCTTTTAGTTTGCTATGTTATGTATTTCATCTTTGGATCATTTCCAATACTGTAGCTATAAACTGTGTAACGAGTTTTAGAGGGTTTGGAATAATTTTAAATGCTCCTTTGCAAATTTGACTATACAAAAGTGCATTACCAATGTTGACTTTGTGTACATATGTAGAAAACAGAGACATCCTCAATAAATAAAGAGATGTCCCTGGCACACATCTGCATTTGGAAGATAAAATTTATTGAGATCTTGGTTCTTTGAACAACTGCACATGCAGAGATTTATCTCTGTTTCGGGTCTAGCTCATCAAAGACTTTTGTTGTCTATTACATTGTTTTAGAGGACTGCAATTACAAAGTTCAATGCACATAATGATCATTTGTATTGATAGATATGTACATATTTCATTTTTGAACTGTTTACTTATAAATACTGTTCATCTGCTTATAACTGCTGCATCATTACAGAATACCTTAGTGTTTGCCAAAAAAGAGATATATATGTGGTGTGTTTTATTATGCGATGTGGTATATGAAGCGTTCTGTTGTGTATTTATGTTTCTCATGAAGCTCTTTTTAAAAATGTAAATAAATCTTTTAAATAGTTTTTGTTTTGTATTCTCTAGAATTTTTTATTTCAAGACTGTATTTAGACAGGTGATTTTGATCATTCAGGATTTCAGCACTGAAGTTTGCGGCATTCAGGATATTGTTTTTGGGAGTAGGGCTCAAACTCCATCCATATCAGGGCCTCTTTTTGAATGACAGCTTGTGTTGCACTTGTTCCATAGCAATTCTGTGTATTGACTGTCCAATGGAATAATTGTCTCTTAAATTCATGGTCTTTTGATTCACAAAAAATGTTATCAAGAAATCACTTTGAAGCCTCATTAGTATTTGTACCTGGTTTTGATGACAATATTCTACATTTGTTTTATTTAATATTCTATATTTTGAGAGAAAGTTATAATGGCAGAAGAAAACAAGGACTAGAAGGAAATGGTATGTGTATTTTGTGTGTTGGAAGACAAAAATAGGACATTGTTAGCAATAAATGATGTAACATTAGAGGTTACCAGGATTTTAAGACTTTCAGCTTTCCCTGCATCAGACACAAGTTGGTTTGACACTGTGATAAGCCAAAATGAGGAGCCACATAAACAAACTCCAGTCAACTGTGATCTCATTTTTTTAAAGACTTTTATTTTATTTTTTTTACTGGTACCAGGGATTGAGCTCTTGACCACACGCTTACAAGGCAGGCATTTATGCTGTTGAGCTAAATCCCTAGCCCCTGTGATATCATCTTATTAAAAAGCTTTTCACTTCAAAATAAACCACTAACAGAGTGAAAAGACAACCCATAGAGTGGGAAAAAATTTTAGCCAATTGTTCCTCAGAGGACTTCAAAAAAAAAAAAAACACACACTAAAACAACTACAAAAGTACTTTCATCTAGAATATATAAAGAACTGAAAAAATTCAAACTTCAAAATTCAAAAACCCAAACAAAAAATGGGCATCTGAAATGAATACATGTCTCAGCTGATGAAATATGAATAGCAAATAATCATTTGATATCACTGGTCATTCAAAGGTTGCAAATTAAAACAACCCTGAGATTCCATTTTATCCAAGAAAGAATGACTAACATCAAGAAATTAACCAATAATAAGCGATAGAAGTGATGTGGGGAAAAAGGAACCCTTCTCACTGTTGGCAGGAGTGCACACTGGTGCAACCACTGTGGAAATCAGTATGGAGATTCCTCAAAAAGCTAGAATTAGAGGTCTCACTCAACCCAGCTATTCTTCTGGTTCTCATCTCAGAAAATTAAAAACATCATACCATGGAACTGTATGTGCATCCTTGTTTACAGCAACATAATTTATAATAGTTAAATATTGGAAAGAACCCAAAATCTCATTATTTGAGGAATGGAAAAAAGGTATGGTATTTTTATACAATGGAATATGACTTAGCCACAAAGAACAATAAGCTTGGAATTTTTATAGGTCAGTTTTTGCAACTTGAGACCATATTATAAGTGAAATAAGTCAGATCACATTTGTAAACATCATACTGTGTCTCTGGTGTGAGAAGCTGAAAGACTAAATAAGGTCTAAAATATATAATAGATATTGTGAAGAGGGGAGAAATCATTTAAATGAAAAAGGAATGAAGATGGGTAAGGGGAGAGGAAGAGAGGGACAAGGGAGAAAATGTACCATTAGCTGTACTATTAGTGTCTCTTTGTTGGAAGGGAAGGTTTGTGCTATTATTGATTGGAGAATTTGTCATGCTCGTATCTTGTGCTCTGAATAACTACTTTGTGAAAACAGCTTGTTTTTAAATCAGTAAATTGCACAGGCTGGACACAAACTCACAATCCTTCCTCAGCCACCCAGTGGGCTGAGATCCAGCATGTGCCACCACGCTTGGCTTACATACCTTTCAAATTTAAGTGTTTGCTTAAACCTTCTTGATCAATATGTTTATTAAATGTTTACAATACTTCATTTATTGTAGATACATTTCTTTTTATGGATATGAAATTGACAAATATTTTTTCACAGATCATAGCTTATCTTTTCTTTTCATTGTAACATTTTTTATAGAGTAAAAGTTTCATTATGATAAAGCTTGATTTATCCATTTTTAAATCTTCATTTTTAAATCATACTTGGTATTATATCTAAGAATTCTTTGTTCTAAGTCAAGCTCCTAAATACTTTTTTCCCATTTTTTGTTTTCTTCTAAAAATTTAAAAATTCAAGTTTCATGCATGGATTTGTAGTCTAATATAGGTTAATTTTTGTTTAAAATATGAGTATATCTCAATATTTATTTTTTCTTTTGTTTTCAATGGCAAATTGTGCCAATACTTTTTTGAAGAACTTAGAATCATGTTTTCTTATTTTAGTCTTATGGATTCTAAGAACAGAATTCAAGAAATACAACTTAAGATCAAGTCCAGGAGTGAAAAGGCCCAGAACCACTTAGGTAAATAGCAAGTTGCCCCCCGCCATCATTCTAAAAACTGAGAGAGTTGGTGGGACCCAAAATGCACAGTGCACTCTGTGAGAGTTAAAGGGTAGGAATAGACTAAAAAAAGAAGGCAGAGAATATTGTTAATAGTGAATCAGTATTTAAAACCCACATTACTCACAATGTTCTGTTTAGATGGATTATATTCTGTTCCAGTTTGTCTACTTGTACTAGATTTGAGGGCACAGACAGCTATTCCTAAAATAGCAAGATATAGTACTGTAATCATCCATAGTTTCCTATTTAACTTAATCTGAAGCACTGTATAACTTACACTGTTTTATCATGACTCATCTTAGTTGAATCTGGTTTGTTAGATTACTGTTTTGTATTGACAGATTTTATTCAAAACTGTTATTATTGATAGTATCAAGTCTGAGAGTATAGGCAACTACACTGAAGATGACAAGATTCACTAGGATATCCACTCTGGTTTGATTATTACCTGTTTTTGAAGTTTTACACTGTCTGCAATGTTTTGCTTTTAATAATGTTATGTACTGCTATATTCAATTATATTATGCCTGATATAAGCAGTTATGTTGAAGACAACAAGACACGACACAGTAACCATTGTAGATCACCTTGTACTGTGGTTTTATATGATTTTTTCGTTTCATGTTTTTCTAGGAAGTTTTTTTATCTTGCTTTGTTATTTTACCTCTAATACAGGAAGAATAGAAATACATGTAGAGACTCATGCATGTGTAGAACCTATAAACAATTTATGAAAACTGATCATATAACACATGATAAAATGAACAACTACTTGGAAGAAAAAGGGACACTACAGTACCCAGTGCTGATTCCATAGCATCATGAGGTGAAATCCAGCAATACTATTATTCTTTGCATAGAGTGATTTTAGCCTGTTTTGTTTTGTTTTGTTTAATTTCAACATATATGAAGGTATGGACAGCTATTTTGAAGAGAATGATAGACACCATGACAGCCATTGTTGACTTCCCTATTGTCTGATCTTGAAGATCTAAAATGCCTTCCCCATCTTGTTCAGATCAGTTCTGTACTATGTTATTTTGTGTGAATTCTCTCTACGTGAAGATATGGACAACTATTTGGAAGAAAAAAAGAGATAATACGATAGTGAAGATCTCTGATTGTCTTGCTTTGAAATGTATGTCTCTTACATTGTTTTCCAGTGTTCTGCTGTGTTTTGTTGTGTTTAATTCTTCTTTAAAATAAACCAATGTAATAATATTAATAATAGGTAAATAAATTTTTAAAAATCAAACTAAAAGATGTAAGAAATGATTTGTTCATATATAGACATTTTTCAGCTTTCAATTTAAAAGTTTCTTATTCTTCAGATATACAGAATGATAGACATTAGCTATAAATATGCTAGTACAATTTTGTAAGCATATTGATATAAAAGATACCAAAAATTAAACAATATGTATGCCCAGGATATAGCTCAGCAGCACAAGCCCCTATCTGGCAAGTGTGAGGTCATGAATTTGAGTCTTGGTACCAAAAATAAATAAATGAATAAAATAATACAAAGCAATATGATAAAACACAATATACGAGAACAATTTTGTTTTCAAAAGAAACAAATGGGTATTTATTTTAATATATTTTAAAATTTAAGAAATATTTGCTAGAAAGCTGATAAGCTACAGTGAATCAGTGGTTCCATATTTGCATACATATGGACCAGGGGCTCACATAATTTATTTGGTGTTAGGAGAATGTATGTTCAATGTTTTTAGTAAACTGGTTTAAGAAATATGCCTTGAAATATAAGGTCACAAAAGCTAGTTCCAACTTGAAAACGCTCAGAATGAATTAAGTTTTATAACATTTTTCACAGTAAATGTACTGTGGTACTAAAAATTGTCAAGGGTAAATAACATATCCCTAGGAAAGGGGAAAAATTACAAAAAATATATTACACTCTGAATTCAATACTCTGTAGACTTTGGTAGGGGAAAACATTTTTAAACTCCTGAGGAAATTTAAGAAGATATATATCTCTCCAGAAATTTGTTTTTTCCTTGTTTTGAAAGTACAAGAAGGTAGATTGAAAATGAGTCTTGCAGTTTGACTTATTTGTAAATTGTAATGTCTCATTTTTACAACAGATAAATGACACCTCTTAAAATCTGTCTTTTGGCATTTTATTACCTATTCCAGACAGATATAAATTACTGGAGGATAATTGCTGTGATTATTTCTTTTGAGATAACTGATTCTTGTGAAGCCAAAATTATAATCCAAGGAGTAGATTGAAAGTTGAACACAGGTATTATCAGTATTAGAGGGAAGATAATATGTTGTATGGTTGAAAACAGTAAAAGTTCACATGCCATGTCTAGGATGAGGAGTGGGTTGGGAGATGGAAAGGGGAAAGAAATAAATGTTTAGTTTTAAGATGAAACAGATTATATAGGTGAAGGAAAATCATGGATATATGAAATTTGCTCCAAGAGAAAGTAATTGAGAGCCCCCAGAGGGCAGAAAAATGATAAGACCTTATTTGAATATTGGAAAGATCCCTATAGCTGCACAATAGAGATTGGGTTGGCAGGCGAGCAATACTTGAGTTAGATTCTGTGACTGTTGCTTTCATGAGAGTGAGAGGTGATCTGTAGAGCAGTGAAAAAGTGACAGATTTGAAAAATACTCAACTTTTTGATTCACAGACAATTTTAGATATAAGAGGAACAAGAGTACAGTTTTCTGGGTGATTCAGTGAGATTGTGCACAGGTAAAGAAACATATTTGAATATGGTGAGTTTTAGAAATTTGAAAAATTGAAGAAGATTATCAGATCAGATATGTGAGAAGTAAATTTATTAGCTACAATACACTGTCACTGTACAGTTAATTTCATTTTAAGCATTATGATATGCTGTTCCAGATACTGCGTCCCAATATCACTTAAATTTGCTCTTTTACTTTCTCATTCCTTACCTTTGAGCCATAGAAGTTTTAAATATTACCAACATATACTTAGATGACATAAATCCAAGAGAGGCGCTGAAGTTCCAGAGACAGGATGCATAAAACAAGACAATGCCTCAGACTAAACTCAGAGTATAATCAGCAATCAAGAAATAAAAAGAAAAAATACTTAGAAAGGAGTAATCATAATTAGAAAATTAGGTATTGGCTCTGTCAGAGAGGTTATAGCAAGAGAATTTTCTAGATCAAACAATAATGACTGACAGTATAAAGAGGTCAAGAATATTAAAGATTAAGCTTCTCATTGCAATTATCAATTATCCTAGAAACTTTCAAAATTTAAATGCAATCATTAAGGAACTGGAGAATAGGATCATGTACAACCATCTGAACTATTTGAATTATGAAAAAAAGAAGGATAATTTATTTAAAAAAGCATAATTTTTGGAAGGCAGCTAATTGATATATTTAAAGGAAGAGATCACAAAAAAAAAAGATGACAATGAAGGTAAAAAAGAAAGAAAAATTACTTCCATACTTGATTTAGAAAAAATTTGGGAACTAATCTTTTGTAGAAAGAGAGTAATATGTCTCAATATATTATTAAGAATGCTAGTGTTCATATGGGCTAGTGTTTAAGTTTTGTGACAGGAAATTTTATTGGTCCTACAGTTGGCTTCTAATTTTTACACGAAGAGATAAACGAGAAGACAAGTTTGGAAGCTGAAGATACTTGTGGTCTATGCAGAAGACTGGCATTCAATATTCATTTGGAAGGCTGGCATTCACAAGAAAAAATAGAACAGTTATGGATCTTGATGTTCTTTCTGAATCACTAATAAGATGTAATTCTGGAGGACTGTGGTCTGCTCATTCCAGCTTTCTGCTTTCAAGTGGAGTGATAGGTTAACACTGAGTTTTTGTTCAGTAGTGTCAATGGAATATCCATTTTCTGTCACTAGTTCCATGTTCCAGGAATATGCATAAATGATTTAGTTATAACTGTAGCTCAGTTATGTTAATCTTTTAATTCCTTGATTTCAGCAAAATATCGTAGCCAAATATTCTTGGAGCAGCTTTCTGATTTCCCATCTTCTTAACTCAGCAGGAGTGGTAGCTTTGCCTACAGTATGTGGTATAATCTTTTTCTTCTAGCCTTCCATTAATTTTTATAAACATATGATTCTTAGGCGAAAATCCCTTCCTGTGTAATGACTGATATGGTTTTAGTTACAACTACTAGTTTCCTACCGCAGCATTATTTGTCACTAAGGTAATTTCAGGAACACAAATTTTGAACTGTTCAACTGATATTTTTGTGTTTGAAGGCCATGCATATCTGAATTCATTAAAGGACTGTATACTTGTGATCTATAGTAATCATTGCCAAAATTAAAGGCATTTTTCATTAATGCTCACTAGAAACTAAGTTCATGACTTCATAATTCAAGTACTAAAGGCAGCAGTAAATAACAGTGCCTTAGGCAGGGAGGATTTGAGCACTGAGAGACGGGCTTCCTTCTGCTGATTCTAGTGCAGATACTCAAATCGCAATATTAAAGCATGATCTGCAAACCAGGGATTTCTCATGATTCTTTGTCTCATGTGTCTTTTTGGATGAGGATTATATGCCATCTCTTTAAAAAGTGCCATGATGCTTTTCTCTGTAAACTAGACACACTACCACTGAAAGGAGTTCCCGAAGTATAGTGGTGCTGACAGTTGTAAAGGTAACAGATAAAAAAATAGTATTACTCAGTCCTAGGTCAAGCTAGGCATGGTCGTTATAACTGTGACTGAGTTGGAAACTTATGTGAACTACAGTGACCTTTAATTGTAGATGGAAAATCATGTGTTTAGTAGACTTGCAATATTTGCACAGCTCATTATGGAAGAAACTACTTTTTCTGAATAATTAAATTGATACTATGGCTGACAAATGAAAGGCCTTGCTATCTCTAGGCTAGAAGTTTTATTAGTAGATAGGTTTGTATGCTAATTATTGAAAAAAATTTCAGATAAAACTTAAAAGTATCTCATAGAGGGGCCCTCTCTCCCCCATGGGCCTAACGCATAGTTCCTTAGCAAAAAAAAATTTTTACACCAATTTACTCAGAATAAGGTTCTCTTTCCTCTCTTCCTTTCCCCTCCCACATTATCTCTTAGTAAATTATACATTTCTAGAAATTTCCTCTGGTGAAACCATCACGGCAATGTTGTATTTATTGCCAGTGGAACAGACTTGAAGAATAAACTCAATGGGAAATATTTTAAAACAATTTATCAATTAGTGCAAGATAGGATTTAACCATCATTACACAAGTGCAGTAGAAATACAGATATCACAGAAAGAAAGAAGAAACAAATCTTCTCTTTTTATCAGCATGGAAAATAAATCTGAAATAAGTCTAAATGTGTTTACAATTATTCTGGGAAGTATGTATGTACAGGTACATATATGAACTCTGGAAAGTAATATCTTACACAACATTAAAAGAATATAATTTGGTGTCAAGCCTGTATGTGTGCTAATAGTTATGCACATGGTTAAAAGCATAAACTTGTCCTCAAAGCTAAAATATTAGCTTTGAGTGAATTAACTCATATGTACCCCTAAAACTAAGATCTTCAGAGTATACATTCTCGGTATTGGACAATATTGCTTTTAAGGAAGCAAAAATAAATTCTCAGTTATGAAAATATTTCTTGATATTTTTACATACAATTCAGAAATATATATGTATATATATATACACACACATATATATGGTCTATAAAAATATGCAGTGTTACTGAAGTATTAAAACTTCAGTAGGGCAATTAAGGAAAAGCATGTATGAAAAGACTCCTTAGGGAGGCATAATGAAAAAAATGTGGTTGAAAATTCCACTTTAGAAAAAGCTGAAGAGAAAAATGAATGTAAGACTTATTCATTTCTTTTCATGTCTGCTGTCAACTTTTGATTAATCATCTTAATGTGGAGGAATGAGGCATAGCAATTATCTTTATAGCTAGTTCCAGTATGTTACAAGGAAAAATATATTTAGAATTCACATTTTTAGCTTTTTTAGTAGCTGCTTCTTGGAATGTGTATATAAAGCATATGATCTGGGTCATATTCACCCAGCAAATGATCACTGAATGTTTCGGAGAGTAAAAAACTACTTGATATGTGTAAGAAATGATTCTATTAAGGAAAGAAGCAGTGAAAACACAATCTAAAGTGTACAAAATTACCTCAAAGAAAGAAAGAGATGAATTTGGTTATTTTTAAATTACCTGTGATAGACAGTGAAATGCCGGGGCACTTTGTGTGTTTGTGGAGGAGATGTGTGTGAGTTCACAGGAAGAAAGAAGGGAGGACTTCTTCATTATTCCAAAGGTCTGGAGAGAGAAGAGTCCCAGAGGACTGAAAGACTGAATGGAGAAGCAAACATTTTGTAACTTTGTCTCTACTTTAAGAGAAAAATAATATTTCATTAATCTCTACAGATAAAGGGGATGGGTTTCACAGATGAAGGTGGTCCAGGACTTATCTGTGAATATTTGCAATTTATGTATTTAATGTTAGTATATGCTACAATATTAATTCTTATTAATTCAACCCAATAATTTTTTTTTAACCCAGGGCTATAATTTTGACTAGATTATTCATTTATGCTTTTGCTAGTCTTTAGGATGTCTGAGTAACTACTAAGGAAGCATTTTTAGAAGCTGGACATGGATTATAGTAATTTGTTGGTGCTAGCAATGCTGTTTCTTCTTTTTCATAGAACAAATAGTTTAGGTTATCAAGCCGCCTCAATGAGACTGAGAAAACATGATTGTCCTTTCATCTGGAAATCAAATTTCCAAATACTGTTATAAGCAACTGAGTTAGATGGAAATTTTATAGGCAGTCAGATAGGGCTAGGTCCTCAAAGAAGCCAGTGCAGAGCAGATACCTTGCAACTGAAGGGGAGACAGACACCTCTCACTGTGGGCCAGACTTCCGACAAAAGATCAAACAAATGCACCCATATCCTAAGGATTGATATTCTAAATAGGTCTCTATCGCCCTAAGGAAGCCACGGTTCACCAGTCCAACCCCCTACAGGTAGAGTCACTGCTCTTTAAGCATGCCCGCTTGCTACTTGACTCACTTCCTCATTTTCCCTATTTAATCAATTTTACCTGAGCAGTTAACCTTGGTTAATCGTAGTTCTGTCCCACCTTCTGCCCACCTTGGGAGTTCCCAGATTCGCCCCACCTTGACCCATCTCACTTTGTGATTTTACTCTGTAAAAGTCCCGAGAAAAGACAGTCTTTGGCAACCCACTCCGGAACCCTTCTGTTGCTCTCTCTCAACAGAAACTTTCTTTCTCTCAATAAATATATTCTACTCCTAACTGTCATTGTCCTAAAATTCATTCTTTGATTTTAGAGAAAGCGAACTCTACTGGACATAGAGTAGGTTGGAAGTTTTATCCCCCTATATCAACAAAAACTCATTTTCTAGGGATACATTAGTGTGTTGATGGAAACCACTATGAAGCAACTCTGAGCAGGATTTAAAATTAACCAATTGATTTTCCATGTTTATTTATGAGTCTGTCCCAGGCCTGGAGAAGGGCAGTTGATTCATATAGTAAGTGAATCCTTATGAGTACTGGTCCTGGATGATGCCTGTGGTGGCATGTGACGCTAGTAGTGGCTCAAAGGACAAGATAAGACCACAGCTGAGGACACCTGGCTCCACCCCAATTAACTAGATAAAGATGGCAGCTGCAGGCATCTCACTGCTGCTGTGAATGCCAACCTGGAGATAAATCATTTTCCTAATTACCATAATTTACTACTTGGGGAAGTCTTTGTACTGACTCCCAAGAGCCTGCTCAGTTCCCTTCCTTTGTTTAAAAACCAAATAAACACAAGCCACTCAGAAAAGTTCTTGTCTCACTCCCAGAGAATCTCAAATTCAGCTAGTTTTGATTCTCCTCAAGCCCTAAAATCATGCCACTTGTCTCTTTTATTTAAACTTTTCTTGTACACTCATTTGAGAGGTTGTGTGAGCAATCTGTGAGTGTGTCTTTGTTTGTGGTATGTGTGTGTACATTTTCAGTAGAAATTTTCCATTTTCTATTGACTTCCTAAATAGTAAGACCCCTTTCACACTCTCTACCTGTTGCTGTTCTCTTTTCAGGGCATTTGATCACAGGCCTAGGTCCCTATCATGCTGGTTTGTTTGAGCCCTTCTGAAGCAAAGAAAGTTGGATTGTTGTTTTGTAGGCAGACTGGTAGTCTCATCCCAGCAACTGAAAAATGCTATTAAACTGGTCTAGAGAGCTTCAGTGTTAACTTTACCTCATTCATCTGTCACAGTTGCAGCAGAGCTATTTGAAATTCAAATTGGTTGCCAAGTTCTTAAAATTAATTGACGTGCTAAATTTGTGACAAGTAAAAATTATGAGTAATGCCAGTCATTTTATGGAATGCAATTCCCAATCCTGCTGTCTGTTTTAGAGGATGAAATGATATTTTAGAGGGTATTCTTTCAGGAAACCCAAATTCTGTTACAAAAAGGTATATAATGCTAAATAATGATGATGAACACCACTCCTATGAACTGATCATGAAAATCTGATTGTTTTGTGTTATTAGGTGGTCAACACAGTGGCTGACTGAGTTGGTAAGAAAGTACTCTATAGAATCTTCCCATAGAGAGATCTACTTACAGGTCGTACTCACTTTCCATTATAAATTAACCTTTAGAATAGACAGGAAAATTAAATTAAGTGAATCTTCCTTCTTTTTACCCATCCAAAATATTTTTAGTGCCAAAAGACAATGCAATTAACTTCTAAATCTGCTTATCAAAAGGAAACTCTACAGATTAACAGCCCAATAAATGAGAGGAAACCATAGAGGTAAAGTACCCTGAAAACTCCGTTTTCCTTTTGCTGTCATTAGCAAATATTTTTGTTTCACATTACACTGCGCAATAAATTTGGAAATAAGCTTTTTAACATATGTTTGCTTAACAACATGGCAAAATAACCACACAATCATATTCTTTGTAATATTCTTAACACAAAAGTTTACCTTTCTGAGGTAGAACTATGGACAGTACCTTTGTGAAACAGAGTCATTATAAGGAAGATCTTGTGTATGAATACTTTAAATAGAGATTTATTCATATTTCTGATAGGGTCACCTAGGTGAGTAAGATGCATTCGTATGTATTTTCATGCAGCCACCTCCATCACCAAACCCATTAATGGTTAATGCTTATAAATGACAGTTCAGAGCACATTTATGCTGTCAATCACTGGTTACTCAAGCATGGAATTAAAAATCTTCCAGATTAAAGTTACTGCTTTGTTTGGTTTGGCTACAACTACCACTCTAAGAAAAATAAAACAGTGAGGGACAAGATGTTAACAGATACAATGTCAATGTTAGAAGGTTTTCAGGGTGCTTTCAGGCTATTTTAAAAAAGAAATGGAATAGATTTTTGAGTCAATAAATGTTAAGGACAATACGAATAGTCACTGAATGGTGCTGTTATGACACTCATAAAAAGTGACTATGAATTGCAAATAGGAAAAGAGCAAGGACTCATATTTGGTAAATATTACAAAAGGGCAGAAAAATGGAACTTTTCTTCAAATTACACAATTCTGTCCAATTGTGATGAAAAAAATTACAAGTAAAACTTCTCAGTGTTGGGGATAAATACAGCTTAATATCTTTTGTTTAAAAATTATTCTTGTACCACCATAAATACCACGTACTAAGTGCTCTAATTTCTTATAGAGAATTATTTATAAAAAATAGCATTTTTCATGAAAATATATTTTATCAACACAGTTTGAAAAACAAATAACTTTTCTACAAAACCCTGTAACATTCACATGAAGATCTGAGTAAAAAATAAAGATCATTTGATTAATATTAGCCAACATTAATTTAATTGTATAACTAACCATATAAGAAATATTTTAGAGATTCTTGCATATAAGACAATAACTGGTACCGAGTACTGCAGAAACAGCAAAGATAATAGTAGCAGAAACAACAACAAATATAGTAGCAGTAAAAACAACAGGCTATCCACTTATTCTAAGGACACAATAGTAAAGTCATCTTTTAAAAAGTTTTTGTTAAAGCACATGAGTACCTATATATAGTGGTCTTCATAAGGAGCATTATTTTAGTTGCTAATGGAACAATGACAAATATACTATTTTATAAAGCCTATAATCAGGAAATTTAAATAGATGGCCATAGCTTTAAACAAAATACTGAGAAGGAAAACTGAGACAAAAGAAATTGGATAAATTAATAGGATATCTTTGAAGTTTACTTGAGAAATCAGTATCAGGAGAAAGTAGAGCTTCTCCACAGCTAAAAAGTATAACAAAAAATGTCACCATGGACTCTGAATTATTTAATTTAATGTAAGTCATTGGATTACATGGAGTGCAGAATCTCAAATGCTCTGGTATAAAATGTAGATTGTTAGAGATATTTATGAATTTTCAGGAATTTATTTACCAATCAAAATCATTAAAAATGGAAATATGGAACACAAACATATAAATGAAAAGAATAAAAAATCCGACAGAAAGATTGAAGTACAGGCACTATAATTATGTATAAACTATATTTGGTTTTAAAAAATAACAAAAATATAAAATGAAATAATATTATTAGAATATAAAAATTAATCATAGATTCAGAAAGCAGCAAAAATCTCTAACTGAACAAAAAATGCACCTAGTTGTAAATTTATAAAAGGAAACTAATAATAAGTGACTAGTAATAAGAATTAGTCACCCAAAGATACGATAAAGATTCTGAAACTAGAAAAATCTCTTTAAAGCCAAACTATTGCTGACTTGACCTAATACATAACCTGAAGATTTCTGTGTCCAATCGAGTATGTAATTTATAATTTAAAACCTTTCTACAAATAAAATTGCTGTCCCAGATGGCATCAAATACTTGTTGAAGAAATGAATGACAATGACATTAATTATGCATAAACTACTTGACAGAGGAACAAAAAGGCACATTTCCTAACTAGTTTTTAAAACCAGTATACTACTGATATTGTACATACATACATAATTTTTAATATTGTAAGAAAATGAAGGCAATCTACAATATTCAAAATTAAGATGGTAACAAAAATACTAAACCAAATGTTAGAAAACTGAATCCAGCAATATGTAGAAAAGTCAAAAACTTATGATCCCATGAAGCTTATACAGGGAGTACAAGGATACTTTGCTACTTAACAATCCATAAGTATTTTCTGTACTATTAAAAGAACAAAGAAGAAAACTCATACAACCTTTTAGTAGTTACTAAAATAGTAGTGAATAAAATGTAATGCCATTTTGTAATAAAAAATATTCAGCAAAAATGTAGTGGGAGAAAACACTTCCTCAACTGATAAGGAGCATTTATGACAAACCTACCGTTAATACCATTCTTAATCAGGACAACATTACAGTTTTCAAGTAAAAAATAACCCTCAAAATTGACCTTTCTTCATTGTCTTATTCATCACTGTATGGGAGTTTTCAACCTATATGATGAGGTAGAAGAGGGGCTGAAGGGAACTTGAAAGAAAGTACAACTGAGCTCTTAGCATGAAGAGATTTATTCTCCAAGAAAACCCACAAAGTGTTGGCAAAAGAGTGTTAGAACTATTGAATGAAGTTTTCAAGCTTAGGATATGTGTCAGTTTTTCAAAATGTGTTTTTTGCCCATATTTCAATAAGAAATGATTGGAATATAGATTTTAAAAATATATCACACATATTTCCAAGTTTTATCTTAGAGAAGACTTAGAACCAATGACACCTCAGTAGCTATCAAGAATCCTTGAAGAAATGAAATGACTAATCTAGGACTGACATAGATAATACATAAAATGAGTATAGCAAATCATATTTCGAGAGCATGGGAAGTGCTTAAATGAAATGCAGGAAACTAGAGACAAATTTTAGGAGAATTCTCTGTACTACCTTTGCAAATGTCTTGCAGATCCAAAGTATTGTGAAATAAAAATCACTTCAAAGATTTAAAAATATAATCTTTATGAAAACATATAGTATTCAGGATCAAACTTAACAGCCTCCAAGAACACAGCTGAAGGTAACTGACAAAGGTGAATAAATTGAAATGCAAATTTTGTTTTGTAGTGAGTGCTTTTGGTGTTTTATGCAAATATGTTAAGAGGAAACCTTTAATTAAGAATAAAGAAACATGCACTGGGGGCCAGGGACTTAGCTCAGCAGCCTGGCAAGTAAAAAGTCATGAGTTCAATACCTGGTACGAAAAACAAAACAAAAAAGATACTTGCACTGATCTCAAGTGAATATTTCATTAATTTTATGAATAGTAGAAATATTTTCCTTAAAAACATCTTACTGTATTTTGATAAATATCTTTTAAATACACACACATTTGATTACTAAATGTTCAATAATTATATTGTAAAATACTGAAATGAAAATGAATAAAATAGTCCATACATTTAAGCATCGATTATCTAAACAAAACCAAAAAGAATTACAAATGTTATATGGATAGTCAGGAGGTTATTTGCTTTCTGTCGTAATACATACAGACTTGTTTATGTCTTGAGTTTGATTCTGGTACCAAAAAAACCTCTCTTTGTGAAAGTAGAGAAGGAATAATGTGGGCTGTTATTAACAGTGAACTTCAATTTATTGATAATGTCTAATTTCTCAAGGTAGTGATAGGTATATTTCTGTTACATATATTATTATCAGTGCATCATTGTATGTGTAAAACTTGAATAAAAATTTAAAAAATTATCTTTAATAGTTTAAAGACTTCATTAATATATACAGACATGCAATCAGTTTTTATGCCTAATTTTCTCACTGATCTCTGGAAAATCTATTGACTCAATAATTCAAAGCAGCTTCTACATGTACTTGCTCATTGTAGCAACTAAAATGTGAATGTATCGCGTGTGTGGAAAATTGAAATATCATACTGTTTGTACAGGACCCTTAGATAACTTCTTCAAATTGCACCAGGCATCTATCTAGGTATACAAGCACCTGGAAAAGCATCACATTAAAGCAACTGACCTTTTTTATTTTATTAAAAAAGTTTATGCTTTGGACTGTGGTGAAAATTAATGACTAAATAAGTAAATATTGATTTAAATCATATAGCAAAGCAATTCTATAGCTTTAACAAATGTCACAATGGCAACTCACCTGTTTCTTGAAATTGGACAGTTAGGCCAATGCAGTCAATTTTTTAAAGACTTTTTGTTTTTTTTTTTTTTTTTTTTTTTTTTTACCAGTACCAGGGATCGAACTCACGACCACCTGCTTGCAAGGCAGGTGCTTATGCCGCTGAGCTAAATCCCCAGCCCCAATGCAGTCAATTTGAAATAATTGCTACACATATATGCCTAAGCTGTTGAACATGAATTTTTTAAAGAACCCCCCTTTTTTTGAAACAGGGTCTTCCTGTGTATTCCAGGATGGCTTCGACCTTGGCACAGTCCTGTCTCTGCCTCTCAGTGCTGAGATCACAGGTGTGTGCCACCACACCTAGCGATGTCAGGTTCACACATGCTTTACCCTAGCATACAGGCTTTATCTACACCTTCAACCTAGATTTTTATCGTTAGGCTTCATTTAAGACTGAGTGTGAAAATCATAAGCTTTCCATTATAGAAATAATCACGGGCTCCTTCTGTCACTGCATGTGCAAAAGGCAGGACAGATGTGTCTCTGTCCCTCAGTCCATATTTGCAGGTGAGAAAGAAGATGATTTTAATGTTAGAAAACTAGTTCTCTTATTTAAGTTAACTTTTAAAAAGACTAAGGTGTCCAAGAGATTTTAAATCATTTAACTGTAAAGTTACTTTAAAATTGTAAACTTGTAATAATGGAGGCTGATTAAGTCCTTAGAGTCTCATTCTATCTGATGGCATATGATTCAAATATAAGGAAAATATACAAGTTAAGATTCGCTAACATACGTAATAAAATTTTTGATGGTTATATGTTAAGAATAAATAAAACTGTACACAAGTGAGAATGATTAGCACATGAAGTTAATTAGATCAACAAATATTGGGAAAGGATGAATTTAACAAATAAAAAGAAATTTGAGCCTATACTATCAAAAAACCCACTATAAATATTTTAAAAAGTGGCACAGGAAGAGGAAAAGTATATTAAAATTTGGATTTACTTAATTTGATAAAATGGCTTCAGAAACAGAGTATCTTCTAGAGAAAGTATCAAATAATAGCTTTAAATGGAATTTGAGCTGTTATTAAAAACTGAGAAGATGAAACAGGTTATAGGTTTGACCAGAGGAGTGAATTTAAAATATCCTGAAGACTTAGTTAAGATCACTGTTAAGTACACCTATACATTAGGAAAATATTTAGTTTTAGTTATGTATGACTTCTCAGGCACAAAAACATTCATGAGTGATTATAAATAATTTGAGGCATGTCTCAGTCACTGGGACAGGTCGTTGATATCCATGAGTTAAAGGAAGAGAGGTTTATTTTGATTCATCAATCCATCATCCATTGGCTCCAAAGTGAAACAGTATGGCAGGGAGACATAACACGGAAAAGGTGCTTATGTTACGGTGACCAGAAAGCAGAGAGAGAAAGCAAGACCCATGGAGGGAGAGACATCCTTCCCAATCATGCCCCCAAACGACCTGCCTCTTCCCAACAGATCCCATCCATTCACAGCACATTAGCTCTAGGGACCCAATATCCACCATTCTCCCAAAAGCCCACCTAAGAGTGCCTGAGGCCTTTGTGGGACATTCTCCATCCCAGCTAACAAAACTTCATTTTAATAGACTTGAATGAATTGGCAATTTGTATTGAAGAACAGAAATAAGCATATTCAGTGTAAGAAATGTGAATGTGATTTAAAAATATGGTAAAATATATTCATGTAAAACTGAACTTAAATATATTAACAAAGCTGTGGGCTACAGGGATGTGATGTTGGATCTCAGGAAAAAGTTAAATTAATCAAGAGGAAGAAAACATTTTACAAAATTTCTTTTGGAGATATTCTAACCAAGATTTTTTATATTTTGTTTTGGGACAAGCTCTCATTAGGTTGCTAAATTGCCTAGACCAGACTAGAATTTGCAGTCTTTCTGCCTCAGTCTGCAAGAGTGCTGAGATTAAAGACATTCATCAATATGCCAGGCAGGAGTTCCAATTTTCCCTATTCTTTATGAATGGACACTATATCAAAGCTATTCTAAGTAACAGGCTTTAAATTTTACAAATACTGAATCTTACCATTTGGGTGGATATAATGTCACATATTTAGGAGTATAAAGAATGAAAAGAAGGATACTAAGATGGACATGGTTAATTCTGTGGTACTTAAACTATGGGGTGCTAATTAATGCTTCTTATGCTGCTATGAATTATGAAGAGGACAGTGAAATATGTTGCTAAAATGATTTCAGAAGATATACGTAATGATAACATACATAAAAATGCAGAGAGTTGCTGTGCTGGAGAAAGAAAATAAAACTCATCAAGGTTCATCATGGGAGTATGTCAGCAATTTTCTGCAAGATTTTTGTAGAATATTATCCTATAAAGGAAGTCTTCTAAAATTATTGAAGAAATTTTGGTGAAACAGTCATAGACTGCGCGTTACAACAATGTCCTTGCTAGGCTAATGAACGATCTCATAAAGAACATAAACCAGAAACTGACATTCATGAGGCCCCTTTGTTCCAAATCCTTTCCCCCTGATCCAGAAAGATGTGTGAGGCTATAAACCTTCCCAACTGTTGCTTGTTGAAAATATTACACGGCAGTAATCTCACAAAAGAGAAATACAGAAAATCATCTCAAGGCTTTTAGGATTTTATAGGATCAGTGGAATTGCTACGCAGAAGCAATTAAAATAAGAATCTTTCAAGGATTGTAAATTTGGGGAGCTGGTAGAACAAAGCTAACAGTAATTCTCTCAATTTTGGATGATTTGGTCTGAGTATGTTCAAATATGGGATACAAATCAAAAGTAGATATTCAATCATAATCTAGAATATACCAAACCTGAACAAGTTTATAACCACTCTAAAGATATGTATGCACCAGAATTACACTGTGGTAATATAATCAAGTTAAAGGTATTTGTCCATATTTACACTCAGGCATGTACATTCATGTTATATGTTATAAATATAATAAATCTATATAATGCTTAAAATGTGAGTTTAGTTCTTTTCCACTAATCCTTTTATTATAATCACCTGAGTTTGAACAGACTCACAAAAATGCTTCCAAATAATTAAACACTACTTATATTATAGGAACAGAATTTTAAAGAAAACAGTGCCTGAATGTCTTCATATTGAGAGGAATCCTCTTCCCCCCGACACAAACCTGCACACAATAATTTGCATATGAATTATCTCCATTAGAAAATTTATTATTGAGGGATGCTGAAACTTGCAAAGATGATCATAATTCCCTAATAATGGTTTTGAAAACTAATAAATCTTTAAGTATTATATCATATTTTAGTTATAATCAACTTTGAAAATTGAAGCAAATTACCCTTTCTAAATTTAGAAATAGAATGCAATTATAGATAATTCATAAGCAATCTTACATAGTTTCAAAAAAAGTTAACTACTAGGAAATTTCACAAATATTCATTGTTTCATGTATCTATTTTTCCTTTTTTATCTAAGCTATATTGCTCAATAAAGGCTTGGCCAAAGAAGAAACACAATGTGATCCTTAGAGAAACAGAAAATTTAAGATACATTTAGTATGTAATAATCATTTTTATTTTATTTGGCTTTAATAACTTGACTATACACAATCTTCCTTGTTACATTATAGTGTTATATTAAGGCATATAGTAGTATTTTCATATCTAGGTATAAAAATCCTTATATTGTTCACATAAATACTTTATTCATTTGAAAAGGTAATTGCCTTGGTTACTTTTCTTGTTGCTGGGACTAAATACCGGCTGGTCACAATTAAGGGACGAAAGCTTCATTTAAGCTCACAGTTTATAGAGGTTTCAGTCCATAGCTGGCTCACTCAGAGACATCCGGCACAGCAGAGGGGCATCACAGAAGTCAAATAGTCCACAGTAAGGCGGGCAAGAGGCAGCAGCAGCAAGCCTCCCTTTCCCTTTTATTTCACCTGAGCCACAAGCCTTTTGTTGGCATCACTCACAGCCAGGGTGGACCTTCCCCTTATCCAATCCAGAACCAGTTTAGTTATAACTGTTTAGTTATAAAAGCTTAGTTATGAACCAGTTTAGTTATAGCACATCCTTAATTCATATTCACAAAGCAGCCAACTCCAAAAAGCCCCATCTAGGATTACATGAGGTTTTGGGGGTAATGTTTAGATAGAAGCTGTAATATTGACCCGACTGAATAGTTAAAATAGTAGCATAAGTAACTTTGTTAAAATATAGAACAATTAAATATCAAAGTATTTACTGATTACTTATATCTACTATAAAAGTACTTTGGAAGAAGCAATAATTTACATAGCAAAATTTTATTTTGTGGTTTGGCATTAGATTGTTGCACTGGAAAAAATCTATCTTATTTTTTACAAGTGTTTTATAACCTACAACTTCTAAATGAAACTTTATTACCTATAGTTGATTACAATTTAGTCTTTCCACTGATTTTATTTATTAATTTCATTGTATTAATCCTTTAATTATGTAAAATCAACAAAAAGTTCCCATTAATGTGAACATACATTAATCCGGTATAAAACATGTTATGAGTAACCATGCTTACCATAGTTGTCTCTGCAATAGAGCCAAAGCTGTTTATGAATATGTTGCATGTGACATTAACTGGAGGACCTGAAACAGAAATTAAAACAATAATGTTAGAATACTTATTTACAATAATTTTCAAATAATCCATTTGCTTTCATTAGTGGCCTTTTTAAAAAGGGATTTTAATTATATGCATGCAGATACTCAAAACTGAAGGAGATCTTTCCATGAAACAATATGGATTGAAAATCTCAAGGTTCAGATGCTCCTTTGAAGAGTGACATAAACTATGATAGAAATCCCTTAACTTCCCTTGATCTCAGTTTTCTTAGTGTAGGTATCTTTAATGGCTCTGTAAATGCCCATTTTACTGAATCCAACTTATGAGCCCTTTTGTGGATAGTTTCTGTTGACTTTCCCCCTAATATATAAACTTTTTTGTTACTTGAACATAATTTAGAGGTAAGTTTATTTTATAGAATTTGCTAGAACAAAAGCATAGTATCATTTTATCTTACCTTTCCCTTTCCTTCTTTCTATACAAAATCATTTATACAAAATCATTTTAACCAATTTAAGTTCATTGAGTATTTCTCAATTTCCCCACACAACATATTTACTTCGCTGCTGTACTGTTCCTTTTTTAGGCATATGTTCTGATACTCACATATCAGATAAGGATTTATCTTTTTTCATGCATCATTCCTTACCCCCAGTCCATAAATCTTTTTCTACCTTTCCACTGCCCAATATAGTTAAATTCTTATTTTGTTAGATAAATGTTCACTGTTTACATCATTATACAGTGTAACTATTATGCCCAGCTAAGTTATATAAGGTACTATGATTATATTTTTTTGTGGTACATTTTCTTAAGATTTCTCAGATTTCACCACATGCGATATTAATTAATTCATAAACTTGGAAATGTCTTGCACTATGTTTCATTTGTAGAGATTCATCAGTTATTCTCAACTTTATTTTTCTCATTTGTAGAGATTCATCAGTTATTCTCAACTTTATTTTTCCTTTGGACTTACAATACAGAATTTTTTGCAAAGCAGTCATTCTACATTTGACGTTCATAACTTCCCAAACATCATACTGGAAGTTGATTCTGTTGCTTTTTCATGAGATTATTCTTTCATGGTCTCCATTCTTTTCTTCATTTGATTTATTTTTTCTTCCTCCTTGAATGTATTTTCCATTAATTTTTAACAAAAGTTGCATAATATTGTGAAGTTCTGAGAGGTCTTCTGTTCACATATGTCCTTTTTTATGACTTCATAGTCATAATTATATTTGATAGAAAATTTTAGATTACAAATTCTTCTTGAGGTTTCAATTTATATTTACTTAATAAGCAATGCGCAGTTTTCATGCCTTCCATTCCCTGCATGTGAGTGTGTGTGTGTGTGTGTGTGTGTGTGTGTGTGTGCACGTGCACACACTGCTATGGTGTGTGTGTGTTGCTGTTCATTGAACCCAGAGCGTTACACATGGTAGAAATGTGCCATACCACTGAGCCCCAAGTTCTTTTATTTATTACTCCTTCTCTAAATGTCATTTGAGGTAGAAGTATAAAATAAACCAATAAAATAATTTAAAAAATAAAATCTTAGATTCATAGTTCTCTGAGACAAGTGATGTACACTGAGAGAGAATGTCTCATCTATAAGGTGCTTAGTATGGAATGGAACTAAGATATTTGTACTTTTGAAGCTCCCCAAATCATGGGTATATACAACAATGTTTGGAAACTATGGCATAGGGGATTCCATAGTAAGAAACATCTGTGATCACCAGAACAAGACTAAAGATTAACTAAAAATATGCTTAGAGATATAAAAATAGAGAAGAGCATTAAAAATGCAAGATCTAAGTTTTGTAAGATTTCTTATAATAAATTTGGTGAACAACAATAATGAGATAGAGTAGATGCTAGATACTTCAGAGCCTGAAGTTTGCTAAACATGGATGTTTCTAGAACATAGAGTTCAAACATATAAAAAGTAAACTCTTCTAAATAGGAAGAGTAAGCACATAAGAATATAAAAAGCTGAGAAAAATCTTGCATGCTGGAGGTTCTATAATTATTTGATTAAAAATGAGCAGGACTTTTAAAAGTCTCCATTCGTTGTTTATATTTACATATTACTGGTAAGGTGAGACGATTATCTTCTGTGTCACTCTATGGGACAGATAAAATTGCTCTCTGCTCCATGATATTTTTTATTACATCAAAGTCACAATGCACTGTTAAATGTATTTTTTCGTTATCAATATAGGACTAAAATAATGAACTCTAAAAATATATACAGACTGGTATTCTTGAAATGCTAAAACAAGTAATTTTTTTGGAGGAGTTAGTCTCCTGCTTTCCCAACTAACTGAAAGTCTATTTTCTCTTGCTGGTTACTGTAATATGGATCAGGGGAACATTATTTGGCTTTAAATAAAGTCTATCATGCTCTGTTTACATCCCTTTACAAAAGGGAAAACACAAGAGCACTGCTATTACATAGCTTCACCATCTAATAAAATTATGGTGATGATACTTCCTTGTTACGAAACATGACCCAAGATGGAGCTGTGACTCAACAACTGCTAGCTCCGTCAGAAGGTAATCTCTGATGAGGCTGAAGTAAATAAAAGTTGGGATAAATGATTTTCTTCATTTTAATTTAGCAAGAAAAATGGTCTTTGTGTTTTGTACTTTAATTTGCTATGAACATTTAATACAAGATAAGCTGTGGCATTCTCTATTACTTTTTCTCAACCTTTTGAATTTAATTATTATCCATAAAATTATGAATAATAAAATGGAGGCAAAAGCTCAGCATATACTTTTGGATTTTGAAATTGGCAATGTCATTTCTGGTACAGTTACTGTTCTTTGCAAGCAAGTGCTATATGATGTAACCTTGATATTTCCGCAAGCTTCTGAAAGGAACATTGTTCCATAACATATTGAGGAAAAAACCTTGATATTCTTGTTGTTTTTTTTTTTTTCTAAATATAGTACTGGAGACATAGTTGAGCAGAAGTTTCTTATGGAAAGGTTAATGAGTGATATAGGAAAATAATGTTTCTATAGAATAGCAGAGGTCAGATAAGTAATTTATTTAGACTTGTACTAATAATTGGGGACAGGATGCCTCATCATTCTGGTGGGTGACTTATTAGTCTGTTTTCAAAATATAAACTTTGTGTTCAAGTAAAATAACTCTCAATGTGTCAGCTTTGTATAAACTGTATTGTCTGTTGGGTTATTAGACATTTTTTGCCCATATGTAAGGCAAGTGTTAGTTGGATTTCATTTGTCTGCTTATTATCTACTTCAGAAGAAAGTAGAGTCATGCGTTTGGGCACCAAATCCTAATTCTGAAATTCAAAATAAGAGACATTGTCTTGAAAAAACACACACACGAACATACATGCACAAATGATTTAAAATTAATTTTTGATATATTAACATATAAACAATTTGGATATAAAAGTCATTGTTTTATATTATGATGTCTCATCAATATGATACCAGGTTCTTTAAAACTTTTTCATGACTTCGGTGGAGCCCTTACAGATTCTTGTTGCGAGAATGCAGGAATTAACATGCCACTGGAATGGATGCATGAATAGGCAAACGTTTAGAGTTAGACAAAAGAGTAATGTACAGGGCAGACAGAGCAGACCAGACCATGGACAGGCGGATGGAGATTACATAGAATGAGACAGTCACAGCACCATGGTGTTTTATAGGTACTGGCTTCTGCTTTTGACGCTTCTGGGTTCATTTCAAATCAACACAGCAGCTTGGAGAAGTGTTTTTATCCTAGCTATTGACATATGTATTTAAAAATTTTTGTAGTGAAAGAAGCTCAGAAAAGATTGTAAATCTCCTATTGCCATCACAGTGAACACCTGCTTAGCAGTTCTTTGACAATCTGTTAGCTCTGTATGCCAAGGCAAAAGCTGTTATATCCATTCAATATACTACTATGTTTAGCAACAGAGAAAATAACTGCTATCGCATCCATATGGCAAATTGTTCATTGCATTAGCCATGGCTGCCCTAAAAAGCAAACAACAGTAGTTGCAGATGTTTTCAGCAGCGGTTTTCTTTTAAATGTCCCTTAAACGAAACATGGCTTTTAAGTTTAGAGATAAAGGGAAGGTGGAAACCAAAGTACGTTGCCATGCTCTGCGAGGAAATCAACATTCGTATTAGGAAAATGGGCTCATGAGACAGATACACATCCAAGCTAGCAAATAATCTAATGAACATACCACTCAAACGTTCATAAGAATAACTTTAAGGATTTTTTGTGTTTAAAAATTTGATTATTATTATTTTTAACTGTGATTGGCAAACTGTACATATTCCTATTGATCATATTCACCATAGAGAATTTGTACCTGTACATGGTATATTTTGATTCCTTGCTTCCTCAATCCTTTCTCCTCCCTTAACATAATGGTATATCAAAGAGTTAGGTTTTTTTTTAAAGATACAGGATAAAATTGAAGATTAAATTTAAAAATAATTCAATCTGTAGGTTTATTTTGATTTTAGGTAGGTGCACACAAGTCACAAGAAAGGATATTTTTTAAATCTTTAATTGACACAATATATGTGATGATCTTGAACCCAGTTTTAAAATTACTTAAGTACATTAAGAACTGAATGAAGAATTCAGTTCATTCTCTCCCTTTCTTATTTCTTTCAAATCTTTCTTTTTCCTAGAAATGCATTTCTAAGCTGATTTAGATGGGTAGGGTACGGTAGGCCTTTGTGCCAAAGATGTCAGAGGGGAGTGTGATTGATCCACAGCAGGAGGGAAGCACTTCTATAGGTAAATGTTACATGGTTTGGGATTTAAACTCCAGGAGTGAGCTCTAAAGTGCCACCATAGGACAGCCCTGGGGAGCATGTTAGAACCAGAGAAGGATGAAAATTGGATCACTGTGGGGGCACCCCAAATGCAGAGTTTGAGACGAACTGTGCTCTACTCAGAATAATGAAACTGAGCAGGGTTTCAGGGTTGCACCATAGTGAGGAGGGCACTTGTGCATCAGAGGGAGTAGCAGCCATCAGAAAGACTCACTACACATTGGTTGAAGAAGTAATTGTATTAAAGGTAGCTGGAAGCCAGGTTCCTGCTCTCCGATGAAAGAATGGAAATAGGGAAACTTGGTAGAATAAATACATGAAATTAGAGATACGTTATGCAAGTTTATAGTCTTCAGCAGCTAACAGAGAAGTAAATAAAAATATAAACATTTATATCAATACAAATATGAATGTCATCAACTGTAAAAATCAACATTATCTACTATCTGAAGAGATGCAACCTGTGATATTTCTGCCAGGATGTAGCACCTAAACCAAGTCTTGAAATATTAGACAAATGGAAAGTGAAGTACACTGTGCTGGATAATTGACAAATAATTTAAAAATACCAAGATCATGAAAAAATCAGAAAAATGAACTGCTGCTTCAGACTGAAGGAGACAGTGATTCTAAACTGGATCCTTTTGTAATGAAGTCACTGTTTATATAGTTGATAAAATTTCAGTGAAAATCTGGAAATTAGACACTAGCACTAACTTCATGCTAACTTCGTGTTTTAATAGTTATCTGGAAGAATGTTCTTGTTTATAGTACATACTTAGGTATTAGGGCATTAGATCAACCATCTTGCCTTAAAGTAATCCAGGGAAAACAATTTTTGTAGTAGATGGAGATTGTTTAAAAATTAAAAAGAAATAATTGCTATAGAAAGAGTAATTAAACAGTAAAAATCCCACAAAAACTAAAATTATAAGAGTTTAGAATCCAGCTTTGAAACTACGAACATTTATAGTTTCAGAAAGTTTTATTATTCAAAGGATATTTCTTCTCAAAATGACCTTTTATTATGTAAACATGCAACTAGAAAGCATGTTTTTTTCCAAAAGTAATTGTGACTTTTATTCCAGAACAATAGTGTATTGATGGACAGGAACAGCTATAGATAAAGAAGACCTTTAAAATGCTGTTTATCCTGAAAAAATGTGGATAATGAGTTTTACTATGACTGTCATTCTGCAGATAGAATGTGCAAGCATAAGAAAATGAAAACATTTATTAAAATTTATTAAACGTTTATTTAAAGAAAGGGACAAGAGGGACCAAAGGATATAGCTCAGTGGCAGAAGTGCCTGCCTGGCAAGCACAAGGTCCTGAGTTCAATTCCTTATACCAAAAAAGGGGGCAGGGGACAGGAAGTCAGCAGGTAGGGAAGAGAAAGGGAATTTTCAAAAAAGAAATTAAGGTAAATTACATATGCACATCAACTTCCCACAAGAAGTGTATACTTTATGTATTACACATATGTAGTAATAAACTAAAATTTGGAAGAGACCAGATGGAAGACTAAAGACAGGAGTCAAGCAAAAGAAGTGAAATCCAGCACTTACAGGGGAAATATTAAAGTAAAATAATTATTTGTTGTCTTATGTTGGAGACCACTACAAAGCGGCTCTGAGCAAGATTTAAAATTAACTAACTGGCTTTCTATGTTTGTCTGTGAGTCTGTTCTAGGCCTCGGCCCCTTGCCTGGTGATGGGAGCTGATTCATAGTTAGTGAACCTCTATGAATCACTGGTCCTGGCTGAGGCCTGTAGTGGCCTGTGAGGCCAGAGATACCTCAGAGGGCAAGATAAGGCCACAGCTGAAGACACCTTGGCTCCAACACTAATTAAGTAAATAGAGACCTCAGCTGCAGGTATCTCACACATGGAGTCTCAATCCTACCATGTTATCTAGGAGATAAGATTGTTCTCCTAAATTGGCTTAATTTACTTCTTGGAGAAGTCTTTGAAGTGACTTCCAAGGCCCTGCTCATTTCCTGTGCTTTCCTCTGTTTCCTCACGTTTTGTCCTTGATCCTAATAAAAATGGGCTGATCCAGAGAGCTCTTTGTCATAGCCCTCAGAGTCATGAGGTCAACTAAAGGGTTTTGACCATCCTGGAGCCCTAAAAATCATACAATTTGTCTCTTTTTATTTAATCTCCACCATACACTCATCTGGAAAACCAGGGATTTAGGTCAGGACTCGATAGTCTTATGCCTACTTTCATTGGTATTCAATTTTTTAAAATCGCTTTAGTCCAAATGACACCAAGAAGCATTTATTTCAAGATGAAGGACTTGAGCACAGCTTTCTCTCTGGAGACCTAAAGATGATGCTCCTGAATAAAAATAAGAATAAAATTATAATACAAAATGTATGGGAGGACACTCTAGCTTAGTGACATAAAATATAGAAGTTAGATGAAAATGGCTGACAAATGAAGTAACAAAGTCTAACATCAGTGAAGGCAAGGACCATTTGAGAAAGAAAGGAGGCACAGAAAAGGAAAAGCACGGCAGGAAGAGGCCATCATCCCTGGTCTATTAGTTTCCTCTTGTCTTCAGTATTCCTGATGAGAACTGTTGGGTTGGTATTTAAACCTATGGATATTTTTTCAGGCAGGCTCTTGGCTATGTTTCCCAAGATGGTCTTGAACTTAAGAACTCAAGTCGTCCTTTCTCCTCAGTCATGGAATAGCTAGAGCTACAAGTGCACACCAACACACATTGCTTCCTGTTGTTGAAAAAGGAGAAATAACTTTATGACAATTAGAAAAAAATACCACTTGTCAGTCCCTCAAATGAATACTTTCTCTGTTTTGACAAAAACCTTGTCAAAACTCAACTCTCAACTAAACTGAAGAAACTACACCCAGAAATACAATCTGTACCCTCCATCTCCTTCCCTCTCCCTCCCCTTCTCCTTCTTCTCCCTCTCCCTCTTTCTTTCTTCCTCTCCCACTACTATTCCCTCAGTCTGTTTCTCTCACAGACGTGCATACACACACACACACATGTACAGATGCAATCAGAAAACTCAGGAAAGAAACTGTTGCTTTATGTCACTGATAGTTTTAGACATTATACTTTTTTCACAAAACAGACAACATACCTTTGCCTAGATATTTGTGACTCAACTACCACAACTTCTTATTTAAAGAAATGGCTTAAGAGAAAAAGGATTGTGAGTAGACTAAAATGCAATTACAAAATTAAAGTCTTCCTAAGCATTAAAAAACATAAAGTAACATGTATTATTAAATCATTGACTTGAAGGAGTATCACCTTACATGTAGAGGAAAAGGACAAAGAGTGTGTTATGGCTGATGCATTATGTCACCTGGAGAAGTTTAGAAGTTTAACTAAGAGACTCAGCAGGGAGCCAGGGTTCCTACTGTGCAAACATCCCCATCCTGTGCAAGAGCAGGGCAAGGAGATTTTGTGAGTGCTGTACTGACCCTGGAGTGTGGGTGGCCTGCGAACATTATAAAGGAGGAAAACAGATTTGTGCTTCTCTTCTTTTGCTCTGGTTGCTTTTGCTGGCTATTGTCTTTGAGGTATTGCCCTGGTGCCGGGCTGCCCTGCCTTGGAACAAGCTGATTATTTACTGGAACTTCCAAAAACAACAATCTAAATAAATTTTTTATTCCCTACTTTTGGGTGTCAGCAACAAGAAAAAGTAACCAAGACAAGGTGAAAAAGATGAAGGAAATGTGTTAGAAATAGATGATGAGGGAAAATATATCTTTTAAAAGAAGAGTTACTTTTTAGAAATAAATCACAAACAAACAAAAGCTAGCATAAGCAACAATCTTTCTAAAGAAAAGTGTCCAGAGTTAGAAGATAATAGGCTATGTGCCAAGCAGCAAAAACAAAAATGTATTTTGACTTTTTAGAGTGTTAAATATAAGAATGTAATTGAGCAACATCTACAAACATCTAGAATTCTATACATTAATAGCCATGTACATTTCTTTAATGTAATTAATTTAAATTTTATTGTGGATTATTATTCATGGATAAAATCATATGAACTATTGGGGCTAGGGGTTTAGTTCAGCGACATAAGCACCTGCCTTGCAAGCAGGCGGTCGTGAATTCGATCCCCGGTACCCATAAAAATGAAAAAGACAAACAAAAATCATATGAACTGTTAAGACATGAGAAATTTTGGAGGCACCTTAAAAGCATGTTGGTAAGTGAAAGAAAACAATATGAAAATTCTGCCATTACTGTGTATTTGTAATTACATAATGTGGTTTGTGTCTGCATGTCTCCCCAGAGCCTCCTGTCGTCGCAGGGGATGAGATTTTCAGAGGCAGCTCAATCTAGACTTTGTGACTGGTTCACTGTTTAGTGCTGGGATTGGAGTGTGAGTCTTACATCTGCCAGACAGCAGGTAACCAGCATACAGTATAAGGGAGGAAAAGAGACTTGCTCGTCCTCTTTTGCTCTTGTTGCTTTTGCTGTCTTCTACCACCATGAAATGTAGCCTCGCTGCCACGTGCCTCTCTGCCTTGGAGCCCAAGGATTACAGACGGAATCTTTACAAACCATAAACTAAATAAATCTTTCCCTGTTTAATGTATTTCAGATATTTTGTTTTAACAATGAGAGAAAAGACACATAGTATTATCCAAAAAGCAACATTCTAGAGATAAAATAAAGTCCAGGGGTTGTCAAGCATTGGAGTAATTGAGAGGGAAGAAAAGAAGAACATTTAGAGATTTAAAGACGTCCTAAAGCAAGTCAGGTGTTCTAGTACATGCCTGTAATTCCAGCATTTGGGAGGCTGAGACAGGAGGATGGTTGTGAGTTCGAGACTATCCTGGGCTACAAAGTGAGCTCAAGGCCAGCCTGAACTGCAGAGAAAGGCCCTCTCAAAAGGACAAGAAGACCACAAAAAAACTGTCTTGAAGAACAAACAAATTATTCTGCATGATATAGAAATAGTGCAACCATGTTGCTATGCATTTTCCAATATATTTTGAAACTGTATACTATAAAAAATGAGCACTAATTATGTACTCTACTGAATAATAATATGCTATGTTGGCCAAACAATTATGAAAATTATAGTAATAAATGTCAATAGTAGAGCAAACTATGGAGAAAAGGGATATACACACTTCATAGTCAATTTGTCAGTAAAATTAAAATGATCCTAAATCATCACTGCTCTTTTAAAGATTAATAAATAGTTAGAAAATATATGAAGCTCACTCTTGTTCTAAAAAAAAAGAAGCATTTCCTATTATTACTTTTTCTTACTGTTTTTAGTTTGTGGAGTGAAAAGTAGAAATAAAGTTTAATTGTAAGTACTAAGGCACAAGAGAGACAGAGAGAAAGAAGAGACAGAGACAGACAGAGGTGGGGGGGCAAAGAGAAAGATTTGCATATATCTATAATTTTGCTTCTATCTATCAAATGAATTATAGAGACTAATCTTTATAAGAAAGATTATTGGGTCTTCTCGTAATCCCTTTAATATGCCTGTCCTTCCAGCCTTTCACATCAGTAACACCACCGGCTATACTGAGTTGTCCTGATCAGAGTTCTACAGTTTGTGGTTTATACCCAGTGATATGTTGGTTTCTTTCCTTGTCACTCTTTTTTTTTTTGACAAAAGTTTTATAACTAATTGCTTTCTAATTTCAAGAAAGAAATATTGGCATCTACTCACTGTTTTCATATATTACAATAGAAATAGTTATTTCCATAAACCACTTCTCTTCAAGCCCCAATTATTGAAATAATAATTGGGCAAAATTCTAATTTCTATGAGTGAATAAGTGATTTAGTGAACTCTGAAAATTTATTTGATAATTCTTTATTAGCACACTTCCAGATCATTTCTAGAACCATTTGTCATTATTAAACGCTCTAATGGTTGGGTCGGAGATTTAGCTCAGTGGCACAAGCACCTGCCTTGGCTGGTGTGAGGTTGTGAATTTTATCCCCAGTTCAAAAATAAAGTACTGTAATGGTTGATCAATCAAGTCAACTCGAGAATTTTAGAAGCTTCGTGGAGTAAGCTCAGAAATTCTACACCCTAGGGTACAGAGAACCTGCCCTAGGCTGGACAGTGTGAAGGGGAAATGAGGAAAGATGAACTGGCTTCTGTTCTTTGGAGAAGCTTATCTTTGTCTTCAGCTTGTACCTCATCTACTGACATCTAGCCAGACTTCAGCATCTGCCTCCGATTCTTCAGCCTTCTGGTGTAGACTTTTCAACTCTTGTTTGCAGACCCATAAGCCTCTTGATGCGAGCTTGCAGAGGACACTAGAGTGAACTCCAGACCTTAGACTGAAACCTGTAATCTCCAGGGTGCAGACACCCCTCTGCACACTTCCTCATCCAGTTCTGTGGCTGGCCATCATCGTAAGCCAACCTTGTAATCTCTTATACATCTGTATATCTTGCATTATATCTGTTTCTCTAGTAAAACATTGACTGATACAAATGCCTTCTTGATAACAGTTTTAAAAATCATTACATTTACCCATAACTAACATACAACACAATTAGAAGTAGGTTTGTTGTTGTTGTTGTACTGGGTAATTGAACTCGTGAGCTTGCTCTTGCCAGGCAAGCATTGGGCAGCTGAGCCACATGCCTGGCTAGAAGTAGTTCTTTATACCCCCACCAAATTATCCTTAAGGCAGAACGGATTTATAGGGGAAATCTGATTCTCAGAAATCTTTAAATACATCGAAACTACTCTAAGTACAAGAGGATTATTCTGTTAGAAAAACAAAGTAAATTTTAGTGTGCTAGGCCCAAAACTGTTTTAATTTGCATTAGTACTTATTTATAAATATATTTATATTTATTTCATGTTTAATTATTTTCTAAAGTAACATTTGAGAGAAGATACTGTCCTCTGTGCACTCATGACCAATTTATGGTGCTACAAGAGAATAATTCTTATTTTTGCCTGGCACAAGTTAATAACATTTAAAATACATAAATAGATCACAACTTAAAAGATATATTTTTCTTTAAGAAACTTTACAAAAGTCCTTGGTTAAAAAAAAAAGAAAAAGTAAGAAAATTATCATGGGAAGAGATTTTTCATTTAATATTTCTGTATTTGATATGTTTCTCTCCCACTTCTGAGATGGATCGCTAGGTAGGTTCCTGACTGCACTAGGACTGATCTTTCTTGTCCTTTCATCTAATCACGCATTTGAATTTATTTCATTAGCATTTAAATTTATGTTAACCATAAACAAAACAAGTAATCACACATTCATTTCAATTGGTTATTGTATTTTATTCAGTAAACAAAATATTCTTAATTTAGAGATGAAGTTATGAGAGTATTGCAGTCATTAACATTTGATTTTTGGAAGATGATAAAGGACAGAGTGTTAGCTATAAAATAGGGCTGTAAATTGCTTTTATAATTGATATTATCATTTTTTTAATCAAATGAAAGGTCATTTGTTTCTATATTGAGGATACAAAGTAACATTTTCAAAAACAAAAAATCAATTCTTCCTCCCCTTTAAGGATACTGGCAAAATGGAATCTTTTATATTAGAATCTACTGACCTCAGAACAAACAGAATACAGCTTGTTTGCAAGGAACCTATTTTGCTCAGAAAAGAATCAGTACTTATTTAAGGCAAGACCAAATCCTTGTAGAAATTCCTGGTCTTATAAATGATTTAAAATTTACATTATCTGTTAACTTATGAAATGTTAAAATAGATGTAAAATTTCTAACCAAACAGAAAAGTCACTAAGGCCCCTTATTTATCTATATTGCATTAAAATTATATTTTAAGATTATATGCTTTTATAATATTCACTGACTTTTAAAAATAATATATTTTCCTTTTTAATTTTCTGTGAGAAAAGCAATACTTTTGAGTTCCTGACTATAGAGTTCCTATAATGAATCTACTACTTATCAATTATGTTTCTTGTGATATACTAATGTAACAACCAGTTTTTCAGATCAATTAAAAATTAATTCTTAACTTAATGGCAGGGATAATTCTCTCTTTCAATTTCATAAAGAATCTTAAAACTGAGATATTTTTCTTTTATTTGTGCATTATACCCCCAAAGACAGTATCATTTTTTTTTCACAGCATGATAATCAGTGATTTATTTCTGTTATTTTAAAAATATTTGTGGTTGAAGGTTTCAAAACAAAATGAAACCTACAATTTAAATGTTAAAACATATTTAAAATGGAAGCAATCTAATTCATAATTTTTGTCATAAATTACCAACAAATTTTACTACTATCTTTTCATTGTTAGCCCCTCTTGACCTTTATTATTCCTCTCTAATTGTTAAACAATTACTAACAATTCTTTTTTTTCTCTCACAAGACAAGGAAAATGAATAGTAATTGGGAAAAACAATGAAATAGTTTAACTAAATTCAATGGAATATCATCTCTATTGCCTAAAATTATTTTCAAGACAGATTAAGTAAATTGAGGTATAGAGGTAAAATTCTGATTTTTTTTATCCTAAAATTCAACTCCAGGATATATTATGCTTCTGGATAGGTCAAATATTCATTGTATAATTATGCTGTTTTTCATTGTATTAAACACAAGAATAAAAAGTGGTCCTTTTTTGTTGGTTTTTATCAACTTTCCTAAAAGTTCAATTAAAATATTTGTTAGGTAGTAAAATGTTTTAAACAGTAAAAGAGGCCTTTTTGATTTAGTCTCTTCTCCATTAAGTAAACTGAAGAAATGATTCTCTACAACATGGAATCTTTTAAAAAGATAAGAAGACACTGGAGGTTTAGCTCAGGGGCAGAGCGCTTGCGTAGCACGTGTTAAGATCTGGCTTCCATTCCAGTACCATAAAAAATAGCAAAAAAGATGACATTGTTTATTACCAGTCCTTAAAGAAGCTTTTTTTTTAACCAACCCTTAAAGAAGTTTGTTGTGGAACAGACAGGAGAAGTTTTTAAAAAGTCGTATACGAACGTGCCTGTTCTTGAAATAAATGGTGAAGTAATAAATATTACAATTATTAGAAAGGGAAAAAATGCTGTTGTTGTAGAGAACATCTTTAAAAAACCTCTGAAGATGAAACTAGATTTCTCCTTCTATACATATGTGACTAACAAAATATTTGAAAGTTGATGGAAATAAATATTAGAATTTCTGGTGGAAAGAGTTTTAAAATGTATCACATTAAACACTTTTTAAACATTATCTGAAGTAGCAGAATAATTACCTTTAAAGTTAGGTCTGATTCTTGCATCATACCCTGATGTCCTCCCCATTAGTTTATCCAGAAAGTCTGAAGGTGACATTGGAGAGCTTCGAGATCTTGCACTGTTCGTTTCTTTTGTGGCAACCAAACTACAGATGAGAACAAAATGACAGTCTTTACAAGCACTATTCTAATAACTGCTTCCTGAAAAAATAAAATTAAAGTGCTACGTCAAAATGTCTTTAAGGATGATGAAAACTTCAAATATTATATAATCACTTTATAACAATTAGACAGATACTGTGTTTCTAGCCAAATTAACAATGTTTCACATCTGTTCAAACAGTTCTTTGAGATGGTATTGTTTCGTGTTAATGCTAGAAACAAGGTCTACCCCAAAGACAGAAGGCTTTCAAAGTCGGTGTTTATTCAAATTTTATACCTATTGAAAAAATTTTAAATATCTGAAGTGTTGGAGGCTTAAGAAAATATGAAAGTCGGCTAGAAAATATACTTGCTACTTTTTTGGAAGGAGAGGAAAATCGTCTTTTAGCTTTTGTGACGGTTTCTCTGCATGAATAAAATGTGCATGCAATGGATTAAAAATAATATTCCTCACTTCAGTTAAAGTGCCTTTAAATTCATTCAGATTTGACTAACGTTCCACTTATTTAAGTACTTCTCATAAAGTCTAGAATCTGTGTGTCAAGATTGAGATGTTAACACACAATGCTTGAGCACCTAGCTGTGATGTTATTAGAATCTGTGTTCCGCTCAGATAAAGTGTTCCTGTATTCTTTGGATTACAGTGTTTTCCTTTTTCTGCAGCCAGTCCTCCTAGAAAACCATGCTGTGACTGCTCTGCTTTCCTACTTCTTTTTTAACTGAATTGAAACACGAAAGTCCTGGGCCTGCTACCTGAGATCTAATGATTTTTTCTCTACATAGAGTTTGCTTACTAGTATAAAGCTGTTTGAGTGTACACATTATTTGAACCTCATATGTTCAAGTCAATATTGCTTCCCTGAGTTTAAACAATTGTCACACTCTCCTGGCTCTGTCACTCAACTTGGTATATTGCTAAACCCTAAATATTTTGGTCACCACTGAAACGTGTCAACATCAAAATATGAAACTGCTTATATTTCTCCTGCCAGAATTTTAGTGGTGAAAATAGGACTTCAGTGATCAACATTCATTTGTCTATCACAAAAATACATGCAGTATACTTTTAAAATTATAATGCAAACATGGTATTTCCAAAAGCACAGTATCATATAACAGTACAGCTAGTGGATCTGTTTGTTGTGGGCACAACCAGACTTACTTCCTCAGTGGCTCTCGTTCTATTTTCTTGCTTTTTCCCCCAAACAAATGCTTCTCCTGTATCTTTTTTTTTTTTTTGGTGATTCTATATTATAAGCTCCTTTAAAAAATTTTTTTATGATTTTCTATTGTTGATTATTACTAACTTCTTAGCCCAAATCCCAGTCATTGTGATTACTTAGAAGTTTGTTCTAATGTAAAATATTCTAATAATAAAGAAAAGAAAAAATAAAAATAACTTTACCACCTCAGTGGTCTCTGGTTTCCTCTCTAGTTTTAGGTAACACTTCTTTTCCTTTACTATAAAGGAAAGTTGGAGCTTTCTAAACCATTTATTTTGTTTGTGAAATCTCTCCTTTCTAGTTATCAGAAGATAAGCTTCTACATTTCCTACAAAGGAACATATCAATTTACCTATAAAGCTCTGGCTCCTCTCATTAAAATAGTAAGTGACTGGACCTGCTGAGCTGTAAGCCTCTCCTTACGGGCTGGATGGAGGAGTTGGTCTGATCAGCCAGCTATGCAGGAAGAAGTATCCAGGTATAGTTGTCCTGATAGACAATGTCATGATGCAGGCAGAAGTTACAGTAACCAGCCACAGAAATGTCTGCAGTCTCCAGAAGCCTGAAGACTTAAAGAATAGACTCTCCCTTGGAGCCTTTGGCGATAAGGAATTATACTTGTTTTTGAGCCCTCAGAGCTAATTTTGAGCCCTGACTTCTTACCTTCCAAACTGTGAAAGAATAAATGCATATTGTTTGGGGGAATATTTGTATAGCATTCATAGGAATGAAGTGCTTATCATCCACTGAGTTTTCAATTTTTGTTACTCTACTTTTCAACCTCAAGATTATTTTTTCATTTATATCATAATTTTTGTTTGTTAATATTTTTTATTTGGTGAGATTTGTTGCACTTTCTTTTTTGTTCTCCTGATGCAGTTTCCTTTACTTCTTTAAATGAGTTTTAAAGAGCTAAATTACTTTCTTGAAATTCTAGTGTCTTTGCTTCCTTGGGTGAGTTTCCATTGGTTGTTTTTCTTTTTGTGAATGGACTATATATTTTTGTTTCTTTATGTACCTCAGAAATTTTATTAAAAATGAGCATTTCAAATTACATGTGGCAACTTTGGAAATTATACCCCTACTATTCCTAGGGATTTTGTTGCTTTATTTTGTAAACTGACTTTTCTGAACCAATTCTGCAAAGTCTGCATTGATTTGCATATGCCATCATAGAAATATCTTCTGACTTTATAGCAGTTATCAATTGAGAAGGAAATATCTTAATGTTTTAGGCTGCAATTCTAGTGCTGCAGTGGGCTCTGTGTTCTTAGTACTTTCAACACTGAATCAGGCTCTTGATAATTTTGTTTATCTCTACTTGCACAGGGCCCAAAGGCCCATCAAAGCTGAGAGGGTCTTCTTAGGTTTTATTGAGTCTGCAACTACCCTTTAGTTAGTTCTTAAAATTGTCACATCAAAATACCAACAATAGTGTGACTTAATAACAATTTTTTCTCTTGATTCTGGAGTCCATGAGTCTGAGACTGACACGTCAGGAGGATTAGTGTCCTGTGGTGACCTCCCCTCTTGGCTGTAGAAGTCCAGCTTTCCATTTCTTCACCTGGTCTTTCCCATCAGTGTGTTTAGCCTCATCTCTCCTTCGTATAAAGTTATCCCTTATGCTAAATTTAAGACCACTTATATGACTTCATTGTACCCTGTTTACCTTACTCTAAATAAAATCACCTATTAATGTATTAGGGTTTAGGACTTCAATATATGAAGTGGGAGCATCCAATTTAGTTGTTCAATCTCTATACATATATTTGGCCTTCTAGATATGTAGGTAATCTTTTGATGTAACTCATAACTTTCACTAAAAACTGGACATTTTAAATCACATCATACCATATCATATCATGAGGCAACTCTGGAAATTATACCCCTACTATTCTGAGAGTTTTAAATTTTATTTTATAAATTGACTTCTCTGAAGCAATTCTGTGAAGTCTAAATTGATAAACCCCATTAACACATATTTCCACTGATTTCCCTTTTAATGTTTTTGGTTAGTCTATGTTTGTTTTCACTAGCATACACTACTTGAAATAATGGTTAAGAAATTTTCTCTAAGTATTTCTGATAGAGTCTTCCAAGAAAAAGGATTTTTCCTTTTTAATAAACTCCATGTTAGTCTAGGTTAAGAAGAGGAAAAAAGCAAGCGAGTAAGCTTCAAACAGTACATGATGTTCTCTAAGAACGATCTTACAACTATCCAAGCTCATCCTTGTACTTGTGGCAGCCAGATTGTTGTTTTGTCCTGCAGTGGAACACAACTGGATTGCAATGTAATCTGAACTATGGGGCGGGCGAAATAGAGTAAACTATAGTGCCGCAACTCCATTGTTCCTACCAAGAATCTGATGTTTTCCTTTACTTATTTTTTGATTTTGTTGTTGTTATTTTGCTTTTCTTTTTCTTTGAGACAGGGTCTCACTATGTAGCCCAGGCTGGCTTCGAACTCACAACTTTCCTTCTACCTCAGTCTCCAAGTGCTGCTGGAATTATGGTCATGCACCACCATGCCTGGTTCAGATGTTTTTTCTTGATTGAATTACTTCATGAATTATTACAAGCTGAAAGTTAATTGCCAGATTTCTGAGAAAGCAGAATTTTCTCAACTATTGCCCATTTCTGCACTGCATGAATGGAGAAAATTTACAGAAGTCCTATCCTCACAATTTTTTCTGTATTGTCCCCAACATTGTCTTCCTAGACTTCTTTTTATATTTGTTTTATTATGCATTTGCTTTAAAGCATCATATTCCTTACAGTAAATAATACCATTCACTCACATGGTACTTCTACCTCTCATAATAGTATTTTGTAGGCTTTTAAAACTACATCCTTTTCATAAATAATGTCAAGATTAGACTATAAAGACAAAAAGGACACAGACGGCAGCTTTTATAAAACCCTAAAATGAAAATTCAAAATTTATTAGTTGAATGAATATCAGTTGAAATTCTATGTGATTATTACTCTGGTGGCAGTAATGAAGCAATAATTTTCTCTCAGGAGAAAAAGAATATATATAACAATATACTGTGTTGCTAATTCATTTCAAATTTTTGTTACTCATTTTTTCACTTATAAGTAATATATAGCATTTTTTTTAAAAAAGACTAAGAAACAAGTAGAACTGAGATTCCCACTGGCTTACAAATATCAACAAAATGAATGTAATTTTAATTTTTAGGGATATCCACACAAAATTTCTGTATTAAACCTTTATATTCATAAGTTTTTATGTTTCAAGAAGTCTTTTCCTAATAGTTTTTCTTGATGAATTTCTAAAACAATTTATTTTTATTATAATTTAATATCAAGTTAAGATGCAATATGGAAACCTAAACATCACATCTTCTCATCTCATGCTAAGAAATCATGTATGAATTGCAGAGTGATACTACTACAGTCTGATGATTGAATCAGAATGATGAATGAAGTATTAAATTTTTGAGTGGTTGCTATAATAGTAGCTCTGAATTATAGCACATTTTGTATAGTTTTTTCTTAATTATGCTCTAAACTCAAGCAAAGATAGAGATTGGAATGATAACGGCATGTGATATTTGTGTTTTCTGTAGTGTGTGTTCATGTTTCTTTGAAACACCTTAAACTCCAGAGATGTGTAGTTAAAGAATAAACATATGGGAAAATATTATTTGGTTAATGTGATGTAATTCTACTGAGAATATTTCTGTATTTTTGATACCATGAAGAGAAAGTAGTAATTATGTGTTGGTTCCAACTATTATATTCCAAGTACACCAAAAATCTGAATAGAGGCAAGGTAATTCACTATTATCACTTGAGATCATTCGTGAGCCTCTGCCACCAAATACAGAAACAAGTTCTTGGTTTCAACCTCTATTATGAAGCCCTCCCTAGTCTCATTAATTATTCTCTTTTAACAACTAAGTAATAAAAACATTATTATTATTAGTCATTTAAATATGACTAATAATTCTCAGTCATTTCTCGATGAGTCTTTCATTGTTATTAACATTTTAGTCATATTTATTTTCATATTTTCAAAACTAGGATTTAGTCTATTACAATAATTGCATTCTGAAATTTGATCTGTTATCAGTCTCAATGAATTCCATTTGAAATACTCTCTTATCTCCAAGTTTATTTGCTTTCAAATATATTATGCAAAGATCATGGCACTTTTCACCAGGGATGGGACTACACAAAACTGCATTTTATAAATGGAAAGAGTGTTATGAGTAGAAGCTCATTCATTTATTTATTCAGCAGTGATTACTGATACATATCAAAGTTTTCAGCATTCCTAGAAGAGTTCTAAGTAGAAAAACATTCACTATACATGTATTTAAAATTTATATGCATATATACATAATTTCAGAAAAGTATGTACACACACAGGCAGTTAATCATTTTAGTGACCAACATACTCTTGAAATAATTTCTATTCAGATATAAATTTTCACTGACTATGCAAGTTAATGATTAAAATAATTTGAAGGAAAGAAAACATGTATTGCATTTACTATTAATTTTTCTTGGAAACTATGTTAGAATTAAAATAATTTTCCATTAGTGAATTTTCTAACAAATATTTTATGCTATTATTTATATAAAGACACAGTACTTGAAAGTTCACAAACTAATGTCTTAAAGACTGACCAAACCAATTAAATATTGGAATAGAACATCAAAATTTATTAAAAATACTTCACAAAAGATCAAGTGAGTTCATCTTTGGAAGTGATTTAGACCACTAAATATAGATGTCTTTATGTGATTTTTAATATTTTTCAAAAGCTGTTTGTGTCTCAAAAATATTCCTAAAGATATGAGAGAAATATGAAATTGTAGGTGGTAAAATTACTTGAGGTTATGGCAAATCTTGGCTGCAAGCTTCTGTACATCTGTTTGCAGCAACTGGTTTCTACTGGGGGAAAGGGTCATCTGGGGGAACAATTCAGTGCAGAGACTCCTGCAGCAGAGAAGGTTTGGAGTATACTAGAGAGTTTACTATGCATTCTAGAGCTCCATTAACCAGTCCTGCAGGGTATACTTTCTTGTGAAAAAAAAAATATATATATTTTTCATTTTAGACTTGCTGTGTTGTAGTAACACAAGCTCCAGATTGATGAATAAGAAATGAAATGGAGTGACGAGCATGCTACCCACTTCATCATGCTTCAATACAGGTAGAGCTAAAGAAACTGGGCCAATTGGGAATATGTAGAATACTCATTTCAAGTATTTCATTCTAAAGTATACTGTATGGAAACAGAATGATTGCAGTGAAGACAGCAGTGAATTAGGTCTTAGTTGACTGTTTGGTATTAATTATTGAAAAGGAAGTCAAAGAGGAAGAATATAAAAAGGCCTATTTTAAAATACCTCTGAAGAGTCAGATATAATTAAAAAGTAATGGGCCACTGGGATCTTGATGATTGCCTCAGTGGGCAATGTGCTAACTGAAATACGATTATTATTTTAAAGTTATCTCATTTCTAATGAGATTAAGAGGGGTTCTTCTTTATTACCTTACCGCCAAACTTTCAGGAGCATTCTAATTACATTGTTTTCCTTTCTGATTTCACTCAGTCTTACAACTTTAATATGATATGAATTACACTGAATACTTAGATTTTACAAACCATGCATCAATTTTCTCTCTCTGAACTATGCTGTTATGTTCAACTACCTCCTTGATGTCTCTATTTAAATATCTGACACTGGTCATATCCAAATTACTCCTGCTCTTTGTAAAGTTAACTTCGATTCTCAGAATAAAATCTCTTGATAACTGTAGACTCTTCTCTTTATTTTACATATCCATCGTTTTTAGGTCTTCTTTATAATTTTATTATAATCCAACCCATTCATCACTGTATTCTTTGTGGCTAATCTGGTTTAATTTTTCTCTAGTCATTTTTGTAGTGTTCATTGATCTTCTAGCTCATTCATCCTCATGACCTACACTGAAGCATCATGTCAGAAATCCTTAACTATCATCTCTGATTTTGCAAATGCTGCTAACATGTCTCAAATATATGCCCTTCATTAAGAGCACTTGTTACAACTGCAATAGTCAGTTTAAAGTTTTTATTAATTAATCTCTATCACTTATGCTATTTTTGGTTTATTATTTAACCAGAAGTCATGACTGTTTCACCGCTTTAAGACCTCAGAAGCAGTTCAGAGCATACATATAACTAAATTTTTGTAATGAATTAAATATAATAAGGGAGTGGTCAAGCATCAGAATAATTCTCATTTAGCCAAGTAATCATGCTTTGAGTACATGCTTAACCTTAGAGAAAGTCCAACATTTCTTTTCTTCTGTCTTCTGCCCAAGTTATTAATGATACTATTGAATAATAAGAAATGACAAAAAAATAAATTTAAAAAGGTACAGAAATCTGAAAGAGGAACTGTAAATCATCAGAGTTTTATGAAAATTATTATTTAATGTTGGAGTTGGAAAGTTTCTAAACAGAAATATTATAATTGTCTTTTTAACCAGGCTTGATATTTCAGTAGTATCGAAATTCAATGTTAGAATAAATAAATACTTAATATGGTTATCTATATGTGTGTCAGCCACTAGCCATGAGTTATATGTCCTTTGAGTAAAACTGTGTTTGTGGACGAGGAGAATATAGGGTCATCTATGGAGGGTAGGATGAGGAAAGAGTATTCAGTCATATACTCAGTAAAATATATGGCAAAGGTTCAGTTAATGTAATCATTTGAGATTTCTTATTTTTAAACTTTATGTCATATATTTTATATACAAAATTATTTTGGGACAAATATCATTTGAAACACTTTCAAAATGCTATGTTTGAAATCCTAGTAATTCATGGTATTTTATATTAGCAATGTTTGAGACAAGTTTTATAGCTTCATTAAAGTTGTTCTCATGGGTAATAGTTTATTTCTTTATAGTTTGATGTCAGTTTGTTTTAGCTGAGAGAAATAAAAGGCTACATACAGCTAATTAACTCACTAATTTGTAGCTTCTTGTACTGATGAAATGACATTTTAAAGAAAATTAAATTAATGTTTCAGAGTACATTGAACTTATTGGAATACACTTAATAGTTTCTATTATGTGATAAGTGTGCAAGATAATAAAACAGAAGGCATCTTGGTACAATGTTTGAGGTTCCAGATAAATAGTTAGCCAGGAGACTTATCTTGCTTTCTTTTCTGGCAGCAACTAATAGGCCAATGGCAAACCAGACATCTTTTCATCAGCATAAAAAGAGACCTAAAAGTGGCACACGTTTTTCACAAATACACTTAATGAAACAAATGATACAGTGAACAGAACACATGTTTAAAAAACTGCCAAATTTTCCTGTCGAAATTTGTCTTTTGCTCTGCTACTATTACTTTTCTTTCAGGGATATTTGAATTAAAATATGGTGAAATGCACTCAAGCTAATTCAGGTAACAGAGACCAGATAGCTAGAGTAATGTGTCTGGAAATTAAGCATAGAAATACAGTGACTCCTTAGTCATATATTAGACCTGACGTCATAGAAGAAAAAACCTGATTGACACATCCCAGTCACTGAATTCAATTTCTGGTTGAAAATGTTTTAGCAAAAGACAGCAACTCAATGTAAAGTTGTAGGGGCAGTGGTTGTTAAGATAGTACTCCAGGATTTCAGACACAAAAAGATTGACTAGACAGATAACAATTTCGAGAATGCACTCTAGGATCTGAGATGCAAAAAAGCACAGGAAATGCAAGAGACTAAGAGTGTGTTAATGGTGTTAGAATGAGAACAGAGAATGTCAACATAATATCAAGTGAGTCTGGAGAGTACTATGGATACCAGATTACTCAGGTTCTTGTAAATCACATTACAGACTTTGGTCTTCCTATCCCTATTTGGAGAAAATGCCAGTTGTTCAGGTGGGAGTTAAGTATGGTATAATAACTTTAAAAGCAGTGGATGGTAGAAGAATCTAAGAGATAAATAACTCATAACACACACAATTTAGCCCTAGTTTGGTACTATTTGTAAAGAAAAATAATTTCTTAATGATGACACTGATAAGTTTTTATTTTCACTGTTATTTTGTTTCTTTGTCTAGCACTGGTAATTTGAACCTAGAACTTTTGTTCTAAGCTATATTGGTAACAATTTTTTAATTTGAGACATAGTCTTGCTAAGTCACTAAGTTTCTCAGGCTGGCCTTGAATTTGCAACCTTGTTGTCTCAGTGTCCCAAAGACCTGTGATTATGCCATGCTTAGTGATTGGACTATTTTTGAAAATCATTACATTTCTTTTTAATTTTTTTTCAGATTTTATTTTTTATTAGTAAAAAGTTGCATTGCATAATGATTACATTATTGTGGGCAGTTGGTACTAAAATATAACATTTTAATTCTTTATTTCATCCCCTTTATTTCTCTTTCCTTCCCCCTCCATCCATCTCTTGACCCTTTCTCATATGAAAAAGTATATCCTAATATTCATCTTTTATATTGGTCTTTGTTTATGTTTTGGGTTTCTCACTTAAGTTTCTTGAAACTCTTCAGGGTGGAGACAAATTTCTGCCCTCTTGAATGTTATTTACCTTAACGACAATAGAATCAAAATTCTTTCCTTAGTCACAATATGTGTTGTTACTTGCAGGTTACTCTCTTTTTGATTATTCACGCTAGAGAAGCTAGAAATTGATTTTCTAAAGACACTAAAGAATCCTGAAGGTTTGTAACAATAAACTTTCTCAAATTATCAACCATTTGAGTCACCTTGGAATTGCATTCTCTTTCTTTTTTTTTAAATTTTATTTAAGGAGAAAAAAAAGCAGAGAAAGGGTATAAGTTATACAGATTTACAGAAAAAAATAAACAGTAGGAAATCACTAGTTAATGGATTACATATTGTCATCTTAGAAATAATTGTTCAAGTCACAAAATTAAAGCTTGTAAAGTGGACATTCCAACAGTGAGACTGCAAACAGTTCTGTTCAAGGATCCAACAAAACTCAGTGATATCATTATTTATCTTATACACTTAAATATACATGCAGTTATATCGTTTAGAGCACTTTCTTTTCCTCTCTTTTGTACAATGACAATTACACATTTTGTGTTTTGTTGCTCCCACAGTTCTTATTACTTTTTTGGAAGGGAGTAGAACCAAATGTGACATAACAGAACAAAGTCAATCAAATCAAAAGGGTGTCCATAATAGATAATGTAAAAGCATAATACAAGGTGATCAACAATGGTTACCATAATGCCTCCCACTATCTCTAATAGATTTGCCTCTATCATCAGTTATAATAAAATTGAACAAAACAGTAAAGAACAAAACTGACAAAACCAAAACATTGGAGACATTATAGGTCTTCAAAAGTAGATAATAGTCAACCAGAATGGGCGTCATAATGAATCTCACTATCTTCACAGCTGTTGCCTAAACTTTCGAACCTGGTACTATCAAGCAAAACAGAATAGTCAAAAACAAGATGGTGAGAGTAATACAGGGCTTTAAATCAAGATAATGGAAAGTCAAAGTGGGTTACTATAATATATCCTGCTATTTTTTATTTATTTTTCCCTTAATTAAAAGGATAAAAATAAAAAAGTAAATAATGAAGTGGAGATTGAGATAAAAGAGGGCATAACAGCAAAACAGCGCAGATCAAAACATAACAATTTGAGCAGAATAGTGTTTCACCACAAGATAATCCTGACATAAAAGTAGTTACCATATTGTCTCTTTCCTTGAAATCTTTGAGTATAACTTCATATACTGTAGCATCAAATATATCAAAACAATGTAAAACCATTTAAGAGAATGACAGCATTACAGGGTATTTAGAATCAACTAACAGAAAATGAACAATGGTTTCTGTATAATCTCCTTGTCTTTAAAAGTTTTTGCTTATACTGTCATACATAATAAAACCCAATAAGATACAACCTGTTTAGACCAATAGAGACAGAAGAACAAAAGCTTGATGAGACTTCAAAACAAGATGATACTAACTCAGTATTACCTATTAAGATGTCATTTTCTCCAAAATAGCTGTTCCTATCATCCAATCTTCTCTGCCTCATTTCTGTTGAGCTCTTTTTCTATCATTAGTTGTCAGTTTGTCTTCTTCATTTTGTTTTCTGCTCCATTCATTGTGGCCTCTCTGCCACTATTTCTGGATTCTTTGTATTTTTCTTTTTTAGAATATCCTGCAGTAGTCTCTGTAGAGTTGAATTGGTGGTTGCATATTCCCCTAGTTCCTCTTTATCCTGGAAGCACCTTGTTTTTCCATCAATTTCCAGGAAAAGTTGTGCAGGATATATCAATCTTGGCTGGAGATTATTATCTTTCAAAGCTTGAATTATTTTCCCCCACGCTCTTCGTGATTTGATGGTTTGTGCAGAGAAATCTGCTGTAATTCTGATGGGTGTTCCCTTGTAAGTGGTCTGTTTCTTGTCTCTGACAGCTTTTAATATTCTGTTCTTGTATTGAATTTCTGGAATTTTTATTATTATATGCCTGGGTGTTGCTCTGTTTGGGTTGTAGATGGCTGGGGTCCTGTATGCTTCATACAACTGAGTATCTTTACCTTTTGCTAAATTAGGAAAATTCTCCTGGATTATTTCTGTGAGCAGCTTTTGTAGTTCATTTGTTTGTGTCCCTACTTCTTTTTTTATGTTCTTAATTCTTAAGTTATGGATCCTCTTATCATCTTCTAGTCTTTGTATTATTTCTGTTTGTTTCTTTGTTACTTTTAAGAAGTTTTTCATTTCATTCTCACATATTACAAATCTGCCCTCCAGTTCAGATAGTCTGTCCTTAGTTTCTTTCAAGCTGTTATGCCAGTTTTTGATAGAGTTTTTAGTTTCCTGGTAATCTCTTTGAACCTGCTTCACGTATTCTATGCTTTCTCTATTTTCTCCATCAAACAATTTTCCCCTCTTTTTCTGTTCTTCCATTCTACCATCTGTTTTTTCTTGGGTGGTGCTTAGCATTTCTCTAGCTCTTTTTCTTATTTTAACATTTTCAATAAATCATTTTTCATAATGTGAGATATTTAGTTTTTAATTATACATTTATAAGAATTAGACTTAAAATTATAAAGTTAATAACTAATGGTGTTGCTCAGTGATAGAGTATTACAATGCAAGGGGTCTTATGTTTAATCTACAGAATTAAAATATAAAACTAAAATTATAAACTTAAATCTATAATTTTATACAAATATATTATTATACTAACAACTGTACATATGAGCCTTCTAGGAAAACTGTGCAACTCCCCATAACAAAAATTATCAAGTTTTTAAAATATTAGACCAAAACAAACAAAAAACATGGAAGACTTATGAAATATAAAATGAATAAATTTCTAAAATAAGTATTGCTTCCAAATTTTACTTCACATAAATAACATATATGTGTATGTATGAATGTTTTATGCATTGCATATTTGTGTACATATTTAAAAATACACGTCTGGAAATACTTAAGACTTTGGAGTCAATGGAGAAAAATGTCAATAAAGTCTCCGTGGCCAATCAATGTACATTATAGTAGAAGACACAGACAACAACCAATGAATAACTTATCCAACTATTTAGATTTGGTTCTAAGTTCTCCAAAGAAATTAGCCAATATTGTAAATATAAGATAAAGGTACAAGTCTTTACAGGGTAGGAAGATGAATAAAGAGTTTCTATGAAATTAGAATGTGAGCTGAACACGGAGTTAAGGGAGGACTCTTTCAGGTAGAAATAATCACTACAACAAATTCAAGATGTAAATGCTCAGCAATCTTCGGAAAACAGTAATACAGCCTAATTACTTATTTTACACCATGAAGAAAAATAAATTCCAAATATTTAAAAAGCAAGTATTTTTAATTTGAATGAAGGTTGAACTGGGAGATAAATGAGTCTATTTTTATTTAATTGTTAAACATTGGACATGACAAAATGCCCTTAAGAATTCTGAAGAAAAAAGTAAAGTGCAAAAGGCTGGGATGGCTGTAACTTGGTAATCAGCTTTGAGGGTGCTCTCAGTTAATAAAACCTTAAACATTCTAGGTAACAAAAAAATTCTGGATGAGGCAAGATGTGATGGTTCACACCTGTAATCAAAGCTAATCCAAGGCAGGAGGATGGGAAGTTCCATGCCACCTTGGGCAACTGTCTCAAAATAATAAATAAAAAGTGGGAGGACACTGTCTCAAAATAATAAATAAAAAGTGTTTGAGGCAGGACACTGTCTCAAAATAATAAATAAGTGTTTGAGAGAAAGCTTGGTGTGAGGAGTTCGGGTCAATCTCTAGTGTCAAAAAAGTTATTTCACTCAGTATTTCTAACCCCTTATTCCAGGCATGAGGTAAATCAAAGGAAAAACAAATAAGCAGTCATAATACAGGATATGGAATAATCACCTCATAAATGCTTTTTGGAGAGCCATTGAGAATATGCTGAAGAAAATAAGGAAGTAACCAAGAAATACAATCATGAAAGGAATTGAGGGCACTTAGAAAATTAACAGTGTAATTTCCTGAGATGAAACCTATGCAGAAGCCTTAAAGAACTTGAAGAAAGCGATTTGTTAGGGAATGCTGTGAGTCTGGGACTATAGAGCAAAGACAAAAAAATTGGAATAATAGTGTGAGAGAAGAATGTATATCAAAGAAACATGTAAGACAGAAACGTTATAAAATTAAATACAAGAAAATGTGAATCAATAATAATATAAAAACATTACTTGGATTTATGGAAATGATCATCAGGGTAAAGAAAACAAAAGCATTTGAAAATGGTTGTTCTAACAAGCACAACCAAATTTGAGAGAAGAACCAAAGACTGCTGTAAACAGAATTAAAATTCCTTCTTCACCATTTATTTTTTAAACCACATGCATATTTTACTTTGAAAAGGATTTCAAAGGAAAGGATTAGAAATATAGAAGAATTTGTTTATTATTTGGTATAAAAGAGAACTTCATAAGCAAAACAGAGTCAAAAAAGAAAGGCTGATTTTATTCAATAACCACACTTACTCATTTTCTTCATTAAATACATATTTTTTTAAAGTATAGAATTTCAGACACAACTCTTCTGGGATCTGAATTCTGCAATAAACAAAATGAGCCTCTACTGCATGGATTTTGTATTGTAGCAGAATGAAATAAAAAGAACTAAAAGCATGACAAATTATAAGTTAAATATGTAGGTTATGTTGGAAAAAATGTGAGAGAAGAACAGAACAAAGGACAATCAAGAGTGATGGGATATAGGAAATGTATTATATTTTTAAATGGAGCAGTTAGGATGAGCCTTATTAGAAAAATGGTATTTTATCTAGGCATTGAAAGATATTAGAGAATTGACCACATGAATACCCGAGAGAGAAGTACTTATTCCAGGCATATGAATATGTTAGCCATAAATTTCTATGCTCAGTGCATGCCTGAATACTCACCAGATAGAAAGAATTTATGAGACTTGAACAAAGAAGGAAGTGGGTACTGGGAAAGCAGATCAAATAGTTAAATGCTGCACCAAAGCATGTGGTGACATACTTGGTTTTTACTCAGCGTGATGGAAGATTTTAAGGCATTGAGAAGACATGTGACATGACACACTTTTCATCTGTAAAGAATTATGTTGGCTGACTGGTGAAGTGTACTCAGTTATGTGGTGTTTAACAGCAGGGAGATAGTCTGTGAAATGCATCATCGAGCCATGTCATAGGCTGCACTTACACAAACTTAAATGGTACAGCCTATTTCTCCCAGGCTACAAAGAGTCACTGCACTGAATACATGGACAGTTGTAGCAATGGTAAGTATTTGCATCCCCAAACATGTCTAAATACAAAAAAGGTGTGGTAAAAATGAAATATAAAAGTTTAAAAACAACGTACACCTGGATGGGGCTTTGGAGTTTGCAGGATTGGAAGTTGTTCTAGATAAGACAGTGCTAGCATTAAATCTGTATGCTCAGAGCATAATCTATCCTTTAAACCTGAGAAGATACCCTGATACCCTTCCTCAGACTCCAGACTCACAAAAGTAACTGCATACTTAGAATCTTATCAGTGAGCGTTGTCAAAATACACATATCCTGCCACAAACTATATGGTATTAAGTCTTAGAATAGATCAGGTCATGAAAAGACAATTGAATTAGACAACAGAAAAAGACAATTACAATGGAAAACAGATAAAGAAATAGAAAAGAAATTAGCAAAGCCCATGGGAAAGCGCAATAAATCAGACAGGAGGAAAACCAGTGGACTGTGGGGTCCAGGAAACCAGTCACAGTACGTATATCATCAAAGGGGTTGATGAGCCACTCACTCACGGATGGGTCAGATAAGATGAGGACCTAGAACCATTTCATTTTGCAGTGTAGATATCAATAATGGATGCATATCTCCACACTTGGGAGGTTGAGGCTGGAGGCTTGCATAAGTTTGAGGCCATCCTGGGCTACAAAGTGAGTTCAAGTCAACAGGACTACACAGTAAGACTCTGACTCAGTAAGACACAGACACACATAAGCACACACACACACACACACACACACACACACACACACGCACATAGACACACACAAAAAGTGCACAAATGTAATATTTGTATATTGGAAGAAGGAAAAGCAAATAGATTAAAGACAGGGTTAGAAAATATGGCTCAAATTTAATGATCATTGAAGTAATTCATTAATAATCAAGTTTTTTCATGACAAGATACATCATGAAGAAATTAACTGGCTCACCTATTTAGTAGATAACTAACAAAGCACTAATATGTGGGTAGTATAAAAACTTACAAAAAATAATCCATGAAAGAATTGCTAATGGATATGAATAAAGAACTTATAAAAAGAAATGGAAATGGACAATTAGTGTAAATAGCATACTGAAACCCAAGTAATCCAGTAATACTTCATTTAAACTGAGAATAGATACCACACTTACTAGTAAAATTTTAGGATGTCTACAAGTATCAAGAATTGATGGATATGTTTCCAAAAACTACCTTATATATTATAATTTATACACTAATTTGCATAGTGAATGTTTACATGGAAATTTTTGAAAAAAATTAATTACCTCTATTTAAAATATGAAGTCATTTTCTTTATGACTGTCATGGTTTTTGTCAGTGGCTCCCAAACCTCATGAATTACTGACTTGACCCAATCTAGCATTTGTGATTGGTTTGTTGTCTAGTGCTTGGATTGGTTGTGGGAATGCTATACCCGCCTAGGGGTGGAGCCAGCACACATGAAATGGCAGGAAGAAGATGGGTGCTCTCTCTTTTGCCTGAACGCCTTATTGTTTGTAGCCAGCTATGAATGGCATCCATCAATGCTACTCTGCCACTTGCAGCCAACTGAAACCTCAAAGAACTGTAAGAAATAAACCTTTCCTTCACTAACTTTGGGTGTCAGTGTCAGGTATTTTGTCTCAGCAGAGTAAAAAGTAACTAAGACAATGACCCAGCACTGTTTAAGGTACTATTGGCTATATAAGAAAGAACATAAAACGACACTGTTATTAATCGTTAAAGTTGTTTAATTGTTTCAGTTGTAAAATTATTATTAATGTGCTTTTAAAATATCTAATATAATCTGTATTTGGATTTCTGTTGTAGTACAAATAACATCATTTCACATTCTATGAAACAGACAGTAAAGACATACCATTAAGTGAAAAGGTAGCAAGCAGAAAACAATATTTTATTGTACTCTTGGCATCTGTGAGAGCCAAAGCTAGCTGCTTCTCTAACGTGCACATAAATTCTGGAACAAAGGGTTAAAAATTTGGGGTCACAAGTGTCTGATATCTGAGAGTGTGCTGACTTCCTAATACTGCGCTGGGAATATACACACAAACCCCACATTAAAGTCCAAAGGGAAAGAGGAAAAGAAAGAGGCTGGCCTCCCCAGATCTCCCTCCTAATCCTTTGAACATGAGGCTCACTTCTCTTTTTGGGATGGAGTGTTTGACAGAATGCAGAGGCACAGAACAAATTCTCAGTGGAAGTCTCTCCTTAAAAAAAAAAAAAAATGCACAGAATACGGGATTCCCCTAATTAAAACATTTTTAATTTTAAAAACTACAAGAAAAAAACCTCAATATTCCTTTATATTCCGTATGTTATATGGGATATAATCAAATAGGAAACATTTGAATGATTTCCATCATGTCTAAAGAAATAACAAAGACAGTAGTGATGGCCAAAGAGAGGTTGGAATTTACCTGCTATCTGAATTTCTGTTCTGAAAACCTAATTGTGTATTAGCAGAGTAATTAAAACTAAGTGAAATTAAATTTACATAAACACTTTAAAGTGATTTTAATTAAGTGCTTATAATGATTACACTCTAAATTATAAATGCAAATTTGTGGTTTTTACACATCTATCATAGTATCAGCTACAAACACAGCTTTTCTGAAACCGTCAATTATATTCACAGCGGTATCTGTTCGGAGAAATACGTTTCACTATATTAATTAACTCTCTCTTCTCAAATCACTGAAGTAGCAGGTGATTTTTTTAAGATGACGCATATACAATATCTCCCAAAAGTTCTGCTGCTGTTTCCTACCTTTAGGAAAAGAAGAGTTTTCTTGTCTCTCTGAATATTCTAAGACTTTTTACCTAAGACTTCTGTTAGCCTAATTCTTGACCATTCACCCCAAATTATCATTTGAAATATTCTTATGGTAGTTGTATTTATTCAACACAGATAAAACACACACACACACACACACACACACACACACACACACACACACAGAGTACAGTCTTTACCACCTCTATTTTATTTTTCCAATAGAAAAATGACCAGTTTGTTCTAACTACATTATGGTGTGCTGTTGGATAACAAACTTTACAAAATGTTAGTTTACCAAACAAACCAAAATTTGGAGGATGAAATCTTGAAGTAACAAGCCTTGCAGTATTTCCTTTAATCAGAAAAGGGGCAGGGCATTATAGGAGCAATAACAGCAGTATTCAGAATTGAGCGTGTGGCCTGATCATTCAGAATTTGATTGCAGCATTTCGCTTGAGGGAATTTTATAAATTCTTTTGCTAAATTGTAATGCTTTTGTGTTGCTTTTCATTGGTTACCTGAGACAGAAATCACTCCTTCTCCGCTGAATTTTTTTTTTTTTTTTTTTTTTTTTTGGTCTTTTTCGTTTTTATCGGTACTAGGGATCGAACTCAGGACTACCTGCTTGCAAGGAAGGTGCTTATGCCGCTGCGCTAAATCCCCAGCCCCCCTCTCTGTTGAATTATTATGAGCCCACTCATTGGTTTTCATGTTGTGGACGTATTTCTAAACCATAATCTCTACTAGCCTAGAAACTTTGAGGTTGAGGTAAAAACTATTTCATATAATATTTTGTGTGGATTTAGATGAACAGATGACACTTAGGTACTATTTTGCTATGGTTTCTTGAGTCTTCCTAGAGTTAAATTTGATAAAGAGCGGATCATTTAAAGTTCAATTTCTTCTTTATAACATTTTTTCTTTAAATAGCAGTATACCTTAAGGAGTGTAACTTATAAAAATATCATTAAATACAATTTCAGAAACTTCTTTTAGTGATAATTTCAAGGTGATTATATGAAAGCAAAGATAATAAAGGTGATCAAGAATTGTGTTTATTTTCTTAACCTTGTCTGACAAAATACTTTTCGACTGTACACATTTGATTTTTAAAATTTTCACAAATGTGGTTTAAAAAAAAAACACCAGAAATTTCATTTTAATCTGACACTATGTGCACTATACAAACACACAAAAAAGGGAAGGAAACACTTCAAAAAACACACTAAAAATAATCTGACCAGTTAAAGAAGACCAATACTAATTGAAATAACTGTTTTGCTTCAGATTTCAACTGTAGCATTTACAAAAGAGATAATAACCCTATAATGCTGTTTTATTTTGAACACTTTACTGTCTATTTTCAGCTATTTTTTCTTGCATGAATAAAGTACACTTTTAAAAATTCTCAAATTGATAAGATTCAAGATATAAAAGCCTGACAATCAAGTGCAGGGTCCTGAGTTTGGTTCCCAGTACCTAAACAAAACAAAACAAAACAACAAAAAAAGCATGATCATTTAAAGCAAGGAACTCTAGAATCTCTGGATGAAAACAGTGATATATACATAATATTAAAGTGGAGTTATAGTTAGTATAAAAATGATGTATACAGAATATTAAAAAATTCGTAATAAATGTTTTTCATAAGTAGCATTAAATCAGCAATACATTGCTATTCAGATTATGGCAGATATTCTCATTTGTATAACTACATGAAGTTTGATACAAATCTATGGTAAAGACTTAATTTTTGAAAATTTATTACAATATAAAACTCGTCATTAAATTTCTTCAAAATACTCCTCTTCACATTGAACACACTCACTCCATTCTCCTTGACACTTTCTGAAGCAGTTCTGGAGTTCTCTTTTGTGAGTCCTTTTAGTTGTCCAGTCCTAACTGCCTGGATATTCTGAATGGACACAAAACATTTACCTCTCCTGGTCACTGTGACTTCAAGGAAACGTCAGAAGTCACTGAGTGAAGGTAGACACACTGCAATTCTTTTTATTTCATGACAGTTGTTGCAAACAATAACGTACACTGTTCCAGAAAGTGGAAGAGGATGGAACATATGTGTCCCACAAAAGGGTCAGTATTTTGTAGGTGATTAATGATCATGTGCTTTCCACTGAAATAATTTTTTTAACTTTTGACTTCCCTCTATATGTTTATCACACCTCACCAATATTTAAGATAACGCTGCCTTCCAAAAGGAAGGGTTCTGTGGTAAGTATTGTAAAGAGCAACCCAAGCGTTTTCTTCTGTGATTCAGGAAGCTCTGCCTCTGCCTGCCCATCTCTAGGGAAAGAGAAGTAGCATAGGACAAAAGGAAAAATCAAATAACAAAGCAAAAAAGTATTTACGATTGAAAATGGTAAAAAAAAAAAAAGTAAATGTAGCTATAAGTATAGTATAACACAAGTTTCCTTGAATGCTGTACTTCACAATGTTTTCTAGATTATATTCTTGTAAAAAATTCAGACAGAGAAGAGGTCCAAAAGATACAATCACTGATATTCACATTACATTTAAAGCTATTGCAACAGCTTAGTTACCAGCTCACCTTTCTTTCCTCTTTTGCTTCATCCCTCTTCTCTTCTGTCATTTACTCTTTCCTTTTTCTTTATTTAACTTCCCATCTATATGCCTCTTTTAGAGAAAATGTTTACCATTTCCCAGGAAGCAACAGGACTCAGACAACCTCTCGATTATAGAAGTGATTTCCTAAGCCAATGACAGAAACTGTTTTCCTTTAGTAAAGTACAACAAAATCCCTAGCGACGATAATTTATAGGAAGAAACTAACCATTTCAAAATGAAAAGGAAAATAGTTTGGAAGTGTGAGTGGAAAATATATAACGACATTGCCAACCTGGATGTTCAAGTATTGAATAATGAAAAGAGCCTAAAATGTTTGAAATTGAGTCTCATATTTCCCCAGCGAAAAGACGAGACAAAAATCCTACTGCGATTTGTAACTGAGTCGCATTTCATGATTTCACAAGTGATTTCTCACTTTTATTACCCTACGTTAATGCATTGCTCATTAAAAAAATGAATAAATATTGTTTTTAATTAGGTGGTGTGGGTTCTATGCCTTCATTACCATAATTAGTGTGAGCTTAGCAAAGATCTTATCTCTGAGTTTCAGCTCCATCTTTTTCAGAGTGATGGGTGAATCATTCTCAGTGAGCCTGGACTGAGCAGTCCAGAAGGCCCCAGCTCAGCCATGCCATGACAGTGTAAGCAGCACAGGAGGACCATCTGTGCTGCTGTGTGCCTAGCTGCATCAGCCTTGACCAGTCTGCTTCACTGTTCACCTGTATCTCAGTTGATGATCTTGCCTCCTAATTTAAAGAGATACAGAGCATTCGGTTACTGAATTATGAAATTAAAAAGCCTGTACCTATAACCTCATATATTCCAGGCTTACATAACCTCCTTTTATCTAGCCTCAAAAGCTAGACTTTTTCTGTTTCCAACTCTGCTCTTCAACTGTTGCCTGTAGAATCCTTCATTTACATTTTTTTCTCAAGACTTTGCCCTATCTCTTCTCTACCATCTCTTCTTAATCATTTCCCAATTCATTAACTTCTTCCCTCCAGATGGTAAACAAATTAAAATTTTATTCCATTTAAAAAACAATCGTGCACTTTGTTTTTAAGAGCAGTTTTAGGTTCACTGCAAACCTGAGCAGGCTCCCCATGTGTGCCCTGCCCCAAGTTCCCTTCCATTGTATAAACAAAGTATCACGAAGTTCTTATCTCAACTATGTTCATCTTTTCTTTTTCAAGTAGTCTACTGTGGTCAAGTAGTCTACTATATTTATTTTTTTTCCTTAACCCACCATTCATTATTGTGCTAACACGTTTATACATGTGTTTTTATATCAAAGACACCCTGGAAAAGAGTTGCAATAAGTTGTCCATATTTTTCTTTGTCTCTATTGCATTTTAATGAAATTGATAACCTTTTTGAAAGTTTTGCTTCAATTTGTTTTTTGAGATAATACCCTCCTTTAGATCTTTTTCTCTTATCTACTATACCCTCCCCCAATAATTTCTCTTCTTCTCACATCTCAGAAGATGATATTCTTAGAACAGTGCTTCTCAAACATGTATGTGCTTATCAGTCTCTTGGGGAGCTTGTTAGAATACAAATTCCGATGCAGGAAATTGTTGTTAAAATTTATAGTTTGTAGTTCTAAGAAGTACCAAAACTGTTGTGGTTCTTGTGTTGATTAAAAAGCAAAGTTCTGTGCCATGAAGAATTTTCCTCTTCTGCATGCCTCAGGGTGTGCTGTTATCCAAAACTGAGCTTTCAAGTGTGAGGCAGAGGCTAAGGCAGCTGGACCCCAAAGACTAGGAATCCCCACAAGTGATCAGACTGGGTTGTTCATTGCAGCTGGATGAAACATCCATACGTGAACCGTTTCTATGAAAAGTGTTGGAAAATACTGCCATAGAATTCTAGCCACTCGGTCTCACCTATTTCCAGGTCCTGCACTCTTTAGTTATCCATTTCCATTATATCATTTCCATCTAAGTTTTTCATTAATTGGATTACTCATAGGTGCCACATTCAAGATAGAAGTAGATAGGTAAATACGTAGATAGATGAATAGACGATTGTAGGAAGATATGCAGGCAAGAATCTAGAACTTAACTCACGGTTCTTATCTATGCAACTATTATTTCATGTTTCACTTTTGACATGGCATCATTCATCCAGTTACTAAAAATCATATTATAAATATTATGATCTCACACTTCTCTCTCCTTTTAGCATCTAATTAGTGGACAAGTTGTTGCTTTGACATTTTTATCACTTTCCTAGCTACACCAGTTTCTCCATTTCTGAATGCAGTATTGCATCAACCATGAATTATCATCTCCAACACCAGTTTTCCCCTTCCTCGCAACCAACATGTATTCTTGACTTTCCCTATTACTTCCCAGATGATAATCTGAAATGCAATCTGATCATGCTCCTTCCCACGCATAATAGTTCCCTTTGATACATTTAAAGATTGAGTTCCACAGAGAAGCATACAAAACGATCTGCAGACCCTTGCCCTCCTCTGCAGGCACTGCCAAGAAGGTAAGGATGGCATTTGGACTTACAGCTGAGTGAACAGAACCTGCTCCCATGGAAACATAACAGAGAAACAGAAATCTGTAACGGTTTGGAAGTGCTTTTCAAAATAAATCTCTTCTGTTTTAATGGCTAGAAAGCCACTATGAGGGCTAGAATCAGGGCATTCTAACTCAGAGCTCAAAGAAGAATTCTCACATTAAAAATGGCAAAAGAAGAAGATAAAAGGATTGGAAATTCCTCTTCCAGTGAAGTATTCTCAGGTCCACAGATTTTCTCTTTTTCTTTTCATTAATGGGAAAAAATACTTTGTAAATTAATGACATCATATACTTCCTGTTACTCACAAATAAACCTAATCTATTCTAATCTGGCAATATAGGGTCGGTTTTTTTGTACTTTATTTTCTGCCAGTTCAATAGTTTTCACACCTATTACTATAATATTTTAAAAATAAAAATAGATGTTTTGAAATAAAAACTACTGATTTTAAGCTAAAAATGAATGCATAGCTGTAATGCTAAGTATATATTTTTTGAGGGATAATTACATTTTTATAAATATACTCTGTTAATTTACACAATTCTACATATAATTTAAAGGTAGTGTACTAAATATGGTCACTCGATCTAAGAAAGATCAGTCAGCTCTTCAAGGAGAAAATTGATATTTGATCCTGATTCTTCTCTGGAAACTCCTACTGTTATCATATGTGCACACAAAGGCATGTGGTGAAAAGATAGAATGCAAGATTAGTTAATTTAGAAAGTATCTAAAATATGCTACTTCATATAAATGCATAAATTCATATTTTTAGTACTTTTTAATCTTGAATTTTAGTTGCTCCAGAAATTTGATATTTATTTCTAATTAATTAAGTTTCTCCAGTGTAATCTTTGGCCTTCTGAATTAAAAATGTAATGACTATGAAAACACATAGGGAACAATACATACTGAGCTTTTGAAGTAGAGCAAAAATTTAAGCTCATGTGTATTATTACGGGTTATATTTAGGCTACCTATAAAATATAATTCTCTGCTGTCGTCTCAGTAAGCACCAGCAGAGATCTGCAGCAGTGTTGGTGTCTTTGATGATTCTATTTAAGATTTGCAGGAAGAGTTATCTTAAGTTCTAAGGATTTAGGAGGGAAGAAAGGAGTCCAGAATCTTTTCAAGTATTAGAAATCTTTATGAAGTAACAGCGTGAAGCAGAAGAGAGATTTCTAATACTTCAACCTGTATTGTCCTCTGTTGCATTTATGTTTCCCAGTAAATAAAAAAGTAGGCAAATTAAGGATACAAGGTTCAGTTAATTGTACTAACTAGTGAAAAATTGTACAAAAATAAGTTTCTTAGTATTTTAATAGACTAAATATAAGCCTCATTTAAAATGAATCAATTAGTAATAGAAATACCATTTAAAGTATATTAGTTTTACTATTAATAAAGAAGTCATTTATGTAAGTACATTATTTTTATATTCTTGAGGTTAGGATTTTATCAATGCTTCCTTCTTTATTCCTTCGTTATAAATGAAGGTATACTTTCATTTATAATATAAATTTATGAAAAACTGAATCATTTCTTGAATTTTTATTTTGTTTAATGGTTAGTTAAATCTTAGTAATTATGCTACTAATATACAGAATGAGCTGATTTTTCAGTGATGGAAATTATCATACATATAAATATATACAGATATATAAATATATAGAGAAATTAACCAAACAAGTAAATATAGTTTTTGAAAATATGTTCTTCCCTTACAATTTAGTAATGAAAAAGAAATGCTTTCTAGTAGAGATAATTGTTTGATTAAATTTTTTATTGATATTTTCCAACACTGTAGAATTCTGAAAATTGTCCCTAGGAAACTAGTTCTGGGATAGTATAGGTGTGAATTTATTTCAAATGACAGTTTGGGGAGCCTGTGGTAGAAATGTCACTACAAATTTCACCATGTCTTCCACTTCACATTGAAACTGTTGCTTGTGCTAGCAATACTTTTTGTGCCTGAAATGTTCTGTCCGTTTTCTGCTATTTCCAGCAACATTTCAAGACTACTTACATTTCATTCTTTTTCATTAGACGTTTATAATCTTTTTGATTCTAAAAAGAAATTCATTTTCTTAGTATTTATAATTATTACAAATATTGGTAGTTATTCATGACTTATTTTAAGAAAGTGTCAAAACAATTGTCAAATTGTCTTGAAACTGAATTATTAAATGCAGATAAATGAATAAACAATATTTAAAGATGACATAATACTGATGTTTCCCAAATTATCTAGATAATTGAAACTTTATCAGTGATTTTGTTCCATGAACTGAAAAGGTGCTACAATAGAGATTTGACTAGTTTATCTTGAGAATGCACACTAATATTTGGCTGAAATTTATTTCACTAGCAATTAGAGTATTCATTTAGTTATGCTTTCTCTTCCCAGTGTACATGCCATATAAAAAGTCAGCAATAAAAAGTTATATACTGATTTAACAACATATTTACATATGAAATAGTGAGTGATACAACCATTACCATATGAAGTTTTATAATTTTTCCAATATTTAAATGAGAAGCTATCAGAACAATGAAAGCTCAGTATTGCTTCTAATAGTAGAGAATATGAGGTATTTCATGTAGAAATAAGTGAAGCATAGTTGAATAGTGAAGTGATAGACAAAATGGTACAATTTTTCTAGAAAACAGAAAATTTAACATTAAAAAGGAGATAGAGTTGACTAAGAAGTATATTACCACAAACAAAATTAATCATAAAGAGCCTACTCCAAATCTTTCATCAATATTCTCCAGAGGAGTAGAAAAAAAGAAAGATAGCATAGTATTTTGATATGCCTGAAGAGTATTTTATATTTAAAATTGTTATGTTGCATCTGGGAAAAAAACAATGCTTCGTTTCAAAAATTAGTGGTCTTGTTGGTGTATAAGATAGTGTGTTAAGCCCAGAGATAGAATTGGGAATGCTATTGTACTCCTCCCAAGAATTGGGTTTTAACTACAGAAAATACTCCAGTAATGACCGAACACTTGGGATATGAATCACTTACACACTAACTGTTGAAATACTGTTTTAGCAAAACTATGAATTAATTTTGAAATGGACTATACACTTCTATACTTGTCCAATTTCAAAAATGAAAGCACAGCTGAATCTAAGTTATAACAAATTACTGGAAATGAGATTTTGCTATGAACAGTTGTATGAATTTATGAAAGTCAGCTCTCAGTGACATTGGTAAAGAGGGGTGGTGACTCGAAATTTATTCATAGGAAGCCAAGTAGTTTCTGAGAACCATATATATTTATGGAAAAAAGATATTTCTAAGATTCTCTAAGACTTTTAGGATTAACTTGTCCTAAATAGTTTTGTAGATAAATTATGTTCAGCTCTGTTTACTTAACAAAGCACTATGGTAACACAAAATAAGGAAATACAGTATGTGATTGATTCCTTTTTAAGACCCCAAACGGTAAAACTATACAATTTTAACCTGAGAAATGTCATGATGGAAAAGTAACATTATTCTGTGCAGTATCACCTCAACATGCCTGGGTAGAAACTTTTATTTTCTTGAAGAGATGAGGAAAAATATTGTTTTTTAATGTATAAAGCGTAGGTATATAGAAAGTACATAAACAAATATAGAATATATTCCTGGATCAAAATTAAAAATATAAAAGTGCTGGTTGTGGGTAAAAGAAGAGATGCTGAGATTAATACTCATCAATATAGAAGAAAAGAAGAGAAATGGGTAGAGCTCATCTCAATTTGAGGTTTTGCTTTCTGTGTGCTCTATGCACGGAATTGAATTAAACCGCAGGGAAGTAAAACAAAGCTCAGAAGTGACCTATATCCAAAAGAGTTACAATTTGGGGAGAGAAAATTTGCATAAAACTTAAATCATGAATTTGAAAGTTCTGTCATACCTTAATTCCAGTGATGTATTATTAAAAGTTAGGGTCTTGTTTCTTAGTACTTGGCATACCTCCTGGAACATAATGAGTGCTCCATATATTCCTACCAAAGTTCCAGATTCTTTTAGAATATTTCCAGAACTATGAAGCTGAAACATCCAAGCTTCATGCATGGAGTACTAACCTGAAAAATGTTAGTGCTTCCAGCTATACCTCAACCATATAGTGTGAGCAATTTCTATGAGAAAAGAATGTCATAGTAAGTGTAAACTCACAAAGGAAAGTATAATGTATTATGAGGGTATCTATGGGATTAGCCAGGAAAATTTAGAATTATATTTGTATTACAACCATTTGGTGAATATTGTCCTTCTGGGTAATAATATCCTCACTGCTGGGAAGTTTTGAAGTTTAAGGATGACCACCTGTTAGAAATATTATTCAAAGATTTTTAAATTTAAAAAAAATGTTGAATGAACCAGTTGCCACCATCTTAAACCACATCATCCTATGCTGGCAATGATTTTAGAATGGTGTGAGGCTTATCCATAATTCCTGATTGGTTATAGCAAATATTTTCATGCTGTCATAACTGATTTTTATCACCTGTATGGGAAATTTTTCTAGCAATAAGTATTTCTAGAAAGTATGAGTAACCTTTAGATATCATGGCATTTCTAGTTGTACCACTAAAGTTAATAGTTTTGGCCATTAAATTGCCACAAAATACTAATAATATTTTATAGTAGAAGAATTTGTAGTATGGAGATTCCAAAGGAAATTTAGAAATGTATTGTAATACAGCAATACCATTCTATCACTTTTTCCCTCCTGACTGTGTTTGAGCATTGAAAATTGTTTTCTGAAAATGTGTGTTATTACCATGCAGTTGTTAGAAGAACTTCATTTTCTGTGACTACACAGCTTTTTTTTTTTTTCGCACAATTTTCATTTGTTGCTAAGCAGTTGGTTTCATCTTAGAATTCTTGCCTTCATTCCAGACACAATTCTCTGGAGGTGATGCATCTCTTTTGTTAAGCAGTTCCCTAATCCATACAAAGCTAGACATTCACCATTCTCCTAATAGGACAGGGTAATAACAACCAAACAAAACCACAAACTAAAACATAAAACACATTTTAATGTATACCTGTGCCTATGTATATATTCCTTCCCATGAAGTACTGTTAATCTAAGAACAAATGCAATTGTATGGAAAAGAATAGGAGAATAGTTTTCTGAGAGGATCAGAGAGTAATGTCCTATATGATTTATGATATAAAATATTCAGCTTCCTCAAGAATAATTTGCTAATATCACCTGAGAAAATTTAAGTGCTTAAACTTTATCATCTGTAGTTGTAGACTATAGACTAATGAATTTGAATTATACTAGTTGAAAATAATGGAAGTTCTATAGAAAATTGATAGATACATTAATTATAAGAGTTGGTCTTTGTGATACTTAATATAAAACTATGATAAACTATTACTTTATACTTGTTTATGGTCAGTCTCACTTAGCTCTGAGGTCTCTGACTACTTCTTTTGATCCTACTTTAAATGTTCTACTTAATTTCTTTGGAATGCATTTTCAACTGTGTTTCTATTGTTTCTTCTTAAAACTGTTTGTAAAATCTAAAGTTTACCAGTTAAGTCTATGCAGATCTCTTTTTCCTAACTGGTGGCAGAACACAGAGCTAGCACTTCAAATTCAAAACACGAGTTAAGTTCAGTATCTACTTTTCTTCCAACAATCTAATTTTTCTGTTTGATTCTAGTTATTTTTTAAAATTTTATATACTGCAAACATGTACTAAGAAAAAATCCTTTGACATGTGAAAAAAAGATATTACTTTTTAAATAAAATGTCAGTTTTCAAATTAAAGCAAACACTAAAAAGCAAACATTAAAAGTTTCTTATACTTTTGTCTCATTTCTTGCATAGTTTTTACTGTTCCAAATATTATCAACTATATCGTGCCTTTTGTTTCTTTTAGTTTGTTTTGTTTTCCTTAATATGATTTCTTTCCATGTTGCCCAGAGCTGCCTTGAACTTCTGGGTTCCAGGCATCCTCCTGAATGGCTGGGACTTTAAGTTTATACTGCAGCAACTAATTTTGAGATAAACTATCTCCAATGGAAAGGAATTTGTAGAGATATTTTATAATTTATGGGGCTCTTCCTATAATAATGACTATCCAACTATAATTAAATTACTTGCTCTAAATTTCATCCATATCAATTGTGAAAATATGTTGTTACTCCTCTATATTATTTCAGGCTTATTATGTAACCAATTCAAAAGTTGTTAGAATACTTTAGAGTGTTAAAGGAAACACTGAATTTCTCCCACTAACTTTGATCATCACCATTATCCATGAATATATCATTTAACTATGTAATTTTTTTCATAGTATAGTCTTTTACATCTCATTTCTGACCACTGAGCAACAGTATTATATGGCTCCACACAAGCACCAAAAATTCTTGATAATTTTTCTACTTCATATTCCTTAAAGCATTGTAATTTGTGTTTCTCTTGACCCTTGACACTTTGCATTTTTTTTCTCTGGACTGTAAAGTTGGTGATGGAAATTTGGAAGTTTCCTAATCGTCTATAGTTGACTATGCATAGTATAAAAGTGTGTTCACAAAATTTAGTAAATGAATCTTATTAAATCGCTTAACGTTATACACGAAACAAGTATTGACTGATCTATCTTGTACATACTTACATGGTGTGGGGAGAGCAAATTTTATATTGGAGGAAATACTTTGCAAGCTATTCTGAGTGTGCTGGCTAAACTGCTAAAGGGATTGACTAGGGAGCTGGGCTGCAATTCTTCTATAAAGTATGACTTTTCAGACAGGAAAGGAAGAAAATTGTATGCTGTATAATTCTTAAAAGTATACAGATTCTTGCTTCTAGATCTGCATGTTACAAATCATCATCATAGTGAAAGTTAACTTCTTAAAGTACATTTTTCTTGAATACGTTATATTTGAAAACAGTGCCAAAGCATTAAAAATTATTTCTCTCATCCTCAAAAACATTACAAAAACAAAACTAATAGATTCATTGCCAAAATGAACACCTATTAAAATAAACCAAGAAAATGCCTTGTTTCTAATTATCATGATTTCTGGAATATGCAACTATAATTTTTGAAATGATATGCCATAATTTGTTTAAATAACAAATGGAATAATGAATCTAAGTGAAATTTTAACAGTTTTTCTGCTTTTGGAATTGATTTAGCAAGTATTTCATAATCACAGGAAAACTTAAAGAAACTAAAAAATATGTAAAGAGGGTTTGGAAGAATTAATTGTGATATATTTCAATAACAGAATATCATACCATAATGAGAATAAACTTGTGCTACATGCTGAAATATGTTAAATTATATAAAATAGTGTTCAGTGAAATAAAAGAGACTGAAATATATACTTTTATACACTTATATGTCAAGGAAGTTACTACCTTTGGGCTGGTAATAAATATATAGAGAGGATTAACTCCTGAGACAGGTTATGCTGATTGCCTCTGTGACATAGAAACTTCCACTTTGTGATTTGTGATCCATGCACCTGAATGTGTTCCCTTGATGACTCTTTATGTAGAAAATTTGAAATTTACTTGTGTGCATTTTATATATGTGGCCTAATAAAACTTGACATTTTTAAGATCTATGAAAGAATTTTTATACCAGTAAATAATTTAATTATAAACATTGGTGATTTGGGATTATTATTCTTGCCTCATACTGTCTAGTCAAAAATTTATTTTTTATACATTACAGTTAGATAAAAGGAATTAGTTCTGGTGTACTATAAACAAGTAGGATGAGTGTGATTAACAATATTACAATACATATTTCAAAATAATTTGAGAATATCGTGTTTGTTCTCATTACAAAGAAATGATCAATATTTGAGGTTGTTGATATGCTAAATTTCATTGTGTAATGACTTGATCATTACACAATGTACGCATTTATCAAAACATCACACTATGACCCATAAATATGAATAAATTTTATGTTCCAAGTAAAAACAAAAGTTCAAAATAAAAATTTAAATTAAATTTAAAAACAAATAAGCAAGTTGTTTAACACCAAATACTCTTTACCTTCATTTTTTCATTTTTTAAATAATCAATATATTACTAATAAACAACGAAAAATAATAGCTTTCTTAAAGACATTTAATTTGTAAGTCCTTTCCAATAAAGGAGCTTCTCTTTCTTTACTGTAACAAATCAAGCTTCAAGGACCATCACTGAAAGTGAAGATATATAATTTTTACATATGGTTAAAGTTCTTCATCGAATGATAAAACTACTTTCATCAAAGACTAATCTAGGAAAAGTCTGACTTGATTTATGAAAGAAACAAGAACACTTGAATCCCAAATTCCCGATTACACAAACATCTACATTGGATGTATTACCTTCATACAGATTGCATGTTTGTATTGGTCATAAAAGCTTTTTTTGTTTGTACTGGGAATTGAACCCAGGACCTTGTGCTTTCTAGGCAGGCATGTGTGCCACACAGCTATATTCCAGGCCCATAAGAAGCATTTCTAATTGAAATCATTTCATATTAATGAAGATGTTCTTACTGTGGCCATCAATTTAAAATATCGTTTTGTGAATTTTAATAGAATTACTCAAATCCAAAGATACAGAGATGAAAATGACTATCTAGAAGTATACTGTAACAAATACCATGGTGAATTACCCCTATGAACAAATTGTCTTGGTCAAAATCTTTTAGTTATTAAGTATTATCAACTACAGTAATATGATTTTATTAAGAATGCATATTGTCTCCTATCATTAAATATTAAAGAAATTACAGTAAAAATTCAATGTCACAATATGAACTTTGTATGGCATTCCATGAAATTTTCATTAATATTAAAGCTTTACACATTGATCAATAAATGTAAAATTTCTGGCAGTTGTAAATTGTAAATTGACTTAATTATGCTACAATATTTTTATTGAAAATATAGTGATTCAAAGTAGCTCAAAACCTTATTTCAGAATAAAGTCACTAACAAGAGTTACGATAACCTTTTGAACAACATCCTTTTTATACAAGTATATCAAAATATTATGACATTCTCCAATATGGTTTATGAGATGCATTATGATTTTTAAAATAATCCAGAAATAAAAAAAATGCTAACTGAAAAAATATTCACATATCTCAAATGGAAATAGTAAGTATACTTATATACTTATATAATGTACACTATCAGCTAACTTTAACCCTCTTGACAGGCTTGTTAGTCATACAAATGGGAATTATATGGTAATTCTGGGGTGATAATAAAATGTATATTGGGGGTTTAAAAATCTGTATGAATATTATTTTGATTTTATACATTGTTTGATTAAGAACAGAGGTCAAATTATCTGTATAGACTCTGGCATCCTCTTTTAGTTAAAAAGAAAAAAAACTATTTAATGCTATTGGAAAATAATACAACATGACATGTCATGAAATAATTTTATAATTTACTAGAGTCATGATAAGAGTTTCTTCAAAAAGTTAATTCTTCAATTACAGCATGTGCAAGGATTTGTGATCTTGCTTTTATAAATTACTGAACTAGATCATTAGAAAATAGTACCTCCAAGGCCCATAGTTTTTCCTTATTTGACTTAACACCTGAATATATCAGTAATGTTCAGAATATATATGATCAGTTAATCCTCATATTCTTTATCTCTGCCTTTTAAAGGTTAATAATGTCTCATTTCAAATTGATAAATGCTTCATAACTTTTAAAAAGAAAGTAAAACAATAAATATTCATTTATAAATTCTAAAAGCAGGAGGTGAAAAACAAAATCTAGGCTTTGGAAACTATTTTTCTAGAGTAATATCAAATTACATAAAATTCATTTTTAAAAAAAGTAAAGGAAAATCACCTATTTTTGAGGACTCAATAGATTTCTGAAAAATTTTAGAAAAAAATAAAATTTAAGTCATACTTCCAATAAATTAATCCGAATTACGAATTTCTGTGTGTCATCAATTAACAAGTGGTTGCATCCTAATGCATGGGCTTAATGAGTTCTCCAACTGTTAAATATACAAATGCACCTACCTTAGTAACAGTGTCGCTTCCCAGAAGTAAAATCCAGAAACTCGTGTCCGAAAGTGTCTGTCGTGGGCCATGATACGGAGAGGAATTTACGATCCTGAAAACAGTCTTATCCGGGGCATGGGAAATCAGAAAGACAGAAATGAGAATGTGCAGCCTAACCTGGCACGGTGGAGGTGGCAACAGCGCCTGCGATGCTTCGGTACCCTGGACAGCTCCCCGCAGCACTGGGAGACCCTCTGGTCCAGCTGCTTCAAACTCCCTTCTACCGTCCTGAGCAAGCAGCAGCAAAGACAGACACGGGGTTACACATGTGAGGTGATGTGTACAGGGAAAGGAGGGAAATGAGGTGTTTAAAGTGCCCAGGTTCTGAGCAACAGTTCACTGGAGCTCTATCAACCGGGGCAGAATGCTTGTCTTTTCTTGGCTCACACCCCTCGTTTGGAGGAAGAACAGCTGCAACAGCCAAACCGAGGATACTTGTGTCCACCTGCTCCAAGAGGCGCTCGTCTGAATCTCACTCTTCACCTTTGGGAAAAACCCAGCTCGGTAAAGGGGGGCGGGGGCGGGGCTAGACGATCTGCCTCTTCGGCCAATCGCGACGGCACAGCGGGATTGAGTGACAGGCGTCTTACAGCGGGAGGAGGGGCCCAGCATTTTACAGGGCGGGGTGAGCGAGCGCGGAGGGAGCAGGTAAAGCCCAAACTGCTACTGGGGGGATTTGGAAAGAAAGCTTCAGGGATAAGAATGAGCAGAGTCAGAGGTCTGATAGACTGGGTAGCAGAACCAGGTGGGAGGGATCCTCCCTTCCTTCCAGCAAAATGCAGAATTTAGTAAAATCGGGTCTTTTGGGGTATGACCCTATCTCTTAGGTCTTACACAGAAATTCAAGAATCCACAATAAATCCACTCACTTGAAACAAAGGCAATGTTGTACATGGGCACAAGCAGAGAACAGAAGAATCAGCTGCTTTTAGAATCCTCTCATGATATAAGCCTGGCCAGCTTCTGGTCAGCAAATGACGTTGACCGGTGTAATTTTAACTTCCTTTAGTCATAACGAGTGTTCTCAAATGATAAAAGTGGGAAATCTCAAGAGATTGCTGTGGGTGCTACAGTGCTGTCTACTTTTTAAACCTGTCTTACATATTTAACAATGCAGCAGAACATTTAGGTCATACAGAATCATGTGGTGGATCTTTGTTTTCGTCATTTCATAGCTCAGTCTCTCTATTCCTCTTCATCTCTCTCTTTACTTCTTCACCTCTTTCTCTGTCTCTTCTCTCCGATGGCCCTTTACACTGAATTTTGTCTTTAAAGATAGGAAAGGTTTGTGTGTGTGTGTGTGTGTGTGTGTGTGTGTGTGTGTGTGTGTGTGTGTGGTGTGGTGTGATATTTCAAAGTAGTGGAATGTAAAAAACTAACATGAATGCCTAGAGCTTTGTAGTGAGAATTTTTATTTACTATTGGGCAAGATCTAAATGTTCATTCCTTTAATTTTAGCCTTTCCCAAAATTTCCTGTTTATTTATTCTGAAAGTCCTACTTTAAGTCTCTTAACTTTTCCTTTGTTTCAGTGACGTGTCAAGAATATTTTTTAAATCTTCCTCACACAGTTTTTTCTTAATTAAATTTAAAGAGAAATTGACATATTAGGTACTCTTACTGTTTTCTCTTTAAGTGAAAGAATAAATTACTATCATTTTTCTACCCTCTCAAGTTAGACAACTAAAAAAGCTCCCCTTTAATCTTTAGTAGATAAGCTTTTCAGTAAAAAGAGTTTTCTGGATTTATTCTGTGTAGTCTTTATCCATTTTTTTTCACATCTTGGTTTTCTGATTTAGATCAAAAACTTCCATAAGGCTAAAATGAAACATCATTCATTCTACCCAGAAATGTTTGTACCTTGAGAAGCCTTATAATTATAAAGAATTTCATTAGTTTTCAAAGAATCTTTTGAAGTCTCCACAGGCAAAATGCTTTTTAGTTGACTATCTTCCAGTAGTTCCACTCTTCTAAAATACATATAACAAATGTTTAACATGTTTGACATATGAACAAAATTAGTATTACCTACTGTTATGATTTTAATATTGTAACAATTTTTAATGAAAAGGTTATTCTAAACACTTATAAACAAAATTACTTATAAACAAAATTTCTCAAGACTTCAGGACTACAGAATACTAAACTATAAGATATTAGACTAGCATAGGTTATGTAATACTAAAGACAAAAAGAAGGTCTCAAAAGCTAGCATGAAAGGAAAAGAATGAGCACCAAGTGAATACTAAACAAAGAAAGAAACAGAAAAATATATAGGCGTTCTAATATTCAACAAAATTTTTAAAAATGACATATTTACTTGCAAAACATATTGAAATAATGAATAAAGTTACCTGAATAAGATGTGAAATTTCCAAATTTTCTGATAATATAGGTTTAAAACATGTAACACATTTTAAAAATTATGGATCTAGTGGAATATAGCAGTTTGACCAGTCTGCCAAAAAATCAGGTTAAAAGAAAAGGTGTAAATTTTCAAAATACAGCTAGCAAATTTGATCTGTTGGATAGTTACATAACATTGCATTTCAAAATTTTGTAGTAAGCATTACTTTTAAATTGACATTGGGCATCTACAGAAAGTGAGCACACTATACATTATTAGTAAGTTTCTACCAACTTAAAAATGCTGTCTTCTAAGACAATGCTTATATCTGAACTAAAATTAAGAGAAGATATATATTACAAATCAGAAAATATTTGTATTTTAAGAATTATAAAACTACAAGCAATTCAGCTACAACTGCAATTAAAAATGTGTAGCTTTAAATGATCCTAAGACAAAAGTTACAAATTAATAACAAAATCATACAACTTAAAATGTTAAAATAAATGATTTAATAAATTTCATAAATATGGGAAAGAAAAAATAAGAGTTTACATAATAGGATAGATAACACAAAGTATATAACCATGAATGTCAGATGTACTTTTGAGTAAATTCTAATTTAACAACTATCTCACAAAAATGAACAAAGAGAAAACAAAAAAAGAACATTTAATACTGAAGTATGAAGAATAACATTATAATTAAATTATTGATAGCCAAGATGTTTCTTTAAAAAATAAAAAGAAAAAAAACTTGACAACCCAATAAAAGACAGATATGGAAATATTTCATGAACATGAACTAAAATATGAAAGACGTTATATTATTAATATAGTCAACTGTATTAGTAATTAAAGAATAAAGTTGAAATCATGAGGCACATTTTTAGACCTAATAGATTAGCAGAGAGTTGACTTTACTGGCTCACTCAGCTGATGAACTTTCTGGTACTTCATGAAGCAACATGAGGGATGCGAACACCTGGTTACCTTGTATTTGTTTAGTTATCTTTGGTGAATTTTTCAGTTTATTGAAATAACTTGGCAAGAGATCACCAAAAGACCCTGAATTTCCAAATAATTCCTGTGAGTTATATTTCATGCAGAAATCTAAGCTCCCCATTTAACAAAGGCTGATTATACTAGCTGCTAAAGTGATTTCTTTTTTGCTGACTCACTGGCATGATGAAAGCATGCTAGTTGGCAGATACCAGGGTGCAGTTTCTACTTCAATGAAACCCTTACCATGTCTCAGAAAAATGAGATTGAAGCCAGGGCACAAAACCTGGCAATGCCAAAATTGGCAGTGTTATAAAGCACAGATTCTCTAAGTACTAGAAGTGAAGAAGAAATGGTCAATTTTGTTTCTACTCCTAGGTTCCTGAACTCATGGTGACAATGTATGTTTGCTACTGGTGACAATGTATGTTTGCTTGCGCTGCCATAACAAAATACTACAAGCTGGGTATTTAAAGGATCAAAATTTGTGACACTACTGGTGACAATGTATGTTTGCTTGGGCTGCCATAACAAAATACTACAAGCTGGGTATTTAAAGGATCAAAATTTGTTTGCTCTGAGTTCTGGGCATGGGATATCCAAAATCAAGGTGACAAATAGGCTTGGTTATTTTTTTCTTTAATGTTCACTTATTTTTTAAGTGATGGTTTGTTAGTAGACAGAGAGAGAGAGAGAGAGAGAGAGAGAGAGAGAGAGACTTTGAAATTCTAGATTGATAGCAATTATCTCTTGGATTTCACCAGGTACTCTTTTTTGTTTTATAATTTTATTAGTCTATGTTTGCAGTATATAATGAATATATTGAGTGTGGGGAGTTCCTACATGTATAACACATCTTAATTTTTTTCCATTCCCTTGCCTTCCTCTCCAAAACCCCTCCATCTCATGATCTCCTTTTGCAAATGATCTATCTCACTATTTTCTATTCTGAATCTTTTACTTTGTTTCAAAAAATGTTTATACTTATTTTTCTCTTTATTTATACTTTAGTTTCTCACATAAGACAAACCATGTGCTATTGAGGCTTGTGTGTCTGATATAATATTGGGACCATAATATTAAGGGAAATAAATTAGACACATTTCCCTTAATATTATGGTCCCAATATTATGGTACTTTTGTCAAGACTTTTGGTTTGTAGTCCTTTAATTGTTTCATTTACTTCCATTATTTTTGTGTTGCAGTTTGTCTAATATATGTGTATATGTTCATATGTATATTCTATGACTAAAACTCTAGAGCTTAATTAATATAGTATTCAGAGTAGACCATTGACTATATGACTTTTATGGGTTGAATTGTGTCCTGCTAAATTAGGTATGTTGGAATTATGGCCTCCAGATTCTCATCAGGTTACCTTAATTAGAGATAAGATCTTTATGAGTAATTTTTAAAAAAAATATTACTATAAAAGGAAAAGCTTGGAACAGAGATTAGAAAGAAAATGACATAATCCAAACACAGAGAACAAGTGAATATTTCCAACCCAAGGAAAGAGGCTAGAAATGGATATTTTCTACAAATTCATTAGAAAGAACAAATTGTGTCAACATCTTGATTGGGTCTTTAGCATTCAGAATGGAGGCGATGCATTTCTGTTGTTTAAAACACCTAGAATGTAGTTCTCTGTTAAAGCAACTGAACAAAGCTAATACAATCAACTCTACCCCCTTTTCCCCCTAAAATCTTGACTAAGTTAAATTATGATTGGAAGGAATCCACATCTGGGAATATAACAGATCAGCAGTGATCTTGATGGAGAGAATTGGTAAGGAAATTTTCCTTCTTGGGATGGTTGAGAGTTTCCAAATTCTTGGAAGAACTTAACACACAGAAACCATACGGGAAAATTTAACATTAGGGCCCTGGGAGAACGGTCCTCTTTCCCTGAGACTGAGTCTGCCTGGAGACCTGAGAACAGGGAAGCTTTGTCCTGCCACTCAGCAGGGGACAGGAGCACATCTGCTTCTGCCCCACTAGCTCTGTGTTACACAAGCCCACGAGACTCCTTGCACTTGTTTACTCCTTCCACTAGATCTAAGGGCTCATCAAGAAAATAACAAACGACCAGAAAGAGGACAAGCAGTCAGTACAAACAGATCTCATGCCAACAATACAGATTTGCAGTTGGAGAGAGACTGTGATTTAAACAAACAAGTAAGAGAAAATTTTAAGTAGCCTCAAGTGCCCCCAATCACACATGTTTTCTGAAACTAAAATAATGTGGTATTCTAATTAACTACTGCAGTAGGCAAACAGGGATAGTTTTACACTTAAGACAGAAAAGATGTACCAGAAGAAATGTCTTATAACACAAAGGTACAAATGAGATGGATAAACAGGTCGTTATTTGGAGAACAGATAAGATAAAAAATAATATGCAAAATTAAGGCTTACATAAGAAAAGATGACAGAAGTTTGAAAGGTAGTAAGTATATCTATAATGAAATAATGAGTTGAAAAAGAAAAAACATCAAATTGATGTTTTGGCATATTTTAGGCAACTTTGAAGTGATTATAATGCTCCTCATGTCCTTATATAATTAAATTTCAAAATCGTAAAAAATTTGCAAATTTGCAAAAAAAAATTTGCAAACTCTAAAGCAAAAATCTGAAAAACAGGATAAAAGAACACAGCAATTTATCAAAGGAAAATAATATTTTACAACCAACTGTGGCCAGGGCGGTTAGCTCAGCAGCATAAACACCTGCCTGGGAAGCGCGAGATCGTGATTCGATTCCTGGTACCAAAAAACAAAACAAAAAAGAGATTTCCCATACAACCAAGTGTGATTATAGTAAGTAGACAGAACTCTTTGAATTTAAAGAAATCTATCAGCATTATCAATTATTGACAAATTTAAGAAATAAAGAATATGATCATGTAGGGAGTTTGGGAAATATTGTATAAAACTTAAATTTGTAAGTAAAACAGAAATGCATGTAAAAACTCTAAATGTAAAAATAGTGTGAAAAATGCTGCATAGATTAATATGTTAAAATTAAGATAAACTATTTCAATCAAATTTATAATTTAAACTATTCTCATTCTTACAATGCCTTGACGATTTCAGTGAGGTAATGAATGTATGTGAAATAACAGAATGATTCATATAATTCAAAAGAAATTGAATAAAATGTCCTCTAGTAACAAGAATGCCTACTACAGTCAATGAGTACAAATTAAAGTAGTTGTATGTTGATAGAGGGAAATAGCCACAAATGAACAGAAAGGTTAAAAAATGCATTTGATATTTTAATACTAGATTGAATCTTAGGATCAAATTTGCTCATTTTGTAAGAGGAAATATGGTCTGATTATATATAAAGAAAACACTTTGGTGTGTTTTTCACAAATTATTAGAGCAAAGAAGCATTATTCCTTACTGTGTAGGAAATAGTCTTGAGAAACTATGCCTGAACTAAACTGTTTTAGACAAATCTCCTCAGATATTAACAGTGCTTTGTATTGTCCTCAAATTATTAAGGAGGGTAAGAGCAGCTATCATTCAAATAAGTTTTATTGCATGCAGAGTTTTGTCAGAGCTTTTTTCTTATGCTTACTGGTATTTGACAGTTTTATACTTATGTTACATAACCATATACAAATATTTATGACATGAGTCTTGTGGTTAGTAAACAATATGGTCTCATGTCAACAATACAGATTTGGTTTGCTATCAACAATTTTCATTCACATATTCAAACTAAGTTTCATTCTAGGTAGTAATTAAGAATATGGGAAAATATAATTTTTAAAGAAAAATTTATCATTTCCTAGATTGTGTGTCTTTTTATTTTTGAAGATAAAATTTTATTTTACTTTGCGATTTTGCACATTTGAAATTATCTTCAGAATATGATTTTTTCTACCTTAGTAGTAATAATTTAAAACATAAAGGTAATCTGTCTTGAAAACACTACAGAAAGTTTATTTTAAATTTGTTGTATATTTCCTTTTAAGTTAATTTTTCTTGTATTAATTATTTTGACATGGTTCTTTTAAAATGTTTATACCTTTAGATAAAGCATTTAATACATTTGTATTGTAAATTTTTTTTCACTGTTGATTATAATTAACTTTCTTATTGTTTTCCTTTTACCATCTTGTAACAGAATTTTCCTGTGTATTCAAAAATCATTTATTAAATAAAAAACATACTAATTTGTTAGTGTATTAGTTGCAAACTGCGGTAATATTAGAATAATTATAATTTACACGACACATCCTCAGATAGTTCTCAACTTCTTAAATGTTCTATTTTATGAATGACACATTGTTTAAAGTATAGTATGATTCACTAAATATACATAATTTTGTGCTTATACTTGTCTGAAACTGCACTGATTTCATTTTTGAGTGTATGGTATGTATATTACAGCTGGGAGTGGCTTTTTCCTTGAAATCTGAAACTGTTGTAGGCATAGTAATTGTCAGAACTGTTTTTATTTTTTATTTTACTTTTTGAGACAGGGTCTCACTATCTAGTACAGGCTGGGCTCAGACTTGCAGCAATCTTCCTGCTTCAGCCTTAGAAGTGTTGGAATTCCAGGCTTGTGCCATTGTGCTCAGCTAGCAATTTATTTTTAAAGAGAAAATCTTGGCATTTTAATTCACTCATCTCTCCACTAAGTAGATTTATTCTGTATGATTATATCAATTATAGAACTTACCATAACTAATGGAAATTTTAATGTGCATTGTAGTTTGTTCAATCAGGCTGGGAGCACATTTTTTAAAAGTAATAGTCTTTTTCTAGTCTACATCACTTCTCACCAAAGAATATATAATAAATAGAGTGAATGAATGCATGAAATATATTGCAGTAACAATTGGTGGGGCATTTCTTTTGCTAAATTGAAATTTCTACCCACAGTGACTGATTTTCTTTCATGTGATAATGACAGAACTGATAAATGGCCCACATAATGATTCAGCCCATTTGCACAATGAAGGATACTTTCCCATATTAAACAGACACCGCACTGCCAGAACATGTTCCTTCACTAGATGCCAAAACAAAGTGCATTCTGTCCTTGATTCCACACAGGCAAAGACTGGTGTTTCACAAAGACGGCATCAAATTTGTGTGATTGCAATGATTAGGACTTTGATTTACCACATTTTTTTCATCATTTTCTGGATGACTTTAAAATATTTAATATATATCATTTTGCTTTACTATGCTCCTGAAGGAAAAAATATGAAAATAGATATTTAAGAGGATAATTTTTAACAATTGTAGCTTTTTTATTTGTGTCCCAGAAGTATGATGCAATATGAAAAAGATATTTATTTGGTGAGACATCAGAGTATTTAAGAAAAATATCAAGTCTGATAAAAATATTTTTTAACATTAGCTATAGGCCTGAATTCGGCATCCAGCATTGGCAGCTAATGTCTTGTTTGTTTAGACCATCTTTTTTAATAACTCATCTATAAAGTTTTAATCTATTCCAAATTCACATTTTGTGCATTTTTCTTTGCACTTCAATTACTTCAAAGGTATTTGATTTCCTCAGAATTTCTATTGAAAGCTCCAATATTATTTGTCTAAAAGCTGAGAACTAATACCATTGGATTTCTCGATAAAAATTCAATACTTGACTGATGAAAGTTATTAGTTTTTATTAATACAACTTTTAATATAGCAACTTTATTGGATTATAATTATAACAACCTTACTAAATCACAATTTACACTGGTGCCATAAATTTATCCTTCAAAGTGATAAAATATGGTACTTATTAATGATATTCATATAATTTTGCAACTATTCCTACTGATCAAAAAACCTTTACTACTCCACAAATAATCTTGGCACCAGTAATGATCACTTCTAATTTCCATTTATCTCCAGTTCCTGGCAAGCACTCAATTAGCTTTTGTCTCTGTGAATTGGTCTATTCTGGACATTCCACATAAATTAAAGTGTTACATGAAGACTTTTCTGCCAAGTTTCTTTAATGCGGCTTAATGTTTTTCAGAAATACTGAGAAATTGTGAATTCTTAAATTGTATGTTTTATAATTTTATGTCTGGCTTATTAATGCTTATGATTCTGTTTCTTTTGATTTAATAATTGACTTTATGGAGCAATTTAGTGTTCAGACTGAAAAATAAGTGGTAAGCACATGCATTTTCTAATTATTACTATTCCCACAAAGTGTAGTCTCCCCAAAATCAACATCCTCCACTGCAGGTGGGTATTTGTAGCAAATGACAGACCTACATCAAATATCCTTATAACACTAAGTTCATAGCTTAGGATTTATTCTAAGTTCTATAAACTCTATGTGTGTATATAATTATGTAGCATTATGTATACACTATTTCAATATCATGGTGAGTAGTTTACTCCTGTAGAACTACTACTCTATTCTCTGTCTATTAATACTGTGGTTCCTCCACTACCTGAGAACCACTGATCTTTTCATAGTCTCCACTGTTTCATCTTTTCCACATAGCATGGATTGGAATCGTACAATATGTATTCTCCACAGGCTGCTTTCTTTAACTTTCTACTATGCACTTAATTTTCCTACACTTTTTTTTCAGAACTAAATATTTTTCGGTCTGCATATACTACAATTTTTTATCTATTCAATCACTGAAGGTAATTATGTATTTTAAGTGCTGGAAATTATGAATAAAGCTTCTACACATATCTTTTTGGTAAATTTTACACAGACACAACTTTCTGTTTTGAAAGTGAAAATAAATGAATATAATTATTATAATGTACAGCAAGATTATGTTTAGCTTTTAAAGAAAACTGGAAAATTCCTTTCCAAAGTTAGTGGACCATTTTGTATTCCTGCAGGCATAAAACAAAGGACTTTGCTCCAAATCCTTGTTAGCATTGTACATTGGCAGTGTTCTACATTTTGAATACTTTTGTAAGTGTGTAGTCTATGCTACTGCTGTCTTGATTTATACTTTCATGATGACATCCTATATGGAGCATCTTTTTATTTGCTTGTTTACTATTTATATCTTCCTTGGCAAGTTGTCTATTAACTTGACTGGTTTTTAAGTTGGGTTATTTCTTATATCTGAGTTGTAAGTACTTACAGGTTTTGGAGGCATACATAGATAGGCTTGCTTTTTCATTCTCTTCACACTTTTTCACAGAATAGCATTTTTAATTCTGATGAAATTCAACTTATCACTCTTTCTTTCACACATTTTGACTTTGATGTTGCATTTAGAGACTGAGATCATTAAGGACTTTTCTACAACATCTTCTATGATTGTCATTTTTATTTTATATTTAGGTTTATGGCTTATTTTGAGTTAATTTTTGTGAAGGATGTAAGGCTTGTGTGTAATATTTTCCTTCGTTCCTTCCTTCCTCCTTTCCTTCCTTCCTTCCTTCTTTTGCCCCTGAATGTCCAGTTATTCTAAAACTGTATTCATCAAGGTTCTGTAGAGAGGCAGAACTAATACGGGATAGACAGATAGATAGGATTTGTTAAGGGATTTATCTTGTGTTATTATAGAGGTCAAGAAGTACCGCAATAAGCCATTTGAAAGCTGAGTCCTTGAAAGTCCGCTAATGTGGCTTATCCTGGCCTCAAATCTGCCAAGAAATCAGTGAAGCAGGTAGTATAACTGTCAGTCAGTCACCAAAAACCTGAGAGCTTAGGTTCAAAGGAAGGTGTGGGGAGCAGCTGAGCTGGTGATAGACCACACATCTGGGGTCAGCCCACCCCAAGAACGTGGAGCAGGAGAGGTAAGCCACGTGTACAGGTCACTGGGACCAGAGTAAAGCCAGTCCTGTAGCTCAGTGGCATATCAGCAGGTGTCTGATCTTGGTGTTCCTGATAAGTACACTATGGAAAGCTGTAAGAAATGTTTCACTTCCAGTGTTTTCAGCAAAAACACTGAGACCTTGCACTTTCAGCCTTATCCACAATTTCCCCTTTTTAACCCTGTATAAATGAAGATACAGACAGAGCTCGGTTGTCATTGCCTCTCCACCAGAGATATCAGGCATCACCTGTTCCCATCATTTTTATATGTGTCTTATTTTTTCTGTATTTCCCTTTGGCCCCTCTCAGGACACCATTGGTCACACAGGTCACAGCAGAAAGAAGCCATCGGTTTAAATCGTCCCAGTTCAAATGTTGAATTCTGCTGTCCAGAGGTAAGCCAAGGAGAGTGTACTGTATTCTATCTCCAGAAAAGAGAGGAGGGAGGGGAAAGAGAAAGAAAAGAGGGGAGGGAGGGGAAAGAGAAAGAAAAGAGGAGGAGAGGAAGGGGAAAGGAGAAGGGGAGAGAGAGAAAGGAATTTTTCTATTTCCATGTCCTTAGCTGTTTGGATGGTATAGTCTATTGAATCACATGCCAGTCTTCTTTAGAAAAACCTTCATAGGCACCCCCCAAAAATGTCTTACCAGTTCTACACTGCATTGTTTCTCCTAATTTGTCAAACATACCTTGACTATATGGGTCTATTTCTGGGCTGTCCCTTCTATTAACACTTGTCTATTATTTTGCCAATCTCATCTTATTATGACTACAATACACTTTATATTGGGATTAGAATACGGGTAGTCTTAGACTCAAACTTGGCTCTTCTTCATTGATATTATGTTAGCCATTCTGGATTTTTGTTTTGTTTTGTTTTTTGTATAAACACCATGATCATTCTATCACTATTCACAAGATAGCACACTATTTTGTCTATGAGGACACAGTATCTGTATATCCACTTAGAACAAATAATAACTTTATAATATTGAATCTTTCTTTTCACATACATAAAATTATCTCTCCGTGCATTTAGTTCTTTGATTGCTTTACCAATATTTTAGCTCCCATAGACCTTATTCATATTTATTGGATTTACATTTAATTATTTAATTTAGATTTTTAAATTCAATAATGCAAAGGTAAATATTATGCATCTTTAGTTTAATACTCCTCTTTTATGTAGTTAATATAAAGAAAAGTGATATGTATTTTTATATTAACCTTGCATCTTTCTGTTTTACAATTGTTTTTTAGCTGCTGAAAGATTCTATTAATTCCTTTTATATAAACAATTATGTCATTTGCAAAGGTAGCCAGATTTCTTCCCTTCCAACTGATACACTAATTATGTCTTTTTTAAAAGGTCTTATTGCATAGTTAGGGTGTCCAGCATTATATAAAGCAGTGATGAAAAGGAATAAGTTTCAAAGTTTTTATTGCTAAGTATGTTGTCAGTTGTAGGTTATTTATAGAAATTCCTTGTCAAATTAAGGAAATTTCCTTCTATTATTAGTGTACTGAGATTTTAATTGTGTGTGCATATTAGATTTTATCAAATGTTTTTCTTTAGTTTTGATATAATCATGTATTTTGTTTTTAATCTGCTATTGTGATCAGTTGCAGAATTGAGTCTTCCTTCCTTCCTTCCTTCCTTCCTTCCTTCCTTCCTTCCTTCCTTCCGTCCTTCCTCTTTTCCCCTCCCTTCTCCCTTCTCTTTTAAGACAGGCTGTCAGTAAATTTTCCATGCACTTTGAGTTTAAGATCCTCTTGTGTCAGCCTTTCAGGTTTCTTATTTCTTTTAAAGTGATGCTAATCTCATCAAATGTCAAGAAATATTATCTCCATTCTATCCTCTTGAAAAGTTTGCATAATTTTTGCTTTAAACCTTTGGTAGAGTACACCAGTGAAATTTCCTCGGCCTGGCATTTTCTGAATTAGAAAGCTAATTGTCAATTTCATTTCTTTATTAATTTAATTTTAAAATGTATTCACTTTGTTTATTCCTTCTTATGTAAGGTTCAAGAAATTGTGTCTTTTGTCAGTTGGGCCCATATGTCATCTCGGTTTTCACATTTGTTAAACTACAGTTGTTTCTAATATCGCTTTATTATCCTTTTGTTTGTTTGCTTGTTTCCACTGGGGACTGAACCCCGAGCCCTCACAGAAAGTTGCATTCCCAGTCCTTTTTTATTTTGAGGCAAGTTCTCCGTAAATTGCTCACTTGCCCAAACAAGGCTCACACTTTTTATGTACCTGCTTTAGCCAACTAGAGAGCTGGGATTCCAGACAACACCACAAATTCTTGGCTCTTATTCATACTTTCAATGACGATGCCACACATTCCTCGGTCTTTGTTATACTTTTGTGGATTTGTAGAGATGGCCTCTGTAATAGTGTATGGTGTTTGTTCTTGTCCTTTTTTCAGTTAGCTTGTCTAGAGATTTATGGCTTTTATTGAATTTTTCCATAACCAGGCTTTAGCTTCATTAATTTTATTGATTTTCTTTTTTCAACTCCATTGATTTATGCTACAATTTTAACTATTTCTTTTCTTCTATTTCCTTTAAATTCATATTTTTAATAATTTCATTAGGTACGTCTTCTGTTACTTGATTTTATGTCATTTTCTTTTACAGTGTGTATCCCTTGGTATAAATCTCCTTCTAATCCTATATTAATACTGTCTTCTACAAATTATGATAAAATTACATTTTTCGTTTCATTCAGTTCAATATATTTTTAAAATGTCTCTTAGACAGAATTACAAAACAAATACACAAAACCCATCACCTTTACATACAACAATAATAAACATTCAAGAAAGAAATAAGGAAATTAATTCCATTCACAATAATTTCAAACAAATAAACAAACAAACAAAAGTTCTAAGAATCATACAAACCAAGAAGTCAAAGATTGCTATAAGAAAAACACGAGAAAGAAATTGAAGAACACTTTAGAAAATGAAAAACCTCCCTTGTTCCTGGGCCAGCAGAATTGACATTTTTTTAGGTGGGCATATTCCCAGGAGCAATCTACAGATTCAGTGTGACCCTTCTAAAATACCAACAGCCTTCTCCAGAAAACTAGAAAATTAATGTTCAGACTTATATATATGAAACCACAAAAGTCCCCAAAAAGCCAAAGCAGAACTGAACAACAAGAGCAACATAAGACAAGCAATATAAGACAAGAAATTTTGAAATTGCTCAAAGAAAACAAAGAGGAAACAACTGAAATCATGAGCAGAGGCAAAGACTTTCTGAATATGCCCCTGGTCGCACAGGAAATAATTTCTAAAAATAAATATATTGGACTATATCAAGTTAAAAAGTTTCTGTATAAGAAAGAAAATAATCAACAGAGTGAAGCAATAATCTGTACTAGGGAATAGTATCTTTATTAGGTAGCCCTTTGATATAGGATTGTATTGTACTCAGGGTTTGCAAGGGAAACAGTTTTTAATACAGGATACATAATTAATAGAATTATTTTACAATAATTACCCCAAAAGTCAAACATGCAGGAAATCTGTCCACACACTAAAGAGCCCAAAGAATCCAGCTGAGGGTCCAGATCCCATGACAATGCCCTGCATAAGCCCAAGACATTGAGACCTAGAGTCCATGACAATGTCTCATGCAAGTCTGTTTCACAGATCTGCATTGGGAAGGCCCAAAGGACAGAAGTGGAAGCTAGAATGTCTGTGCCAGAAGCATCTGTTCTAGAAGGCTGAGGGACTTCAATGGAGTCATGAAGCAGTACACACAGTAAGGACCAGAGATCTCCCAAAAATATCACAGCCATCTTCAGTGACCACGAGTGTCTGAGCTCCTGCAACAATGGGAACAGCTGAGTTCATATCAGGAAGCCAGCATGACAAGCTTCTCCAGGAGATTGAAGAGCACACCATCTTCCCCTCCATGGCTGGGAAGTAATGCTCAAATAAAGACCAGAGCTTCCCCCTTGCAACCATTCTCAGTGACAATCAGGTCCTGAACGTCTCTCTTGATGAGAACAGACAAGTTCATACCAGAAAAGAAACCTGACTAGCTCCTCCAGGAGAACCAAAAAACAAAACAAAACAAAACAAAAAACCAGAAGAACCAACACCAATACCAACACTTCTTCCTCTCCAGTTCTCTTTTCTGTGTTGCTGGCAACAATCTTCAGGGGGTCCAGGAACACACACACACCCACAGCACCATGCTGGTTCAGTTTAGCTGGGTGTTATAGATTGCCCACCAGTTGTCAATCCATCACAGATTGATATTCAAAATACATAAAGAAGTCAAATAACAACTCCAAAGCAAAACAAAAACAAGAAATGTCAAAATGAACAGAAAAGTTCAGAAGCAAAAATACAAATGGCAAATAAGTACATGAAAAACATTTCAATATCCTTAGCCAATATGGAAATTTTTATAAAACTGAACTGAGATTCCATCTCATCCAAGTCAGAATGGCTTTTAACAAGAATATGAAAAAGAATGAATAAAGAGAAGAGTTTGATGGAAAAGAACTTTTCTGCCTTGCTGGGGAAATGCAAGCCACTATAATCACCATGGAAATGAATGTGAGCATTCCTTGAAAACCTAAAATTAGGTGTAGCATCTGATCCCAACTACAACACTTCTTGCTTCTTGGTATTTTCCCCAATTACATATAACACAATATAGTGATACAGGCATGCCTATATTTATATCAGCACTACTCACAATGACTGAACTATGAAACAGCCCAGGTGCCTATCAATACATGAATGGATATAAAATGGTATATCTGCATAATATACTATTATTCAGCCATAAAGAACAAATTCTTTTTTTGTAAAACAAATAGAAGTAGAGGCCATAATATTAAGCTAAATAAGTCAGCCTCAGTTAACTACATGTGTTGTTTCTTATATAGCCAATCAAAATATTAACATATAAATAAATAAACATAAAAATGAGAAGCTGTCAGGAAACTAGAAGTAACCTTTTAAAGATGAGGAGTACAAGGGAAGAGAAGAAAAAGTAGAGGGATGTGAAATGAGATGAAATAAAATATAGTATTAAGTACTAAATTACTAAAATAAATCTTATTCAGTATCACTAATATGTACAAATAAATATGATATTAGCAATAAAAAATTCTCCTGATTTTATCATTTGACCTGTGCATTATTTTAAAAGATTTTTTTTCTCCAAAATTTGAGAATTTTCCAGCTATTTTTCTGTGTTGCTGTCTTGGTCTGTTCCTTTGGGAGCCGTATTCATCAGAGTTTGCTAAAGACACATATAACACAATATATACAAATGTACAAGAAGTTACAAGATTGGCTTATGGTGGCCAGCCACAGAGTCAAATGAGGAAGCCTGCAGAGGGTGTCCTGGAATCCTGGAGGCTGAAAGATTCAGTCTGAGGCCTGGAGTTCACTGCAGTGTCCCATGTAAGTCCATATCAGGAGACTGAAGAGTCTGCAACCAAAATCCGAAGGGTCTATGCTAGAAAGCTGAAGAATCTAAGGCAGAAGCCAGAGTCTGTGCTGGAAGCCAGGAGCTGATATACAGGTTGAATGTGAATGCTGTAGCTCCTTCCAAGAACATAACCCACTGTCCTTGCTCATTTCCCTTTATACCATCCAGGTGATGAGTAACCCTAGGGTGAGTCTCCCCCCCCCCCCAGAGTATAGAATTACTAAGCCAATTTAGTTTAGCTTCTCAGCTTCTTAGGTTGACACAATCAGTCAGTCACTACATGATATGAGAGCTGATATAAGTTTTAGATTTAGTATTTGTTACGCAGTGTATCTTATGCCCTCTCAAATGTGTTCTATGTAGGTGAATATTTCAGGCAAGCTTTAAAAAAGTGTGTTATGCAATTTTTGAATGAAGTGATCAGTGTAAGTTGATTATATTCACTTGACCTTATTAAGGTGAGCCATATCCTTACTAATTTACTGCCTGGCACATCCAGCCATTTCTGATAGAGTCATGTCCTAGTCATTAACTGTGATAGTAGGTTCCTCTATTTCCATCTGCAGTTCTATTATTTTTTTTTTGTCTCATAGATTTTCATGTTCCTTTTTCTAGGTTCACACATTTTAATGAATGCTATGTCTTTTTAGAGAACTGACTCCTTTCTTATTATGTAACATTCTTTTCTATTCCTAATGGTATACTTGCTTGGAAGTCAACTGTAACTGAGATTAGGATAGCTATGCTCATTTTCTGTTATTGCTATTGACTTGGTATATTTTCTTACACCAATTCTATTTCTATTTACTAATACACCATTGCAATTTAAAGTGAATATATTTGTATTTAAAGAGAATTTTTTTAATAGAAGATATGTTATGGAACTTGTTTGTAAATTTACTCTGACAATTTCCTTCAATTGATACATTTAGCAATTGGTGTTTATAACCAAATAAAAGCATTACTTTAAACTATTAACATAGCTAGTTTACTACCTACCACATTTGTTATGTGTCTGTTTCTTTTACATTTTGTTATTATTTTTGTATTCTTTTATTTAATATAATTTTTATTGATCATTTTGTGATTTTATTTTCTCGAAATTTTTAGCACGCAGTTCTGCTTCTTTTTTTATATTTTAAATGTTTAGTTTAAAGTTGCAATAAGAATTACAGCTAGTCCAACTCCACTTGCAAATAGCTATAAACCTCCCTATGGATAGTAAAAATACTTTATGATATTAGTATATTCTGAATTCCTTGCTGTTTTCTCTAATAATTTGTCATTAATGTTATTCCTACATTAGCATATGCTCATGTATCAACTACATCCATTTACCCGTGCACATGTACATGTTTGAATGTAATTTTAAACAAACTTACATCAGATTAAAAAAGAATATAAAAAATACATGTCTATTTTGCTTTCACCATTTCTTCTATTGTAAAAAATAGCTCTTCCAAATTTAATGCAGGTCTCTATTATATTCTTTCATAAATATTTCTTGCCAGGTGTGGTGGTGCTTTGTCTATAATCCCAGCACTCGGAAGGCTGAGGCAGGAGAATTGTAGCCAGTTTGGGGCTACATAAGCAAGTTCAAGGCCTGCTTGGGCTACAGAGTGAGACCTTGTCTCAAAAATTAATTAATTTAATTAAAATTAAATAAATAAAATATTTCCTGCAATGTAGTTCTACTGTAAAATATTTTTTACTTTATTTTTTAAATTATCCTGAAAATGTGTTTCTCAAATTGTCTTTGACATTTGAAAGGTAATTTCTTAAGGGTACAGAATTCTAGATTGGTGAATTTTTCCTCTCAACACTAAGTGTTTCATTTCTTTCTCTTATTGTGTGATTTCTGAGAAAATAGAGTGATTTGTCTTTTGCTTCTCTTTAGCTAAGTTGCTTTTGGCCTCTGACTTTTTTCAGGATTTTATACTTTTTAGTTGATATTCTGTAGTTTGGATATTGTATTCCTGGAATTTATTCTGTTTGGTAGAGTCTTCACTTCTGGATCTATGGCTTGCTGTTTGACATTTATTTGGAGAAATCTTTGTTCATTATTGCTTTGTGTATACTATTTCTTCTTTTCGTTTTGCTCTTCTGATATTTTCTTACACATATGTCATACCTTTGATAGTTGTCCCATAATTTATAGATACCATTTTTTTGTTTTTCATTTCTTTTTGTCTTTGCTTATCATTTTGGAAATTTTTGTAAAGATACCTCTAATCTCAGCTGTTTCCTTAATTGTGTTCAGCCTATTTATATGTTCATCAAAGTTGTTCTTCATTTCTGTCATAACATTTATAATTCCTAACATATTTTTACATTTTTCTAATGATTTCCATCTTTCTGCTTGCATTACTTGCTTGTAGTTAAATACAATCTACTTTAATCATTAAAGACCTTTCTGCATCAATTAGGTATTTTATACTTCTAGTTCTAGAATTCCAGCACCCTAGCACATCTGATTTGATACTTTGTCTCTTTAATCTGTGTCTTCCTTTATCATCTGACTTGTAATTGTTACTTGTAATGATAGTTAGGCCTGTTGCACCAGAATAGAAAGTAATGGCTATCAACAGATTTTGTGGTGATATAATAAGATACAGATACAGGGAAAAAAATTATAGCCCTATGAATAGGGTTCAGTATTTTCCTAGGCCTGTGGCCTGGAATGTAAACTTCTCAAACACCTCTCAGGTTTTCAGCCTTATGTTTGTCCCCTAAATGGGACGGGGTAATTAGTGAGTTCTAAAATTAGGTGTTTCCATTCCTTCCTACGAAAGGCTAGCACTAGCTGGAGTTGTGAGTCCCTGTTTCTAGATCAGTTAAGCTCTAACAAAATCCCAGCAGGTTAAGATTTGGTAAAGTAGTTCCTCTGGACAAAAAGTTCAGTCTATGGAGAATGGTTTATTTACTCCTCCCCCTTCCAGAACCTTGAGTAGATTTTATTTTCTCCAATGTTGTCTTTAAGGGCCTGGTTGAGTCAAAACTCGTGAAAAATGGAGCCATATCTACTGATTGAGTCCTCTGAAGTCTTTAGCTCTCAGATTTGTACATACTGAGCCTCTGAAAATTTGTCACTTGCTCTTTTGTTTTCTGGTTCTGAAACAGATTCTTGTATCTGTTTCCACTCTGACTCTCTAGTCTTTGTTTTTCTAGTCTTGAGCTGTGTTCATGTGTTTGTATCTCCGGAAGCACTGGTTTGTATGTGACCTGACTTCTGTTTTGATCTCATTCTTACAGTCCTAAGAAGGTGTTGCTTTGCCCTGTACTCTTTTACTAGTTAGGACTGAGTGTTGATTTTCAATCTCCTCCCATGGTAAACGAGAAACAAGGGCTTACTTATTTTTCTACTTTAAAGTCCTTTAAAAGCCTAACCTAGTGTTATATGCTTGGGTATTTTTGGTTGCTTTGAAAACACATTTTTCTTTTTAAATTCTCATATAGTTTGGTCTATAGAAGGAAATTCCATGAAGCTAAACCATATTTATTTTAGGATTTAGTTCTGTTTAAGACCTTTCTAGAACAACATTATATGTAATTACTAAGAAGAGTCATTTTAAAGTCGAATCATAAATGACATGAGAAATTAACTTCCTTTCAGTTCCTCTCTCTTGGTGTTTGATAATGATTTGGGAAAATGTTAGGTCATTAGGAAAACTTAATGTTTGCTCTTGTTTTAACCAAAATATTCAACTTTCTGCATAGCTTAATTGTCTTTTAAGTCATGTCCTGGCTAAAATGCTACCATGTAAATTAAAATGTCGTTCTATGTAAAGTAACCACCACACTGGTTCTATCACACCATCCTCTTAATTTACTTCCTAGACAGTGAAAATCTGTTTATATACTTGCTTATTGACTGTCCCACATCCAGATTTCATAAGTATCCTTTTCCCTTTTTTAGTTCATAATTCTTATCTGATTAAAATACTACATAGCATAGAATATATTCTTAGTATTTGAGGTTAAATTGTGCAAAAACTTCAAATAAGTTTCAGAGGAAAATTACTGGATACAATATAGTGTCTACAATTTAAATCAGTCTTTCCTTACTTCCATTTCTCAATCTTAGTATATTGTCTATATAGGAAAGGTAAAGAAGAAAGGAGAAGGTTTTCTATAATATGAGTCATTGAAAACTTGAAATGATTGACAAGTAACAATATTTGTCCAGGAGATAAATGGACACAGGCTAGTAAATTTAGTAGCATTCTTGGCATATTCTGTGTGGTCCTCAGTACTGGTAGTCAACATTAATTGATATAAATATTATCATCAAGGTCAGCGTCAGGGACATGCATTTGAATTTGCGGCAGCTGCAGATGCAGTTGTGTCTCTAGTGAATGTTGAAATTTTGAGGATGCAATAACTAGAATTTTCAATACGCAAAGCAAAAGGAGAAAGTGCTAAGAATCATGCAGTATCCATGGAGACAAATAAGTTCTCGGATCATTAAGTGTGACACTTCCAGAGACCTCTCAAGAGTATCTATACAGAAACTGAAGGAGGCTGGATTTTCTGAAGAATAAATAGGAACATACAGTGCCAGAGAAGTTTTACATTGTGTTTTTAATCTTCTTTTATTGCCAGGCTGCTGAAGTCTAGGAAATAAATGTTTCCTTTTAAAAATAATTAATCGTTCGCTTGTTTGAGAATAAAATGATCAGACAAATAACAAACAAATGAAAGAAAAATAACAGACAAACAAATTAAAAGACCTCTAAAGATTATTTGTATACAAGAGATTACAAAAATCTAAACCAAGTAGTTACTTTTTTACTTTACCAAAAAATATAAAAAATAAATGTTTAAAAGTTTAAATTCTTTTTCTAGGCTTCTTGGGTTCAAAGCTCAGTTCTCCTAGGCTCAAGTTAAACAAAATATAGGAAATATTACTTTCTCACTTCCAAATATTCTCACAATTTAAATATGCAACGTGATTTTCCCCAATGGAAAGCATATAAACACTTCATGTCCATGTCTTAACATCTTCCAATATAAAGTAAAACTTAGGAAATTCAGATTCACCTACAGCTGCAGGAATACTGACAGTGCACTCTGCCCTTTCAGTCGGAGGACTGCTGTGGGTTACTTGTAATTTTATAAACCATATTCCACACTTCTAAGAGAAGGATCCAAGTTAAGTCATGTCTCAGCTGCTAACCTAAAGTAACATTGAAATAATAAATGGCAGTTATTTTAAATTTCTATGTTTTTAATGATCTGTTGTGCAACATAGAAGCCTAATGTACATTAGTGGGAGGAGAACAGTCCCAACTCCTAGGAAACAACACCTTAGAAGCCATGATGTAGAAAGAAGGAAGAAGGACACTTATTTTTCTGTTTTTCTGACAGTCCCCCACCAAGCCCACGTTTTGTTTGTTTTTGTCTTTCAGATTACTGAAGTACCTTCTCATGAAGAAAACTGCTCTTGTTTGCTCTCACAAATTGTTGCATTTTAAAATTTACTGACTATTAAGTCTACAATTTCTCAACAGATGACTCCAAGCACAATTTGATCATTAAGTCCACTGATATTAGAATAGTGCTGGAGAAACAGAAGGAGTGGCCTTGATTATAACTTAGTCATTCAATAAAAGAGATAATTACCTGTAGTTAGTGATACGGACACAGAATGACGACTCTCTATGACCAGCCTCCAAATCAATGGCCAGACTCATTTAATCAAAATGAATAGAAATCCTGAGGCTAATAAGAGCCAGCTGAGAAGCCATGCAGAGGCCCTACCAAGCTGAGACCCCTGAGAGATTCAGGCCTCCCTTGAGGGAAGGAATCCAACAGTTTTAAACAACTCTTTCCTTTAGTAGCCACTGTTTATGTCCTCTGAGTGTACTTTTTATATAAACGTTATGCATTAGTTTTCTTCCCACTGTAACATGTATTAACTACCACTTTAATGGTAGTCATTAAGCAAATGGAAGTCATTAGAGTATGGCAAAGACATTACCAGTAGTTCATGTAGCCACAAGGAAACTGCAGATATCTCTTCCAAATGTGTCTGCCTTTATTTACTCAGGGGACTCTCTGGAAATGCTGGTGACTCATTGCTCAGGCATACTTTGTGAACAATTTTCCTGCAGTGGAAGTCATCCAATTAAAAAGGACGGTACACAATATATGTCTGAGTTTTGTTGAAGTCATCAGTGGTACTATCTGGGACTTGGAATGCATTAAAGACAGACTCAGCTCACTAGCCAGGATTGCCTTAGACTTTGTCCTTGATGGCCAAGTGTCTATATTATTGAAAATCTATCTTACTGATTTAATGCTGTAGGCCAATTTCAGTACACAGTTTTGTGACTCCATCTACCCTTCTGAGGTAGATCTTATTCATTTGTAGGACTTATCCTGTAGGTAATTCGAGGGACAAGATTGAGTTTAATAATGCAGGCTGACCATGTCTACCTAGCTGTATTTTTAATGTTAGTAGTGTTATGGCCAGATTTCTTGGAATAGCTGACAGAGTCTAATGGTAATGGTTACCAGAAACAAAAATGATGATTCTAGGAGGGATGGGTCTTTGGTGGGACATGATTATCTGTGGAACACATATCTTTGTATATAAGCAAATACACTGAGCGATACTTGTTTTGAACCATCATTTTGGACACGTGCAGAGAGATAGTGTCTCCTTCTGAAATCAAGAATACATATGCTTATTGCTCAGATAGTATCTCCCTCTGAGCAAAAATTGGGCGTGTGTATCGCTCATTCCTAAAGATTTCATAAGCTCAGAGTTTGTCTACTGTTGAACACAACACCTTAAATGAGCAACAATCATCTGGCCCTCTCATCTTGCTATATGGGAATAGAAATTTAAGTTGTGTTTACAACATGATTTGCTGAATATCTGAAACCTATTGCTAAGTCTTATTGCTTAGAAAAGAATTGGTTTCACATTACTACTCATTCACAATTCAGCTGGTCATCCAAGAATTCTGACGAAGGTGCACAATGAGATGAAGCTTGTTGTATCTGCTATCACAGCATTCATTCCTACAGATTGAGGACCACCGTTCACCTTCAGGTATTAAGATTTGAGAAATTCAATTCCAAATGCTGTAACTACCATAGAGAATGATTACTTTGATGGGAGCAAAATAAATTGCAAATCTTCTGCCATTCTAGGTAGTATTAAAATCATTAGTGACTCACAGGAGGTTGTTAAAATACTAACCCTTATGAAGACGTTGGAAGAAGTTGGCTCCTGTCCTCAAGGATGATATTGAAAAGTTGAAGATTTTTAATCAAGGAGGTAACAGAGACATGTTGGAAATATCAGGGAAACTAAGATTAGAATTGGATATTTAGATGTGATACAATCTTATTAAAAAATATAATCGATGAGGAATTGTTTTTTATTCATGAATAAAGAAAGTGGTTATATTAGATGGAATAAATCTATTCCTGCTGAGGATGCTGTGATCTTTGGTGAAGTGACAAACTTTTTAGACTATTACACGAACTTAGTAGATGAAGCTGAAGCAAATTTTTTTGTTTTGTTGTATTAAGAATCAAACTCACAAATTCACACTGACCAGTCAAGCCCATGACCCTGAAGCGAGTTTTGAAGACATTGACTTCCTGTTTGAATAAAGTTACACTCTGTGTAAAATCTCTCAAAAAAGTTACATGTTACAGAGAACTATCTTAAAGAGCTAATAGGTACAGAAAACTTCATTGTTTAGTTTTAAAGAAATTGCCACAACCACAACATCTTTTAGCCAGTCAGGTTCAAATGAGCAATAGAATATTTTAAACATGATATTTCACTTGTATTTGTGGACATTTTTTCACACTTTAGAGACTACAGTGTACTATAAACATGATCTGTATATTTATTGGAAATCAAAATTTCTGTGACTCACTTTGCTGCAATGTTTACCTTATTCAGTGGTCTGGAATGAACATCTAAAGAGTATGTGTCTGCGATTCCCTGTCCCCATCCCCAAACCACTTTTTGTCCCCTTGGGGGAACCTATCACTGTAGTAGAAAATATAAATCCCCTCATTACACAAAGATGTGCTATTTGTCTCCAGCTCATCTCTGTTACACAAACTTTGCTACTTATCACTGCTAACTCATCATGGTAAGCTTTCTTCTATTCCTTGACAATTCCAAACTCTTTATAACATTAACAATTTTTGTTTCCTTTATTTGCCTGGACAACCCCTAATTTCAAGGTTTGCTGATTTACTCTGAAATCTGTAATATTTATTAACATGTTTTAAAGTTACTTCTTTTGAGAAAATTGATTATTTGTTATTGTTTGTTTACTGCTTCTACTTCTAATCTTAGCCATTTCCAATCTTGTTTGCTCTGTTCTAAAAAGTGAATCTGAAGCTGGGGGTGTTGGCCCCTTCCTATAGTCCAGGATGTGGGAGGCCGAGGCAGAAGGATCACAAATTCAGGTCCTGCCTTGGCAATTTAGCTACCCTCTACCTCAAAACTGAAAAAAAAAAAAAATAAAAGTAAAAAAAAACCAAAATGCTCAGATGTAGTTCACCATAAAGGTCTTGAATTCAATCCTCGGTACTGAAAAAAAAGTAAAGTTGAAATTATTGAATTACTGACATTAACTTACTACTGTAAATTTTCACATGACTCTTTGTATAACTCAAAATACGACTGAAGTTATATAGCAAGGTGCCAGTGTTGTTAGTGATAAGTTGACCTTCACTACTTTTGTATATGCATATATTGGGATATTTTTTTATTTCCAGTGAATCTAGAATTTTTCTGTGTCTTGGAACTTACCATAACTTCTACAATGGTTATGCTTTATAAACTGTTTTGTTTCTGCTTGGAATACCAGTGGTCCTTCTTCATCCTGTCTCTACTGCTCAGTTGACTCAAACACACCCACTAATCCTTGGAATCTCAGCTCAGGCGGCAGCTCCTCTGGAGCCTCCTGTGGATCCCTCATACAAATTGAGGTTTGCTGTCCATGGCTCATAGTCTACTTACTGGCTTGGGATTTTCTCACTTTCTGCTTGCTTCTTGATTTTTTCCAATACACTGTGAACTCCTTATGATCAGAAACTAGCTCTGATAGAGTTTCAGCTCCCCAGTACCTATGTGAATTTTTAGTAAATGCTCAATAAATCCTTGGTACATGAAAGAAAAAGTGAAGAAATTTTAGGTCTATAGCTAAGAGACTGGTGCTCTTCTCACAGATACAACTTGTTGGATCTTGTACTGTTAACTCCAACAAAGTGACATGCATTGGTTTTATTCATCTCTGTATCTCCACAGCAGAACACAATGTCAGGAAATGGAAAGGATTCTGCTATGGTTTGATTGTGATTCGAATGTGTCCTCCAAGGCTTTATCTAACTGAAGTGCAATCTCTATTGTGAGAGACTAAAAGGGTGGAAACTTAATCTCACTGAGGTGTTTACAGGTGGGATCTTTTGGGGGTGACTAGAATTGTATAAGGTCATTAAAATAGAGCCCCATAATTTAATCCTGATGGCTTTATGTAAAGAGGGAGAGAGACCAGGCACAGACATAAACAATACAAACTCTGTCTTTCTTCAAGTACTGCCTTGGGATCATGTCAGCAAGAAGACTGTCATTGCAAGTGACTCCTTTCCCTTAGACAAAAGTGATCCAAAATAAACCTCTATTCTTTATTACTTATTAAATGTGTAGTATTTTATTTTTGCAACAGAAAATGAACTAACACATGTGGCTGTAATAAAAGATCACAGCATGTATGACTTAGTAGCAGTTTATTTCTTATAATTCCTTAGATGAAACATCTGAGATTAGGGTACCAGCACATCCAGGCTTTGTAAGCATTTTCTTTCTGTCTTCACATGGTCACTTTTTTTTTTCTGTCCTAATACTGGAGAAAGATTCATGAAACCTCATTCAAAAGACAAGTTCTACTTTTGTAATCCTTTTGTCTTCTTCATAATATTTATGACAGCTTCAAAAAGTATATTTGACTATTCTGCTACTTGTCTAACCTGTGTTTCATTTTATAATATGACACTAAAAATATCAGGTAATAGTGATAACTGAATATTGAAAAATACTTATTAGGGAATGAAAGAAGAAAGGAAAGAAGGAAGGAAGGTAAGAAGGAATAGCAGGTGAATGTCTACTAATGTTTAAAAATTAACCTTCCCCACTTTGATGATCTCTTTTGCTCTCTGGGGTTCATGTTCATATTTGATTTTGCTAAACTTTAGAATCATTATTCAAGAATATGTAATAAGAGAAACGATGAGTATAAAAATTTACCGAAGTTTATACTCAAGTTTATACTTACTTTATCCAAGGACTCTAAACAATACTTCTTTTCTATAGCAGAATTCAATGTGCTATTATCCATGGGCCAGCTATGACTCAGGGCCTGCTTTTGCAATTAAAACTTTACTAGGACATAGTCATTTGCATTTGTTCATGTACTGTGTATAGCTGCATTTGTGTTATAATGGTGGAGTTGGGTACGGTTGTGTTTCGTCAGCACAATTTAGTAGTTACAACAGGATTCCAAATCCCTTGAAGCCCAAATAGTTATCATTTGGCCATTTAGAAACAATTTGTCGACTCCTGCTTAATAACATCATTCAGTCTGCCAGATCATGTGACTCAAGTACCATCACACGTACCTGCTGCTGAGCTGCTTTCTGCTCTAACCCATACTGTAAATTGGAAAATTTCCTTGTCTTATATAAATCACAGCAGTGTTTCCAAGTATGGTGTATGTTATAGTCAGGAGTTGTAAAGAGAACAATTAAAACCAGGACATAGAGTTTATAATATTATTTTTATGATGGTCACCCAGAGTTAACACACGAAAATGCAGGAAATCTATCCACAACACTAAAGACGTAGAATATTTAGCCAAGGACCTGAGTCCCACAGCAATGTCCCACATGAGTCCAGACAAAAACCCAGAACTCATGACAATGCCTCCCACGAGTCCAACTGGGCTATTTTGACTGTTTTGCTACTTGTTTAATGTGTGTTTCATTTATAATATGGCACTAAAAATATTAGTTAGAGGTCTAGAACCCACAAGAAGGACTCATGCCAGTCTCTTTTAAAGATCCATGCTGGGAAGGTCAAAAGGTGAGTGGTGGAAGCTAGAAAGTCTATGCCAGCATGGTGAAGGAGCTGTGCTGGTGGGCTGAGGTTCAGCATGGGAGCCTTGCAGTCACACTCACAACAAAGACCAGGACTTAGGACAGCACCACAGCCATCCTCAGCGACATGGAGGCTCTGAGCTCCTCTGACAATGAGCACAGTGGAGTACATGCCAGGAAGCCGGCATGATGAGTTCACCCTGGAGACCAAGTGATACGTGTCTTCCTATCCGGAGCCAGGAAGCAATTCTTGATGTAAGGACCAAAGCTTCTCCAGGAGAACCTAATGGCTCAAACAGCAACACACAGGAGACCCACAGCACCTCAACACCTCAATGCCTCAACGTCTCAATGCCTCAATGCATTAATGCCTGGCTGCTCCTTCTCCACGTCTCTGTTTATGCTGGCAGCTTTCCTCAGGTGAAACATCTATGCTCAGCAGCAGGGTGATTTTAATTCCGCTGGCATTAAGTTGACCACCAGTTTTTAATCCATAACAGTATATAACCTTCAGGAACCCAAAAATGTTGCCAAGCACTATGTTTCTTCATTGCTGGGAATTCTGATGTCCTGGCATATAGAGGATACTTATATCCTTATAATTCTATAGGTGTGGCAAGACTTTTGACGTAGTAAGTACTCATAAAGTTATACAGAGTATTTACTACTTCTTTGTTGCCATTCAGAACCATAAATATGTTTCAAAGAATGATCTTATAATCAAGATCCCTTCAGACAGAATATAGCTGACTTAACACAGTTCTTGGGCAAGATCAAATACTATGTCCTTTCTATTTTAATTAATTTTTTTGTTTTCTTTCCTGATGAGCCATTAAATAAAATTTAGTCACTAGATTAATGATCATTGAATTGATTTTCTACTGCTGCTGTGACTAATTACCACAACCTATTTAAAATACATAAATTTATCGTCTTAGAGTTCTATAGATCAGAAGTCTGACATAGAATGAACTAAGATCAAAGTAATGGAAGAGTGAATTTCTTTTCTGGGGACGGAAGGGGGAGATTCCCTTATTTACATTTTTTTAGTTTCTAGAGTTCACCTATTTTCCATGACACACAATTCTCTTTCTTCAGCTGTAGAGCCAGCAATTCTGGACAAAGTCCTTACTACTGACATCTCTCTGTTCCTTGTCCTATGTAGCCTTCTACTTTTAAGAACCCTTGTAATTACAGTGGATTCACCTTGTAATCCAAGTTAACCTTATATTAATAAATTTCCTTTTTAGTATCCCTAATCTGAAACTTTAATTCTTCTTTGTCATGTAACCTGACATTGTGACATGACTGGGGATCAACAGATAGCTATTTTTGTGGGGTTATGCATTGTGTGTATTACAGGCACAAATCAAATACTACAGAGTATGTTGCTGTGTTCTAAAAAAAATATACCACAGCAGTTAGCTAAATTCCTAAATTTCACCTGGAACAGTTTACAGGCCACATGTAGTGAATTAAATGAAGATACGAATGAGGATCATAATAATTTTATGTCTCTGGCTCTGTCATCAATTTCAACTCTTTGCCTTGGGAGGCAGTAAGTAGTGTTTCTGATTTTACTGTTCTGGCTGGGAAGAAAAAGCAGTGTTCGAAATGTCTGCTAATTCTGTTCCCCAATAATGCTCTCCTTCTGCATAGTAGGGATGCACTATGACAATTTCCTCCAGTAGCCAAGTATATTTGGCTCAGAAACTGTGAAAACAGCCACAGAGAAGGCTGATGGATCTGCTGGGTGCACTATTTATGGACCCAGCCCAGGAGTTTCTCATATGGCATTTGTACCCTCAGCCCACTCTAACTGGGTAATTATTATAGTGACTTTCTCATGCCAAGCTTAGCTAAGATCTTATTTCCAACAGCTCCTGAAAAATTTGTAAATTCATCTTTCTATAACATAGTTACTTCAGCATAGGACATTTGGGGAAAGACTGAAAAAAATAACTCTTCACAGAATCCCTCACAATAAAGACCCATTTAGCTTCAGTAAAATGTTATTCAAATTTCAACAAAAGAAATATGCCCAATTTATCAGTACAAAACACCCAAATGACTATACATATTGTGGTATGCTAAATTCTTATGACAGCTGCTGAGATTCCTGCTCCTGGTGAGTGCACCTTTGTGTATAATTCTTTCCTCCTGAACATGAGTAGATCTTGTAAATACGATGAGATTTCACTCTTGTGACTAGTTTAGCATTCAGTTGATTTTGAGATCATCAAAGAGGGCTCTTTGGGTGGACTTGATGTATTCAGATTGGATAATCAGTCAGTTGACTTTATGGCAATCAAAAAGGAGATTAGCTGTGTGAGCTTGATGTGTTCTGAGAGCTTTTACTAGGGACTAGAACTTTACTGAGGTCTGCTATTGTGGAAGGTTTTTTACAAGAAGCTGGAGTTACTGCAACCTGAAGGCAGTATGTGAGCTAAGAGTAACCCTTGACTAATAGCATGCAAGAACATGTGACCTCAGTGCCATAACGTTGAGGAACTAGAGTATATCAAAACCTGAATGAGTTGGAGTGAGGACTTCAGTCCAGCTAAGAACCTAGTCCAAGTGAACACTGATTTTAGTCTGTTAAAAAAAAAAAAACCCAGAGAGACAATCTGCATCTGAACTCATAATGTTGGAGATGAGGAATTTGTTTCAAGGAGTTATTTAGGAATACAAAATATACACACATTCTATACACTTAGCAAGTGTTTATGATATTCCTACCAGTGAAAGATGGTTCAAAATTTTCTGCTAAAATTAATCAAAATTGATGTTTATTACTATATGCTCAATGACAAACTGTACTAGGGGATATAATTCAGTAAAAAGTTTCCATTGCTTTGATATAAATATATGTGCGGCATATATTTGCTTTTATATTTGTAAAAAATCTTTAAGGTGATCCTAATTACAATCGTGGTATTTCATTGTGATGGTATTTCTGAACATGTGAATATTTTGTTTCTATTTTCATGTACTTCAGTTCATGTTTGTCTGAAGTAATATTGCATTTGATTTTTAATTTTAATTACATTTCCAAACATTTTCAATGTATATAAATACTCAACTATGTGACTAAGATTTAAAATATTGCTTATTTTTTCTTTCAGTTAAAATATTTGCCGTCTCAAATATTATAGGGATGGTCCAAAGAAAATCTAGTATTGCTTTATTTATTCCATTTAAAAGTAGATATACAATACATCACTCATGTCACCTTAAATGTTTTAAAATTACACGTTAATTTAGATGTAACTATTGTTGCTATTTTGTTTGCTTTTGCATAAATCTTTACTGTTTAAATGTTCCACTATCTTTAAAAATTACTGTAGCCACTAACTACTATGAAAGTAACCCTGAAAGGCAACCTTTGTATTAACTGACCTCACTTCTTACATTTTATGACTGAAAACATTAGTTCTAATAATTTTTTCAGGTGAACCTCAAGGAAACATAAGTAATTATGGGAAACAGGTGGTTTAAACACAAGTTATTACTGTTATAACATACTGCTACCTATTTTTCAGATAGTTATAGAACACACACAAACATACACACAAACTGTGTGTGTTGCTGAAAGCCAACATGCTATATCAAAGAAGACATTCTTTGGAAATAGGAAAACACAACTGTAATTTACAGTTTCTGAGTAAGATCAGTCAATCCATGTGAAATACAGATATTCTGGGAACTCAGGAATATTAGATATTGATTATCTGAACTATGCCTCACAACACTGCATTAATCACATTGTTCATATACAGATTTTTCGTACTTTATGTGAGCTACTAAACCACAGTAATTTAGTGGTTTTTTTTTTTTTTTTCTGCTTCAGGGTTCAGTCAGACAGAAATACAAATATGAGCAATACATTTATTTGTAGTGTCTCAGGAAAGAATTCCGTGGCTGTTATATATACCCCGGGATGGTCAGTATTAGAGTGAAGCATATGTGTTGTGTGTTTGATGAAGGGCCTGAATTTAAGCATAAAACAACTCCCAAATGAATAAAATGGATATTAGCACTGTAATCTCAGGCAAGTAGCTGCAAACTGGGAAATAAAAATATTTAAAAGTGACAAAAAATCCTTTCAAGAGAAAACCTCTTTTGTCTGCTAGTTTGTTGCAGGACCTTGTCTTGGCTCTTGGTTTTTTATCAGATGGCTCAAACTTACAAAGACAAACATGACGTGAGAGGCGGGAGTAGGTTTTGTGTGCTCGATGTGTCTTCACATTGTGAGCTGAGAAGCAGCTCAGCATTGCGGAGGCATCGCTTATTCTCTGTGCTTTCTAACTGTCCTAATTCTTCACTTATAAAATAAAACCTCACAGGGTTATGACAAACATGAGCTAAGGGCATATTTTCAAAAGAGTTAAATGGTACAAGGTGCACATTAAGATCCACACCAATCTTTACTAAATGCAAATAAATAATTTGCTCCTGTTACATTTAACATGTTCCATAGTATTGCAACCAAGATATCAACTTCCCAGAAGAAAAAAAAAAGCTTGAAATTTTGCAAAATTCATTAACATTTGAAATAGTTTCCCATGAAATTAGGCAAAGAAACTTGAGAAAATCTGTCATAGTTATTATGTGGAAGACAGGAAGTTTTAATCCAGATAGATACTGTAAAACAAAGAAACAGATGGTTACCATTTGCCCTGGTGGCAATAAACTTGATGAAATAATTTTTGTCCTCTATTGTAAGCGCCAGAATTATAAAGCTGGATACAGTAACCCCAGACACATTAGCAGAACAATTTATATTCAGTGTATCTAAGAGATATAAAATATTAAAAACGAAGATGCTTATATAACTAATCTGATACCAAGCACAAAAAATGCTGCTCAAGTCTTCGCCTCTATTTAAAAGTTGTATCAGGTTTTTGACAAAGCATGCAAACATTAAAAGCTTTGCAAGTTTACAGGCATTAAATAGGTTCTACTGAAGATTTCCCTCTTTCCTTTTTTACAACCAGAAATGCCTCTTGCTTCCAACGTACCTTGGCTGGGGACATGATGTAGGGTATATTGGTGTTGCATTTTCTCCTCAGTGGCTATCATCTGTACTGTTCTCCACTACTTTCCTTCAATATTTGAAAAATATTAGTTTTTTTTTTATTTTCTTTGTCTTTTATTCATTAGAGAGAAACTTCAGGCAACTCTAGTCATCCATCTTGATGGATGTTAATAATTTTATATTTTTAAAGATGGATATTTGATTAGTGCCCTTTTATATAATATTACTTGGCCTGTTTTTATATAATATTTATTATTTCCAGCCCAACATATTAATTTTGAGAAAGCAAAAAACAAGTGTTATTATAATAAATTGTCACCTATGGAATAATAGTAACATAATTGAAATATTTTATGTATCAAAATTAATTTTCACTTTAATAAATTTGTCAAATATTTTTGTTTGTAATGTTTTGTTGTTTTCCCCAATTATGTACCCTGGATATCGATGCATTTACTTATTCAAAGCTTCATTCAAGATCTGAAACAACCATGTTCAAGAACAACTTCCCTTGTTCCTATGAAAGAGTATAAAAAAATAAACAGACGTCACAGAATTAATGTCACTGAACATCAAACACTGCTCTGTATTAAATATTGTCTCACCAACTGTGTTAACTTGGGCATTTCATCAAAGAGCTTTGCTGACGTCAAATCAATTGATAGATATCACCATCATACAAAGTCTTTTGTTTAAAGAAGAAACCTTTCTAAGTCTCGTTATTATGACTTTTAAACAGCAATGACAGATTTATGAATTCTTTTAGTTCATGTTTGGCTAAATCCTCACAAATTGAGAACATAACAATTCAATTAATGAGATATTGAAGTGTTCTAATATTATCGGTCATTGTGTACCTAATAATCATTCATCATTTCATTATAGTGTACTTGCTTTCTTGAAATAAATACCACAAAAGTACAGGTAAAGGGCATTACTATTAATATTTATTATGCATTTTAAAGTGACTTCCATTTATAAATTCATTTTGAAATTAATTTTAGGTTTGTTTGTTGAATTAGTGTTTATAAAAAACCTTGGTGCTGCTTTAAGTATTAGTAATTTCAAACTATGAAAGCTAGCTTCTTAAATTTTTAAAAATATTATTTATATTTCATTAATTTTTTAAACTTCGTGGAATAAAGTTTATTCTATAAATCATAACTGGGAATGCTGGGGATATAGCTCAGTGGTAGAGTGCTTGCCTAACACATACAAGTCCCTGAGTTCAAGCCCCAGTACCACCAAAAAGAAAAAAACTATGATCATCTTCGATGAAATGGATAACAAGCAAGGTTAAAAGTTTAGTTTTTAATTTACAAATTTAGATGCATGAAAAAACTTTTGAAGACTACATAGGATTAAATAAGAGAAAGCATTTTTTAAGATCACATAATATAAATTCACAACAAGAATATTGACATTGATACAATCAACCCATCTTATTGAGATTTATCAAATTTTATGTTTAAATTAGCACTTTTTTAATCCCTTTCAATTTCCAGTATAGATGACCACATTCAAGATACTTCATATTTCAACATTATAGGGGTCATTCGTTTTTTTTTTTTAATCGGTACCAGGGATCAAACTCACGACCACGCGTTTGCAAAGCAGGCACTTATGCCACTGAGCTAAATCCCCAGCCCCCTATAGGAGTCATTTATGCTGCATTTTTATAACCACATTCTGTTCTCTTCTGTCTCGACCCAATGTTTCAAAACATTATATAAATGTAGTTATACAGTATGCAAATTTCTAATTCACTTACTAAACCCAGCACAATTCCCTGAAGAATTATTCAGTTTGTTTTTTGTGTACTACTTTTGCTGAATAGCATTCTCCGGGTTGTCAAGCCACCCCGGAAATAATAATTGTTTTACATATGTCAAAAAAGCATTCATCTTTTGTAGAATGATGTGTTTATATGACACACTGTAGTATCACAATATTAGGAAATATATATTGGAAGAATGTGAGTAGAAAAGGTTTATCTTTGGGAGAATTAAACATTTTTTTTTTTTTACATAACCTGATAAAACCCTCTCGTGATCTTCTTGACTAATGTTCAAGAGGCTTCTGCTCTGAATTCATGATCATCTGGTCACAGAGTTATAGATCTGGTTGTTGACTTTATACTCTTACAAACATTCCCAGAGAGATTGGAATCCTATCCTATAATTTATCTTGAATCTATTAGTTCCAGAAGCTTTTCTGTCTCTATATCTGTCACTATAGACACCAATAATTCAATGGTGAGGAAACAGAAATATTCCACATTAGAGTCTTCTTCTTTCTTGTAAGTCTGTCATTTTTTTCTAGCTTTATTTTTTTAGGGTATTTTGCTTTTGCTTTTCGTTTCTAGGTACATTTTTGAACAAGATCTCATTATGTAGTTCAGGCTGGTTTTAAATTTGACCTCATGGCAATCCTGCTCAGCCTTCCAAATTCTGGGATACAGGAGTGTACCACCATGCTTTGCTGTTATCATTATAAACACATGATTTGTTTTTACAGAGTCATAAGTGTATATTTACATGAATTACCTCATAGTGATTAGTACAGAATCTCCTTTAAAATATTTAATTAAACAAATGAATAAAGAGCTGTCAGGGAAAATATTTTAAAATAGGTGATTAAATTAAAGGCATGAATACACTTTAAATTTTTTAATTTTTATTTTTATTGGTACCAGGGATCAAACTTGCGACTGCACGCTTGCAAGGCAGGCACTTATGCTGTTGAGCTAAATCCCCAAACCCATGAATACACTTTAAAGGGAGGAAAATTCTACTCTATCAAACCAAATTCTTCATACAGTTGTTACAGGTAGATGCTGATAAGCTTTGTTCTTGACCCCTTTCTTGGAAAATATACCAGAATTCCTTTATCTAGAGTAATCTGTCAAACTCTGTGTACTTAACTTTTGTAATATCACTTGCTTTGTGAGGTTTATCTTGATTTGTTACCTTTTGGAGATTCATTAGAAAACAAAGTTATGTACTCAGTAACCACCATTTGAAACAATGAAAATTACTTTAAGGATAACTTTTAGCTTCTCAGGCTGTTTTTGTGTAATGGACCATAGTATTCATTTCATGATTACTAAACAATTAATATATTGATTAAAACAAATGATACATTTCTCAGCTCATATATCAATAGAAAATCATATCGCCACATTTTGCACATCTTTAGCCAATTACACTATTTAGTGATCAGAAATACACTGCAAATTTGTGGCACTGTCTTCTTTGCTTAAAACCAAGACTAAACTTATGAATATGTTCTAAACTGAGTATCTGTGTTTCACAGATTTTGTATATTTACTCCTAATCCTCAATGAAATATTTGGAAACAAGGAATTTGGGAAGTAATTAAGTCTTAGGGTGGAGCCCTCACGATGGGATGGGCTACTTGTAAGAAGAAAAAGGACAGCTTGTTTTTTATTCACTGTTTTCAGCCATGTGAAGACCCTCAAAAACTTCACACAATTGAAAGAGGGAGTTCAACAAAAAGAGGATGTGCAGACTGTTGATTTTAGATTTCTCAGCTGCAAGAACTGTAAGAAACAAATATTTGAAATGAAAGTCAAGTCATCCATGCTAATTGGTCATAGCTCAACAGATTAAGTCAATGCAAAATGTTAAAAATACATATGATTTTAGAATGTGCAAATAAATCTTTAGAAATAAGTATACAATCTACATTTCTCCTGTTAAAAAATTTTCAATTTCTAGTATGTCAAATTTGGAATATTAAAGTAAATATGTAAATATGTAGAATTCTGTCTGACACATTATAATCACAGCTGCTTACAAATTTGCTTATAATAGTATTAAATTGTCATTCACATGCATATATAAGTATATGTGTCAATTTCAGGCTATTTTTAGTTTTAAGGTAGACTTTAAAACTATCTTCCATAATATTTATTGTCATATGACAAATATGTAAACATGATAGCTTGATTCTTTTTGGGAAATCTATCTTTCGTCTATCTATCTCTGTATTTCTCTTGTATGTAATTTTCACATCCTTTATAAAGCACTAAATTCTGCTGATTGTGTTTATATGTGTAAAGGAAAAAGAGAAGAGATATCTAAAGTTGAAAGAACTAGGAGTGAAATTTAATAAATACTCTAATGGATACAAATCTTTGAAAACAGCATTTTGTTTTCATTCATTGGTTGGAATGGTTTTATTCTGTTTTGCTTGATTTTATTATGTGTGATGAAATGAACAGCTACTATGAAGGAAACAAGACATTATAGCAGCCTTTGTTGACTTAATATCATCTTGTTTTAAAGTCTTACCACGCTTTTGTTCTTCTGTCTTCATTGGTTCTACCATATTGTGTCTTACTGGATTTTAATATATGTGATAGTACAAACAAATTTTTTAAGGAAAATGAGATAAAATAGTAGCCATTAATCATTATCTGTTATTTGGTTTTGTATGTCCTATAATACTTTCATTCTCTTGAATGGCTTTACACTATTTTGTTATGTTTGATATTATTGTGTGTGAAGGTATGCTCAACTATTTCAAAAAGAGAGACATCATGGTAAATACTGTTAAATACTGGTTGCCTTGTTGTGAAGTGCTACGTTGCTTGCATTGTTTTTTTTCCTATTTGCTTTGTTCTGTTAGATTTTGTTTTATTCTCTTTAAAATAAAAAACCAGCATTTTCACACTAAATGAGATACTATATACTTTTGGTGTAATGAGAGATGCAACTTGAAGTACTCTATTGTATTTCCTATTTCTGTGATAACACATTATTATACACCAAACAGCTTATGGAATATATTACATACATTAAGTTACCTTACTAGCTGTATAGTTATTGGCTATTCTTGCTTGTCAAGTGCTCAGGGATTTAGTTCATTGGTCAACCTTGTTGCCAAATGGAAGTTGGTGTTGTTGGCCCTGTCACTATTTCTCCACCCTCACTTAGACGCTTGGTGTCTTTATGGAAACCCCTTGCTTTCTAGAGCCTTTCTGAGGATTCTTTATTGCCTTCCTTCTTTCTGGCAATTTCCTCCACAAAATACCATCTAGCATTTGTCCAGCTTTTTTCTACAATTGCTATTAGTATTTGTACTATTTCATAGCTCTTTGTCCATTTAGTATCAGTCCTATCAATCAACTTGACTATTCTTCATGAATCTAGAAGAAGTCGTGAGGACTGTGTTACAAGGAATTTTATCTGAGGGTAAGCAGAGCCCAAGTTTAGAAAAAAGGAGAAGTGAGCCTTCATGTAGTTACAGTTCTCAATGGAAAATTGTGGGTGACCCACCAATTTGGGCTTTTGAAAAGGCCACGTATTGTAAGTAAAAACAAATAGCAACTAAACAGAAAGCCAGCGTATAAGGAAGGATCGCACAGATACCTAGAATGCCCCAGATTCCTTTGATCATGCCACTATAAAGCTGCAGAAGTATGTTAAATGATTTCTTCTATGGTGTAAGTATTAGTGTAAGTTAAGGGATGGAGTAGATTCTTGAAGGTACGATCATAAATACATCCTACAGAGCAAAATTCTAGTTCCAAAGACATTTTCACAAAGCACTACTGCACTGTGCCATTGCACTTCCTAGAAACCATACTAGGAGATAGAAATATAAATAACAATCTTGAAGACATGAAGATATTTAAAACAGGACTGCAAACTACATCTCCAAGTATTGTCATGCTTGCCAATGTGAATGTTTTGATAGAAGGTTGCCCCAGCACCATTTTTCAAGACAGTTTTTGCATGTTCTTTAAGCTAACCTTCTACCAGACATTCTCTCTAACTTTCTTCCAATTTGTCCACAACTCGTTTATGTAAACAGTTCAAATCTCATTTGTATAAAGAATTTTCTAACATATCTAACCTGCCAACATCTGGCCAGCATGTTTAAGGATACATTCTCATCCTTACCAGTCATCAAGGAATATAAATCAAAACAAGGAAGCATCACATGACCCCAATTACAGAAATTAAAATGAAAAAGAAGAAAGGTAAGAAATGTTTCCAAGGATGTTGGGAGAGGTAAACTCTTATCCACTGTTGCTGGAAATGTGAGTCAATGCAGTCATTATGGAAAAGTGAGGAGGATTCTACAGAATTAAAACTGCAAGTTTCATGCCAGCCAGCGACTTCACCCTCGGCACATAACCACAGAAAATGAAGTTGATCATTTGCAAAAGGTAAGGAGACCAAGAGAAGGAGAGGGAGAGGATGGAGGAGAGAGAAAGGAAATAGGAAAAAATTAAGATGTGTTATTCACATGAACCAACTCGCGTGATGAATGCAATCATTATGTACCACAATGCAGTAATAAAAGTTTAAAAATTAGAGATGAATCTGGACTCTTATGCTTACTGCAGCACTATTCACTATAGCCAAGATATACAATCACACTGTGGGAGGCAGGACACAGGCGTGCCACAAGTTCCCTCTCAGTTTCAGTTACTCAATGAGTTAGAAAGATCATGTCAAAAATTTAAAAATAATTTAATTTGAATAGGTCTGGAGATGTAGCTCAGTATGAAGGTTCTTGGTTCAATTTAATTGCCTAGCAACCTGTTAATATACTAAAACGTGGTAAATAGATGCAAAGAAATATATTCAATCATAAGGAGAACAAATTCTTGTGATTTGAAATAACATAGATGGATCTAGAAGACACTGTGTAAATGAAATAAGCCAGACATATAAAGACAAATACTTTATGTTCTGACTCATATGTACACTTTAAACTGTTTGACTTCATAAAAGGTTACAGTCACTAGGGAAGACAAAGGAAAGGGACTACTTGGACAGAAGTTAGTCCTCAGTAAAGTGAAACGTAATAAAAAATTTCTGGTGTTCTATTGTACACTAGGCTAACTATAGTCAATAGTAATGGGTTTTATATATTCAAAATACATTTTCAATGTTCTCATGTTCTCACCTCAAAATATGATAAATACTTGAGTCAATGAATATACTAATTATTGGATTCTACCATTACACCATATTTGCACTCATTGAAACACCGTACATTGAAACAAGTCAGAGACAAAAGTTTAAATATTACACTGCTTCCCTAATATGAGAAGCTTAGAGTGTATATATACAAATGAGAAGCAAAATAGAAGAGAGATAAATACAAAGTTAGCAGAGGTTCAGTTAGCTTTTACCTATCCAATTTTTAAAAAAAAACATTTTGATATTTGTACCACTTATTTCATTTATACTGCTAGTTTCTTTTTAGTTAATTGAACAGATTTTTGATGCTAGTGTTTGTTTTTGTGTAACAAAGGAACAGTTTGTTGGTGTCTTGAAATCTATCCATTTTGAAGATAGTGACATAACATATTAAAGTTATCTTCTCATCATTTTCTCACAAAATTTTATTTTTTCATAAAGTAAAAAAAGAAAAGAAATAAGTGGGGAAAAAAAGAAAAACAAAGAGAAAATATCAAGACACCCAGAGACAGAAGGGCTGGCATTCAGGCCCAGGCACTAAGCATGCACGGGTTGAATCCCAGCACACAGGGAAGCCTTGGAATGTTGCTCCCAGGTAGTAAGACCATTCCCCAAATCTGAACTCACCAAAGGACACTTGGGAGGTCCTTGTGGGTCTAATTGGCCTATGCCCAGCAAACTCCAAGCAACTGAAAGGGGCTTAAGTACAGTCCCGGGCCCTAGGCATGTGTAAGTTGAATCCTAGCACACAGGGAAACCTTGGAGCCTAACTCCCAGGCAGTAAGAACACACAATTACCCGAGGACACATGGGAGTTCCCAGGGCCTAACTGGCCCATGCCTAGTGAACTCCCAGTGGCTAGCAGTTGACTGCAGTCTGCTCCAGGAGTCAAAAGTGGGCCAGGTGATTCTCAGCACACAGGGGAAGTTTTGAAGCATCACTAGAAACCCAGAAATATAGGGAAATGACAAAACAAAAGAGCAAAATGCAATTTCAAACTTCCAGTCCAACCCAAGCAAGCCTAGGAGACATGGAAATAGAAGAAAACATAAGCCATAAGCTGAAATTCCTAAAATGATAACAACTGAAGTAAAGAAACAACCCAGGGAAGCTATAAAAGAACTCAAATCAGAAATAATCTCCTAGGTAAAAGAAGAAATGATAAATGTAATGAAAGAAATACTGAACACATCTAAAGAAGACATAGTTTAAGAACTAGAGGAACAATGCAAAAAGATGGAAACTATAAATGAACAATATAATAAGCAAACAAAATGCATGAAGCAGATTCAAAGAGAGATACAGGAAATCAAATTCCATCAAAAGGTGGCAAAATCACCTCAATGAAAGTGAAGATAGAATTTTAAACTTCGAAGACAAGATTGCAGCTAGTGAACAGGAAAGGAATGATCTTTTAAAAATAACAAGAAACCAGGAATTAACAGTTCAATAACTGTAAGATAATGCAAAGAAAAACAACATAAGATTGATAAGTATAAATGAAAAGAAGATGACAACACAAATGATAACAAGAGGCTATTTAGAGAAGTAAAAGCTGAAAATTTCCCAAACATGAGAATGGAAACTGACAAACAGATCAGTGAAGCATATAGAACTCAAAATAACCACAACCAAAATAAAACAACATCAGACATATAATGATGAACATCTCAGAAATCCAACAGAAGAACAAAATATTAAAATCTGCTAGAGAAAAGAGACAGATCACCTATAAAGGAAAGCCTATCAGAATCACAGCAGACTTTTAACACAAACAAGAAAATCAAGAGCATGGAGTGAAGTATTTCAGATTCTAAAGGAAAATTACCTCCAACCCAGATTGTTGTACCCTGAAAAACCGTCCTTCAAAATGGAAGGAGAACTAAGATACTCCCATGAGAAAGAACAGTTGAAGAACTTAATAGGCACCAAACCAACCCTGCAAAGAATACTGAAAGATAGTCTAGACAGACATGAAAAAACCACTAAGGAAGACATAAAATTAAACAGAATGAAAAGGTAAAGAATCAACAGCAGAAAGATAATATGTCAAAAATAAACCAATATATATCCGTTATAACCATTAATGTAAATAGCCTCAATTCACCAATTAAATGAAACAGACTGGCAGAATGGATCATGAAACAACATCCAACCATATGCTGTCTACAGGAAACCTATCTAATTCAAAAGGAAACTCAAAGACTTAGAGTCAAAGAATGGAAAACAATACTCCATGCAACAAGATCCCCCAAAAAGTAGGGGTAGCTTTCTGTTTTTCAGAAAATGTGAACTTCAAACCAAGAATGGCCCAAAGAGATAAAGAAGGCCATTACATACTGGTGATGGGAAAACTTCAAGATAACAATCCTAAATACATATGCACCAAATTTGGGAGAACCCAGCTTTACAAAACAAATATTAACAGAAATGAAAAATCAAATAAACAAAAACACAATTATAACATAAGACCTTAAAGTGTCATTGACACAAAGGGACAGATCAACTAAACAGAAAATCAGCAAAGAAATAACAGAGTTGAATTACACCTGAACAAATGGACTTAGATATCTACAGAGTTTTCCAACAATATCATCAGAATATTCATTCTTCTCAACAGCAAATGGAATGTTATCTAAAATAGACCATATACTAGCCCACAAAACATGCTTAAGTAAATGCAAAAGAATTGAAATTATCCCATGCATGATATCAGATCATTGTGCCATAAAACTAGAAATTAATGATAAAAGAAGCTGCAAAAACCCCATAAACACATGGAAATTGAATAATACACTCCTGAGCAATCAGTGGGTCACAGAGGAAATTGAAGAAGAAATTAAACAATATTTTCAGACAAATGAAAATACAAATATATTTTACTAGAACCTGTGGATCACAATGAAAACAGTCCTCAGAGGAAAATTTATTGTGGTGAACTCACACATCAGGAAAACAGAACAAGTACAAATAAACAACCTTATTCTATACCTCAAATATCTAGAAAAAGAGCAAATCAAGACCAAAGGCCAAAAAAGGGAGGAAATTATAAATATCTGAGCAGAAATCAATGCAATACAGACTCAGAAAACAATGCAAATAATCAACGGATCAAAGAGTTGGTTCTTTGAAAGAATAAATAAAATTGACAGGCCTCTAGCCAAACTTATCTTTAAAAAGGAGAGAAAAATCTCAAATTCATGCAATAAGAAATGAAAAGGGTGTAATCACTGCAGAAAGAGAGAAGATCATCAATACCTATTTTGAAAACCTCTCCTCTCATAGACTGGATACTACAGAAGAAATGGACAGATTCCTAGAAATACATGAATTACTGAAGCTGGGTCAGGAAGATAGATGTAAAACTGCTGAATAATCCAACTTCAATTAACAAAATTAAAAATGTAACTATATACTTACCAACAAAGAGAAGCCTAGGTCTAGATGGAGTCACTGCAGAATTCTACAAGAAATTCAAAGATTTATGCCAATAGTCCTCAAGCTCTTCAATGAAATTGAAAGGGAAATAATTCTCCCTAACTCATTATTGGAAGCAAACATTACTTTAATACCAAAATCTGAGAAAGACCCAACCAAAAGAAAGAACTATAGGCCAACCTCCCTAATGAACATAGATGCAAAAATTCTCAATAAAATTTTGGCAAACAAAATGCAGCTAATTATCAAGAAATTTATACACTATGACCAAGTGGGATTCATCCCAGGAAGGCAGGGATGGTTCAACATATGCAAATACATAAAATAATCCACCATATCAATTGAGTCAAAAATAAGAACCACATGATCATTTCTACAGATGCAGAAAAAGTTTTCAATAAGTCTATTCATGATAAAAATCTTACAGAAAATTGGAATAGATTGTCTTTACATCAATATGATAAGAGCCATCTATTACAAACCAACAGCCAGCATCATAGTAAATGACCAAAAACTGAAAGCCTTTACCCTAAAATCATAAACAAGACAAGGATGTCCATTACCACCACTCCTATTCAGTATAGTGCTAGAAATATAAGCCAGAGCAATTAGACAAGAGAGAGAAATAAAAAGTATAAGAATAGGAAAAAAGGAAGTTAAATTATCATGATTTGTAGATGACATGATACTCTACATAGAACACTCCCAAAACTCCATTGAAAGACTCCTAGGTATAATAAATTCAGTAATGTAGCTGGATACAAATTCAACACTCAAAAATCAACAGCATTCCTATACCTATCATCAAAACCACTGAAAGAGAAATAAGAGGAGCCATATCTCTACAAGGGCATCCAACAAAATGAAATACTTAGGAATTAATCTAACAGAAGAAGCAAAAGATCTATTTGGGGAAAATTATAATACCCTGAAAAAGAAACCAAAGACTACCCCAGAAAATGGAAAACTGTCCCTTGTTCATGGATAGGAAGAACAAACATAAAAATGGCCATTATCCCAAAATTGTTGTACAGATCTAATTCAATTCCAATCAAAATGCCACTAGCATTCTTCACAGATCTAGAGAAATCACTCATGAAATTGCCAAGGCAATTCTAAGCAACAGAGGCAAGGCAGGAGACATCACAATCCCACTTGAAGTTGTACTAGAAAGCTACTATAATAAAATCAACATAGTACTAGAACAAAAACAGACCTCAAGATCAATAGAAAAGAAGATACAACTACCACTACAAGCACACTCAGCCACTTTATCCTTGATAAAAGGGCCAAACATGTTCAGTGGAAGAAAGACAGTCTCTTCAATAAATGGTGCTGGTTGGCTTTCCATATGCTGAAAATTAAAGTTAGACCTATGCCTATCACCATGTACTAAAGTCTAAATTGGTCAAAGATCTAAGTATCAAAACAGAAACACTAAATTTGTTGGAAGACAAAGTAGGTAGAAATCTTGAAGACACAGGAGTAGGTAGAGAACTCATGAACAAAGATCAAACCACATGGGAAATACTCATGGAATCAATAACTGGTATCATGTCCTATTAAAGAGTTTTTGCATGTTGAAAGAAATCTTTAGCACAGTGAAAAGAAAACCCACAAATTCAGAAAAAATCTTAGTGAATGGTCTTTCAGACAGAGGACTTCTGTCCAGAACATATAAAGAATTAAAAAATATCAGACCCCCAAAATTCAAAGACCCATTCCAAAAATGAGCATCTGAGATGAATAGACAGTTATCAGATGAAGAAATATAAATGGCAAATAAATACATGAAAAAATGTTCAGCATCATTGGTCATTATTGAAATGCAAATTACAACAACACTAAGTTTCCATCTCACTCCAGAAAGAATGGCCAGGATCAAGAAAACTACCAACAACAAATGCTGGAGAGGCTGTGGGGAAAAAGGTACTCTTCTGCACTGTTGGAGGGAATGTAGACTGGTACAATCACCATGGAGGTAAGTTTGGAGATTCCTCAAAAAGCTGGGATTGGAGACCCCATTTGACCCAACTTTTCCACTTCTGAGCATATTCTCAGAAGAACTGAAAGGAATCATAGCACAGTTATATATGTGCATCCATGTTTATAGTAGCACAATTCGTAATAACCAGATCATGGAAACAATCTAAGGAATGGATAAAAAAGATGTGCTATTTTTATACAGTGAAGTATTACTCTGCTATAAAGAATGATCACATAAGTAAATGGATGCAACTTGAGATCATACTCATAAGTGAAATAAATCAAGCTCATATATGTAAATACCATATAGTCTCCCTAATGTAAGAAATGGCAAGCATACATAAGATACAAAAAACTCAATAATTATAGTGAAAGAATGAGATTCTGCTTAAAGGAGAAATAACATCTCAGGAAAAATGAAGAAAAAGCAAGGGAAAATGTCTAATTATTTAAACACAGGACAGCTAAGATGATTGTGCTACAAACTCTATAAACTCTTAGAACAAAATAGTTAACATTCATAGGATTGGAACAATGGTAATATTATTGTATCGTGTTCTGAGGAACACTGGAAGACCATTATGTAAAATGACAACCCTAGTTATCCCCCTCCACCTTGTTTAGAAGGCCTATATTGTCAGTGATCTGGGCTCTTTGATATTGTTGTGTATATGTCTATTTCATTTTGTGTTTTTCTAGGAATTTGTATTGTTTTGTCTTGTTTTTCTGCCTGATACAGAATATATATATATACATACATGTAGAGACTCATGCATGTGTAGAACTTCTAAAAAGTTTATGAGAATCGATTATATAATGCACACTACAATGAACAGATACTTTGAAAAAAAAAATCACTAAGGTACCCAGTGCTGATTCCGTGGCATCATGAAGTGAAACCAGCAATACTATTTTTCTTTTTTTCAACGTGATTTTAGTCTGTTTTGTTTTGTTTAATTTTAACATACAAGAAGGTAAGAACAGCTGTTTTGAAGAAAATGAGAGACATTATGGCACCCATTGTTGACTTCCCTATTGGCTGGCCTTGAAGACCTAAAATGACTTTATCATTCTGTTTTGATCAGTTTTAGACTATTTTGTTTTGTATGAATTCATTGTATGTAAAGATATGGACAACTATTTAGAAGAAAACAAGAAACCATATGATAGACAGTAGATATCCAGTTTTCTTGCATTGAAATCTGTGTTTCTTACATTGTTTTCTTATGATGTTTTGTTCTGTTTAATTTTACCCTCTTTAAAAATAAAAAAAGATAATTTTTTAAAAATCTAACAGTCATCCAGAGATAGGGGGAGGGAATAACTTATAATAGCAGTAAAGAATAAATTTTGGTGTTAAATACAAGACAATATGTGCACAAGCTGAATGCTAAAAACAAAATAATCTTGAATAAAAACAATCATGGACGACTAAATAGATGGAAAGCTACCCAAGTTTCATCACATTTTAAACAATTACTATTTGACATATCACTACTAATAAAATTCTTCTACAGATTCATACTCCAATAAAATTATCAACCATTAAAAAATATCGGCAGGATCATTCTCATATTTACATGGACAGACAGAGGAAATGGATCAGACAAACCAATTTGATAAAGAAAAACTTGTGAAAAGTAAGTATAAAACTACCAGACTGCATATGCTATTCACGTCTATGGTACACACAAAAAGACAGATACATAAATCAATGAAATAAAGATTTTAGAAACTGATTGACAAGCTCAAATGATTGCTTGCAAAGACAATTTGATAGAAAAAACATATTCTTTGTAAGAAGTTGTACTGGAACACTTGGAATCTGTATAAATAAGGAACAAACAAACCTTGGCATGTATTTGTATCTAGTAAAAATTGATTTGAAATGAATTATAGACCAAATTGGAAAATATATAATTATAAAATTTCTAGGAGAACTAAAGATAGTGATAAATATTTAGATAAAACTATAAAACATAAATCATGGATTCGATAAACTGGATTTATCAAAGTTATGACTTTTGCTTTTCAAAAGATACTCAAAAAGAAAACAGAAGCCACAATAAAAACATGAAACTTATATTACAGTTAATGAATTTGTATTCAGAATATAGAGAACATTTAACAGTCACAAGAAAACAAATTACCTAACTAAGATGTCTAAAGCTATAATCAAAATTTTGAGAAAGAATTAGGTGAAACTTAAAAACATATTGAGATATCTCTATATACCTATAACAACAAAAAGAAATAATGCTGAAGTCTTATAAGGATACAGAAAATACAAACTCCTTCAAAACTAATGGAAGTCTAAAATTAGTATCTCTCCTTTGGAAAACTGACAATTTCTTATAAAATTAAGCACATACTTATCATATGAAACAATAACAACATGTTTACTTTCAACTCATGGAAAATTACAAAACCTTATGCAAAAGTGGCATATAAATACTTATGCAAGCCTTTCACTGGAAACAATATTCCCCAAAATATGTGAACAATGAACACACTGCAGTGCATCCATAAAAAGAAATACTTCTAAGCTCATAAAATAACTATTGGTTCACAGAACTCTATGAAGGAATCATATTTTCATTTTTTTAAATGAAAGCAGTAAGATTCAAAGGGTCACATATATTCTATGATTTTTGATTATGTGCCGTTTTGCTCATGGCAAAATGATAAAGATTGGAAAAAATGTCATGAATTGAGAAGACTCTGAGAGTGTGAGTATGTAAGACCACATAGGGTAATGCTGCTTACAGTATGGTACTGTCGGGGTGGACACAGAGTTTTATGCTTTTTTTTTTTTTCAAAATTATAAGTATAAGAAATAAAGAATAACTGTAATGCACATATTTATATTACAAGTTCAGCTAAGATTTTGAAATCCCAAAATGTAATTAAGACTGTACCAAGTGAGTTTAACTGTGCTATTAAAGTGTAAGAAATCACTGAAAATTTTCCCATACATAACTGTGGAAAGTAGTGATTTGATCCAATAATATAAAACTAAGCCAGAAATAGTTTTATATAAACAGTGTATTATAGTTGGTAACTCTAATATGCCAAGAGTACAGTTAGGAATTCTGAAACAACTTTGCAATCAGCAGAGTTAAACAATTAAGTAAATAAAATGTAGATTATTCACAACCTGCAATGTATTTGAGGATGCATCATTTATACTACCAGAATAAAAGGTTACAAAGTAAGCTAGAAAGCCTTCAGTGAATATATTGATAGATTACAGCTATGGTACAGTACCTTTTTATTTAGCATACATATATATAGGTGACGGGAGAAACAGAGACATGCATTTCTATGCATATAGATTTATGTTTACTGAAAGAATAAACAGTGAAAAATCTGTAATAATAAGCACCATTGTTTTTTATTTTTTTTAATTCACATTCTAGACGCTGTTCTCCAATAGAAGGATCTAAGGCTTTCTTAGAAATGATTAATTCTAGTGCTGGTACAGGGAAAAAAAAATTCCAGGAAATCTTGTAATGCTACAAAGTAAGGAAATGTTCATTAATTATAATACAAATAAATGGATAGGACTGTCAAAAAATGCAAGAATTAGCATGAAAAAGAAAGATCTCAGAAGAGTAGACCTACACCAATGTAAGCAACAAAATAGTATTATTGAATTATAATCCAAGTTATACAATACATATGTTTGTGACTGTAGGAAATAAAGAAAACTGTAAGACTGCAAACAAGAAGTACATCCACCAAAGGCATAGCCCCAGTGACCACCTTCTCCTCCTAGACCCTACCTTCCAACTGCACATGCATTCATGAACATCAGTACAATAATCCAGAGCTGAACCAGACGTGGTGATGTGCACCCGTAATCCTAGAACTCTGGGAAGCTGAGATTGGAGGATCACAATTTCGAACCCAACCTGGGCAATTTAGCAACATTTTGAGGCCCAATCTTAACAAGTTCCTGAGGATGTAGTTCACTGTAATTGCGAAAACTGTCACATTGTTTTAACTAAGAAAAGCTAAACTAGATAATTAATGGAATTTCCTTCAAATGAAGTCATTTGTCCAATGTCCTTATTTTACATAAGGCAAAACTTCTCTAAATATTAAAGAAAACCTGTGCAAAATTTTAGTAGCTAGGCCCTATGATATCTGCATATATCCTGACACTTTTATCTAATTTCTCCCTGACGTCTAACAGCTGTCATGTGCCAGGAGCCTCTGATAACCCTCAAGCAATTTACATGTCCCAACCCATAATTGTTACCCTCTGACCCTTAACTAAGAAACATTCTCTCTTCCTTTATGACATCACCTTCACAAGCAAATGTGGTAGGGTAGGGATGCACCATAAAATCTGCTCCTGATGGGTTATTCCTGGACATTCCTGAGGACACTTTTCATCATTAGCAGGTCAAAGCTAATTTAACAATGACTTACCTTAACACAAAATGAAGGTCAAAGAGGTAGCCATTCTTATAGGCATAAATTATACTGATTTTCAATATTATTTGCGTTGATGTTAATATTGTCAGGTTATCTCTTGCAAATACTTATCCACTCCAATACCATACACTCCAATATCACAGCAGTGCTAATATAAATATAAGAAAACCTAGCAGAGAAGTGGCTTATCAAACCTTCTACTATTCTTTGTAATACTTCTATCTTTTTGCATTCCCTAAGTCAATATGTTTTAAGAATCCAGAAAATAGATAGGTATTGGTAGAATTTCAGGGATATAAATCTAACTGCCCATCTTATTTTTGTACTACCAAATTCAAATATTATTTTTATCTTTGGTGCATAAAGAAATTATATATTTTGTAGTTATAAATCTCTTTTCTCTTCTTTTAGCATCTTTGTTATTCATAAGCTTATTTTATTTATCTTGAGAAATTAAAAGTAAACACTACTACTTATGTTAATGTCTTAATGGGAAACTTGACGTTTTAAAAGTCCTCAACAGATAGCTTAAGTACTATAAACTTCCCTATTATATAACATTGATTATATATAATATGATATTTCTCTTTCTTGTAGTTTTATATTTGCTGTTCTTTTTGGATTCTTTTATCTGCTTATTTTATTTCTATTTGGCAATATATAATTTCTGAAAAGACGTCAAATTTTTATCAAATTATATTACTTCCAGCAAAATTCATCTTAGTGAGGCTAATTTTTTACTCATTCAAGGAAACAACCTTGCAGAATTTCCTTGGGTACTAACCAAAGAGTTCTTAAAGATTATTTCTTGGTTCTCACTGGCTGTAGCAGGCAATGAGTTTCCAAATGTATTAATTTTCTATTGCTGCACATAAGTTAGCACAAAATTAACCATTTAAAATGCTATGCATTCAATATATCATATTTCTACAGATCAAGAGTTCAGAAAAGACTTAGCTTTAGCAAAGTCTGTGTTCAGTATCAGGAGTTGAAAGTAGGATGGCACTCACTTTGCTGTTCTTTCTAGGAGTTTGAAATCTGATTGCAAGTTCATTTAAGTTTGTTGGTAGAATTTAGTTCATTGTAGTTGTAGTATTGTGGTCCTCAACTGTTCAGAGCCTGTCTCTTTTTACTGGAGGCTTACCCCATGATTTTTGTTTCTTTTTGAGGCCACCAGAAAATATTCTTGCTTTTATGGACTTTATCTGTTTGGCCTTATCTGTTATGGCCTTTATCTGTTTAAGTCCATTCCATCCAAAATAATGTCCCTCAGAGCATTTAAAGCCAACTAACTAGATACTCCTGTTAATCTCAAAAATTACATCTTTGTCATGTTACATAATCACTCAAATGACATTTGTCAGTGTATGACTCTTCCTACATATGAGGGGAAAGGTTTATATGAAGACAGGTACATTAAGAGATTTTGATGGCTCATTGTAGCATTTATTTACCACATCACTTTCAGAAATTGACACAATAGTGTGACAATTAACTTTGTCTTTGTTTCTCAAATCTCTCACTTGGGAATTTAATGATATATAGACATTTAGTGTTTTAAAATTGTCTCTTCAACCAATTTACATTATAGACCAGCCACCCATGAGCTTTGCTATCTATAATATATAATGAATTTGGACAAGAAAAATACCTATTCTGAGTCATCTTTATGGAATCATCCCTGTCTAATATCTAATCATTATCTAATTATACAAATAATTTCCTTTCAAATCAATTTCCTATTCATCTAAAGTCAACAACAGCAGCTGTCAATGTGGTGGCGGTTCCTACAAATATAATTTTATGGTATACCCTAAAATTAAGGTTCCATTCTTTGCCAGTCTTTGCTATCTACTGAAAATATGGGACTTTTCTGAGCAAAGGAAGCTTGCTTTTTGTAATTTTTTTATCTTATTATTTCCATATTTTAACTCATCATTGTAATATTTAAATCATTTTAATTTTATTCCGTTAGGAGAAGCAAACTCAGGACTGACTTATGCTTTTTAAATATGTAATAATTCAGTAAAATACTCCACATTATTCAAACATAACAAGAAATCCAGATTTAATCTTTTTCTTTGTAAACTATTTCAAAGAATTAAACTAGAAAATATCAATTAAAACACATTTTAACAAATTTTAACACATCACTAGTATATTACTACTCTAGAGACAAAAATTACTCAAAGAGGGCTGGGAATTTAGTTCAGAGCCATATACTCCACATTATTCAAACATAACAAGAAATCCAGATTTAATCTTTTTCTTTGTAAACTATTTCAAAGAATTAAACTAGAAAATATCAATTAAAACACATTTTAACAAATTTTAACACATCACTAGTATATTACTACTCTAGAGACAAAAATTACTCAAAGAGGGCTGGGAATTTAGTTCAGAGCCATAAGTGCCTGCCTGGCGAGCACAAGATCGTGAGTTCAATCCTCAGTACCAAAGGAAAACAAACAAATGAAAATTTAAGATAACAGATTTCTTTCGGTTTCTAATAACTTCCACCTGAATAAAGATAACAATATTTATTTACACTAATGCGAGAAGTCTATTGGAAAGCTTCAGAGAAAATATGGTGTTTAGCTAATAGGAATTCCAGTTTTGAACTGCTAGCACATTAAAGAGTTTAATTTATTTTTAAGTAATAAATAACCATTTCATATATTTACCAGGTACACTATGATAGTTTGGTTTATGCACATATTAAAAAATATTCAGTCAGACTACTTAACATATCCAGCACCCAACCTACTCAGTGTATGTGTGTGTGAGTGTGTGTGTGTGTGTGTGTGTGTGTGTGTGTGTGTGAGTGGGTGCTTAGAATAGGAAAATGAATGGGAAAACATCAAGGATTCAAAGTTTAAATTAGGCTGGAGGAATGCTTTAATAATATATTACATTGTATTGTGATCGGTTAATAATGTTTTGAATATTTTAGAATTGCTAAAAGATCACTTGTAATATTAAAAACATCGTATTAGCTCTAATACCTCCTAAGCAAGTTGACAATTAACAAGACAGATGCCCATTTAAAGAGCTAACGTAAAATGTAAATAACTCTTTTTCCAAATCTCAAACCCCAGGTACTCAGAAAGACTTTATCTTTGAAGTTCCCAAAGAATAATTTAATATTAATATTTAATATTAATATTTATTAATATTAATATTAATATTCCATTCTTTGGCTCCAAGGTCAGAAAATTTATTTATTGTATTCAGGAAACCTCTGGGATACTGAGAATGGCCTGAAAGTGAAAACTGGAAATGTTTTGTGTGACATTACCCACACTTGATTATTAGCCACAGTTCTCAAACTGCAGTAGTGAGGAAAGGAATTTCAGTTCCTATTGCTAGGCTACACTTGATGAGGGATACCAAAGCCTTACATATCTGACAAATTCATGAGAGCACACTGAGCAAAAATAGAGCGTGAGGTGATCTCAAACAACCAACTTTTATTTAGCTGTTCAAAAGCCTGATTATCTAAAGTTAGACAGGGCTGTTTCACTGTTAAACTGATGCTTTCCTTAAAGAAAGAGACTGAAGATGTTCCTTAACATCAGTTTGATGCATCAGTATTTCCTCTGAGAAAGGAATCAAAGTCATATATTTTCCATGCATGTTTTACACAGTTTGAATCATTTTTAAAACTACTAAACAGGTAGTGCGTGGGAGGTATATTATTAACATATAGTAGATTTATGTGGTACTAAGCTATGTACATCTTTTACATGTTTGCGTTTGATTAATTTTTAAATGGCCTTCTAAAATAGACCTATATTTCTAGAGTTTAAAGATTACAGGGAAATTTTCACTCAAAATATATCAATTTATGAAGAATCTTAGATATGCAACAAAAAGAGAAATACATGCATACATTGATGAGCCAGGTACTGTAACAATTGATTTGAACATTAGGCCCACTTGGAGTCACTTTGTTGAATTTCTAACTGTGGAATTTGTCCATGATTTATTTTAACCAGTGGATACTTAGTTTGGTAAAAGGAAAGATAAGTATCAACATTTCTTCAATATTTCTAAATATAAAGACATTCAGATCTTACACAAAAATCAAATAAAGGATTAAAATATGAGTATTAATAACCTGATGTCATAAAAATCAAAATGTCTTTTGTTTAATGGTATTGATGGCAACAGCTAGGTCTAATCAACAGTAGTTTAAATCCTAAAAACGTCATGAAAAACTTCTGGTTCTATCTCTAACACTTAAAGTGCTTACTGGTTATGATGTACTGGATTTCAACAACAAAATCAAATCAGAGAGAAAAAATTTAGTAAATCCAGATTATTTACAGAGAAACAAGAATAAAATTTACAGCAGATTTCTTATCAGGAATCTTGAAAGCAGACAGGGGAAATGTTAAAAATGTTAGGATAAAAAATTCCACCAATTCAGAACACTGTATCCAGGGACATTATCTTTCAAATGTGAAAAACAAAGGCTTTCTCAGGACTCTTTCTACTCCTCCAGTGAAAGATTTTGTCATCAGCAAATTGGCCCCAGAAGAAAGTCTGCAATGTATTTAGAGGAATGAAAGATGTATAGGTTAGAAGCTCGGATCTGCAAAAGCATTCTTATGTCTATGTAAGAGTTAGATGTTTAACACATTTTTTTTTTTTTTTTTGTAAATAAGAAGTTGAAGAGAGGGGAAGAAAATGGTAAAAAAAAAAAAAGAAAGCACGATATATATATATATATATATATATATATATATATATATATATATCATGCACAGGTGCAAATTCCCTGTGATGAATGTTATCATTACATATGTCTAAAACGTACCAATAAAACAAAAAAATTCAAAAAATAATGTATTGGGTATCTGTAGCACATGGATAAGTGAATAAATGAGTGATAACAATATCTAAGTAATAGGAAGGACAAACTGAGAATGCTATATTAAGGTATTAAGGCATGTATTGCACATGAAGTAATCTTAGCATTGTTTGTAGGTAAAATTAGATTAGTTATAAGTTATAGTGCAAATGACAAAACAACTTCAAAAAATCAGAGGAATATAAGCAATGTGTTGAGAGGGAAAACTACAATCATACAAAATGTTTAATTAAATCAGAGAAGGCAGAGAAGGAAGAAAAATTAAAAACCATGTAGTGACTAGAAAATAGGGATAAATATGAAAGATATTAATCCAACTATAACAATAATATTCCAGTTAAACATTCAACTAAAGATAAGAGTTTCAGTGTGGACAAAGCAGATTTCAGAAACAAGAAATTTTTAAAGAGTAAAGGCAGATATCACATAATGAGAAAAAATCAATTATCTTAGGGGGCTTAACAGCTTTTAATATGCACGCATCTAACAATACTGTCAAGATGACAAAGCAAAAAACTGTGAGAAATGCACGGGAAAGACATGATCACTATTATCTTTAAAAATTTTAGTTTGTTTTTTCAAGTCATGTGTTCAGCAGACAAAAGATCAATAAAGATCGCAAGGAGCATAGTGACCTGAAAAATATTAGCAATCAACTGAATTTAATCTAAATTTTTAGAACATTCTATTCAACAGAAACTGAATACATATTCTACTCAAACTCACATTACTTTTTAAGCTGAGTCATAAACACAGGCTAAAAAGACTAAAAAGAATAGGAAATGTACACATAAAATGTATGCTCAGACCATTAAGGAATTAGACAAAAAATCAATAATAGAAACTAACTTTGAAATTAGAAGATATTGGGAAATTCAATTTTTTTTCAATAACTTAAAAAGTTAGCATTAAACATGACAAATTGTGCTTATTACTTATGTGTGGAAAACGACAAAATAACATTTAAATCAAAAGAGATTCTATATCCGTGGATTAGGAAACTGAAAATTGTTAAAATGTTAGTCCTCCCCCCAAATTAACCTGCAGAATCAACGCAATTACAGTTAAAAATTCAGCAAGCAATTTTTGAGACATGATTAAAAGTGTGTAAATATTTAGGGAAAATTTAAAGTCTTATTCTAGTCTAGATAATTCTTCAGAGCAAAATATTGTAGGATACATAACACCTCTTTACAGATCTCAATATAAAGTCATATTAATCAAGGCAGAATGTCAATGGACCAATATACAACAATAGAAATTATATACAACAATAGAAAACATTGAAATGGACTAACATAGTCTACAGATCTTTGTGAAAGGAGCACACGTAATAATCAGTTTTTAAACATCTGTTGCTGGAAATATTGGTCCAAACACCCAAAATATAATTGCCACTGAAGTTAACTTGAAAATGGATATAGGCTTATATGAATAATCTGAAACCATAAAACTTCCAGAAAAACATACAGGAGAATGTTTAGGTATTACATTAATGAGCTTTAGATACAATACAAAAGTACAATCCATGAAAGAAAGGAAATATTTGCTTTTATTAAAATAAAAAGAAAATCTAATCTATAAAACACAATATTGTTAGAATTAAAAGAGTTGTCACAGATTGGGAGAGATATGAAAAAGTTATAAATGATAAACAACTTGATTCAAACTATGAAAATCCCTTTAAACTGAGCAATAAGAATACAAATACTTCAGTTTAAGAAGAGATGGAAATCCTGGGCTCTTAATGAACAAAGATGTACAACTGACAACCAAAGGAAAATATTTGCAACATAATTTTCCACTCAGAAATTGTAGATTGAAACAAATGAGATGTTAATATATATTTTTTAAGGATGACTAAAATCCAAAAAAAAAAAAAAAAAAAAAAGTACAATGCAAATTTCTGGCAAGGATGTAGAAAAACAGGAATGCTCATTCACTGTTGGTGGAAACACAATATACAGACATTTTGAAAGCTCTTAGGTACGGTTTATCTGCAACACTTGTAATCCCAGCACTCAACAGGCTGAAGTAGGATTCTTGTGAATTCAAGGCCAAGCTGGTTCATGGAGCTAATTTGCTGTTGAAGGTGGGCTCTGGTTGGAAGATGCTGGTCACTATGTGACTTGGAAAGGTATACCCTCTTCTCCAGCTCCTCCCTCTGTTCTCTGTTCCCTGGCCTCCATGACATGAACATCTTTCCACCACAAAGAACTTGGCTTCTTCTTAATGCTAATATTTTCAGCACTCAAAACTCTAAGTGTACAAAGTGCTTCCTTTCCAGAAAAAAACTCAACATCCTCAAAAAGGCATTTTGCTGCTGATTTTAAATGTAGATCTGACTAAAAGCTGCCAACAATACCATGGCACGGTACTGAATGTTGGGGTGTTTTGAAATTTCTTTTGCTAGATTATTCTGTTGCTCTAAATTTCAGTATCACACGAAGTTCATGAAATCAGCAAAATGCAGGCAAATTATCTGCCAGAGGTAACCCAGAGAATCTCTGTTCCAACTTGCATGAAATCCTTATTCACAATTGTAGCACCTTGCGCCTGGTTTTTACTATCTACTTTTCTATAAATATTTTGGTCTTTTGAGTTTTGATTGGAATGTCTCATGAAGCTTAATTTATAGCATGATGCAAAGTTTAATTTCACAAACTATTAAAAATATGGCTATCAAAAATAGATTTAATTAAATGGTTCTTCTGTTAAAGCAAGTAGAAATACAATGAGGTAGAAGAAGTGCCTTTAACTTGGCAGAATTATCCAATTTGAATGTTTTCTAACACATCTGTTTTGCAAGATTAAATCTGAAAGAATTTTTATACCTTTTATTCTTATGCCAAAATAAAGATTCTAGGAAAAGTATCTGTTTCAAATAAAATAGGAAATAGGTACCCAGATTGTTCCATAAAGTTTAGTATTTCAGAAATCAGAGAAATTAACAAGAAATACAAAATAATGTTAGAAGATAATTAATGACACTAGTACTAATACCAATTTAGAATGCTTAGAAAATGAGTATAAATTCACAGTGGTTACTTTTTGATTTTTTAGCTGGTTGAAAAAATAAATAGAAATGAAATATCAGGTACAGATGCTTTAAGAACATGGAATCACACAATAGAAACACATTCAAAAATGATTTAATGAAAATCAAATCTCCATGAAATCACTTTGTTTTAAAATTACTTCCTTTTCACTTCAAAGTAAGCATTCAAAAATACTTCAGGGAAAATTTTGTAGTTTAATGCAAACAAAAGAGTATTGTGTGGCTCTTTCTACACAAAGGATAAACTTGATACTTGAGAAACCATTTGCCGCATTAGAAATATTAGCAGTTATTAGCTATATAAAATATGGTATGCATTGTCCTAATAATTTATTTAACGATTGACCAGCCATCCTATAAAGTACATATTCCTGTCATTCCTATTTTATAAAAGAAGTAGACAATCGTGAGAGTTTTATCACTATATATGTATGTGTTAAGTGCTTGCATTAAAATCCAGCAAGTGGTTAATGCTTAACCCTGCTTTATAGAACTACCACTATTCGTAAGTAAGTAAGAATACTTAGCCTGAAGAAACCTTCATTTTTATCAGTAGGATTATTAAATATTATTGAAGTTTCTTAAGATCTGACTATAAAATACCTATTTAGCTACTAAGATGTGATTGGGCAAAAGTATAAGGAGAAATAAATTTATGCTATTCACTGAAATACTAGTTTATAAGGTGAGAGTATTTACACTTTAAAATAGTATTGAGAATATACAACAAATGATGGTGTTTTCTCAGTTTCTGCAATGTAAAAAACCTTTAAAATTTCAAGGGTTGGGCCGATGATTTAGCTCAGTGGCATAAGTACCTGCCTGGCAAGCACAAAGTCATGAGTTCGATCCCCAGTATCACAAAAACAAAACAAGGCAAAACAAAGCAAAACAAAAACAACCTCAAGGGATTTACAATGCTGCCTTCCACATGGCCATTGTTTTTATTAGTTTTATTTTTTACATATTTTCAATCCTAATTTGGCTACTAAGACTTTTAATGGATTTTTGTTATTTAACTTATTGATGTTTTCATTTCCATGATTTCTGCTTGGATTTTTCTTTTAGAATTTCTAACTCTAGGATGAAATAGTCTTTCATATCATTCATTGTATTTCTTAATTAATTCAGCTGCTTATTTGTATCCCCTTCAAATTTGCTGATCATTTTAACTACCAATTTTTAGAGTTCTTTGGCATTTCTCTAGGACATTTGGCATTTCATCTTTTTCACTATATATGGAATCAGTTTTAGGTAATTCATAAATTTTTGGAGAGATCATGTTGACTTGTTTTCTTATGAATCTTGTGGTTTTATTCTGAGATTTGAAAGTGAGTTCATATATGTTGAAATAAAAGTGTAGATAATAGTGGAAAAATATAAGAAAAACTAAACACAGTATGGTAGTATTAAAACTTGTATTATAGCTATAAAGTTTTATATAAATCTTTTTTCATATCAGTGTCTGTATTCCTTTCCTATTTTGGTGGCATTGCTTATATTGTGTAATTTTTTTAATCCTGAGGATTTGTTTGAGTCTGCTTTTTTGTAAGTCTGGCTAAAGTTTCATCAGTTTTGTTTATTTTCAAGGGCATAGTTATTTTGTTGATATTTTCCCTTTAAAAATTCTATTTCATTTATGACTTCTTGAATATTTATTTCCTTCATTTTGTCCTTTTTTAGACTTGCTTTGTATTTCTTTTGCACCACTGACAGTGAGATTGTTTTCCTTGGGTACTTTTACCTTTTTAAACACGAGCATTTACTCCTATATCTACTTTGGTACTACCTTGCCTGCATCTGCAAAGTTTTGGTTGTCTTTTTTAATTTCTTCTGTGATAAAGTTAGTGTTCAATAATATGATGCTTAATTCTAATATATTTATGAATTTTCAAAGTTTACTTCTTCTAATAATTGTTAAACTCCATTTTAATCATATCACAATTGTCATTTCAATCCACTCACATTTTCTGTAGATTTTTTATCTAAATTTTAATGTATTCTAGAAATATATCATGTGCTTTGAAAATGGATGTTCTGATGGAATATTCTCTACATGTCTGTAAAACGCATTTGGTTCTACTTTGTATGACTATATTTTATATTTTATCTACTGTTGCCTGTGAAATATTGATGTTTCTATCATTATTGTATTTTTGCCTCATTTAATTTAGCTCATGGTTGATTTACTTATTTATGTTGTCTGTGTTGGTTTCATATACATACACATATTACATCTTTCTGGAATGCTAGCACTTTATCACTATATAACATTCTTCCTTGGTTCTGTGACAGATGTGATTTCATATCTATTTTTCTATAAGTACAGCTAACCATTTTTGTCTTTTGACTGCCAGTTGCACAAATATATCTTTGTCTTTTTACCTTGACAAATCTAAAAATTTTTACCTAAACACCGTCTAAAAATCTAAAGTAAGCTGCTTTCAGATAAATTAGAGTTGAGTCTTTTGTTGTTTATTTTTGTTGTTTGTTTTTACATATTAATTTTTAAACCTCTGTTTGCAGAGTCTAACCTATTTACATTTAATTTAATCACAGATAAAGATAGATTCACTAGTCATTATGTTAATTCCTTTTTCTTGCCTTGTAATTAGTTGTATCCTGCCCCTCCCTTTATATTAGATCAATGATTTTGATATATTGCAATTGTCTTTGCTTTTCTTATATAAATTGTCTAAGTATTCCTTTTGTGTTTATCTTGGCACTTAATAACTATAGCTACACTAGTCTATTTTGAGCTGATAAGCAAAGTTCAATAGCACATAGTCATGCTACACTAAACTCTTAAATCTCATCCAGACACTCTGCATCACAGAATGCTGTGTATAGTACTGATAACACAATTTGCAGTTAATAGTATACACCTTTAAAGATATTTTAATACTTTAATCTTTTAACTTAAATAGAATTAAGTCATGATTACAATTTTAACTTATACACATATGTAAAATATTGTGTAAGAAAACATATACACCTTAAATATATAAATTAAAAATAAATATTACATTATTATTTAAGTACTATTGTTGTAAAATAGCATTTCTGTTTCATTTTGTGTTGTTTTGTTTGGAACATGATCTTTCTATGTAGCCCAGCCCAGCCTGGAACTCACAGGGATACTCCTGCTTCAGTCTCTGCCTATTGCTGCAATTACAGATGTGTGCCACCATGCCTGGCACGTCCATGTACTTACCTTTGTCACTGAGATTGTTAGCTCTCCTACACTATTGCTCTTTTTGTTTAATGCTGTATCATTTTAACTTGGAGAACTTTTAGCAATTCCTGTAAGGTACGTCTAAGTGATGAACTACTGCAACTTCTCCTGTGAGACAGACCTTAACTCTTGCTCACTACTGAGAGATATTTATGTTTATTATATATTCTTCTTGAATAGTTTTTTCACTCCAGTCTGTCCTACAAGATTGCTGTTTCACAAAGATATATGACCCTAATATATAACCATTTATTTATGACCAGCTTTTTCTTTTGCTTTTTTCAAATTTTTTTCTTTTTATTTCTTATGTTTTGATTATGAAATATTTATAGATTTCTTTATTTTTATCTTGTTAAGAAAGCTTTGGATTTTCTGGATCTATTTTTTTCTCTTATTTGGGATGTGTTGATGAACACATTATTCCTTAAATATTATTCATTGTATAGGCTTTCTGGTCCTTTCTTTCTCTGCTATCCTGCAAGATTTTCGTATTGTACCTACTCATCTATCTGAAAGTGTTCCTTAAGATTTCCCCATTTTTCCTCTTTTTTGTTACTATTAATTTTTCAGTGCCATGTCCTCAAGACCACATAGTGATTGCTTGATCTAGTATGTTTTTGAAGATTTTCATGGAATTTAAAAATTCTGTTGTTTGTTCCTCAGCTTCATAATTTCTGGCTTTTCATTAAATATCCTTTCTTGAAATTCTTAGCTTGTTCACCCATTGTTCTCTTTTGTGATACAGAAAGCCTCATTTTTATTTTTTTCTTGCATTCCATGTTAGGTAAATCCTATATCTATGTGTCAGTTCCTAAAAAAATTATTACATTTTGTTTTTTTTTTTTTGGAACATCTTTGTCGGTTTCATAATCCTCTTTCTCTGCGTTGATGTTTGGTGTTAAACAAGGCAAATTCTCTCTCTATCTTGACACACGGGCCTTCAGCAGGAAAAGACTTCCTTAAAACTGCCTAATCCAGAGATTCTATTTGTTTTACTAATTCTTCTTCCAGGGCAAAATGGGCAGGTACTATTTTGTTCAGGTATTCTGTGCTGATAAGGATGAGTCGCTTTTATGTAAACTAGTCCAATGTGCTAGTGTTCTCTCCTAGATGGCTGCTTACAATGGTCCATCAGGGATTCAAGACTGGAAAGTCAATGTCACTTCTCTGTGTACCACTGAACAAGCACGGGGACTGGAAACATGCATCCACTCATTACTTCTCCAAGAGAAAAATGAAAGCTGGGATATACTGCCTGATACTTCAAATCTTAGGAGGAAGAAGAGCATATACTTTTTTATGAGATCAAGCCTCAGTACTTGCTGTGGAAAGCAAGAATGTGCCAGATCAATAAGAGCTCCAGTTTTGTCTAGTCGGATACCAGTTCTTTGCAAAGCCTTGAAGAATTTTGGACATTGGATGTCCAACTTTTCTCTCCTAGTGAAAACTGAGAGGTGGAACTTTTTAATATGTTTTCTTGATGTTGAGTAGGGACAATCAAGCCCCAGTTTGAATTTTGCACAAGTGCCCACCCTGTATTGAATGTGTCAGAGCTCTAAAAGTAGGTAGAAAGATGCCAGTCGTTTGGATAACTTTAGAGAAGTTGGGATGCTGTGCACACAGATTAATTCTCTTTCTCCATAGCAGAAAGCTGAAAACTGTATTAATTCTGTGCTAAGAAGTAGGAGGTGGCATGTAACGGTTCTACTAGACTATGGCAGGCTAGTCAGAGCTCCAAGACTGGTAAAATAGAAGACAGTTCCCTTGAAGTTTCCCTTAAAAAAGTTAAATCTCTGGACACATAACCAACGCTTTCCAACCTCTTAGTAAAGTTAAAAGCTAAAGGTTCACTTCTTGATTATACAATGCCACACCAGGGACAGACACTCCATTGAGATGGTATTCTAAATTTCCCACAGACTTAGGTGATTCTAAATTTGCATTTGTACACTAGGAACTTTGCAGTTCTCCTCAGCATTTCTCATGAAGACAACTTTCCCACTGACTATTGTTGAATTAGTGGGTTTATTGGAGCAAGATTTTATACGGCTTCCCATTTCTCCATTTTTCTGATGTCACTGTGTAAGTGACACTTGATTCTATTTAAACTTCTATTTTTGGACATAGTTGCCTTTTGTACATTTAAATACTATACCCTAATTTGTAGACTGCCCCAATAAAAGTTTAGTTTTGTAAGCTTGTTCAATATTATTGTAGTTTTGTATTCTTTTTTTGCTTTGAAAGGATAACAGCTTAATCTCAACTTGTACTCCATATTCTACTACAAGGAGGTATAGATTAGCCAATATAGAAGAAAATTTAAAACAACACAAATTTTTAAAACATGTAATAGCTTATATAATCAAAAATTTGTTAATCTAAAGTTGAAAAGTAAAGTTATTAATATTTATACCAGTTTAATATGAATAAACTGGAACTGAGCAATACAAGATATATTTTCAACTTACCCTCATGACCATTTTGATATAAATATTTATTGTGGAAATATTTGCAAATATTTATGCCTGTAAGGAATATTATCATTAATGTATCCTGCCTACCATTCAGTAAAAATGAATTTATTCATTTTGTGTGGCCTTTGGCCTCCTCTTCCTTATCAAATTTTAATAGAAAATTACAGGAAATCTATTTGCATTATTCCTTCATCAAAGCACAAACCATTTTCATCCTGAGCCTTTTTCTTTCTCTCCATTGTGTTCTTTCATGACTCCCATCCATATGTTCGTTTTTATTTTACTTACAGGAATACAACTCTGGTGATTCAACTTTGCCCAAAGACAGAACTTTAGTGATCAGCACTGCGTATAAGCCAGCTTTCAAGAAGGAGCCACACTAGGACTTCTCCAAAGTAATGTTGCTATATACGTGGCTTCATGACGACTATCACTGAAGCTCTGTTATTCCTGAGGGTCTTATTCCTGGTGCAGTTGTTCGGGGTGCTTCTGTCTTTTCCTGGATTCACTCAAACTAAACAGTACCAGTTTCACAGCCCCCCAGAGGTAGTGATACCCTTAAAAATACCTGGCACAGCCAGAGGAATTAAGCTTCCAGGATGGCTTTCCTATAGCCTACGTTTTGGGGGCCAGACACATTTTATCCACATGAAGCCCAAGAAAAATTTGCTATTCAAGAACCTCCCAGTATACACTTATACACAGCAGGGTGCTCTGCTTGAAGACCACCCTTTTGTCAGGAGTGACTGCTATTATCATGGTTATGTGGAAGGAGACTCAGAATCTTTGGTGGCTCTCAGTGACTGTTTTGGTGGCTTTCAAGGAATGTTACAGATAAACAGCACTGCTTATGAAATCATGCCTGCAATGTTTTCTACTACATTTGAACATTTAGTATACAACTTGGACAATGAGCAGAGACAATACTCAAACAAAACATCTGACATTATTCAAGATAAAATAAAGGACGATGTGGAATTTGAAGATATTAAAGATTTCACTCTCAGGCAAAGTTTACATTACGGCTGGTGGATCCATCACAAGACTGTTGAAATTGTAGTGGTGATTGATAATTACTTGTACCTTCATTATGGAAAAAATGAATCACAGTTGATGGTGGATTTATATTATGTAGCTAATATGGTGGATTCCGTTTACTATTTTGTGGGTATTAAGGTATTATTGTGTGCCTTAGAAATCTGGACTACTCCAAATCCTGTTGTAATAGATGATGTAAGAAAATCTCTGGATGAATTTTGCAGATGGAAAGCTGATAATATTTTTCATCGACTGAAACACGATACTGTACACCTTTACATGTACAGAGAATTAAGAGGATTAAGCGGCTTAGGAGCAAATAGAGGAGCATGTAAACTACGACGTGGTTGTGCACTCATTACTATGGTGAACAGAAGTTTGGCCCTTTTTGCAATTGCTGTATCTCATCATCTAGGTCATAATTTGGGCATGTACCATGATGAATATACATGCAGATGTGGTGCATTCAAATGCCTAATGCATGAGGATAACCCACCTGTAACGCTATTTAGCAACTGTAGTTATAATACTTTTTGGTGGTTCACTCTAACCCAGACACCGTGTCTGCTAGAAAATATATACTCAAAGGACATCTTTGATAGGACACGCTGTGGGAATGGCATTGTTGAAAAGGACGAGGAGTGTGATTGTGGATCTTTACGATCTTGTGCAGAGGACCCATGTTGCTTACCAAACTGCACTATGAGTTATGGGGCTAGTTGTGCCTTTGGGCTTTGCTGTAAAGACTGCCAATTTTTACCATCAGGGGAACTGTGTAGAAAAGAGGCAAATATATGTGATCTTCCAGAGTGGTGCAATGGGACTTCCCCTATGTGCCCACATGATGTGTATGTGGAAGATGGGATTCCCTGTAATGAGAGTGCCTATTGCTATGCAAGGGAATGTCATACTCACAATGAAAGTTGCAGGATGATTTTTGGCCATGAGTCAAGGAGCGCAAAAGAGATTTGCTATAAAAACCTGAATACTCAAGGTAATCGTTTTGGTCACTGTGGTATCAGTGGTCCTAGATATATAAAATGTAACATGTCAGATATCATGTGTGGGAGACTTCAGTGTGACAGTGTGAAAGAACTTCCCCTTTTGAATGACCATACTACAATCCACTGGACCCACTTCAATGATGCAACTTGCTGGGGTACTGATTACCACCATGGGATGAAAATTCGTGATATCGGTGATGTAAAAGATGGCACAAAATGTGGTGAAGAACATCTCTGCATCAATAGACATTGTGTCCATATATCTCAACTGGACAGTAACTGTTCACCTGAATTCTGCAACATGAGAGGCATCTGCAATAATAAGCAACATTGTCACTGCAACTATCTGTGGGACCCTCCAACCTGTATAATAAAAGGTTATGGAGGCAGTGTTGACAGTGGCCCACCCCCTAAAAGAAAGAGGGAACCTAAATTTTGTTACTTGTGTATATTGCTCCTTATTATTTTGCTTATTTTATTATGTTGTTTTTGTTGCCTTCTTATGAAGAGGAGAAGTAAGAAAAAAGGGAAACAACTTCCCACATCTGAGAAAAAGCTACCGAGTCTACCTGGTTCTTTGCACTCCCAGAAGAGTGAACCCGGATCCGTGAGTTCCCTGAAGAGTGAAGTTGGTTCCGTGCTTTCCCACAGGAGTGAAGCTGGTTCTGTGCATTCCCTGGGTCAACCTAGCATACAAAGGCAACCAACTCCAATTCCAAAGACTCCACCTCCCATAAAACGTCCTTAATTAAAAATTAATTCCTAATATGATTTTATTTGTTCTTCACTGTTTTAAAATAAGTTGAAGATTTTTTTTTCCTGAAATTTACTTCATTTTCTTCCTGGAAGAGACATGACATATAGGTGGTATACCTATTTTAAATTTAAGTTACTGCTCTCAGCTCTAAATCTCCTTTCCTTTTTGCATCTACTTTGTAGGAAAAAACACCACTGCTGCATCAGCTTTCTCTATACAAAGACATAGGGTTCTATAGAATGAGAATAAACAGAAACCTAGAAGTCTGTGAGACCTATTTTTTCCTGTTATGTCTGTGTTTCCTAAAAAGCAGCTTTTGTTTTCACAATGATACTTAGAATTTAATCTACCCTCCATCAATTGTTCTTTTTAACTCACTTCAGACCAACATGATTGTCAGCCTCAGAAATACCCACATAGCTATCTGATATGACCCTCTCAGAGCTCTGAATCCCAGGTCTTTAAGCTGTTTATCAGTATCCCAAATTCCCAGGACCAATTTAGCAAAACCATTAAGAGCTCTGAGTCTCAGATCCATAGTGCCAGGACCACTATTCAAGATTCAAGTATTCCCAACTTCTTTCATTTACTACTCAAATCCATAAATATACCCTCTTGCCTGACAAGATAGATATAAGTATATAGGTAGGTATAGATAGGTATAGGTATAGGTATAGGTATAGGTATAGGTATAGGTATAGGTATAGGTATAGGTATAGGTATAGGAATAGGAAAGGTATAGGTATATGTTAGGTACCAGATATACACTTCACTTTTAAGTTTATCTCATCTATAACACAAAAACTAACACAATGTCTCCCTCAATTTTTCTTCTCTTCAGCAACTGTTTGTCTGTCTGCCTACATTTAATTCTTTTCAAGATTATATTTGTGGTTTCTCTTTCCCTGATTGAAACTTGACTACTATAATACCAACCCTGGCATAGTAGATAAAAGAATAAGGCATCACAAGAAATATATTTAGGCTTTTTTGTTATTCTTATTGCTGTTCTTCATGTTTGCCATGCATATCAATTACATTCCTGGAGAGGAATATATATACATAATGTATCTTCTGTCTTTCCTTTTTCTTTCTTTTTTTTTAATCTTTTGTCCTATTCTGCCACTCTTCTCCCTCCATTCTTGGTCACCTTCCCTTTTTAAAATAAAATCCATCTTTTTCCTTTTGTCTATATTTATATTTTGATTTTCTGATGTAAGAGAAACCATGAGATATTTAAGTCTGTGTGTTATATTTATTTCAGTTGACATTACAGTCTCTAGGTGTATCCATTTTCTGCAGCGAGGCAGGAAAGAAGCCCTTCTACATTGCTGGTGGAAATGTAAAGTACTGCAACCAATATGTATTTGTTTTTAGTTGTTCTCTCTGACCTTCACTATTTTGGGGGACTCACTTAATTTTTGAGTACTTTTACTTCAAAATAAACCTGTGTTGATAACGATTCTGTCCACTTCAAGCAAAATGACAGAAAACATAATTTTAGATAATACATAATAAGTTTGGAAAGGGCAGTAATTCTGCTGCAGGAAAAACCTACACAATGACAAATATATATATATATATATATATATATATATATATATATATATATATATATATTAATGGTGTTAAGTGCATCAGAGGGTTATGAAAACAGTTATTTGAAAAGTATAATTACTTAAAAGGAAGACCCATTCTGAATTCTGAGACTGTCTTTTTTCCTGGAGCATTTGATAGTTTTTAATATAAAATCAAATTAGCCTCTAATGAGGAAACATGGAAATATCTTAGTGCCTACCCAAGACAAGATTAATAAATTAGAAATTTAGGAGCATCAAATTTAAAAATCAGTTGTCTTCATGTCACATTGCTAACTTAAATTATTTGTGAGAGTCTGGAGAGGCAGGGTAAAGCTTCCAAAGACAGAGACATATATATTCCTATTGTACTCAGGAAGCAAAGACTTCCTCAAAGGGACCTTGCACCAAGCTCATGTCTATCTCACCTTTAAAGTATTTTCTTGATTTTGAAAGAGCTTGGTGCCCAGGATACGGAATTGATATTTGAAACTATGGGCATTGGAACTCATCCACTGCCTTTTACAGATTACAAAAACAGAAGCAATGAAAATCTTAGTAGAAATTCCATAAGATATATGTCTTAATATTTTCTTCCTTATGTCAATCAAAGTTGTAGTGAAGTTACTATTTTCTTCGTCTATTTTCCAAACAGAAGATGAAGACTTTTCCAGATAAGTAATACCATTTAGATATTATTGTATATAACTTCTAACATCTTATTAAAAGCTTCCATATATAACGATAAAAAAGTAAATATGTCTAATAATAAAGACAGGAAAAATCTAACAAATATAATAAGCCTAGTGGTACAGTATCTGAAACATGATCCAAAAAAATACAAATATGATTAACAAAAAATCTTAATAAGTATATTTATGCACAAGTAAAAATAATGCAAAAATTTCCTGTACAAATAAAAATTTATATAAGTTGATCATCCCTAATCCTAAAATCCCAAAGATTGTATGGTCCAAAATCATAAAATTTTTTGATATTGACATTATGCCATTATGGAAAATTTCACACCTGGCCATATGTTGCTAGTTTAGTCAAAACCCAGGTGCACAGTTCAGTTTATTTAGTATCTATAAAGGAAAAGAGTCTCTTCCTGCTCTGATACATTTTTGCATGGGAAGTCAGATGTCTCTACACAAACATTCCCACAAAACGCAGTGTAATGACAAGTATTCAAGCTGGAGACTTGCATGATTCCCCCACATAATTCCATGTTGTAGATTCCTCAATACGTTTCATGTACAGGCAAACCTCGGCGTATTAGTCAGTGTGAATTTTTTTTTTGTTTGTTTGTTCACTTATTCTTTGTTCTGTGGTGTAAAGATAGCAGCAACTACTGTGGATACTGATAAGAAAAAGAGAAGCATTTGTGTTTATAATACAGGAAGTTAAACTTTAAAAATTGTTCGTGTGTGAAACATCTCACAGAAATGTATGACATTGAAATGACCACCATATAAGACCAAAAATATTGAAAGATAAACTATTAAAGTTCTATGCTGAAAGAGATGAACAGAAATTAATGAAAAGTAGGAAAATGCTGCATGAAACTAAAAGCTTCAGTCATGCACCGAGTGGGTTAATCAGTATCAGAGTGAACATGTAATATTTAGTGGTGCAATGATTATGAAATGAAGATCACAATGAACTGAAATTGATTAGAACTGTGAGTACTCAACATAATGTTTGCAGAAATTTAAGAGAAGCCATGGCATGAAATGTTTGGTTTGTGATGATAAAGGTCCTCCTAGTCATGCAGCAGGGGTGAAATTAGTTGCTAAGTTTGCTAAGGTCCACGTTGAAAACATGACGCCAGAACAAATCTAGAATGCTGAAGAAATGTTACTTGTTTGGCACTATTACTCCATAAAGACCTCAATTAGAGTTGATGAGACAGCTCCTAAAGAAGGATGCCAAAACAGAATAGCTGTTTGTGGATTGCTAATGAAGTAGGCACATACAAATGTAAACTTACTTTGATAGACAAATTCTTGTTTCCATATAGTTAAAAGGAGTGAATTTTTTTAACCAGTTAATTATTATATCAATAAAGTCACAGATTGGAAGGGACAGATTTTCCAACTGATTTTATAAGTACTTTTTATATGTAGTTCATGCTCATTGCAGTAAAACTAGATTTTTTAACCCCTGCAATTCTTTTCATCCCCCAGCTGAAATTATCAAAGATAATGTTTGTGCCACCTTCTTCCCCTATATGCAACTTCTTTATTTTGACTATGTGATACATTTTTCTTAAATTTATTACAAAAACACTTTCTTGAGTTTCATGCAAGCAGCAATGAACAGAGGGGTGAGTGCGAAAGGTTTTAAAAATTAGCTAAGCATGACGAATGACAGACGGGCTGTTGTCAAAGCTTGGGACACAGTGATCAAAGACAGTTTTGAGCACTTGATGTAGCTTGCAGTCTATAATTGTATTCCACTTGATGATGAATAAGGAGGCAACTGTGAAGGATTCCTTATGTCAGTTGAGAACAAAAGATATCTGACCTCCTTACTGATACAAGCAAACATACATTTGGAATCCATTACTAAGAGAAAAATGGATATTAAAGCAATGAATATTAATGATGAAACTCCAGTTGCTCACTCACTGAGAGATGATGCAGGAGTTCAAACTGTTCTGCATCAAGGTCAATATAATAATAGTGACACCGAAGATGACTTTGCTAACAGGGGATAAAAGATGACAATACATAACACAGTCGACATTCATGGTGGACTCTTTGAAGGTCAAGAGCATCATGTTACAACGGAACAAGAAAACATGTTATTTATAAATCAAAGAGCAACACAAAAAAACACTGACAGAGATGACTATGCGACACATTTCAGAAAATCATTCAGTGGAATGCATACTTGCCATAGAGGATACTTTTTTTGATCCTTCAGCTGCTTTTGAGTTGCTCCTGATAGCTCTTCTGACCCAAATATGTGAAATGTACTTCAGTCAATACACAGCATGCTAGGTTGAGACTGAAGGTACCACTATTGTGTTCGACAGCTGACACAGGAATTCTGGTGATGCCATTCTGTCACTTGATTTAAACACACAATTTCTCATTATATCAGTAATCTGTGTTTTTGCTATTAAGTACTTGTGACTATTAATTGTGACAGATCAACTGGACTGCTGTAAGAAGTGCCTAGCAGATTAGTGAAGTACAGGTCCAGTTGTGTCTGTAAATGACTAACACGTCAGACAGCAAACGGAGGTGGGGAAGACTCACCCGTGGTAACCAGTGGACTTGTAGGCCTGCATGGAGTACAAAAGAGGAATGAGTGTCTCTCTTGAAGTGATTCCTTTATTGCTATTACTTCTGGATACAGGCCCCTGATTTCTTCAGCCTTGTGATACAAACTTTCCAGTGAGGTTCCAGACTTTCAATTTAGGGCTGGTCCTTGATACTTCAATCTTTTTTTTTTTTTTTTTTTTTTTTTTTTTTTTTTGGTAATACCCATTTTTTTGTTGTTGTTTTAAAAACAAAAAGAAAAACAAAAACAAAATATATGTTTCATTTATACAGGTGAAGTGGATTTTGCAATTACCAGTTGCGTTAAATGCACTAAATAAACACAAGGGTCAGCTTAGGGGAGGGTGCTTTTACATCCCTGTTATTTGAGATTTTGAACTCTGGGTAAAGAGGACATTTATCTTTTTAAACATGAAACAATTTTGCTTTCTCCAGTCTTATGTTACTGGCAACAGGATAGAAAAGAATAAAGTTTTACTGATTTTTAAAAAAGGACAATTAATGTAGAATTTCAACACAACATGTTGCTTATTGTTATCAAAGTTTTTGTGCACATTATAAGATATTGGCAAGAAAAAATTAGCAAGCAACAATGAAAGCACAAATTACTCTTTTTGATGCTCTAACAGAGATTAGTAGTATAGTTATATAGATATTGTGACAGTGAAAGGAAAAGAAACAGCTCAAAAGGAAAGAACAACCAGAACAAGGGAAAGGAGAAAAGAAAGAAGGGAAAAGGTTGTATGTCATTCTCTCATATATATATATGATGCTTCATTCTTGAGCCTTCTTTCCCTGTGGCTTTCATCTCATTGAACTGAGCAGCTATTTGATCTTCTGCTCATGGTCACTATGGATTCTCCTGCCTATGATCCTGCAAGCCTATTTAATAAACCTCCTTGCATAGTGACATGTATATTTTCTACTGACTTTTCCTGTAAAGGACTCAAATTTAGTTTTGAGGTTTGAACATGAGTACAGGAATGAGCGTTTACCAGTAGCATTTAAATCCAGTCAGGAAAGTGGTGGTCCCAGACCACCACAGACTTTTCAGGGAGGGACTCAGGCACAGACACTTGTCTTGTCTGAAGCTTTATTGTGTATTTACTATGGTTCACTCCCAAATCAGGTAGAGTGTTGTTTAGAATTGCTTTGGGACGTGAGTGCTAGATGTATATGAAACATAAATGAATGTCCTATTTAGACTTGGCTCCTACCATTGACAAAGTCTCATTTGGTAAATGCAAAAGTTCTAAAAGAGGAAAAAACAAGAGAGAAAAATCTATACCAGAGATAATTTTTCATCTCAGCAATTGAGAAAAGTGATACTCAGCTTGTAGAATCTTGTAGATAATAAAATATATGCCAAATAAACATGCAAATATAACACAAAAATTGGAATATATATAAAATTACTAAAAACATACTGAACTTCCAAGAGTAATTAGAAGTGGTAAATTAATGATATATACTAAAGGATATCAAATAGAATTTTTTTTGGAATTTTCTATCATAAAAATTGGATTACTGAGGTAAATAGAAACGGCCCTTTGTATCCCGCATCTACAAATTTGATCACATGCAGGATACCTTACAGATACTATTTTTCATTATCTCCTAACCTATTCAGCATCATAATCATTTGCATAAAATTTCCATTGAACTAAAATTATAAGTAATCTAGTGATGACTTAAAATGTTCTGGAGGACATATACAGGCTATATTCACATACAATGCATTATATAAATGATTAGATCATGTGCAGAAATAGAAGATAGATAGATACTACACTGATGATAGATAGATAGATAGATAGATAGATAGATAGATAGATGATTGGGCAGTAGTAGGGATAGAACCCAGAGGCTTTACACTGAAAATGAGTTCTTATTAAATCATTCAATTGCCCAGACTTGGCTTGAATTTGTGATCCTTTTGCCTCAGCCTCCTAGAGTGCTGCTGGTACAAGTGTATACTACCATGTTCTGCTGCATCTGTAGAAATTGATAACTATAGACGTCCTGGAGTCTATTGTCCATAGATATCCACAGACAACTGTATAAAAGAGTATGGTAGTGACAACTTTTTACTGAGCTGAACAATATACTGAGCCAGAAGTATATTTTACATGAAATGCATTTTTCTAGCCCTGTGCAATTAAATTATGTGAAAATTAAATTTTATTACAAAAAGTCTAAAGGCCTAGAAATAGAAGTGTTCATTTCTAATTAGCCTATCAGTCAAGTAGAAATCAAAATGGAAATTAGAAATCTTTTAAACTTCAAATACATGCAGCTTATGTAATTACCAATATATTAAGGAAAATAGCCTTATATAAATAAATGTTTTAAAAGAAAAGACTAAAGAAGCAATTGATTAACTATTCCCATCAAAAGCTTCTATAAAAGCACCTAGCCTATGAGAAATAGAGGAAGATTTTATATATCATGTAGAATTATCTATAAAACATGACAAATAATCCTTACAACAAATACTAAATCTAATGGTTAGCAATATGAAAAACCTGTTTGAAGAGCTATATTATATATCCTCTCACCATGCCTACTGACCATGTTAGCAAACATCCAAACAGAAGAAATAAAACTATTGTTATCTACAAGTGCCATTATATTATACCTGGCAAACAAAAATGATACAGATTAACCATTAGGATTAATAAGCAAATGAAACACACTGGTGATTTTAAAACCAGTATGACATACTCAATTTCTGATTAGCTTTAACAGAGATACAAAAAGAAATTGATAATTAATACCACATGTGATAATCTCAAACATGCTTAGCAAACTCAGAAAACTATAGAATAAGGTTAAAGTGTTTATACAGGTTACTAAAAACCACTGTTAAGAAATTAAACAATTAACAACTAAGTAATTACAAAGTTATCTGGAGCACCCCCCCCCTTAGTATTTAGCGCTTGATTTAAGACCCACACACAGAAGGCATCCTTGGTCATCAGAGTCTCCTAAACAAATTCATCTAGAAGCTTAGGAGGGTGTGTGCCTACTTTTCTACCTCAACTGAGAGCTGATGCTGAAAACAGATGTCCCGAGGCGGAGGCTCCCAGCAACCAGTTTTGAAGAGACTGTTTCTTTCTCCTCTGCAGTGGGCTTCCTATTCTTTTCTAGCTGCATGGCTTTAAGAATTTTGCATTATTATTTGAGATACAAAGAAAATGATATTTATAACTACCTTATAGTCCAAGATTGCTCTGAAAATTAAATGTAATGTTAATTTAAGATAGCCTGATGTCTGATACTAAAGACTTAATTTGAAAACTATTGAACTATTAAGAACTATTATAAGCTGAGTGAAATAAATGATTAATTTATAATAAAAATACAAAGCCAGTTTTTAAAAATATGTATATTCATTGCAAATTAGTCCTTTATATCACATTAATTTTACTTATTGTGCTTTTTATTTAAGTAACATCTTCTCTTTCATGTTTACATTGTTTTTGCATGGTAATTGCTGTTCCAAACAGTTATAAAAACAACATTATTCACAGTTAACATCATCATTGCTTTGTTTATTTTCAAGTTTTCTGTGTTTTTAGACAGCAAAATTATCAGTGATTTTGTCACAATTATCCTTGCTATTCACATAAACAGCAATCTATGTTTTCCTATTTCATCAATTCAGACTTCATTGGAGAGTGCTTTTTAAAATGTTAATTTCAAAAAATCCCTTTCTTGTAAAGCAACAAATATATGATTGGTTAGTGAATATTTTAAATATTAGGATAAACTTTCTTGACATTTATAAAAAATCCGTATCACTAAAATTAAATTAATATAATGACTGGTAAACCTGTAGGGCACTTAACTGTTTCTCAAAACTCATGACTGAATAGAAAAGCTTTCCTCCTTACCCTCACATAACATCTGGACTAAATGAAAAGCTCAGTATCATTCTACTTCTACTCTTTTAGAAAGAACTTTTTGTTTCCTGGATTTAAATATTAGGGTTCTATGTGCATTTTAAATAAAAGAAGACATTTATATGATAACAAACAACATCAAGATAAGTATTTAAGAATATCCCATTACTGGAGCCAGGTCTAGTGGTACTTGCCTAATAACTCAGCAACCAAGAGGCTGTGATCCAGATCAAACCAGGAAATTCAGAGACGTGGCAGACACTGACTAAAATAAAAAATAAAAAAAAGAGTGGCTAACTCATTGTAAATGACCTTGCCTTCAATCCATCTACTAAAACACAAAATGAAATATCTCACAATGGACCTAAAGAGGGGTTGCGATATAACCTACATTAGATGAACGTTTAATCATGTTAAAATAAATGAGAACAGGCATTTCTGTGACTCCATCTTTAGCTAAATATTCCTGTAGATTTTAATTTTCAAAATGTCTATATCTTGTGTCTTCTAAATTCTTTTGATGAATGTTACACATCTTAAATTGTATTAATACCTCAAAGTATGAAAGGTTTTAAAAACAGTTAAATTAGGATGTTCCTTACACATATGTAATTCACCAAGTTAGCATAATTCAGTGATCTATTAAAATAAATTTACTAACTATAATATCAACATAGTTTTATAACAGTTTACTACCCAAATGTCTGCCATGTGTACATGTAACTGTAAATCTTGATTCTACTCCCTTATCACCTCAGATACTAATTTATTTCTGTCTCTATATTTTTGCATTTCCCAGGTTCTTCAAATAAATAAAATCATATGATAGTAATCGTATGTCTGGTTTATTTAATTTAGCATGACTTTTTGTTTTATTTATGTCCTACCATATATCCATGGCCTATTTTATTTATTTATTTATTTATTTGCTGGATAGTATTTTGTTATGTGGATATTTCACATTTTGTCTATCTACTCCTCGGTATGTTGTTATAAAGAATAACAATTATAAAATTATAAATATCATTTGCAAGTCTAAATATGTTTCTTTCTCTTGTGCAGATACCAAAGGAAATTGCTAGTTTGTGTTGTAAATTTGTATTTTGCTATTAAAGAAACTGCCAAGCTCCTTTGTAAAGTGACTGTCCCATTTAATATCCCTTGTAGCAATATCTGAGAGTTCCTGTATCATCACATCCTCATTAATCATTGTTAGTGAACTCTTTATTACAGATAACTTACCATATGTGAATATGTATGTTGTGGTTTTTATTTCCATTGTCCTAATGACTAATGATATTGAAAATCTTTCTTATTCTTCCTTGGTGAATATTTGCAATAATGAATTGGACTCTTTTTTATAAAGTCAATTACTGCTAAATTTCAATAGCACAGCCCAACCTCTCCCCTTTCTGTCTTAGTCATTAATGCTCTTTGTACACAATACTCTGGAAAATTCAGTACATGGATCCATCTGATGGTTGCTCATATGGGGTAATAACTATATGGCCTGAGACCCTTCAGAATGACCTTAGTCTACTTCTACCTATAATACTGTTACAACAAAAATTCTGGTCTGAAAAATATCTATTTCACTCCTATGTCATAGTCAATAATGTAATTGAAACTTAAGATGAGATCCTTAAACTTTGTGAAAGGTCTTAAAGGCATAGAGGAAACTCCTAATAGCACTGATTTGAGGCTCTCTAATAAGAAATTTAAAAGAATGATCAGAGTAGAGTAGGATCCTTGCCTGAAGAATGAGAAGCAACCAAGAGTAGTTACTGAGACAAAAAAAAAAAAAAATCAAAATCTGAAGATGAGAATCAAAAGCAAGCAAGAAAGCAAATAACAGAAACAGAGGCCCATGATTATGCACAGTTGCATATTCAACTTTTATTTTTAAATGAATGCCACAAAAAACAGATTGATTGGATTTGTGCTCTATAGAATAGTTTCAGGATGAAGCTAAGGTCTATATTTTCACAAACATAATCAAAGCAATTAAAGTATATTATACTCACAGTTCCAAATAAATGTCAATATGGTATCATAATGTATGATTTATAGGAACTACTGAATATTGAAAAGAAAAGAAACAAATATGATTCAATTTAATCATCTACTCTATTGCCTAAATTCTGCATTGTCATATAATTTACTGAGCTAATATACTTGTAGTGGCCATGGACACATGGAACTAACATTTAATAAAAGGAAATCTTCTGCACATACAAATGGCTGGACAAAACGGGATCTTGTGGATATATTTTCTTTGTTAAATGTAGTGTTACGTTACAGTTCAAATTAAAATGGCTTCAAATGACTGAAATGTGTTATAGAAGATCAAATTAGAGAAGGGGTGATTTTTTTATTCTATTTAATATCACAGTTGCTTGTTCTTAAATTTGAAGAGTAAGTGGCACTTAGCAGCAGAGAGCCACCACCTCAAAGCTGTGGCCTCATTGCTTAACACCCTTGTGTCTAATACCATTAAAATTATTCAGATCATCTAATTAACAACTGATAATCTGCAGTCAGATTATTATTAACTCTTTACACCTATTTTAGCATCTTTTCATCTTGGAAGGAGCATAATATGTACAGCTTGGTCTTTACCTATGATCTTTGGAGGCAAAGTTAAACAAATCTGAATTTCTCCAGAAAAGCAGGTAATTGCACCAGTCATTTTCTACTCTAAGGAGATTCATTTGCTTCACTTATCCAAGCTATACTAGCATTCATCAAGAAATTTTTAAATAGGAAATGGACAATTGTCCCACATATAGTGCAAGACCCTGTCACCTCAGTTGAATCACTAGAAACAGTTCTCAGGCCATTAATCTCTGTTTCTGATACTGTTTAGAAATAGCTGGAGATCTTCATATTAGCTATGTGTTAAAAGAAATCAAATATTTCACTTGATATCTTTGTTGATTCAGTAGACAATCTATTACTCATTTATTTAAACAAAGGTACGTTTTTATTCCCAAAATAGACCTACCTTTAATGATAGCATTTAATTTTTATTTAATTTTTTTTTGTCTTTTTTTGAGACAGGGTCTCGCTATGCAGTTCAGACTGGCCTTGAGCTCACTTTTTGTAGCCCAGGCTGGTCTCGAACTTGCAACGATCCTCCCACCTTAGCCTCCTGAATGCTGGGATTACCGGCGTGAGCCACCAAGCCCAGGTGCATTTGATTTTTTTTTTTTTAAGCTCTGCATTTAAGCCAAATTGAAACAGAACACAGACAGTCGTCAGTTCCTCACAGACAATCCCTCAAGGAGGAACTTTAGTAACCTCTTCTACTTAAATCCCTGCCAAACTCCTGAGTCTCTGATTATTAAGTAATGACTTCTGATGAACACGTTTACCTTTCTTCCCAAGTATCACAGTACCTACTTTTAGTATGTCATTTTCTGGCATCATGCTGGGCTTTCCTAGAAGAAAAGGTTTTCACATGCCCTGAATCCCTTATCTTCCCTAACCTCCCTGTATCATGAAAGCAGCACTCCACAAGCTTGGAACAGCCAGCAAGGTTTTCTTGATAACATAGAAACAGCACCCATGAAATACAGTCATACCTCATATTTTCCAGTGTGTCCACAATCTTTTGTCAGATTAGCAGTGCTAGAGATGGTCTGCCATCTCTGAAGACACTTGGCTATCTTTCATGGACTTTGGGATCAATCAAGTAAATAGCAAAGAAAGTAATTTTGATGGTACTACGCTGTCACACACAACATAGATCATCTGATTCTTTTTGTCATTTTTCAATTCTTAAGCAGGATATTGATGACATGATGTGTGGATCAAATTTGATAGAGTTTACTACATGAAGGATTGTGTGCTTACAAATGTCTTCTTTTCCAATATGGAACCTCTATTTTTGCTTTTTTTCCATCTTACTTCATAGCACTAATTGAACTCTCCAATATATTATTGTAAATAAATCGTGAGGACATCCTTATGTATTCAGCAATTTAGAGGAAAGCAACATTTCTCCATTAACTGCGATGTTGTTTACAGTGTTTCTTGTTTGTTTGTTTTGTAGATAATCTTAATGGACAGGGATTTTTAAAAATTCCAATTATGTTATGAGTTTCATTGTAAAAGACTCTTTGCTGTTGTCAGGAATTCCTCTATATTTACGGAGATGAGTATACAGTTTCTGTCTTTCACCCCATTACTTTTGTGTTTTATATTAAATGATTGTTACACCACTTGTATCAATCCCATCTGGTTAGGGTTTATCATTGTTTTGATGAATTATGGATCGAGCTTGTTAATGTTTTGTTTAGAATTTTTCATCTATATTTATTAGAGCTATTAGTATGTTGTTTTCTAGTAAAGATGAACGAGAGAAGCACAGCATCAAGGAAGAAAGACACAAAGATCATTACTAATGTAGAATTATGTATTTTTTCATAGACAAAAGAAAATTGCATAATAATTTTTTGTCTATGTGTGATATTATTTTTATTCCTTAACAATTAATTCTAATCTTTTTAGAAAGATTTGAAAGTAAGTGGCTGAAATTGCTGATAAACTAGTGAGTACATCATCCTGTAATCAAGCATCCATCCCCTCTTGGATCATTTAACTCCTTTCACTTATGATATTTATTAGATTATACAGTGAATCCTTAAATTACAACCAGACTCACATATGAACAACTTGAGTTACAGCTGCAACCAAACTCTTGAATTATAAACTGAGTGCCACTACTAGTATGGTTGGAAACAAAGAATTTAAATGCCAGAAAAGTATACATAAGCATAATTAATTATTAGTCTGAGCTCGTATGTGTGTGCATGTTCATAGATGTGGTTTTGGTCAGTGCTTTATATAATTACTTTGATTACTGCTATCAAGATGAGCCCCCAAAAAGCAGAAAAGAAGCAAAGGAAATGCAGGAAGGTAAAGAAAGCAATCACAATTGAAAAGAAGAAGAAAATTGTGGAAAAACAGGAGAATGACATTTGCTGATCCATCTTGATAACATGTACAAAGTGTCACAATCCACCATCTCAACAATCTTGCAGAGAAAAGATTTATATAAGGAAACTAGTGTTGCTAAAGGTGTTACTCAAATTAGTGAGTCACAGTCAACTGAGTTAGACAAGGTAGAAAAACGATTAGTGTGGATAAGTGAAAATCAGCAGGAAATATAAACTGTCTGAGTTTATAATTTGTGAAAAAGCTGGGACTATAAATTCAGTCTTACAAATGATGCCATTTGCAAGTGATAATGGTGAAACATTTTTGTGCCACTATGGGGTTGTCTCATAATTTTAAAGTGAGAACTGGGCTTTATAGTGCTAACCATGGTGAAGCATCCAGTGCTGATAAAAGTTCTGCTGAAAATTACGTGCACCACTTCAAAATGATGACACAGAGAAAATGGCTTTTGCTCTCATGAAGTTTTCAAATGTGATGAAATTTGGTTTTCTGGAAGAAAATGTACAGAGGAACGTACATTACCCAGGAAGAGAAAAAAAGGTCAGGCCACAGCCTATGAAGAGTAAGCTAACTTTATTGCCATGTGCCAATGGAAATGGTGACCTTAAAATAAAGTGTTCAGAAAACATAAATCAAGAAGTACAGGTTACAGATCATGTGTAAATTTAGAACAAAATCCTTGGTAACAAAAGTACTTTTTCTCAAGTGGACCAGGGAGGCTTTCTTTCCTGCTGCTAAGCAATAACTAGAAGTCAAAGGTTTACCCCTCCAAAGCTCTCCTGATGAACACTGTTTCTGCTCACCCCCCAAGATTTGGAAGAATTGACTAAAGAATTCCCATAGCTCTCAGTCAAGTTCTTCCCACTAAATGCAGCTTCTTTACTGCAGCCAATGGACCGGCAGTTTATAGTTAACTTTAAGAAACTATAAACTGAAGAAGCATTCCTGAAGTGTTTCCCGATGATCTCAGATACAGATTTAACTCTTAAAGGGCTCTTGAAGAAACATTACAACATCCTTTCCTGTATGAAGTTAATTAGTTAAGCTAAGTAGTTTTCTGAAAAGGAGGGGGAGTATCAACAATCAGTTCAACAAAATACTTCTGAAAAACTGGACAGAGCTACAAACATCTGCAAAGAAGAACTTCTCAGATGGAGAAAAAAATCAATTGTTACATTTACTTGCTTAATGACAATGTCATGTCATACTATAGAACAGTGAAAGAAAAGATAGAAACAGACTAGCTTAGATCAGCTTTTTTTATTCAGTAGGTTGAGATCTAGTGAGTGAAAAGCAGGTCCCACTGGGGTACAGAGAACAAGATTCCTCATATTCTATGGAAGGGGATAGCCACCCTCTAATTCATCCTTCTTTCCTATCAGCCAAAAGTGTTAATTTGAATGGTGGTTATAGTCAGAAATTGTTGTTTCTGGTAAATGAGGCACATTTTATAACTTTTTGATGATTACACTAGGAAAATTATTTGTTTTTGATAAATTACACACATTATACAATCCTTTTTGTTGGGAAAATGTTAGTGAAGGTGTGCTTTGGGAGATTCAGAACAGGTGGGTATTTCCATTATTTCTTATGAAAAAAAATAGTCTTGACTTGCAACCAACTTGAGTTCAACCAATTCATTAATGAATTGACCTCATAAGGTAAGGATGTACAATATTTCTAACTATCTATCTTTCAAGCAAATTGTAGGATTCTACTTAATTATTTTCATTACATCAAAGCACAGACTGGTAACTTGTTTGTCCAATGATGGGTATGAAGAAGGAATAGTGTTTTTACCAATACATAGGAATAGTGTTTTTATCAATCTAGATTCCTGAGCCCTCATATATATTATAGCCAATTGTTACTAGAGTTCCTTTTGTACATTAACTGTGACGTAGGTAATTCTTTTTCCAATGTTTTTTCCACCCTTAGTTTAAAAAGTGTTTCTGTAATTCTGTAGGCCGTAATAAAATGAAGCAAGTTCTTTTTTTTTTTTTTTTATTTAAGAGGAAAAAGAGAAAAACACAAAACAAACCAAAGCGGCGTAAGGGTACACGCAATACAGAACTACAAAACAAAACAAAACAAAACAAAACAAAAAACCATAACAGTAAGAAATTACCTGCTAGTAGATTACACACTATTTTCTTGAAAATAGTTCCTCAAATCACAGTATCAAAGAACACAAGGTGGACATTCAAACAGGGAGACTGCAAACAGCTGTGTTCAATGTTCCAAAAACATTGATAAAGTCAGCTATTTAACACCCCCAAACACACTTGCTGTTATATCCGTTAGAGCTCCTTTTCTTTTTTTTTTTTTTCCCTCTCTTTTTTACAACAAAATTTACACATCTTGGATTTTATTACTCCTTAGTGCTTATTACTTTCTTTGGGGGGGGGGGGGAAGAATACAGTCAAATATGGCAAAACAAAGCTGTCAGTCAATACCAAGGATAGACATAGCACATGGTGTAGAACAGAGTACAAGTTTATCAACAATGGTTATCAACGTTGTCCCTTGTTTCCTTAAAAAGAATTGTCTATCTTATTAGATATTATAAAGTTGGACAAAACAGTAGAGAACAAGACCAATAAAACTTAGGCGTTGTAAACATTACAGGACTTCCAAAGAAGACAATAGTCAAACCAGAATGGGTATCTTAGTGAATCTTATTGTCTTCAAAGTAGTTGCCTATGTCTTCAAACTTGATACTATCATATAGAATGGAACAGAGTCTAATCAGTCAAAACAAGATCGTGGGAGTACTACAGGACTTCAAAACAAGTTAATAGGAAATCGAAAAGAGTTACTATTTATATATCCTAATTTTTTTGAATTTTTTCTTTAATTAAGACAAACATAAGAAATGACTAAATAATTTTTTTTTGAAACAATAAGGGGGAGATTGAGATAAAACAGGACATAACAATATAACAATAGAGGTCACAGCATGACTTTTTCAATAACCTAGTACTTCACCACCTTATAACCTGACTTAATAGCAGTTACCATAGTGTCTTTTTCCTTGAAATATTTGGGTAAAACTTCATATACTCTAGCTTCAAATATTTTCATATCAAGAAGCCCAGAATAAAGCCTTTCTAATTAATGAGTGAAAACTTTATAAGGCTTCAAGGCCACCTAATGGGGAATCATGATTACCACATATTTTTATATATTTGAATCATTACTTACATTAGGGAAACTATTCGGTATTCACACATGCGAGATTGATTTATTTCACTTATGAGTATGATCTCAAGCTGTGCCCATTTATTGATAAATATCTCAATGTGATCCTTCTTTATAGCTGAATAATACTCCATTGTATAGAAATACCACAACTTTTTTATCCATTCCTCAGTTGATGGGCACTTGGGTTGTTTCCAAGATCTGGCGATTACAAATTGTGCTGCTATAAACATAGGTGCACATATATCACTGTGGTATGGTGCTTTCAGTTCTTCTGGGAATATGCCTAGAAGTGGAATAGCTGGAATAAATGGGATTTCCAGTCCCAACTTTTTGAGAAATCTCCAGACAGATCTCCACAAAGGCTGTACCAGTCTACACTCCCACCAGCAGTGCAGGAGAGTTCCTTTTTCCCCACAGCCTCTCCAGCATTTGTTGTCGGTTTTCTTGATCCTGGCCATTCTTTCAGGAGTGAGATGGTATCTCAGTGTGGTTTTAATTTGCATTTCTCTAATGACCAATGATGATGAGCATTTTTTCATGTATTTATTTGCCATTTGCATTTCTTCATCTGAGAATTGCATATTCATCTCAGATGCCCATTTTTGGATTGGATCTTTGAATTTCGGAGGTCTGAGTTTCTTTAATTCTTTATATGCTTTAGACAAGAGGCCCTTGTCTGAGAGAGAGTTCACTAAAATCTTTTCCCAGTTTGTGGGTTTTCTTTTCACTATGCTGGAGATTTCTTTTGACATGCAGAAACTTTTTAATAAGAAGTGGTCCCAGTTATTGATTCTGGGAAGTATTTCCCGTGCGGTTCGAGTCCTGTTCATGAATTCTTTACCTACTCCTATGTCTCCAAGGTTTCTACCTATTTTGTCTTCCAATAGATTTAGTGTTTCTGTTTTAATATTCAGATCTTTGACCCATTTACATTTTAATTTAGTACATGGTGATAGACATGGGTCTAGCTTTAGTTTTCGGCAAATGGAGAGCCAGTTTTTCCAGCACCATTTATTAAAGAGACTGTCGTTCTTCCAGTGAACCTGCTTGGCTCCTTTATCAAAAATAAGGTGGTTGAGTGTGTTCGTAGTTGTGGTTGTATCTTCTAATCTATTCCACTGATCTTCAGCTCTGTTTTGATTCCAATACCATGTTGATTTTACTACTGTTGCTTTGTAGTATAACTTCAAGTCAGGGATTGTGATGCCTCCTGCTTTGTCTTTGCTGCTTAGAATTGCCTTTGCGATTCTAGGTCTCTTCTGGTTCCAGATGAAATTTAGGAGTGATTTCTCTAGATCTATAAGGTATGTTGATGGTATTTCTATTGGGATTGCATTGAATCTGTATAACAGTTTTGGGAGAATGGCCATTTTCACAATGTTTGTTCTTCCTATCCATGAGCAAGGGATGTCTTTCCATTTTCTGAGATCATCTTCAATTTCCTTTTTCAGTGTATTATAATTTTCACTGTATAAGTCTTTCACTTCTTTTGTAAGAGTAATTCCTAAATATTTCATTTTTTTGCTTGCTAATGTGAATAGTCCAGTTTCTCTTATTTCCCTCTCTGTAATTTTGTTGTTCGTGTATAGGAATGCTATTGATTTCTGAGTATTGATTTTGTATCCAGCCACATTACTGAATTTATTTATTGTATCTAAGAGTATTTCAATGGAGTTTAGGGGGTCTTCTATGTAGAGTATCACGTCATCTGCAAACAATGATAATTTAACTTCTTCTTTTCCTATCTTTACCCCTTTTATTTCTCTTTCTTGCCTAATTGCTCTGGCTAGTACTTCCAGTACTATATTAAATAGGAGTGGTGATAAAGGACATCCTTGTCTTGTACCCGATTTTAAAGTAAAGGCTTTCAATTTTTGGCCATTTAGTATGATGCTGGCTGTTGGTTTGTCATAGATGGCCTTTATTATATTGAGGTAAAGACCATTTATTCCAATTTTCTGTAAAGTTCTTATCATGAATAAGTGTTGGACCTTATCGAAGGCTTTTTCTGCATCTATAGAGATGATCATGTGATTCTTATTTTTGGCTTTATTGATATGGTGGATTACATTTATTGATTTGCGTATGTTGAACCATCCTTGCATTCCTGGGATGAATCCCACCTGGTCATGGTGTATAATCTTCTTGATGATTTGCTGGATCCTATTTGCCAATATTTTATTGAGGATTTTTGCATCTGTGTTCATTAGGGAGATCGGTCTATAGTTCTCTTTTATAGTTGGGTCTTTCTCAGGTTTTGGTACTAGAGTAATATTTGCTTCCAGGAATGACTTAGGAAGGATTGCTTCCCTTTCAATTTCATTGAATAGTTTGAGGAGTGTCGGCATTAGGTCTTCTTTATATTTCTTGTAGAATTCTGCAGTGAATCCATCTGGGCCTGGGCTCTTCTTGGTGGGAAAGGACCCAATTACATTCTCAATTTCATTAGCAGAGATTGGGTTATTCAACAGTTTTATATCCTCTTGATCTAGCTTTGGTACTTCATATGCTTCTAAGAATCTGTCTATTTCTTCTGTGTTATCAAACTTTTGAGAGTAGAGGTTTTCGAAATAGGTGTTGATGATCCTCTGTATTTCTATTGGGTCTGTAGTGATTTCTCCTTTTTCATTTCTTATTGCATGAATTTGAGCTTTTTCTTTCCTTTTTTAAATAAGGTTGGCTAGGGGCTTATCGATTTTATTTATTCTTTCAAAGAACCAACTCTTTGATTCGTTGATTCTTTGGATTGTTTTCTTAGTCTCTATTGCATTGATTTCTGCTCTGATTCTTATAATTTCCTCTCTTCTTTTGGCTTTGGGCTTGACTTGCTCTTCTGTTTCTAGCTGTTTGAGGTGTAGCATCAAGTTATTTACTTGTATTCGTTCTGTTTTCCTGATGTGGGAACTCAGTGCAATAAATTTTCCTCTCAGAACGGCTTTCATTGCATCCCACAGATTCCGGTAAGTTGTATCTGCATTTTCATTTTCTTTTAGGTATTGTTTAATTTCTTCTTTAATTTCTTCTGTGACCCACTGATTACTCAAGAGTGTGTTATTTAGTTTCCATGTGTTTGCGGAATTTTTGCAGTATCCTTTGTCATTAATTTCTAATTTCAGAGCGCTATGATCCGATAATATGCAAGGGATGATTTCAACTCTTTTGCATTTGCTTAAATATGTTCTGTGAGCTAATATATGGTCTATTTTAGAAAATGATCCATGTACTGCTGAGAAGAATGTGTATTCTGATGTTGTTGGGTGGAACATTCTGTATATGTCTATCAAACCCATTTGTTCACAGGTGTGATTCAGTTCTGTTATTTCTTTGCTCATTTTCTGTCTGGTTGATCTGTCCCTTGGTGTCAGTGGTGTATTAAGGTCTCCTGTTACAATTGTGTTACTGATAATTTGAGTTTTCATTTCTGTTAATAATTGTTTTATATAACTGGGTGCTCTGGAGTTTGGTGCGTATATATTTAAGATAGTTATCTCTTCCTCTTGGAGTTTTCCCCTTACGAGTATGTAGTGACCTTCTTTGTCCTTTATGGTCATTGTTGGTTTAAAGTTCACGTTGTCTGCAAACAGAATGGCTACTCCTGCCTTTTTTTGGATTCCTGCTGCATGGAGAATTGTTTTCCATCCTTTGACTTTCAGTCTGTGAGTATCTTTCTGGGTTAGATGGGTTTCCTGTAAACAGCATATGGTTGGATTTTGTTTCTTGATCCATTCTGCTAGTCTGTTTCTTTTGATTGGTGCATTGAGACCATTTACATTAATGGTTATTACTGTTAAATGCTGGTTAATTGTAGGAATGTTATCTCTCTGCTGTTGCATCTTTATCTTTCGGTTCTGTTTAATTATTTGCTTTGCTTAGTGGTTTTTTCCTTTGTGTATCTAAACTGTCTTTCAATATTTTTTGCAGGGTTGGTTTGGTGTTCATGAAGTTCTTCAGCTGTTCTTTGTCATGGAAGTATCGTATTGCACCATCTATTTTGAATGATAGTTTTGCAGGATATATCAGTCTTGGTTGGAAATCATTTTGCTTTAGGATCTGGAATACTTCACTCCATGCTCTTCTTGACTTTATCGTTTGTGCTGAGAAGTCTGCTGTGATTCTGATAGGTTTTCCTTTATAAGTGATTTGTCTTTTCTCTCTGACAGCTTTTAATAATCTATTCTTGTGTTGGATTTCTGGGATGGTGACTATTATATGTCTGGGTGTAGTTTTATTTTGGTTATGACTGTTTGGAGTTCTATATGCTTCACTGATCCTGATGTCAGTTTCTGATCTCATGCTTGGGAAATTTTCAGCTATTACTTCTCTAAATATCCTCCTGACATCCTTCATGTTGTCTCCCTCTCTTTCATTAATCCCTATCATTCTTATGTTATTCTTCTTTGCATCGTCTTGCAGTTGTTGAATTGTTGTTTCCTGGTTCCTTGTTATTTTCAAAAGATCTTTCCTTTCCTGTTCACTAGCTGCAATCCTGTCTTCAAGGTCTGAAATTCTATCTTCACTTTCATTAAGGCGGTTTTTACAACTTTCAGTGGAGTTTTTTATTTCCTGTATATCTCTGTGCATCTGCATTATGTATTCTGTTTGTTTCTTATATTGCTCGTCTAGGGATTCTATCTTTTTGTTTAGTTCCTCCAATTTTTTATCTGTGTTTTCTTTAGATATATTTAGAATCTCTTTCATTTCTTTTATCATTTCTTCTTTTATCTGGGAGATTATTTCGAGTTTGAATTTCTTTAAAGCTTCCTGGAGTTGCTTGTCAATTTCAGTGGCTATTGTGTCCGATATATGAGGTGGATGGGATATATTTTCTTCTATATACATCGCTCCTAGGGTTTCTTGAGATGGGCTGGAGGTTTGAGGTTGTAATTTGGTCTTTCGTTTTGTCATTTTCCTATATTTCTGTGTTTCAAGTGTTACTTGAAAGCTTCCTCAGGATCTGTTGAAAATCCCCTTCTATGTTTGGAGCTACTGGGACTCTGGCGCCGCGCTACTCCAAGCCATTAGGCCTACAGAACCAGTGGCCCTCCTCTGCCTGCTCAGAACTCCGCAGTTCCAGACAAGCTGGGCCTCAGGGACACTGTGCGCCCACCTGCCCCTTGGAAGCTCCACAGTTCTTCAATCGCAGCCGGGTTAGGGTACTCACCACAGGCCGCAGTGCTTCAGGAACCTGTGGACCCTCCCTGGTTGCAGAGATATCCAGAGTCCTCCAGACACGCAGAGAGGCCAGTGAGGGCACCCCAGATCTGCCCAGCTCCTCCTCTGCAGACCTGTGGCCAGGCGCGGCAGCTAAACAGGCTGGGCTAGGCTGGTAGTGTGGGCCAGCCCACCTATCGGGAGCTCAGCAGGTCTCCAAATGAAGCCGGGAATGGGGAGGCTGATGTGGAAGCCTTAAACCCACCTCTCTCCTTCACTGCACCTGGAAGCCTGAGGGAACTCCAGCAGTCTGGGCGCAGAAATCCAGAGTCCTCCAGACACGCAGAGAGGCCAGTGAGGGCACCCCAGATCTGCCCAGCTCCTCCTCTGCAGACCTGTGGCCAGGCGCGGCAGCTAAACAGGCTGGGCTAGGCTGGTAGTGTGGGCCAGCCCACCTATTGGGAGCTCAGCAGGTCTCCAAATGAAGCCGGGAATGGGGAGGCTGATGTGGAAGCCTTAAACCCACCTCTCTCCTTCACTGCACCTGGAAGCCTGAGGGAACTCCAGCAGTCTGGGCGCAGAAATCCAGAGTCCTCCAGACACGCAGAGAGGCCAGTGAGGGTACCCCAGATCTGCCCAGCTCCTCCTCTGCAGACCTATGGCCAGGCGCGGCTGCTAAACAGGCTGGGCTAGGCTGGTTGTGTGGGCCAGCCCACCTATCGGGAGCTCAGCAGGTCTCCAAATGAAGCCTGGAATGGGGAGGCTAATGTGGAAGCCTCAAACCCACCTCTCGCCTTCACTGCACCTGGAAGCCTGAGGGAACTCCAGCAGTCTGGGCGCAGAAATCCAGAGTCCTCCAGACACGCAGAGAGGCCAGTGAGGGCACCCCAGATCTGCCCAGCTCCTCCTCTGCAGACCTGTGGCCAGGCGCGGCAGCTAAACAGCAAAATGAAGCAAGTTCTCTGCACTTATCTCAGTGTGCCCCCACTTTGTTCTTTGGGTATTATGGATTAATGGTCAACTTATAACATCCAACTGGACTGAATCAGTGTGGTTCTGGTACAGAAAGCCCACCTGTGAATTGTTGCCAACAACATAAAAACAGAACTGAGAGGAAAATTATGCACTCTTGAGCCTCTTTCAGAAGCGTTTTATGCTAGCTTTCCTGGTATGAATTTCTTGGCTGTTGGAGAAGAAATCATATAACAAATTCAAACGCTTAAAAATCACAGTACATAATTATTACTATTGGGGTGCATCTTTCTTTATTGGTTATATTCTCATTCTTAATTAAACATGCTAACCCATAATAAACTGCTTTTCTTTGAAAATTTAGCATTGATTGGCTATTACTTTGAATATTTATTATATTTTCTTTTCAAGGTTTTTTTGAGAAAAATTTGCCTGTGTTCCAGGTCAGCTATGAACTCAGTTAAATTATTCAAATTTAAAACCCTACTGCCTCAGCTTCCCAGAGTGCTGGGATTATAGGCATGCGCCAATGTACCTGGCTAAAATGTGTATTTTTTAGGTTACTATAATGAGAAGTTTGCCTTTGAATAAATTTTTGATCATTGCTCCAGTTTTACAATTTTCCTTAATCTGATGCACATTATATGGCCATCTATTGTCTTTGCATCTAAATTTTTTCATTACATTAATTCTATTTCAGCTGTTAAAACAAATCACATTATAAATACATGAAATTTACTTTATGTGGATTTAGTTTTTAAATATTAATTATTATAATTCATGAAAAAAGGCAAAATTTATTTTTAAAATAATGGACTGTCAGTTTATAAATTCTAAATGTAACAGTAGAAATGACTTTTTACTCAAACATTTGAAGTTCGTACAGATTACATGATCATAGCCTTTATTGTCTTGAACAAAAATCTCTAGCAAATTAGATTAAAATAAACTTTATGAGCCAGGGATTTAGCTCAGTTGGACACACAAGTGCCTGCCTGGCAAATGCAAGGCTATTTGTTCAATCTCCAGTACCAATGAGAGAAGAGAGAGAGAGAGAGAGAGAGAGAGAGAGAGAGAGAGAGAGTAAAGTAAACCTTTTGCTCATGTGAATTTTAGCTATTTTTAAAAAATTTTTGCCTAGATAAAAATATATAATAGAATAAAATTTTTCTTTTCCTTATTTAATCAAATGGTTGATAGTAAAACCCATTTTTTCTTTAATGTTTAAAATTGTTTAGCATGCTTAAACAACTTTAACCTTTTCCCACTTTGCTTCATATTCATTCTATCATCAATGATCATTTGGCTTTAATCAACATCCAGTCACCTAAAAACCTTTCCAACAATCCTTATTGAGTTGTGTTTCACAATACTGATGCTGTATGCTGGAAATCAATTACACATTCTTACATTTAATCTCTGCTCTGTAATGGATGTGTTTCCACTAACCATATGTCAACAGAGAATTACTGCAAGTGCTAAAACCCACTTAACTGATATTGCTTTGAAAAATATGGTCCACATAAGAACTGAAATAAGAAACTCTTGAAATAAAGCAAGGTATTGGAATAATGTGTCTTTATTTCCTTTACTGTAAAAAACACAGTTGCCCAAATTTTAGTTTCAAATAAGAGTCCTGGCGCCAGAGATTTAGCTCAGTGGCTCAAGCTCCTGTCTGGTAAGTGCAAGGTCATGAGTTTGATTCCCAGTACGAGAGAGGGAGAGAGAGAGACAGAGACAGAGAGAGAGACAGAGAGAGAGACAGAGACAGAGACAGAGACCGAGACAGAGACCGAGACAGAAAGACAGAGACGAGAGACAGATAAAGACAGACACACAGAGACACAGAGAGACAGAGACATAGAGACAGAGACAGAGAGAATTAACAAAAACATACCTCATGTTTTCCATGGTAAAAAAATCAAACAAGATTTTAAAAAATAAATAGATCAACCAGAGTGCGTTAAATAAACAATGTGAGATGAGGTTGTGTTAAAAACATAATTATTTCATAATTTGAAAAAGAGAATGTTTTTAGAAAAGTAATTATAGTGTAATTTGTTTTTGAAAACTACACAGGTACTGAATGTGCTATCTTTGTGGGAAAGCAAGTAGAAATCTAAAAAAATAAGATGTTACCTCATTTCTACACTCTTGATTATATATATATATATATATATATATATATATATATTTCTCTCTCTCTCTCTCTCTATATATATATATATATATATATATATATATATATATATGTCTCATAAACTGCTTAACCTATATCACATTAGCTTATAGGGAGCATTGTACCACCATAATCATTAAAAATGTCTAAATAATTTCATGCAATTAAAATTGAATAAAAATCATAAAAGAATAGAAATTAAACCTGTAACTAAACAAAGTTCAGGCACCATTGCATTTTACACATAAGACACATTAATATATAAGACATTCATATTGTATAAACTTAATCAATGAACAGAGCACATTTTTGAACAGATGAAGACTACATTCATATTAAGCAAGCGGAGAACTTTAAATTATCCATACTGAGCTTATGACAGTTTTCTGACGGTCTCTTTTTACCTGGAGTAATCTTTCAAATGCTGCCTGCATTAGCTCCCTTGTCACTGTGACACAACATCGCATATGCACAGTTTAAGGGAAAAAAGATTTTATTTGCTCAGTTTCAATTTTTGATTGGCTGTCTCTGAAGGAGAGGCATCATGGCAGAAGGGTATGGCAGGAAGAAGCTTCTTTGTTCATGTAATCTGGTGAGGAGAAGCACAGAAAGAGTGGCAGAGCAGAAGGAGGAAAGGCAGCAGACATAACTGAGGGCCAGGCCTACCTGACTCACTGCACACAGCTAGAAGTGAGTTCTGTCGGTCCCCAATGAAGGCCTCAAAAGCAATCGCAAATTTGAAATTATGCCCTCCTATACCAGCCAAAACTATAGTTAACAAATTTGGTCATAATGTTTCTTCTATGAGTAGAAGTTATGGCTTTAGGATTTGGGATGTTGTAAAATGTTGTTGAACCACTATATATTCATTAGGTTAAAACTTTAAGTATTTGTGTGAAAGCGGAGTGTTATACTCTTTTGGTTAAATTCATGTCCATTTTTCATCTTATAAGGCTCATAAATATATTAAGCATTTCACCTGAAAATTCTAAGGTTCTAATCTTCTAAGACCTAAAAAAATGAATTTCTCTTACGTGTCTTACTTTTCACTCCTGTTCTTGTTATTGAGGAGTTATGTGTAAATTTTTCTTACCAACTGTATCGATTTACAGAAAAAGATCTATAAATTAAAATATCATGCATGCCTAAAAATTGGGATTTTAGGTAAATGTGAAAATCTGAAACTATGATTTAATTAGTTGGTTGGTTAATAATATTTGCTGACTTATTTTGGACTAACTTTTCTTGCTTAGTCCTTACAACCAACTTAATGGTTTCACAAACAATATGCACAACACTTGAGTGATTTTAGTTTTATTTCTGATACCACAGCCCTTAAATATTAAACTGTTGAATTTCAAGAACAGAACAAAAATATTAATGACACTAATTTATTTATAATTTCAAAGAAGAAGAAAATAAATGTTTACAAAATTAGGACAAAATTATATATATATATATATATATATATATATATAATGTATATATGTATGTACATATATATGTATACATATATATGTACATATATACATACATGTATATACATATATACATATATATATATATATATATATATATATACACACATTCCCTGATCATACAGCATGGCCATGTTAACATGTTTTTTTTTTCCATTTGTGATTCATTTGTGTATCTTTTTTCTTTGAGTTTTCAAGCTAGTTTGCTATTTTTACATTTTAAAAAATTCTTAGTTTTACTTTTCTGTTGTTTTTCTATTTATTTCTTTGATTTTTGCTCTAATCATTTTTGTTCCTCTTATTAACTTCAGTTTTAGTTGATTTTTCTTTTATTAGGTCCTTCAGCGGTAAAGTAGTTTAAAATCTCTTCTTTTTTATATAGGCACTCATAGCTATAAAGTTTCCTTTTGATATTGCTGTCTTTGTATCCCATAAATTTTGGGTGTTGTATATGCAGTCTGATTTGTATTTGTGTATTTTAATTTTCTTTTTAATTTCCTTAACCCAGTAGTTTTTTCAGAATGGTCTTGTTCATTCTGTTTCTGTTTTTATATTTAGGTCTCTGGTTCGTTTAGACTTTAGTTTTGTGCATGGTGATAGGAATGGATATATGTCACTTTTTCATTTGCTACTGAATTTCTCATTTCATTCTACTGTGGTAGAAAAGTTACAGTACTTGGTATATTCTTAATTTACTAAGACTGGTTTTTTTTGGAAATTTTATTTAAAGAGTAAAAAAACTAAACAGAAAAGGGGTAGAAATACTAAATAATTTCAAAAAAACTAAGCAGTAAGAAATCACTAGTTGATAAATTACATATTGTCCTAATAGTTGTTCAAGTTGCCAAAGTAAAGCATACAAAGTGGACATTCAGACAGTGAGACTGAACACAACTATCCAACAAAAACCTACTAATATGGTTATCAATCTTACACACTTAAACATATATGCAGTTATATCCTTTGAAGCACTTTCTTTTCCTCTTTTTTCTGATAACAATTACGCATTTTGAGTTTTATTACTCCTATATTTCTTATTACTTTTTATACTAGAGACACAATGTGAGATTTATAAATATGATTATCAATTATTTCACTAATGAGGATAGTCTCAAGTCTCCATTTAGCTGTGAAGGCCTCAAGAAGATCCTTTTTAATAGCTGATTAATATTCCATTGTATAAAAATACCACATCCTTTTCATCCACTCTGTGGTTGATGGGAATTTTGGTTGTTTCCAAGATTTAGCTATTACAAATTGTGCTGCTATGAATATGGATACACATATATCCGTGTGACATGACCTTTTCAGTTTTTCTGGGAAAAAAAAAAAAAAACCAGGAGGGGAATAGTTGGATTGAATGGAACTTCCAATCCCAGTCTTCTGAGAATTCTCCAGATTGACTTCCATAGTGGCTATACCAGTCTACACTCCCACCAAAAATGGAGCAGAGCTCCTTTTCCCCTACAACCTTGCCAACATTGTTATCAGTTGATTTCTTGATGGCAGCTATTCTTCCCAGAGTGAGATGAAATCGCAATGCTGTTTTAATTTGCATTTCTCTAATTACCGGTGATTGTAAACATTTCTTCATGTATTTATTTGCCATTTGTATATCTTCATCTGAGAATTGTGTGTTCATCTCAAATGCCCAGTTTAGGAGAGGGTCTTGAATTTGGGAGACTTGATGTTTTTCAATTCTTTATATTTCTGGATATAACTCTCTTGTCTGAGGGGTTGCTGGCTAACATTCTTTCCCATTTTGTGGTTTTCTTTTCACTCCGTTGGTGTTTTCTTTTGAAGTACAAAAAAATTGCAATAATATGAGATCCCAGTTGTTGATTCTTTGAAGTCCTTCCCATGCCATTTGGTTTTGTTCGTGAATTCTCTGCCTATACCTATGTCTTCAAGACATCTGTCTACCTTGTCTTCCAGTAGATTAAGTGTTTATGTTTTAATATTTAGACCCTTGATCCATTTTGATATTAGTTTAGTGTATGTTGATAGGCATGGGTCTATTTTCAGTGTGTTGTTTATGCATTTTCCTTGAATTGTAGGTATTGCTTTATTTCTTCTTTATTTTCATCTGCAGTTCACTGGTTATTCAAAAGATTTGTATTAAATTTCCATACAGTTATGCAGGCTTTGCCATTTCTTTTGCCATTGATTTCCATTTTCAATGTGCTGTGGTCTATTTTGGTTCTCTATTAGATATACCTGTTCATTCTTAAACGTAGGGAATTAAAGTTTCCACTATTGTATTGTGATCTGTTTCTTCCATTAGTTTTTTTTTTCACTACTTACTTTACACTTAGATTCTCTAATCATCAGGGAAATATAAATCATATATATATATATATATATATATATATATATATATATATTCAAAACCATAATAATATATTAGTTCCCAATTACTGAAAACTATTCACTGTTATTAAAAATCAAGACAGCAAGTTGTTCAAAGTGTGAGAAAAGTGACACCTTGTAAAGTTTTGACTAGAATGTAAAATGGTATAGTACCTGTGGAAAATAATTTAGACATTCCTCAAAAGAATTAAAAGTAGAACTACCAAATGATATAGCAATTTTACATCTCGGTATTTATTCAAAAGGCTTGAAATTGGAATTTTGAGTAGATAACAAATTTCCATGTATATTATAGGATTATTAACCATTGATAAATGTGGAAACAATATTCATTAAATGATAAATGAAAAAATGAAATACAATATATGCAATCAATGAAATATAGTCCAGCCTTCGCAAAGATGGACAATCTGCAACCCTTATGGATGTGAAAAAACACATTATTCTAAGTGAAATGACACAGTTACAGAGGATAATTACTACACAATTCCATGGTCTATTTAAAATAGGAAAACTCACCAGTAAAGAGCAGAACAATGAGTTTGAGGGTCCAAAGGGTAGAGGGAGTGAGGAATTGTTAGTAATTGTCTAAAAGTTTCCAGTCATGCAAGATGAATGTAATCTAGAAGTATACTGTGTGACACTTTACCTGTAGATAACAACTGGGATAATACTTTTAAAAATCTGAAAGTATATTTCAAATCTTCTATTAAAATATTTAAAAAGATAATATTCCAAAATCCAAAACCATGTGATCATAACATTTGTACGTTATCCACTGTTATTTTTAGGAGCTCCTATAAACAAAGATAGTTATGTTCCTAAATATTAGAATTGTAGATCAATATTTATCATTTATTTGTTTTCTTTTCAGTAATTGTATAAAATTTCTAAGGAAAGGACAATCCTTTAAACATTTTAGTCTTCCAAGTAAATGTTAAATTAGTACCTACTAAATTGGCAACTATAATCATATGGGAATGGGAGTCCAACTTGTGAGAAACATAAAATGACATTTTAATCAAAGTGGACATCAGAAGCTAATTGAAGAGTTGACTATAGATTGTTGAGAACTCCGCATTCTCGTGTTTCTCCTCCTTTGCTTCAGCAGTAAAATGGCCTTCACTATCTGGGAAAAAAACGTTAATTCTAAAATTGAAAACTGCTTGATCAAAAGTGCTTTATAATACTTACACTCAGGAGATTCAGCAATAAAGCAAACAAAACTAATCGTGAATGACTTTCCTACCAGTAAAACAGAATTTGGAAGATTGTCCCATTGTATTAGCTTATCATGTAATTCAGGGAATATTTCATAAATTTTAAATGGATGGGAACTAATTTCACTGCTATTTTTCAGTGCAAACCTTGTATATAATTTAAGTGTTATTTAATTATTTTAAGTTTCAATATTTTACCTTCGAGTTACTAAAATATTTCTGATTCAACCTAAAATTTGTGTAAGCATTTTGAAAAGCTTAGAGTGTTAGCATTTTGAAAAGCTTTTATGTGTTAATTTTTATATCAAAGTTAAATTTTAAGTGTTAAAATAGTAAGAGTAAGTGTGTGGCTGGACACAATTTTAGAGGAATTTTACTGCAGATACACTTACATAGCATTGAGAGATAATTTATTGCATATTATTAATATGAACTGTATAGTCCAAAACTTGTTACACTGAAAAAGGTGATCCATTGTTTTGACTTTTATATTTTAACACACTGCAAAGTACCTTAAAGGATAAAATTTAAGCAAAAATGGCACAAAACAAAAGAAAAATCTTGAATTTATGGAAGTATCATTTAAATTTTGAAGTTTCATTCTGCCATTTTTATATACACATAACATACTTTGATCATATTCATCCAACTTGTTACTACCCCCGTTTGAATTTGTACCAATTTCCCTTCTTGTTTTCTGTCATTTATTCCCCGTGTATATTCTACACAGGGAAAAAGGTGTATTAGTGAAACAAGAATATATTAATGAAAACAAGAATTCTTTTTTTAGAGTCTAGTTTTTTGCTTTGTACTAATGTTTGCATAATAAAACACTTAATAATGAAAATCAGTATTCCATAATGTGATATTTACACGAGAAAGAGAAAAATGATAGCTAATTTATAAATAGAAATTTCATAAAAGTTTTAATTAGAAGACATTTATAATGCTTTCTTTTACATAGTTAATATTAAAATGGTGAAATTTTTGAAAGCTAAATGAAGCCATATTAATTTTAGTATATTATAATGAATCCAGAAGAAATGAAAACAAAGTTTAATTAAAAGTTTCATTCACATTATAGAAAACAAACACGTAAAACCCTTTGATCACTTTTAGCAATTCTATCACACCCTTTCAGTTTAAAGCATACATTTTATATATCACATTTCATTTATATATATATATATATATATATATATATATATATATATGCAGTTCTTAGTTAATAAAACAAGTGACCACACTTAATTTTTTAGGGAAAGTGTTAATTAAGATATTTTAGGTGCTTTACAGAGTCCATAAGCAACAGAGAAATGGACAATTAATTTTTCAAAAGTGACTCCCACGTTTCAAGCTAGTATAACACACAATAACTTGTTCAAAAAACAAGGAAAAATGTGCCATAAACATAGGAAATATAAAACTGTTGATTTTCGTTTTTTGATCTCTCTGGGCCATAATTTTCCAAATCAAATTATCGCTCATATCCAATTATCACATATCAAACTGAAATTTAAAGGAAGCACACAAGTCTCTGTCATCATTAGATTTAAAAATGTTTCCCAAAGCCTCATACATGTGGAAGGTGAGCACCAAGGACTACAGTCATCCATAGATTTGTCCGTTGGTGAGTTCAGTAGCTAAAGTCACTATGGAAACCTAAAGCCGAAGGAAACCTTAAAAAATGGTCAGTGTTGCATTTGGTAACTCAGGAACCAGAAAGTGACAAAGACAGATTCCCCAAAGAGACATGTTTTTCCTGATAATAAACGATTCCAGTCAACTTGTGTCAGCATAAGAGTGAAAGGGTTTTGTCCTAGAGTAAGTTACAGGACATTATTGCAGTGGAAAACTGGAATCAGGGATGTTTAACCTGAAGAAAGTTCCAATCAGCTCCTCATGTGTCATCAATGCCCGCCCTAAGCACCACCCCTGGTCAAAGGTTATATATATATAACCCGTACTCCATGTTCTGATCAGAGACAGCCAGACCTCTGTCAGTCATGGGCTCCTCTCCATGTCCTTAGAATAAAGGCCACTTTTATTTTTATATTTTGTTCTTTTATTGTGCCAAAAAATGCTAACATAATGGTGCCCTGACTCAGATGGAAGAGTGTGTTAGCTCCTGGGAGGCACTACAAGCTCCCTATCTATGAACAACCTATTTTTTCCTCTGGGACTGTTTACTTGCTGCTATTAATCCACATGCAAAAGTGACCTTCCTCACTCATCACAATGAGCTGCCATCGGGATTTTTCTGTTTCCATTAATAAAATTCTCAAGCTTGTGTCAGAAAACCCATCCTGCTATCCCTGGACAGAGACAGCAGTTTTCATGCTCCTTAGGTCATATAGCCTGAGGCAAAACTTATTTTTGTTACCCTGGACCCCACCTCCCATGCTTGGGTGGCAACCGAGGAGAATGGGTGTTGGAACTTTCCATGTCACACTTTCAAAACAGGTGATGACTTCTTTTGATAGGTGTGACCCAGGACAGCTTCCATATTCCTTGGGGGTGAGGAGCTAAAGCTCTTAAGTCCTGATGTGAAGTTATTTTCTCATCTCACTTGTAATTCAGTCACATATAATTCCTGTCCCCCCAAAAAACACCTCTGGGTCCCTGATTCATAACCTTGGTGCCCTTGGCTTCTAGAAGGCTATAAAAACCAAAAAGCAGATATTTTATTTATACTTTTGTCACAATGGCGGCAAGTTGGCAGAAACCCTTCATTTTTAGACCTTTTTTCAGTTTGAGGATGTGTTCTTCTCTCACTCTGTCTTGTATAATGGCTCAAGTATGCTGACTCACTCTGCTCTATCAGAAACTCTCCTTTCCTCCTCAACAGACCCCTTAGATGATGTGTCTCCTGTCTTACAGCATCTCCAAGACCAAATCTCGCAGCTTTCTCAGCCAGAAGTTTCTGTGCCCCTGCGCCGTCCTCTTCCCCTTCCTCACCCACAATGGCCTCTAGTCTCTCCCCTTAATTTCTCTACCCTTTCTCAGGTTTTTTGATCCCCTCCACCTGAGCCATCTATTCCACTGGGTGGCTCTTCTTTGTCCCCTACTCTGATATTGCCATTTTCCCTACCAGCTCACTACACTTGGTCTTATGTGTTTCAGTCACCTAGCAGGCCACATGGTTCTCAACAGCCATATTGCTGCAGCTCACATGGACGACAGCCGCCATCTTGTGTTTCCTGTCACATGGTGATGAGCAGCCATTTTAAAGTCAGTCACCTGGTAATTGCCCATTGACACAGTCATCTGCTGGGCAGTTGGCCACTCAGTAGCCATCTACAACCCCCATTCCGTAGCCTTCTCAGCCTTGGTTCCTATTCCCACTTCAGGAACAGGCTGGTCCCAAGGGACTAGTTCATATTCATGTCCTTTTTCCCCTCTCACTGACCTATCTCAGACTAAACATAAATTAGGTTCCTTTTCTGCTATTCTTATTTCAAGAGATCTCAATTAATCTACAAAAAGGTTGACACTAGTCTGTTTATGATAGTTCAAATTGGCTAAATACTAAATATATTTGAGTGCACTATGAGTTTGTAAGATATTTGTTAATCTATGCATCCAGTTGTCTGTTGGTCCAGTCTGTTTATACTGTATAGATTGTTCATGTTTGTCCTTATGTCTGCTCTGTAAACAGCTGTTCCTTTTTATTTGGGCTCAACAATCCTTTTTCCTTTTTCTTTTGCATTTTCAGACTATTTAATCATGGTTTATTTGGGTTATAGATTAAAACACATGCTTCCAAATAGGTTGCCAGCTGGTAAAAATGATACTAAAGCTGGTTAAACAAAAATCCCTTGGGGTGAGGAGACATTGGACAGGATTTCAACTGATGAATAAGAAAGTGGCCACCTGGTAACTTTAACCAGCACTTGTTCATTACTTGGAGGACACAATAATCTCCGTAGCCTTGTGGGAGACAATACAACTAAAGTTCATATGACTAAGACAATTCATTGTTGCTAATCTAATGGTATATTCATGCCTTCAAATATAAAATTGGAATTGTTCATGATGATAAATAAATCTTTCAAATCCATACATCTGCCTTTTTCTTGTGCTCCAGCCAAGAGGTTCAAATCAAATCAACATGAGGTCATCAGTCAAATGATAATTTTTAAACAAAAATTTATGTAATATCCATCAATAATAGGACCTAAAAGCCAACGAGTTATAACTGCAATAACCTAAAGGCAGTTTCTAAATTTAACTGTCAACCCTACTGCTCATGCTTTGATTATAAATGTTTTATACTTTGATTATGCATGATTTGATTAAATAGTGGCAAAATCTTATACTATGTTCTCTCATATCCCTCCCTCCACCACTCACTTCATAGACCTTAAAAGTGCCTTTTTATTACCATCGTATTGACACCCTCATTGTCAGAATTCCTTTGTGTTTATATAGACTGATCCAGACACTCTAAGGTCTCAACAACTTACACTTGTCTACTCCTCAGGGACACATGCCACCCCTTCCTTTCCTATTCAACAATTTTGCAAACAAACCCCTATTCAGGACTGACAGGTAGATTTTACACATATGTCCTACCACAAAACTCTCAAATATCTTCTCACCTTTGTTTGTGCTTTTTCAGGATAGATAAAAGCCTTTCCCACAACCAAGAAGACTGCTGATGTAGTTGCTAAAGTTCTGTTACAGGAAATAATACCAAGGTTTGGTTTATCTCAGAGCATTTAGTCAGATAATGGCCTTTATTCATTTATTCCTCAGATCTCTTGACAGGACTACAACTAAAATGAAGTGGCGCCTGCCTGGTTTTCCTTGGAACTTCAATGGTGGTCAAGGTCACTGGACTGCCATCCTGGTTCCACATCACTCACGCTAAGCGGTGCCCTCCTATCCCTAAATCCCCTGACTCTAAACATTTTGAGTGGTCATGTCATTTCCTATCTCCCCTCTCCATCTCACCAAGGCTCACAGCCACAGTTTTCAGGCTCGGTCATGTTTTGTTACCCCATTTACATTACACTCTATTAGTTACATTCCCTTACATTCTATTAGTTAATTTTTTCACTATAACTATCTTAGTTCTCTCTGCCCTCAGCTGTTTAGTTAAATATGAGACTCCTAAAGATCTAAGATCTTGTGTCACTTATAGTGTCACAGCCACGGTTCTCCCCAACCTTACTCTATAATTTCCCAAACATGATTCAATCATCAGGCCTTATATTTCTCATTCTTTCCAGCTCAACTGCTAAAACAAGGACAAGCCCTACCTACCTACCAACAATTTTTACTTTTACCTTTTCAGATGTGGGAATAATTACTTCTCTTAACTTCACTCCTCCTAACCCCATACTTATTTATGTTTAGATCCTATCTCACCATGGCCCTGATAAACAGTATATTTAAACTGAGCACACCTTTCCTTCTACCTCTCCTGGGTCCTTAAATGTGATAGTGGCCTGCCTCCTCATAGCGCCTTATTTCTTTGTTTTTCCAATCTAGGATGTGAGCATTCACCAACGATAAATTTGTTCTGGCTGAAACACCTGGTATCAGCTTCTGCATGAGCATCAACCATCATCCCATCAACCTTCCTGAACTCCAATACGGTGCCCCCTTTCAGCAGGAAGTATTAAGAGAGAGAGAACGTCCTTTCCTAACAAAAGATGGGAATGAAAGATTTTTGACCTAGAATAAGTTACAGAACATTACGGCAATGGAAGGCTGAATTGAGGATGCTTACCCTGAGGTCACTTTATCCTCCCGCTACTATAACTTCCTTTTTCCTTTCCTAGTGCATGTGAAGAAAGTTCTAATCAGTTCATCATACATCATCAATGCCTGCCCCAAGCACCACCCCTTGTCAAGGGGAATATATATATATATATATATATATATATATATATATATGTGTGTGTGTGTGTGTGTGTGTGTGTGTGTATTCTGGTCAGAGAAAGCCAGACCTCTGTGGGATTGCGGACTCCTTTCCATGTCCTTAGAATAAAGGTCACTTTTACTTTTATATTTTGTTCTTTTATTGCCCAAAAAATGCTAACAAGGAGGAATTCCTTCTTTTTTTAACTCTGGTAAAATAAACAAACAAATAAATAACCTAAAATAACCTCACATTAGCCACTGAAGGTCTTATTGTTTTCTTTCCTTATTTCCACCTGACAAATTCCACCATTTTCCAAATTCCCAGTGGATTCTATTGCTAGAATTATAGCTACCTTGATTCATAAATACCAAATAAAAGCCAGTTTCAGCTAAAACTAAATTTAATGTAATTTTCTCTTTGATAGTATATGAATTGATTGTTCCTGGCAGAAAACAGGAAATGACACCCACACAAAAAATGCAACTGTTTATTCTTTTTTAGTAAGATCACTGGTGAGTAGGCAATGAACTTAAAAGAATTTAAATGATTTAAATGATAAGAACCCATGTGTATCCATTTTCCCTTCCTTTTATGCCCTTATTTTAGGGCAAACTGTTGATGAGTACACAAAAGTAAAACAAGTAAAAGAAAGTCCTGTTCCTCAGTTGCTTTTGTTCCTTAAAAGGGCACTGTCATCTTTTTCTACCAACAGCAAGTGGTTTTTCACATGGAAAGTCCAACCTGTCAGGATTCCTATCACCTTCAGATTCTCAGATACGAGATTAATCATAAATACCTTACTGTTAGTTTGAGACTCTTTGAACTCCCAACTATATTTCACCCTTTAGGATCACTTGGAAATTAGGATACTATAAACACTTTACAAATGGGTTAACTGAACACAATAGTTTAAATGAATTTTCACGTAGCTGCTCTGCTCTGATTCCTGCTCCAATTCTTATCATAACTCAGTTACAAAACACATTAACTATAAGTTTTAAGAAATTCAAAATATTCTCTAATGAACATCAAATCACTTGTGTTGTCCTAAGCATCAACCTAACCAATGAAAGAGATAGAATTGACCCAATAAAACGATGTTGCTTCTGGGGGTATTGCACATTAAATGTCAAATTCTAACTTTTTATAATAGTATTAATAATAATAATGGTTTATCAAGGACATTTAATCATTCATCCAACCACCACTGACCCCCCAAACTCAAATAACATTCTTGATACTAATGCATATAAAATGAGATTCCATATTAAATTTTTTAAGACTCAAAAACTCACATTTGACCTAAATCACTCTCTTACATGCCAGTGTCAAAAGAAGCTGCATTACCAAGTCTTACATCAAATGAATGATTAACTTAATAAAAATCTCTTTCTAAAGTCACTATTCCATTTGAATTCCCACCAAACAATTTTGCCTTGTAGCCTTACATTACACCACACTCAATAGTGCTACTTATTTTAATGTTAGTCACTTAGTGAGGCAATATTGGTAGTTATTCTTGTTTTAAATTGTATTTATTAAAGACTCTTCAAGATAAGCTTTTTATTGTACATATTTGTTGTTCACACAAGTATCCTGGCTGTAGGCTCAAATCCTATTTGTGATCTTGCAGGCCCAATCACAAGAGTTTCATGGAGCACCAGCTCTAAGTCTCATGAAGTGAAAATTGCCCTTCCCACATCAGTCTTGGCATACAGTGAATGCATAAAAGTTGTCCAGCTGTAAATGTAGTAAAGAAGTCAACCCTTCTCTTTGGCTTTGCTCAAGTACCCATTTGCATTTCTAGATGTCCTTTTTTTGACTGGCGGAAACCAAAATGAACCGACTAAGGCACTTTTGATTGTCATTTTATTGAGTGCATGCATGAATGTGGTCAGAATTGACCTAGTAACAATATTGAATATTCTATCTACATGGCCAGGGGGGTCTTGATAGGGAGCTAAGAAACATTAAGAAGAAACAGGACACATAAAGAGAGCTGGGGCCAGTTGAGACCTGACCTCTCTGAAGGAGAGATAGTAACAACTTCTCAGTTCCCCAGTGTTTTTGTTGATACAGAGTTTTTAAAAGGGAGGGTATAAAAGCACAGGATGGCTTCCAGAGTGGGAGGTCTTAGGTCTGCTGAGAACAGTAAAAGCAAAACATTCTCAAAGCTATATGTGCTGTCATTAACAAAGAACACCAAAGCCAGACACTAGTCGATATGCAGCTGAGCTGGAGGTCAGTTTGTTTTCATAGCCTGCCCCTGAAATCCCTCTTTGGGTCGGGCTTTTCTCCAGTCTCAAGGAATTGGCTGACCTCAGGCTCAGCCTGGGCTTAACTGCTCCCCACACACCATTGCTTTAGTTCATTTCAAACTTAGCATTCTCTTTTAGTTGTGTGTTTATATGTGCATATATCATGATATTTATTCCTACAGATTTCATTATTTAATATTTTATTATAAATACTATTTTTACTATATTTCCCAAAAAATAACTTTCAGTGCACTGTTAGTTGCAAAACATTTGGATTTAAAGGCTGAATCCTCAGGGGTAACCCAGAGAACTCAATGGAAAATTTAAGTGCAAGGTGAAACCATCCAGTAGAATTTCAGCCGGCCATTCATTAATTTTAGTGTTGACTTCAGGGGTTCCATCACATTTACAAACAGTAGCCACCTTATAATGTCTCTTTTGTTATATTAGTAATTACTAGTGATGGAAACTATGAACATTAATATTTTTGACCGGCGCAACAGGCAAAATAACAAGAATGAATTCTGAGGTATTTTTGTCTTCTACAGCATAAAAGAGGGTATCTAACTGGTGGAGTCTCATTTAAATTCTAGCAGTAAATAATACAGTAGAGGAAATAATGTGCCCGGTATCTAAAGTTTGAGAATGAATCATGCTCAATGCCAATTTAATAAATTAACCCTATCTATAGTGACTGAAGCATAAGTCTAATGTGCTTCATTTATTGATGTATTTATTTATAAGAACTCTACCAACTTATTCTCAAACCAAAAACACATTACGGTGATTATTTCACTATATCAGGGCAAATATGTGCTACATTTCAGAAACAAGCATGGCATCAAATTCATTTAAATTCTATTTTTTATTTTTAATTAGCTCATTTAAGTATTTAAAACACTTTTCTCCTGTTGAAGTGACTAGGTTTTGATCTGTGCAGTTTTTCTGATTTCTAGTTTTTAAATATTAATCCCTGGTTTTATCTTTTCTGCATATATTTTTGGAACTGATTTTGTCTTTAAACTTTTTCATTTTCATATGAGTTTTACTTGGTTTGTCATTTGTTATTTATTACTTTGTACTAGATGCAAAAAATATTTAAAATGTCACACACAAAAAAAATAAAAATGAAATGAGGTCACAAAAATTTTAGCTCAGGGAATCATGAGACATGAGCTCACAGTCACTTAGGTCATTTTGACCTAGTGTAGCAAGTTTCTGCAGACTTTCTAATGCCATCAGGACCATAAATAATAGCAAGACCTCATTGTATCACTGTTCTTATCAGTAATGTGCAACATAAATTGCAATCAACATCCTGTGTTCTTGGGAACTTATGTAATTATAACAAGCAGTTTGCTGTAATGTCCCCTTTCTAATTCTAATTTTTATTAGAAAAATAAAAATCTTACCTTTAGATGCTTTTTGGGAAAATGTCAATTCTAAGTGTCTGGAATTTGTTTTCTTTGGTGATCAACCTCATGTTGGCTCTAATAAACTATTCTTTTTTTTACTTTATTTAAGAGGAAAAAGAGAAAAACACAAAACAAAGCGGTGTAAGGGTACACGTAATACAGAACTACAAAAAAAACAAACAAAAAACAACAACAACAAAAAACATAACAGTAAGAAATCACCTGTTAGAATTGCCTATATCATTAGTTGTTATACAATTGAACAAAACCGTAAAGAATAAAACCGACAAAACCAAAACATTGGAGATATTGTAGGTCTTCAAAAGTAGATAAAAGTCAACGAGAATGGGCGTTATAATGAATCTCATTATCTTCTCAGCTGATGCCTAAACTTTCAAACCTGATACTATCCAGCAAAACAGAATAGAGGAACCTCAGTCAAAAACAAGATGGTGAGAGTAATACAGGGCTTCAAATCGAGATAATAGAAAGTCAAAGTGGGTGACTATATTATATCCTGCTATATTTTTCCCTTTAATTAAATGGATAAAAATAAAAAAGTAAATAATGGAGTGGAGATTGAGAAAAAAGAGGGCATAACAGCGAAACAGGGCAGATCAAAACATAACCATTTAAGCAGAATAGTGTTTCACCACCAGATAATCCTGACCCAAAAATAGTTACCATATTGACTCCCTCCCTGAAGTCCTTGAGTACAACTTCATATACTGTAGCATTAAGTATATCAAAACAATGTAAAACCATTTAAGAGAATGACAGCATTATAGAGTATTTAGAATCGACTAACAGAAAATGAACAATGGTCTCTGTATAATCTCCTTGTCCTTAAAAGGTTTTTGCTTATACTATCGTACATAACAAAATCCAATAAGATACAACCTGTTTAGACCATTGGAGACAGAAGAACAAAAGCTAGATGAGACTTCAAAACAAGATGGTACTAAATCAGCATTACCTATTAAGATGTCATTTTCTCCAAAAAAAGCTGTTCCTATCATCCAATCTTCTCTGTCTCATTTCTGTTGAGCTCTTTTTCTGTCAGTAGCTGTCAGTTTGTCTTCTTCATTTTGTTCTCTGCTCCATTCGTTGTGGCCTCCCCGCCACTATTAGAAATAGCGGGAGGCATTATGGTAACCATTGTTGATCACCTTGTATTATGTTTTTATATTATCTATTATGTCCACCCTTTTGACTTGACCGATTCTGTTCTGTTATGTCACATTTGGTTTTACTCTCTTCCAAAAAAGCAATAAGAACCGTGGGAGCAATGAAACCCAAAATGTGTAATAGTCATTGTACAAAAGAGAGGAAAAGAAAGTGCTCTAAACTATATAACTGCATGTATATTTAAATGTATAAGATAGAAAATGATATCACAGAGTTTTATTGGATCATTGAACAGAACTGTTTGCAGTATCATTGTTGGAATGTCCACTCTATAAGCTTTAATTTTGTGACTTGAACAATTATTTCTAAGATGGCAATATGTAATCCATTAACTAGTGATTGCCTACTGCGCATTTTTTTCTCCTGTAAATCTGTATAACTTGTACCCCTTCACTGTTTTTTTTTCTTTCTTTTCTCCTTAAATAAAAAAAAAAAAGAAATCACCTGTTAATAGATTACATATTATCATCTTGGAAATAGTTGCTCAAATTACAGTATCAAAGAATACAAAGTAGACATTCAAACAGAGAGACTGCAAACAGCTGTGTTCAATGATCCAAAAACATTAATATAGTCAGCTATTTTACACCCCTAAACACACTTGCTGTTATATCCGTTAGAGCTCTTTTTTTCCCCCTCTCTTTTTTACAACAAAATTTACACATTTTGGATTTTATTACTCCTTAGTTCTTATTACTTTTTTGGGGGGGAGAGAATACAGTCAAATATGGCAAAACAAAGCTGTCAGTCAAAACCAAGGAAACTATTCTTAAACTCAGTGTGTTTCATCTGGCCTTTTAGTCTGACTTAACTATTTTCTAGAGATGGTAACACAAGACACTGGAAATATAGGACTCAGCTATTGGACACTGACATTGTTTTACTCATAAATTAGGTTACTGATAAGTAAATCTAAAATTACAGTGTGGAAAGTAACGTGAAGAAAAGAAAATACCTGTTTCAGTCATGTAGCAACAGTTTGATGCTCTGTCATGGTTTATGTCTGTGTCCCCCAGGCCTCATGAGTTTACATTGTGTATTTGTGATTGGTTCGTTGTCTAATGCTTTAAGTGATGATGTCAGTGCTCCACCCACATAGAGGTGGAGCCAGGATGTGATGTAATTGCAGGAAGAGGGTATGTCTTGCTCTCTTTGCTGGTTCCGGCTTGCTGTTTGCAGCCGCCATGAACTGTAGCCCAGCCATGCCAGCCTGCCTTGGAGCCAACTGGGTGTGGACTGAAACCTCCAAAAACTAAGAAATAAACCTTTCCTTTCCCAACTTTGGGCTTCAGGTATTTTGTCTCAGCGACGAGTAAAAAGTAACTAAGACATGCTCATTTCTCTGAAGGTTTCTGCTGCAAATAATGGCCCAAGAGTTTGATCTAAAAAAAAAAAAAACAGTCACAGTAGACAGAAGCTTAAAGGAAGTTATTGAAAGAGAATTTAAAGACACAGCAGAGACTAATGTGAGATAAACTTGTGGTAACAGGTAGAAAAACAAAGCATTGCTGGCTGCTGGATATAATAGCAATATAAAATTTTAAAATCTTAAGTACAAGAAGCTTTAAATATTCATGAAGTTAAATTTCTCGTCATTTTGTATTTTATTAAATTATTTTTTACTCAGACAATATCAGTCTGCAAATACTTGGTAATTAATTATTCCTATTTATTTGGTACACAAGCATTTATCTTACTGTGAGAAATGAATGCTAAAACACATATATTTGTGATAGAAGCTTGAGAAGAAAAGCTGTTTAATACTAATGAAAAAATGAAAGCCAATGTGATAAAAGAGAAAAAAGCTTTTTAAAGTAATTAACTGAATTAAGCATTCCGAGCTATACTGTATTTTAAAAAGATACCTCTCCATCAAATTTATTATTGCTTATCAAATTAGTCAAAACATAAACTTGGATTTTCTAAACAATTCTCCATAATTATCATGTCACCTATATTTGAGTAGTTAACCATGATTACTATTTATCTTGGATATGTCTCAAGTTCATATGCAACATTTTAAACTTATGTCAAATTTCAAAATTTGGCCTTTTAGCAGCTGCTTCCAAGAGTATTATAAACAAATGATATTGGGATTCTTGTTATATATTTACAGTTTTCAAATCTGCTCCTTATATGAACACCATATGCATGTTTGTAGAACACAATTGCATAATATACTTCTTATGTGTTTTTATAATTTTTTATTTAACGTTTTTTTCATACTGGTATATAGCTTTGGGCAATGAGGGCAATGCCTACTTTATCAGTGTGCTCAGTACAGAGACTATGTAACCATAAAATAAATAATTGCAGAATTAATATGTAATTCAAAACATTCACTGGCCTTCAGGACCTCTAAAATAAGCCCAGCTTCTTTAGAATGGGATAAACCTCCATGACAGAGCTCCTACCTTTGTCTTCTGCCTTTGTCTACAAAAACCATTTTGCCTGCAGTGAAATCTCTCTTTGTTCTCAACAGGATCATGGATGAAGATCTCTTTAAACCTTCTTATAACTGCTGTAATGGTTCCTTAACTTCTGTCCATTTGCATGTGTGTAACTGGTGGGTAACTGGTGGGATACTGGGTTTACTTTTCCCAGTATCTTTATGATTATTCTATGCATACTACACCTATTAAACTTGCTTATCAGTTTGTACAAACTAAATATCTTTTATTTTCATTTTATGTCTTCTGCATCTATCACAATTTCTGGCATGCAATAAGCGTTTCAAACTTTCTGAACAAATAGAATCAAAACTGTTCCACAAAGAAAATAGAAAGATTATATAAAAAGAGAATTGATGAAAACCAAAAAAATCACTTTGTTACCTTTTTCTTATAACTTTCAAAAATATAGTCATGAAGATGTATTCATAACATGCAATTATTGCTTAAATTTGTACCATGGGATGCAAAAGCATCAAATTTATACATTCAGAAAAGTATTTAATAAATGAAATATCTTCCTCTATGTGAAATGACCATTCGGATGCTACTCTCTTCAGATTTTTTTTTCCTCTCAGAAGTTCTTATGTAAAAAAATGTCAGAAGTCGTTCCCAGAATTAACTCTCCTATTTGCTCCCATACCACTTATAAAAATTGACAACACAAGATAAATCATCGGAATATGTAAAGAAATGCACTAATAAAATCTCACTGGGAAAAAAAAAAAACTTGGTGAATTCATAAATTGCTGTGTTTTTAGGTATCATATTCAGGAAGTAAATCAGGAATTAATCAGATTTCTTTGGAGTTAATTTTTAATACTGAGACTATATAATTTAACAACAGTTTCTATTCTTCTAAATGACTTTTTATCATCTTTCCAAATTTAAACTTTAGAGACAAAGTTATTTGCTCTTTAAAGTTCTTTTCTGTTGATCAATTGGTAAAAAGACTGGGGACCAACTCAGTGACACGCTACCTGCCTGGCAAGCATGAAGTCACGAGTTCAATTCCTACTACCAAATTAAAGAAAGAAAGAGTCTCTAAAAACACTGAATACACTGATATGATCAATTAATTTGGTCTTTACTGAGATTTATTCTTCCTGAACTTTGATTTAATAGTGAGTGCTTAATTTACTTGTAAGATACTTCTGAGAATCAAATTTAAAAGTGCATTTATACTCATTGTATGACAAAAAATGAATCAAGGTTATTTTTGTCCAGAGCATTACTTTTTATTTTGGGTGTCCAGAATTAGTATTTAATTGTAAGCATATGTGAAAGCTAAATTTGTTTAGAGAACCATCAAATGCTTACTGAAAAGAATTAATAGTAAAACTTGTTCATAGACATAAAAATATAAAAATCATATGAAGCATGATTTAGGAAATGCTGTTTTTTTTAATGATTTTTAAGTCATGATTCTTAAATATTGTCACTGTAACAGAAACTAAAAAGGTAAATGTCACCATATTGACTAAACCTGTTCATTTTAATGTCTAAACTAATTTGTAATAATTTGACTACATTTACGTGTATGGTCTCAAGATGCATCCTTTTACTTAGAAAGGTCTCAAGTTTGTCCTTCTTTATGACTTAGTAGTACTCCACTGTATAAAAACACACAAAAAAAGTCTTTAGCCATTTATTCCTTGGTTGATGAACTTTTGAGTTTTTTCAAGATTTAGCTGTTATAAACTGTACAAAATAAAATGGATATGTATATATCATTATGAAATGATGCTTTTAATTCTTCCAGGAAGATACCAAGAAGGGGGAAGACATAGGTCAATTGGGAACTCTAGTCCCATTTTTTATTTGTTTGATTTTTAGAATTACCACACTGATTTCCACAAAAGTTGGGAACCAGTCTAGACTCTCACCAACAGTGAACAAGTGTTCCTTTTTCCTCATGACCCTATTAGCATTTGTTATTGGCTGATTTCTTGATAATAGTCATTCTTTCTGGAGTGAGGTGGAGTATCTGTGCTATTTTAATTTGCAACTCTCAAATGACCATTGATTTCAATTATTTTTCCATATAGTTGCCTCAGTTTCTTCTGAGAAATATGTAGTTATCTCATACGCCCATTCTTTAAATTTGGCATTCTGATTTTCTTCAGTTTTCTATGTGTTCTAGATAGAAGTCCTTTGTCTAAAAGACAACTGGCTAAAACTTTTTCTCAGGCTGCAGGCTGTCTTTCCTCTCTGTTGGAGAACACACTCTTTAGTGAAATAAATCAGTCACATGCACTTAAACATTAAATGTCTTTCTGGTGTGAGAATCTGAAAGAGTACACAAAGACCCAAATGTACAATAGATATTGTGCAATAGGAAGAAATTGTTCAAAATGAAAGAGGAGCTACAGAGATAGAAGGAGGAAAGGAAAGAAGAGAAAAAGGGGGAAAAAGATAAAACAAGGGAAAATGGAAACAACGCTTTGTAAATAGGGAGAGGAAGAAGGGTTTCGGGAGCAGAGGGGATTGGGAAAAATCAGAAATCAAAATATAACATATCTAGATACAAATTCCCTATGATGGATATGATCTGTGTATATCTAAACTGTAGCAATAAACTTAATTTAAAATAAAAATACTTTTATTATAGTTAAAAATATAGGAGTATAATAAATTGCTATAGAACTTTAGAAAAAAAGTTAAATATTGCCTAAAATTCAAAAATGTAAATTTATAATTTGACTTTCAATCCATTATTCTCTATTGCCTCTTGCTAGCTTTTAGTGTATCTTTTTTCTATGAGAAAATAAAATTCTGTACAGTTTGGCTTTTCAAACATATAGTTCCAGGCTGGGGATTTAGCTCAACAGCATTAAGTGCCTGACTGCCAAGTGTGAGGTCTTGAGTTCAATCCCCATACTAATTAAAAAAAAAATATATATATATATATATACATATATTTCCTAAAAATGATGGAAATAAATCAATATTCTAAACAAAATGAGTGATCCTCCTTGTACAAGTGTAGACATATGATATATATAGAAAGAAAAACATGAACCTATTTCACAGAGAAACATAAAGAATGTTAAGAGACCAAAGCCGATGGGGCTTTGCAGTGACTGCCATAACTATACACCTGCACAATGCGGTAAATTTATAGGAAACTATGGTTAAAAATTAAGACTACAGACTTGTTTGTGTTATGAAAAGATTGCTTTTTAGCACTTTCTTTGGTTCAAAGATAACACGTGTATGCCTTGGTAATTTCTCTAATGATTTATTCATATTTCATAATATTAAAAATAATATAATTATACAATGAGGAAAATACACAGTGTAGTACTTTTTGTAATAAGCAAAATAATGACCCCAAATGAGGTCCACATCCTTCCTTAGAAGCTGTGATATGGAACTTAAGTAGAAAAGGGACTTTGTAGATGTGTTTATTTTGGGGACATGGAGATGGAGACTTTTTGTTCACATATAAGCAGAGCAAATAATACTTAACCCACAGATCAAATCATGTTTCAGGTGGGTGAACTGAAGATAATCCATTGAGATAATAGTGCTTAAGAAATGGTAGTCTGACCCCTACTAATTTACACACATAACCAATGGGATATGCATTTTGTATTTTTCCCTTATGTGTTGGTATATTCTTTTGTTAAATTAGGAAAATGGCCAATTTTTCTATAAACACTGTTTTTTATTAATGTAAACCTAAAAAAGTTTATAAAATACTGAAATGCACGCCCTACAATACCATTGATTTCTATATAGAATTGAACTACTGGAGAATATGATATAGTGACTCTGTTATGGATATGTATACAAAAGATTTAAAAATAAATAATGTATAAAACAAAATGAATAATACACAAAGAAAATGCAAAGTTGAGGCTGAAAGAGTTGATCTTCTGTTTTTACTGAGACTAGTTTTGAGATACTGGTTATATCGATGCATTCATAGAATTGCAATATTTATTCCGGTATACATAGATTTGTGTTTATTTATATAGCAATATATGCTTCATAATAGCTTTTATCTTCAATTTGTGTGTATGCATATGTATTTCAATACGATGATCACTGAATGTAAACCCTCAAGTCATCGTGAAATTCGATTTTGTTAAGATTTAGGATTTGTAATGTTCTCAGGAAACATCCTGACTGTCTCATTGGTTCCTTTTTCTAGTAAACTATGTAACGCCTGTTCTGCATAATGAAATTTATGGGAAACTTTGCTGGGTGTACCAGGAAATATGTTTTTCTCTTTCTTTTTAATGTTTTTGTATAATGATTTTCTCTTTGTTGATGTTGCAGTTATTTTATTTTACCATTACAGGCAGAGCTAATGATTCTCATTGCAGAATATTTCCTTATTCACTTGAGATATTCAAAAGATAATTCATTCTCACTAATGTTACTGTCGTTCTATCTTCTAGTGATGAAATTATGATTCTACTTGAACATATCATGATTTTAATAAAACTTTTTAACTCGTTTATTTACCTAGTGTAACTTTGTCCAACTCGTTACCATATAGAGATACGTTATCTCCTACTTTATCTCCACTTTTCCGACCTTACATTGGTATCACTATAGGAGGACCCAAAAATGAAAAATGTCTCATGTAGACTGTCACTATAGAATTCTCATATGTTTCACATCACAAAGCTACTCCAACTTCTAGATCTACAAATTTTGGCGTGGTACTGGAAACTGTACCCAGGACCTTGGCACTAAGCTAGATACATAGCTTCTCACCAACCTTGTATAGTTGAGACAGGGTCTCCTAAAATAATTAAGTAACCCAGGCCTGGCTGGAATTTGCTGTCCTCCTGCCTCGGCCTCTCACACTGCTGGGCTTACAGATACGTGTTTTTGCAACTTGCTGAAGCTCTACACATTTGAGTAATTCTTATTTTTGAAAAAATAGTGAACCGATCCAGGTAACTTTCTTTTAACTCCTAAAGTTCATATAATATATGGCTAAAATATAGTAATAAGAGCAAGTACACAGTAAAGAAAATTTGAGAAAAAAGAATGGTAATCTAAATGTGTTATGCCATAAATTTATTGTAAAACAATTTTCATGAAATTGGAGGCAATCATAATTTTTGAATCTATGCAAGTGTATCACATGTGTTATTGAGATTTGTGTAATAGGAATCTGTAGTTTAGAAACTGCATTAAGTCAAGATTCTCCTTCTAATGCAGTCTAGAAAGATGGCAATCTTACCTCATAAAATGTCCTCATAAAGTATTTTAGTGCAGGAGTCTAGGTGGGAAATTTAAAATGTTAAACTCCATTCCGTTGTGTAGAATAAAAATTTAGATGGATATGTAATATAAAACATCCACATTTGATACTCATGAAATTTCTAAGAAAGTATTGCAGGAAAATGCTTGAAAAATACACCAATGCATTCTTTGATTGTCTTAAAGTTTTGTTATTCATTTTATGGTAATTTTATTAATTTTTTTCCTAATAGTTTATCATTTTTGCCATCAATTGTATCACCACATTGTACTAACACCTTCTGGTATAGAATTATCATGCTAATTATTTACTCTTTTCTTCTTTCTGTTATTTTATGTATGGTATTGTTTTGTATTGTGTTTAATTTTACTTCACTGAGGTTGGTCGATTTTACTTTATTTAAAGAGAAGAGAATTTGGTTCTATGGGATATGCACTTACTTGTTTGATTTTAAGAAACTATTTAATTTAAAACTAGTTTTTCAATATATTGTCTCTAATCACAATATTTATCCTTCACCTGTTTTGATCACTGACAGATCTATGCAGACACTAGGAAATGGCTACTACCCAGCCTTTTGGTCTCCCTTCACTTTTGCACTCTTAATGGCACTCAGAAGCTATTATTAAAACCATTAAATGCTCTCACTTATTCTTTAATCCCCATAGATTCTGACTTACATCGTTTGCCAAAACTCAGTTATAAATGCATAAGGATCACATTTTAAGTTTTCAGTCTGTTGCATGGAGAATAATTTCTCAGATGCAAATCTAATGAATTTGCTTAATATTTCATGACTCTTTCCTGATTTCTTATTCTAATTCAGGAGTCACATACTTATAGTTGTTACTCTACACTTTGGGATATGGGCAAATTTACTTCTCCAACCTGATTCCTTGTCATTCCCACAGCTCAACCTGAGATTTCAGAAATACAGAGTAAGCATGGTTCCACATGAATATCATGATCTCTTAAACTTACATGCCATTTTTTTAGTTGTAATTCGCATTCTGCTGTAGGGATTTTGTAAACAATATTCATTCTGCTGATCTATGAACATAATGCATTTCTACTGCTATTCTCAATCACTTTATGTATCTTCATAGTTTTCAGTGTGCATGTGTCACCTCGTTGGTTCATCTATTCTTAAATAATGTTTGTGGTTATTGTAAATGGGATTTGTCATGGATTGACAACTGGTGGTCAGCTTGTAACACCCAGCTGAACCAACATGGTATTGGATGTGGAAGGCCCATCTGAGGATTGTTGCCAATGAAATAAAAAGGAGAACTAGAAAGGAAGAGGTAGTTCTTTTGGTTCTCCTGGAGAAGTGTGATGCTCTGACTTTATTGATATGAACTGAGCTGTTCTCATCTCCAGAATGCTTGAGACCTCGCTGTTGTTAAGGATGGTTCTGGTCCTTATTTTGAGTGTCACTTCCCAGCTCCAGTGCAGATCCCTCAGCCTGCTGGCACAGATCCTTCATCCCACCAACACAGATCCTTATAAACCCTAACTACAACAGGCTTGTTTTCTTGGTTTCTTTTTCTGCTAAATTGCCAATTTTATATAGGTATTTTACTGACTTACTAATAAATAAGTTAGTTCTAAGAATATTTTTGTTAATTCTCTGGAGTTTTCCAAATATAAGACTATGCTTTTTGCAAATTGAGGTAATTTTACTTTTTCATTCTCAATAAATTGCTTGCATGCTTGCTTTTATCTTTCTTTCTCTCTTTTGTTTTTTCTTTCATTATCTCCTCCTCCTTCTTCTTGTTCCTTTTTTTCTTCTTTGAATACTTGCCTAGTACATAAAAGCAGTGAGACTGAATATTCTTGCTTTGTTCTGATTCTATGTGGAAAAACATAACTGTTCCCAAGTTACTCTAATGTTATGAGTTGTACTGGTTAGGAATCTGTATAGGAATAGAATGTATATACTGGATTTATTAAGTAGAATTAGAGGTAGGGAGATTTCACATTTGCTGTATGTGTACTGGAGAGATGGGGGATCCAGTGAGTATTTAGTCCAAGAAGCTGTAAGGTATAAAACAAGAGAGACAAGAATGTGGAAAAAGTTAATACCAGAGACCTAGAAGCTGCCTAGAGAGTTGCTGGTGTAAGCGTATATTGGAAGACTAAGAATCTAGATTCTGATGTCTACATGTAATAATAGCAAAAAGCAGACCAACTTAATCCAAATGGTCTCTTCAAACGTACTAACTTTCTTCTTTTTTGCTCCATCTATGTCACAAAACTTTTGGTTGGTGTCAATATAATTGGAGTAGATCTCTCCACTCAGTCAGTGTCTTACATGCCAAACCACTCTTGGAGCAACCAATAGACACACTGTGCTTCTCTCATCTTCCAAGCATCTCCTAATCAAGTCAAGTTGTCGTGTCATTATTTCTGATTCACATCACAGATACTTCATCAGGGAGCTTTACAATGTTAAGAACTAACTTTCTATACCTAAATCATTAAATTCAGGAAAGATCCTGAATTTTGACAACATGCTTTACGCTATCAATTAAAGTGATTTTATGGTTTTTAATCTTTTATTCTGTTAATTTGAACTATCACATTGATTTGTGTTTATTTTTTGAAAAGCATTGTGTGCCAGGAATCAGTCTTAGTTGGTCATGTTGTACAAGTTTTTTGATGTAGTGCTGAATTGTCTCTTCTAATGTTTCACTCAGACTTTATATTTCAGTATTCATCGGGTATATTGGCCAATTGTCTTCTAAAATTTCCCTGTACTGTTAATCTCAGAAGACAGTAAATATAGAACCAGTTAACTCTTATAAACATAACAGGTTTTATTATTGTGGGCATGGGAAACACCAAGCTATGACGGGCTTTTCTTCCAGATAGCAAAATTATACTCATTATATCTCACAATAAAGAAAATTTATCTTGGCCTTATAAGAAAACATTAGCACCATCCTCAGGCTGTTTCCCCCGAAAATAGTTCAAAACCGAGATTGTCAGTGGTCATGCTTAAAAATACAAAGAAATTTCAAAAGAAACCCATAGAGAATTTATTCACAATTATTATTTGCTGCATGAATCATAAAGAGCATATTCACAATAAAAGTGGGTATATAAATGTACAACAAGGTGGATAATGTTTAGAGAGTGAAATTTTAAAAGCTAGCAAATGTGATACAAGTAGAAAGTTGGAAAATGAATAAATGCTTTCCAGGTAAGTCAGAGTATATCAATAGGTCTGGGACTTGAAAGATTTTGACAGAAGAATACAGAAAAAAAGAAAGAAGGCATGTAGGCCATGAAAGTAAGGGACTGCATTTTTCATTCAAGAAACAGAGAAAAGTAAAAACTCCTGGGGAAGAATAAAGTAGATGAGAATGATACACAACACAAAACAAAACCAAATAAATTGAAATCCATTAAGAATTTCAAATTTTATGATAAAATAAGCAAATGACATTTCCAAAATACATCATGATACATGTCATTTATACAAACAAAATCTTTCTAGAATTTTTCTATGCATTTAATTGAATATGTAGGACCTTCAGATGATAACTGGCATCTTAACCATGCTGAGTCTTTAGACTCATGAGCAAGAATCAATGTTGTTATTAGGACTCTTTATTATTTCTTTAGGAGTTTTATAGTTCTTTGTTTACAAATGTCTTAGTTATTTTTCCTCTCATTGCTGAGACAAAATACCCAGTGCCCAAAATTAAGGAAGGAAAGGTTTATTTAGTTCCTAGTTTGAGGAAGTTTCAGTCCTCAATCAGCTGACTCCAAGATGCGGGGGGCAGTTCGCTTGGCACAGGGGCAGCAGTTCAAGTGGCAGAAGATAACAAGAGCAATGAGATCCAAAGAATTGGGGGACAGCACCTCTCTTTTCCTCCCTTACATTTTATGGAGGATACCCACTCCTAGGTGGGTGTGACACTCACACCATCTTTGTTACCTTCCTGTCTCAGGCTCAGAATGTTAACAAAATGAGGACCCCAGCTCCTTGCTGAATCACTCAACTGATCTCCATCAGTTGATCTTCTCAACTTCTCAAATTGACAATGAACAACCTCCAGGAGCAGGAAGGGTATGTCCTCTACCCTCCAAGATGTAGAACTTCTGAGTTACTTAGTTAAGCTTCTAAACTTAAGTTGACACTATGTATCGGTCATTACAACAAGTCATACATTTCCTTATTAAATTTATTGGCTCCTACATAACGTTATTATGGTATCTGGAATGAAATTTTTAAAGTTAACCTTTAAAAAATATACCCTTTAGCTATGTATAGACAGTTTCTATAGTAAATAAAGCATTCAAAAATACAATGCAATTGTATTTTTGAATTACACAGAAGCCAGACTTCATTTAAAGATCACATATTATAAAACTGTTGACATTGTTTCCATATCTATCTAACTTCTCTTTAGAGATGAATCAAATATCTGAAAATTGTAAGGAGAAGTACAAGAGGAGTGGAATATGAGGGCAATGAGTGAGCATCCACTGTGTTTATGTACAAAGCAGTTTATGTACAATTTCTTCACTTCTGAAACTGCAGCCTAGAATTTGGTCTGGGAACACAATTTATGATAGTTGAATAAGTGAATGAAGAATGGTATTGCTTGTTCCTACAATTACTGCAATCAATATTACTTACTCTTTCCTTTGTATTTTGCACATTTCAACTTGAACGATGTACAAAAGGACTGGGGCTAAGATGGAAATTATTTTAAGATAAACATAATTCTAGGTATTCTGAAATAATATGGAAATTTTGCTCCATCCAGTTAAAACCCACAACACAGGGTTTAAAATTTGTTGTACAAATGTTAAATATAATCTTATTCTTGGTTTTCTGCATAAGTTTTTAGAGTATGGATATAGTTGTATAGCCTTCCAAAGAAGCCATAAATATAAAAGAATGAGGTGCAATAAACTATGACTTTCATTACATATACAATATTCTGACATTAAGTAGTCTGACATTCACTGTAAATTCCACATTTTGTGCATGAAATGCAGAAAATAATAACATAACATGTAATTTGACCACTAGACAAAAAATTCTAGAAAAATTTGAAATGACACATGCATTTTTCAGATAAAATGACCAGCATTTTCCTTTGTAACTGAATATAAAGAAGGGAGCTGGCTTAATAAATGTAGCATTATAGAGAAATAGGCATTAAGCATAAAATAAAAATAGATCAATGTATGAAAAATATAACTTAAGTTATGACATTTTTAGTATCATGAAAACAACAAAATATAGGTTATCTCTGACATGTTACATAACTAAAAATACAATGGAATAGTACTTGACATAAGAAAATCTAGGTCAGTTCAAAATAGACACTCATATTCTAATGGAATATTGAAGAATAAGTAGGATATACATTGAAATTTTTAAAAATTCTGCTTTAATAACTACATTTATTACTAAAAGATGAACTAACCCTTTGGAAATATGATTTTTGCAGTTATAACATCAGATACTATCAATTTAATAAAATGGATTATATCTGCTTAAATGACATTTTAATTTCATTAACATTTGATGAAACAGAAATGAGCCTAGCCAAAAATAATTAATAGGAGAATCTTTTAAGGCTTTGTTTAAATAAAAGATTTTTAAACATTATTTCCTAGACAAATTCCACTTTTTCAGTTAAATGCGCTTCAGTTACATACACGTCCTCAGAGATTATACTGAATTTTCAATAAATTAATTTTTCTCATTTTATGTTGTAAAATTTAATAGGCCAAAATAATGATTTTTGGAAATAAGTATGGTAACCAAAAATCTATGAGATTCTCAAGATAAATCTCTTTCCTCCTCAGTGAAAGGTGACTTTCAAATGAAATGTACAAACAATATCATGTCTGTTTCAACAAAGTCGGTGATATACACATATATGGCATATGTCTAGATACAGATTTATATCACATGTTACTATATCTATTATATTTATTTGTTAAAATGTATGATACTAGTGCACCTAAGGAGGTGATGAGAAACTTCATAATGAAATTTAAAACTTTGGGTAATACTGACATTTTTGAAAGTTTCAGTAGTGTTGAAGCTTGTCCAATCTAATGAAAAGCCATAGCAGCAAGGTAGGAAATCACTACAAAGAGTTAGTGTAAAGTTATTGAGGAATAAGCTGAAATTTGACTCTGGTATGGGTTTCAAGTAGAATAACATTTTTGAAGTATTTTCTATACACTATAAAAATATTGGAACTTGTGTTATAGAAAATTATTACATAAAATAGTATGTTTTGTATTTTAATTTTTTAATCTAAACCACTACCTTTCTCTACATAAAAGACTGACAAGGATAAAAATATAAAATAAAATTGCAAATAAAAATAACTTTAATAACTAAGAGAATGATGAAAAGATAGTCTCTTCAATAAGTGAATCTGGAATAACTAGATATTTGCATTCACAAGAATTAAACTCAACGTTATTTCGATTGATATAAAAAAATCAACCCCAAAGGAAAAGAAGACTTATATTTAAAACCTAAACTTGTACAATTGTTAGTATAAAACATAGGGAGAATTCCATGACATTGATCTCAATAATAATTATTTTGATATGACACCAAAGCACAGACAGACAAACATGATTGCATCAAATCACCAAGCTTCTTTACATCAAAGGAAATTATTAAAAGTGGGAATAATCCACTTACAGATTGAGGGAATATATTTGTAAACAACAATCTGATAAGTAACTAATATGAAAATATAAGAAACTCAGATTACTTATTTGCAAAAAAACAATAAAAAAGTAACACAGCCTAAAAATGGCAAAGAAACTGAATAAGCATTTCTCATAAGAACTTATATAAATGGCCAACAAGTGCAAGATAAATATGCAACACCACTAATGATTAGAATATACAAATTTATACCATAATGAGATATTAACTCAGCAGTTAGAATGACTATTGTAAAAACAGAAATAATAAATGTGCAAATGCTGAGAGCCATTGTACTGTTCATGTGAATTTGAATTAATAAAGCCACCATGGAAAATAGAATGTGATTTCTCAAAAAAATGGAAAGTAGAATTATGTTATGATTCCATTTGTCTTCTGAGTATGATCTGTAATCAGTATCTTAATCCCTGCACCCTCTGTGCATTGGAGCATTATTCTTAGTACCCAAGTTGTTAACGTAAGTGTTCATCAGTAGACAAATGGATAAATAAAATGTGCATGCAAAAATAAGCAGATCCAAGCTCACTTATTGTCAAATCTTAATTTTTAGAAACAGAATAAAATTATGGCTGTCAGAGCCCACAAAATGGAAAAATTGGGAGATTTTTACCAAAAAAATCAAACACAAACTTTAACACGTGTATTTTAAATCATGTTGGCTATAATAAATAACAATTCAATGTATCTCTAAAGAATGTTAAGAGAGTAAATTTTAACTATTCTCTCCTCCTTAAAATGATACGTCAATGCACATTAAACAGCTTTTGTTAGCTATGCTACTATGTGTATCAAAATTTCTTTTTATAATATACACAACTTGTGTCTTTATGTATGAATTACAGTAAATTTAACAGTAGAAAAAACTAAAATGGTAATGAAATGCAAAAGTTCCTAGATAAACTCAACTAAAAAATACGCTTTTGAAAATCCCTATACCTACTAAAGAAACTGGACAAGTATAATTTAAAATGTATTATCCAAAATAAAAACCTAATCCTAAACCCAACACTTTAAAGAATTAAAAAGCACATGACATGTTTAATAGGTGAAGACAATCAAAATGATAAATTTCTGTTACAAATGATAAAATTCCTGAAAAAAATAGAATACAGGTGGAAATGTCTTTAAATTGATAGTATATTGCACTAAAAATCTATATCAATATACTAATAGTTTACATTTTAGAAAATAAAATCCTTCGTACCAATGTAATAAATACTAAAAAGAATGAACATTATTGATGCTTTTATTTAATGAAGGAGCAGAAGGTTTAGGCAAAAATATTAAGGATGAAAATAAATATGAGGATAGGACAAAATAGTCTTTGCTTTCCTAAATAATAAAGCTCAAGAGTAGTTTTAGAAAGCTATAGGCTACTAAAAAGTGCATCAGAGTTGGTGGAACTAGAAAAAAAAACCAGAAATTATTTTTACCAGAAATAATCACACAAATTAGAAAACAACACAATGATGATCAGAATAAATCCCGAGGCAATAAATTATATATAAATTTCAATGAGTTTAGACAATTATTGATGACATAAGTAAAATCTAAATAAATGAGGAGCCACATAATCTTCAGAGGTAGATGACATCATTATTTTAGAAATGTTGACAATGATTAACTCAATCTATAAATGCAATTAAACAAAAGAAGCTGGTTTTAAAATTCTTTTTATGTAACCAGAAGTGGTGGCATATACTTGTATTACCAGCACTTTAAGAGTCTTAAGCACAAAGATCATAAGTTTTACTTATTTGTTTATTTGATTTTTAGTCTTTTTGAGACAGGGTTCAGGCTGGCCTTGACTCATTTTGCAGCCCAGGCTGACCTCAACTTTGCAGATTCTCTGCCTCACCCTCCTGAATACACTATCATCTCTGGCCACAGATTTTAATCTTGCAGAGTAATTTCATCAAGTCCTGTCTAAAATAAATGAACAAAATTGAAAGGCTGAATATGTAGCTCATTGTGAAGGTCTGAATTCAATCCACAGTACCACAAAATATTTCTTTGTAGGTAACAAAATTTAATAAAAACCATTTTTAAAAACAGAAACAGGAGGGTAAGGGATATTTTTATTCACTGAGATATATTAGAGAGTTTTACAAGTATTATTTTCCAATAATTTTATTCATACTTAATATAAAGTAAAGATAACAAAGTTGGTCATATTAAATTGCATGATTAATCAACATGAGACTTAAAAGTGATTTTAGGATGAAAAATAAGGACTACGTCATCTCCAAGATGGTAAAATATTCCAGTGGGCTACCCACAAGAGTACATAAAGAGCTGTGTACACATGAAGATGCAGAAATAGCCACCGTGGATTAATTAAGACCATCTGATTTGGTTTGAATATTTATGTTCTTCTAATATTCGTATTTCAGGTTCCCAGTGTAACAGGAATAAGAGACTCAGCCTTTGGAACAGTGACTGTTTAAGCCTGCCACCATCAAGAGAGAAATCAGCATTCTTAGAAAAAAGGTTGGAGGCAGGGTCCTAATTTCTTACGCCTTTTCACCTGCTGCCATGTGAGCATGTCACAGAGCACTGTATTGGAAGCAGAGTAAGCGTTCATCAGACGGAAATCTACCAGCAACTGATCGTGGACTTCCAACCTGGTGAGAAATAACTGGTATTGATTACAAATGCCCGTTCTGTAATATTTTATTACAGCAATAGAAACAGACTAAGACAACATCCAAGTATCTCTTAAGGAGGTGAGTTTTACTATTATGTGAAGACTAAAACTGGTCCTGAACAACCAGCCCTACTTTAATGAGCAGGAAAGAAAAAAGTCATGTAGGATATGACTTTTCTTGTTCCTTTTACTTTGTTTCATAGTTCTTTTCACTTATTTTTTGGCCACTTGTATAATCTAAATCACCATATACCTACATTTTTTTAAGGAATCACTAGAGAATTTCACTAGCTTGTTACATTTAAATGAATACATGTTAGCCTAAGAATGGCAAAATGACATTATGTTTAACCCATGAATATATGCTGACTATATACTTAATACATACAATTTACAAAGTGACCTCATTTAAATTGTACTGAATCAGTCAACTGAACCATTTTTAAGGTTTATTGTTGGATCACATAGAGATACTATTCTTTAAATGAATTGCTTTTCAGTTTGATTGATATTTGTTTGAAGTTTACTTGAGAAACATTCATGTTTTACCTGATAGATCTTGTTGAAATATATGTTTGCTGCTCATAGATTGCATTAAACCAAGTTTAGCAGAAATAACATGAAAGTACTTTAAAATATAATAACCATAGTACCCTGTTTTCTTTTTCTTGAAGTAAAACTGTTGGAAATTTATTTCTATTTCTTATATTTAAAACTTTTTTTTAAAAGTTTTTTCCTATGCTTCTAGATTGAATGTTTTAAAACTTTCTGCTATAAATTTGTTACTTAGTAAATATTGAAAACTCTTTGCCTTTTTGTGGTACTAGAGACTGAGCCCAGTGAGAACATATCCCCAGTGGTTGGTACACTGTTTAAAATTTCAACACATTGACCAAGTCATCCAGATTGATCTTGACATTGCAACCTCTTGTCCAAGGTCTCTAAGTAGCTAGGATTAAGGCCAGATACTCCACACCTGCTTGAAAACTGTACTTCTCATGTACTTGTTTTTGAAACTGTTAAGAAACCTAAGTCAACATTAATACAAGATTGTCTTACATATCTGTCGACATGTTTTTCTTAATGCTTAAAAAACTTACAAGAATTATTTGATAGACAAATTTGTTTCTATTTTACATGTTTGTGTTTCTTTTACTTTTGTCTTTTGAAAATTGAAGAGAATATCTGCTGGTGTATAGAGTGTATGGAATAAAGATTTGCATTTGACATATGCATGCATACTTACGACATACCGTGATCATTTCCATTTTTCCCTTTACTTATTTTGCCCTTCTCTCCCCCTTCCTTTCTTAAGGTTCAGCATATGAGGGGAAAAATTGGTGATATTTATATTTGTCTTTTCTGAGTCTCGGTTATTTCATTTATGATCTCCAATTTCAAGTATTTGCCTGCACATGACATGATTTCATTCTTTTTGTAGCTGAAAGTTATTTTATTGTCTACTTTTACTGTTTTCTTTATACATTGATCATTTGACAGGTACTTAGACTATTTCCATAACTTATTTATTATTAATTATGTCTCAATAAACATGGGTATGCGACATCTGTACAACACATTGACTTAAATCTTAAGGGAGTATATCAAGGTGTGGTATAGCTGAATCAAATCACGGCTCTTATTTTTGATTTTATGAGTAACTTCTAAATGGATTTCAAAAGTAGGTATCTTAACTTACATTTCCACCTACAGTGTAGGGAGACTTCTTTTCCCTACAATCCTCTTTAACATTTACTCGTACTTGTACTTTTGATAACAGCCATTCTTGTCAGGGTGAGAATGTAATCTCAAAAGAGTTGCTGTTTTTTAAATTTGCATTTCCCTGGTAGGTAAAAATGCTGAACAACTTTTTATATATTTATTTATTTATTGGTGCCAGGGATCGAACTCATGACCTCGTGTTTGCCAACCAGGCACTTACACCGCTGAGCTAAACCTTTGGCCCCATTTTTTACTTCTTACAAAGTATATATGTTCATTTCATTTGCTCATTTATTAATTGTGTATCTTTCAGGGTATTTTTTTTGCATTCTTTACCTATTCTAGATACTTATGTCAGAAGAGTAATTGGCAAAGATTTTTTTCCCATTTCATAGGCTTCCTACTCACTCTTAATTTTTTTGCTGGGCAGAAGCTCTGTAATTTGTTGCAATGCCAATTTGATTGATTAATTAATTGTAATTTGATTGATTCTCGCTATTATTTCCAGTGCTATTGGAGTCCTATTCAGGAAGTCACTGCGTATGTCTGTGACTCTGTTTCCCTGAAGAGCGACAAGCTCGTAAGTTTGTACCTGACCAAGAGGCAACAAAGATGAAAAAGACACAGAGTAAGGTTAAAACAATGGGATTCTTGCCTCCCTTTGACACAGAGCCCTGAGGAGCTGGTACACCTTGGCTTTATTCTCTCAGACAGGAGCACAATCAGTAAAACAGGATTCATCTGTCTCCCACCATCCATGGCACTTTTCCAGGTAAACGTGAGCATCTCAGCTCTTTTTACTTCTCCATGAGGCATATCAGAAAGCACTCACGCCGCCTTTCCTGGAAGAGGCCAGTTAGGTTTTAATCTTCCTGTCTGGTCTTGCACATTTTCCCTGTGCTTTCTTCTAACAGTTTCAAATCTTCAGATCTTATACTTTATTCTTTAATCCTTTTGAATTTATTTTTTGCAGAATTAGTAATTGGGCTCTAGTGTCAATCTTCTGCATATGGGTAACCTGTTTTCTTGGCAATTTTTCTTTGAAGAGACTGTCTGTTCTTCAACCTATGTTTTTGGCAGCCTTGTCAAAACTCAGCAAAAATGGCTTGAGTTTTTTCTGTGGTCTCTCTTCTATTCCTTTAGTCTCCGATCAGCTTTTATCATGCTATTTTTGCTACTGTGTCTATAAAGTATATTTTGAAATTGTATATTTCTAGCATTCCTGTTTTTGCTTAAGACACTTTGACTCTTCTGGCATATTATATTTCCCTGTGATTTTTGTAAAATTTTTTTTCTTTAAAAAATGTCATTGATATTTTCATGGAATTGCATTCAATCTGCAGGCCACTTTTAGTAATACGGCCATTTTAACAATGTTAATTCTGCCAGTCCTCTAGAGTCTTCTTCTATTTATTTCTTCAATATTAGTTAATTTTCAATGTAGAAGTCTTTCACTCAGTACATAAGCTTTACTCATTTAGCCTTTTTTGTGTTGTACCATTTATAAATAAGATCTAGTGGAAATGTAAAAATGTCTATACTTTTGAACTTTCTTATTCTTATTCTACCAAATACAGCACACTAATGTTAAGAGGAAATGAATACTTTATTCTTTTCCACAATAAAGGTCATGAGAAGTCATGTCAAATGTTCCTTTAGACAATTGCAATGAATTCTGAAAATAACTTTGTATTTCTGCTTCTTATTGATGATTTATTATTTCAGTTTTACAGTTCCCTAGAAGGTTTAGTTTATGAGGAAATATTTTCCATCTATCTTAGGTCTAAGTAAAAACCACAATATACAATTTTTACATTCAAGTTTCTGACAGAAGACAAATTGAGCTCTGGTCCTCATCAACTTTCCTTAAATTTCCATTTAAAAATATAAGACAATCATGAAAGAATGCCCTTTTACCACTCACAACATATATATATATATATATATATATATATATATATATATATATTAAAAAATAGGTGACTAATGTTTTCTATATGTATAAAGCAAGTTATATTATATATAAAATGTTTAAACTTTAAATATCTATAAATGTATTGATGGCACATTTCTTTTTTATATTTTTTAACGCTGATTAATTGCACATAAGATTTAATATGTATATATTATATACAATAGCACTCATTGATCATATCCAACTATGTTTCCACATTCCACTCTATACCCTTCCCAGCTGTCAATCACATTATGTATATTTAATCTGCTAACTGGAATGAGAGACTGTAGCATCTTTACTTTGCAGTAAGAGTTTATTCACTTTATATGATACAAACATGTTGTTTTTCAAATGTTCATGTATTTTGTCTTAGTGGATCCTTTTAATAAAAACATGATTGACAAGTATGTAAAAATATTTAAGTTCAGAGGCATCTAATTTAAGTTTTAAAAAAAGCGACAGATAGATTTAAGATTGAAGGTGAGATCAAAATAAGACTTTGTCTTGGTTACTTTTCCTCTTGTTGCTGACATCCAAAATGAAGGAAGACAAAGTTTATTTATCTTACAGTTTTGGAGGTTTCAGTCCATACTCAGCTGCCTCCAAGGCAGAGTGGCACGGCTAAGGGACAGCCATTCATGGCAGCTGCGAGTAACAAGAACAAAAATGGCAAAAAGGGGAAAGTGCCCCTATTGCCTCCCTTATATTGTGTGCTGGCTACCTGCCCATGGGCGGTGCAGCACTCACACTGCCAATCCCAGTGCTAGGCAGTGCGCCATTCACAAATGCTACATTCAGCCACCTCCATAACTGCATGAGGCTTTGGGGAGCACATTTAAACAAACCACACATTCCACCCCTGGCTCCCAAAGACGCATACACATCCTTTATGCAAAAGACATTTAGTCCATCCCCAAGATTTACCAAAATTCTAACCATGTCAGCAATCCTGAAAAGTTAAAGTACCAAGTGTTTCCCAAGATCTAAGGCAAACTCTTAGCTCTAAATCGCTGTACAAATGAAAAAAAAAGTTAAACACTTCTTACATTCTATGGCACAAGATAAACATTACCATTTGATAGTAAGGTCCTTTAACTATAAATCTTAGTTAACTCAATTCATTTCATCAAGATGCACCCTGAATGGTGGTAATTAAGGATAAAGCTAAGATAAAAGGATTTTACTTGTATATAGAAGAATCTTAAAGTTTAGCTTCATAAGTATGGATATAAGACATATATTCTTAATTCTATTATATAATAATATTAATTCACTGCTTCATGATTTTTAGTTTGTTATACTGTGTATCTGGGGTGATTTTTCAAATATTACATGTCTGGTTACATTGCCATAAGGAAAATGTAAATTTACAGTATATGTTCACTTGGAATTTACAAGTTTTAGGAGAGATAATAAATTGCAGTTGTCTAATAAGACATGCTTTTCTCATTTTACTTAGTGTGGTTTAACTTTGGGTTACTTTGCAAGCTAATACACTGACCTATGAAAAGACGTTTTTTGCTTCTAGTCAATTTGTCTTAGAACAATTCAGGGCAGTAAAGTATCTTTTATGTATTTATGTCAACTATTGGATAAAAAAATCCTAAAATTTTGTTATCTCACTTTTGTAAATGTAATTAATGGCTAGAGATTAAGAATACGTAAATTATGGAGATTAATTCAGATTAGAACATAACAGTTTGTCCAGGTTTAGTGAACATAAACCTAATGACAAGAATCACTGAGCAGACAAACTGTAGTCCAAAAAAAGTTACTAAATCCAGTGATACCAAAATAGAGTCACTGTTCTGAAAGCGCCTACCCTCAGCCTGAGGAGTAGGAAATGTACAGACGTACTACTTATGCTTTTGTTAAGTTATTAACAAACTGAATGATCACCTATGACTGCTTTATCAAAATTGCCTATACAGGTTGCTTAAACTTGAGAGGGAAGGAGATTTTTAATTTCTGAAATGTTATCTTTTCAGAATGAGTTATGACTAGAAGCATAGCAGGGCTATAACTGAAAGCATGATGGTTTTATGAACCCTAACACAAGCTGACCTGAAACAAACTATGCTGCCTTTGATACCAAAATCAATAAACTCAGCCCTCAAGGTACAAGTTCATGTTGGAAATCCAACCTGGAAATGTGATCAAAAGACTCTCCTGGGGAGTTCTCACTTTGTCAGCAATACACCGAAAGAATTTCCTTGGCAGCATGTCACAGTACGTTCAAAATATCACGATGAAAAACCAAAAATAGTGAATTGGACTCTCCAGACATAGTACTACATATATGATATTTTAGCAAATAGATTAAATAATTCTTATACTCAAGTAGTTTGAGAAAAAAATCCCAATCTTACCTATTCATTTATTTTCCACACTTCTAATGCCATACATAGAAAATTCATAGTGATAGATATTTAAGATTTTTCTGTACCCAGACTAAACTTCAGACAGATTGAATCAAAATGTCTGGTTTGTAGAATTGGGGGAATATTCTCTATAAAACATTATGCAAGTGATTTTTGTACAGCCATGTTTAAAAGACAGTTTTCAAATTGTAGGCATATGTCAAAGTTTTTCAAAATTGAAAATCAAGATAAATCACCTATATATGTTGTAAATTTGGAGATTCTGATTCAGACATGATGGGACCTGACATTCTTCTTTCTAACAAGCCTGTTACTGGTGTAGATGTTGCCAGTTCAAGGACAATTCAGAACCAGTGGCCTACACCAGTTTTTAAAATTTCAGAATAGTGGTTGACTCTGCTATCTGTCAAAGGAGGATAAACAAAGCAACGGCATGACAGATTAAAATAAATCAAATGTATACAATGTGTGTTCTTTATATACAGCCCCCAAATACTATATCTATCTGTTATCTTGTGCTTTGTTGTTCCCTTTTATAATAAATCTAAATTCTGAGTTGAGCCTCAGTTATCAAGAATTATAGACAGATGATAGAGCATACACTATTTTTTCTTTTTTATCACTATCCTTGACAGAACTTTTGCTCACTTTCTTTGTTTTTTATCTGCTCCTCTACATATTTTTTCAAGTGCATCTTTACTAAATCTACTAATTTCTGGTATCTATTGTTCTTTGGCTTCCACTGTAAAGCAAGAGTTATCCTTCATTTGTAGCATTATTTGCTTGAAGAAGCTGAAGTGCTTTTAGTAAGGATGTTTCAGAGGACGATTCCATAAACAGTGGAGTGTGGAGCATTTCTCTCTTTTATTTTCCCTCTGATGCTAATCTTCACAGCTATTGCTAAAATTGTTCCTCTGTTGAGATCAGAAGCAGAGCACTAATCCATCCTTGTATCTATGGAAAAGATGTTTCCTATGTAATTTTTATTCGTCTGACATCGTTGAAACAGAAATTGATTACTGTAGCAACACTAGAATTTTTATGCACTGCATATCCTGTACAGTTAAGCATACATAGGAAGCTTAAATTGAAGTTTATCGTTCTGGTTAATTTACATTTAAAGGTCGTGATTTTACAGAAATAATTTTCAAAAATGTCTTCTTTGAATATAATTTCCCATTTTTTAGCATTGGTATAAATAAAAAGTACTAAAAACTCTTAGCGACTTTTACTTCCTTGGATAGAAATAATGCAGTTATAAAGTGTTGTAGGTTTTATGGGAAAGGAGTTCTTAGTACATATGGCTCATATCCCATAAATCATTAATATTAATTTACTAAAGTATAACATAATAAATTGGTATTTGTTCTTTTATAGGTTCAGCAAGTTCTAGTCAGAATATAATAAAGAAAAACCACAAATGCATGTACTTTAAAATGTTTAAATGAACTAATTCAAAAATGTCAAAGTGTTAACATACCAAACACAATCATTTCTGTAATAAATAATGTACAGCTAAATAAAGTCAAGTACAAGAAAACAATAAATAATGATAAATAATACTTTAATGATAAGGAAATGATAGACAAAGATGTCTGAAACAGTTTTTTCTCATTTTAGTACTTTAATTTCATTGGGCATGAAACAACTAGGTATTTTCCTGTCCATGAAGAGTACTCATGAAATTCAGAGGACATAAAATAAAGGAAATTAAAGAAAATCTTATTTAAAGTAATCGATTTCCTTTTATCCACATGTACCCTTTGTCATCATGTATTTAACATATTTCATGAATGTATTTTAGAATGTATTTCGGTGCAAAGTGTTACATTTAGATATTAAAAAGAATAGAGTGAACTTTAAGTTTCAATCTATAAATCTGCCTCACAAATAAATCCCTTATCTTGAAAGTCTTATTCAATAAAACTACCCTAACCTGCAAAAATGTAGAGAAGAATGTTGTTATTAATCAAGTATTTAAGTTATTAAATATTGATATTTTAGACGGGTATTGTCTATGTTGAAATATAATTGTACTTTGATGGTGACTTATGAATCAAAAGGGAGCCTCATATCTCAGTGTTACCACTGTAAATGTCAATTATTATTACACATATTTCAAATATATGGCAATGTTCTGAGTTCTGGGTGATAGAATAATGGACAATCACACTTTTTATTGTACTTCTGGACAAGGAATGATCCCAGACTAATTTTTGAAACTTCTGAGGAAAAACATATTCATCTTACTTTAAAGTCAGGTTAGTAGGATCTTAAGGTCACTGTAAACGTAAAGAACACAGAACTAATATTTTGAATACAATAGAGTATAAGATTTATTAATTTTAGTTTGAACATTTTAGAAATGTTTGCAGAAGCACTACCACAAATTCTCTAATAAGGGATTGATGTTCAATTTTCTATAGCTTCTTTTTAAAATAAAATAAATTAAGACATACAGAGCCCACCACAGAAACACTTAACTGAATGGAAGATAAATTAGCTAAAATGCCTGAAGATCTGCAGATAGTTAAATACTTTCTGTAAAGATCATCAACTGTGCAAGAAATAATAGCGAGAATTAACATATAGGATCATAGCAAATTAGAAATTTCTACATAGCAAAGGAGTCAATCAGCAAAGTGAAGATACAGTCTACAAAATGGGCAAAATATTTGACAGCTATTCTTCAGAGAGAGCACTAATATAGAGATCTCATAGGAAAACCTTAAAAATTAGATCCCCAAAATAAATGATCTAATAAGAAATGGTCAAGAGAAAAAAATATACACTTCTCAGAAGTACCAATGGCCAATAAGTAAGTCTTAAGAATTAAAAAATCTATGGTCATTAGAGAAACGCAAATTAAAACAACACTGAGATTCCGCCTTATTCTGCAAAGAATGACTATTTCAAGAAATCAAATAATAACAAATATTGTTTAGATTGCAGGGTAAAAAGAAACCTTACTTAACCAGTGCAATTCTAAAGTAACACAACCACTCTGGAAATAGTATCAGGATTCCTCAAAAGTAAAAACAAATTCCATTTGACCCAGGTATTCCCTGTCTAGGTAATATCTTCCATAAATAATTTTGAAAACATCATATTACAGTGACACGTGCATACCCATGATTATAATAGCACTCATCAGTGAATCTTGGAAGTAGCCTATACGTCTATCAGTGGATGAATTAATAAAGGAAATGTGAAACTTACAATGGAGTATTTCTCCACTATAAAAGATAAACGAGTCATTTGGAGGAAAATGTGTGTAACAGGTGTGGTGGTGCACGTATGTAATCCTGGCACTGAGAAAGGCTGAAGAAGAAGAGAAAGTGGAAGTCAAGTCTTTGCAATGCAAAAGAACCTGTTGGCTGTGGAGCGGGGGAGACTATTGAAGGAATGGGGGTGCAGCTCTGTGGAGTGGCTCAGTGTGACCCAGTACAAAACAAAACCGAATTTTAAAAAAATGATTGCAATCAACATTTTCACTGAATTCCAGTGTCCTTGACAAATTGTTTTTAACAAAAAAAAAAAAAAAAAAAAAGTGCTAGGAAATGAGCACTTTGTCTCTGGGAGGAAAACCAGTATGAAATTATAATCCCCAGGAGTCTGTGTGCGTGCTTCACCTTTTTCTAGTATCAGGAGGAACATGGAGTCGGTTAGATTGATATGCAAATTCATATATAGGTATATATAGGCATTTAATTTTTTTAATTTATGAAAAAAAGTAAAACAAAGATTCATAACTAAATATTAGGAAAATGGTGATAGTACATTGAGTGTTGTTATTTTTAAAGTAGTTAATCAGCATTTAAGATATGGGCTTATAAAATTCTCCAGAGAGTATTAGCACAAATCTTTCTTTTCAATGAACTAAGAGAAACTAGCAGTGTAGCTATCTTGTATTTTGGTTTTTTCCTTATCTCTTCCTTCCTTTCCCTTTTCCTCTATCCTAGTTTCTTTTGCTTTTCGAACAATTTCCTCCCATTTCTCAATATCTATTGTGCATTCTGGACCTTATTTACTCTTTAAGTTTCTTACCAGGGAAACAATATGATACTTACAAATTTGAGTCTGATTTATTTCACTTATGAGTATAGTGTCTAGTTGCATCCATTCACCTGTAAAATGTCTCAAGTTTATTTTTCTTTATGGCCAAGTAGTACTCCTGAATTTCTGGTTAATGTGTTTTCATTAAACATTGTAGCACTATTAATCAGATTTGCTTCCAAATATATTCTGTTAGTCTTTCAGATGTGGAAATCACTGCATCAGTGTGATTTTAATTGATTTGTAAGCATCCTGAATGTTTTGGTGAAAATACATGATTCAAATATACTTGCAATCTTCCAAATGAGGTCTAATGAATTTATGAGCACTAATGAGCACTAAATGTATTGATGGATTAATAGAATAGAAAGGAAATTAATATCTGCTACTATCTCTGCCATCATAACTGAAAACATAAATGCTAACATCTGAAACTAGTTGCACAGTAAATCAAGTTTTCTCTTGAAATTGACCCATTTTATTTCACTCATATGCTTTGGAGCGTAAGTCTGTCATAGACTTTTAATCACACTGGAATAGTCCTGAGATAAAATGAGTTTAGTAAAAAGTAAATACTAAAATTTGAATAGAAGCTCAGTATATATGCTGTTAGTTTACTCATGCCATTAAAATAAAATACTAAAAGGCTAGGTGGCTCATACTGTGAAATGTGTTTCTTCTTCACAGTTCTGGAAGATGGCATGTCTCAGATCAAAGTTTCCCGTGGCTCCCTTTCCAGGGAGAGCTTTCCCCCTGGCTTTCAGATGGTTGCCTTTTCCAGGTATCTTCATACTGCCTTCCCTCTGTAATAAGATAGGAGGCTCAGGTGTATCTGCCTCTTCCTATGAGCACACCAGTCACGCAGGATTGGGCATGTGTATCTGTGGCTTTATTTAACTTTAAATACCACTCTCAGGTTTCTGTGTCTAAACACAGTCATGTTGGGGAAAAAGGCTTTAATATAAATTTTCAGGAGACACAACTCAGTGCATAATGGCCTCTGATACCATAGAATTATATTGAGTTTTTAGCTATTCCTCTGTCTATTGTTTTCTCTTTCTTTATTAGCAACCCGGCTTTCAGTTCTTCTATCTGGTGCCCCTCATGTCACTTTGTGTCTCACATTTGCCAGGTAAATATCATACAATTTGCCACTTATAAACCATTATCCTTCCTTGCTACCTCTGTACAGAAGCAGTTTGTAACTATTAATCTCTGTCCACTTCTCTTTTTGTTTTATCTGATTCTTGTTCCTATGCCTGTAGTTAACTTCTCACTGCAACTTCTGTCTGTATTCAGTTTTTGTTATATTCCTGAAGTGTGTGTGTGTGTGTGTGTGTGTGTGTGTGTGTGTATGTGGTTCTGGGGATTTAATTTAGCACTTTCATGCTGAGCTACATCTCCAAACCTTTTTTATTGTTTTTATTTTTGAGATAGAATCAGGTTATGTTGCTCAAAATGGGCTCAAGCTTGAAACCCTCATCTCCCAGAGAACTGAAGTTACAGGCATGAGACACCACACCAGGTATCAGAGATTCTGTTTACCACAAAACTATTCTTTGTCTCTCTACTGAAATGCTTCTTCGTTATCTATGAAAACCTCCAGGAGTTTCATATTCAGAAGATCTACTCTATTTGGGTTTTCTTTGGACTTTGATCCAATCACCCCAGGATAGTAAAAATAAAAGCAGAATATTGCCACTTACGAAAAGGCTCTTGATTGAACCTCACAGAATGCCAGGATCTTTTAAAAATATAATTTGAGAGCATTAGGTAGTAAACTCTAAAGTTTGTTTACATCTAAGTCTTACTTTTTAGCTACTTATATCACAATCAAGCATATCCACTTGTCATGTCCCATTACATACTGGTTACCTTAAACAAGAATGAAGAATGGTAGCTCAAAGATCATCAACTCTTTATAGCAGAGGACAAAGAAGCTCAGAGGGGAACATGCCCTTTTTTGTGCTACACGGTAAAGAAGTCTGTAGAGCTGATGATTGTATCAGGTTTTCTTACTCTGTCTAGTATCTTCTTGATTATAATATATTGTTAATTTTTAGTCTCGAAATTTAAGGACCTTAACTTTTTATAAAATTTGAAATAACAAGTTTTGCACAGATAAGTTGTCCTCATGTTCAAATACATGTTTTCAAAATCTTTTATACCAAATAATAAAAAAATCTATTAGAAGTTAAATTTAAATTGAATTTACATACAAACTATCCTTTGCAACCTTACCTCATGATAAAGTTAAAGTGAAATATACTTAAAAGCAAATTTGATTAAGGCATTCTGCTTTGGTATTTAAAGAGGATAAAACAAGCCATAACAAAACAGAACAAAGCAGGTCAGAAGAAAACAATGTGACACAGGTTTCAAAGCAAGACAGCAGGAGATCAGCGTTGGCTCCCATATGGTGTCTTGTTTTCTTCTAAATAATTGCCTATTTCTTCACACACAATGAATTCATACAATGCAAAATAGCTTAAAACTGATCAAAACAGAGTAATGCTTTCATTACAAGCCATCTAACCAGACCTACTGCCTTGCCATTGTTGCCCAGGATAGAAAAATCAACAATGGGTAACAAAATACCTCTTGTTCTCTTCAAGATAGCTGTCTATACCTTCATGTATGTTGAAATTAAATGATACAAGACAGAATAAAACCACTCTGAACAAAGAATAAAATCATTACTGTATTTCACAGCATGACAATAGGAAATCAACAACAGATACCATAATGTCTCTTTTTCTTCAAAGTAACTGTTCATATCATCATGTATAATACAATTGATTCTCGTTAAATCTTTAGGAGAGTTCTAGGCATGTATAAGCATCTACATGGACATCTATCCTTTCTGTATTAGAGGGAAAAACTCACAAATTACTAGAAAAACGAGGAACAAAAAAGACAAATAACAACAGCAAGGAGCCCAAAACAATTACAATATAGGCCTTCAAAACAAGGTGGTAGGAATATATTTAATGTTACTTTACATAGAGATCTTCAAAAGAGTTCCTTAGATCCCCAAACACAAACATGCGAAATTGATCCAATCCTATGAATGTTAACTATTTTATTCCAAGATGTAATAGAATTTGTAACACAATCATTTTTAGCTATCTTAAGTGTGTTTATACAAAGTTAGATAATTTTCCCTTCTTTTTTTCCTCCTCCTTTTCCCTGAGATATTTTTTCCCCTTTGAACAGATTCTTACCTTTTCAAAGTTAGTTATTGAGGGTTCTGTATCTTATGTACTCTTACTATTTCTTACACTAGGGAAACATTATAGTATTTAAACACGTGAGTTTGATTTATTTCACTTATGAGCATGGTCTCAAGTTGCATCCATTTACTTATAAATATCTCATTGTGAGCATTCTTTATAGCTGAGTAATACTCCCCTGTATAAAAGTACCATATCTTTTTTTATCAATTCCTCAGCTGATGGGCATTTAGGCTGTTTCCAAGATCTGGCTATTATAAATTGTGCTGCTATAAACATGGATGCACATATATCACTGTGGTATGATGTTTTCAGTTCTTATGGGAATATGCCAAGAAGTAGAATAGCTGGGTCAAGTGGAAATTCCACTCCCAGTTTTTTAAGGAACCTCTAAACTGAACTCCATACTGGCTGCACCAGTCTACACTTCCACCAACAGTGCAGGGGAGTTCCTTTTTCCCTACCACCTCTCCAGCATTTGTTGTTGGTAGTTTTCTTGATTCTGGTCATTCTTCTGGATGTAAGATAGAATATCATTGTAGTTTTAATTTGCATTTCTCTAATAACCAGTGATACTGAACATTTTTTCATGTATTTATTTGCCATTTGTATTTCTTCATCTGAGAACTGTGTCTTCATCTTAGATGCCCTTTTGTGGATTGGGTCTTTGAGTTTCAGGGGTCTGGTTTTTTAAAAATGCTTTTAGACAGTAGTCTTTTTTCTGAGGGGAAGTTTATGAAGACTTTTTTCAAAATTCATGGATTTCCTTTTTACTCTGTCGAGATGTCTTTCAACATTTAGTAAGATGAGATCCCAATTATTGATTCTGGGAAGTATTTCCAGTCCAGTTTTATTTTTGTTCATGAATTCTCTACCTACCCCTGTGCCTTCAAGATTTCTACCTGCAGATTTAGTGTTTCTGTTTTAATATTTATATGTTTTATCCATTTTGACTTTAGTTTAGTACATGGTGATAGGCATGGGTCCAGTTTTAGTTTTCAGCATGTGAAGAGCCAGTTTTTCCATCACCATTTCTTAAAGAGACTATCTTACTTCCAATGAATGTGTTTGACTCCTTTATTAAAGATAAGGTGGTTGAGTGTGTTTGTAGTTGTGGTTGTACCTTATAATCTATTCCATTGATGTTTTTATTGCAGTAGCATGCTGATTTTATTACAGTAGATTTGAGGCATAACGCTGAGTCAGGGATTATGTTGCCTTCTGCCTTACCTTTGCTGTTTAAAATTGCCTTTGCTATTTTAGGTCTCTCCTGGTTTCAGATGAATTTTAGGAGTGATTTCTGTAGATCTGTGAGGTATGATAATGCTATTTTGATTGAGATTGCATTAAATCTAAATAATAATTTCAGAAGAATGACCATTTTCACAATATTTCTTGTCCTTGTCCATTAACAAGGAATGTCTTCCATTTTCTGAGATCTTCTTCAATTTCTTTTTTCAGGGTATTATGATTTTCACTGAATAAATCTTTGACTTGTTTTGTTAGATTGATTCCTAAGTATTTCATTTTTTTTTTTTTTTTTTTGGATGCTACTGTGAATGGCGTGGCTTCTCTTCTTTCTTACTCATTGAGTTTTTTGTTTGTGTATAGAAATGCTATTGAATTTTGAGTGTTGACTTTGTATCCAGCTACATTACTGAATTTAGTTATTATACCTAGGAGTCTTTCAATGGAGTTTTGGCATCTTCTAGGTAGAGCATCATGTCATCTGAAAATAATGATAATTTAACTTCTTCTTTTCCTATTCTTACTCCTTTTATTTCTCTCTTGACTAATTGCTCTGGCTAGTATTTCCAGCAATATATTGAATAAGAATCAAGGCCATACCACCCTGAACATGCCTGATCTCATCTTCTACTTCCTAATGTGTTCTAGTGACTACTCTTTTCTAAGAAAAGTCATTTTTCAACGTAATTTTTTCTAATCTTTCAATCTTCTTTTAGCTATATTTCACTTTGGACAAGTAAACACACTCTGTCCCAAAATGCTAAAAATGCTTATATTTATCCAAAGCTTCCTTTGCTCTGTTGCCTTTTCCTACTCTCCCTAGAATTAATTTTTTCCTGTGAACACTGCTTTAATTGCTAATTTGCATATATTAAGTGTACATATAAATTACAATGTGGTCCTCAGAAACTAAGGGTGTATAGCACATTTGCATTAATTGTTTGCACAGGAGTAAAACAAAGCAAAACAAAACAAAAAGTTTTTGAAGTTTGTGAAGAGGTATGAAAGAAGAGCCAGGATCCCTTGGGAAGACGTAGCTATGAACACCTTTTTTAAAATATTAGGATTTGGTTTGAAGAATTGAATTGAAGATTAAAATATGAAAACAAGTTTTACATTTAGAAATAATACTGATAGATCATTTAAAAGACCCAAATTTCTTTGTGCCTACTTGGACTTCTTAAAAATAGCTTATGAAGTAAATTTACAAAGAAGATGTAGCAAAATTTAAACATTCAACCAACAGAGGAAGGTAGCTGAACTTCTTACTGAAATAAATTCAAGTTTACTTAAAACTTTAATACATGCATTTAAAAAAATACTTTTACCTGTTCTGTACTTGGAATATTTTTAATAATATAATTTTCACATATTCTGACTGCTTGCTTTTTAGTTTATTTGTATGGTATTTGTTTTGTCTAAATATGTATTTCACATTCCATCAAATAGTTATAATGTTTCATTACAGAAAAATAACATTATCTAAATCTTATTTTCAATTTAAATTATCAGCAAAATATAAGACCTGCTCAATCAGTATAGACAGAACTGTTAAGGAAATTGGATTACAGCAAACAGCTGATCTGTTAAAGCCAAGAAAACAAAAATTATTGTACAAATATGAGTTTAAATGATGATATAGGCTAGACAATGGAAGTCAACACATTAAATCAGAAACCAATGATAATTATACTTTCAAAGTCTTCAAATCAGTTTAAGAATGTGACATGCACTGACATTTTAAAATTTTTAATTGTTATTCATTCATTACTGTGATAATATTTTCAAATTTATGGGTTTACAGGAAGCTTTATAGTGATTCATTATTTCTCTATCTGCTGGGTTTTTTTTTCTAATAATATAGCTACATTTGAATTTGTTCTCAGCTTTACTGAATTTATTGAGGAAATTCAATTATTAAAATTTCACTAAGTAATACATTTTCATTATGAAAGTGATATTTCATTTCTTTTTTGGAAAAGGTGTGTATTCCTAAATGCCAATATTTCTGAATAGAATGCTACTGATTTTTAAAGACAATTTTCACTCCTTTTCTTCTCTACAGAATAAACATCAAATATATTTATTAAAAACTTTTTAATTAATAATGCATGATATAATGCTGACATATTTTTACTTTCTGTAATTGTCAATAATTTTAATATTAAAATTTAATTATCATTAGTTTATATGTGTTTATACACATGTACATATAGTGTATACATAATGCACAAATTTAGCTATGTAATGTAAAATTAAGAGTCACATGTGTGTATATAGCCTTTCCATATTGAGAAAAGACTGGAACATCACTTGGATCCTGATTTAGTGTAATCATAGTGAGTGGACATGCTCAGGCATTCCAACTGCTGCAGAATGATGTCTGTTTTTCTTTAAATGAGTGATAACTGCTTAAAATAGAAATTTCATTTTTTAAAATCTCACCCACTCTCCTTATAAAATACATTCTAGAGGATCTTCCCTTATATCTTGTACTAACAAAAAAAGGAAATAAGATGGTGGGCTGGGTGTGTTTATAGCTCATTTCAGTGTGTGGAAGCAGCATTTACAATATTCAGTAGCAGTAGGTTTTATGAGAAATTCAATGAAATGGAAAATGACTGCTATGTATGAAGTACAGAGTCACAGACTAGTGATACTGCATGAAATCGGTGAGCACACTGGGGGAAATATTTTGCGAGATATTATAGGCCAGACATGTAGTTGTGTCATAATCACAAAAAGAAATATTGTGAAAGGTAAGACAAATTTACACCTTGTGAAAACCATCTAGGGGGAGTGTAGAGAAGAATTTGGAGGAGGCAGAAACGAATGCATATATGAGTTGAATAGATTTTAGCCAGTTATCTAACATGTGTTGAAAGTGAAATTGTCAGTTAAGGGTACACACACATACACACACACATAGCATATGGAGAGAGCACACAGCATTCAATGTTTTATAAGTATCACTTTTAAAATGACCTTATACGAACACACTTGAATATCATATGATTTTTGCACTACGTTTATTTATGGAAACGTTCCTTTCACATAAAATTAGGATGATGCATAGTATTTCTACTAGTGGTTCTTTTGGTGAATCTGGAAATAATTCAAGAATACACATTTTTTTCAGATCTTTTCATGCCATATATTAAAGAAATACTGCTCAAAGAGTCATTTGTGTATAAATACATACAATGTGGAACATAATCCATTGTAAAAACTAAAAATAACAAAAATGTGAAATTGAGAAAAATCAATAATAGAAAACTATAATAGATAATAATTGCATTTATACTTGAACTTTTGGGGAACTTTGCATTTCTAAACCAAAATAGAGTTCAATTCTGCTCTCATAAGAATCTTGAATGATTGATGTTCTAATCTGGTTTTTTAAAAAGTTTCATTTGTTGAGTGTAGCCCATTAGTATAAATGGTTGTATGCATTGGTATTTGTTATATATATATATATATATATATATATATATATATATATATGATTGTTGTCTCTTCCTCTTGAATTGTTCTCTTTACATGGGTACAGTGACTCTCTTTATCTCTCTTAATCAGTCTTGGCTTGAAATTCTGTTTGCCTACAAATAGAATAGTTATGCTGCCTTTTTCTTGGTTCCTGTTTCATGGAGTATTATTTGCCATCCTTTGACTGTTAATCAATGAATTTCTTTTTGGAATGTGTTTCTTGTATGCAGCATATTGTTAGATCTTGTTCTTGACACAGCCTGCTAATCTAAGTCTTTTGACTGGTGAATTGAGACCATTAGCACTGATGGATATATGTACTGATTTATCCTTGTCCTGTTACTTTCCTGTTGTAAATTTCCCCTCCTTTTCCCCTTTCCTCTGCTTATTTATTTGCCTTCTTGGTGATTTAACTCTGTTGGGTTTCACGAAGTTATAGTTCTTGTTATTTCTTTCTCAAAGGTCCTTTAAAATGTTTTGGAGTGCTAGTTTGGTGGCCATAAATTTTCTCAGATGTTCTTTGTAATGGAAGTATCTTATTTCTCCATCAGTTTTGAAAGTTAGTTTTGCAGGGGATATCAATCTTGGCTAAAGGTTGTTTACCTTTAGACTTTGAAGTACTTCACTCCGTGCTCTCCTAGACTTGAGAATTTGTGCCAAGAATCAGCTTGGATTATGATGGGCTTTCCTTTATTGGTAATTTGGTTTTTTTTCCCTAACAGCTTCTAAGATTCTATCCTTGTGTTAGGTTTCTGTTATTTTCAGTATGATATGTCTGGATATATATATATAATTATTATATATGGAATGGAATATAGATATATATTCCATATATACTATATGGAATGGAATATATATATATATATATCCATATATACAATATGGAATGAAATATATATATATATATATATATATATATATATATATATATTCCATATACTCTATATATCTCAATGGCTAATAGGAGTTTTATATGCCTCATTTATCTGTATATCAAATGCTTTTTCTCCACTAGAGAAGTTTTCTGCAATGATGTCTGTGAACAGCTTTTTAGGATCATATGTGATATCTCCTACTTTTTTCATCCACTCCAATCTATCTTAAGCTATTTTTTGTCTCATCTAGCAGCTGCTGAGTTGACTTTTCATAGTCCCTTTCTGTTTTTGGGAAATCTTTCTTTTCCTGGTCACTAATTGCAAGCCTGACTTTAATATGTTAGACCTTGTCCTCATATTGTTCTAATCTACCTCAAGTAATTTCAATGGAAATTTTATTCTCTGGCATATCTGCCTGATTATGCTTTATAAATTCCATTTCTTTCCTATTTTGAGCATTGACTGCTTTTATGCTTTTCTTATGTTTGTCTATTTTTTTTTTGTCTATATCTTCTCTAGCGTCACTAAGCATGGCCTTTATTTTGGACACAATCTTGGGTAGTTTTCTGAGTTGATTTTTTTTCTAGAACTTCATTCGATTGTTTTATTGGTACTCTTTCACTAGGTGGGTCCTGTTAAGTTCGAAGTAACAGACTTTATAGATAAAATAATCTTTTGATTGACTGGATATTGCATTAATTAATCATTGTATTAATCCAAATGATTTGGGTTTCCATAAATAACACATATTGTATTTTATGTATAATACTCTACAAAATATTATTATCAGGTTAAATACTTCTGTCAGTTTTTCCTTCAAAGTAATTTCAGATGCAAAACCTCATCTGGATAGAGTTAGTTAGCTGGATTAGCTACTTTCCGCTAATTTCAATATTTTGTGCATATAATATTTAATAAAGTATAGATAAATTCTACAAACACAGCAGATTTGATTAATCCAATGAAAATGTTCTTTTGCGTTTCCTAAAGCTAATTTCAGCCACCATTAACATGCTAAAAATCAGAGTGGAAGGTATCATCCATTTGAATTTACTAATAATTTCATGTTCCAAGTTATATCTGAACCTAACCTCCTCTGACTGGATGAATTTTTACATACTGTTTCCTTTGCCTTTCTTTCTTTTTGCCTCCTGCCTTACAAAGACACTTATTAGGGAAACTTTTCCAGGACATAATGATTGTGTACTGAGACCTGTGTTGCACTCAGTGATATATAAAGAGTGATCCAACAACATGGAGAGAATGTTCAAATTACAAATGAATTTATACAGTAAAAGGTACACTGTCCTTAATCTCCCTCAAAATACATCCTCCTGCTTTAAACACAATTCCCCTATCATTCTCACCACTTTCCAAGATTGTTCTGCAAGTCCTGTTTTGTGAATGTTCTAATTACCCTGTCATGGTTGCTTCTGTCTGCAAAATCAATGCAAAATCTTTACTTGTTAACGTCATTTAGACTTTAGGAAATAACTAGAAATCTTACAGCATTAAATCTGGTGAATATTTTTATATGACAGAAATTTCCATACCAGAATGCTGTGTGACATGAAGCATAGAGAATGAAACCATTTGCCCTTTTTCTCAGGCTGTTTCCTATGCACGTTGCTTCTTAAATGCTCTAATAAGCTCTTTTAATATTGAGAATTCAAAGTGTTCTTGGGTAAAAACTCAGAATACACAATTCTGTCAAGGTTGAAAATACAATCCATATTATCTTTTTTAAACTTCTAAAATTTTTTATTGGGACATGTTATAGTATATAAAAACTACATTCATGGAAGGGATTTCATACACACATATAACATACCTTAATTCACTTTACTACCCCTTAGTCTCCCTTCCTTTTTCCTCCCTCCACCTCTTAGTTCCCTTCCCACTTGAAAATTGCCATCTTGGAATTAGGTTTTGATTGATGACTTTTTTTCAGGAAGAGAGCTAGACGATTTCCATTGGGAATTTTGAATCTCGGGCTCAGGATCATAACTATAGACAAGAGCTTTACTTCCAGGGATGACATGTTTTGAACGCATCTGCTTTGAGCCAATGTTTCTCAAAGATCTCAGTTATTAATTTGGATGGCATTTGGTAGCAACATTCACCAGTTTTAGATCATGTCTTGTAATAGTCCCTGTCGGTAGGAAAAATAGATATCATCTATAAAGGAGAAATTAAGAAAAATATCACAAAAAGGAAAGCATTTCTTCAGGAGCTAGTAATCTTACCTTTCTTTGGAGACCTTAATAAAGGAAACAGTGATCTCAGTTGGTAAAAAGCCAAAGATATGGTCATCCAAATTTATAACTTGCAATTACCCTTTGACTATCTCTGTACAATATTATGTCTATTCTTCTTAGTGGAATTCCCAGACTGTTGTGCTTATTCAATATAACACATTTAAGTGACAAATAAGAGAGTATGTGGAATATTCAGAGCAGAGCAATATTATTATCAGTTGTTAATTGGTGTACTTTACATACAATACATAAGAGATCCATTGTTCAGTATTCAGACATGAAAGTTGAGGAGCATCAATTCAGTCAAAGTATTCTGTGTGAAATATCTTTCACTCTATCAGTTATGGTATTGTTTTTAAGATGATAAACTATCAATTGGCAAAAAGATGTCATTAAGTATCTTAGGCTAATGAGACCATCTGTCATATGAAACTTTAACTGTCACTAAAAGCAAAAACCTACTTGACAATCATTTATTTAGTTACAAAAGACATTTATAATACTTATAATATCAGTATTTGGTAACTGTGCTTGAACTTTAAAAGATTCTTTTACAAATACAATGGAATGATTACAATAATTCTAATATATTGGAACTGAATTAAGATCAGCTTCAACAATGTTCTCACTAAATGCCTATGAATGGCCTACTCTGAGATATATGATTGTCTGGACAAAAGACAATGGAGACTTCCTAAAAATGTAGAGCACGGATTGGATGATAAAAGTGTTTAAATCTTTCAGATAAGTTTATTTAAAGATTTATAACGGGAAACATTGAAAGAAGGGAGAAAAACTCTCGTAGCATGGATTTTATAAGCCATTCTGGTGTAAAGATAAAGCTCCTGTTATCTTGTGGTGTCTAGCTGGTGTGGACATGGTAGTTTGCATCTGAAAGCTCTTTCCTCAATTTTCCATCTGCTTCCTGTTGTAGGCAGGCCTCCTACTTGATTGAAGGCTACACAATTTTGTGTGATATAGCAGCTCTAAAAATTAGATCAGCTGTCTCTGAGGCTCTATGTTCTTTGCATTACACTACACAAAACAAATGTTTTTCATACTGTGCCATTTTCTGAAACTGAAATGGTCCCCTTGGTCCCATGCAATATTCACTGCAAGTTCCTACTTGAGTGTCAAATGTGGAGACTCCACGAGCTGCTAGTTTAATTGAGAGAGTGCAGAATAGCCTTTGCTTGTCTTCATAGTTAGGATAAGTACATTCCTCAGTGGTTTAGAAACAACTGAGCACAGAGCAATTCTTGTTTTCTGTAAGCAGAATGCAGAGGTAGCAAAAAGTATCGATAATGTGCTCTGTTCACGCAGTTATGTAGGGACAGTTGCATAACCTCTCTAAAAAGGACAAGGGTTCACGCAGGTAATTTCCTTCAGTCATATTGAAATAACTTTGTTCACTTTCGTTTTTTAAAAGTCTAATGCTTAAAAACAAAAGAAAAACAAAAAGTCCCCAAAAGATGTTTATAAATCTTGGAGAGTTTTAGGTAAATATTGTGGAAATTTATGTAATTTAAAAAAATTGATAATGAGATAGCAAAGAGGATGAATGTACTTATTTACCAAAAATATTTATAACAATTAACAAACTCTAAATAAATAGACATAAAGCTTCCTTAAAATACACTTTTTAATTTTTTGTCTGGTACATCTCAAGAAATCTAAGGAATCTGAAGTAACTGACAGCTTCTATGTTAATATGATCATTACATAGCCTTATAGTACAACTTCTCTTTGTATTAATATTTATTTCAGTTATAGTTCAATTGAAATTTTCTATAATATGCTGTATTTTGATTTTGATTTACTGCAGCTTGCACTTATTTGGAAGTTATAATTTGCCTGATCTATTCTCAAACTGTAAGGTTTTTTCTCTAGAGAACAAATTTTCCCTGTTATATGTGTTTTCTTGGCTTCAGGGAACATTGCAAAAATCAATTTACATAGAAGACTGACCTCATGCAGACTTTTAGCTCAGATAGTCCTCTTAAAATACTTTTAGTAAGTACAATTTCCAAATTGTTTCATTGGAATAATATGTCATTGAATATTAATGAAGAAATGACTTTACTAGAACTATAGCCCAAATCATTAGCAAAGTGGAATTAAGATAGAAGAAATTATAAGTAAAAGTGGACATTATATTTTCTGATGTTTTCAGTAACAACAATATCAAGAAGCTTTTTTCAAGTATTTAATAGTCAGCTTCAATTTAAAGTAAACTTGCTCTGAATCTACAATTAAATATTCACTTATTTGTTATAACTGATTAACATAAAATCACCAAATAAATTGGGAATTGTCCTCTATTCTGAATGATATTAGTATTAAGTTCATGACTATCTTATTTTCTTCCCTTTCCTAATATAAATTTGGATCCTGATAAAGCTTGTATGCCAAAGAATTTTTTAGTTACTTATTAATGACATCTTACATCCATAATGATAAGGAGGCAGATCAAGTTAATCACTTTAGGAGATATAACTCAGAGACATAAATGCCTGCCTGGCAAGTGCAAGGTTCTGAGTTTGATTCCTGGCACCAAAAAAAAAAAAAAAAAAAAAAAAAAAAAAAATCAATGTACATATCTAATGAAATATCTCTTGTGAAGCATTACAAGTAAGTGTATTTCAAAATGATATCAATTTGATCTTTGTCTTTTCAAATAATGCTGGTGATTTTCAGAAACACACTATAAGAATGAAATTAGGAAGAGAATAACAGTAGACAATGCTTAAGAGAACATATAAACTAATAACAAAGGTCACCACCACTGCTGTAATTAAGTATAAAGGCTAACTGTAGAATTTTTCTCCCTAAGCTAGAGTTGAGTGTTTTGCTCTCAATATCAAAGGGAGAAAAATATATGTCCAGTCTCAGGGGAAAGCAAGGTATTGTCAGTTAGGAATCGTGTCTGGTTATTAGTAATCAACACCCACTCCAAAGTGGCATTTTAACACATAGGGTTTATTTTCATATATAATAAGAGATTTGAGGATATAAAGTGGTGTCTCATAAGAGTATCAGGATATCCTTTTCTGATTTATTTTTCTCCTGTTCAAGAATAGGGTTTTAGGGGACTGGGGATTTAGCTCAGTGGCATAAGCACCTGCCTTGCAAGCAGGCAGTCGTGAGTTCGATACCTGGTATCAATAAAAAGGAAAAAGACAAAAAAAAAAAAAAAAAGAACAGGTTGCTAAGTTTTAGTAACTTATGTTCCAGGAGGGTCATATTTGAGACCTACACAGTTGATATTATGTCACAAAGCCTCATAAGTAGAAACTAGAATTGAAATGGCAGAGCCTCAAACTCAAACTGGGTTCATGTAGAAGGGACATCTCTGAGATGATTTTGAGATTATTTTGTAAGTGTTGATATAAAAGGTGATAGTTTGTGTCCTTGGAACAATAAAGAAACAAATGCTCATGTGAAATTTAGTGCAACTGAAAAGATAGAGTTTTATGTGTATAATTCCTTTAACTACATTAACCATGAAGTTTTTCCAAGAATACAATGTGAAATACAGTGTATGTGTGGATGTAAACTATGGGCATTTCAATACTGCCACTGAGGAACTCTTTTGTCCCAATGTTAGTTCATAGATTGATATGAGAGGTTTTGATAAAAAAATCTGTCAATGGTAAAGGATTGGAAAATATAGAAAATACCTCTCACACAAACTAAGAAGAATATATACAATATAGTTTTAGTGAAATAGTCGATCTTTTATCCTACTGAACATCATTTATCAATACCAATTTCTTCTAGTAGAGCATTTAAATATTACAGAGTACTTAAACAGAATGCCATGATTCTTAATATAATAATTAGCTATAAGAGAACTTATAAAATTTAAAAGTTTGACACATTCAATTTAATTATATTTATGAATGCTTTAAATTTAAAACAGGTATTTTGTACTGTCAAAATGAGAATTTATTCTGAATTTATGCCATCTCCTTTGACAATTTATCTTGAAAAGTAAAGTCATTAAACATGCAATTCTTTAAAATTGCTACAGAAAAAAAAATATATCTTTAACTTTTTTCTGATTCTACCTTGGTTTAGGTGAAAATCTTAATAATTGTAAAGCTATTATTGTTTTCAATCCTATCTTGAAATCCATGCATCCTCACATGTGAGAAGAAAACAAGCTTCAATTCTGTAGAAGGCTTTTCCTTAATTTATGTCTCAGTGCATTTGGATGAAATGGCTAATGGGCAGCTGTGTTTCCCAACTGAATGGAGCATCTGTGTAATGCCAGCACTATGAAATTGATCATCTGAACTGAATTTCATTAAACGGACTAGAATTACAATGGAGAAGGAAGTCATTTTGCAACTGAGATTGTTGTTGTAATGACTTGGAAAGTGTCCCTGAAGAAGTTTCCTAACTTATACAGCTAAGTTTAAACAAAAATTTATGAAATGTGTGTGTGTGTGTGTGTGCTTTATGCTTGTACTTTTTTGAGATGAAAGAATAAGGCTTTTATGAAGGGCATATATTTTGATAAGCATTGATTTTTGCATTCCTCACCAGGAGTGTGCTATATGATTGCTTCAGCACTGTTACTCCTGAGCATGCATTCCACTGCCTTAAAATTAAGAAATTAAACTGTAAAAAGGGAGATAAATCACAGCACAAGGATATGCTTAAAAGAAATAAAGAATGAGTTTGTCATTTAGTATATCAGTGTCCAATTGGCGTAGGTTACTACTGAACATAACACGATATTACACAGTGCAAATAAGCACAGATATAGCACTGAGTAAACATGCACCAAGGTAAAGAAGACAGCTTTTTTTTTTATTTTTCATTAGTGCTAGAATAAGAAATGTCTGTCTGGAATAAGATATTGGTCAAATGGGGGATGCAAATGTGTTATTAACATTTACACTTGAGTACAACTTCGTATACTGTAGCATTAAGTATATCAAAACAAAGAAAGAAACAATATGGTAACTACTTTTAGGTTAGGATTATCTGGTGGTGAAACACTATTCTGCTTAAATGGTTATGTTTTGATCTGCGCTGTTTCGTTGTTATGCCCTCTTTTATCTCAATCTCCACTCCATTATTTACTTACTTTTTTATCTTTATCCTTTTAATTAAAGGAAAAAAATAGCAGGATATATTATAGTAACCCACTTTGACTTTTCATTACCTTGATTTAAAGCCCTGTAGTACTCTCACCATCTGGTTTTTAACTGATGTTCCCCTATTCTGTTTTGCTGGATAGTATCAGGTTCGAACGTTTAGGCATCAGCTGTGAAGATAATGAGATTCATTATGACGCCCATTCTTGTTGACTTTTATCTACTTTTGAAGACCTACAATGTCTCCAATGTTTTGGTTTTGTCGGTTTTATTCTTTACTGTTTTGTTCAATTGTATTATAACTAACGATATAGGCAATTCTATTAGAGATAGCGGGAGGCATTATGGTAACCATTGTTGATCACCTTATATTATGTTTTTACATTATCTATTATGTCCACCCTTTTGACTTGATCGATTCTGTTCTGTTATGTCTCATTTGGTTTTACTCTCTTCCAAAAAAGTAATAAGAACCGTGGGAGCAATGAAACCCAAAATGTGTAATAGTCATGGTACAAAAGAGAGGAAAAGAAAGTGCTCCAAACTATATAACTGCATGTATATTTAAGTGTATAAGATAGAAAATGATATCACAGAGTTTTATTGGATCAATGAACAGAACTGTTTGCAGTATCATTGATGGAATGTCCACTTTACAAGCTTTAATTTTGTGACTTGAACAATTATTTCTAAGATGACAATATGTAATCCATTAACTAGTGATTTCCTACTGTTCATTTTTTTCTGTAAATCTGTATAACTTGTACCCTTTCCCTGCTTTTTTTTTCTTTTCTCCTTAAATAAAATTTAAAAAAAAACATTTACACTTATTCTTCTTCTTCTTTTTTTTTTTTTTTTTTTTTTTTTTTGGTCTATTTTTCTTTTTATCGATACCGGGGATCGAACTCATGACTGCTTGCTTGCAAGGCAGGTGCTTATGCTGCTGAGCTAAATCCCCAGCACACTTCTTTTAGTATTTACGTGAATATGAAATGTCTCTCTGTAAGTATTTTTGTCTAGAGTATTTAATGCGAATAAGTACAGTGGGTGTGGGGAGAAAAAACATACATAGCAATGATATATTTTCATGGTTAAACATACCTATTTTCTCACTCATGTGACAGTCTTCTGGGATGTGTAAGTGCCATCATTCACTCTTTGATTCACAATGACAATTTCTTTCTCTCTTATGATCTTGGTATCTCCTGGAACTTTCAAACCCTTTCCTCCCAAATGACAGGCAAGAAAGGATAAGGCAAACCATATCAACCTGGAAGCACAGTATATCAATTCCAATTCAAAAATGCTAGGCCTGGTGTGAACTGATTGTACAAATATCATGAAATTCTGTCGCAAGGAATACTTTGGTTTATAGATTGCTGAGCAACTACTTGTGTATTTGGTAGTCACAACTGCATACCACAGAAGGAGAGTGGGGCTTTTAGTGGGCTAGCCCTAAAAATCCAGAATGATTTGCATTGATCTTGCATTGCAAAATCTTGGAGAAAGAACCAAATTCAGTAAGAATGTAATCCTTGCATAAAGAAGTTTCAATTTTTTATATTTATGTATGTATATAAAATTTCATCATATATTATCTATATATGATATATGTGAGATACAATATATAATATATGATATATGTGTGTATGTATGTATATATAGATATATATATGTGTGTGTGTGTGTGTGTGTGTGTGTGTGTGTGTGTATACATATATAAAACCAAATGAAATAAAACAGAATAGAACCAATCAAAACAAAACCATGAACATGATACAGGACTTCAAAATGGTATAATAGGAAATAAACAATGGCTATAATAATGCCTCTTATTATCATCCAAGTAGCTGCCAATACTATCAGACATAATAAAATCAAACAAAAACAAAACAGAATAAAGTCAATAAAAACAAAACAATGAAAGGGATACAGGGCTTCAAAATAAGATAATAGGAAATAAACAATACATCTTTCTATCTTCAAAATAGTTACCCCTGCTATCAGATAGAATAAAATCAGACAAAAGAGAATAAAATCAAACAAAACAGAGCAATGAAAACAACACAGGGCTTCAAAAGACGATAACTAGGAATCAATGGCTGCCACACTTCCCTTTTCCTCTCTTTCATTTTCACAATGTCTATTGTACATTGTGGCTCTAACTCCTTCAGTTTTTTATAATAGGGAGACAACATACTTTTCACCCATGTGAGTCAAAACCATTTCACCCATGAACATGATCTCAAGTTACAAGATCCTAATGATTACCCTTCTTTATATTTGAATAGCTTTCCATTATATAAAATACAGTGTCTTTCTTATCCATTCTGTAGTGAATGGGCAAAATACCCTTGTTTTTTTTTTTGTTTTGTTTTGTTTTTTGTTTTGTTTTGTTTTGTTTTTTCTGGTTTCCTGTTGTTTTCTTTCCTTTGACATTTAGTCTATAAATTTCTTTTTGAGTTAAATGTTTCTTGTGTATCGTATATTGATGGATCACGTTTCTTGATCTACTCTACCAGTGTTTCTTTTTATTGGTGAATTGAGGCCATCTGTACAAATGGTTACAGCTGACATGCACTGGATCATCTCCGCCCTGTTATTTTTTTGCTGTTGGCTCCCTACTTTTCCCTTCTGTTCAGTTGTCTGCTCTGCTCAAGGATCCCCTTCAGTGGGTATTCTTGAAACCATGGTCATTTTTATCTCTCTTGAGAATGCCCTTTGTCGATGTCCGCTCCCGGCCAGCAGGAAGGACACACGACAAAGCCTGGCAGTGGACAACCTTTTCTTTTATTTTTCTTCTCCGTACAGCCTGCCCTGGGATCGCTCCCAGCCGAAGCCTCCTTTGGTCCGCTCCCCGCGGCTCCTTCTGGGCTTCTACTTCCGGGCTTCTTCTTCCCCCCCAGGGGTGGCACCAGTATATATACGGATACAGTGTCCAATCATGTTAAAGTAAGCAAGGCAAGCTGATTGGCTAACATCATCAGTTGCCAGGCAGACTATATTGTTGAGCGGGTTGCTTACGCGGTAAGCAGGAAACTAACGTGCTCGATGGGAGGGGTAATCTACCTCAGGCTTTACTCTTTACTACAGGCCTCACGTCCGCCAAGTGAGGTGACCGGGCTCGGGGCTGCGGCTCCCAACATCTCCCCCTTTTTTATTTTTTTTTATAAATGTGCGCATCGTAGCCCTTCCTGGACTGGGTGCAGAGGCTTATGCCCTATGCGTAGGCCCACCGTAGGTCCTTGGCTTAGACCCTGGTCGGCCGTCCCATGGTCTGCCAAGGCCCTGAGGCCCTCGTCCTTTTTCTAGGGCCAGGCACAAACTGGACGGCACCTGGATGCACACAAGCTTGCACTCATTTCCTCTCCGTAAAGAAATCCCCTCGGAGAGAAATTTAGACCTGGGCAGCATCTAACAGTCCAGCGGCTTACGTGCAGGATGGGGTAGGGCCTGGCTTAGGTTGAGTCATGCTGGGGAGGCATGCTCTTACCCGTCATTGACTCATCTACCCTGCTATATCATAATTTTTTAGAGGAGGAGTGTGGGAAGCTCACCATCCCTAGACTCGGTCGTAGGCTAGGCGAGCGAGCCATGCATATGCCTGAGGATCTTCTTGTCCATTTCGGGCTACCGCTATTTCTATTCATCTTGTTGGTTGGTCTGTGATGGATCTCCGGTAGGGCAGGTCTGATCTTCAGTCGAGGGCTTTGTCGCCCGTGTCAGTCTCTCCGGTACCCACAGTGGTTCTCGTCCCGATTCCTGTGGGAAAACACAAACCGCGCCTCGGTTCCAGCTGACCACTGGATCCGGGCCCATCCATTGTCCTGTCAGGACATCTTTCCACTTCACCCACCCTTTCTGGTTGGGGGAAGGGTTGCAGTGCTCCACGGCTGGGGAGCAATTATCATTATTTAAATTTAAAAAATTGTGTGTGAATAGTGCCATGGATAATCGTGCCTTTGGGGCCAGGCCTTGGCCTACTCCCCCTTTTTGTTTTTGTAAAATTTCTTTGAGGCTTCTATGAGCCCTCTCAATGATTCCTTGACCTTGGGGATTGTATGGGATACCATGTTTTAATTGAACCTCTATCATTTTGTAGAACTCATTGAAGGCTTTGCCTATATAGGCTGGTCCATTATCAGTTTTTAATATTTTTGGTTTGCCCCATGCGGCCCAAGCCGCCAGGCAATGATTGATCACATTAGACACTTTTTCACCTGTTTCTGCTGTTGCAAATATGACGTGAGAACAGGTGTCTGTGGAAACATGAACATATTTAAGAGTCCCAAACTCCTGTATATGTGTGATGTCCATCTGCCAAACATCACCAGGGATCAAACCTCGAGGGTTTACTCCCATCGGTATGGCAGGTTTGTATGTGGCACAGGAGTCACATAGTCGCACGATATCTCATGCATCTGCTCTGGAAACATGGAAATGGTTTGCTAGTGTCCTGGCATTGACATGAAACTTATCATGGAAGGCACGGGCTCGCTCGATTGGTGTTAGTAAGGTAAAAATCCATAACGGGCGAGTGGCAGTATCAGCAGCCGCATTCCCCTGTGCCATAGGCCCTGGCAGGGATGTATGTGCTCTTATGTGGGTGGTGAAGACCTTATGGTGTCTGTTCTGAAGCAATGTCTGGATAGACAGGAACAGCCCAGCCACTGTGGAAGTGGATCTAATTAAACCGGCAGTCTCAAGCACTTGCATAGCATTGACCACATACCTAGAATCGGAGACAATATTAATGGCTTCTGAGAACCGTTCAAGAATCATTTTAACGATCTGCAGTTCCACCACCTGAGGCTGATCAGGTTCAAATTGTATGGTAACCGGGGGCTTGCCTAGGATCACATAGGCGCCTATCCCCGTCTTGGAGCCATCTGTATATATTGTAGTTGCTGGGACTAATGGCTCAGAGGCAGTAACCTTTGGAAAAATTATAGGGTGCTGAGTGACAAATGACAAGATAGGGTCTTTAGGGTATTGATTGTTTATATCCCCATGGAAAACACATCTCAGAATGGCCCATGTATCTATGCAGGCAGCCAGGGTCTTGATCTGGCTGGCGGTATAGGGTACTCGGATGGCTTGTGGTCCTGAGCCAAAATGTTGGACAGCTCTATCATGCGCTTCAAGGGCCAATGAAGCGACTGCCTCCGGGTAATGCTCTATGACTTTTGCAGGTGAGACCTTAGGGTGTATCCACAGTAATGGTCCTTTCTGCCAAATCACCGCTGTGGGCTGTAGACTAGTCTGTAGCAAACAGACATCAAAGGGTCGCCCTGGTTCAATTCTGTGTAAGGTAGCCCCACCTAAGGCTTTTTCCACTCTCTGTAAGGCAGCTCTTGCCTCAGGAGTGAGCCTCCTGTGGGAGGCTATATCTGGGTCTCCCTTCAGAAGGTCGAACAGGGGTTTGAGATCTGAATTTGGTATATGTAAATATGGCCTAATCCAATTAATGTCTCCCAATAGTTTTTGCATGTCATTTAGGGTCCTAACGCCATCCGTCCTAATGGTGACCTTCTGTATAAGTCTGGAGGCGACACTGAGGTCCACACCTGCTGACCCAGGGGTGGCCCTTGTTGAAGGCTGCCATCCTGAGCTGTCCTGTCTCTGGGGCGGGGGCCCGCCTGTGAAGGAGGCCCCCTCTGGCCGTTTTTTGGCCCTCTAGCATCTCGTCCACAAATACGGTTGCCCTGAGCATCAAAGACCGACCTACACTCCTCAGCTTTGTGTGATCCCCTCTTGCATCGCCCACAAACATATGGTTCTTCATTCCTAGGGCGAGGCCTAGCATCTGCATTGTTTGGGCAATGACGTTTAATGTGTCCTGGCTCCCCGCAGGCAAAACACCCTTTAGCCTTACATTCCCCTTCTAACCCGCGAGGTCCCCTCTGCTGTACAGCCGCGGCCAGGAGAGCAGCCACTCCCGAGTTGGAGAGCGGCCCCCCTATCTCTCTGCATATCCTAATCCAGGCGTTGAGGTCCTTGTTCTTATGAGGAGCTATCGCTGCCTTGCACTCCTTTGTACATTGCTCAAAAATCAGCTGCCTTACCAGCGGTCGAGCCACTCCCGGATCAGAAAATATCTTATCGGCAGCATCTTGCATTCGGGCCACAAAGTCAACAAATGGCTCTGTGGTACCCTGAATTATTTTTGAAAGACACAAGGAGGCTGTTCCGGCACCACTTACCTGCTTCCAGGCGCGGAGCCCTATGGCGTTGATTTGTTCATAGACAGCGCCGGGGAACTGAGTCTGATCATCAGCGTGCCGACCTTCTCCCATAAGCATTTCCTTGTTCCACCCCCGGTTTCCCCGACTGGCGTTTCTCTCAGCCTGCTCTGCAGAGAACTCTGCGTACCAGGCTCGCCAATCCAGGTAACTACCCGAGGGCAGACACGCCTTTGCCAGCTGAATCCAGTCCGCGGGGGTGAGGGGCCCAGAAGACAGGTTCTCCAGCATGGCAATGGTGTAAGGCGTAGTCGGCCCAAAGGTTGTAACTGCATTTTTAAGTTCTCTAATCTGCTTTATCTCAAAAGGCTCCCATGCATTACGTCCCTGGCCCATAGCTACTTGTACAGGAAATATCCCGTAGGGGCCACTATCTATCCCAGGTGGTGGATGTACCTCATGAAACAAACGTCCCCCCTGCCAAAGCCGCCTGTAAAAATACCGACCCGCCGGCGGCGGAGCATAAGACAGCGGCCATGATTGGGCGGAAAATGGGGGCCCGTGCATCACTTCCTGTTCTGGCGAAGGGGAAGGAAGCTCCCGGGCGGCCGCCTCGCGGCGAGGGATCGCCTCCGGGAACACCCCCCAAGGTGGGGCGGAAGGCTTCGCCTCCCTCTCGCGCCGGGGAGCGCTCAGGAGCTCCCTACTCCTCCGCAGACCAAGTTGAGCGGAGCGCAATTCTCGGCGCAACGCTGGGAAAGAACCCTGCGACTCCTTATCGAGCGACTTAGGCTCCTGACAGCTGATCTCTTTGGCCTCCTTGCCATTCAACTTTCCCTCGTCCTCGGAGTCAGACGACTCCGAGGCTAGAGCCCCGTCCTTCTCCTTAGCATCTTTGTTCCCCTTAACGGGCCCCTCTCGGGAGCTCCCTGACTGGGCCTGCTCAAATACCCTGCGTACTTTTGTAAGCTCTTGAGAGCTTTCTCCACAACCACCCTCGCTCTTAGTGTTGCTACCTAGCATGTTTCCCATCTTTTAATATGTTACTCACCGCGTGAGGCCCAAGGAATCCGCCACTTACGCGTGAGCCTGAGGGGAGTCTAAAAGCCCTGTAGGTGCGCGCCACCCAGAGCCCAGGCTTATCCCCAACTCACCTGTCTCGCAGCTCTGTACTGGAGCGTTGTCCGCTGTCACGTCTCGGGGGTGATCAGTCCCCGTGCGGGCCTCCAAATGTCGATGTCCGCTCCCGGCCGGCAGGAAGGACACACGACAAAGCCTGGCAGTGGACAACCTTTTCTTTTATTTTTCTTCTCCGTACAGCCTGCCCTGGGATCGCTCCCAGCCGAAGCCTCCTTTGGTCCGCTCCCCGCGGCTCCTTCTGGGCTTCTACTTCCGGGCTTCTTCTTCCCCCCCAGGGGTGGCACCAGTATATATACGGATACAGTGTCCAATCATGTTAAAGTAAGCAAGGCAAGCTGATTGGCTAACATCATCAGTTGCCAGGCAGACTATATTGTTGAGCGGGTTGCTTACGCGGTAAGCAGGAAACTAACGTGCTCGATGGGAGGGGTAATCTACCTCAGGCTTTACTCTTTACTACAGGCCTCACATCCGCCAAGTGAGGCGACCGGGCTCGGGGCTGCGGCTCCCAACAGCCCTTAATATTCTATGTAGGGATGGTTTGGTGGACATGAATTACTTCAGCTGTTCTTTGACATGAAGTTTCTTGTTTATCCATTAATTTTGAAACATGTTTATTCAGGCACATGAATCTGGGGTGGAAGTTGTTTTCTTTTAGGACTTGAAATATTTCATTCCAAGCTCTTCTTGACTTGATGGTTTGTGTTGAGACATATGTCATGATTCTGATGGGTTTTCCTTTATAAGCAATGTTTCTCTTTTCTAACAGCTTTTAATATTCATTTCTTGTGCTGAATTTCTGGCATCTTGATTATTATATGTCTAGGTGTAGGTCTGATTTGGTTATGGATACTTGGAGTTCTATATGCCTCACTTACCTGTATATCAGGTCCTTTTCCCATGTTTGGGAAATTTTTTGCCATTAATTCTGTAAATAGTTTTTTATGTCATCTGTGTTGATCTCTGCTTTTTCACTGACACCTATCACTCTTAAACTATTTTTCTTTGCACCATCTGGCAGCCTTTGAATTGTTATTTCCTGATTTTTTGTTATTCTTAAGAGAGCTTTCCTCTCATGGTCACTAGCTGCAATCCTGTCTTCAAGGTCTGAGAGTCTGTCTTCAGTTCCGGTCAAGCCACTTTGCCAGGTTTCAATGGAGTTTTAAATTTTCTGGATAGCTCTTTGAATCTGTTTTATGCACAATTATTCTTCTCTATAATTCTTTTACAAGGCTTCCCTCATTTTTCTATGTACCTTTTAAAAATCTATATCTTCTCTAGATACATTGGCAATCCCTTTATTATACATCTTGATAACTTTTCTATGGTTGTTGAGACCAAATATTTGAGGTCCAAAATAAAGGAAGGTTTGTTTAGCTTATAGTTTTTGGAGGTTTCAGTCTATACTCAGTTGGTTTCAAGATAGGGTGGCACTGCTGGGGAGCAACTATTTATGGCGGCCTTAGGTGACAAGAACAAAAAGCAAAAAAAGGAGGTAACATGCTTTTTTGCCTCCCTTATATTGTATGCTGGCTACCATCCCTTGGGCAAGTGCAGCACTTACCCTGCCAATCTCAGTACTAAACAAAGAACCAACCACAAACACTAAGCTCAGCTGCAATTAAAAGGTCCACTCCCTAATGACTGCATGAGGCTTTGGGGACAGACATGTAAACACAGATCACACCATGCTACCCCTGGACCTAAAAGACTCATGCACATTCTTTATACAAAAGACATTTAGTCCATCTCCAAGACTTGCCAATGTCCTACCATTTTCAGCAATGCTGAAAGTTCAAGTCCCAATTCTCCTCCAAGATCTACGGCAAACTCTTAGTTCTAACCTCCTGTACAAATGAAAACAAAGTTAAACACTTCCAACGTTCAATGTACACAATAAACATCACCAATTCAAAAGGTGCAAACAAGGGGATAGAAAGAGATGAGACCAAAAGAAATCCAAAATACAACTGGGAAAACATTAAGTCCTGGAGTTCTAAGCTTAGCTTCTGAAGTAATCTGGTGTGAGCTCCAAAAGGCTTCAGTGATCCCATCCCCATGACACTTCTAGTGGTTGTATCTTGATAACTTCTCTCTTGGATGATCCATGCTCCTGGCTTTTGCCAAACTTCTGAATTGTCTATTGTACTTTGGCTTCATATTCACAGCTTCAAACACTGCTCTCTTCACACTGTCTGAGTTTTCAGACCCCCTGAAATTGGAGGGAAGCCTTTTTAACCTCAGAAATTTTGCATTTTGTATGCACCTAAAACCAGTGTAGTGTGGATGTTGATGTCAACTGCCACTTGGAGCAGTAGCCAACCTTTCTTCTCTCTTTGCTTTAGGGGTCCAGTGCCTGGATTGCTGAGCACTCTGAACCTGATTCTGATGAAAAGATTCTCTATGAAGCTGCCATCCTGAAACCTGAAAAGATTCTCTATGAAGCTGCCATCCTGAAACCTATTGTGGCTGCCACAATTCTGGAAGATAGTGCTCTGTGGCTTTCTCCTCAAAACAAATAATTCACTTTTGCAGTTTTGAGGCTACAAAAGGTGGAGACTTACCATCACTTCCCATGGTGTTCCCAGGCATCTTTTCTATTCTTCTGCTCCTTTTCAGAATCCAGTTCTCAGCTCTATCTTATACTGTATGCTGGCTCCCTGCCCTTGTGTGGGTGCAGCACTCGCATTGCCAATACCAGTGCTAGACAACAAATCAATGACAAATGCTAGACTCAGCTGCCTTTGAAAGCCTGCTCCCATGACTCCATGAGGCTTTGGGAGGAAATTTTAAAATGAACCATAACATTATGTTTGTCATTTCTTCTTTTACCTAACATACTATTTCTGCACTGATTTTTTTTACAGCCTCATGAAGTGGTTTCTTTACTTTAGTTGCCATCATCTCAGTAATTTCAGGTGTTTAACTGTTGGGAGCCGCGGCCAAGCCCGGTCGCCTTACTTGGCGGACGTGAGGCCTGTAAGAAAGAACAAAGCCTGAGCTAGATTACCCCTCCCATCGAGTGAGCCAAGTTGGCGCCTGCTTCCTGCCCCCTGATTGCCCTGGCGACTTAAACAACCCGCTCTGTAAGATAGTCTGCCTAGCAACAACTGATGTTAGCCAGTCAGCCCGCATCGCGCGCTTTGAACTGATTGGCCACTGTTACCCTATAAAAGTGAGTGCCTCTCCCGCTACGAGAGAGAAGCACAGAGAGAGATAGAGAAAGTCCACCGGCGAGAAAGGGCTGGTGGCAGAGCAGAGGCCTCGCGGGGCCCACGCGGAGACAAATAAAGACAAGGTTGCACACCGTCAGAATCTGTCGTGTGTTTTTCCTGCCGGCCGGGAGCGACACCGACATTTAACTTCTGATTTCTTTCATGTATATGTCTTCCAGACTTCTTCTGTGTAGACTGGAAGTCTGAGTTTGTCTTTTGCTCCTTGTCTTGACATTTTCATGGACAAGACAATTGTGGAGTCCCAGGTGCTTCCCACATTGGCTACCCATCTGCAGTGTAGGGGAATGTGTCTGGAACCTGGGTTTCTCTTAAACAGGAAAGTGGTATTTCATGGATTTGGCTTTTCCAGACACATGCAGCTTCTCTGAGGCATGGCTGGCTGGCTGTCCTAAACAGCACTGTCTTCCTGATGACAGCTGGAGTGCATGTGGGGTTAGTAATTTCAATTTTAAGATTCATTGATAATTTAAAACTTTCCTCCAAAATCAAGAAGTCAGGCACAAGACACTATAGTGGAATATGGTGTTCTTAGAGCCCAGGCATTTGTGATTAAATGCACATTCTACACGGCAATGTTGAATTTATTTACATTAGCTATGCACAGCTAGGCATGATAAATGAATTAGAAAATTTTTGGAATGTTTTCATGTAATTCCATATCTAGTTAGCGTGATACTTTCCACTTTCCTAAGTGATAAAAACAAAACCCTCACCTATATAAAAATAGACAACATATAAACAAGCCTGCAAAGTTACTGAGATTTTTCCATTCTGTACTATGTAAATCAAATCATGCACAGTGGATATGTTTCATTTCACATGATTCATTTCATTTGGTAAGGTCAATTTTCTGATTTAAAACATATATTACCTTAGGTCAGGAGAGGTTTTCGTTGTTATGTACTACACACCCATTTTCTTTGCAAACAAATGAAATAAAGGCATTTAGAATATATACTTTCTAGACAGGAAGCAGCTGTGTAGTGTAGCACTGATGCTAGACTTGCATAATCATTCATGTCTCCTCATCCAGGACTGCCTTCAAATTCTTTGTTTAGGTGGTTGTTGATGATGTTGTTATTATTGACAAGAATATATGAATGTTGTCTTTATTTTATTCAATTAAATATCTGCTAAAGGTGAAAAGCTATATATTGATTTGAGTTTTCTTCATTGTAACACATTGTTTTGACATGTAATCCATAAATAAATACCATGGCAACAAACCCAAAGTCAAGATGCAATTGATTGTTTTACAAATAGAATTTCGAACTACTAGGGAAAAATAATTACAGCTGTTCTTGCAACATGAAACAGCTATTAGCAAATACCACTTATGCCTGGAATATTTTTCATACTTTCATAAAATCTATGCTTATACAAAGTTATAAAAGTGCTTGAAACTAAAAATGAAAACAGATAAATCAAATTGGAGAGTCTTGTGGTGAATGCTTTCTTTAACATATCCAGACTTTCACATAACATACAACAATGGAAAATATACTCTTCTACTTTATTATTTATGAGCTCACTGGATAGTAATTTTATAAAGTTATAAATGTAGAGATAAACGCAAAATGATATGTAAATAAAACTGGCTTTTTTAAAATTTCAGATTTGCTGTGATCCCTGAAATAACCTGACATATTAAAAATATTGTAAGATTCTTATGTGAAAAATTTTTGAAATTAATTAGATTGCTATTTCTGCTCTCAGGAGGCAAGATATATGTACACAATATATAATTTCACATTCTTAATAATTAGCTGTACTAAATGTAGATCCAACATACTTTATTTTAGTGAAAGTTAGTTTCTTTAAAATAGGTTTTTAAAAGTTCAGGCAGAAATTTTATAGAAGAGCAAGATTCATAAAATAAACATTTCTAATAACAATACAACAGGTACAATCCTTGTTCTTGTAGGAGAAGCATTATGTTTTAATTTGGCTAGGAAAAAAATTTATTGGCTCAATCTCCATAGTGAAACAGAAATATTTTTGCAACTGATTTTAATCCTGATTTTGGTGCTTAGGATGGAAGAGTTGAGAGCAGAGGTACTCATTTTGGGATTAAACCATGTGTTGTTTTATTGCATAATCCTTCTAACTTATCTGAAAACTTACATTTTGATGAATAACTTCAAATGGCAATAAAACATTTTGATTCTGCATTTTGCAAATGATAAGTATCCAGTATATAAAAATAACACTTGTAACTCCACACTAAGGAAAAAATTCTGCTTAACATATAAAATATTTGAACCAACACTTCAAAAAATAAAATATTAAAGTAACTAATAAGTATATGAAAAATGTTCAAGACATTTAGTCATCCTTGAACTTTAAATTTATTCCAGAGAAACTACAAGAAAACCCATGACACAACTAAAATGGAAAAGATTATGTAATGGTTGATACATTGGGCCAACTTGATAAATCTAGACGCTTAATGAAATAATGCACCAGTTTTACATCCTAGTGAGTAGAGGATATATCCTTACTGCTCTAAGACGTTCATTGTGCTAACTTGAGAAGTTTACAAGTTCAACTAAGTGCCTTAGCAGGGGGACAGGGTCCTCAGTTTGTAAACATCCTGCGCCTGTGCACAGAGACAGTGTGAGTGCTATAACCACCTGAGGACAGGGAGCCTTCATACAGTATAAGGAGTATAAGAGGTTTGCTCTGCTACTTTTGCTTTATTGTCTTCTGTCACCTTGAACTGGTGCCCCTGTGTCATGCCATTTTGCCTTGGAGTCAACTAATTATGGACTGAAACCTCCATAAATTGCAAGCTAAATAAGTCCTTTCTTTCTTAATTTTAGACAAAGAGCATTTTGTCTCAGAAAAGGGAGTAAAGTAAGTAAGACAGACCAAAAACATGAAATGTTTGTCATGTTTTGAAGCAATGGGGAATATTCATATATTGCTGCAGGAATGTAAAAGTGTTTGCTGGTTTATTATAAACTATAATCCCTTACTATAAAGGAAAGTTTTGCAAGTTTGACAACTTGTTATATCAAGACAAATAATTAAACAAACTCATTCAAAACAGCCATGTTTATACCCAGACATCCAGGATAAAACAAAATCCATCAGTAAATGAATGGATAAAAATAATTATTACCAATACACATAATAGAACACTGATAAGAATAAATATAATCTGACTGTTAATGCATTGCAATGTGATTGAATCTTATCATATGAAAAACATGGAAAATTTAATTCATATTAAACTTTGGAGCAATTAAAACTAATCAGTAGCTATAAAAAGTGTATCAGTTATCTGAAAGTTAACTCCCTGATGGTGCTAGCATAAGAGGCTAGAAATAATCTGTCAGGTGATAGAATGAATATTTTAATTTTAGTGTTGGTTAAAATAATGCATGAATTTTTCTTTTTCATTTCTTTTTTATTTTAAAGAGAAACAATAAGAATAACAACAAAATGTTTAAAAGCAGGCCAATAGGTTAGTAGCAATAATTAATACATTGCATATCGCTGTTTTCATAGTAGTTAGAGTACAAGATGGCATAAAATACTGTCCAATCAGTATTAGCTCAAACTTTTCCTTTCAGTGAACTGAGAAAATAGCTGTAACTATTTTTTTTGTGTGTATTCCTTTCCCTTCATTTCTTTATCCTTTAGTTCATCATAGATTGTCTTTTCTTTTGCATAGTTTTACCAATTAACTTCTACGGTATATTTTTTATCTTATTTACTTTTTCAGTTTCTCACACTAATGAGACAAAATAATTATCAGGAAAATAGAACTCATATAAACAACTAATGTTGAACATCAAACTTCTAGAAAAAGAAGAACAAATAAAATCCAAAGCTCATACAAGAAAGGAAATTACAAGAAATTTTTCAAGACTTGCTCAGATTGGCCACTTTTAAATGTGCAATTTTATGTGAATCATGTCATCCTACTGACATGATTCACATAAAATATATTCACATATTTGAAGAATACAAATATCCTAACACCAAAGTATTGTGAAGACTCTCTAATAATTAAGATATACAAATAGGCATTATTAACATAGATAAAATATTTAATGTCATTAATCATGAAAAAATAGAAAAGGCAAATTAGACATGCAGGATACCACTACACTTTCACACAACTGGGTTAAAAGTCTAACAATGTTAGGCATCAAAGAATAGAAAAATGGACTCTACCATATAGTACTGAGATTATAAGAGTTGTCAAATAATTTGATAAACAATACAACAGTTCTTAATGCTAGCATATAACTGATATGGGATCTGGCAGGTTTACATCTATATTTTTAAAAACATGATATAAGAACATGTACAGATCAAAATTATATGAAATGCTTTTAAGTCAGGAGAATGAAGAGAAAGTTATGGTGTATTCATAAAATGGGATATGTTTCAGCAATACAAATACCGATAAACAAAACATAATAGGTGAAAAAAATTATTCTACAAAAGAGGTAAAACTCACCTACCATGAGGAAAGTTAAAAATATTTGTATCTGAACAGTGGATACTAGAAGTGGACATCAGGAAGTTTCTGGGATATCAATGTTTATATCAATTGACAACAGTTATGCAGGTGAAACATTTATTGAAGCATCAAATCATGCAGATTTAGGTATACACGTCACCTGTCAGAAATTGTAACACAATAGAAAAATATACAAGGTTTTTAGGGAGAAAAAATTTAAAAAGAGAACCCCAAATGACTAAAAGATATAATGAGTGGACTCACATACCATGTCCTCATTAAAGTAAAATTAATGTTACTAAAATAGCAATCTTACGTAATTTAATTTATAAAGCATACAAAATTATAAAAGCCTAGTCCTACAAGACATGATAAAATGTAATCGTTACCTGAACAAGTCTGAATGAGCCAGATAAATTAAATATCAAATTAATGTATCATGATGGAAAAATCTAAAAAAGAGACATAAAGCATGCAAGAACTTTATATATAACAAATGTTATATAAAATTAAGGAATGAAAATTTACTTTTCAATAGTGTTACAACTAACAATCTGTGAAAGTAAATTTATATTTATATTTCACAACTTATACTAGAATAAATCTTTGGGGATTTTTACAGATTTAATATAACAAACGAAACATAAAAGCACTGAAGAAACCATGAAATATTCACTAACCTAAAATTAAGAGAGGCTTTGTAAAAATAACATGAAACATAGAAACCATAATAGAAAATATTGAGTAAATTTAAGTAGAGAATAAATGCTTCCCATGAAAGTTTTAAAGATAACAAAATGGCAAATGGCAAATAAAGATATATAGAACAACTAGAAAGCAAAACCATTTCATAAAAAAGATGGATATGTATAGACTTTCTAGAAAACTCTAAGAAGAGTTAAGACTACACAGATATAACACTTTTCACTTAGTAAATTAAGAAAGATTGTCCAGCTGGGTGCAGAGCCATATACCTATAATCACTGTCCCATAGAAGGCTGAAATAAGAGATGGAAAATTTAAGCCTCTCCTAGGAATTTTAACAACTTCATGGTTCCCTTTCAAGAAATTGAAAACAATTTAAAAAGTTAAAACCCATTCCACTCTCAATTATGTTGATTAGGTAGCTATATGTTAAGCATTTACTTCAAAGGGAATCATTTCAATGTACAAATTACATAATAAACTACATTCAACATCAGTCATTGTATCTATTTTTATCCCTTTTTCAAAAGAAGAAACTGCATATAGTCAAGATAAACAGATTGTTTTCACATGAATAAAAACACTGATTACTTTTATTAAACTTTTTAAATACTACTCTATGAACAATGATGCTGTAACAGGGACCAACTACATAAACAGTAAACCACTGAATATCTTGGTTATTACATGTAAAGGCCTTAATTTAATCTATTTAAATTAAGGGCTATCTGGGCCATGCTTCTCTTGGCCTTTACTGGATGTACTCAAGTATTCCCCAAAACAAAGAAGTGAATACAAGAGTCCACTTCTGTTGTGCTACTGCATTATCTAAGTAGCATGTGGGAGAAGAAAAATCTCTAGGGAAGACAAGACCTCACGATTGAATGGACTGGCATCTGAAGGCAAAGAAGCATTCACATGAACTTAGTACTTGGTTCTTAACACACAGCAAGTATTTTATTTCCATGCTTTTCATTTATTTAAATGTACTATGTGACTGTGAATTTTAATTGGTTTTAGTCAATGATTGTAAGTTTCACAACAAAGCACATTTTACTGTGTCATATTGACATTCATGAATCTAGTTTTAAATATTCCTTTGTGCCTCTATTTCTAAAGGAATAGTAATATGTTAGGGTGATGGCAATTAAAGAGATTCAAAAACAATGAAATAAAATAAACAGAGTTCTGAACAGTTATTTACAAATTCAAAGTTTCAAGATCTCTCTTGAAAGCAGCCTTTCTTTTTATATTGTCACTCAAGGTCATTTTATCTTCACACTTTCTAAGAATGCCTGACAGGAAATATAAACAAAATTTTAAAATTAGTCTACACTTCAACTATTATTTCCCAACTCCAATGTACAACATAAAATTCTACTTTGAAAATCATAAATTTAATAACATTAGAGCATCCTAGAATACATTTATAGAAAGAGCAAAAAGTGTTTGCTACCTCCTGAAAGTTGAGCAGAATGACTTTTTTATATTTATTAATTTATTTTTCTTTTTAATATAGGGCTTTGTTATATGATTCAGCCTGGTCCTGAAACCACTTTGTACCCCAGGCCGAAAGTGAACTCTCAAGGATCTTTGTGCCTCAGCCTCCAGAGCACTGGGGTTACAAGCATGTACCACTATACCTGGCTGGGCAGAATCTTTTAATGCTCTGATCAAATAAAACCAAAGTTTCAGCTTCTAAAAACCAATTTACCCATTATTTATTTTGAGCTACGCTTCTCGATTTTCTCAGTGTTTAACTTTTGTGGACAAAAGAGGACTTAGTAAGAGGCAATTGCTCTACTAGTGAATTCTTCCTATACTTTAAAAAATAGCTAAAATCAAATAATATTCACAGCAGTGAGTCAGCAATGCAACTTTTGTTTAAGAAGGCTTATAATTAAATAATATTTTGAAGAAGTTTATTCTCTATCAGACAAAGAAAAAATGTATATTTTCTAAAATTAAAGCATTTTGAAATTCAATTTATTAGCCTATGGATCTACTTTAGAAGCATGTGGGAAACATGTTTAGGCTAGGCTAGGAAAAAGACTCATTAAGTATATGTCCTGTATAAGCAGCTAATTTTTTCCTCTCCGACAAATTTCAATGGAAGATTGACTTCTCAGAAATAAATGGATGCAAAAATAGTGTTTACAGAGTAATTACACTAGTTGACTATAACAGTCTGAAAACATAGCTTAATTTTCTCATTGTTAAACGTTTTACAAATCTCTGATATACACAATTGATCATAAAATAGATGAAAAAAATCCCTCTTGAAATTTAAAAACTTGTAGTTTTTAAAAAATCAGAATTTTCTGGAAATGAGTACTGAACTGAAAGATGAAATGACATGATTTAATATTATTTTAACATAAAATGTGATCAGATGCTAACATCTAAACTGTTTTTTGCTGCTTATTAGAAGTGAACAATTTTTACTTCAAATGAAAACCAAGACCTGGGAATATTGCTCAGAGACATGGTGCATGCCTGCCAAGTGTGAGGTCCTGAGTTTAATTCCTGTTACAAAGAAAGAGAGAGAAAGAAAGAAAGAAAGAAAGAAAGAAAGAAAGAGAGAGAGAGAAAGAAAGAAGGAAAGAAAGAAAGAAAGAAGGAAAGAATCAAAATAAGCTAAAATTTTATTATTGCCAGAATTTAATATTTTATTTCAAACTTTATTTATTAATTTACTCCATTTTTTATGTGGTTGACACCTGCTGACAGGAGAGATCATGAGAGGAAGTCAAAGTTACAGGGAGATATAGAAGGATGGGGAATAGTGAACTAAGCTAAAATAAGAGTTATGTAGCATGAAAGGCTTAAAGGGAAGGAAGGCAGAGCCAAAAAATAGGGCAAAATCAATGAGAATTGTTCAAATTAAACCTCTGATCCTGTTCTATGGGAGCATTGCCACCAGAAGGATAAAGGGAAGGAAGTTGTAAGCACAGACTGTTGACTCCCAGGCAAATGTCAAGCAGAGTGGAAGACTCCGCAAGCCAAATATCTGTGACAATCTTGGTCTTGTTCCAGAAACTCTGAGCTTCCATTACCTTCTATGTTTAATGGCTATCAAAGTAGCAGGGACTACTAGGATAGTTCTTAGGGTCACATGAGAAAATACAAAAGCAATTAGCTGATGTAACCTGTTCTTCCTTATGAGGAGTGTACTTGAGCAAACTCCACCAGTTTTTCTCTGTTGATCGGAAGTTTCCTCCATTTACATTGGTGTTTCTTTGTGGACTGTGACTTTCTGGACCAGTGCTCATTCTTCATTCCCCTTGTGCCATCTACGCTAGTAATAGTTTTGGTAAATTACTAGCAGCAGAATCTCTAGAACAAAGAATTTAGGGAAAGGGAGAGGTGAGAGTTACTGGGTGTGCTCACACAGAACCCCATGGGAGCAGATGTTAGCACCTGTGAGGATATCCATGGAGGGAGCAGGACAGGGATGAAAGGACTCCCAGCACCCTCAGATCAGTAAAGGTCCTCGAGGATGTGGTACTTGAACATTTCCCCTCAGCCCTACCATCCCGTGAAACAGTGGAAAGTCCTATTAAATCACAGTTCAGCTCATCTTATACTCAGAAGCACATCTGAAACACAGCCAAGCTCTGCCTGCCGAAGGAACCAGAAGCCTGCTCAGTGGTCTCTCCAGGAGGTGCCTTTTATTTTTGTATTCTTCTCCGTGTGTTTCTTTTTATTTTTTCCTTTCATTGTGTTTATGTATGTGAGATGTTGCAGAATGGAAAACTAAGTAATGGTTTAGTTGAAGTTCACAAAAAGTAGATGCTTGGGAAAATCCTTTATTCTCCAAAAGCAGATGTGAAAGGCACTGAAATAGAAAATGTTAGAGGCAAAGATCTAAAAACAAAACAAGAAACAACAACAAAAAAACAAAACAAAAAAACTTAAAATGTTGAAGATATCAGAGAAGAAAAAGTAAGCAAATAAGAGATGCTTAGTGAGTTTAAAGAGGATTTAATTAAACATACAAAGGACTTAACAGAATGTTCAGTGAATTTAAAGAAAATATAAACAATAAGTTGGATCAATTAAGTTAGAAAAACACAAGGTATAAATGATCATTCGGTAATAAACCAGAAATTATGAAATTAAACCACACAGAAATCCAGAATATGAGAAATTCAATTTAAGTATTCGTTGCATATAAGCCTAATGTGAGAAAACCTTCCATCAACTTGAAAATAATTTGAATGTAGAAGACCAAGCACTCAGTGATCCCATTAACTTTAGTCAGACATGATCGAAAATCAAGCCAACAAATGTTGATTACTCAAAAGCTAAAAAAAAATAAAAATAAAAACAAAACACAAAAACAAAAATTCTTGAAAATTAGTGGAGTAAAAAAAAAAGAATAAAAGATAACTCAAGATTTACTAATAATTAATTCACCAAAACTTAGCAACAGTAAAGAATTCTAGGTAAGGAATACAAATTTAATTAACGCTTTTTAGATCCCAGTGTAGCCATTACTGAAGATAGATTTCTTTACAACACATACTATAAATCAGCAGAAACAGAGGACATTAAAAGTGGCTGGAGAAATACACCAAATAGCTTATTAACTCAGCCCAGCAGGACAAGTAGATTACACAGCACACACCTTCAATGTCAAGAGATCTTGGAACAAATATATTCAACTCTTCCTCCCAAAAGAAACACAGTACAGACCCAAAGTTCTACATAATGCAAAATTATCTCTCAAATTTGATGTAGAAATAAAGATCTTATATGAAGAACAGATCCTATAGAAATTTATAGCTAGTATTGCGAAAAAATACTCATGGAATTCTGCCTTGGATGTCTTGGACTGTGAACTGAAACCTCTCAATCTTTGAGATTTAATAGATTTTAATAAATTTAACTTGTTTAAATAATAGGTGTCAGTTATTTTGCTTCTGTGACAGAAAATCAAACTAATACACAACTGTAAGAAGCCACCAGGGAATTTATATGAAAATATAAATTAAACCCATCAAAATTAATAAAGGACATGTAAGTAAATCTAAATATCTACAAACATCTTATTTGTTTAAAAAAGAGGTAAAACATACACTGAATAAAAGATAGCCTCAAGAAATAGTGCTTGGACAGTGAATGTCTACCTCTGGCAGATTAAAACTAGATTTCTAATTTTGATTTACACAAAATTCAGTTCAAATAGATGAAAGACCCTAGTGTAAGGCCCAGAACCTTGTAACTATTAGAAGGAAACAAAAGAAACACTTTAAAATCTTTGTATATGAACTGATTTCTTTTGACAAATCAGACTATATCAAATCGAAAATCATTTTCATAACAAAGACAACAATCAACTCAAGGACAGATGGTCAATAGAATAGGAGAAAACATTTTCTGATTATTTTTCCTACAGTGAATATTAGTATATCAAATATATAAAGAATTTTAAAAATTTAGTGCCAAAAGAAGAAAACATCCAATAAATGAATGGGCTAGTGAGTTGAACAGACTTTTCTCAAAAGTTGTACAATTGTAAAGAGATGCGTGAAAAAAACTGCTTAATATCTTAGCTGTGAGGGAAATGCCAAACAAATCAAATGTGATTCCAGCTCAATTCAGTTAGAACAAATACTGTGAAAAAAATTAAGAAATTCTAGCAATAAGGTGGAGGAAAGGAAGATTTGTACAGTCTTGAATAGAATAAAATTATACAGCCACTATGAAAACTGTATAGAGGTTTCTTTAATAATTTTTTAAATTTTATTTAAAAGGAAAAAGAGAAAAAATAGAACAAAACAAAGCGGTATAAGGATACAAGTAATACAAAACTACAAAAAAAAAGAAATCACTAGTTAATAATTTACACATGATCATCTTAGAGATAGTTGCTCAAGTCACAGTATCAAAGCATACAAAGTGAACATTCAAACAGAGAGACTGCAAACAGTTGTGTTCAATGATCCAACCAAAAATATTAATATAGTCAGCTATTTAACACCCCTAAACACACTTGCAGTTGTATCCTTTAGAGCACTTTCTTTCCCTCTCCTTTTTACAACAAAATTTACACATTTTGGGTTTTATTACTCCTTAGTTCTTATTACTTTTTTTCTGGCGGAGACTAAAGTCAAATATGGCAAAACAAAGCTGTCAGTCAAAACCAAGGATAGACATAGTACATGATGTAAGAACAGAGTACAAGGTTATCAACTATGGTTACCATAATGCCTCTAGTTTCCTCAAAAAGAATTGTCTATCTCATTAGGTATTATAAAGTTGAACAAAACAGTAGAGAACAAGACCAATAAAACTTAAACATTGCAGGACTTCTAAGGAGACAATAGTCAAACCAGAATGGGCATCTTAGTGAATCTTATTGCCTTCAAAGAGGTTGCCTATACCCCCAAACTTGATACTATCATACAGAATGGAACAGAGTCTAATCAGTCAAAACAAGATAGTGGGAATATATCAGGACTTCAAAACAAGTTAATAGGAATCAAAAAAAGTTACTATAATGCATCCTGCTAATTTTTTAAAATTTTCCCCTTAATTAAAAAAACCATAAAAAATAACTAAATATTTTTTTTAATGAATAAGAGAGATTGTGATAAAAGAAGATATAATAACATAACAATACAGGTCAAAGCATGACTGTTTCAGCAACCTAGTGCTTCACCACCAAATAACCCGATTTAATAGTAGTTACCAGAGTGTCTGTCTTTTTCCTTGAAATATTTGAATATAACTTCATATACTGTAGCTTCAAATATTTCCGTATCAAGAAGCCCAGAATAAAGCCTTTCCAATTAATAAGTGAAAACTTTATAAGGCTTCAAGGCCACATAATGGGGAATCATGACTACCACATACTTTTATATATTTGAATCATTACTTACATTAGGGAAACTATTCGATATTCACATATGCGAGATTGATTTATTTCACTTATGAGTATAGTCTCAAGCTGCGCCCATTCATTGATAAATATATCAATGTGATCCTTCTTTATAGCTGAGTAATACTCCATTCTATAGAAATACCACAACTTTTTTATCCATTCCTCAGTTGATGGACACTTGGGTTGTTTCCAAGATCTGGCGATTACAAATTGTGCTGCTATAAACATAGGTACACATACATCACTGTGGTATGATGCTTCCAGTTCTTCTGGGAATATGCCTAGAAGTGGAATAGCTGGACTACCAATCCCAGCTTTTTGAGAAATCTCCAGACTGACCTCCACAAAGGTTGTACCAGTCTACACTCCCACCAACAGTGTAGGAGAGTTCCTTTTTCCCCACAGCATCTCCAGCATTTGTTGTTGTTGGTTTTCTTGATCCTGGCCATTCTTTCAGGAGTGAGATGGTATCTCAGTGTGGTTTTAATTTGCATTTCTCTGATGAACAATAATGATGAACCTTTTTTCATGTATTTATTTGCCATTTGTAGTTCATCTGAGAAGTGCGTATTCATCTCAGTTGGCCATGTTTGGACTGGATCTTTGAATTTTGGGGGTCCGAGTTTTTTTTTTTTAATTCTTTATATGTTTTAGACAAGAGTCCGTTGTCTGAGAGGAACTTCACTAAAATCTTTTCCCAGTTTGTGGGTTTTGTTTTCGCTATGCTGGAGATTTCTTTTGACATGCAGAAACTATTTAATAAGATGTGGTCCCAGTTATTGATAATGGGAAGTATTTCCTGTGCGGTTTGAGTCCTGTTCATGAATTCTCTACCTACTCCTACGTCTTCAAGGTTTCTACCCAATTTGTCTTCCAATAGATTTAGTGTTTCTGTTTTAATATTTAGATCTTTGACCCATTTACATTTTAATTTAGTACATGGTGATAGACATGGGTCTAGCTTTAGTTTTCGGCAAAGGGAGAGCCAGTTTTTCCAGCACCATTTATTAAAGAGACTGTCGTTCTTCCAGTGGACCTGCTTGGCTCCTTTATCAAAGATAAGGTGGTTGAATGTGTTTGTGTTTGTGATTGTATCTTCTAATCTATTCCATTGATCTTTGGTTCTGTTTTGATTCCAATACCATGTTGATTTTACTACTGTTGCTTTGTAGTACAACTTCAAGTCAGGGATTGTGATGCCTCCTGCCTTGCCTTTGCTGCTTAGAATTGCCTTTGCTATTCTAGGTCTCTTCTGGTTCCAGATGAATTTTAGGAGTGATTTCCCTAGATCTATAAGGCATGCTGATGGTATTTTTATTGGGATTGCATTGAATCTGTATAACAGTTTTGGGAGAATGGGCATTTTCACAGTTTGTTCTTCCTATCCATGAGCAAGGGATGTGTTTCCATTTTCTGAGATCATCTTCAATTTCTTTTTTCAGTGTATTATAATTTTCCCTGTATAGGTCTTTCACTTCTTTTGTAACAGTAATTCCTAAATATTTCTTTTTTTTTTTTTTTTTTTTTTGCTTCCTAATGTGAAGAGTGTGGTTTCTCTTATTTCCCTCTCTGTGATTTTGTTGTTAGTGTATAGGAATGCTATTGATTTCTGAGTATTGATTTTGTACCCAGGTACATTACTGAATTTATTTATTATATCTAAGAGTCTTTCAATGGAGTGTAGGGGGTCTTCTATGTAGAATATCACATCATCTGCAAACAATGATAATTTAACTTCTTCTTTTCCTATCTTTACCCCTTTTTATTTCTCTCTCTTGCCTAATTGCTTTGGCTAGTACTTCCAGTACTATATTAAATAGGAGTGGTGATAAAGGACATCCTTGTCTTGTGCCTGGTTTTAAAGTAAAGGCTTTCAATTTTTGGCCATTTAGTATGATGTTGGCTGTTGCTTTGTCATAAATGGCCTTTATTATATTGAGGTAAAGACCATCTATTCCAATTTTCTGTAAAGTTCTTATCATGAATTAATGTTGGACCTTATTGAAAGCTTTTTCTGCATCTATAGAAATGATCATGTGATTCTTACTTTTGGCTTTATTGATATGGTGGGTTACATTTATTGATTACATATGTTGAACCATCCTTGCATTCCCACTTGGTCATGGTGTATAATCTTCTTGATGATTTGCTGCATCCTATTTGCCAATATTTTATTGAAGATTTTTGCATCTGTGTTCATTAGGGAGATCGGTCTATAGTTCTCTTTTTTAGTTGGGTCTTTCTCAGGTTTTGGTACTAGAGTAATATTTGCTTCCAGGAATGACTTAGGAAGGATTGCTTCCCTTTCAATTTCACTGAATAGTTTGAGGAGTGTCGGCATTATGTCTTCTTTGTATTTCTTGTAGAATTCTGCAGTGAATCCATCTGGGCCTGGGCTCTTCTTTGTAGGTAAGGACTTAATTTCATTTTCAATTTCATTAACAGAGATTGGGTTATTCAACAGTTACATCCTCTTGATCTAGCTTTGGTACTTCATATATTTCTAAGAAAATCTGTCTATTTCTTCTGTGTTATCAAACCTTTGAGAGTAGAGGTTTTCGAAATAGGTGTTGATGATCTTCTGTAATTCTATTGCGTCTGTAGTGATTTCACCTTTTTCATTTCTTATTGCATGAATTTGAGCTTTTTATTCCCTTTTTTCAATAAGGTTGGCTAAGGGCTTATTAATTGTATCTATTCTTTCAAAGAACCAACTCTTTGATTCATTGATTCTTTGGATTATTTTCTTTGTCTGTATTGCATTGATTTCTGCTCTGATTTTTATAATTTCCTCTCTTCTTTTGGCTTTGGGCTTGACTTGCTCTTCTTTTTCTAGCTGTTTGAGGTGTAGCATCAAGTAATTTATTTGTATTCGTTCTGTTTTCCTGATGTGGGAACTCAGTGCAGTAAATTTTTCTCTGAGGACGGCTTTCATTGCATCCCACAAATTCCGGTAAGTTGTAACTGCATTTTCATTTTCTTTTAGGTATTGTTTAATTTCTTGTTTAATTTCTTCTGTGACCCACTGATTACTCAAGAGTGTGTTATTCAGTTTCCATGTGTTTGTGGGATTTTTGTGGTATCTTTTATGATTAATTTCTAATTTCAGAGCGCTATGATCCGATAACATGCAAGGGATGATTTCAACTCTTTTGCATTTGTTTAAATATGTTCTGTGAGCTAATATATGTTCTTTTTAGAGAATGATCCATGTACTGCTGAGAAGAATGTGTATTCTGATGTTGTTGGGTGGAACATTCTGTATACGTCTATCAGATCCATTTGTTCGCAGGTGTGATTCAGTTCTGTTATTTCTTTGCTCATTTTCTGTCTGGTTGATCTATCCCTTGGTGTCAATGGCATATTAAGGTCTCCTGTTACAATTGTGTTACTGAAAATTTGAGTTTTCATTTCTGTTAATAGTTGTTTTATATAACTGTGTGCTCTAGAGTTTGGTGCATATATATTTAAGATAGTTTTCTCTTCCTCTTGGAGTTTTCCCCTAACGAGTAAGTAGTGATCTTCTTTGTCCTTTATGGTCATTGTTGGTTTAAAGTTCACGTTGTCTGCAAACAGAATGGCTACTCCTGCTTTTTTTGGATTTCTGCTGCATGAAGTATTGTTTTTCATCTTTTGACTTTCAGTCTGTGAGTATTCTTTTGGGTTAGATGGGTTTCTTGTAGACAGCATATGGTTGGATTTTGTTTCTTGATCCATTCTGCTACTCTGTTTCTTTTGATTGGTGCATTGAGACCATTTATATTAACGGCTATTACTGTTAAATGCTGGTTTATTGTTGACATGTTATCTGCTGTTGCATCTTTATCTTTCTGTTCTGTTTAATTATCTGCTTTACTTAGTGGTTTTTTCCTTTGTGTATCTAAACTGTCTTTCAATATGTTTTGCAGGGTTGGTTTGGTGTTCATGAAGTTCTTCAGCTGTTCTTTGTCATGGAAGTATCGTATTTCCCCATCAATTTTGAATGATAGTTTTGCAGGATACATCAGTCTAGGTTGGAAATCATTTTGCTTTAGGATCTGAAATACTTCACTCCATGCTCTTCTTGACTTTATTGTTTGTGCTGAGAAGTCTGCTGTGATTCTGATAGGTTTTCCTTTATAAGTGATCTGTCTTTTCTCTCTGACAGCTTTTAATAATCTATTCTTGTGCTGGATTTCTGGGATGGTGATTATTATATGTCTGGGTGTAGTTTTATTTTGGTTATGACTATTTGGAGTTCTATATGCTTCACTGATCCTGATGTCAGTTTCTGATCTCATGCTTGGGAAATTTTCAGCTATTACTTCTCTAAATATCCTCTTGACATCCTTTATGTTGTCTCCTTCTTTTTCATTAATCCCTATCATTCTTATGTTATTTTTCTTTGCATCATCTTGCAGTTGTTGAATTGTTGTTTCCTGATTCCTTGTTATTTTTTAAAGATCTTTCCTTTCCTGTTCACTAGCTGCAATCCTGTCTTCAAGGTCTGAAATTCTATCTTCACTTTCATTGAGGTGGTTTTTACAGCTTTCAATGGAGTTTTTTTTATTTCCTGTATATCTCTGTGCATCTGCATTATGTATTCTGTTTGTTTCTTATTTTGCTCTTTTAGGGATTCTATCTTTTTGTTTAGTTCCTCCAATTTTTAAACTGTGTTTTCTTTAGATATATTCAGAATCTCTTTCATTTCTTTTATCATTTCTTCTTTTACCTGGGAGATTATTTCGAGTTTGAATCCTTTAAATCTTCCTGGAGATGCTTGTTAATTTTAGTAGCTATTATGTCCGATATTTGAGGTGAATGGCATATATTTTCTTCTGTATATATTTCTCCTAGGTTTCTTGAGATGGGCTGGAGGTTTGAGGTTGTAATTTGGTCTTTTGTTTTGTCATTTTCCTATATTTCTGTGTTTCAAGTGTTATTTGAAAGCTTCCTTAGAGTCTGTTGGAAATCCCCTTCTGTGTTCGCAGCTCCTGAGACTCTGGCACCCAGTTACCCCAAGCCATTGGGCCTGTAGAACCAATGGCCCTCTTCTGCCTGTTTAGAACTCCATAGTTCCATATAAGCTGGGCTTCAGGGACACTGTGCGCCCCACTGCTTGTTGGAAGCTCCGCAATTCTCCAAGTGCAGCCGGAATGGGGAGGCAGATGTAGATGCCTCAAACCCACTTATCAACTTCACTGCACCCGGAAGCCTGGAGGGTCTCAAACAGTCTGGGCTTTGGGAATAGTGCACTGAGCACTTACTGCAGGCTGCAGGGCCTCTGGAACCTGCGACGCTCCCCTGCTTGCTGAGATATCCACAGTCCTCCAGACACACGGGGTGGCGGATGCAGGCGACCTAGATCCGCCCAGCCCTTCCTCTGCACACCGATGGTGAGGTGCAGGAGTCCCAAATAGGCTGGGCTCTGGGGATAGTGTGCACCCGCCTACTTGCTGGGACCTCCACAGTTCTCCAAGCAGAGCCGGAATCAGTTTCTCAAATTATTAAAAAAAAAAACCTATTGTATGCTCCAGCGAAAACACTTTAGTATATGCTTGCAAAGGAAACAAAGTGGGAATACTAGAGATACTGCATATCCATGCCTGTCACACTACTATTCACAGTAGTCAAGTTATGTCACCAACCTAGATGCTTATCAGTTGAATGGATGAAGAGATGTGGTGTACACACACAATGGGATATTATTCGTCCACAAAAGAAAATGAAATCGTGCAATTTACAGGAAAATTGATGAAACTCCATATCACCATTTTAGGTCATATAAAACAGACTAAAAACAAGATTAGCATGATTTCTATAATTTGTGAAAACTGAGGATAAGGTGTCACAAAAGTCAAAGGAAATCCACTAGTGAAGTAGAAAAAGAACAAAAGGAATTTTAAAGGAAAAATAGTTGTAGTGATTGTAGATACAGTGAAAATAATATATACATACATGTAAATGTCCCAATGAAAGCAGTTTATAATTAATATACAACGATGTGCATAAAAAGGGAATAATTGGACCTCATTGTTTTTTCTGTCTCACCAGTTTCAAGTTAAAATGACAAGAAGTAAAGTTCATACCCGGTATTTTTATCTGTACTGAAGAGTGAAGAGGCACATCAAACATCAGTGTCACAGGACAACTTGTGGAAAAACCCATATTTCCACTTTAACCAAGCTATAATGACAAGTTGCATGTTGATGTTGCTGGATGTAGCTTCTTGGAGAGTCAATTTCTGTGTATGCAAAGCAAGCACCCATCCTTTCCCCTATCCTAGTGGAATGAAGGAAAACACGCTAAAAGAGAAGATTTAAATAAGACCCAGTTACCCAAAGCATAATACATGAAATGTTGACAACCCAAAAGTCATTTTTTATGTCAAGAATTAGAACAAAAGAGAATAAGAAAGTAAATGAGTCATAAGGTGTCAGACAGTTAGAAATACTGGCAACCATTTTAAATGATCAATCAAAAATGATTTAACAATAATTTACTGCCATTCATAATAAATCATTAAATCAAATAAACAAAGTGACTCAAAACAATAGAAGAATCAAAAAGAAAAACGGATATTTCATAACTGAAAATGTAGAAATGAAAGAAATACTGAGAACAAAATCTCCTTAAATTATTAATTCAGTATCAGAATAGAAGAGACAGAGGAAAGAATCTTTGAATTAAAAGCAGCTATATTCTGACATTTCTATAGTAGGCTCCTTTAACTGTAGAAAATTTCATAGTGACATTAAGAACTCCATTGTGATACTGACATATTTTGTCTTCCAAAAACACAATAACGAGCCCTCTACCTTATCAGTCTTTTGATTGCTGAACTAATACTACTAAAAGCCATCTATTGTTCTCAAACATCTCAGAATGAAGAATAAACAATATAAGACTATGGTTATAGAACTATGTAGTCTAAACTTAGGCTACATAGCAACCATTTGGCAACCTCATGGTATCATATATGTTTCAATACATATCTATTTATAACCATTTATCTTTCTATGGAACTTTAATACTTACATAAAAGAACATCTTCAAATATATACAAAGCTTTATAGAGCAACTAGTGTTTTATGCTAAAATTATAAATCACATACTGCTTTCTAACTCTAAAATAATGAAAGTAAGTTCAACAAGTCCAATTTCTTAGCAAAGAAATTTTAGAATGTTCAGTAACAATAGCAAGCAATCTGAATAAGAGGTTATTTTGTTGCAGACTCTAAGAGTATCTTAACCTAACCCTATATGACAGGTACTTTTACATCTGTACTTCACAGGTCAGGAAACTAGAGAAAGGAGAAGGAAGTAAGTTTCCTAAGCACTTGGGGCTGGTATTCAATTCCAGGCTGCCTGACACCATAGTTTGTGAGTAAATCACTAAAGTAAAAGGAAAGAGAATACCTTTCATAATTCATTATATTTCATTAGAATGAAGTTCAAAGCTGTCATAACATTAAAAAAATCACCTATTATTATGTAAGCTTATTTACACAGAAGCTAATGGAGCACAAAAATTACATAGTTGTTAAATGACACAGGATGGACACTAATTTTTAGAATAGCATGCCTTAATGATCAATGGAACAGAATCAAAGAAAATTTTGTTTGCACTAGATAAAAAGTTTAAAAGAAAATTAACAGTAACACTGTAGTAAACAATATTATTATGATGCTGCAAGCAATTTCCTTGCCATACTTGCTAGTACTCAATAAATAAATAGGAAAAAAAAAGAAAGATAAAGGAAAATTTTCTTGTTTCTCTGAGACGCTCTTATATCCAAATAAGTAGACTAGGGGATAAAACCCAGGCCCGAGGTCATCATCCATACTGACTCTGAGGTTTCTAAGATTGTCTGGGCAAATTCTCCACTGCTAAAGAAAATAACCAGTATGGTAAAGCAGGTGCCTTCTCTTGAGAATCTGAATATGCTCAGATTTTCTTGGGCACCTGAATCCAAGCCATCAAAAAATATCTTAAGGTAGATATTTAGCATTTGCTTGAAGTTGAAGTGATTTTGCAAAAGTTACTTTAGGTTTTGTTGATACTATAAAAAATTGCCATAAATTTAAAGGGCTAATGCAATACAAATTTCAATCTTTCTGTTTTTGTAGCTCCGGAGCCCAAATGGGGTTCTCTGGGCAAAAATCTAGGTTTTCTCCAAGAGACTATAAAGAAAGAATTTACTTTTATCATTCTGTCCACTGAAATCAGCTTAATTCCTTGGTCCATTGTTCCTTTTAAGCAATGGCATCTACGGACATTTGTTTTTCCATATCTCCTCTGATCCATGTTATTTAGCTCACGCACACTCCAGGATAGGTACTTTATCTCCAAAAACTAACTTAATCACACTTGAGAAATTTCTTTTGTTATTTGCATTACAATTGGCAATGTAGTTTTCAGGACATCAGGTATTAACATCTTTAGGGGGAGCTGTATACTACCTACCACATTCAGAGCTAAGAACATTATCTATACTCCTCTGCTTGCGACTATGAAATTCCATCTCCAATATTTGCCTGAATGATAAATGACTTAACTCCTTTTGACCTCTCCTTTCTTTAGAAAAATGGAATCACAATTGAACTCACTTCATAAATGTGAGTTTACACAGATGAATACCTATATACAAAGCTTGGAAAACTGTGAAACAGAAATAATCAGATAAATATTATTTTTAGCAAGAAACAAAGATACCATTCAGTATTATTGTCAAGACTAGGAATGCATACAGAGAAGTTATTATGTTATTGAATTCTTTTTTGTTATTGATTATCTTTTGTAATTGTAGTTTGTTTCTTATGTTTATATGAAATTAAATTACAAAAATTCAATTATTAAAAATTGTCTGAAAAAATTGTGGCATGTTTGTAGTCAAGATTCAAAATTTTCAGCCAACATGGATAGCTTTCAACGTTTACTATTATTCTAAAAGTCTTTTTAAAATCATTTTATTGATTTCTGATTGTCATGTAAAAAGTTATATATAATTGATACAGCTAGAGAAGTTTTTAGGCATACTCTTTTTTAGCACCAAGTTCATAATTATTTCCATCACCTCACTTAGGTATGTCCTAGCACATTTGCTACTTCTGTTCTTAGTGGGTGTGTGGAGAACATTAACATAAAATCTATCCTTCAAAATGTTTGAGTACATAATAGAGCATCATTAGCGATGTGTGCCATGCCATACAGTAGGCCATTAGAGTTTATAACTCATAAAGAAAAAGAAGATGCAAATACATGAAATTCTGGACAGAAAACAAGACATTATATTTGTTATCACAGAAATAGAAAGTTATTAGAGATTGGATGAATAATCATATGGAAACAAATTTGAAGTCTAGAGAAATGCCTGTACTGCTGAACATATATAACCTACAAAACAACCTCGAAAACAAAATAAACCTATACATACCGATAGCAAGTATTTCAATTGAATTAATTATAAAAAGTATCCCAGCTATGAAAATCTTAGGATTACACATCTTCAATGCTTGAATTTTGTCAAATTCTTGTCAAAAAATAACATCAATCATAGTAACCTGGATAAATGTTAGTGGGGAAAACACTTCTGATTTCATTCATTCAACAAAACCATATTTACATTGATATCAAAAGTAAACAAGAAAACAAAAATTTTAAAGGGTAAAAATAAGGACCAACATCTTCAAGGAAGACAGATGAAAAAAATTCTCAGCAAAATATTCATCAATATAATCAAAGACACATAAAAAGATTATGTAGAATGAACAAGTGAATTTTTATATCTGGTATTCAACATATGCATATGAAATGATGTTACAATTCAATCTTTTTCATTTTAAAGAGATTAAGACAAAACAGGACATAACAGAGCAGATCAGAACAGAACAATGTAAGCAAAACAGTATTTCACCAGAAGACAACCCATAATTACCAGTAACTACCATGATCTCTCTTTCTTTGAAATAGTTGAGTATAAATTCATATACAATAGTATTAAACATAACATAATAGTATAAAAACATTCAAGAGAATGAGAGTATTACAGGATTTTCAGCACCAAATAACAGAAGACAAACAATGGCTACTATATTATCTCATTTTCCAAGGAAATTTGTTTATATTTTCATACCTAATATAATCCAATAAGGTACAATGTGATAGAGCCAATGGAAACAGAAGAGCAAGAGCATGATAGGACTTCAGAGTAAAATGATATTATATCAGTACTGGCTATTATAATAACTTGTTTCCCTCAAATTAGCTGTTCATATCATCACAGATAATAAAATCAAAAAACCAGAATAAACACATCACAACTGCGATCATTATAAGACTTCAAAACAATGTAATGGGGAATCAGGATTACTCTATACTCTTATGTACTCTTACTATTTCTTACACTAGGGAGACTATATGATATTTATATGTGTGAGTTTGATTTATTTTGCCTATGAGTATGGTCTCAAGTTGCACCCATTTATTAGTAAATATCTCAATGTGATTTTATTTTAAGCTGAGTAGTACTCCATTGTATGAAAATACCACCTCTTTTTTATCCATTCATCAGTTGATGGATACTTAGGTTGTTTCCAAGTTCTGGCTATTACAAATTGTGCTGCTATAAACATGGTTGCACATATATCACCATGGTGTGACATTTTCAGTTCTTCTGGGAATATGCCCAGAAGTGGAAATAGCTAGGTCAAATGGGACCTCCAATCCCAGCTTTTGAGGAATCTCCGTACTGACCTCCATAGTGCTTGCACCCAGTCTGCACTCCCATCAAAAGTGAAGGAGAGTGCCTATGTCCCCACATCCTCTCCAGTATTTGTTGTTGGTAGTTTTCTTGATCCTGGCCATTCTTTCTGGAGTGAGACAGAATCTCAGTGAGATTTTAATTTGTATTTCTCTAATAACTAACGATGATGAACATTTTTTCATGTATTTTTTTGCCGTTTGTATTTCTTCATCTGAGAACTGTGTATTCATCACAGATGCCCACTTTTGGATTGGGTCCAAATTTCAGGGATCTGATTTTTTTAAAATTATTTTTATGTTTAAGACAGAGGTCCTTTGTCTGAGGGACAGTTCATTAACATTTTTTCCCAGTTTGTGGGTTTTCTTTTCAACTATGCTGGAGATTTCTTTTGACAAGCAGAAACATTTTAATAAGATGTGATCCCAGCTACTGATTTTGGGAACTAGTTCTCATATGGTTTGATTCCTATTCATGAATTCTCTACCTACTCCTACATCTTCAGGATGTTTACCTACTTTGTCTTCCAACACATTTAGTGTTTCTTTTTTTAATATTCAGATCTTTGATCCATTTAGATTTTAGCTTAGTGTATGGTGGGTGATAGGCATGGGTCAATTTTTTTTTTTTTTTTTTGTCTTTTTCGTTTTTATTGGTACCAGGGATCGAACTCACGACTGCCTGCTTGCAAGGCAGGCGCTTATGCCGCTGAGCTAAATCCCCAGCCCCTGCATGGGTCAATTTTTAATTTTTAGCATATAGAGAGCCAGTTTTTCTAGAACCATTTATTAAAGAGATTGTCATTTTTCCAGTGAACATGTTTGGCCCCTTTATCAAAGATAAGGTGGTCGAGTGCGTTGATAATTGTGGTTGTATCTTCTAGTCTATTTCATTGATCTTCAGATTTATTTTTATTCCAGTACCATGTTGATTTTACTATAGTTGCTTTGTAGTATAACTTCAAGTCAGGGATTGTGATGCCTCCTGACTTGCGTTTGCTGCTTAGAATTGCCTTCACTATTCTAGGTCTCTTCTGGTTCCAGATGAATTTTAGGAGTGATTTCTCTAGATCTATGAGGTATGTTGATGATATTTTCATTGGGATTGCATTGAATCTGTATAGCAATTTTGGGAGAATTGCCATTTTCACAATATTTATTCTTCCCATCCATGAACAAGGCATGTTTTTCCAATTTCTGAGATTTTCTTCAATTTCTTTTTCAGGGTATTATAGTTTTCCCTGTATAAATCTTTTACTTCTTTCGTGAGATTAATTCCTAGGTATTTCTTTTTTTTTTTTTTTTGGATACTAGTGTGAAGGGCGTGCCTTCTCTTATTTCTCTGTCAGTGATTTTCTTGTTAGTGTTATGAATGCTACTGATATTTTAGTATTGACTTTGTATCCAGCTACATTGCTGAATTTATTTATTTTAGCTAGGAGTCTTTAATGGAGTTTTGGGAGTCTTCTATGTAGAGTATGTCATCTGCAAATAATGATAATTTAACTTCCTCTTTTGCTATTTTTACCCTTTTTATTTCTCCCTCTTGTCTAATTGCTCTGGCTAGTATTTCCAGTACTATGTTGAATAGGAGCAGTGATAAAGGATATCCTTGTCTTGTGTCTGATTTTAAGGTAAAGGCCATTTGATATGATGCTGGCTGTTGCTTTGTCATAGATGTCCTTTTTCATATTGAGGTAAAGACCATCTATTCCAATTCTCTGTAAGGTTCTTATGAATTACTGTTGGACCTTATTAAAAACTTTTTCTGCATCTATAGAAATGATCATGTGATTCTTACTTTTGGCTTTATTGAAATGGTAGATTACATTTATTGATTTAGGTATGTGGAACCAACCATCCCTGCATGCCTGTGATGAATCCCACTTGGTCATGGTGTATAATCTTCTTGATGATTTGCTGCATCCTGTTTACCAATGTTTTATTGAGGATTTTTGCAACTGTGTTCTTTAGGGAGATTGACCTGTATTTCTCCTTTTTAGTTGGGTCTTTCTCAGGTTTTGGTACTAGAATTATATTTGCTTCCAGGAATGACTTAGGAAGAATTGCTTGCCTTTCGATTTCATTGAAGAGTTTGAGGAGTGTTGGCAGTAAGTCTTCTTTATAATTCTTGTAGAATTTTGCAGTAAATCCATCTGGGCCTACCTCTTCTTTGTAGGTAAGGACTTAATTATGTTTTCAATTTCATTGATAGAAATTGGGTTATTCAGCAGTTTTACATCTTCTGGACCCAGCTTTGGTACTTCAGATGTTTCTTGATATCTGTCCATTTCTTCTGTGTTATCGAACCTATGAAAGTAGAGGTTTTTGAAATAGGTGTTTAGGATTTTCTGTATTTCTACAGGGTCTGTAGTGATTTTGCCTTTTTCATTCCTTATTACATGAATGTGAGCTTTGTCTTTCATTTTCTAATTAGGTTGGTAAGAGGCTTATCAATTTTATTTATTCTTTCAAAGAACCAACTTTTGATTCATTGATTCATTGGATTATTTTCTTACTCTCTATTACATTAATTACTGCTCTGATTTTTATGATTTCCTGTCTTCTTTTCACTTTGTACTTGATTTGCTCTTCTTTTTCTACATGTTTGAGGTGTACCATCAGGTTTTTTCCAATCTCATGGCACTATGATCTGATAACATGCATGGGATAATTTCAACTCTTTTGCATTTATTTAAATATGTTCTGTGGGCTAGTATGTGGTCTATTTTAGAGAATGTCCCATGTACCACTGAGAAGAATGTATATTCTGATGTTGTTGGATGGAACACTCTGTATATGACTATCAAGTCCTTTTGTTCACAAGTGTGATTCAGTTCTGTTATTTCTTTGCTGATTTTTTGTCTGGTTGATCTGTCCCTTGGTGTCAATGGGGTGTGAAGATCTCCTGTTATAATTGTGCTATTGTTAATATGATTTTTCATTTGTATTAATACTTGCTTTGTATAACTGGGTACTCTGGAATTTGGTCACTTATATTTAAGATTGTTATCTCTTCCTCTTGAAGTCTTCCCCTAACCAGTATATAATGACCTTCTTTATCTCTTAGGATCATTCTTGGTTTGAAGTTCACATTACCTACAAACTGAATAGCTACCCCTGCTTTTTTAGGGGGTGGTTCCTGTTATATGCAGTATTGTTTTCCATCCTTTGACTTTCAGTCTATGACTTTCCTTTTGGGTTAGGTGGGTTTCTTGTAGACAGCATATGGTTGGGTGTTGTTTCTTGATCCATTCTGCCAATCTGTTTCTTTTAATTGGTGATTTGAGACATTTACATTATGGTTGTAACTGTTATATATTGGTTTATTGTTGACATGCTATCTTTTTGTCTTTGCATCTTTATCTTTCCATACTGTTTAGTTGTCTGTGTTATTTATTGGTTTTTCCTATGTGCATCTAAACTGTCTTTCAGTATTCTTTGCAGGGTGGGCTTGGTGATCATGAAGTTCTTCAGCTGTTCTTTGTCATGGAAGTATCTTACTTATCCATCCATTTTTGAAGGACAGTCTTTCTGGGTAAATCAGTTTAGGTTGGAAGTGATTTTCCTTTAGGGTCTGAAAGACTTCACTCCATGCTTTTCTTGATTTCACTGTTTATGTTGAGAAGTCTTCTGTGATTCTGATAGCCTTTGCTTTATAGGTGATCTGTCCCTTCTCTCTGACAGCTTTTAATATTCTATTTTTATGTTGGATTTCTGGGATGGTGATTATTATATGTCTGGTTGTAGTTTTGCTTTGATTATGGCTATTTGGAGTTCTATATGCCTCACTAATCCTAATGTCAGTTTCCATTCTCATGTTTGGGAAATTTTCAGCTATTATTTCCATAAATATTTTCTTGATATCATTTGTGTTGTCCCATTCTTTTTCATTTATTCCTATCAATCTTATGTTGTTTTTCTTTGGGTCATCTTGCAGCTTGTTGGATTGTTATTTTCTGATTCCTTGTTATTTTAAAAGATCTTTCCTTTCCTTTTCACTAGCTGCAATCTTGTCTTTGAGATCTAAAATTCTATCTTCATTTTCATTGAGGCAGTTTTGACAACTTTCATTGTAATTTTTAATTCCCTGTATATCTCTTTGCATCTGTTTTATGTTTCCTGTTTCTTTCCTATATTGTTCATCCATGGACTCTATCTTTTTGTTTTGTTCCTCTGATTTTTAACTGTGTCTTCTTTATATGTGTTCAGCATCTCTGTCATTACTTTTATCATTTCTTCTTTTACCCAGAAGATTATTTCTCATTTGAATTCTTTTAAAGCTTCCTGGATTTGCTTCTTTATTTCAGTTTCCATTATTTTAAATATTTCAGGCATATGGCATGTATTTTCTTCTATGTACATGACTCCTAGGCTTTCTTGGGATGGTCTGGATGTTTGAGTTTCATTTTGGTCTTTCATTTTGTCATTTTCCTATATTTCTTTGTTTCAAGTGTTGTTCTAAAGCTTCCCCTGTGCATGTTGGAAATTGTCTCCTATGTCCTGGGCTCCTGGTAACGTAGCCCCCTCCTTGGGCAGCAAGGTCCCTGGATTAAACAAAGGTTTCCAGGCTTGTCTCAGGTAGGTCTAAAGCCTCTTCAAGCTGCACAGCTCCCCCCTCTGGCAGCAAAGCTCCCCAGATGGAAAGAAGGGCACCCGGAGTGGTCCAGGCAGGCCCAAATCTCACTAAGTCAAATCTAGTGTGGCTACAAGCCCAGCAGGCCCTCAACCACCTACAGCAAGGATCTTATACTCTCCTGGGGATCAGATGTTGTATAACTATCCATCTTCTTGGATGGCAAAGCTCCCTGGGCTGATAGAACATCACCCCTATGGCCTAGGTAGGCCTCAAACCTCCTCCTCAGAGCTGCTCCCTCCTCCAGACAGTGACAGTAGTGCTGGTGCTCTCCAGGCCCAGAGAAGGTCACAGGCAAGGCCAGAGCACTTTCCCATGGCTAGGTTCAGCTCCCTCCTCCAGGTGGGGCAGCTGCAGCATGTACTCTTCAATCTAACAGAATGAAGGACAAAACCATCTTAGTGTGCGGAAAAGCTTTTGATAAAATTCAACATTTTTATATGATAAATTTTAAAACCTTCTAACTATGTGAGGAATGTAAACACCTGAACACAATAGGGATGATATATGTAAAATTTACAATTAACATCATTCTGAAGGAGAAAGAAAAATCTGTAGATTTCTTTTATATACCAATAATAAAATAGTTGAGAAAAAAAGAAGCAATCTCATTCATAATAGTGATAAAAACACAAAGAAATAAATTCAGTAAAGGAAGTGAATAGTCTCTACAATGGAAATTACAAAATATTGATGAAAAACTAGAAATACATACATAATTGAAAGATACCCTACGTTCATGAATAAGGATTAATTTTGTTTTGTTGTATTTTGTTTTGACTTGGTTTGGTTTGGTTTGGATTGGTTTGGTTTGGTTTGGTTTGGGTTTGGTTTCTTTTTGTTACTAGGAAATGAACACACTCTTTCCAGGCAGCAGCCATTGAGCTAAATCCTCAGGTCTTTTTTTTTTTTTTTTAATAAGGATTAATATTGATAAAATATTCATCTTCCCAAAGTGATCAAGAGATTCAAGATAATTTTCATCAAATTATCAATTGCATTATTCAAATACAAAGAACACCTCTTAAATTTGTATGAAATGAAAAACAAATGTTAAGAAAACAAAGGCAACGCAAAGGAAAAAGAAGAAAGCTAGAGCCATTATGCTCCACTTGAAATGATACAAACAAGCTCTAGTAAGCAAATCAAGAATGACACTAGCATAAATACAACACCAGAAGATACAACAGAACAAAGTATAGGAAATGAATTGGTGTTTTCACAGCCAATTGATAAAAAATTGTTAAAAAATACAGGAAAAGTGCAACCCACTCACCTCCCTGGTAGGCGGGAATGGCTGGAGCAACCGGTGAGCACCCCATGGGTGGAACCAGCCCACATCTCCTGAGATCCATGCCATGTTGGAATTTAGGTTGCTGGGAAACACAGCAAACACCTTGCCTCCTTGGTAAGCAGTCACGGCTCGAGTAAGCAGTGGGAACCCCAGGGCGAGAACCAGCCAGCGTCTCCTGAGATCTATGCCATGTTGAACTTAGGGCGATGGGAAACACAACAAATTCCTCACCTCCATGGTAAGCAGCCATGAGCCTACTGGCCAGCAGGCTGAAAATCAAACATCCCAAACTGCCCCCATTAGCAAATGGGAGCCAGAGGTCTTACCATCTCTTGGGAGGTTGACACATGCAATATAGCAAATATGGGGAATTTTCTTGTACCATCTCTTTGAAGGCAGATATTGTTACCAATGTTTTGCTTTGTTCAGAATTAATTGTATTGCTTTACTCAATACTCTGTTTTGGTAAGTTCTGTAGTGTTCTGTATTTGGTTTGATTTTGCTATAGCTGATTGAAAGGACAACTATTGTGAAGATAATGAAATATACTATGGTACCTATTACTGTTATCCCAGTAACCTGCTGTGATGTTCTGTACCAATTTCACTGCATTGTCTCAATTGTTTTTTTCTGTCTTGTTCTGTTGTATTTTACTACTTTCAAAATAATTTTTAAAAAATTTTAAAATACATAAATAATATGTATTAGAGAAAATCTGTCCATTGCTAATGCCAGAGACACTGCATTCACATGCAGAATAAAGAAACCAGTCTTCTTTCTCTCATCACTTAAAAACTAAAACTAAAAGTGAACCCTAGATTTTAATGTAAGTTCTAGAATTATAATACTATAAGAAGCAAAATAAGGAATGTTTAATATTGGTCTTAGCGAAGGCTTTTTAAGATATGACCTCAAAACATAGAAAGGAGTGAAAATTAACAAATAGCTTTACCAAAAACTAAAAAGCTTTTCATTTTGAATAGGTCAGTATAAATAAATAAATCAGAATGAGTAGAAAATATTTACATACTATTTATCTAATAATGGATATGGTGTAGAAGAAAAACTGACAAAAATTAATTTAATAATCCAAAATAGCTAGTAGAAAGAATTTCCAATTTTCCTATACAAGTAAATGATACTTAATTAAAGTAACAGTAATACAAAATACTTCAATCTTATCATTACACTTTATTTACATGTACTAAAATGTCAGTGTCCCATAAATATAGAAAATTAACATGTATGAATTTAAAATATTTTTAAATGAGGTTTTGGCATCATGAAAAGAAATTTTTCTTAGAGCTTAGCTAAGAGAAACCAATTGTTGCATGTAAAATGTTTCCATGTTAACATTTTGTACTTCACAACACAACTGATAACTGTGCTTCTTTTACAGAACCAAAGCCTCAGATACAGAACTTACCTCTGAGCCACCGTGACTCACAGTATGTACTGCCCCAGTGAAGAGTAGTTACAGTGGGCCTGGAGGCCCACAACTGTAACACTAATCTGGGAGGCTGAGCCAGAGGGACTACAGATTTGGTCTACACTGAGTAACTAAGTGGGATACTATTTCAAAATAAAAATCAGTAAATCCAAAGACTGAGAAATAGATCAGTGCATAGCTCTAGATCTCCAACCTCCCGTAGAGCAAACAAAAAAAGTTACCATGCTTGTTACTTCTCTGCCATTTAAAACTTACCTGGCATATTTTTCTGTGCACATCATTCCAAAAATCCAAGAAAATCGATTATTATCCAAATCAAGAAAAATGACTAATCTCAATTGAATGTTCAATAGAGATAGTATGAAATTAAACATAATGAGCTAAATAATTTAATCAATGAAAATTTCAAAATGTGTTTTGTCAAAAAAAGATAAGAATTTAACAGTGTCTGTTATATTGCATATTATCATCCTCAAAGTAGCTACTCAGTTTACTAGACACAGGCAGGAAAATTGATCAAATAATGTGAGCCCTAAGTATAGTTGAGTGGACCAATTATGTTTTTAACTTGTGTGAGTATATATATTTTTTCTATTCTCTCCCTTCTTAAATCCTGTATTGCTATGAATTTGTTGTTGTTGTTTGTTTGATTTTTTTCTGCATTTTTCTCTTTAAAATAAATTTAAAATTTTTTTAGAATGAAAATATATGCTCTGTGGTTTTTTGTTGTTTGTTTTACTTTGCTGTTGTTTATTTGTTTGCCTGTTTTTTATTTCCTTTTTTAAATTTTATTTTAAAGAGATTAAAACAAAAGAGACAGAATAAAGCAGATCAGAACAGAACAATGTAAACAACACAGCATTTCATGACAAGACAAATGGACATTAACAGTAGCTACCATAATGTCTCTTTCTTTGAAATAGTTGAGCATACCTTCACATACAATAATATCAAACATAACAAAATAGTATAAAGCCATTCAAGAGAATGAAAGTATTACAGGGAATTCATCACCAAATAACAGAAAATGAACCAAGGCTACTATATTATCTCATTTTCTATGAGCAATTTGTTTATACTATCACACATATTAAAATCCAGTAAGACACAACATGATAGAGCCAATGGAAACAGAAGAACAAGAGCATGCTAGGATTTCAAAGCAAGATGATATTAAATTGGCAATGGCTACCATAATCTCTTGTTTTCTTCAGAATAGTTGTTCACACCATCACACCTAATAAAATCAAACAAAACAGAATAGATCTTTCCAACTAATGAATGAAAACATTATAAGGCTTCAAAGCAATGTAATGGGGAATCATGATTATCATAAAATCTTACATACTCTTACCATTTCTTACACTAGGGAGATGATATGGTATTTATACATATGAGTGAATTTATTTCACTTATTAATGTGGTCTCAAATTGCATCCATTTATTTATAAATATCTCAATGTGATCATTCTTTATATCTGAGTAGTACTCCATTGTATAAAGACAAAACTTTTTTATCCATTCTTCAGTTGATGGGCACTTAGGTTGTTTCCAAGGTCTGGCTATTACAAATTGTGCTGCTATAAGCATGGGTGCACATATATCACTGTGGTACAATGTTTTCGGTTATTTTAGGAATATGCCCAGAAGTGGGATAACTGGATCAGATGGGACTTACAATCCCAGATATTTGGGAAATCTCCAGACTGACCTCCACAGTGGTCAAACCAGTCTATACTCCCACCAACAGTGCCTAAAAGTTCCTTTTTCCCTGCAGCCTCTCCAGCATCTGTTGTTGGTAGTTTCCTTGATCCTGGCCATTATTTCTGGAGTGAGATGTAATCTCAGTGTGATTTTAATTTGCATTTCTCTAATGAGTAATCATGATGAACATTTTTTCATGTATTGATTTGCCACTTGTATTTCTTATCTGAGAACTGTGTATTCATCTCGGATGCCCATTTTGGGGTTGGGTCTTTGAATTTTGACTGTCTGATATTTTAATTCTTTATATGTTCTAGACAGAAATCTTTTTTCTGAGGGACAGTTCACTAAGAATTTTTCCAAGTTTGTGGGTTTTCTTTTCACTATGCTGGAGATTTCATTCAACAGGCAAAAACTCTTTAATAAGATGTGATCTGGGACTGGGGATTTAGCTCAGCGGTATAAGCACCTGCCTTGCAAGCAGGTGGTCGTGAGTATAATCCCCAGTACCAATAAAAAAAAGAGATGTGATCCAAGTTATCAATTCTGGGAATTATTTCCCATTTGCTTTGATTCCTGTTCAATAATTCAATAGCTACCCCTATGTCTTCAAGACTTTTACCTAATTTGTATTACAACAGATTTAGTGTTTCTGTTTTAATATTTATATCTTTGATCCATTTAGACTTTAGTTTAGTACATGGTGATAGGCAGGAGTCTAGTTTTAGTTTTTGGCATATGGGGAGGTAGTTTTTCCAGCATCATTTATTAAAGAGACTATCATCCTTCCAGTGAACATGTTTGGCTCCTTTATCAAAGATAAAGTGGTTGAGTGTGTTTGTAGTTGTGGTTGTATCTTCTAGTCTATTCCATTGATCTTCAGATCTGTTTTTATTCCAGTACCATGTTGATTTTATTACAGTAGCTTTGTAGTATAACTTCCAGTCAGGGATTTTGATGCCTCCTGCTTTGCCTTTGCTGCTTAGAATTGCCTTTGCTATTCTAGGTCTCTTCTGGTTTCAGATAAGTTTTAGGAGTGATTTCTCTAGATCTATGAGGTATGCTAGTGGTATTTTGATTGGGATTGCAGTGAATTTGTATCACAGTTTTGGGAGAATGGCCATTTTCACAATATTTATTCTTCCTATCCAGGGAAGGGATGTCTTTCCATTTTCTGAGATCCTCTTCAATTTCTTTTTTCAGGGTATTATAATTTTCCATGTATAGATCTTTTACTTCTTTCATGAGATTAATTCCTAAGTATTTCATTCTTTTGGATGTTAGTGTGAAGTGTGTGGCTTCTCTTATTTCTCTCGTGATTTTGTTGTTAGTGTATATGAATGCTATTGATATTTTAGTACTGACTTTGTATCCAGCTACATTGCTGAATTTATTTATTATAGCTAGGAGTTTTTAATGGAGTTTTGGGAGTCTTCTATGTAGAGTATCATGTCATGTGCAAATAATGATAATTTAACTTCTTCTTTTCCTATCTTTACTCTTTTTATTTCTCTCTCTTATTTAATTGCTCTGGCTAGTATTTCCAGTAGTATGTTTAATAGGAGCAGTGAAAAGGGGTATCCTTGTCTTGTGATGATTTTAAGGTAAAGGCTTTAAGATTTTGGCCATTTAATATGTTGCTGGCTGTTGGTTTGCCATAAATTGCCTTAATCATATTGAGGTAAAGATCATCTATTCCAATGTTCTGTAAGGTTCTTATCATGAATGAGTGTTGGATCTTATCAAAAGATTTTTCTGCATCTATAGAAATGATCATGTGGTTCTAACTTTTGGCTCTATTGATATGGTGGATTGCATTTATTGATTTAGGTATTTTGAACCATTCCTGCATGCCTGGGATAAATACCACTCGATTGTAATATATAATCTTCTTGATGATTTGCTGCATCCTGTTTGCCAATAATTTATTGAGAATTTTTGCATGTATGTTCATTAAGGAAATTGGCCTATTTTTCTTTTTTTTTAAGTTGGGGTTTTTCTCAGGTTTGGTACTAGAGTAGTATTTGCTTCCAGGAATGACTTAGGAAGAATTGCTTCCCTTGTGATTTCATTGAAGAGTTTGAGTAGTGTTTTTACTATGTCTTCCTTGTATTTCTTGTAGAACTCCATAGTGCATAATTCTGGGCGTGGGAGATTGTTTCTAATTTGAGTCCCTTCCTAGTTTCCCAGATTTGCTTCTTTGTTTCAGTTGCTATCATTTCAGAAATTTCAGGTGTGTGGCTTATATTTTCTTCTATGAACATGACTCCTAGACATTCTTGGATGGGTTGGAAAGTTGAATTGCATTTTGGTTTTCCATCTTGTCATTTTCCTATATTTCCATGTTTTAAGTGATGTTCCAAAGCTTCCCCCAAGTGTTTGGGAAATCACTTCTTATGCCCTCAGCTCCTGGGACTGAATGCAGATTGCTGGTGTGGCCCAGTTAGTCTTGCAGGACCTCCCCATGCCACCTCTGGTCTTCCAAGAAGCTGGGTGGCCTCCTGACCAATGTGGGTGATGGCTCAAAGCTCTCCCAGGGCTAGCACTGATGCCCTGGAACTCACCTCGGGTGCCCTTAGCTCCCAAGATTGAATGAATGTCACTGGGCATGGTCTAATCAGGCCCAAGAAACATTCCAAGTCTTGTCCAGTGTGTCTAGATGCTGGATAGGCACTTACCCGCTGGGAGAAATGATGTTAAACTCTCAGGCCCACGGGTGCACTGGAACTCACCTTGCCTGCCCTCAGCTCCCTGGGTTGAAAGAAGGTCACTGGGCACGGAATATAGCTTTAATATAATACTTTTTGACATTTCATTCAATTGGAAAGTTTTCTGCACAATTAAAAGCATGTAAAAAAGAAATATGACATTAAAAGTGTTCTTCTAGAAAATGAATAAGGATGTAGTGGTAAAGTTTAATTGTCAGCTTTCTTAGCTTGGGAACAACTTCCTAGGGAATTGCAAAAGCATACTTCGTGTTGTGTTTGGGGGGTCACATGGCATAGTGTTTGTATTCTCTCATGTCTTCCTCTTTGGCACCATTCCCATGCTCTCCTTCCCAGCCACCCTGAATGGGGCAGCTTTCCTAATCTGTGCTGTTCTACTATGATTTCCCAGCTAACCACGGACTGCTTTCTCTGACATTGTGAACCAAATCACCTATATTAATTTGTAGCTACCAAATATTTAGTGCCAATAAGAGAAATATAGTCTCACACAGAAAATGATTTCAATTAGATGCCAATAAGCTGATCTCCTAGGATTAGAGGGTAGAATGATGGCATCCATAGGGAGAAAAGTGGGAGCACAGAGGGAAGAGAAGGTCTTAGTCAGTGGATACAAGATTTATATGTTTATTGAAGGAATAACTTGCACAGTAGGCTGACTGCAGATACTAATGTAATATATATTTTAATTAACTACTGAACTTTGAATTTTCTCAGTGGGAAGAAATGATAAATAATTTAGGTAGTAAATTTAGTACATATAATAATGTGATCATTCCATAACAATACCTGTGTTAAAACATTCAATTTTAATTTATTAAAAATGTGTGATGATTTCATGTTAATTTAAGACAAAATAAAAATTTAAAGCCTGAAAATTCATTTGGAAGGTATTAAACAGATACAATTAGTTTACACTGAGTTTTCTAACATGTAGACTGATACTTATTTTGTTTTACTGGCAATAACTGTTTTTTATGTGAAGTTTATAATATTGTAGGGCAATGTGTAGAGAAACCCTAAGTTATTAATTAAAATATTATATAAAAATTAATGCAACATTCAACTATATAAATTAATTCATTGTAGTTATTAAGTATACAAGGCAGGAATAATGCAAGTACTCTAATGAGAGAAAAAAATAAACAAAGAAAAGAAAATATCTGAAAAAATCTGAAAGTGAACAGCTATTTCAGGGAAAAGATAACACAGCCTGAATCATTTGCACCTCTCGGCTGTCTGCAGACAGGTCAACAGAATTTCCAAGGGTACTCTGCGCTGGTAATATCTCAGCTGTGTGCACTTCCCTAAGGGGACACAAGGGAGAAATTTTAGGTGCTTTGCCTGTCAAATCTGCTACTGCCTGAATAAGTATAAAGAAAGGACAGGAATGGGAAAGATAAAAACGTTTAAGAACCCAACAGTTCTGCTAATAATGATTTTTCCTACACCTATAATACAACAGAGAGGGCTGCAGAAAATCAAGGATAGAATAAGGTTTTAGTTTACAAATAGCTGACAAGACAAAGTTTACGATGAAAAGAAACATAAGGTGATGAGCTGGATAGTTTTATTTGAAAAGTTGACTGAACTGAATGATATCACTCTGACTTAACCACGGTAAAGATGTGGACCTTAACACTAACAGTGTTTTTAGGGTTTGAGAAATTATTATCCATTACTTACTATAAGACTCCAAAAAATAATCATGCATAAAGTCCTTTTTATTAGTTCAAAATAAAAAATTCATTTGAAATTTAATTATAAAATTATTTAGTATTTTATATTGTCCACATATACAAATACATCTGAATAATTATAGAAAAAATTCAAAGAAAAATTTATATAATTATAACATTAGAAAATATAGAAACATTTTGATAATCTAGTTAAAAGTAATTTTTAAATTATATATCATAAAAAATTATTGAACAGCAAATGGAGGAAATTTTGTCTTTAATATGACACCTTTGCTTTAGTAAGTCGATTGAGTATATAAATAGTTTAATTTAAATGTTAGTGATATATTATAAAATTTAATTATACACAAATGTTGATGAGCATCAAGTTGACACAAGGTAAAAATGTTACCTATAAAGAGAAATATCAGAAAAACATATTTCTAAAAATAAGATATTGTCTGAATCAGAACACAGTATATTCTTGCTCAATCAGTATATCTTAATCTGAAATAAATTTGTAAGTAATGTTTCCTTTATCCTAAGATTTCCCCGGGCTACTGGAAATATGAAGAAAAGCAAGACATTATTCTTACCCATAAGAAACACAGAGTCCAAAGATAAACCCAAATCACACTGCTGTGTATTCAGACATATGCAGTGTTGAAAATAACTAAAATGTTTGTGATGGAGAAAGGAACAAGCTATTTGTTTAATTTAGTTCTGTCTCAGAAAATATAAGTAAAGTTGTGAACAGTGGACTTTACTACTTAATGAGAAATATAGGAAGGAAGGGGTCTTGTTGGTTTTCTGTTTATATTTTTATCACACTAAGGATTGAACCCAGGGCCTACTGACAAGGTACATCCTCAGTCATTTTTTATTTTTTATTTTTAAATAAGACTTAGTTCTGTTGCTAAACTGCAACTACTCAACTCCAGTTACTCAAATATTCAGTCCTCTTGCCTAAACCTCTCTAAATGCTAGATTAGCTAAGTTTGCCAGCACATGTGGCAGTTTTCTTTTTAGGAAGAGATGCTCTGAACCAGCTGTTACATATTGTTAGACAAATAAAAGCTGAAAATAATTTATGTGCCACTCACATAATACAGAAGATAAAGGTTCCTATTTAATTTTTGCATCCCAAAATTATATTTCTTAATCTGTTTACAGTGATTTTAAAAAATTTTACTTCAGTGACTTCTGGACTTAAATAACATATAATAATATTTAATAACATTTTATTGATGAATTGATACCTGGTAGAGTAGACTTATTGTTCAACAGAGGACACAATAGGTTTATTGTGGGAAAAACTGTAGTGAGTGTATGATCTGTATATGAGAAATCTCCTGGCCTGATATCTAGATGACTGGCACCTGAACTGAATCTGCTCCTTCTACTATGCCCCAATCAGGTAATCTCTAAGTTGCAACACAAAAACACTTTGCAAAGTTTTCATTGTTTAACTGGAACTGTTCATGTTTATGTAGCTCAAGTATTTTTGAGATGTCACCTATTACTGCCATTAAATATCATCACTTTGATATGTGTATGCAAGTACATTTTACTTATTAAAGTCCAAATTCATAGGTACCCTGGATGTATGATGAAATGACAAAACTCAGAAGGGAAAGATAAGTAAATATTGAGAATTCAACAGTCAAGAAGTTTCATATATGTCAAAGATAACAATCATGGAATCCAAGTTTTCTAAGGCAGTCATTCCTGAATATATTTTGGTGTATTTTCTCCCATTAAAATCATTATGGCAATTATCAAATAATGTGATCAACTTTTGCAGAAATATGATCACCATATGACAACCAGTGTTAGGCAACACAAATACTAACTCTCAAAAAGAAAAGAAAAGATGAATACATTTCTTTCTTGGAAAGGAGCTAGTCACATGTGAAGAAAGCATAGTGTCAAGCATCAGAGAAGTGGGTCACACTCACTTTCAGCCCATGACATGCAAACCAAGACAACTATGTGATAACACTGGAGTCCTATCAACTTGGCAAAAGTTAAATCAGAAACTAGAAGAATAGCATTTATATGAAAGGGATAGTAAAATGTGAAGTTTAACATATAAAAGGATTCTTCCCTGCCCTATGTCCTCAAGAAATGCTCCCAACATCATTAATGAGGAATGCAAGAGGTTAAGCACAGCGATGTTGTGAGAGAACATTATTAGAAGAAAAGAGAAATATAATAAAGCTGAATTACACCGTGGAAAACTATGTAGCAGTCAAAAGTAAGCAAATAGACACAAATCTATATTACAGACAAACAATTAAAAAATGAAACCCAGAATTAAGATGTTTTAGCGACTTCCTTGTTTGGGAAAAATATACTCGACATACACAACTTAATGCCAGAGAGGTTTACTTTGAGTCATAGTTTGTAGATACTTCAGTTTAGTCAAGCGCCTACAAGGCAAGAAGGGCAGGGGGGAAGGTTCCCATGAAGGAAAATTTTTCACATTTTGGTGGTCAGAAAGTTGACATGAGGGAAGAACTGTAGACAAAAATATACAACCAACCTAACAGCATTTCAGCAGCAGCACCCTCAAGCCTTCCATACACGTTAGACTCTGGGGGGAACGTTTAGATCTAAATCAATACAAGTACATAAAACCATATCATGATACATAAAATGAAAAGATCCTTAGTATCTATATATATTTCAAAAATATACAAAAATTTAATATTTCATTCACTCATACCCTACCATTTAATATATATTTGATCAACTGCTTTTTAGAACATGCTACGTGTTAGAAATACATTCATAAGCAAAAGTAGCTCAAAACAACACCATCATGAAATTTTGATTATAATAGAATACTTTGGTTCAAATTATGTTTCTCCAAAATTCATATGTTGAATCTATATATCACAATATCTCAGAATTAGACCCTTTTTTGTATCTAGGACATTTAAAAATGTGAAGGAATTAACATGATGTCATTAGGGCATGCTCTGATCCCGTCAGAATGGTTCGTTGGATAAGAAGAGGAATTTTCCACACAGGAGACGCACATATGAGTATTTAATGTCACTTTTCTGAGTCAGAGAGAAAACCATGTAAAGAGACAGCGTGGACAAAATGCAGGCATCCAAGTGAAGGAGAAAGGCGTCAAGAGAAATCAAACTCACTTGTCTCCTGTTCTTAGAACTTAGAGAAACTGCAGGAAAACACATTTCTGATGTTTCAACTATCTGCTCTCTCGAGTTTTGTTGTGGCAGCTCTATCAAGTTAGCACAAGGAGGAAATAAAATGATTAGTCACATAAGTGAAGGAAAATAAAATTAGTTCTGGTATTATAAAGAAGTACATGTCCCTGGAGAGTTTACATCAGGAAAGTCAGAGATGGTTACTGAGTGCTGAAAGGCACCCTGCGGGAAGGAGAAATAGTGTGTCGTGACAGGGTTGAGTGCCTCAAATCCAGCACTCCTGGAGTTTGAGAAGGAAAGACCTAAATTCCAGGCCAGCAAGAACAACTTAGCACCTTAGTGAAACTCTGTCTCCAAATGAAAAATAAAAAATGAGCTTCAGTTATTCACTCTAAAGTCCAGAACTCAAATCATAAAGCAAAAGTAAATATGAGAATTAATGATCACTTTTTACATACTGTTTTAACAGTAATATGGAGCAGATGTTTTCTTACCCAAAATACTGAAAACTTACATTTAAACATATTATATTGCTATGCAGAATGAAACGTTTTAGTTTTCAAAAATTTAGTTACCAAAAATTCATTAAAAATATTTTTCACTTACTATGCTATAAAGAAATGCATTTCTATGATTGACCGATTTTAATTAATTCTGTTTACCTGAATTAAATTTATATCACTTATCTCATATAGATAGAACTAAATCAATTCATTTCATCAAGATGAGACATAATTAAATTCATCAAGAAAGAACTGTACACAAAGATGGGGTATTAAGGTAAAAGATAGAGTTGATGTTTCATGCTTATAAGTTCTACATCCAGAGATTCTACCAGACAGGAATCAAAAAGAGACTAAGGACATATTTCAGTGGTGCAGAGTTTCCTTAATGCATGCAGAATGCTGGATTCATGCCAGAGTACTGCAAACAAAATAGTATACAAAATATGTACCAATTATTTTTTCTTGCCTTTATTCCTTGAATAATACCATATCATAAATACTTGTATTAGGTATTTTAGGTCCAGGTATGCCATATATTACTACGCTTTACCTTACTGAACTTGCTCCTATTGCATTTTTTAAATAAAATGAAGATTTTTGTGGTTTTCTATCTTGAAAAAAAAAAATCCTATTGTAGGGCCAGAGATTTAGCTCAGCAGCATAAGTACCTGCCTAGCAATTGTGAGGTCTTGAGTTTGATCTGCAATACAAAACAAACAAACAAACAAAAAATTTCATTTTGGAAATTTTCACATTATTTCAACCTTTTTCCATAATTATTACATGAGTTATGGTGATCAAGGATCAGGGATCTTTGAAGTTAATATGGTAATAGTTTAGGATTCCTCAAAGTGTGCTTCATATAAGACAGTAAATTGACTCAAAGTAGGTATGTGTCTGTTCCACTAAACTGATATTTCTATGTATCTGTTCTCTCCTCAGGCCCTCCTATTCACCATAACAATATACAAATCTGTCTTATCAAGGACTTGTCAGTTTTTCACATGAAAGAGTAAGTCACACAGTCAGTTATCGTAACTCAACATCTAGAAGTGGTCGTGGTTAATCTATGCCTCTTGCACCACACTTACCAACTTAAGAGTGCAAAAGAAAAACTTCTTGAAGCAAATAAAAAGTGATACTTCCATGAACACAGAAAAATCAAATGAAACAAACAAGTGGTACTAATGTTTCAGTGGCCTGCACAGATCAAACTGTAAACATTACCTTAAACCAAAGCTTAATGTAGACAAAGATCTTTACTCCCTTAAATATGTAGGCTGAGACTCAAGTAATATTCAGAAGTAGAAGCTAGAGAAGGTTTGTTCATGAAGTTTGGAGAAAGAAGCCATCTCCACAACACAAAGAGGAAAAACAAAGTAACAAACACTGAGGTAGAGGCTGCAAGGAGATCTAGCCAAGGTCACTGAAGAAGGTGACCACAGTAAACACAAAAGCTCAATAGAGATGAAATAGTCTAATGCATTTTAAGAAGATACTAGGTAAGACTTTCATATCTGGAGAGGAAAACTCAGTGTAGGCTTTAAAATTTAAATGGAAGTTGTATCACTGATGAGGAAATAATAAGCTGGTGACTTGAAGTTAATGATGATTGGTTTAATATCTTGATGATCTTAGGGTCCTTAAGAATTATACCCTGCCTATTCCCTAAGTGAAAAACAAAGCCTGAATGAGAGTAATCTGTTTTGTTGTATTGTAGCTTATTATATTAAAACCAACGTTGAAACCTACAGGTCAAAAACCAAAAAAGATTTATTTCACAATAGCTCTGCTCATTGAAATTGTACCTGGTTACTCAAGAGACTAAATAGAAATGTACATGGAAATTAATGTTGTTTCCTTTTGTTTGCTGGTTTGTCTGTTTTTGTTTTTGTACTGGTAATCAAACACTCAACCTCATACTTGCCAGGCAGGCCCTGTGCCACTGAGCTATGACCTTGGCAAAATTGATGCTATTTCCATGCCTGCTAACAATAACATTCATTCTGTAGCTTGTGCATGAAGAAGCAACTTTGACTTTCAAGACCTACTATTTAAGAAACGCTTTCATAAGGGTATAGTTGCCATATAGAGTGATTTCTCTTATGGATCTAGCAAATTAAATTGAAAACTTACAAGATAGGTGTCACCATATTCAGTATTGTAAAGGAATTTATAATTCACAGGAAGAAGCAAGAATACCAACATTAACAGAAGTTGGGAAGAACCTGATTCTAGCCCTTAATAGATAATTTGAGGGACTCAAGGCATATTGAAGGCCTTCAGTGCTAGCAGAAGTAGAAAGAGAATTAGAATTAGAAATGGAGCCTGAAGATGTGTCTGAATTACTGCAATCTAAGGCTAAAGATTTAAATACGGAGAAATTGTTTCTTATGAATGAACAACAAGAGTGGATTCTAAGATGCAGTAAATCTTGCTAAAATGACAACAAAATATTTAGAATGATTTAGGGGATTGACTCTGTTTTGCATGAAATTCCACTATGGTTAAAATGCTATGAATTAGCACTGTACTCTGCAGAAAAACCTACTGAAAAAAGAAGAATCAATCAATTGATGTGGAAAATTTTGTTTCTGTTTTATTTACCAGAGCCAGTACAACCTTCAGCAACCACCACTATGTCCTATCATAGCCACTGGAATCAAGGCAAACACTTCTATCAGTAAAATTATAATGATTCACAGAAGTTTGAGATAATTAAAATTTTTAGCAGCAAAGTCTTTTTAATTAATTGTATATTTTTAAAATAATGTTTTAAAATAGTGTTTATGTTTAGGTTACAATATAACATAAACCTAATTCAGCATCCATTAGGAAACAAAAAATTATATGTCTCGGTTTATTGCATTTTTTTTTAGTTTATTGCATTTTTTTGAGGAGAGTTTTTTTTTTTTTGAAGGTAATAAAATACAACAGAACAAGACAGAATAAAGCCAATCGAGATAATACAGTGAAACTGGTACAGAACTTCACAGCAGGTTACTGAGATAACAGTAACAGGTACCATAGTATATCTCCTTGTCTTCACAATAGTTGTCCTTTCAATCAGGTATAGCAAAATCAAACCAAATACAGGACATCATAAAACCTGTCAAAACACAGTATTGAATAGAGCAATACAATTAATCAGAACAAAGTAAAACAATGAAAACAATATTTGCCTTCAAAAAGATGGTAGAAGGAAATTCCCCATAATTGTTATATTGCATACGGTCATCCTTCCAAGAGATGCTCAGGCTTCTGGCTTGCATTTGCTAATGGGTGGTGGGGTGAGGAGTGTTTGATTCTCGGCCAGCGTGCTGGGAGGCTCATGGCTGCCTACCAAGGAAGTGAGTGGGTTGTTTTGCTGCTCAGCACCCAAACATGGAGCAGATCTCACGAGACGCTGGCTGGCTGGTTCTCTGCCTGGGTCGCTTGTGGCTCGTTCAAGCCACAGCTGCTTACCAGGGAGGCGAGTGGGTTCCTTTGCTGCCTCACATCTAGTTTATTGCATTTAATGCCTTCTTGTTGGGGCCTAGAACTGAACCCACACAGTCTCTGACATAAAACTGTAATCTAACAAAGGTGCGAAGGACACAGGAGGATTGGCACAGATCAAACACAACACTATGCATTTCTTGTAAGGCACCTGCACATGTTTAGATTTTGCTATCTGTGGAGGTTCCTGTAATCAGTGCATATCTTAGATACTAAGGGACTTGGTATCAACTATATTCTGTTTCACTATTCTATTTTAGTTCCACAAAAGCATTACATATTTTTATTCAGCTTAAATAATTAATTTAATTTTTAAAATTTTAGTTAAGTTTTGCAAGAACTTAAGATTTTTTGATAATCAGGTGACTCTCAGGATTTTAGCAATGGCATATGTTGAATAAAATAGATATTTTTATTGTGAATATGCTTCCTAAATTTCCCCAATTGAATATTTTAGATCTCATCTGTTTTTTCCTGTCTGGTTTCAGATATGTAGAACTGCCATGATTTCCAGTGTAGTTCCTAAGATGAGTCATACTGACATTTGAAAAGTTAATCATTATTTTATAATTTTTCCAAGCATGTATTGCAGATGTAATGACTCTTCAAAGCTATCTAAATAAAATAAGTTAAACATTTTGAAGTTCTCTTCTCTTTCTTGCTTATGTGTATTTTTACTGGGGTCTGTTTGTTGTCTTATTGGTACATATTGACACGATAGTGAACTTGTTAAAAATTTAATAGAAATTACTGAATTTAAAGATAGACATTTAAAAGCACTAAAATCAAATGGCCTAACATGTAAATAATTGGAGTTGCAGAGTAAAAAACTGAAAAAATATTTGAAGAAATAATATAGTTTTCCAAAAATTATTTACATAACTAAAAGGAGATTCTACAAAATACAAGAAATATAATTAAAAGAGAAATTACATGTAGGCAAATCAGGAGAATCAAAATGTTTTAAACAAAAGGTAAAAACTGGGAAGTTATCAGTGGAAGTTACATAAAAATGGAGGTAAGAAAACTATAAAACATTTTACAAGTTAAAGTCTCACCGATATTATAACTGCAAATTCTATTTGTTACATTTTTTTTGTATTTTGCATAACATTTCATCAGTTTCCCATTCATGTGAACTCACTCTTTAGATCTGAGTTCAAGCATTTGTTCTGATAAATCTATTCTGTGTTTATACTGACATAATTACTTCTATGACCACTAAATTAAAATATTTTTTGTGGCTCAGAGGTAACTCTAAACTCAAGCTACTGTTTCTGTTAAATAATTTTATTCTCATAATTTTGATGGAAGAGTTATAATATTTACTTTTTGAATGCTCCCTTAATATATTCCTAAGCAGTTAAAGATGCTTAACAAAATGATTCAATCATTCAAGTGTCATACAAGTTGCCACATATTTAGAAGTATATGTAGTATGAAATTAGTTTAGAATCTCATGAGAAAATAGTTATTAAAGAAGTAAAATAAAATTAAGAATTACATCACACATTGTAACAAGTAAATTAATAAATTTTGAGACAAAAGAAAGAACACAAAAAAGCAATAAGAATTCCATGAAACCATTGTAGACATGGAGTCAGAGAGAATTGCATGCCATGTTCTGCTTTGGTTCATCATTTAATTTTATACATTTAAATTGACTCTTGGAGACATTCATAAACTTTGAAGATGAACAGTTTGCTTAGGTTTTAAAATTATTTTCTTTACATCTCATTATTCCATAAAGTATTGCCAAAAAAGCCAATTAATCTGTAGTTTAAGACCTAATTACAGCCACCATGTTGAGATTTATGATGATTAATGTAATGGACAAAATCAGTTGTTATCTTTTAAAATCACCTTAACAGTTTAAATCATGTGAATATGGTAAAAAAATTTCAACCATTTAAAAATTCTTAACAAGGAATTAATAATAATAACAAATTCAGTAATACATGGTCACAAATTAACATCACCAGAATTAGAAGTATAAAAGCAAAACAAAACCAATAATTTGAGAAGATAATGGCTAATGCTACAAAAGCTTTGAAAGAAAATTGAATTCCTCATTCATTATTTACACTAAATTATTAAATATCTTGTTAACAGTAGATAAAATTTCATTTTACTGTCTGGAGTAAATCTATGGTTTACAAATATGTAGCACTAAGTGAAGAATTGGAAAGAAAATCAATGACAAATGAGTTGAGAAAAATGTGGAAATAATCTTACTAAAGACTCTTATTTCTAGCATGATTGCAAATTAGATCACCTAAACATGTTGAACACAAAATCTCTGAATTCACCTAGACCTACTGAATGAGATTTTTGTATGATTTTCTTGAGCAACATAAAATAACAACTAGTTAAGAAATTCTCAAAGGAAAAGTTGCATGTAAATGGAATTATATAGAATAGTGCAATAAATGGAATTTAAAATGGTTCACCTATTTTTATGAAAATCCCATGAGGTAGAATTTTACCTGATTCCTCTCTTCCTAGGACACAAAGTTAAAATATTAAAAAATGGGTGTTCCTTGTCTGAATATTCACATTTTATTCATGCTTTTATATTGGATTTATTGGTTTATATTTTACCATATCTGACACATATTATCCAGTCAATATCTGATGGTGCTGGATAAAATTTCATGAAAAATTACGCTAATCTATCAAAATGATACTAGAAAACAAGTAAAGAAATGACCAAATAAATACAAACTTTTACATAAAACAATATATCTGCAAGGAAAAGTAACCTGGTTAGACAAATCAAAAGCTCAACAAATTATATTTCAAATTTCACAAAATTTACATAAAATAGAGCAAACATACAACTTCAATTTGTAACTTAAGTAAACCATTTATGCTGAAGATTATAATTTTTTAAATGTTTGCATGATTTCATATAGGTTACCTAGAAATATTGAATATTGAATGAAGAAGATTCAAAGAGAAAAATTTTAATTATATTCCATTGTTATGGGCATTCCAAAAATGAACGCTAAACATTAAAAGATGAATGTGCTATGCATTATGATCTTTTATATAATTTGATACAATAAGCCATAATTCTATGCAACTCTGTTAATGAAAGACAAATTATTTTCTTTAAGATCACACTTTACTGGTTTTCACAAAAAAACAATTTAGAGTTTAAATTGACACAAACTTCTCAAACTGATTTTAACTTAAATGTTCAAAAAATTATGACTGCCTAGGTATCCTATCATATGAAGAAAGGTTTCATGTGTTATTGTTTTTACTGTCCAGAAAGATACATTACTGAAGCCAAATGACGTCTGGGACTACATCATTGAGATCTTGTAAATGTCATGAAAAATCCAGAAATGACAAGTATATGATCTCTTGGAGTGTAAGTCTATCAAATGAGAATCTACCAAAGCAATATCTTCTCAATAAGCAAGAAAGAATATTCAATGCACTTCTACTACAAAATATACTGCTATAGATATGACATTGATGTTTAAAATATTTGCGTTAAAACTTACAGTAATGGCATTTTCAAACTGAAGAAACTTCGTAACTGTCTAATGTCTTGCTAACTTTGTTCTATTTTATGATTCACAGTGATATGTATGACACCTCAGTAATACTGCATGGGACTCCTTAAAAGACTTAGAAACCATCTGCTAAACAAAGTGAATAAAATAAACTATGCAGATCCATCATGATGCACTGAAGACATCTGGCACATAGTCACAAGGCCAGATAGTATGTACCTTTCCTCAACTCAGTGTTCACTGTTGTCCAGCGGATAGTTTGAAATCAAAGTGGCAAAGCTACAAAATCAGGCTGACTTTCCCCAAAATGAGATCAAAGGTGAACTAATAAAATGTATGTTTGAAATTATAGAGGCACATGAAAAAGATGAATAAATATTATTTTTCTAAATTTTATTATTCTTCAGGAATTTGTTACCAAGTTCTATAAATTATTTTATTTCACTTTCATTTGATATCACAATCACTTTTGCACCAAATTTATGTTCATTATGTCATTCTTTTCTTTAGGATTCTTGAAAATGTATGATTTTGAGTCCCGCAATACTGACATTCACCCTTAAAATGACCTTTCAAGATTTTAAAGAAGTTCACAGTCTTTTTATTCATGTACTTTCACTGTTGAGTAATTTATGTGCTTTCATCTTTATAAATGAAATCACTGAAACAATCAAGAATCTGTGAATTGGAGATAGAACTCATTTATAGATTTGAAGTTTCCAAACTGAAAAATCTCCAATTTTTCCCAAATTTCCTCCATGAAATTTTAAAAAGTCAATACTCTTTCAGTGGAAAAAATATCAATTTTAATTTCAAGATAAATCAGCTGATATAGTTGGGAACCTGTGAAGTGATTTGAAGAAGTAAACGTTAAAAAAAATCAAAAATATTATATAGCCAATGGATTCAAATAAGAAAGAGCATAGAACAGAAGTGGTTATATTGGTTACATAGGTAAAGCTGAGTTTTCAATAATTACTAAAATGTTAGGAATCTACATGAAGCAAACTATCAGCATACTAAAGTAAGTCCAACTATATCTCTAGTTTCACTCTATGCAAAACAAATTTCTAGTATTGGAATATTAATGTAAGAAAAACAGATAGTATAATTTCAGCAGAAAACTAGTAGGTTGTCTTTATGACATCAAAGGAAAAAAATAAAGCAAAGCAGAAAAAGCTACAAAGCTAAATACACATTCAAATGTGATAAAATTCAGTTCATGAAGGGATCTCATAAAAGACTGTGAAAAAGTAAGACTATATTATGAGCAGATATTTGCAAAATGCTCAGGAATGGGGTAAAGAAATCATTAAATTTTTAGCAACAAAGGAACTACAAATTTGATAACAATATTAAACGCTGGGAATAAGACAAGTTACATGTAGAAATGGAAAAGGAGGAATTAATATTTCCTCTCGTATAAATGTATGTTTGTATATAAACTTTTTGGCACACAGTATACAGTTACCTAATAATGCTGGGCAGATGCCCTCTAATTCTCTTGCTGTGCATATATTTGGTCTCAGATATCCCCAAGCTGACTTCTGTGATATTATTTTCGTTAACTTCAATCAGATAATCATTCAAACTCAAACCCATATTGCTGATCTGAAGGCTGCTAGTTTTTTTAAATTTTATTTAAAGAAAGACAAAACATAACAGAAAACGGGCAGAAATAGTACGTACGTTAAAAGAAAGAAAAAACATAAATAGTAATAAATCAGTAGTTAATGTTTACATATTGTCCCCCCACAAATAATTATGCAAGATACAAAAGTGGAGCATATGAATGGGAATTCAACCAGGGAGACTGCTAACAGTTCTGTTTAACTATTCAGCAAAAACTAAGTAATATGGCTATCAATCCTATACACTTAGACATGTCCACATTTATCCATACCATCATTTATGTTGAGACCAAACAAAACATAGCAGATTAAAATCATTCTGAACAAAGCTTAATAGTATTGCTGGATTTCACCTAATGACACTCCAGAATCATCACTGGGTAATACAGTGCCCCTTTCTTTCCTTCGGTGTATTTGTTCATTTCATCATGTGTTGTAAGGTCAGTTCTTATAAACTATTTATAGGTTTTATGCAAGCATGAGTCTTAACATGTATTTCTATCCTTTGTATATTAGAAGGAGAAACAGAACAGAACAGGACAGAACAAAATATATTCCTATGGACTCATAAAACTAAAAAGACATTTACAACTGCTGTACAAGGAGTTCTATCATGGTTACTGTACTATCTCTTGTTATCATCAGTAGAATTGGCTATATCATCAGATAAAGTATAATTGAATATATCAGTTCATTACAGAATTAATAGTAATACAACTTTGTAAATAGTGTAGAGCTAGAAAAACAGGTAGTAGTCAAATCAGAATGGGTATCCTAGTGAATTATTGTCATTTTCAGTATAGTTGACTTGATACCCTCAACCGATCAGTTTTGAGTAAAATCTGTCAATTATAAGTAGCAATCAAACAAATCAGATTTAACTAAGATCAGTCAAGATACAACAGTATAAGTCATACAGGGATCCGGATTAAGTTAATTGGAAATTAAAGATGACCACTGTGCTATATCCTGACATCTTCGGGACAGCTGTCTGTGTCCTCAGATCCAGTGCTTATATACAAACTGGAACGGAACAAGTTCTATCCAAGCAGAGTGGTGCGAGTAATATGAGTTTTAATTCCTGATGCACTACTAACAATGTCTTCTGCTGTGTTTTTAAGACTATTTCTCCCCTTTCACTTCCCCAGGATGTACTGTGTATTTTTGGGTTTCCCTAACACTCTTGGTTTTATATTAGAGGGGCAACCTTCTATTTACCTAAGTATTTCCAAACTTTCTCCTTCCTAGACTTGTTCTAGTTGTATTTCTTCAATTATTAAAGCCTGTCTTTTCAACCTATCCATATATTCTGGTCTATTTGCCCCTATTACTCTCCGGGTCCCTATCACATGGAGTTTTGTTTTCTCATATTTGATTTTGGTCCATATACCCTTCTTCGGGTTAATTATATTCCCTATAAAGAGCATCTCAGTGAACCCTACCCCTTGATCCACTATGCCTGTGATTCTCTCTTTTTTCCCTTAAGTTAGTGTATCTAGGCCATCTATATCCTGGTTTGTTTTGACTAACAGTACGTGAGGATTACTATTGGTATGATATCTTTATTTTTAAAATTATATCACTAGAAGCACTTTAATTACTCATACTTAAAATATTTCTGAGAGTATAATTGGAAATTTTTAAAAAACACTAATAAATATTAAAAACATACGAAGCATAGAACTCATACAGATGCCAAATGATAAATGTTCTAAACTCAAAATTAAGTGGAAAACTGTTACTGATTAGGCCATGTGAGTGAAATGTGTAACATCTGTGAATAGTCCACTGAAAACAGGTGGACTATCATTACATGTAATAATCCTTAGCAACATTGGAAGATATATATATATATATATATATATATATATATATATATAGTGCCTCAAATTAAGTCAGAGAAAAATGAATAACAACACAGCTTTATTTTAAGTGGCTGTTTACAATTGTAAAGTTAGAATTTCCTCTATATTTTAATCAATATAATATTTTAAAAGATGCAAATAAAATCTGTTCCATTTCTGTGCTCAATGCCTTCTAAAGTATTCTGACTCTATTCCCTTTCAATTTTTAGCTTGACTTTATTTTAAGAGTAAAGACAAATGAAGGAGCTGTAGTTCACTTTTGTTCTCTCCATTATTCTCATTGTATGCTTCATGATTATTGAGGTGCCACTAATTAAATATGTCCCCAAATGTGGTTTAAAGTTCCAATAGGACAAGTCTATGCCTCATGACTGAAATAGGCTGAGTTTCCCCCTATATCTGGTCTTGCTCCCAGTGAATTAGTGCTAACTACTGGTACCCACTGATCTTTCCAATACAAAAATCGCTTCATTCCCCTAATTTCAAATGTGTGGTTCTTCATGATTGATAGCACAAAATACATATTCTTCTTGAAAACATCGTTGTCTCAAGCTATTCTCTACCTCAAAATTTACACACTGGTCATTTTATAATATTTTTCTCCCTTTTCTTCTGATCTTCACATCTCCAAAAGAAGCTCAGTTGCCCATGGATTCAAATGCTTTCTAGATTACCAGCTCCCAAAATCCCCATGATACCATCCCATCCCTGTCATTCTTTTGCAGGTGGCAGCAGTTACAAGTGAGAAAAGCTGGCCTTAGGTATTATTAAATATTATCAGTTTCCCAACAAGTATTTCCAATTGATTTCCTGAAACACTGTCCTCTTACACTCAGCACATTAATTGCCTCAGGGAAGACAATTTTCAGCAGAAAGGGACACCTAAGTTTTTTAGAACTTAGTTCTTTAGGCCATGAAAGGACTCAGGAGATACAAACACAACCACATGAATTGTACTGAGAGATATGAGTTGTGATGATTAAGGAAAAAACAAACAAAAAAGGCATTTAAATGGCGGTATACTCAGAGCCAAAGCAGTCAAACTCAGCTCTGAAACATACAGAACACCCAAGTGATTACAATACCTTACTGTAAGTACTGTCTACCTCTACATACCAGAGAGAGTCAGAAGAGTTTTTAAGACTTCAAAATGAAAGCAGCAAAATATTACAAAGGCCCAGTGGCACCATGTGTGTAACCATTAATCAGTGTCCAACAGAATGATGAATCCACTCTATGTAATTGGGATTGAAATAGACAGGGGTAAGAAACTCCCTCCACTACGGTAGTTTGGTATCAAAGGCAAACCTTGACTGGCAGACAAAAACTCTGAAGTGACTTCAGCTGGAAAGTTTAAAAAAGAAACAAAAACATAGAAAATTAAAGTCCTTGTGAATACAACTTATGGTTTGAAATAGAAACCCAGTGAAGAGCAGGCCTTGAGGTAGAAGAGTAGTCAGGTCTGGATTGCAGGTGCTCTTGTTCAGGGGTTAGGACACAGTAAGAAGCCCACTGAAATTGGTACACCTTGAACTGGAGAGCTGGCAGTTGCTGATAATTTGTGCTAATTTTGGCTTGCATGATTTTTGTTTCCTTCATTTGCACAAAGGAAATTGCTTTTTTAAAAAAATCCTATTTAGTTGAAGAGAAAAATATGAAAGCATTATCTTAATTATATTGTTAATTCAAAAATAAAACTGTACCCATTAAAATACTGGCTGGTCATTTACTTTTATTACTTTTATAAATTTGGCCATTGTTTCTACCAGATTATTTTAACCTAATGACTTATACTATGCTAGATATTAGGGAAAGGTGTATTTATTTGGTGTGATAATTAGTTTCCTAAAGCAGCTTTATTATTCCTTTGTTATTATTTTCTTTTACTTTGAAATTGTGAAATTATTGTAATTTGTTTATAATGATGAATTTAATTTTCTCCTTAATCCATCAATTATTTTACTTTGGATTTTCTGGTTTTATTCCATAGTCCAAATATTGTCTCACTTTAAAATGTTAAGTGCATGAAGTGTATAAAATCCTGTATTTTCTACTTGATTATGTGTTTTTTTACCATATTCTGATTAAGAAACGAATTATAAATTCAGTTTATTTTCTTTCATTACTTTAGTAACACTTATCTTACAAAAAAAATAGCAAAAATCTTTTTTTCAGTGACCTGAGACAAGCACAATATAAATGGAATAAATTACCCTATATATTGAAATATTATTTAAACAATGAGATAGGAAGATTGGGGAACTATTTGACTTTCTCCCTATTTCTTGTTTTTCTTTCTTTAATTTGCATTAATTTACATATGAATTCATTTTCAGATTCTCATGTAAGAGAAACCAGGTGATACTTCAGAATGCCTGTCTGGCTTATTTCACTTAATATTATGTTCCCAAGGTACATCCATTTGCCAATGAATGCCTAAAATTTATCTTTCTTAACGGAGATTAATACTCTGTTGTGCATAAATACTATAATTTCCTCATCCATTCATCTTTATCTATTCATCTTAGACATACACAGTGCTTCCAAAATCAAGCTATTCAAATTGTGCTGCTGTAAACATGGGAGTACATGTATGCTTGTAATATGATGACTTTACCTCCTTTGGGAAGGTATCTAGAAGGCATATAGTACTTCAAAAAGGTATTTCTCTTTTTAGATTTTTGAGAAATCTCACATCAATTTCCATAGTTTACATTCCCAGCAACAATTAGAAGACTTCCTATTCTAACATATCCATTTTATTACTTAGATTGTTTAATGCCAACCATTCTTTCTGGGAAAGATGACATATCAATATAAGCTTTAGTTTCCCTTTCTTTATGGTCCGTGATGTTGAATATTCATGTATTTATTTGCCATCTTTACTTCTTCTGAGAAGTGTATGTTCATTTCAGTTGCCTGTATAGACTTTTGTTCAAGGAATGGATGGTAAAATGTTTTTCATTCTGTAAGTTGTTTCTTTCCTGTGTTGTCTGTTTCCTGTGCAGAAGCTTTTTAATTTGATATGATCCCATTTGTTGATTCTTGAAATTATGTCTTCTGCCATTTGAGCCCTTGCCTCTACCTTTGTCTACAAAATTTCATCTTCTTTTTCTTCTAGCATATTAAGTTTTCTACTTCAACATTTCTGTTTTGATCCATTCTGACTGTTTTTTAGGACATGGTGAGAGATATGTCTCTAGATCCTATCTTCTATATGTATATAAGTAGTTTTCCCTGCACCAATTATTACAGAAGCTAAATGTCCTCCTATGATGCTTTTGGGCCTTTTGCAAAGATCACAGAGTTGAACTGCCTAAAGTTGTTTCTGTGTCCTCTATTCTGTTTAAGTTATCCAGATGGCAGGTTTTTGACAATGCCATACTGTTTTGTTTTGTTTTTTAAATCACTGTAGCTTTGTACTGCTTGAAATCAAGGGTATCATGCCTCTGGCTTTGCTATTGCTACCGAAATTGCTTTTGCTATTCTGGTCTCTACTGATTCTGTGTAAATTTTGGATGTTTTCTCTATATCTGAGGAATGCTGTTGGTATTTTGATTTTATTGCATGAAATCTGTATATCAATTTTGAAAGTATATTCATTTTGATTATAATAATTCTGTCAAACCAGGCACATGGGATATCTTTCAATTTTCTGATGTCTTCTTCAATTGTTTTTTGCCAAATGACATAATTTTCCTTGAAAAACCTTTGGCTTCCTTGGTTAAATTAATTCCCAAGTTTTGAATATTTTTCTTTATTCAGTTGTGAATTATCTTTCAAAGCTTTTCTAGTTTTTAGTGAATTTAAAATATTGGAATATTATCTTGGAATTTAAATTATTATCACATACAACCCTCCTGCTAGCTGTATTTTTCTCTACATTTACTATATTTGTACACTCTATTTTAAAGTTTCTAGCATAGTACTTACTAATTATTAGTTTAGCAAGTAAAACTTAGAACTAGCTTATATACAGATTTGTTTATTTGCAGCAGTAAAGTTATCAATGAATGGAGATTTCTTTTGTATCTTCAGGTTTCATGAACATTTCCTCTAGTCCTTAATATTCTTATCTATGTTTTCTCTGAAGTTCTTTTTTCTTCTGAGATTCAAAAACCTTGAACTTTACCAAATTTATCTCAGTTTATTCTCACTTCCTAACTGCTTTTTGCTTGTTTTCTTTTTCTGTCTGTCTGTCTCTGCATTTTGCTTTATCTTTTCTGTCATATTTTTCTTAAGAGAAAAAAACTTTAAAATTGTATCTCTTCTTCAATCCTGTCTTCCAGAATCCAGATGTTTTAGAAGATTTCCAAAATGTGTCTACCCTTTTTTTTCATTATATTATTTCAGATGGAATTGAGTGAACCCACTTAATAATTTATGAAAACATCTGTCTGTAGCTAAGTTTTCAAAAATGTATGGCTTTCACTTATTTGTTTGATTTATGTTTGATTATTTCCTCTTGTTTCTTTTTTAATCCTATGTCTCCAAGATTTCTACCTAACTTGTCCTCCAGTAGATTTACTGTTTCTGTTTTAATATTTAGATCCTTGATCCATTTTGATATTAGTTTAGTGTACGGTGATAGGCATGAGTCTATTTTCCGTCTTCGGCATGTGGAAAACCAATTTTTCCAACAGCATTTATTAAAGAGGCTATCTTTTTTTCCAGTGAACATGTTTAGCCCCTTTGTCAAATATCAGGTGGCTGTTGTGTCTTTGTTGTAGTGTTTGCTTCTTCTAATTTGTTCCATTGATCCTAAGGTCTATTTCTTTGCCAGTACACGCTGATTTTATTACTGTGGCTTTGTATATAGTTTCTAGTCAGGAATGCCTCCTGTCTTGCCTTTGTTTCCTAGAATTGCCTTTGGTATTTTAGATTTCTTCTGTTTCCAGATGAATTTTAGGAATACTTTCCCAAGATCTGTAAGATATGGTAATGGTATTTTGATTGGGATTGCATTGAATCTGTATAACAGTTTTGGGAGTATGGCCATTTTCACAATGTTGGTTCTTTCTAAACAATAGCAACGAATACCTTCCATTTTGTAATATTCTCTTCAATCTCTTGTTTTAGATTATTATAACTATCAGCATATAGGTCTTTCCTTGGTTAGGTTGATTCCTAAGTATTTCATTTTTTTAGATGCTATTGTGAAAAGTGATTATTTCTATAATTTCTGGCTCATGGAGTTTTTTGTTCGGGACAGGAATGGTATTGATTTTTGAGTGTTGACTTTGTATCCAGCTATGCTGCTGAATTTGTTTATTACTTCTAGTAGTCATTTAGTGGAGTTTTTTGGGTCTTCTATGTAGAGTATCATGTCATCTGCAAATAATGATAATTTAACTTCCTCATTTCCTATTTTTATTCCTTTCATTTATTCCTCTTGTCTGATTGCTTTGACTAATATTTCCAGAACTGTATTGAAAATGAGTGGTTATAGTGGACATCTTTGTCTTGTTCCTGATTTTAGAGTAAAGGCTTTCAGATTTGTCCATTTAGTATAAAGCTGGCTACTGGTTTGTCATAAATGGCCTTTATGAGATTGAGGTACATACCGTCTATTCTGAGTTTCTGTAGGGTTTTTTATCATGGACAGGTGTTGGACTTAACCAAATGCTTTTTCTGCATCTCTTGAGATGATCACATGATTTTTATTTTTGGTTCTGTTGATATAGTGTATTACATTTATTGATTTGCATATGTTGAACCATCCCAGCATTCCTGGAATAAATCCCAGTTGGTCTTGGTGTATAATCTTCTTAATGACTTGCCATATTCTATTTGCCAATATTTTATTGAGAATCTTTGGATCAATGTTCATTGGTGAGATTGGCCTATCATTTTCCTTTTTGGTTGGGTCTTTCTCTGGTTTTGTTATCGGAGTGATACTTTCCTCCAAGAATGACTTAGGGAGGACTGCTTCTCATTCAATTTCATTGAAGAGTTTAAGGAGTATTGGCATCAAATCTTCTCTAAATTTCTTATAGAATTCAGTCATGAATCTATCAGTACTTGGGCTTTTCTTCATTGCTATGTTTTTAATCACGTTTTTCAATTTCAGTATATGATATTGGTGATATTCAAAATTTTTATATCTTCTTGATTGAGCTTTAGTAGTTCATATGTTTCTAGAAATCTATCCATTTCTGCTGTATTTTGCACCCTATGTGAGTAGAAATTTTCAAAGTAGGTGTTTATGATCTTTTGAATTTCCATGGGATCTGTAGTAATTTTCACTTTTCAGTCCATAATGCATAAATTTGGGTTTTTATTTCTTCTTCTTCTTTTTTTTTTTTTTTTTTTTTTTGTCTTTTTCATTTTTATCGGTACCAAGGATCGAACTCATGACTGCCTACTTGCAAGGCAGGTGTTTATGCCGCTGAGCTAAATCCCCAGCCTTGACAAGGTTAACTAGAGATTTATCAATTTTGTTATTCTCTCAAAAAATAGCTCTTTGATTCATTAATTCTTTGTATTTTTTTTTAGTTTTAAATGCATTAATTTTTGCTCTAATCTTTAGTATTTCATCTCTTCTATGGGTTTTGGGTTTGACTTGCTCTTCCTTTTCTAGGAGCTTGAGATGTAGCATTAGGTTATTTATTTGTATTCATGCTATTTTCTTGATATGACTATTTATTTCTCTATATTTCCCTCTTAGGACTGCTTTCATTGCATAGGTTACCGTATGGTGTATCTGAATTTTCATATTATTGTAGGTATTGTTTTATTTCTTCCTTAATTTCAACTGTAATCCATTGGTTATTCAGAAGGTTGTTATTTAATTTCCATGTATTTATGCAGGTTTTGTGGGGTTTTTGCCATTGATTTCCAGTTTTAGTGCACTGAAGTCAGATATCATGCATGGGAAAATTTTTCTCCCTTTGCATTTATTTAAGATGTTTGAAACTGCATTTTGCTTTTTCGTTTTGTCATTTTCACCTTTTGGGCAAATAGTTGATTTTTCAATCCCACTAGTCTCAACTATGCATAGTGTGAAATCTAGGGTCCTACTGTGTGGTTGATGTTTGTCCAATTGAAGGGTACCACAATGAGGAGGAGAGCCAGTTACCTGAATTACTCCTGCAGGGCCTGTTGGGTGAGTCCTATATTCTTCCTAGGCTAACTAGCCTAGAAGTATTGATGTAGGTCAACTCTTAGCTCCTATTGTTGCTATGTCTTTAGGTTGTTGAAGATCACCAGATCTCCCTGTCTATAATGTTTGTGTCAGCTGAGGCCCTACTGTGTCACTGAGTGTCTCATAATCTCTTTTAATTTTCTCCAAGTTAAGGGTGGCCTTATTGGTGCACTTCTCAACTTGCCTAATGTTCTCTGTGTGGAGGAGGGAATTATTCACTCTCGTGCCAGGTTCTCCAAAGTCTTACAGTTGGAGGGGGCTTCACTTCCACCCCTATTTACCCACTACAGACTTCTATATTAGGGACAAACTCACCACACTTACTGGAGCCTGCTAGGTCTGCTGTTTGGATTAGAGATTCCTGAATCTCCCATCAAGCCAGCACAGTAATCCTCTGTAGTTCAAGGTTCTGGGAGAAGGCATTGGAGCCAAAGATCAACCACAGTACTAGGTCTAGTAGGTGGAGGGTTCCCAAAGAGGTGGGCTCATGGTGGCAATCCAGGGCACCTCAGGCATGCTGGGGGCATCCCAGGTGTTCCAGGCTGAGGGGCAGGCTCACAGAATTTCAGGCATCTTCAAGTAATTTTGAAAGTATATCACCAAGCTATGGTTTTCTAACAACTAAAATGCCTAAGAGTTCCTGTCTTTGTTTCAAAACATGAGAAGTCCACAAATGAATTCATTCATATTTTATCAACGTTTATATTTATCTTCCAGCAAAAATTTAGTTTTGATAATCTAAGTTATACAAAATGCACCCAGTCTTCAAGATTTAATGTCAACAAATCTGTATAAATCTTTAGATAAGGTAGTACATTAAATGCATTCGAAATTCAGATTTAACAAAGAGTGTTTGAAGTTTACCTGTGTGGAAATTTCCTGCAAGGAATATCTGTAAGCTGTACTAAGTGCTGTTGGTAGAATGAGTGACTCTCTGCACATGTTAATATTTTCCTTATTTTTTGTTTGTTTTTGCTTTTTTTGTTTGTTTGTTTGTTTGTTTGTTCGTTGGTTTGATTGTTTTTCAGGAAACAGAAGTATAACAGCAGAAAACTTTCAGTATCCAGGCAGATGGTAAGCAATGAAAAGTTTACATATATGGCTTTTGTCTAACAGGGGTCCCTAAGAAAATAATAATGGACTAGAGGAAAACACTAGGACACAGAGTGGTTAGCAGCAGAGATTTTAGAGTCTAAAAATCCAATCACATCTCTGCTTATTAATAACTGTGCCTTTTATAGATTATGTAATTTTTGTCACTCCAATTTTATTGTCTGTAGACTGGTGTATAGTTGTTCTTAAGGTTGTTCATCATCTAAAGTCTTTTATGCATTTGAGAAAAATATGGCATGCACAAGCACAAATTCCCTATGGTGAATCTGATCATCGGATATAACTAAAGTGTTATGTGTTCATACTGTATTTTCATGCACTACAATTTCCTATATTTTGAGAAGTATGTTTTGACATACTAATTACTTTTACCTAGCTAACACATTTTAGCAAACAGAATCATATATAAAACAACAGCTATTTATATTATTTTCATATCAAAATTTGTTACATAAATACCCTCATGATAACCTTTGAGTCTTATTTTTATAGTACTGAGACAATTTCTTTAGTGTAAAGATGTATTAGAACATTTGAGGTTAATTCTTACCATACTAAGATGATTTATTTAGTGAAAAAAAATGTATCCATTGGTGGATTCTGAGAATAACCTCTGTATTACTCATATTCTGTGTAACTTGAAGAACTACTTCAATCACTGATACATCAGATTCTTTAAAAAGAAATAGACTGAGTAACTACTATTCTTATCTGAAATTTATACTTTTAAATATAATTGTTTTTATGTAGCATTTGTGTTAACATTTTGAGTTCTTTATGGTTTGTCAACAAATGAGATCATAAATAAGTTTCAATAATTCAGAAAATATATTGATTATAATTGAATAAGGAAGACTTGTTGCAACTCCTAAAATCCTATTACCTTAGAAAAGAAATTTTCCTTTAGTATGAATTGTCCAAGGATATTAGAAAGAAGCTTATTCCATGTAAACATATATTTTGAAAGCTAGTATATGGCCTTATCAATGCCTGGTAATCACAGACTTTCAATGCTCACAGCTACATTAACCATCTTGACTAATAAATTTTTAGTAAAACTACTGGAACGTTTATGTTTGTACTTCTGCAATCATCCATGGACTCATTTAAAAATGTCATTTTTGCTCAAAAGAACTCTGAACCTTTAATCATTCTTTCAATATTTGTGTTAAAATATTACTTGACATGATACCATATGCTAAAGATGTAGACCAATCTAAGATATGATTTTATCTTCAAAAAGCTAAAGTTGACTGATGTAAAAGAAATAGGAAATGAGTACAAGTAAAATGTCTGAATTTCCATGAAGAGAGTAAAAATAGAGAAAAATAATATAAATCTAGAAAGCTCACAAAGAGGCAACAGGTTGAAAATTGACAAATTTTAGCACTATATTAGTATTTGAAGGAGAGAAAATATCAAAGGTAATATTGGAAAGTACAGACTGGAAATTTAGCTCAGCAGTGTAAGTGCCTGCCTGGCAAGCACGAGGGCATGAGTTTGATCCCCAGTATCAAAAAAAAAAAAAAAAAAAAAAAGGAAATTGCTACAGTTTCATAAATTTAGCAAATTACTAGTATTCATTTATAGCTGAACTAAAAACAGTTGTGAAGCATCAGAAAGTGAAGACCAAGATAGAAGAAAAAAGTGATAAAGAATAGAATAGATGGAATTTAATTTTGAACTTATTTGATATAGTTGAAGGTATAGAAGTTTTTAAAGAGGAAAGTAATGTGAATTATGTTACCATTTAAAAAGTTGACTACAGTAAAATTGTAGACTCTGAGGGCAGGCCTATTTTTTGTGGGGTCTTGTGAGGTCAAACATAATTAATAATATTTCTGATAATAACAATAATGCTCAAAATTAAATTCATAACATTGAGAATATAGATGAGAAACAGAGATAATTTTAAAAAATGACTGACTTGGAAAAAGACTAGAAATGAAAATGATGTAAGAAGACTGTAAGAAAGAAGAGGATATGCATCAGCATTGGTCCCTGTGTTGTCTCATAGGAAGGTGAGATGATGATAATGACAGGTATGAAGATGGGAAATGTTAGAAGTTAAACTCATTTGCTGTGTAGAACCATTAGAAGAATGTTAATTGTTTTTTCTGTCTCCAGTGCTGGGATTGAATCTTGGGCCTCATGCATTCTGGGCTAGTTCCTACAATTGAGCTGTACCCAGGCCAAGTTTTGCTTGTAGTAATTGATTAGGATATGTAAAGCACATAAACATATATTACTAACACAGCATTCTCATTTTAAACCCATGGTTCAAGGTGTGGTTTTAACTTGCAAGCCTTCTTAGTGAAGAGATACATTTCACAAGGCTGTATCTACTGTAGGTAATAATTTATCTGATGAATGCAGAAAAAGTAAATTTAAACTTGAGTGAGTGTTGATAGCTGCTAAACATTCTTTCAGATAATTGAGCTAGTTTATTTTCAATTATTGTTTAACTATCATAGCGTTATTTCAAAAGAGCCTCTCATTTAATGTACTAAACTTTCATTAATTTCCTAAATAATTTAATATGTTTGTAGATATCAGGACCGAAATACTGTAGCTAGGATTTCATCCTTTAGAACAAGAGTTAAGTGTTGAAACCTTTAAGCAGCCTGTGAGATTTTTACAAAAAAATTATTCAATATGTTATTATCACCCAAATAGTCACTCTAAATTTTCTCTACTTGCCCAGATTTAAGTACCCAGAAACTCATTTATAACTGTAAAAAACCAACAGATCAACATGTTGCAATACAGCAATTTATCTTTAAATACCAAGATTAAATATTAAATGTTAATTTTCAGCTCTCTATTGAATTTTTAAACTCATTTATGTAGATAAAACCACTTCAAAATCATGGTGTGTTTGAAAAATTAGAGAAAATATTGTGATTTTTAATATAACATTACATAAAAATGTTATGATACTTTAAATTACATATAGAGGTGTTTTCATGATACAACCATAATGAAAAGCATGTACCCAAAAAACAGACCAGTAAAATTATTATCTTTTTGCTCTTGATGCTCTCTACTAAGTTGTATTTGCTTTTCATTTATTCATTTTATCATCTTCCGATGAGTCACAACTGATCCTAAAGTTTTAGATAAAATACTTATTGTCTGTGTTAAATTGGTGATGCATGTATAAATTAGCAATAAGTATAGTTCATCCAACTAAGCAAGAGCATATTTATACTATGTAACATTGTATGTAAGTAGAAATATGAAGAAAAAATGAAAGAATAAAACAAATGTAGTAAACAAATGCAAAACACAAATAGAACATAAAATACATTTTAGTATTAATGCATATGTATGTATACAAACTAAATATACATCTCATTGATTATTTATTATATATATTCCTGCCATGCTAGTACGTAATCTATAATGGCATTCATTTTCTCCAATCATTAGTTACTTAAATCATTTGCCTAAAGATTTCTTGGTGTTGTATTTCAATTGTGTATAGTTAGAATTTTTTCCTAATTAGCATGTCAAGTAATATTTGCTTTAAGTCTGACAAGGTTTATAAATTACTGAAAATATTATGAAGCTGGTAGTTGTAAAGAATACAGGTCCTAGTGGGTGCATAAACCTCTACAAATTTTCTAAATAGAAGTGGGAAATATAAATCATAATTCTTTTTGTACACAGGTCTACTTGCAGAAATCTACATTCCTAAATAATCTTAAATTTAAACAATGATTCAGGACCCCAAATATTAATTAGACCATTAATAATAATAACAAAAACTAGACAAAATTCTAATGCCCAGTAATGAGAATGGAGTTCATGGGTTTTGTTGTTGTTGTTGTTTGGTTTTGGTTTGGTTTTGGTGTTTATATTGGGAATTGAACTCAGGACCTTGTACTTGCCAGTCTCTCTCTGTAATTCAGATGGCTATGAATGCATTATATGGTCCAGGCTGAGGTTGAGCTCCAACCTGTGGTGATTCTCTACCTCACCCTCCCTATGACTCAAATTACACACTTGTACTAGCATGCCTGACTTCTAATAACTTATGTCTTGTGAGGGTCCTCACAATGGTTCTAGAGATCTACCTATCATGAATTTTTTTCCCCTGTTCAGATCTCCCAGAATATTTTGATTCTTGTTTCTAAGATTAGATTTGTCAAAATCTGAAGTCTATGCACTGTAAACAATAAGCAATAATTGAATGTTTTAGTTTCAGCTTTATTGACAGTAGACTCCAGTTCATATCTTGGTTCTTTTTGGAATTGAATGATCACAGAAGGTTGTTTTACAAAGCAAAATACCTCCCCACTGTGGTACCTACAATCCTATTTCAATACGTAAAAGACACTAATAACCTAACTGCACATAATGCTTCTGACATAGTTAAGGCTGTATGTCCTTGTAATACAGTCCAAATTGTTTATTATCGAAAGAGAAAGAGCAGATACTGGCACAATGTAAATGATGACTCAAACTTATATATAACCTACCATTACCAAATGTACACATGCCTGATTTGAGTTAATGAATATAATTGTACTTAAAAGGGCAGGTCTTGTTCACAAAACACAAACTGATAATGATGTTTTTATCATAGAACATCAAATAGGTGGCAAAACAACAAAGAATTAATTTAAATCTCTTTCCTTTGTAACTAAAAAATTGAGACAAGAAAAGAGTTTCTGTCCCTGAATGTTCTCAGTTATGTGTGGTTATATAACTTTTTTATTATAGATTCTACACATGCTCTTTTACCCTCTGTATCAAAAAGTCATGGGATTTTATCAACATATAAAGTTCATTTATACACAAATATTCCCTTCACTATTGAGAAAAAAATTATGACTTTCATTGAATTTTTTATCATTTTATAAATACCTGGAATTTTTGCATCATTTATTATTTGGAGTTATATGAACACAAGAGATTTCACAGTAAGAATATTTTCATTATTTTTATATGAAAAATGATATAGAGAAATAATTTCACAATCATAAAAACAAAATAATTGAAACCATAACAGACACATCTTTTGATATTATTTGAGTAAAAGTTTTCTGATATGGCACCTATGATGGCTGGCATTCTCAATTTTCCACCGAAGAGTATTCACCCTGCTCAAACATCAAATGTGAAATATGCCTATGAATTTAACTGACATTCCCAGAATTGGTACGAGGAGTTCATTTTCAGAGACTAAGTTACTGTTCCACATATTACTATGTCTGCATTTCTATATAGCTAAAATAAATAAACGGGGCATATTGAAGTTTTGATTTTTAATTATTTTCATTAACTGAGCTCTAGTACAATAACTTCAACAGATACTAGAGACTAGGACGGCTGTTGAATCAATGTAATACTGTTGTCCAAATAAATGTGACAATATTTCTACAAGGTGCAAGTTCTTTAATTGGAATGGCAAGATAACTTCCTGAAAAACTTTAGTACCAAAATGAGAATTTAATACAAATGTTTAATCTTATGATGTAATTTTAATTTAATATCTTAGGTTGGGACTTAGCTAGTAGTCAGACTTTCTAAAATCTTATTTATTCATAATCATTTTTGAGCCAAATTTATAGCCTGCTCATAGTAAGTATAGAAGTTATTATAGTGCAATTTTGAGGTTTAAATTCTGAGAAATCATTTATTGTCTCCACTATTGTTCTACTTTCTTCTTTGTGCTATCTTAAACCACAAATTCTGGTATTATTTATGGATACAATTTACATAATGTAGAATAATTAACAGTCAAAAAGTGTCTCAAGCTCATAGCAGTTTATCTCATGTTGACATGAGCAGGCTTGGATAGTTGTTTCTGATAAGCTATGTCTAACTTCTAATGATCATTTCATAGCTCAGCTAATAAAGGCATGTGTCTTTCAATGAGAAAAAAAAAAGCAATGGAAAAATCTGCAATAAAATTTCTTGTGATACAAGCACAGAAATGATACATCAATATATTGGGTTAAAAGGCAGACAGAAGGTAGTATGACTTCATTTTAAGTCATTGCACCTGCAATAGCCCTGTTTCTATACAAGATCAGATTCTGAGATGATAGAGATTACAAATACAACATAAAGTAAGTCATAATCTACAATTCAAACCATATCATTACTTCTGTGTGTAATAGAGTCCAAGTGTAGCAAGTTTGGGCATAGTTAATAAATTCAACAAATGGAAGGCTGGATATTTAGCTCAGTGGCTCAAGTGCTTACCTGATTCAATTTCAGGTGACCCCCCAAATATAAAAAGCTGTGATCTTTTTTGTGAGCTAAAAGTATGTGCAGCAATTTCCATCTGACATGGAAGCTTTGGACAGCTGCTCCAAGACTGGTAGGGCCCTGCCCCCCACTCCACATCATCAGAGGATGCATCAGAAGATCCCTCTAGGCCTATTTGGGCCCCGCCCAGCAACCCATGAGTGGCCCACAGCCCCCTGTGCTCCACATTGTGAGCCAAAAGTGCACACAGCGCTTTCCATCCCACAGGGAAGCCTTGACCCATTACTCTGAGACTGGTAGGGCCCTATTCAGTGACTCCAAGTGGCTGGGAGCCACTTGAGAAGGTATAAAGATCTCCAAGAAACTGGGGAAATTCCCTGTAATAGGGATGGATATTCTCAATCCAAGAAACAACTGAGACCTTGCCTTCAGCTTCTTTAAGGGAATACAGGAAAATGACAAAACAAAAGAACAAAATTCAATCTCAAACTCCAGCCCATTCCAAGGAAGCTGACGAGGCATTGACATAGAAGAAATGTAAGCCATACACCTGAAATTCCTGAAATGATAGCAACTGAAGAAAAGAAACAACCCTGGGAAGCTATAAAAGAATTCAGATCAGAAATAATCTCCCAGGCAAAGAAGAAATGGTTATATAATGAAAACAATGCTGAACACATCCAAAGAAGACATAATTAAAAATTAGAGGAACAATTCAAGAAGATGGAAACCTTCAATGAACAATATAAGAAACAAAAGGATGCCTGAAACAGTTTCAAAGACAGGTACAGGAAATAAAAATTCCATTAAAAGTTGGCAAAACCCCCTCAATGAAAGTGAAGATTACTTTCAGACCTCAAAACAAGATAGCAGTTAGTGAACAGGAAAAGAAAGATCTTTTAAAAATAACAAGAAATTAGGAAATAATAATTCAACACCCCAAGATGATGCAAAGATAAACAACATAAGATTGATAGGTATAAACAATATGATTCATGGATATAAATGAAAAAGAAGATGACAACATAAATGATATCAAGAAAATTTCCCAAACATGAGAATGGAAACTCACACACAGATTAGTGATATAAATAGTACTCTAAATAGTCATAACCAAAAGAAAACTACACCCAGACATATAATAATCAACACTCTGGAAATCTATCATAAGAACACAATATTAAAAGCTATTAGAGAGAAGAGACAGATCACCTATAAAGGAAAGTCTATCAGAATCACAGAAAACTTCTCAATACAAACAATGAAGTCAAGAAGAGCATGGAGTGAAGTATTTCGGATCCTAAAGGAAAATGACTTCCAACACAGAACGATGTACCTTGCAATACTGTCCTTCAAAATGGATGGAGAAACAAGATACTTCCATGACAAAGAACAGCTTAAAAATGTCATGACCACCAAAACACCCTGCAAAGAATACTGAAAAACATTCTAGTTAAACACATGAAAAAAACCACTGAGCAAGCAAACAATTAAACAGAGGGGAAAGTTAAAGAATCAATAGCAGAAAGATAATGTCAAAAATAAATCAAAATATATCAGTTATAACCATTAATGTAAATGGCCTCAATTCACCAATTAAAAGAAACAGACTGGCAGAATGGATCAAGAAACAACATCCAACCATATGCTGACTGCAAGAAACCCATCTAGCCCAAAAAGGAAACTCATAGACTGAAAGTCAAAGGATGGAAAACAACACTTCATGAAATAAGAAACCTTTGGTAAAGGGGCCAAACACATACATTAGAAGAAAGTTTCTTTAATAAGTGGTGCTGGAGAAACTGACTCTCCATATGCTGAAGTGTACCACAAAGCCACTGTAATAAAATCAGCATGCTTTGGGATAAAAACTGATCTGAAGATCAAAGAAATAGATTAGAAGTTACAACCAGAACTATAAACACATTCACCCACCTTATCTTTGCTAAAGGAGTAAAACACATCCACTGGAAGAAAGATAGTCTCTTTAATAAGTTGTGCTGGAAAAACTGGCTCTCCATAGGCTAAAAACTAAAACTAGACCCAAGCCTATCACCATGTACTAAACTAAAGTCAAAATGGATCAAAGGTCTAAATATTAAAACAGAAACACTAAATATGGTGGAAGACAAAATAGGTAGAAATCTTGAAGACCTAGGAGTTTAGTCTGTTTTGTATTGTTTAATTTTAACATACATGAAGGTATGGACAGCTATTTTGAAGAGAACAAGAGACGTTACGGCTGCCATTGTTGATTTTTCTATTGTCTAATTTTGAAGGCCTATAATGACTTCATTACTCTGTTTTGATCAGTTTTATAGTATTTTGTTTGTATGGATTCATTGTGTGTGAAGATATAGACAACTATTTAGAAGAAAACAAGTGATATTATGGTAGCCACTGTAGATCTCCTGTTGTATTGCTTTGAAATCTGTGTCACTTATATTGTTTTCTTCTGATCTATTTTGTTCTGTTTAGCTTTACCCTCTTTAAAATAAAATAAATAAAAAATAAATATAAATTCAACACATGAGAAGTATATTATTTTTCTTCACATTATTCTTTATATACAATTAAATAAATTTATAAGTATTAATGTTTAACTGTTATTGACAAAAATAAGCTAATTTATACATTTAAAGTAAAACCTACAAAAATTTTTACTTCTAATTTAAATCAAGAGTTACTAATTGAAATACAGAAATTTCATAGAATAACTGAAGACTGATATTGGTAAATAATCTAGAATTCTCAGGATTTTTTTCAGCTTGACTAGGCATCAGTATTGAAATATCTTTTGTAATTAAGAGTGTTCATAGTATAATGCAGAATACTCTTTGCGTTGTAGGAAAAAGCAAAAAATATGGCATCGAAAAGAATAATTGTTACTGACACAAATTTCTAGAAACATCCTTTGGAAATGAATACATGATGTTTGTTTGATTTTTCTCAATTCTTGTTACAAATCTAACAATTATAATAAAATATGGAGCCAAAAAAGAATGAATATAATTAATGATATTGATATTTAACTCAAATAATTCCAACCAAAGTTTTTAAAAGTTATATTTAACTCATACTCTTTCATCTCATAAAGTTCTTCAAAAAACTCTCAAACTTTGAAAACATTTTAAACTGTGAAGTAGTTAATTGCAGAAAACACTGGACTCCACACAAACGCACACAAACACAGAATTGTTGAATAACTTTAAAATTATATCACATATTAAATGAGAGGACATATAAAAATAACCATAGTCTTTGTTGCAGTTTGTAAATCAGTTTTTCATCTTAATATCTGTTGCCCACATTTATTTCACTAAAGACAAACAATGACATCTTGTGGCAAAAACATTCTCCATTTTTTTATATTGAGTTTCCACATCAGATCAGAAGTTGTAACTTTTTTTCATCAACATGTAACATCAGATTATATAACAGTGTAAATACATAACAAGATTTAGAGCTAATGTATAAATTATATAATAATGGAATTAGATCTGAGAATAATACTGATTAAAAGTAGGTCTGATTTCCTTTAATACTAATATTTAATGTGATTCAAAAACTAATCACCTAAAAAAGGAGTGAAAATACATGAATGTTTCTTTTCTTATAACATTATTTAATATGAATGCATATGAAGATTTGACAACCCAATATCTTTTGCAACTTCGTGATTTGGGTAATAGAAATTGTTACCACATTCCTCATTGTTCAAGCAACTGAACAATTATGCCATTCTGTCATGGACCCATATGAACCCGTCATATTCACAGAAAATACTGAAACCAAAGACAAAGACTTAATTTTTATGGATTTCCCAACCTAGATTTAAAACATTTTAGGTACAGACACATTTAGAATATCAAGAACCACCATGTTATGCAAACTAAAAACAAATGCAAAATCACTGATTCTTTTACTATTTGAATTGCTTTTTCAGTTCATCGTATCACTGACTATTAAAAAGTACCTAAAATCATTAGATGAACAAGCGTATTAGAAAAAACAAACCCTTTAAGGTAAGTGAGGAGATGACCAATTGTAGCTAGCCTCTACGGATTACATCCTGCATCTCAGGAACTAAGTGCTTTATATGACTTAGCTATTTTTTTTTCCTTTTCAGAAAGATTGTTGTCCATACTATTCCTGTTTTACAGAGCAACACAAAAAACTCGGTCTGGATTAATTGTTTTCTAGACAACTGCTCTATTTCAGGAGTAGAGAGAAATGTCACCTGTTTCTGAACATAGTGATGTTAGCTGTGCTTTAACATAATAAGCCTCAAACAGTACTTTGATTTGCTAGATATAATCACTCAGCAAATAAATTGCTAATTCTGTGAAATATAATCAAAAAGTAGCATATTCTAATCTTTATGTCATACTGGAACGTTTCTAATTGAACTTGATCATGTTAATAAATGTCCAGAACATGCTGTAAGTTTCATGTTTATTCCATATTTTTAAAACAAATATGATTCACCTCACATGTGATGGAGCAATAAATCTCACAAATGAATGTATCTCAAGAACTGGAGTCTGGGGAATTTCAGTTTCACAAAACAGTGGGCATGAGCACATGGAAAACATAAAATGAAAATAAAATTGTTCTTAAAAATCCTTGAGCATAAGAGGATATGATTTAACATCTTACTATTAGGTATTAAGTGATTTAGATGACTTAAGAAATGAGTAAACTAAGACTTTTTCATAGAAATTCTAATTCCATTTACTTTCAGGATAGAGAAGTTACATTACTTGATCTCTATCTCTACAGCATGAAAACAAAGTGGCTCCCAATTTAGTCATTAAAAATAAAAGAATCAATAGCCAGGGGCCCTGGGAGTAGTTTGGCAGAATAGCTCCTGCCTGGCAATCACAAGGCACTGTGTTAGATTCCTGAGACAAAAAAAAAAAAAAAAAAAAAAAAAAATTCAATGAGTGGGCAGAGATAAAACTGCTATAGAAGTCACCAGTGTTAGAAACACTCCAGTATCACCTGAAGAATTTATATTATTTTTCCAGTTTAAATGAGAAAACTGACTACCATCATCATACAATATTATATATCACTTATAACCTGAAAAATAAAGATAAATACTAAATATGAAAAATAGAAATCAATACGTACATTAATCTCCAGGAATGGCATTTAGAAATACACCTTTGATGTCCATTTAATTTATTGTAATCTCTAGTTTACAAATCTAATTCAATTGCAAGAAAAAATGATCAGGCAATAAAAGTCCTTCTTGATTTGAACAACTGAAAGTGATCTGTTCCTTTGAAGTTATATTTAATTCATGTTCTCTCATTTTATTAACTTTTAAAAATTCTCAACTTTTAAAAGTTTTTGTACTATGGAGGATTTTTTGCAGAGAAATGTATGCAAAATTTAGAACATAATGTGATTCCTTCTAAATCCCCAATAATTGTAGTGATTTTTATCATTGGTTATTGAAATTTAATGAAAAGCATTAGTATATAAATTTAACACAGAAATTACATAATAAAAATAAGATTAAAGAAAAGATGTAAAAAATGAACCTTACTAATGTTTAATTACTTGATACACTAATCTGGATTTAAAATCCAGAAATAAAAGTGTAAACCTGCCCCTGATTGGTCAGGCTATCTAAATAAGAAAATTATAAATAGTGTCTTTTTTCCAAATTAAATATATATATATATGAATTTCTAGCCTAATTTATGTCAAATAGTTTTAGCTAGCAAGTCATACTAATTTAATAGAGCACTAAAAATGGAATTTCTCCAGTATATTTACAAACTTATAAACTTATATTTGACACCAGGATGTATATGTATGTGTGTGTCCTTTTCTGTCTAGAAATAAAGTTTTCTGATAAAATTTAATAATTGTATAGTTAGAATTCATTCCCTGCTGTTACTTTAATTATTTCATCTTAAATGCTCATATATGTAGAACCGTTAGTGTATTTTATATATCTGTTCTCATTAATTGATATGCCACAAATTTTAAACAATACATTATAAGAATACAATAGTAAAAGAATGACTGAAATTAGGCATACTGACACATGCCTGAAATCTCAGTAGTTGAGAAGCTGGGGCAGGAGGATTGCTGTGAATTCTAGAACAGCCCAGCTCAAGGCCAGCCTGAACCTTATAGTCCTGTTAAAAACATAAAAATCACTGATTAAAATGCACCAATTTTGATGTCAGAGATTTGCCTCATTAATTTTTTTTCTGTAGTATTGACTTGCTTTCTTCCCCACTAAATAATAGAATGTTATATGTCACAAATAAAGCCTTTCTTTACACTTTAATAAGGAAGAAACTTACTCAGCCAAACTGAAAAGTATGAAAATTTAGTTGCAATAATGCAGATGTAAGCTTCGTTCATGTAATGAATAATAAAATATGCTCCCACTTCTAGTAATGACCATGTCCTAATCTATCAGTGTAATAAGTTATATGCCCAATTGGAATTCAGTTTCCTAACAAACCCACCTTAGGAGATACACATCATCCTGAATTACCAGGTAAGTCAAACAAAAGTGTGAAGTCTCTTTAAATAGAAGAGAGACACAGAAGAAGGAAGGTGGAAGCTGTGACATGGAAGATCGGAATAGTTCAATGAGAGGACAATTTAAACTACCATTTCTAGCTTACAAGTGTTAAGAAGAAGGTAGTCTTTAGACATTGAAAAACTCAAAGAAGTTTATTCCTTGAGTCTCCATATGCAGTTTTGGTAAATATTTGATTTGAAGGCAATGAGAACTATGCTGCAAATCTGACTTGTAAAGTTACAAAGTGGTCTATATGTGTGCTGTTAAGTCACTAAACTTGTCAATTTGTTACTATAGCAACAAGAGAAAAACCAATCTAAAATATTAACTAGGATGTTTTCACATCCTGGGGTGAGCCCTAGAGATAGAAAGATTATGTCCTTTTCTTCAATGAACACTCACTACTTATTAAGATTCCTAAATAAAATATGATTAGTAGATAAATGAATTTTGATGAAAATGATCATAGCATAAAAATAAGCAGTATTTAACCCATAAAAATTTTGCCTCATATCTCAAATGATATTCATGAGTAACAGAATGTCTCATATCCTATTTACAAATGCTAGCATTACTATTTTTAATCCACATACCCGGGAATTTACAAGACTAATTTCTGCTCAGTGGAACTCCTTGCTCCCTTCCAACCACGCTGAAACCTACTTCTTAATTGTGCCCCCAATTTTTCAGGCCTGGACTGACTTTCTCTAATATGATAAGTCTCTCTCTATGATGATGAGGCTCCATCTCTGGTTATGCTATTGTCAAAAAAGGCAAATAGGAGTCAGTAGGTTTGTGTTTATTGTGACAAGAATTTGCTCTTGCACTGTACTCTCTGGATTTCACTCAATTTTCCTTTTTCCCTTCCCAAAATACCTTGATGACTAATCAAGCACCACTTAGATAATATGTGGGCTCTGACCATGGCCATAAATTTGTTCCTTTTCTTGTCTTAAATAATCTCATTTCCACAACTGCTTGCGATTCTGATTTACTGCCCTTCAGTAACTTGTGAAGAATGGTATTAAATTGCTGCAAATTAGCATATTTTTTCCATAGCACCTTTACCTGGCTGTTGACTTCTGCTTATGAAAATCATGACTGAGAGGAAACCACGTATTTTGTATACTAATGTTTTCTAAATAAATTACGTAACTCCTTTATATAGGTTCTTATATTGTCAAGGAATGACTAAGAACAGAACATCTGTTTGTGTAATTCAGAAAGTATATCATGGTATATTCCTACTTACTGTAAATTGACAAGATTATATTCTCATAAAATAGTACCTATTGATAAAAATACTGTTTCTCATGTACAGGATGCAATAAATGGGAATTTTCAAATTATGGCATAAAGACTTTATAATAATAGCTGGAATATTTCAGGAGGCTACCTGGTCATTGTCTGTGTTTTACAATCTAACAACACCTTCACATGACATCATTTTGAAATACATTTTCAAACATTTATAATACTATAAAAACATGACAGGTGTAGATGGCATCTTTCCCTTTGTATTCATAAAATTCATAACACAGTTTCAGGAAAGAAAAATTTAACTGCCAGTCAAAAATAGAATGTTATATTTGAGAGTTGTAGCTATATGATTAGGTGCCTGCTTGTTTGGGACTATTATGTTTTCCTGTTAAAATGATTCCTTTATTAATGTAATAGATTCTTTTTTAACACACTTTATCTTTACATCTATTTTGATATTCAGTCAGACTACAATGTTAGCTTAGTCTTGGGTGGTACATTTTGTTTGATCATGTTACTTCCAATTTAAATGAACCCAAAATTTAAAATGTTTCTTTAATGATAGCATACAGTTTGATTTTACTGTCTTTTGTAAAATTCCAAACTGCTTTTGTATTTGTTTATTTTAATGTTTAGTCATACTTGCTTTACTGATATAAATAAATTAGGTCTCCCATCTTCTAATTTGTTTTATTTTTGTTGTTTTTTAATTATGTCCATTCAAATCTTCTTTTAGATTAATCATACATATCCATTGTTATTTTATTTAATATCCTCCAAAAGCTATAATATTATAAATCATGGTATTATTAAGACTCACAATTCAGTCTTAAATTACAAATGTTTTACTCTATGCTTTCAAAGAGTAAAAAAATCTTGCCACAAATCAACTTTAATTATCTCCATGTCTTTTATTTTAATGTTGTGTTATAGTTCATTTTATGCCATTCTGTCACAGAAAAAATATTTTTCATTACCATTTGGTCATATTTCCCCTCTTATCTTCCCTTTCTAGTTTTCATTTCTATCTGAAGTTATGTACTTTCATTTAGATTTATTTTTCTTCAACTTGAAAAATTTACTGTTCTTAAACTACAGCTCTAACAAAAACAAATTCTCAGTTGCTTAGTGGAAAAAAAAATCATTTGTGCCATTATTCTTGAAACTTATTCTAATTCTTGAAGAATTCTAACATTTACATTTTTTTCCCAAACCAGAAAGCTATTGTTTGCTGGTTTCCACTGTTTCCATACAAAGGCAAGTAAATGATTCATAGCTGCTCTTTTTGATGCTAGGATATTTCTATATATTCCAGATCTGGAACTTTAATTATTTTCTGTGTGATTTCTGTGTTACCCTGCTAAGGGTAACTTGAAGCTCTTCAGTCAGCTGCATCCCTCATCATTTTGAGAGAAAATATCATTGCTCCGCTATCTGTGTTGCTTCTGTCTCATTTTCTCCCTGTTCCTCTGCTACAATTAGTTACACAAAGTTATCTGCTGTCTTTTAGAAGCAGGAAAACAATGGTTAAAAATTTTGATTCACCTTTAAAATGATTGCCTTTTCTTTTCTGTGGTATTTGAGAATGAGGGTCAGATTACAAGACACTTCCATGTATTTTAAGTATCATTTAATAGTGTCATACATTTTCAAAAATTTAACCAAACATTCATTAGTGTCACTGGGGACAATACAGCTACAACACAACACTTTTAGAAATATAATATCACGGTAAATTTCTTTCAAAGAGTGATGCAAAGGAGATGTTCATAACGCAGCATCCTTAACTTTTATGCAGATAACCTTATGAACTGAGTAGTTGTCCATAATGCCATAGAGCATTTGATGGTCTCATTGTGAACCATCCACATTTCTGGGCCCGGTTTTGTTTTGTTCTGTTTTTTTTTTTTTTTTTTTTCCAGCAACCCACAACATTGATATTATTATCAGTGACAACTTCGGTGTGAAGTTTTCAAATCATAAAGTAAAATCATTGTTATCTATATCTCTGTGTTAAAATAATAAATCTCTTGCTCTAGCATCTATTTTTTAACTGTCTTTTTCCCTACGTTGTTAATCTCAGGTTGCAGAAGCTTCAGTGTTGATCTCATTGTTTATGATAATAGTAAGGTCTCCATTCTCAGGAAGCAAATGACTCAGTGAGATGTTGTGTAGAAAGGAATATAGAAAGAAATAGAGAGAGATAGAGAGACAGAGACAGGGAGAGAGACAGAGAAAGAGAGAAGTATTGGAGGCTAGAGTCTAATGACAGGTAAACTATTACGTTTCTTCTAAAACATACTTTTCTCTGTCTTGTCCCCTGTATTTTACCAAAGCTAATTGAAGTAAATTCTATTATTTAGTCTCTCTAAATTTGGATTTGTTATTTGGTCTTTCTATAAAATGCAGCAAAAATTATTCATACTGCTGACTCTTTTGAAATGTGTTTTGTTGGAACTTTTCATAAAGATTGTCAGATTAGAATGTTTTCAAAAGTTCTCAAGCCTAGGGAGCTAAGGATTTGCCATCAGATTATGCATGTATACTTATATACTTTGAATGAATTTAGGTCTTCTCAAGGTATTCCTCAACATTTGGAATTTCCTGGGACTTTCAGACCAAGAACCCATGTAAGGGAATAATATAGATAAGATTGGAGGTCATTTCTAAGTAGTTGGTGTTACATAGTCAACCTTCTGTGCCTGAAAGGTAGTTATGTACTTGATGAGGTCATGGTTATATCTCAAAATTAAATTGTTAGTAATAATAACTAGTTTTAAATCACATACTGTTCCACTGATAAAAGATTTTCAGTGAACTTAGGCAAATGATTATATTTTCGATGAAATACAAATATTTTCTAAAATCTATTTGTAAGTGTAGGGTAGAAAGAGAACAAACATTTTAATTCTGCTCACAGGAGTGATACTTCCTCAAATTGCTGTGAACTAAACATAGCCCACAGAAAAGAAAAAGATTTTTTGTAATGAAGAAAACAAAATATAAAGTAATCACACCATTTCAGATGAAGTCATATAATTCTCACTGGTACACTCTGAGGAATTAATTTTGTCTTCATTTGATGTTGTTAAGTCCAAGGTTTCAGTTTAGAAATTCTTAGGCTAATTATATGCTCTTGACTGTATTAAAAATAAGGATTTAAGAGTATTAGTCTGAATTCCTCTTATTGTTTTATAAAACTTCTTGAATACTTAACATTTAAATACTCCAGCTGTTTATAAAGACCTCTAGGAAAACTAACAGAATAAAGCAATTTCCTGCACATGACAAAGCTAATTAGTTAAAAAATATTTAATATATATGCTAATTTATTTCATTTATGTTACTATTTTATCTTAATTTGTTGAGAAGAAACTTTTCTATTATTATCTGTTTTTTGAAAGACTTTGTCTTATACACTGAGTAACTAATAATAATGATATACAGTATATTAACAAAAAAGTGATATAGAGTGTACTAACTACATAAATTCACAATAGCCAGCATTGATAAAAAAAAAAATTGACTCTTCATAGCAAGAAACAATGTAGCATAACCAAAATTAGATTATTACACCAAAGTAAATGAGATTTTTAACAATCCACTACAATTTCAGAACATGTATTAATGACATATTTATACAAATTAAAGCCAAAGAATAACAGATACGTGAAAGTTTTAAAACATATGATCAAAATAGAATCACAGGCCACTTTAAATAATAATCCTTCATTTACTCAGAGTGAACATTAAAAGATTTAAAACAAAATAAAGACTACGATTCAAGTGCAATAAAGTAAAATGGGAAAGACATAGATGTTGAATGGGGAGGAGAATCGGTCCTCCCGAGTAACAGACAGCAGGAAGCACACAACAGCTTCCCTTCCCTTGCTCTCTTCTTCTGCTGTTACTTTATTTTCTTTCAATTTATTCAAAGTTCTGACAGACTTTTCATTATCAATATTAAACAAGAATATTATTGAAAGGAGAAACCAAAATCTATCTTTGTATCAATGAACTTTTGACATTAACACTCAATCTTATGCACTTATTTTAATTTCTGTTTTTAATCCACTTGAAAATTTCTTCCATGATCCTTCTTCTGTTTCTCAGATTTCTATATCAATATGTATTTTTAATTTTTTCTTTATCAATTTTTATCTGCAATGTTATTTATTTTATTCATGTTAAAATGATTTTTAGAACACCATGAAAATAGATAAAATCAATTTTCTTTAACATAATCTATATCATCCTTACTTCCTTGTAACATACATGAAACAAACTTTCTCTGTACATCATACAAACTACTATCTCTATTGTGACTGGCTTTTTTAATTAATACATCAAGTAAAACTTTATTTCTTAGCAATTTTAAATCAGCATTTTGTATACTAAGTCCATTTTGTAATTTCTCATAAAGTATATCCTTGTGGAACAATAGGAAATATTTACTAACAGAGCCAAATATGTTTTGTCTTTTTATAAAATTTAAGAAACCAAAGTTAAACATATTCAGTCCTATGTTTGCCAGTTAATGCTTTAATATATCAACTTAAGTAATATGAGCTATCTTAAGAATATTCATCTTTTATTTAACATGTAAAATTCTAAGACAGATTTATGAATACATTTTCAACATTTTACAAACCATAATTATTTGTAAAAGTTTATCATACACATATATGTATTTACACAAACACACACTAGTTTTACATATTAAGTCAAACGCATACATTCATGATCTTAAATAGCTAATAGAAATAAAAGTGTCTTTATTACACTTACTGTTAACAAATGTATCTATTATATCAATTAAACCAATACTATTCTGAGTACTAAAGTCATGTGAATTTGAAAAAAAAGCTTTTGAATTCCTTTCATGTAATGCTCAAGAGGTGATCAAGTGATACAGTGAATGTATAACTTAAAACAGTTTATTAAGAGTACGAGACACAGTCATTAGTCCCCCTCAATATACTCCCCAACTTTTTGCCACACATTTCCCATCATTGACAGTTTTTTTTTAATTTTAAAGAGGATAAAATTAAACACAACAAAATGGAACATAATAAAGCAATGTAAGAGACATACCCTAAGCAAGACAACCAGAGATCTTCACTATCTATCATACTGTCTCTTATTTTCTTCCAAATAGCTGTGCATATCTTCACATAGAGTGAATTCATGTAAAACTAATCCGAACAGATGATGAAGGCATTTTAGGTCTTCAAGTCCAGACAATAGGGAAGTCAACAATAGCTGTCATAGTGTCTTTCATTCTCTTCAAATGGTTGTCCTTCACATATTTTAAAATTAAACAAAATAAAACAGACTACAATCACTCTGAACAAAGAATAATAGGATTGCTGGATTTCACATCATCACACTACGGAATCAGCACTAGGTATCTTAGTGTCTCTTTTTCTTCAAAAAATTGTTCATTTCATCATGCATTATATAATCAGTTCTCATAAATTGTTTATAGGTTCTATGCATGCATGAGTCTCTACATGCATATCTATCCTTTCTGTATTAGAGGGAAAAAAAACAAAACAAAGCAAGACAAAACAAACAAATTCCTAGAAAAACATGAAATGAAAAAGTCATAAAACTGCAATGCAAGGTGATCTAAATGGTTACTATGTTGTCTCTTGTTATCTTCAATAGAATTATCTATATCATCAGGCATAGTATAATTGAATACAGAAGTGCATAACAATATTAATAAAAACAAAGCATTGGAGACATTATAAGACTTCAAAAGCAGTAATAATCAAACCAGAGTAGGTATCCTAGTGAATCTTGTCATCTTCAGTGTAATTGCCTATACTCTCAGATTTGATACTATCAATCATAACAGACTCAAATAAAATCAGTTAATACAAAACAGCAATCTAACAAATGAGATTCCACTAACGTCAGTCTTAATAAGACAGTGTAGGTTATACTGGGATTCAGATTAAGTTAATAGGAAATTAAGGATGATTACTATAGTATATCCTGCTATTTTGGGGATAGCTGTCTGTGCCCTCAAATCTAGTACAAGTAGAAAAAATGGGAACAGAATATAATTCACCTAAACAGAGCAGTAAAAATAATGTGGATTTTAAATCCTGATACACTATTAATGTTATTTTCTGCCTTCTTTTTTATTTTATTTATTTTTTTTTATTGGTACCGGGCATCGAACTCATGACCACCTGCTTGCAAGGTAGGTGCTCATGCCGCTGCGCTAAATCCCCAGCCCCATCTGCGTTCTTTTTTTAGATAACTCCTCCCCTTTCACTCCCACAGGGTGCACTGCACATTTTGGGTCCCACCAACTCCCTCAATTTTTATATTGGGGGGGCAACCTGCCAATTACCTAAGTGTTTCTCACACCTAGACTCGATCTCAAGTTGTATTCCTTTAACTACAAAACCCTCAAGGTTTTCCTTTGTTATAGCTGAGTAGTTCTCTGCTGCACAAAAGTATCATGTCTTCCCAACCTATCTGCAGGTGCTGGTCGAATTGCCCCTATTTCTCTCTGGTTCCCTGTCACATATATCATTCTTTTCTCCTTTTTGATTTTCAGTCCATATACCCTCTTTCAGGTTAATGATATTTCCTATGCAGAGCATCTTGATGGGCCTTACCTCCTGATCTAGTATGCCTGTGTTTCTATGATAGAGATTATAGCCAGCCTTCTCTGCCTCATTTCTGCTATGCTATTTTTCTGCCATTGGTAGACTACTTTTCTCCTCATTCCACTGTCTGCCCTGTTCATTGAGGCCTCTCTGCCACTGTTTTTGAAATCTTGTTTTTGTTTTTTTTTTTTTTTTTTCTCTTTATCTATGCTGTCCTTCAGTAATTGGAGGGTTGGATTAGTGGTCACAAATTACCCCAGTTCTTCTTTGTCATGGAAGCATCTTGTTTCTCCATTAATTCTGAGAGATGTTTTTCCAGGATACATCAATCTAGGTTGGAGGTTATTTTCTTTCAGGATTTGGAATACTTTACTCCAAGCTCTTCTTGATTTGATGGTTTGTGTTGCGAAGTCTGCCATGATTTTGATGGGGTTTCCTTTATATTTAATCTGTTTTTTTTTTCTGATGTCTTTTAATATTCTTTTCTTGTGATGCACTTCTGGGATCTTGATTATTATATGTTTGGGTGTAGCTCTGTTTTGGTTATAGGTGGCTGGAGTTCTGTATACCTCATATATCAGAGTATCATTTTATTTTCCTGTGCTTGGGAAGTCTTCCTTAATTATTTCTGTGATTAGTATTTGCATTTCCTTTGTATTTACCCCTGCTTCTTCACTCACGTTTTTTATTGTTAAGTTATAGATCCTCTTGTTTTCTTCTAGCCTTTTTGTTGTTACTGCCTGTTTCCTTGTTATTTTAAAGAGATCTTTCCTTTCATGATCAGACATTGCAAACCTATCTTAAAGTTTTTGTTAATCTATCTCTAGTATCTGTCAAGCAATTTTTCAAGCTTTTGACAGATTTTTTAATTTTCTGATAATCTCTTTGAATCTGTTTCCTGTATTCTAGGTTTCTTTATATTCTTCATTGAAAATTTCTCTCCTTTTTTTTGTGTTCCTCTATTCTTCCATCTGTGTCTTCTTGAGAGATGCTTAGCATTTCTTTTATTAATCATCTTATATCTTCCTTTACTTGAAATAATATTTCATTTTTGAGCTCATTCATGATGTCTCAAAGATATCTCTTTAGGTCCACTGATGCTGTGTCTGATATTGCATGTTTGCTGCCATCAATTTCTTCTGTATTTACCTTTCCTTGATCAATATTCACAGAGTTGAGGCTTTTTTTTTTTTATTTCCTTCTCTTGTCATGTTTTTGGTTTCTTCCATTCAGGTTTATAGTGGAGGTCCCAGCCCCTTTTCTTCTTAGTTATGGCTTTTCTGAAGCATGCTAGCTTGGGATTTCTGTCTTCTCCAGTTTGCTATTGGTCATTGAGGTATAAGTAGGGTGGCTTATGCTGGCCCCTTCAACTCTAAACCAGTCAATCTGTGGGGGCCTTTACCATATGGTATGTGCCAAAATTACGGAATTTGTTTGGGACAACTTATTGGGTCCCAGCCAGGGGTGTGACCCATGCCAAGCATATTCCACCAATCTGCTCATCACAGGTTAGTGCAGGTTTCCACTCTGGCTCCATTCTCCACTGGGCTCACTGACCCCTGACTTCAGTGAGACCATGCTCTGGCATGTGATCATGAGTTTGGGCAGCACCAGCAAGAGCACCATGGCCATGAATTTGAACTGCTTTGATGGTATCCCTGAGACCACACATCTGACCAGCTCTTTTCCTTTTAGTTTCTTCCTGGGTTGACAGGATCCATTTCCCTCTGTCTGGTCCTCTCCAGGATGTGTTATTCTGGCATCTGAGTTGTTTCTCTCAAAGAGGCTCCATATTTTTCTGTTTATTTGTCTGCCATCTTTAGCTCCCAGTCTGTTGACAGTTTCTGAAGCAGTTCTGAAAGTCCTCTTTAGTGTCTTTGGAAATGTGGTCAAATACTTGGTGAATTCTGTAGCTGAATACACATCAATGGAAAGGCAGACTGGTAAATACATTGCCATGTGCCTTCATCTATTTATTCCCTGGATTTGATACCTTGTGTCTTTTGGTGCTTCCTCCAAGTCAAAAGGGAAATATATTGAATCAGTTAGAAATATCAAGTGGCACAAGTGAAGACCCTCACAAAAGAGAACTTCAAGAATTGCTTCACATAGTGGCAAGAGTGATGTGACAAATATGTTCAGAGATGACGAGTATCATGAGGGAAATTAATAGCAATGTGTCTTTTAATGTAATAGTTTTCAAAATGGAAATATTATTCTTATTTTAGTCACACCTTTTATGAACTCCACATTAACTTGGTATCATTTGGACAAAACACAAACACCTATGTGTAAATACAATGCAATATATACATATATATACATACATATATATATATATATATATGCAAAAATACACACAGACAGAACTAAGATCTTGTATTTTTTATCATCAAATTTTAATCATAAGACAGGTATTAATTTTCACTAATTTATAAAACATTCAATGAATAAACAAAAAGGAAGACTCAAAAATAACATCAAATCTAATTATCAGCTTGCAATTAAACTCAATTGGACACAGAAAGTCTACTTCTCGTCCCTTTAAAAATCCCACTAGATAGGGGCTGGGGATTTAGCTCAGCGGTATAAGGGCTAAAAAAAAAAAGAATCCCACTAAGAAGAACATGTTCAAAGTGGAAGGGAACAATGATGGGGTATGAAGAAAGGAAAGAAGGGAAAAGATACTTTAAAAAGGAGAGAAGGGAAGGGAAAGAGTAGAAACAAAGCTTGTGTAAATGAAGATGGGTAAAAAGGCTGAAGTGAAGGGACAGGAATGGCAAAAAGAAGAATTAGGACACACTGTGCACAGGTACAAAATCTTGATGACATGTGTGATTATTACGTACTAACAATTCAAAAATATAGCCAAACCCCACAAATAATGTAAAAACTCAGCCTCAAAAAATTCTTATGAATTTTTAGGTAAAGTAAATATTTCTAAAATATTTGAGATAAAACCCTATAAAGCCTTTATTTTAAAAGAAATGGTTTTGCAGCCAAGAATTCTTAAATATTTTATATATTAAAGACACAGAGAAAAACTATAAATTTTTACCAAAAATGAGTTTTGAGAGTATAAGAATTATAGCCGATATTATATAGGAAGATTTAAATTGATGTCAGGACAAAACAAAAGTCTAAAGCATTCACTAATTCCCAGAAGGATTTTACAAGTAAGTACATAAATGTGTGGCAATTGCAATTGAAGAGACTGACAAAGTAATGAGATAAAGTTAACAGAGGCCTATATGTTTCTTCACAAATTCTAAGTTGCAAGATATCACTTGAAAACAACATTCCTGCTTACACAAAACAAAAATTCTACTTTGAGAATCATAAATATAATACCATCACAGCATCATGTGATATGTTCATGGAATGAGCAAAAAGCATTCACTGACTAATGAAAAGTGAGCAAAACCTCCTTTTTAAAAAAATTTTTGGTGGGGAGGAGAGGCTTTTTGAGACAGGGTTTCACTCTCCAGTTCAAAATGACCTTGAACTCACTTTGTAGATCAGGCTGGCCTTGAACTCCCAGGGATCCTATGCTTCAACCTCCTCAAAACTGGGATTTTGGGCTGGGCCACCATGTTCACCAGGGCATAGTGTCTTAAAGCAGTGATCAAATTAAAATAAGGTTCAGTTTCTAAAAAGCAGTTTACTCTAAAAAGGAGTCTTTGTTTTGAGACAGACTTTCTGATCTTCCCAGTGATTAACTTTTGTGGACAAAGGAGGACTTAGTGAGGCCCAGTTTTTAAATTGGCCAATTTTTCCTACTCTTAATAAATTGCTAAAATCAATTGATATTAACAGCAGTGACTCAGCAATGCAAATTTTGTTTAAGAAGGTTTTTATTTTAGTAATATTTTTAAAAAGCTTGCTCTCTTTTAGACTAACTGTGGAACGTATATTTGCTAGAGCTAAAGCAATTTGAACTTCAATTTGTCAGCTATGGATCTGCTTAGCAGCACCTGGGAAACACTTTTCAGTGAGGAAAAAAGATTTACTTCAGTGTGCATCCAATCTAACTGCTAATTTGTTTTCTTCGCTTTGACAAATTTCACTTTAAGACTGAAAACTAGTGTCTACACAGGTAATTTCTGTACTTGAATATATCATCCTGAAAATAAATAACTCATTTTTCATTACTAAAATTTTACAAATCTATGAAATCAGCCGCTGGATAGATGATAAACTCCTCGTGAGAGTTAAAAACTACAAAGCCAAGAAATGTGATTTTTCTGGAAAAAAAAGTACTGAACTCACCAAAATTCAAAAGGCACAATTAAATATTATGCGCAGATGCTACACAAAGCCAAAATTGTTTTGCTGCTCACTAGAAATTAACAAACTTTATTTTTTAAAAAATCCAGATAAGAATGAAACTTTATTAGTTTCAGACTTTAGCATTTTTTTTTTTTTATTTCTTCAGGTTTTTTTTTTTTTTTTTTAATGTGGTTAACTGACATATGCTGACAGGAGAGGTCAGAAAAGAAAGTCAAAGCTCCAGGAACGTATAGCAGGATGAAGACTGAATAAAGCTAACATAAGGTTGCTCTGGCATTAGAGATTTAAAGGGGAAGAAGACAGAGCCAGAAAAGAGGGCAAAATCAATGAGAATTGTTCAAATTAAACCTCTGCTCTGCTCTATGGGAATCTTGGACACCAGAAGGATACAGGAAAGAAAGCTGTAAGCACAGAGAGTTGACTCCCACTCCCCACAGAGCCAACTATCTGTGACAATCTTGGTCTTGTTGTAGAAACTCTCTGCTTCCATGACATTCTTTATTTCACGGCTATCAAAGTAGCAGAGACTACTAGGATAGCCCTTAGGATCACGTGAGAAAATACAAAAGCAATTAGCCAATGTAACCTGTTCTTATTTATGATGAGTATATTTGGGCAAACTCCACATTTTTTCCTTGTTGGTTGGAAGCTTCTTCCATTTACTTTGATGTCTATTTGTGGACTGTGATTTTCCTAACTGGTGCTGTAAAATCCTTCATTCCACTTGTGCCATCTATGCTAAGAATAGCTTTTGCCAAATCATTAGCAGCAGAATACCCAGATATCTGCTTTCAGTGGGTTATTTTTTGCACTCATTCCAAAATGTTGAAGTTTTTGTGGGTAAGACTTACAAATATGCTCACATTACAAAGGAACACATGAAGTTTTGCTTCTTTTCCTTTTTATTTTCAACTCATAATTTTGAAATTCTAGACTGGCTTGAAACTATGCAACCCAGATTGTTTTTTGATTTTTTGTTGTTGTTGATGTTGGTGGTGATGGTGGTGATGTTTTTGTTTTGTTTTGTTTTGTTTGTACTGGATATTGAACTCAGAACTTCCCACTTGCCAGGCTGGCACTTACAGTACTGTGCTAGACTCCTGGTCCCCAGGTTGGTTTTGAACTTGTTATTTATTCTCCTATATCAGATCCCCAAGAGCTGAGATTATAGTCATGCCTTCTAAGTGCATTTTAAAAATTACGCCTCACCCTGACTGTAATCAATTAACTATCCCTTCATTCTAAAATAACAATTGGCAGGTTATTTCTTGTTCAAATTTTGTTGGAAAGTCTAGCAAATAACGTACTCTTTGTCATTTTAATTACTCTCCTTTGCAGAGTTCAGGTTCTTACCAAAAGAACTATTTATGATTGATTTTCATACATGACTACAGGCAGTCACAGAGGCTTTGCTTGGCAGGCCTCTAGAGAAAAGCTCCCTTCCATACTCTGAGAAAAAGCTTGGCAGATTGTAAAAAAGATGTAATCTAGAAACTGAAAAACCCTTGCGATATCTGGAACCAAAAGGAAGTCAAATGAAACTCAGGTAGGATCGAAGAAGTAAAAGATATGTAGAGGAAGGCAATGAAATAATAACCAAAAATTATGCTTTAAAAACTGTAACATCTGGGACCCAGTCACGTTCACTGAAGTGATACATTACTTGCATTCTTTGGGTTACACTTAAGCATCCTCCTTTCCAGACCTACCACCCTCAAAATGCTTTGGGAATATTGAAAACCCACAAATTGGCTTACTTGAGAAAACAAAGATCAGGAGCCTGATCCTCAGATAAAGTAACAGGTTGAAAGAATCCAAAGAATGTTTTAATCACCAAACAAAGATTGCCTATACCTGTGGGCATAGGCTAATATCATTCTCAGGATTGAGACACCTTTTCCCATGGTTTGGACCTCTTCAGAAAAATGTAATTATTGCCTCTTTCAAGAAACAGTATCTCTCATTTCGCTGAGCACTACCCTCCACTCTTGAGAGCTTCACAGAATCTGTGCCCAGTGAAACTTTGCCTCTTACTGATGCATCCTCAAAATTCTGTTTCCATCACTGATATCTGTGAGTCTGCAAATTCATTTTACAAAAAACCTGGGTTAGGTTTCTAATGTCAGATAGAGGGACCTCCCCAAACCTAGTCTGGTAGTAAAGTATCAGACCATGAATATATATAGACCATAAGATGGCAAAGTGTTGGAAGCCGTTGGCAACAATTTTAAAGCAGTAGGCACCAAAAAGATTGAATAAAAATCGTCAACAGGCATGGAAAAAGTTAAACCAGAATGTCTCAGTAAAAAAGCAGAAAAAAATTTCCAAAGAAATCAAAACATAGTTTGAAGAGCTGCAAAATACAGAACTGACAGAAAAACAAAAAAATAACTTTCCCAGTAAGAATAACAACCACTCGAATAAATGGATGCAGCTTGAGACCATACTCATAAGCAAAATAAATCAATCTCACATGTATGAATACCAAATAGTTTCCTTAGTGTAAGAAATGGTACGAATACATAAAAGTATGTGGTAACCATGATTCTCCATTATATTGCGTTGAAGCCTTATAGTGTTTTCATTCATTAAGTGGAATGGTTTTATTCTGGGTTGCTTGATTTTATTGCCTGTGATGGTATCAACAGCTATTTTAAAGAAAACAAGACATTATAATAGCTAGTGATGATTTAATATCATCTTGTTTTGAAGTCCCACCAAGCTTTTGTTCTTCTGTCTCTATAAGTTTTATCATGTTGCATCTTACTGGATTTCATCATATGTGATTGTATAAAACAAAATTTTTTATAGACAAGGAGATAATATAATAACCATTGTGCATTTTTTGTTAGTTGGTTCTGAATACCCTGTAATACTTTCATTCTCTTGAATGGTTTTACACTGTCTTTTTATGTTTAATACTATAGTATATCAAGGTATACTCAAATATTTCAAGGAAAGAGACACTATTGTAACTACTGTTATGTTGGATTGTCTTGTGGTGAAATACTATGTTGCTTAAATTGTTCTGTTCTGACCTATGTTGTTATGTCCTCTTTTATGTTAATCTTTTTTTAAAATAAAATTTAAAAAAAAGAATAACAACCACTTTTGGTTACTTGCTTAAAGCAGAGTAGAAAAGAAAAAGGAAAAGATCACTGGATCAAATGTAGCAGTTTCTTGAGATTACTACACAAAGATGTTTCAGTTCACAAAAAGATACAATCAAAAAGCTTCTTGTGGAGTAGACAAACTTTGTCTTCCAACAATATGGCATGATGAATATCTTTTTCCTTAGCCTTTCTTTATGATTGCCAAGGCAATATTCAATAAGACATCAGGTCTGTAAAAAAGAAAATAGCAGTATGATTAAGGGAATGTTCCCCAGGTTATGAACCAAGGCAATCTAAACACTGGATTGGTAGCATCATTGTTAGGGACTAAGCAGGCATCCTGTGTGCCCCAGTGTAACACAGACCTTTCCCATCTTCATACTGAACTTCACCCTTAGAGCAAGGAGCAGCTTAGAATATACAGGAAGCGAGACATACCAGCAAACAAAGATTTCCATGTGAAACTCACAAAAAAGAGCTGCCTTCACACCTAATCTGCAATTAGTGCAAGTAAATTCAAAGAGAACAATTTAAAAAAAAAAAAAAACCTTAAAATTATCCAGCAATAGTTTCACCTCCTATGTGTGAAGTATACTTACTCTGTGATAGAAATTTCTAGAAATGTACCAATATATACTTAGGTTACTGTGATAGATTTTCCAGTGATAAGGCTGTCCTGACATGAATATTACCAACAATAGGCAAAATTGAAAACCACCCTGACCTCCATCAAATTTCTATCATCAGAATTACATTGACCTTGATCATTTTTAAAATGTAAAACCAAGCTTTCTATCACTTTCTGAGCTACCCATTCTTTCTTCTGTTTTGTATATTAAAAACACTAACCTTAGTCACCTATCAGGCCCTCCTATAATGCCATCCCTGTGGCAACCTATAAAAGGATGTTGGTCAGTGTCAGCCCAGAATACATGAATTAGCAAAGCTCTGTCCCAAAATTTATAATATATATATATATATATATATATATATATATATATATATTGAAGCTAGGAAAGAAGCTGATAGCAAAGATCCTCTTTCAATCAGCATTTATTTTTTAAAGGAAAAAAGTCAGAGAAAATAAAAACAAACAGCAAAAGAGACAAGCAAACAACAACAAACCCAGGACAATAACAGTATAGATTTACAAAACAAGATGATAGGACTTTAAAAATGGTTGTAATATTGCATGTTGCTGCCTTCAAAAGTGTTGCTTACATTGCCAGATATAGACATGTAAAACTGATCTAATCATATGACTGCTAACTGTTCTTTTCCAAGAACTAATACAAATACATACATATGTGTGTGTGTGTGTGTGTGTGTGTGTGTTTTCCTTTCCTCTTCCTTCTTCTTTCCCTTTTTTCTCCTTTCCCCTTTCCCAGTTAGTTTTCTCCTTTAAGCAGTTGCTTATCCTTACTTAATATTTATTGTAGATTTTGGATAATATTCACTCTTTTAGTTTCCTATACTAGGGAGACAATATGGCATTTACACCTGTAAGTTTTACTTATTTCACTTATTAGTACGGTCTCAATTTATATCCATATACTTATAAAAGACACAATGAATCTTTCTTTGTAGTTGAGCAGTGTGCCATTGTACACAGTACATCCTTTTTATCCATTCCTCAATTGATGGGCACTTGGGCTGTTTCCAAGATTTGGTTATTACAAATTGTGCTTCTGTAAATATGGGTGCACATGTATTACTGTGGTATGATGCTTTCAGTTCTTCTGAATAAAGTGCCCTGAATGCAGAGTAGCTGGGTCAAATGGAATCTCTAATCCTAGCTTTTTGAGGAATTTCCACACTGATTGCACCAGCGTGCCCTCCCATTAACAGTGGAGACGGGTTCCTTTTTCCCCCGCAGCCTCTCCACCATTTATTATTGGTTGATTTCTTGATCTTAGTCATTCTTTCCGGTGTGAGACAGAATGTCAGTGTTGTTTTAATTTTCATTTCTTGAATAATAAATGATGCTGAACATTTTTTCATATATTTATTTGCCTTTTGTATTTCTTCATCTGAGAAGTGTGTATTCATCTCAGATGACCATTTTTGGATTGGGTCTTTGAATTTGGGGGACTTGATTTCTTTTAATTCTTTATAAATTCTAGATAGAAGTCCTTTGTTTGAGGGATAGTTGGTCAAGAGTTTCCCCATTCAAGGGTTTTCTTTTTGCACTGTTGGAAATTTCTTTTGATATACAAAACCTTTCTTAAAATGAGATCCCAGTTTTTGACTCTGGGAAGTATTTCACATGCAAATTGATGAGTTGATGTTTGTTCATAAACTCTCTGCCTATCCCAATGCCAGTAAGATTTCTATTACTTTGTCATCCAGCAGGCTTACTGTTTCCATTTTAATATTTAGATCTTTGATCCATTTTGACTTTAGTTGAGTGCATGGTGATAGACATGGGTCTAGTTTTAGTTTTTGGCATATTGAAAGCTAGTTTTTCTAGCACCACTTGTCAAGAGGCTATTTTCTTCCAGTGAATATGTTTGGCCCCTTGAGTGTATTTGTAGTTGTGGTTATATCTTTTAATCTATTCCTTTGATCTTCAGGTCTGCCATTTTTCCAGTATCATGCAGATTTTATCACAGTAGCTTTGTAGTATAATTTCAGATCAGGGACTGTGACACTTCCTGCCTTGCCTTGTTCCCTATAATTTCCCTTCCTATTCTAGCTTTTTTTTTTTTTTTTTTTCCTGGTTCCAGATGAATTTTAGGAGTGATTTTTCTAAATCTGTTAGGCAAATGGTATTTTGATTGAAATTGCATTAAATCTGTATAACGATTTTGGAAGAATGGCCATTTTCACAATGGTTATTCTTCCTATTAATGAACAGAGAACATTTCTCTATTTTCTGAAATCCTTTTTTTTTTTGATCTCCTTTTATAGAGTAATGTGATTTCCCATGTATAGATCTTTTATTTCCTTTGTTATATGGATTCCTAAATCTTTCTTTCTTTCTTTCTTTCTTTCTTTCTTTCTTTCTTTCTTTCTTCTTTCTTTCCACTATAGTAAATGGTCTGGTTTCCCTTATCTCTCTCTCAGTGAGTTTGTTGTTTGTGTATAAGAATGCTATTGATTTTTGAGTGCTGACCTTGTATATAGCTAAATTACTGAACTTGGTTATTACTTCTAGAACTTTTTCAATGGAGTTTTGTGGGTCTTATATGTAGAGTACCATATCATGTGCAAATAATGATAACTTAACTACTTCCCTTCCTGTCCTTATTTCTTTCATTTCTGTCTCTTATCTAAATACCCTAGCTGGTGTTTCCAGAACTACATTAAAGAAGGACATCTTTGTCTTGTTACTGATTTTATGTTGAAGATTTTCAGTCTTTGTTCATTCAGTAAGACATTGGCTATCAGTTTATCATATATGGCTTTTATCATATTGAAGTAAAGACCATCTATTCTGATTTTGTAAGGTTTTGTTATCATGAATGACTGTTAGATTTTGTCAGAAGCTGACAAAGAGAAGATTGAGAAGATTCTTGTGATCTATTGAGAAGATCTTGTGATTCTGGTCCTTGGCTTTGTTGATATGGTGCATTACATTTATTGATTCACATATGTTGAACCATCCCTGCATTCCTGGGATGAATCTCACTTGATCATGCTGTATAATCTTCTTGATGATTTGTTGAATTTCATTTGCAAGTATATTATTGATGTTTTTGCCTCTATGTTCATTAGGAAGATTTACCTGTAATTCTCTTTTTTGGTTGGGTTTTTCTCTGGTTTTAGTGTGAGGGTAATACTTGCTTCCAGAAATTATTTAGGGATATTTGCTTCTCTTTTAATTTTCTTGAAGAGTTTGAGGATTCTTGGTGTTAAATCTTTACTAATTTCTTGTAGAATTCAACAGTGAATCCATCAGGACCTGGACTTTTCTTTGTTGATAAATTTTTAATTACATTCTCAATTTCATTAACTGAAATTGGGTTATCATCAGTTTTACATATTCTTGATTCAGCTTTAGTAATTCATATGTTTCTAGGTATCTGTCCATGATTTCTGTGTTATTGAATCTATGAGAGTAAAGGTTTTTGAAATAGATATTGATAATCTTCTGTATTTTCACATGGTCTGTAATGATTTCATCCTTTTCATTTCTTATTGTCTGGATTAGAGATTTTTCTTTCCTCTTTTTTAGTAAGGTTGGCTAACAGTATATCATTTTTTATTCTTTCAAAGAACTAACTTTAATTCATTAATTCTTTGTATTGCTTTCTTAGGTTCAAGTGCATTAATTTTTTTCCTGATCTTTATATTTTCCTCCCTTCTTTTGTATTTGGACTTGACTTGCTCATGTTTTTCTAGAAGTTTGAAGTGCAAAATTACAGTGTTCATTTGCATTCATTCCATTTTCCTGAAGTGTGAGTTTACCGCTATAAATTTCCCTGAGGATTGCTTTAAATTGTTCCACAAGTTCCAGTGAGTTGTATTTGCATTTTAATTGGATTGTAGTTAGTAATTTCTACTTTATTTTCTACTCTGACCCACTGGTTGTTCAGGATAATGTTATTTAATTTCCATATGTTTACAGGTTTCTTGTGGGGGGTTTGTCATTAATTTCCAATTTTGTTGTGCTATGGTCAGATAATATGCTGTGATTAGATGTTTCAATTCCTTTGCATTTACTTAAGCATGATCTCTGAGCTACTATGTGATCTATTTTAGAGACTGACCCACGTGTAGCTGACAAGAATGTGTATTCTAACACTCTTGGATGGAACACCCAATACACATCTACTATGTCCAATTGTTCACAAGTTTGATTCTGTTCCGTCATCTCTTTGCTGATTTTTGGTTTGGTTGACCTTTCTCTTTGTGACAAAGGGGTGTTAAGCTCCCTCATTATAATTGTATTATTACTTATTTGTTTTTTATGTGTATTAATGTTTGCTTTACCTGACTGGGTGCTCACATATTTGGTGCATACGTATTTATGATTATAATCTCTTCCTCTTCAAGTTTTCCTCGAATGCGTATGCAGTGAACATTTTTATCTCTTGATCACTGTTCACTTGAAGTTCACACTGTCTGCAAACAGAATAGCTACTCCTGCTTTTATCTGGGTTTCTGTTTCACGGAGTATTGCTTTCCATCCTTTGACTTTTAGTCTATGAATTTCCTTTTCAGTTAAATGTGTTTCTCGTACACAGTATATTGTTGGATTTTGTTTCTTAATCCAGTTTTCTAGTCTGTTTCTTTTTAATGGTGTGTTGAGATGATGTACAGTGATGTACGTAACTGATATGTACTGACTTATCCCTCTCATGTTATCTTTCTGTTGTCAGTTTTCTACTTTTTTCTGTTTAATTGACTCCCCTGCTTAGTGCTTTCCTTCTGCTGTTGTTCTTGAAATTGTAGTTATCTTTGTCACTTTCTAGAGTATCTTTCAGCACTCTTTATAGTGTTGGTTTGATGATCATGAATTTCTTCAACTATTCTATGTCATGGATGTATCTTATTTCTCCATCAAATTTCGAAGATAGTTTTGAAGGATACATCAATTTGGGTAGAAAAATGTTTTCTTTCAGTACTTGAAATACTTTACTTCAAGTTCTTCTTGACTTTAAAGATTATGTTAAGAAATCTGCCATGATTCTGATAGGCTTTTCTACATAAATGACCTGTTTCTTTTCTCTCACAGCTATTAGTGTTGTGCTCTTGTGTTGAATTTCTGATATCCTCATTATTATATGTCTGGGGGAATATTTATTTTGGTTAAGCACAAATGAAGTTCTATATGCCTCACTTGTCTCTGTAGCAGATTCTTTCTCATGTTTGAAAATCATTTTTTTATATTTTTTCAAAGAGAATAAAACAAAACAAAGCAAAGCAGAAGGCAAAGAAGATCAGAACAATGCAAGAAACACTGGACTTCAAAACAAGACAATAAGATATCAACAGTGGCTACCATAATGTCTCTTGTTTTCCTCAAATAGTTGTTCATATCTTCAGACACGATATTATCAAGCATAATAAATAACATAAAATCAATCAAAAGAACAAAAGCATTGCAAGACCTCAAAACCAGATAACGGGAAATGAATAATGGTTATAATAATATCTCACTTTCTTCAAAACGGCTGTCCATAATTGTCACAAATAATGGAATCAAATAAAACACAACAAATAGAACCAATCAAAACAAAACAACAAAAGCATTCTATGACTTCAAAACAAGGTGATAGGAAATCAGCAATGGCTATGATAGTGTCTTGGTTTCCTCAAAATAGATGTTCATACCATCACACATAATTAAGTCAAGCAGAACAAAACAAAATAAAATCAATTAAGCAAACAAGCAAATCATTATAAGACTTCAAAACAAGATAATAGGAAATCAACCATGATTACCATAATATAGTCCATTCTGCTCAAAATAGATGCTCATACCATCAGACATAGTAAAATCTAACAAAACAATCCAGTATAAAACCAAACCTAGCAAAATTGTGAAAACACAAGTGTTCAAGACAAGACAATAAGAAATGAAAATAATTACCACCTTCCCCTCCTATACGTAGTATAGGTAGAATTTCTTCTGGAGATACTTGATATGTTTAATTAATTATATCTTCCCATGAGTGGGCTAGCTAACTTTGAACAAAGGGAGCTAGGGCTGAGGGCTGAGGGCTGAGGCTGGGGAGGGTGAGGGGGTCAGTGGCAGCTGAGCGGCAGGCTGAGGGGCACCAGCTGGAGGAGGAAGAGCTGCAGCTGGAGGAGTCTGAGGCTGAGGGCCAAGGAAGAGGGGTCCCCAGAAAGGCCCATTGGTAGTCGAGAGGAGGGACAGGGAGCCAAGGAGGAGGCTTTAGACAGGATGCAGGAGGAGCAGCGGGAGGGGAGTCTGCGGAAAGCAAACTTGGGCCCTCAGACCGGTTTTCTAACCTGCACAGCGAGTGTCAAGGTCTCCAGAAGGGAAACCGCACAGGTCCCGTGCAGTGGCCGGCTGAGTGGACGGTGACCAGCCCGGCGGCTCCGGAGCTGGGCTATCGGGGAGTCAGAGGCCGGGGATGGACCGGGACTGGGGTTTTGGAGCCCGACTCAGCCTGGGCCTAGAAACCCGCTTAGGTCGAGGGGGACGAGGCGGGAGACGGCGAGGGCTGCAGACGACACCTGGCGGAGCGGAGGGGAGCTGGAGACCAGCTCGGGTAGCCGCGGGCTGCAGCCGCCCTCCGGGCAGGGCAACTCCACCCAGCAGGGCTTTCGGCACGAAGGTCTCGGTAAACCGGGGCACGGCTGAGAGCACCAGACAGGCAGTGCAAGCAGCGTGCAGGACTCCCGTGCAGACCACCCAGCTGCGGCCCCCGAGGGCGGAGCGCTGGCCCGGCGGGAGGAGAGCGAGCTCCGGGGGGCGCTGGGGCTGGCGCTGCGCGGCCCTGCTGCGCCGGGTGCCCGGGGCTCTGGGGGTTCCTGTGGGACCGGCAGTCGGTGCGCGTCCCCTAAAACAGCTGCTTTCCTTGCACATGTGACTGTGTTCTGTGAGCAGCTTTTCTTACTGAGAAACTTGTTGAGTTTTCTTCCTTTTCTGCACGGGCAGAGTCTAATTCTAACACCTGACAGCTTTCTTTAAATGTTTCTTCTGAGATACAAAAGCTTTGAATGAATCTCTGTGAAATAAAGTCTGTGAACTCAATAAATATTAAAGTGTTACTATACTACCATTCCTATTTTGACACTATTGAGCGATATCTGAGCCAGGCTAAGTGCCTCAAGGGAGTCCCTCTGGGTGGGGACGTAATAACAACAAAGTCATATCCTTCATTTACAGTTTCAATTTGTCACAACAGATACACTGGGCAGTTTGCACATGTGTGTCCCATTTATTACACATAAGAGTATGGTCTCAAGGTTTACCCATTCACCAAGAAATATATCAAGGTTACACTTCTTTATGGCTAAGTAGTATTCTATTATGTAAAAATCACATTTTCTATAGCCATTCAACAGATTTACAGATATTGTGAAATGGGAAGAAAATAACCAAATAGCAAAACAAAGGAGGGAATATGAGAAAAGGAAGGAAGGGAAATAAAAGAATGAGGAAAGAAGGAAAAAATGTAAATCTTTCATAAATAAGGAGAAAAGAAGTTGTGTTGGGGGAGAGTAATGGGAAAAAAAACAATAAAGGTGTGTTCAGGTAAAAAGTTTCTACAATGAATCTCATCATTATGTATAACTAAAATGTATCCCCCACAAAACCCAAGGAAATTTTGAAAAACGCACAAGAACCTAGAGGAAAAAGAAAAGAAAAAAGAAACCATGCTCTTCACATAGCAGTGGCAGCAGTGATGGGCTCAGAGAGCAGCCGAGTTCCAAGCATCAGCAAGGCCAGTCACAACTGGACTCTGGATGGCGGTGTTCTCCTAGCTCTGTTACGTAGTATGATAGCAAGAGTCCCACAAACATAGTTTTTCCTCCTGTGTATGTGTCCTCCGATGCTGACTGAGGACTCCTTGTCTCCTACTTATGGTAATATATATATATATATATATATATATATATATATATATATATTTTTTTTTTTTTTTTTTTTTTCCTTTTTATCCCTACCGGGGATCAAACTCACGACTGCCTGCTTGCAAGGCAGGCACTTATGCCGCTGAGCTAAATTTGCTCAGTCATATCAAAGGGGACTTTCAGGCATTTGAGAGTAACAATTTAAAATAGTGTGCAGATTAAGTATCCCTAACCCAAATATCTGAAATCTAAAAATACTAAAACATTTGAAAAAAAAAAAAAAAGAAATTCAGTTAAAGAATACTAAGCTTTGTTATATAGAAGCATTATAAACACTGAATAAGATAATACATACTTAATACATACTTGCAATTAGTATACGAATTTGAATCTAACATTCAACAAACATTTAAGTGATTATCGATTAGTAAATTATTCCCTGATTTCTTAACAGTTATTTTCCATGAGATTAGAGCACTGCTCTTAGGTAAGTTCACTGTACCCTATACTCTTGCAAAGGTTTATAAAAAAAAAAGAGACAAGCAGAAGAATAAAGAAACAATATCAAGGTAAAATAGCAAGAAATGAACATTGAAATATTTTACTTTCTTGAATGAGGGCCTTTAAAAGTCTTTCTCATTCTTGTCTTGTCATTTCTCTGTATAAATAATTTCTAATTTTATGACTGTATAAGGGAGATAATACACTCTAAAAATATATACAATATTGCCAGATCTAGATGAAACTGATAAATGATAACCATCTTTATGAGAATTTCGCATCACTAATTCCCCATTCAATTCATGTAATATATGTCTCTTCCCACGCACATTAGGAGCTGTGAAGTTTTCTACCAGAGTGTCTCACTGAAATTCTTCTGATTTACTTATTGAGGCAAAACTGGAAAATTTCCTATGTCATTAGATATGATCTCACAAAGGAAGAGATATTGTATAGTATATTGTGAAAACTTTTTAAATTAAATTCTTAAAATTATGTAAACCATAAAACAAAAACTAATGACTCTGAATCCTTTCAGTGTCATTTGGGAATATTTGCAATTTAATATCAGGAATTATCAAATTATATTCAAGAAACCCATGTACCAGTTTCTTTCCCACAAACTAAGTTCAGATTCTGTGAAGTTCATGTCATGCTCCACTTATTCTGTGCAGCAGAGGAGATGTGAGCCCACAGGCTGGCCATTTTATTGCTGTGCAGCACCCGGACAAGTTTGCATCTGTTACTAAGTTCATTCCATCATCCCTTTGACAATGTAAACTCCTGTTCCTGACTGGCTCCTAAAACATGTTTCAATTACATCAATGTACTGATTAGACAAAGTAATTGTTGTGTGTCCATTCTGTGTTTTTACAAGTCATAATTTTGTATTTTAGGAAAAAAATGTGTTTTGACCTAAATGCAAACACATTTTACCAAATAGAATCAGATATAGCAAACTATAATAAAAACAATTGCTGCTTACATTATTTTGTCATGTCAAAATATATAAGGTAAATATCCTGATGATAACACTGAGGATTATTCTTATAGTACAATTTCTTTAGTGAAAAGTGAAAATGTGTTTGTCAGTGGATTCTGAGCGAAATCTCTGTATCACTAGTGTTCAGTATAATTTGGGTAACTATTTTAAACACTGGTATCAGATTCTTTAAAAGGAATTAAACTAAATAACTGCTGATTATTTGTACCTGAAATTTATATTTTTAAATATAATTGTTATTAGATAGCATTTGGCTTACCATCTTGAGTTCTTGATGACTTGCCAAAAACTAAGATCATAAATGAATTCCAATAATTTAGAAAATATATAGATTATAAATGAATAAAGAAAAGTTGTAGCAATTCCCAATGTCCTATTACATTAGGAAAGAAATTTTCCTTGAAAAATAAAATTTTCCTTGGAAAATATAGAAAAGGCTGGAGAGGCTGTAGGGAAGAAGGAATGCTTCTACATTGCTGGTGGAAATGTTTACTGATAAAAACACTTAAATCAGGTTCCTTAAAACACTAACAGGAGAAATGCCATTCAGTGTAGTTATTCAGGGAGACTTAGGTATCTTCCTGAAAGTTAGAGAACATATTACAATGATACATTCATACCACTGCTTATAGAGCACAATTCACAGTAGCTAAATCTTGAAACTGATATTTATGCCCATAGGTAGATGAATGGATAAAGAAAATGTGATATTTGTAAACAGTAGAGTCCTATTTAGCTATACATAAAGATAAACTTGAGTCATTTGAAGGAAAGTGGATGCATCTTGAAACTATAATGTTAAGTGCAATAAATCAGACACACAAACTTAAAGATCTCATAATTTCTTTTTTATGAGAGACCTAAAGTATAAATTAAAGAATAAAAGAAAAGACAGACAATAGGAAACAGATCTTTTGCAAACTGGAAGGGAAACAAAGGATGGGAGGGGTAGCAGGGAGGGGGGCAGGAAGAGAATTAAGATGTGTCCCATACATGGATCTACTACGCAGTGAATGTAATCCCTATGCATCACACACTGAGTACTAACAAGGATAAAAATAGAAAACAATGGGAAAGCTATTGACAGTTGCTTTAGTTCCATGGTCAAACTGCCATGAAGATCTCAGGCAATCAGTGGTTGATATTTCTGGCTGTTATCCATTCATTATAATAGCCAAAAGAAGGTTGCTCGGGACAGGTCTGAGTTCAGTTTAAGGAAACCATGACAAGAGAAAGAGCCAAGCCACCTTTGTGTCTTTTCGGTTGTGATCTTGATGTCACATTTGTCAAATAATTCCCCTCTATGTCTCAGTAAAATGAAAGGAAACTATTATTTTATATACTTTTTTATGCTTAGAATCCCTATTTTTCTGACTTTTTAACTTTCCTGAAAATATATAGTTTTCAAGTTTGGAAGTGTGGTTTTTATAGCATTTAAAAAAAATAATATTCGGTTATAGAACTTAGGAAAAAAAGAATTGAGAAGAAAAATTGTGACAGATAAATGTAACTATAGAAACTATATATTGAAAATATATTGCATATTTTTATCTATTATATTTCTTAAAATGTTAACACATTCTAAGTTCTTTGATGTGGGAAGCCCGTAGCCTTTGTTTCAATGTGCTTTGTAGTTACTGTTTTACAGATTGAAGGTCTGTGGCAGCCTTACCGAAAATCAATTGGTAACAGTTTTCCAACAGCATGTCTTTTACTTCATGGTACTCTGTGATGTTTGGGCTATTCTTGCAATATTTTAATTTTTTCATTATTATAGTATCTGTTATGATGAACTATGAGCACTTATCTTTTGTGTTAGTCTTGAAACTCTTTCAGAATATTAAGAACTAATCCTCATTATATAGGAAACGTAATGCGTAGGTGTTGTGTGTATGGTAAGGCCTTAGCAGATTGTCCATTCCTCTGACCCTGTCCCTCTCTTTGAGTCTTTCTATGCCTGAGAATCAACAATACTGACATTGAGTCCTCTAAAAACCTTGAAATTGCCTCTAAGTGTTCAGAATGAAATCAAAGTCACGTGTGTCTCATTATAAAATCAAAAGCTAGATGTGATTAGGCTTCGTGTCAAGGCCTTGTCAAAAGCTGAAATAGCCTGAAGACAAGGCCTTCTTTGTGACAAATGGTCAGCCCTGTTGCCAAGGCAAAATTACAGAAAGAGATTAAAAACACTTCTCCATCAAAAACATCAATGGAAATAGTACAAAGTAACCTGATTGCTTACATGAAGAAAATTTTAGTTATCTGAATTGAAGACTGAACCAATTACAACATTTTCTTAAGGTAATGAATGACCCAAAGCAAAGTCTTCACTCTCAGTGATTCTAAGTTGGATGACAGAAGTAAGAAAACTATGAAAGAAAAATTTAAAGTTAGCAGAAGCTGGCTTGTGTGGTTTAAAGAAAGATTACATTTCCATAACAAAAAGTCTTAGGACAAGCAGCACCAGCCAATGTGGTCTCTGCAACAAATTTTCTAGATGTAGTTTAAGTCTACAATGAAAGTGATTATACTAATCAGGAGTAAAAAAAAACTTCATACTGGAAAAAGTTCCAGGTAGGACTTTATAGGTGAAGCCAAGACCTGGCCTTAAAGCTTCAGAGGACAGGCAGAAAACAATTCTTTGTGAAAACTAATACAACTAAGTGCTTAATCCAAGCTAGAGCTCATTTACTATTCTGAGAATCTTAGGACTCTTAAGAATTATATTTAAACTATTCTCCTTGTGTTCTACAAAAGGGAAAAGTCTCGATGAGCACCCATCTGTTCACAACATAATTTTTAATTTTTTTTCACCGCACTTTTAAGAATTTATCACCTGAAAAGTAATTCCCTTCAAAATGTTATAGCTAATTAACAGTGTTCCAGCTACTCCATGAAGAAATGTGGTGAAAATGCATAAGGAGATGAGATATGCTTTCATGCTTCCTAAAATAGCCTTTGGTTTTTAAACCCACAGGTTGGAGTGGTTTTAACTTTCAATTCTCCTTAATTAAGAAATACATTTCATAAGGCTATAGCTATCATAGGCAATGGTTCCTCTGATAAATCTAGAAAAAGTAAATTTAAGACTTACTAAACATTCTTTATAAGAGTTGAACTAGTTTACTTCCAAATGATGGTTTAACTTCATCATAGTCTTATTTCAAAATTGGTCCTGTAATATCACGTGCCTCTCATTTGGTGTACTAAATTCTCATTAATATCGAGCAATTTAATGTGCATGAACATCACAGTGCCAAAATACTGTAGCAGGAAATTAAATCTTTAGCGTGGAATTTGAAAGTTATAAACTTTAAACACCCTTTGAGATTTTTGCAGAGAATTACTTAACATAGCATTGTCACCCAAACATAAGTCAATAAGCAACTATAAAAGATTCGTAAGTGCTTAGTTTCTTCTGACCTTGCTTGTAGAGAGCCCTCCTAGATCCTTGTCATGGTCTAGGAAGTTTATATTTGTAAGCCCATGGAAAAGCTACTGGAATTGCAATAAATTAATCTAAAGCTACCACTTCCAGTGCAACCCATAGTGAGAATAAAAACATTAAGATATATTTATCATTATGGGGAGCCTAGGGTGCCTAAGCCCAGCCAAGATAAATGTTCCATGGTATAAGGCATAACCCAGATTGTATTAATTCACGAAGAAGGGAGTGACAGGAAGATGAGTGGTTATGAGAATACTGAGAAATACTTGAGTACTATAAGCTGGACTATGCAGGAAGCATTGAAATCACCTCTGCAATATGCAGAGAGAAGGACTAATCTGCAGAAAGACCAATCTGTATAACACAATTGAGGTAACATTTAATGTTTGGGGGCTGGTACTTCAGCTCTGAAGTGCAAACTTTTCTGCCTTGGAAAGTCATAACCTCTTTATCTCCCAGTTGACAGGCCTGGAGCAGTGGCTCTTTATCCTGCCCAATTCGACCATGTTTTGGGAGTCATGCTGAGAACAGTGACTGTTTTTTAGTTTCAAGATTACACATCAGCACCTCAGCTAACCACACGTAGGCAGAGCTAACCAGAGGCAATTAAAGGGAAAAGGAAGTGGTTTAGCCAGTTCTGTACATATCAGTACATGGAGACAGGTCCAGGTTTAGCGAAAATGGAGGTAATTGCTTTTGCTTAAGGAGCGTCATCCAGATGGTCCTTCAAACTTGCCTATGTTGAACATATATATATTCAGTTGTAATTATAAAAGTCCCACAGCTCATCATGTTGTAGTAAAATAAATTATCTTTAAACATTAAGATTAATTATGATCTGTAAATTTTTAGCTGCATCTTGATTTTTAAAATAGGTTATATATGTCAAATCACTGCAAAATCACAATGCTGACTGAAAAGTAAGAGAAAATACTGTGATGTTTAATACTTTGAATTTTGTATAGAAATGTTTTTGCTATACAATCATAATGAAAAGCATTTATTCCCAAAACAGACCAATAGAATAATCATCTTTCTGCTCTTGATTATCTCTATAGGTTACATTTGCTTTTTGCTTTCTCTTTCTTTATTTTATCATCTTCAGATGATTCACAGCTGTTCCTAAAGTGTTAAGCAAAAATACTTATTATACATATAAAATGTTGAGATTGTATAAGTTAGCAATACAGTTTACTCAAGTTAAAGCAAAGCATGCTTATACCACATAATATTGTATGAAAGTTTAAATATGCTAAAAATATTAAAGAATTAAAATAAAAGTGGAAGTTAGATGAATAGAAAACACAAACAGAACATAGAAAACATCCTAACATGAATGCATATGTGTGTTTCTACACATCTCGTTAAGTATATTCTCATGCTATACTAGTACATAATAACATTAGTAAAATACAGATTTTCTCCAATCATTACTTATTTCAAATCATTTGTTTAAAATGTGATTTCTTTCATTGGTACACAGTTAGAATTTCTTTCCTAATATGCTTATCAGAAAAACATTCACTTTTATTTAAATTAGAGAAGTTTTATAAATTATTAAAAATATTATGAACTTGGTGGTGGTAGAGAATATAGGCCCTAATGAATGTATAAAGTACTACAAGATATCGGAGTAGCACTTGGCAATATAAGTCATGATCCTTTCTGCACATAAAGAGTTCTACTTCAAAAATGATATTCTTAAATAATCTTAAAATTAAATAATGGTTGTGACTCCCTCTGTCTCCTCAGACCATCTTGCGGGAACCAAGAACTCCAGTCAGAGATGCGCATGGAGCCAGACCAGAACTGGGCCCCTCTCAGGTCCCATAGTCCGGGCCGCCCACCTCAGGACACAGGAACTCCAACCCATGATATGCACTCCTGCAGTCCCACCACTGCCACTGGGGACACCCCACCTCCACCTAGCATTGCTGTTGATTTTAAGCTCCCACACACACACCCCTGAACCTTGGACTGCAGTGCATTAACCATGCAGTATCAAGGGGAGACTCAGTAAGAAGAACTCACCAGGCTTCCATCAGTGATGTGAGTTTGCCCCTAAAATAAGAATAGAGTTTGCCACCTTCCATGGGTAACTTAAACAACTATTTCTAAGATTACAGTATGTAATTTATCAGCAATTTCTTAGTTTTTTTGGAATTCTGTATTGTTGCTACCATTTTTTTTTGCTTTTTTTCTCTTTAAAAATTTTTAAAAATTAAATGATGTTTTATGAAACCAAATAGTAACCATACCCTTAATTAAAATAATAAAAACTAGATAAAATTCCTATGCTCAACAATGAAAATGTAGTACATGTTGATTTATTTTCCTCCACATGAATGTATTCTACCATAATTTTTCTTCCTTTTTTTAACTCAATAATTTATATCATTTCTACCTTACAAAGCCCATTTATCCTTATGGCCATATAGAAACAAGTAAAGAATAGTCCACAGGATTGTCTTTGAGAGATGGTCTCGCTGTGTAATTCAGGCTGGCCTTGAATTCATTATGTAGCCCAGGCTGGTCCCCAGTTTATGCTGACCCTCCTCCCTCAGCCCCCAAGTGCTGGAATTACAGGCTTGCACCACCATGCCTGGTTTCTAATAACTTCGAAATTGTGAGAGTCCCATAAGGGCTATCGAGATCTACCTGTCATGATTGGTTTTCCCTTCCCCACTTCAGATCTTCCAGAATATTTTGTTTCTTGTTTTTAAGATTAGATTTGTCAAAGTCTGATGAAATTTCTCTGCACTCTAGACAATAGGCAATCACTGAATGTTTAGTTTCAACCTTATTGCCAATAGTCTCCAGTTCACACTGTGGTTCCTTTTCGGATTTGGCCAACCACAATATGTTGTTTTAAGGAGAAAAATTACTCCAGATCTGTGGTACCTATGGTACCACTCTAATGCATAAAAGATATGAATGACCGAACCCTACATGTAATGACACTGACATAGTGATAATGAACATAGTTAATGACATAGGTCCTTGAAATACAGTCAGAATTCCTTACCATCGAAGGAGAAAGAGCAGATACTAAAACAGTGCAAAAAACCCCATAACTTATCATTATCAAATGTACACATACTCGACCTGAGTTAATGAATATACATATAGTTAGAAGCACAGGTTTCACAAAACACAAATTGACAATGATTTTTTTTTTATCATAGAGCATCAAATCAGGTGACAGAAAAATAAACAATGTTACATCTCTTCCCAAACTAACAAATTGAGAAAATAATATTCTGTCCCTGAATGTTTTCAGTTATATGTTGCTGCAAAACTTCTTAATAAATATTCACATATACTTTTCTGACAGACTTTTTTCCTACTCTCTATGTTCAAAAGTCATGGGATTTTATCAACATACAAAGTCATTTATATGCAAGTATTTTTCCCTTCACATTGAGAACAAAACTAAGTAACTAACAATATAGAAAATTTCATTGAATTTTTTCATTATCATTTTGAAATATTTGAATTTGTTTGCATTATTTATTATTTGGAATTATACAAACACAAGATATTTCACAGTAAGAACATTTTCATTTTTCCTTATGTGAAAAACGTTATAGAAAAGTAATCTCACAATCATGAAAACAAAATAATTGAAAACATGAAAGATACTTTTAATGTCATTTTGAGGAAAAGCATTCTAATATGACCCAAAATGATGACAAAATCCCAATTTTCATAAAAGAATATTCACCTTCCTCAAGCCTCAAACATAGCATAAGCCAATGAATTAAACTAACATTTACAGAATTGCTACAAGGAGCTCATTTTCAGAGGGCAAGTCACTGTTCCACCGCCTTTCTATAAAGCTAGAATAAGTAAAGGAGCCCATTACATTTTTAACTATTACTCTGGTAAATTATTTTTATTAACTAAGCTCTGGTATAATAACAACAACAGATTGTAGATTATGGTAGCAGCAGTTGAATCATTGTTACACTACTGGCCAAAAAGTTTAGCAATACTTCTATCTAATGCTTTAGTTAGAATGGCAAGATAATTTCCTGAAGAAGTTTAGTAGGAAAACAAGTATTAGTATAAGTACTTAAACCTTAGTTATAGCTTTAATTTAATTTCTTACATTGGGATTTACTTACTAGTCAGGTGCTTTCTTAGTCTTATTTATTCCTAGTCATCTTTGAGCCAAATTTGTAACCTGCTCATGGTAATCACATAAATTGTTATAGTGCACTTTGTGATTTCAGCCCTGTCTCCATTGTTGTTCTACTTCTCCTTTATCATATCTTAAACTATGTACTCTGGTATTATTTGTGGGCAGTAGGTATATAATTCAGAATGATAAATGCTCAAAAAGTTTTCTAAGTACACAGAAGTTTATCTCATATTGACATAAGCAGTCTTGGGTAAGTGTTCCTGATAAGCTCTGTCTTCCTCCAAATGTTCAGTCTCAAGCTCAACAAATAAAGACAAGTGTTTCAGCGAGGAAGAGACAAAAGTGGAGAAATCTAAATAAAATTTTCTTAAGATTCAAGCACAGAAAGATACTGGTAACTTTTGTTCACAATGCCTAGCATCAAAGTCTCAGTGGCAAGCTCCATCTGACAGCATATATTGTTTAGTTATAAGTTCCAAGCAGAACATGATAGAAATTTGTTAAGTTTCTATCTCCTACACACATGTATTTTCAAGTCCTCTTCCCTTGATAGGTAAAGTTACATTAGATGAAGTTATCTATATGAAAGTGTGCTTTAAAAGTACTGTAAAAAAATGAGTGTGATTTATTTAGATAAAGTAAATATATCTTCGGTTTTGCCAAGAATAGTAACCAGAATTAAATTGAGTTTGCTGCACAGCTGTTATAATTTGTGAAGTTTATTTTTAAGTATTTACTATTGACTTTACTAATTTATGTATCCAAAATAGTACTGAAAGAGAGTATAATATTTTCTTACCAATATCATCTTTTTATACTATATTAGAGAATGATGAAATAAAGAACAAAATATTCATTATATACTGCCAACAGAAGGACTGGTACATTTCAAAAATTCTACTTCATACATGAACTACAGATAAGCCAAAGAAGTATCCATGTGGTACAATCCAAATTTTACATATAAACCTTCTCATGATGGCAAACACTACCTAGTTCCTAACAAATCTTTGTACCTAAACAAAGACTTTCAATCACTACTTAGATTTGGTCATTTGTTTTCATTTTCATTTATTCTTTCTGAGATGAGCAAATATAAAATCAAGATGAATAATACTGAGAGCATTAGCCCTTTCCTAATTGTTTCCATACAATATTTACTAAAAAAAGTAATTAAAGCATCTCATAATTAGAGTTTTAATCATAAAATAAATAACGGTACATAAAATGTTATTGCAGATGACAATAGAAAAGCTTAAGCTTATGTGTATTAGCACTAATATATACTCATACAAATCTAATTTCATATGCATATATTTAAATCAATATTCAGGATTATTCTTCTATATTATCCAGCAGAGATGCAGGAATAAGTTATTTTTTATGAATATAATTCTCCTTGCCACAGAAACAACTATTATGAACAGACAGTGTTCATTTCCCAGACATCCTTAATGCTTTTAGTGGAGGAGACCTCCAAGCTGTGCTGTTGGGAGAAATACAGCCCCTTGCCTCAATCTTTTCCACAGCTCTCCTTCAAACCTATCCACTGAGATATGTAGAACTGGCTGTATTGAAACAGATGTTTCCTTAATGGGCTAAAGAATGTGATCCTGTCTGGCCAAGGCACCAACTTGTCTCATTGCAGCACGTGCGTGAGAATTGTTCCTCTGCTGATGGGTGAAATGGGTGCTTAAGCAGGAGCTTGTAAAAATCCAGGCTAAGACATGAGATAACGTTCAAGCTGAGGGCATGAAACACACTAAATGTTATAACTTCTTGGCTGTAAAGGTGCCAGCCTTATGAACAATAAGCCATCTGGTGCATTGCTAGTTGGAGAACCTGTGCGCCTGGTACAAAATTGCTGTTTCCACTTACAGACAATCCCTGCAAAGTTTCTATTCCCTAGCACCCTGGGAAGACCCCACCCACCTCCTGGTTGATATCACAAAAACCACTAGCTTTAGAACTTTAGAAAACTCCTAGGTTAACTGATCACAACAAACCTCCTCAGCTGCAGAACTTTCATTTTGTTTTTATTTTTCATCCACGTGCTCCAGTGCCTGGTGAGCTACACTATCACCATCCACAAGTATTTTGGTGTTTTCCCTTTCAGTTCTCATCAGTGTCACAGCTGCTGCACCTATCCACTCATTATTTGCAATAAAAGCACAATCTTACTGCTGTTTGGAGACTACACTGGGCATAGGAAAAGGATTTAATAGGAGAAACAATGGAAGCCTGTGTGAAAGGGAAGACATGCTGAAAATTGAACTTTTACTTTGAAAATAGAGTAAAAATATCACTGAGAGTAAAAGAAAATGAAGTGTAGGAGCAGAGTTCAAGTTGAGTGTGGTTTTTTGGTATAAAGAATAGTATTGAGAAAATAGAAATGACATCAACTGAAGCGACTTGCTGAACACTGGAATCTGGGGAGTTGAGCTTAAGATATCTATTAGCATCATGCATTAGGTACATCACTGTCTGCAGAAGCTAAGAATTAGCCATGAGGAATTAGCACATTTGGGAAGCAGTAGATCTTTAAAGATGTGGTACTTAGTAATTATTTAGAGAGTGAATATAGTCAAGTCAGATGTATGTGCACAGAACCTGAGACAATATCTCTTTTAAGGAAGAGGAACAGGATTTAATAAAGGTGACTTGATAAAAAGAAGGCTAAGGAATGTTGGAAGCAGAGTAAGAAGTTTCAAGACAGAGGTAACTGCAGTAGTTTGAAATTTCCTGTGAAATATGTAGTGTACGCTGTTTTCTAACTGTTGTAAATTCTCTAGGTTGGTCATAACAAAGTATCACAACCTGAGTGACACCAGCAACAGAAATGTTTTGCCTCATAATTTTAGAGGATCTAAAGTCCAAGATCTAGGTGTCAGTAGTTTTGATTCTTTATGAGGCTGTGAGACACAATCGGCTCCATATCTTCCTCCTAGTTCTTGGTAGTTTGATGGCAGTCTTTGCTATCACTGGTCTTGCAGACGTATTGTTTGATTTACATATGACATCTTCATGTGTCTAAATTTCTCCATTTTTACAAAGGAACCAGTAACACTGAGTTCAAAGGCAGCCTGACTTCCTCTTAAGTCACTGCATCTGTGATAGCTCTATTTCCATATAAGACCACGTTCTGAAATGCTAGAGATGACAATTACAATATATAAAACATAATAAGATACAATTTAAACTTTTGTGTGTAATATAGACCAGGAATGATTGGTTTAGATATAGTTAATACATTCAAAATCTGAGAAATATACTATTATTTTTTCTACACAATATACTTTATATACAATTAAATAAATTCATGATATTGATGGTTAATTATTTTTATTGAGGATAAACTACTTTTCTCTCATTTTTTTTTAATTAAGGGAAAACTAAATTAAAAATAGCAGGACATATTATAGTAACTTTCTTGGTTTTCCTATTAATCTGATTTGAACCCCAATATTGCTCTCCCCATCTTGTTCTGTCTGATTTTGCTATATTCTATTTTGTTTGATAGTATCAAGTTTGAGGGTATAGGCAACCACTTTGAAGGCAATAAGATATACTATGACGCCCATTATGGTTTGACTATTACCCTTTTTTTGAAGTCCTGCAAGGTGTGCAGTGTAGGTTTTATTGGTCTTGTCCTGTACTGTTTTGATCAATTCTATTATACCTGATGATACAGACAACTCAATTTAAAAATAGCAAGAGGCACAATGGTAACACTTTTGATCACCTGGTATTCTATTTTTGCATCATGTGCTATGCCCACCCTTCTGTTCTGACTCTGTTTTGCTTAGTCACATTTGGTTTTATTCTCTTCAAAAAAAGTAATAAGAACCGTGGGAGTAATAAAACCCAAAATGTCTAATTGTTATTGTAAAAAAGAGAAGAAAGGAAGGTGGACTAAGGGATATAACCGCAGGTATGTTCGAGTGTGTAGGATGGAAAACCATATTACTGAGCTTTTGTTAGATCATTGAACGGAACTATCTCCAGTTTCACTGTATGAATGTCCACTTTATATGCTTTAATTTTGTAATTTGGACAACTGTTCCTGGGAAGATAATATGTAACCTATTAACTGGTGATTTTTTACTGTATATTTTTTTCTTGAAATACTGTATTATTTGAACTCTTTTACTGCTTTGTTTTTTTATGTCCTTTTTTTCTCTTTAAATTAAAAAAACTAATTTTAAAATTTAAAAACCTATAAACATTTTTACTTTTCACTTAAATCAAGGTTTACTAATTCAGGTACAGAAAACTCCTAGGTTAACCAAATGACTGATATCAATAAATAATGTAGAATGTTCTGGAATTTATTTCCTATAAATATCTTGCTTAGTCATAAGAATTGACATATCTTTTGTAATTATGGGTTTCATATTGTAATAAAGAATGTTATTTGTGTTGTAGGGAAAAGCAAAAAATGACAGATACTGAAAAGAGAAATTGTTATTTATATAAATTTCTAGAAACATCCTTTGGAAATGAATATTTTATGTATATTTGATTTCTTCCAATCCCTCCATTACATATCTGGCTTAATTATAATAAAACAAAAATACAAGTTAGAATGAATCTGATTAATGATGGTGCTATTTCTTTCAAATATTTTCAATCAATGATTGTTCAAAGTTATATCTAACTCATACTCTTTCAACTCCTAAAACTCTACAAAAAATCCTCAAATTAAAAAAAAAAAAAATAAGCAACAGGAGTTAATTGCAGAAAACATTGTACTCTTTATACTTATGCATACAAACAGAATTGTTGAACAACTCTGACAATTATATTGTGTATGAAATGAGAAGTTATAAATAAATAACCAGTCTTTATTGCGCTTCATAAATCAGTTCTGGTTCTTCATTTCTGTCTCTTACCTTTATTTCACTAAAGACAAACAAAGACATCCTGTGGCTGAATAAATTTTCCATTTTTCATATGAGTTTCCAGACATGATCAGAAGTGAGAGCTTTTTTTGGATTATGTGTTAATACACATAGCATGAGATTTAAAAGTATAACTGTGTATCAAGTTTTAGAACAAAGGTGTATTTTGTATAATAATGGAATTAGATCTGAGAGATATACACATTAAAATGGGCCTGGTTTCCTTTAACACTAATATTTAAAATGATTCAGAAACTAATCACCTAAAAAGTAGTGAAAATTTATAAGTGTTTGCTTTCTTGTGACAGTATTTCATATGAATGCTTATGAGGATTTGATTACCCAGTATGTTTTGCAACATCATGATTTGAGTAATAGAAATTGTTAACACATTCCTCATACTTGACATAGCCAAAGAATTATGTCATTCTGTTGTAAATATATGAGTCCATCAGATTCTCAGAAAATACTGAAAGAAAAGACAAAGGCTTTTAATGTTCCATGACCTCATGATTTCTCAGCATGGACTTAAACATTTTTATATGCAGACACATTACTTAGGATAACAGTCAAAAATCATCATTTTCTGCAAAATAAAAACAAATGCAAATCCTCTGATCTTTTTACTATTTGAATTGCTTTTCCAGTCCATCATGTCTCTGACTTTATTATAAACTACTTAATACCTTTAGAGGAGCAAGCAAATTAGAAAAATATACACTATAAAGGAAAGGAAGAGATGAACCATTATAGCTGACCCCTACAGAAAAGTTGCTGCTTCTTAGGGAATAAGAGCTTCACAGGACTTAACTAATTTTTTCCTCTTCAGAATGACAGTTGTACGTACTATCCCTATTTGACAGAATAAATAAATAAATTAAATTAAATATGAGGTCCCCATTAAGTGATTTTCACTAAGTTTCAGAGCTATTAAGTTGCACTGCTGGCTAAAACCCTTTAAGTTAGGAGGAAATGCCACCTGTTTCTGAACATAGAGAAAATTAAGATACAGATGTTAGTCATGGTTTAATCTAATGGACTTCAAACAAGCCAGTCTGTATCACCAAATCTAGTCATCAGGTTTAAATGCACCACTGCAATCTGTACGTTTTTCAAATGTCCCAGGGATTTAATGAATCCCCCCTAAACTATTTGCCAGGAGACCTCCACCACATTACTAATTGAGGGTTGGGGGGTTATAATGCATATGTCTGTGTAATATACTAGAGGTGTTAGGCTTTTAGGGAACACTATTTGGATTGGTAGATATGATTACATTACAAATACATTTCTAATTCTCAGAAAGATACAACCAAAATACCATATTCTAATCTTTTTGTCATACTGAGATGTCTTTGAGTCTAAGCATGTCACTAAATGTCCAAAACATGCTGTAAGTAAATGTCATTTACATTTGAAGGAGTGACAAACCCCACAAATGAGTGTATTTCATATGCAGAGTTTTGGGAATTTAGCTTTAAGTAAACAGTGTGCATGAGCAAATGGAAAGCATAAAACTAAAATGGAAATTAAAAGCATTATTCAAAACTCTTGAGCATAAGAGGGTAAGATTTAGTATTTTAATTAATTACATTAAACGATTTTGATGAATTTGGAAATGTATAAACTAGAATTTCATAGCAATTCTAATTCCATTTACTTTTAGGGTAGAGAAGTTACAATACTTGACCTCTGTCTTCACAGCATGGAAACAAATGAGATCTCATTTATAGTCATTAGAACTAAAAGAATCAATATTCAGTGAGTAGGCAGGGATAAAGTCGCTGTAAAAATTCTAAGTACTTAAAACACTTGAGTATCACCTGGAGAATAGATATTAAATGTTCAGTTTAAAAGAGAAAACTGACTACCAAAAGCATATATACTACACTAAATATCACTTATAACCAAGATAATAAAAATACATGCAAAATATGGAAAGGAGAAATTGATATGTACATGATTTCCAGGAATGGCATTTTGAAATGCATCTTTGATGTCTGATTAAAGTATTGTAATCTCTTCTTTGCAAATCTAGTTCATTCACAAGAAATTATGATCAGGCAATAAGGATATTACTTGACTTGAATAATTCAAAACAATCTGTTCCTTTGAAGTTATATTTAATTCATATTGTGTCATTGCTTTGATTTTTAAAATTCTAAACTTTTAAAACTTTTTAAACTATGGCAGAGTTGACACACAGAAATATACATAAAATTTGGAACATAAGGTGACTCCTATCAAATCAATAATAATTGCAGTGCTTTTAATCATTGATAAGTATAATTTAATGAAAAGCACTCAGCATAGAAATTTGACACTTAAATTATATAATAAAAGTAAGATGTAAGAGAAAATGTAAAGAAAATGAACTTTGCTAAAATTTAATTACTTGTTACTTATACTAATCTGGATTTCAATTCTAGAAATAAAAGAGCAGTCCCTCCTCCATATAATCAGATTGTCTAAATCAGAAAATGATAATTAGTGTCTCTCTGAATTAAGTAAAATACTGAAGTATATCCTAATTTATGTTGAATAGCTGTATCTAGCTAGTCATATTAATTTGATAGTGTTAAAATTAGAATTTCTCTGACTTTTTCAAACTTGTAAACTCATATTTAACTCCAGAATGTATATGTTTGTGTCCATTTTTATCTAGAAATTGTTTTCTGATAAAATTTTGTATCTGTCCTCATGAATTGATGTACTGCAAATTTCCCACAATATATTATCAAAAATATGATACTAAGAGAATGAATGAAGCTATGCTTGCTAATACAGGTCTGTAATCCCAGCATTGGGAGACTGAGGCAAGAGGATTGCTGTGAATTCCAGGCCAGCCTGAAGTCAAGACTAGCTTGAACCATGCATGTAGCTAGGTCCCATCAAACAACAACAACAAAAAGTAAATGAAGGTAATTCCTCAATTTTGATATGTCAGAGATTTTCCTCATTAACATTTTACAGTATTGCCTTACCCACTAAATAATAGAATGTTTCATATCACAAATGTAGTCTTTCTTTGCATCGTATTAAGAAATGAATCTAATGAGCCAAGCTGAAGCATATGAAAAGTTGGATAATGCTGCTTTAAGGTTATTACCTAATAAAGACAAACATGTTTCATTCATGTAATAAATAATAAAGTATGTTCCAACCTCTGAAATAACTATGACCTAATATTTCAGTATATTAAGTTATATGGTTGATTGAAATTCAGTTTCCTAACCAACCTACCTTAGGAGATATATGTCACCCTGAATTACCTAGATAGGCCAAATAGAAGTGTGAAGTTCTTTTTTAATAGAAAAGAGTTGTGAAAGAAGGAAGAAGATGTCACATGGAAGGTCAGAACAGTTTACTGAGAGAATAATTTAAACTATCATTTCTGGCATGCAAGCTATAAGAGGATGCACATAGCCCATGAAATGTGGGTAGTCTATAGACACTGGAAATCTCTTGAGCCTCCACATGGAATTCAGTTTGGTAACCATTTGATTTTAAAACAAGCAGAATCCTGCTGCAAATATGATCTGCAGAATTACAAAATATTACATTCATGTGCTGTTGTTACTAAGTTCATCAATTTCTTATAACAATTGAAAAACCAAACACAAACTAGAATACTTTGATGTACTGGGCTGAGCTTTAGAGATAGGGAGATACTATACAGTTTTTCAATGAACACTCATTACTAATTAAGATTGCTAGATAAAATTGCTAGGTAAAATGCAAGATGCCTAGATAAATATAAATTTTTGATCAAGAATAATTCTAGTATAAGAATAGGCAATATTTGATCCCTATCAATACTAAATTTTTTATGTCTCAAATCATATTAATGAGTCACTGAATGTCTTGTACATTATTTATAAACCCCAACAATCCCACTTTTAATTCATATGCCCAGGAAGTCCCAGGGATTATTTCTGCTCAATGAAACTGCTTGGTTCCTTCCAACCATGATGAAACCAATGTCTTAATTATGCCTCTAATGACCATACTTGAATTTAGAGGTAACTTTTTTTGTCTTCATCATAGTCTGGGAAATTGGTATTTGTAATCACATGGAAACATCACTGTAATTCTATCAAGTTAATTTTAGTCTACCACTTCAAGTGCAATCCACAGTAAAAATAAGAATGCTAAGACATAGTTACAGGCAGCCAAAAGGTTCTCAGTCCAGCCCAGATGAATGTTTACAAACAAATGCCTCAATCCAGGATCTAACCCGGGTTTTATGAATTCAAGATGAAGTGTCTGGACGATGAATGATTGAGAGAATGGTGGAAATTCCATAATTATTGTGAGCTGGGTTTTGTAGGAGGCTACAGAGTACCTCTGCAATACCCAGAGAGAAGGATACACAGAAAGACTGATCTGCATAGCATAACTGAGATAGGATTTAATATTTAGAAGGCTACCATTTTAACTTTAAAGTGCAAGTCTTTTCTGCCCTGGGAAGTCATAGCTTCTTATCCCAAGGCTCAAATTTACTTGTCAGCCCTAAAAGCCTTGACTTTGCATCTCACTTAGCTCAACCATTTAGGGGAGACACTGAGTCAGGGAAACAGTGACTGTCATCTGGCTTCAGAGATTACCCATCTGTACCTCAGCTAGCCCTATTTACATCACTAAAATCCAACTGAAAGGAAAAGGAACTAGCTTAGCCAGCTCTGTGCACATCCGTACATGAAGATACGTTCAGGTTTAGCAAAAGTGAAGGTAACTGCTTTGTATTCCAGGAAAGTCATCCAGGTGGTCTTCTAAGTTTCTTCCTTGTTTCTTTCTTGAGAGAGCTGGAGCAGTCAGTCATGGCTGTATGTCCTCTACTTACCTTAAAGTCAATCCTCTGTGACAGACTTTAATGAGACAAATTATAAACAAAAGAATGTACACACTATTTCTGATATAAAACCAAAAGTGAGCCTTGAGATATGCAAATGGATTTAATTGTTCTATAACATTAGCAAATTCAACCCAATCTTTAACTTGGGTATCAGTTGTAACTGTCTGTTGTGACATAGACAGCACTAGTCTCTGAAGAGCATCTGTATCCGTAGTAATATTCTGACCGATTGCCCCTTGTATGTTTTTTGATCATTCCCGGAGGATGTGGATTTTTGTTACCTGGTAATGGAGTGATACAAATGAGTCATATTATAGTGACACTTTAAACCCTGTTGCAATTGCAAACTTTCAGTTTTATATCCCATTCAAAGGATGTAAGTTTCACAATGATCAGTTGGATTTACAAGTGTATCTCAGTGTTTTGCTGAAATTTTCAGTTGTCATCAGCAGTTCTTGTCCAATTGTGTACAAAGTGAGCAGTTTGTACTGAATGAGCTAGTGCCCTTGAACTAATAGCTGTGGTAACTATCAAATAAATAATTCCTGAAATAATCAATTCAATCATCTTCTTTGTCCAAATGCTAGTTTTTTTAAATTAAGATCTCTACTAAGAGGGAAGAAGGAAATGTTATCAAGGCTCCATTAGTTTGACTGGAAGCCAAACTCCAAGCCTTCTACTCATGATTAGTATTGTGGAGGCCTTAGGAAGATGTTCAGGTATGATACAATGGGATAGATAACTATTAGCCCATGAGGACATTTTTTGCTGCCATTTTCTCTTTCTATCAACAGTACATAAAGACCATAAGTGTTCCTTTACTTTTCCTCCATCTACTAGCTTCAGATGCCCAGTCCGCAGCAGTCCATTATGAAAAGAGAGGATTTATTTCCATAAAGATTATTGTATGAATCTATTTGGTCATTGATAATGAGTTCAGGGAACAGGAGGACTGAGTCATCTATCTGATCATGTAACATTAGACAAGGCTTCTGAGGTCATCATATTCACAGGAGACCCTAAAAAAGAAATCTCATGCCAATCTCGCTATTTTCCCATAAGGAATCCTTTGGAGGACTAATCAATAAGTGAATAGTTAAAGTTGCATGTAATCCATTGATGGTATGGGTCCTTGCAAGACTGCCAAAGGCCCAAATCATCTCAAAATGAAGATGTAAGCTTCTGGAACATGACTAATAATGTTAGGTATATTAAAGTTAAAATCTTTTACAGGTTACCAGCTGAGGGAATAGAAATTAAGGTCAGTAGCATGAATTGTTCTTTAAACAGTTGTGCTTTCTAAGTCTGATCTACAGCTGCTGTACAAGGACTAGAATCTTGCTGTAAATGTTCTATACCTAAAGGAGCACATACAAAATGAGGGGTAATGTTAAGCTTAGCTTGTTATTATAAATGCATAAAAATGTAAGGGCTAGGCAGAATAGTATATGTAAGGTTATTGCTCTCTATAGAATAGAAAATCTTGGAAGCCTGTCCATCTACATATGGGCCTAACCAAACAAAGATGAATTAGGTATGTAAGCCCAGTATTATTCTCCCCAAACCATAGGGATACATACTGTAGCTGCTAGGAAATAAAGCATTGCAAGGAAAATATCTGTTACCATTGAACCAAACTCTGGCTACTATCTAGATGGCAAGTCTCATGAACAGTCTGCTGCAGGCCTTCCCAGAATGGTTGACAATGCACTATCAGGTTTATTGCTTGAGGTCCTGGCAGAGGGTTTTGACATGCCATGCAGGTGGGGTGGATTTTGGCCATGTGACAGCCTTGATGGTCACAAGGTCTGCCCATAATCTGTGGAAATACAAGTATGTTCTCAGCTCCAATTTAAAAGTGATGTTGGGGCTGGAGATTTAGCTCAGCGGCATAAGTACCTGCCTTGCAAACAGGTGGTCGTGAGCTCAATCCCTGGTACAGATAAAAATGAAAAAGACAAAATAAAATAAAAGTGATGCTGGACCATTTCAAAAACTTAATATGAGGTCGTGAAAGCAGGATTCCAAAAGTTAAAACTTATGTAGTAAAGTATTGACCCTGTCTTTTCCCTTTCTTTTGTTTACCTAGTTGAATTTTCAGTTTAACCTAGTGCATTACATTGATCTGGAAGATTATAAGGTATGTTTATAATATGCTTCACAGTCCAGTTGTCTGAGAAATCTGAAAATATTTAATAATAGAAGCAGAACCAGTATCAGGTTTTATTGTTTGTGATACTCCTAGGTTAACAAAAACAGATATACAATGCTCTACGGCATGTTTACTCTGTGTACTTTAATGCCAGGTAGCATAGAAGGTACCTATAAAGCTATAAATATCTTTAAGCTTGTTAAAACAAGATATACAGGTAATATTCATTAGGCATAACTGGTTAGCTGTAAAATTTCTGGGTCTTCAACTCTGAAGAATAGACCTAGGAATAAATTGATAGGCAGGACATATTATCACAATTTATCCAGCTTATGCTGTTGTAATTTTAAATTTCTTTAATAGAGATTTAGAAATATGAGAAAAAAACTTATGGGATTGCCTCAATTTATTCAAAATAGAAACCAGATTAACAAGAGCATCTGCATTATAATCATCTGACGATAAGGAATCTGGGAGATTGAAATAGGTTTTAATATGACTAATAAAGAATGAAACAGCTTGACTTAATGAAGCCCTTAGCAGTTTTTAAAGTAGTTTTAATAGTGTATGTTCGCAAAGACCAAATTGAAGTTGTTCTTTTACCAATACTAATAAAATCTTTAATTTTCCTGCATAGAAGTACCATTGGCTTTTATCATAAATCCAATTTTAAATTTACATTGTTTAATTAGGGATCTAATAAGCTATAATGTTATAATGCCTGTCTGCCTATCATGGCTGACATAGCAGAACAGTAGGGTATTCTGTGGAACAGACTGATGGAAGCCTAAGCCTATCAAAACTGTAGAGGTGGGGCAAGTCAATGAAGCAGTCATCCATGATTGGTTACTACAATGATATGTTTCTATATCTACCAACCCTTTAAGAGCTTTTTCACTGGACTTGATAGTAACAGTAGGTATATCAACTGAAATACCCTGGGGAAAAAATAAAGATTTTTTTTGTATAAACACTTGTCTCTACTAGGTTTACGTGTTGGATTAAGGACAGGTTTGGAAATTGTACTGGAAATTAAAGTTGGCTTTTCTCCCCCTAACAAAAGATTGTCAGAAACCACTGGTAAATCTAATTGTGCACTCTTCTCTCACAGCCCAAGGAAATGAGGGAATCAGAGGGGTTGTTGTTTGTCTGATTTAGACTGGATATAAACAACTTACTGGGTTGGAATCATTGGTGTGCCTAGTGATGGCTCTCTTATTTTGGCGGGGAGTCCTTGGTTACATGGTTTGTTTTTGTGCGAGAGTGTGCCATTTTTATGAAATTGAGTTTCACAATGTTTCAAAGTAAGTCTTTGATGCAATGTGGATGAAGATTAGGTGCAGCTTAAGTAGCGAAAGAGACTGGTACCTTTAGAGGTGCTGCACTGTGCCAGCTAGTATGTTTGTCACAATTAAAATACTTAGAATTTATCGTCAAGGTTTTGGGGTATGGTCTGTGCTATAAGCATAGAAGCTTAGGCAGTGGGCCCAATATTTTGGCTTGCACAAATGTAAATAGATTGATTTTTAGTGTGAAATACTGAAGCTAATGCTCCTTTACACTCATCTCTTCCATGGCGTTTTCATATGCTGATTGATACGCAAATGTTTTAGCTGCAGAAACCTGCCAATTTACAGCCTCTTGCAATCATGGTGCACATTTCATGTAAATTTCTCTGAGACTCTGGAGTATCTGAGTAAAATACTTCTTAGATCTGTCTTCGTCTGGGATAGAAATGCATGCATGGTGTGGAAGTTCTTTTTTACTTTTTTTATTTAAAGAGAAAAAAAACAAAACAAAAAACAAAAAAAAAAGGGTAGAAACAATACAGAATTACAGAAAAATAAACAGTAAGAAATCACTAGTTGATAAGTTATATATTGTCATCTTAGAAATAGTTGTTCAGGTTACAATATTAAAGCATACAAAGTGACATTCAAATAGTGACACTGCCAACAGTTCTGCTCAATGATCCAACAAAAACTTAGTAATATGGCTATCAGTCCTACACACTTGTTTTTTTATCTTAAAGAGGGTAAAATTAAACATAGCAAGATAGAGCAAAACAGTTCATAAAGAAACAATTTAAAGAAATATGTATTTCAAAGCAAGTCCATTAGAACTCTTCACTGTTTATCTTACTATCTCTAGTTTTCTTTCAAATAGTTGTCCCCATCTTCACACACAGTGAATACATACTGCATATTATAGAACTAATCACATCATTACAGGATGATGAACGCTTTTTAGGTCTTCAAGACCTGAACTTGGGGAAGTCAATAATGACTAACATAATGTCTCTCATTCTCTTCGTAGTAGCTGTCCTTATCTTTTCGTATGTTGAAATTGAACTTGTGACTAGACTAATATCACTCTGAACAGTGAATAATAGTATTGCTAGTTTTTATATCATAATGTTACAGAATCAGCATTGAGTTTCTTAGTGTCTCTTCTTCTTCAGAGTTCATTACATCTTGCATTATATAATCTGTCCCTGTAAATAGTTTAAAAAAATTCTTCCCATGTGTGAATTTCTACATGTATATCTATCCTCTCAGTATTATAGGTAAAAACAGATCATAACAAGACAACAAAAAAAAAGATTCCTAGAAAAAGGTCAAATGAAAAAGACACATAAGACCACAATATTAGGTGACCTACTGTAGTTACTATACTTTCTCTTGTTACTTTCAATAGACTTGTCCACATCATCAGGCTTAATATAGTTAAGCATAGTATTACATAGCTATTTTTATAAAAACACAACTTTGAAGACATTGTAGGAGTTGAAAGCGCTTAATAATCAAAACCAATATGGATGTCTTTTACATCTTGTCATCTTCAGAGTAGTTGCCTCTACTCTTAGACTTGATACTATCAAGCATACCAAATTCGAATAAAATCAGCCAAGGCAAAATCACGGTCTAACAAACCAGCTTCAAATAAGACCAGTCATAGTAAGACAATGTAAGTAATATAGGGTTTCAGTTTAAGTTAATAGGAAATTAAGGATAGTTACCATCGTATAACCTGCTATTTTTGGGTTAGCTGTCTGTGCCCTCAAATCTAGTATGAGTAGACAGACCAGAATAAAATATAATCAGACTAAACAGAGCAATAAGACTACTGTGACTTTTAAATCCTGATACACTATTAATAATATCCTCTGCCTTCCTTTTTTAGGCTATTTTTCACCTTTCCCTTTCTCAGGATGCTTTGTGTGTTTTGGGTCCCACTAGCTCCTTTAGTTTTTAGATTAGGGAGCCAGGAAGTTCTTTATACTGCATGAAAAGAAGGAGCAGGGACCAGGCCTGAATTTTTAAAGTAACATAACTACTCATGCCTGAAAATATTTCCTTACTAATAGCTTATAAGTTTTTATCCTCACTAACTTGATTAGTCCGAATAAAGGACTTGACTCAGGGCCTAACCAAAATTGTATTAATTTATGAAGAAGGACATGGCCAGAAAATGGGTGACAGGGAGGGTGATAGAAATAGTGTGAGTACTATGAGCTGGGCTACTTAGGAGTCTAGGAAGTACCTCTGCAATATGAAGAGAGAAGGAAATACAGAAAGAACAGTCTGCACAACACAAGTGAGGTAGCATTTAAATTTTAAAAGCCTGGTTCTTTAGTGTGGATGTGCAAAACTTTTCTACCCTAGAAAAAATGTAGCCTCTTATCTTGAGGCATAAGTCCAGTCGACAACCCTGGAGCTTTGGCTCTGCATACTATTGGGTATCTGAGTTGGACCCTCACCCTATTAAGAAAGAAAAACTCCCCTGTACTGTCATCCACCCCTAGGGAGGCATGGCATTCAACAGGAACCCAGCAGCTGTCCTCATACAGCTCAGCCTGTAAAGAGCTGGTTCCATGAAGAATCACAAGAGACATTCTGTGGGTGCCAGCACCCCCTGTACCCAACCTTGTCACCTAGCCTTGCATGCCTTACTCAGCTACTCAAAATGTTGCACCCGCTTCAGCAATACCTCCCTCTCACCTAAACTGCCGTATAATAACATTCCCTCACCCTTCAGTACCAATGGTCTTACTGCCCTTGGTCTGACCTCAGCCAGTCGGCAATAAAGTCCTTGCAGATTGCTTCAACTTTGCCTGCCTCAGTGTCCTCAGTTGCACCTCAGTTTAGCCTAAGGCACACTACTGGACTCAACCATTTAGGGAGATACCAAGGCAGGGAAACAGCGTCTGTCATCTGGCTTCAAAGGGTACATGTCAGTTTTTCAGCTAGCCCTATTTATGATGCTTAGATCCAATTGAAGGGAAAAGGAAACAGTTTAGCCATCTTAGGCACTAAGCAGGTGCCCTGTGTGCCTACAGTGTAAGGCAGACCTTTCCCATTCATAGTGAACTTCATCCTTTAGAGCAAGGAGCAGTTCGAATACACAGGAAGCAAGATGTACTGTCAAACAAAGATTTCCATGTGAAACTTGCAAAACAGAGCTGCATTCACACCTGATCTGCAATTAATGCAAGTAAATCCAAGGAGAAAAATTATTTTGTTTAAAAAAAGAAACCTTAAATTTATTTAGCAATGGATTCAACTTATATGTGTGAAGTATACTTACTTTGTGACAGAAATTTCTGGAAATGTTCCAATATATACTTAGGTTGCCGGGATAGATTTTCCAGTGATAAGGCTATCCTGACATGAATATTACCAGCTATAAGCAAAATTGAAAACCACCCTGACCCCATCAAATTTCTTTCATCAGAATTACACTGACCTTCATTCCCAACAAACAAGCTACTGGCAGGGGCCCCAATTCACTCCCAGCTCCCGAGCATGTGAAGGTTGAAACACAGCACACAGGGAAGCCTTGGAACATCACTCCCAGTGGTAAGACCACCCTGCACCTCAAATCACAGGAGGACACATGGGAGTCCGCATGGGCCTAACTATCCCATGTCCAGTGAACTCCAAGTGGCTAGCAACTGCCTGCTATCTGCCCCCAGGAGCCAAAAGTGGGCCAGGTGATTTCTAGTGAACAGGGGAAGCTTTGAAACTTCACCTAAAATCTGGAAACATAGGAAAATGACACAATGAAAGAGAAAAATGTAATCTCAAACTTCCAGCCCAACCCAAGCAAGCCTAGAAAACGTGGACACAGAAGAAAATATAAGCCATACACCTGAAATTCCTGAAATAATAACAACTGAAGTAAAGAAACAACTCCCAGAAACTATAAAAGAACTTAAATCAGAAATAGTCTCCCAGATAAAAGAACTGATAAATGTAATGAAAGAAATGCTGAACACATCTAAAAAAGACATAGTTTAAAAATTTGAGGAACAATTCAAAAAGATAGAAATTCTAAACTAACAATATAAGAAACAAACAGAATAGAATACATGAAGCAGATTCAAAGAGAGATATAGGAAATCAAAAATTCTATCAAAAGTTGGCAAAACCACCTAAATGAACATGAAGACAGAATTTCAGATCTTGAAGACAAGATTGCAGCTAGTGAACAGGAAAGGAAAGATCTTTTAAAAATAACAAGGAACCAGGAAATAACAATTCAACAACCGCAAGATGATGCAAAGAAAAATAACATAAGAATCATAAGTATAAAGGAAAAAGAAAGTGACAACACAAACAATGTCAAGAGCCTATTTAGAGAAGTGATAGCTGAAAATTTCCCAAACATGAGAATGGAAACTTAAATACAGATCAGTGAAGCATATAGAACTCCAAACAACCATAACCAAAAGAAAACTACACCCAGACATATAATAACCAACATCCCAGAAATCCAACATAAGAACAGAATATTAAAAGCTGCTAAAGAGAAGAGACAGATCACTTTTTTTTTTTTTTTGGTCTTTTTCGTTTTTATCGGTAGCAGGGATCAAACTCACGACCGCACACTTGCAAGGAAGGTGCTTATGCCGCTGAGCTAAATCCCCAGGCCCCAACAGATCACTTGTAAAGGAAAGCCCATCAGAATCACAACAGACTTCTCATCACAAAAAATGAAGTCAAGAAGAGAATGTAGTAAAGTATTTCAGATCCTAAAGAAAAACGACTTCCAACCCAGGCTGATGTACCCTGAAAAACTGTCCTTCAAAATGGATGAAGAAATAAGATACTTCCACAACAAACATCAGCTGAAGAACTTCATGATCACCAAACCAACCCTGCAAAGAATATTGAAAGACATTCTAGACAGACATAGGAAAAAATCACTAAGCAAAACCACTAACAATTAAACAGAGTGGAAAGGTAAAGAATCAACAGCAAGAAGATAACATGTCAAAAGTAAACCAATATATATTACTTGTAATCATTAATGTAAATGACTTCAGTTCAGCAATTAATACAAACAGACTAACAGAATGGATCAAGAAACATCCAACCATATGCTGTGTATAAGAAACATATCTAACCCAAAAGGAGACTCATAGATTGAAAGTCAAAGAATGGAAAACAATACTTCATGCAACAGGATCCAAAAAAATCAAGAGTAGCTATTCTGTTTGCAGATAATGTGAACTTCAACCAAGAATGATCCAAAGAGATAATTAGAAGGCCATTACATACTAGTTAGGGGAAAATTTCAAGAAGAAGAGATAACAATCTTAAATATATATGCACCAAATTTGGGAACATCTAGCTATACAAAACAAATATTAACAGAAATGAAAATTCAACTAAGCAATAACACTATTATGACAGGAGACCTTTACACCCAATTGACACAAAGAGACAGATCAATTAGGCAGAAAATCAGCAAACAAATAACAGCACTGAATCACACCTGTGAACAAATGGACTTAGTGGACATATACAGAATGTTCCACCCAGCAACTTCAGAACATACATTCTTCTTAGTAGCACATGAGAAATTTCTCTAAAATAGATCATATAATAGCCTGTATTTAGTAAATGCAAATGAATTGAAATTATCCCATGCATGTTAATGGATCATAGTGCCATGACACTAGAAATTAATGACAAAAGAAACTGCATAAACCCCACAAACTCGTGGAAATTGAATAGTACACTCCTGAGCAATCAGTGGGTCATAGAGGAAATTAAACAATATTTTCAAGCAAATGAAAGTACAAATACATATTACCAGAACCTGGGGGATGCATAGAAGCAATCCTTAGAGGAAAATTTATTGCAGTGAACTCCCGCATCAGGAAGACAGAATGAACACAAATAAACAAACTGATACTACACCTCAAACATGTAGAAAAAGAAGAGCAAGTCAAGCCAAAAGCCAAAACAATGGAGGAAATTATAAAAGTCAGAACAGAAATCAATGCAATACAGGCTAAAAAAACAATGCAAAGAATCAATGAATCAAAAAGTCGGTTCTTTGAAAGAATAAATAAAAGTGACAAGCTTATAGTCAACTTTATTTTTAAAAAGGGAAGAAAAAACACAACTTCATACAATAAGGAATGAAATGGGTAAAATCACTACAGACCTGGTGGAAATACAGAAGATCATCAATATTTGTTTCAAAAACATCTACTCTCTTATGCTTGATAACATAGAATAAATGGACAGATTCCTAGAAGCGTATGAATTACCAAAGCTGGGTCAAGAAGATGTAAAACCGCTGAGTAACCCAATTTCAATAAAAGAAATTGAAAATTTAATTAAATCCCTTCTAATGAAGAAATGCCAAGGTCCAGATGAATTCACTGATGAATTCTACAAGAAATTCAAAGAAGATTTAGTGCCTACACTCCTCAAACTCTTCATTGAAATTGAAAAGGAAACAATTCTCCCTAACTCATTGCTGGAAGCAAACATTACTCTAATACCAAAATCTGAGAAAAACCCAACAACAAAAAAAGAGAACTACAGGCCAATCTCCCTAATGAACATAGATGCACTCAGTAAAATTTTGGCAAACAAAATGCAAGAAATCATCAAGAAGATTATGCACCATCACCAAATGGGATTCATTGAAGGCATGCAAAATGCTTCAACATGTGTAAATCAATAAATGTAATCCACAATATCAATAAAGCCAAAAGTAAGAATCCCATGATCATTTCTATAGATGCAGAAAAAGGTTTTGTTAAGGTCCAACACCTATAAATAAATGCAGTAATGTAGCTGAATAAAAAGTCAGCACTCAAAAACCAATAGCATTCCTACCCATGTTGATAGCAGCACAATTTGTGATAGCTAAATCTTGGAAACAACCAAAATGCCCATCAACTGCAGAGTGGGTGAAAAAAAAAATGTGCTATTTATATATAATGGAATAAAAAAGGATGATCTTGAGGCATTTATAGCTAAATGGAGGCAACTTGAAAATATCCTCATTAGTGAATAAACAAAACTCACATTAGTAAATATCACATTATATGTCTAGTGTAAAAAAATTTAAAAAACTTATAGAATAATGAGATCCAAAAATCATAATAGATATGGTGAAAGTTAAAGGAAAGGAAAGTGCTCTAAAGAGTATAGTGGCGTGTATAGTGTGTAAAATAGTTGACCATATTATACTGAATCTCTGTTGGAACATAGAACAGAGGATTTGCACTGTTGATGTGTGAGTGTCTAGCCACTACTTATGCTTTGATTTTGTGACTTTGGCGGCTATTTTTTAAGAAGACAATGAGTAATGTATCAACTAGCAACTCTATGATGATAATTGTTTTGAATTTGGTATTATTCTATGCTCCTTTTCTATTTTTCTATTTTCTTTCTTTGAAAAAAATAGAACTATGCAATACAACAACCATTGTTAAATTTCTTTCATTCTGTTTTGAAAACCTATATTATTATTGTTTTGAGTTTGCTGTTGTTTATTTTTTTTGCTTTTGGTTTTTCTTTCTTGAATTTTATCTTTTTAAAATAAAATTTTAAAAAACAATATAATTCCTTTATACTAACAACAAAATCACTGAGAGAGAAATAAGAGAAGCTGCACCCTTTACAATAACATCCAAAAAAATGAAATACTTAGGAATTAACCTAACAAAAGAGGCAAAAGATCTATTCAGGGAAAATTATAAAACCCTGAAAAAAGAAATTGAAGAGGACCTCAGAAAATGGAAAGATATCCCTTATTGATGGGTAGGAAGAACAAACATTGTGAAAATGGTCATTCTCCTAAAATTGTTATACAGATTTAATGCAATACCAATCAAAATGCTACTAACCTACCTCACAGATCTAGAGAAATCACTCCCAAAATTTATCTCGAACCAGAATAAACATAGAATAGAAAAGGCAGTTCCAAGCAACAAAGGCAAGGCAGGAGGCATCACATTCTTTGATTTGAAGTTACACTACAAAGCTACCGTAATAAAACCAGCATGGTACTGGAATAAAATCAGACCTGAAGATCAATGGAATAGATTAGAAGATACAACTACAACTATAAACACACTCATACATCTTATCTTTGATAAAGATACACATTCACTGGAAGAATGATAGTCTCTTCAAAAATGGTGCAGGAAAAATTAACATCTGATGTGATCACTTTGATCACTGTCATAGAAAAAATCTGTTATATGCAAGATTGTCTATCAGAAATGCTCTGTGTGGTAGAAATTGGTATGATAATGTGACAGAAGTTCCTATTTTGAAAGAACATCAAACTTTCATATGGACTCACTTGGAACCTCTGCACTGCTGTCATATTGAATACCATTTTGGAATTATCACACCTGACCTAGATGCAGTGCCAAACGGTAGAGTACAGTCACAGAAAGATTTGTATCAATGCGGAATGTGTTCCTCTCCTTCCATTTACCTTAGCAATGCAATGAGAGAGGCATATGCAACAATAAACATCACTATCATTGTAATTATGATTGGCCTCCACCCTACTGTGAGACTGAAGGTTTAGGAGACAGTGTTGATGGTGGTCCACCTCCTAGAAGAAGAAACGAAGACATTCATAGTAGAGTCAAAGGAACAAAATCTCCAGCATTTATATTTACTGAGATTTTTATTTATATTTACTGAGATTTTTTTTCAGCGTGTGTCTATTGGTTTTGCACAATAAACAAATAAACAAAAAAAGCTGAAACTACTCCAGCTCCACCAGTGATACAAGTGCATGGTGTTCCTGCTCCACCTGAACCAGCAGAGCAAAAGGCTCCTGGTAAATCTCAGAAATAGTTGCATGAAAATACAATTGTACAAAATAAATTCAATTCCAGGGAAATTTTCCATGTATTAATTTATAGTGCTATGGAAAAAGAAATATGGCATATGTCACAGACCACTGACATAAAATCTTAGCTGTCTCTTTTATCTCAGATATCAAGTATTAACCAGCCCATATGTGAAGGTAACAAACATATAACTGTTTTATGTTTTAGAATGTATACTATGTATACATTCTATACACTATACAATATTATATACTATACAATGTATACACTATTTTAGAAAATTTAAGTGGTTTATTTTTTAATGAGCCAATCTCTTTGTATTTAACAGAAGGACAACTCACAAAAGGGTGTGTGTGTGTGTGTGTGTGTGTGTGTGTGTGTGTGTTTTAATTTGCTATCCATCAATCCCAAACCTCTTCTTTGCACTTTTGACTTTGCTTAGTCTACGGAAGACAGAAAACTGGCACACTACATCTCTTCTTTGACAGGCTGCTTGCTTATTAGTTCCTGCCAAGAGAGAAGCTAAAGCGACACTGGAAAATTGAGGGAACCATTGGAGATCTGTTTATGTCAGTGTTGCCTCAGGAATAGCTTTGGCCTGATACAGCTAATGTTTTAAGACTGTTTGTCATTTGTATCATTAAGAAAAATATGAACACAAATTAAGTTTAGTAAATTTGTGGGAACAAGAATTACTACTATATTTGACATCACTTGGGACCAAACAGGTTTATGGCCCTCCACTCAGGGAGATGGAAAAATGGAAAAATGAGTGATGGATGGAAAAATAACTAGGTTGTTTATAACTAGGTGAGGCCTTATCTGGCATAATTGGATGAGGTTTCCTGACATGTTCTGAACAGTTGGCAGGTTGAGATAGATTGGAGTTCAGCGATTGTGTTTTGCTGGTGCTCAAGTATTTGTTGCAAGCATATATTCAAGATAGTTTGAGGATGTTGATATTTCAACACTGATTGCAGTTTGCTATAAATCTCTATGCATTTAGTATAACACTTAACATTATATGCAGTTTACATTTCTGTGCATTTAGTTAACTGTGGTCAATAAGATTTGGAAATTATTAAGTAGAAAATTGTAGAAATCAGTTTTATACTTTTCTCTCTTGCACAGTGTGGTGAGATCCCTCATCATCAGGTTCTATTAATTCAAACGTGAACCATCACTGTTTCCACTGTACCTCTGCTACACAAGGCATGTGCAAGTTATTCTCTTAACATATCAGTTATGATAATTACTTTCACTGATTGCAATGAGCGTTTCTAGAGAATTTTCACTTTAATAGAGCTTCGGCACATTTTTAGAAGGACAAAAACAAAGACCACATCCAAATAAATTTTATATATGACATTTACATAATTATATTTTATTATTTGTATTGTTAGTAAAGTACTTTATTCTAAGCAGTTTGTTGAAATGTATGTATGTCAACATTTATTCTTTTATAGTTTCCATATCTTACTGGATTTACTTAAAGTTAAGGACTACATACAATTTGATTATGTGGTATACATTGTTATGTTTTGTTTTTTATGTTATTTAGGGCTAAAGTGTTTTTGCAATACCTAGGTAAAAACATGAATATACATTCACATAGTATTATACTTTCCATAAAATGTAAGCACTCAATGCGTTGCTCAATATCATTACTTTTACTCTCTTAATATTGCTTTCATTACTTATTTATAGTTTGTTATCACCCAAAACATTTTAATAATAGTTATTTTCTAACAACAACCAGTAAACAAATTAAAAAATATAAAATTATGTATTTCTTTTGTCTGTGAATCACCTTAATTTAGCATTGTGTCCTATTATGAATCATGTCTTGGAGATACAACTAATTTTTTAATAGTAAAGCTCACACATTCCTTTAAAATCCCTAGTGCTAGGTATGAGTTACTTATAGTAACTAAAAATTTAAAATAATGAGTAACAAAAGTTCTTAATTAGAGAATATGTGCTGAAGTACATTTATGGTTAAAAAAGAATAAGTGAGGTAAGATCCAACCTAGTGGAACAGAACTGGCAATACACTGCAAGATTCTTGAAAGATACCTCAGGAGGATACTTATCAGTATCTTTCAGTGCTTGATACAGAGAGCAGACAATGCTCTCTAATAGTGCTGGAAAGTGATAAATGGAGAAGCTCACCAGTTGATATCCAGTATCAGAGGTGCTGATAACTAGAACAAGGGCAATGTTTGATCCTGCAGCCAATGAAACATCACCTTGAGAACAAGCCCAATGTCCTGTAAAATTAATCAAGTACAAAGGAAAGGCAGGCTTTTAGTGTATGACTGCTTTGCCAAGAGACAGAGGCTCTCAGTCTAGGTCCTGAGTATAGCACAGATTTGGCCAAAAGGCAGCATCCTGGGAGAGGATCAGGCTCCTGGAAGAAGGCTGTTCATTGCAGGGTCCAGATGAACTGTTAGGAGCCTCTCAGTTGAGGCACAGTTTATTCCACCAGTCTGGTGAAAACACCATCTTGGGAGAGTGGATAGCCCAATGAGGGAAGTCACCAAACACTAAGGTCAGTTGGGCTGCTGTAGCATGCCCAGGAGAATCAGAGCAGGAGGACAACTCACAATCCAGGCACTATTTGAAGGTCAGCTTTGGTAAAGGCAACATCTTGGAGCAGTGTCTTGGTCTCTGGTTGACGAAGTTGAGTACAGTTGGAGCAGTTGGGGTGCTGCTTGAAGTACCCTGCTGGAAAATCAAGTTACTGTGGATCGTGATGCTGACCGTAGCTCAAATCTGGAGCGAAGGACATCGTGGAGCACCTATGTTCAGTGAATATCTTGAGAATGAGACATTTCTCTATTTGCTTTAATTCCTAATAAATTTCATATCTATCTTGAAAAAAACGAGAGAGAATGTGTCAACCCCTGAGTGAATAAGCTACCAACAATGACTGCAGCTGGGCAGCTGTGAGCTATGCCCAGCAGACCAATGGAGAAGTTCTTGATGCCAGCATTTCTTAAAGCTCTGGTCCTGAAAGCATGGCATCTTAGGAGAGGAAAACAACTACAGGAGAAGCAACTGTGCTGCTATATTTGGGATAAGTTGAGCAGTCACCACTCCAACCCATCCACCTTTCTAGCTCTCTTCACACTAGGAGTGGAAACCTGGCCAAATGCATACAGGAGAGAGCACCTCCAAACGAGGGCACTAAGGACAGTGTGCCCCAAAAATAAATCAAAGGGTGATGCTCAAGTTAGGGCAGATGATTTCTAGGGACGGAAAGAAGGGAAGGGTCCTGGATTGGGGCTCAGAAACAGGCAGGACAGGCAGCAGGTGTGACCAGCATGCTCCCAACTATAGAAAATCAAGGGTTCTTGAGCAGATACTTCAACTGGCACCAAAATCACCACAGAGTTCTATGTGGAACAGGTAACCCACTGCAATCCCACTCTCCAATTACCACCAAAACTCGGGTTAATGCAGGAACCATCACACCAACCAGTAAAACTGTTGCACTAACCCACTGGCACTCTAGCATTACAGAGAGGTCCAAGCAGAAAGGCCCTTCGCCTACAAGCTCTGAGGACTCCTGAGTTCCTGGGCTGGATGGAGAATCCATGAGAGGTTTGAACAAAGAATTCGGGGTGCAGAGAATGTCAGAAGGGAGAGGTGAGAGTTTCTGGGTGTGCTCACACAGAAACCCATGGATGGAGCAGATGCTAGCACCTGTGAGGATATCCATGGAGGGAGCAGGACAGGGATGAAGAACTCCCAGCACCCTCAAATCAGTAAAGGTCCTCGAGGATGTGGTACTTGGAACATTCCCCCTCAGCCCTACCATCCCGTGAAACAGTGGAAAGTCCTATTGAATCATAGTTCAGGCTCATCACATACTGAAAAGCACATCTGAAACACAGCTAAGCCCTGCCTGTCAAAGGAACCAGAAGCCTGCTCAGTGATCTTTCCAAGAACTGCCTTTTATTTTTGTATTCTTCTCTGTGTGTGGCGTTTTTTTTTTTTCATTTTCTCTTTTCATGCTGTTTAAGTGTAAGAGATGTTTGCAAAATGGATAAAATCAGTAAATAGTGCTTTAGTTTAAATTCACAAAAAATAAAAACATGAGAAAGTCCTTAACGTCCCAAAAGCACGTATCAAAGGCAGTGAATTAGAAAACATTAGAGGAATAACTAAAAAAAAAGAAAAAAATGCTTAATTAAATGTTGAAAAGATCAAAGGAGAACTAGGCAATGCATAAGATGCGTAGTCGGGTTTAAAATGATTTAATTAAGCATATAAAGGACTCAATGGAATGTTCATTGAAGTTATAGAAAATATAAACAATAAGCTGGATCAATCAAATAAAATAATACAAAGTATAAACGACTATTTGGTAATAAGTCAGAAATTATGAAATGAAACCATGCAGAAATCCTGAATGTGAAAAATGCAATTGAAGTATTCATAGAATATAAACCTAGTGTGAGAAAACCTGCCAACTTGAAAATAAGGTTAATGTACAAGATTGTGTGCTCAGTGATCCCATTAACCATAAAACAATCAGATATAATGGAAACTGGAGTCATCAAATGTTTGATTGCTCAAAAACAAAATAAAACAAGACAAAAGACAAAAACATAAAATTAGTGGAGTAAAGAAAAGATCACAGAATAACTCAAAATGTACTAATGATTTACTCACTAAACTTAGCAGCAATAAAGAATTCTAGGTAAAGAACACAATTTTAAGTTAAATAAAACTTTTTAAATCCCAGAATAGCCAAGACCAAAAAAGCAACCTCTCCACAACACATCCTAGAAATCAACAGAAAAAGAGAACATTAAAAGCGGTTAGAGAAATACACCAAGTAGCCTATAAACTCAAACTTATCAAGACAAGACTTGATTACTCAGCAAGAACCTTAAACATCAAGAGAGATGATATTCAATTCCACCTATAATAAAAATAGTTTATCGCAAAATTCCATGTACTATAAAATTGTTCTTCAAAACTGATGTGTAAACAAATGCTTTCTAGGTCAAACAGGTCCTTAAAAAATGAATAACTAGTATTGCATAAAATAATGGAATTCTGCCTTGAACCCCTTAAACAATGAACTGAAACCTCTGAATCTTTGAGACTACTAGACCTGCCTTGTTTAAATTGTAGGTGTCAATTATTTCATCCCAGTGACAGAAAAACTAATTATTATACTATTGTAAGTAGCCACCATGGTATTTACATGAAACTAGAAGTTAAACCAATGGAAATTAATAACAAGTATGTAAGGAAATCTACATATGTACAATCATCTTTTTTTAAAAAAAGTAAAACGTACATTAAACAAAAGCCTCATCAACAAATAGTGCTCAGAAAGTGGATATCCACCTCTAGCAGACTAAAACTAGATTTGTACTTCTCACTCTGCATAAAACTCAGTTCAAATGAATGAAAGAACTTATTGTAAGTCCTGGCACTTTGAAACTATATGGAATATGATCCCATCTCAACTCAGTCAGTACAAATGATGTGAAAGAAAATTAAGACATTATGGCAAGAATGTGTGGGAAAGGAAACTTTATACAGTCCTAATTAGAATGTTTATACAATCACTGTGGAAACCTGCGTAAAGATTTCTCAAATAATTGACAGCAAAACTATGACATGCTTCAGCTAAACTAGTTCTGCATATGTATGCAAAACAAGCAAAGTGTGAATACCACAGATATTTGCATCTATGTCTTTTCCAGTACTATTGACAGTAGTCAAGTTATGTGATCAGCCTAGATGCTTATCATCTGTTGAATGGATGAAGAAATGTGGTGTATGTATATAATGGAATATTACTCAGCCACAAAGGTGAATGAAATAATGTGACTTCCAGGAAAATGGATGGAATCATACATTATCATGTGCACTTACATAAAATAAACTCAAAAGACAAGATTTACATGATTTCTATAATCTGTGAAACTGAGGATCAGATAACACAAAGTAGAACAGAATCAATTGGTGAGGTAGAAACAGAACAAAGAGAAGTTGAAGGGAAAAATGGTTGTAGTAACAATAGACACAATGAAGGTAAAATATGTGTATGTATGGAACCTATAAATGATACACAAAATAATTATTTAAAAACTAAAAATATTTTATTAAAAACTGCAATTTCTGCTTCTGAAAAAATAAAGTATTTTCTTAATGTTTATTTGTAAGTAAAACTAAAAATCCTATATATTTTAAATAGCATGAATTATAAAAAGTGGAAAGAAAAGCAGAATGACTACAGCAGGAAACTAGGAAGTCAAAAAATTTTAAGTCAAAATAGCTTCTTTACCAAAGAGCACACAGGAAAAATATGGCTAGTAAAAACACAGTGGCTGATATAGACATTCATTATGGTCAGTGTGTAACAAGCAGCCTCAACTTCATTCTCCAGTTGCTGCCAGTGTTAGCAGTGATCTGAGGGTTCTTTTGTCAACTCACATTAAACTCACAAATTAGCAAAGTGATGCCAATGGTTCAAAGTTGCAAGTGCCAGTGGATCGGAGCCTTTAATGCTATACATCAGAGCTTTGCATTGCAGTGGCTTTTAGCTGTTACTGTTACAGCTGTTACTATTATAGCTCTTGGTGGCTTTTAGCCATCCTTATAAACTTCTTAGAGGCTAAAACTTGTAGATCCCTTGATTGCTTTTTCACGGCTCTTCTGGCTACTCCTTCTACCTCTGGGTTATTTCACAGGGCACTGCATGTCTCCAGAGGACATCAGTCGTCTCTGCTGGTCTTTGTTGTTCTTGTATCTTTGCTGCTTCGCTGTCTTCTTTACAGTAGGACCTAGTTCTGCAGCTTTTCTTACTCCAATCTACTCAACCCACTCTACTCAAGACAAGATGCAATGAGTATGCAATAGGACTCTGCAAGTGAGTTTCCTGGTGTCTTCTGTAGTGTAGGGTTCGGAGTGCACAGGAGGGAGGCCTGCTGTACTGACCCGAGGAACGTGACAGGACATTTCTATATAGTAGAAGAGTATCTGAGTTTCTTGCATGTCATAGACATATTTGGAGATAATTGAAGAAGTCTCAGAGGGGAAAGAAAATCATCTGGAAGTCACAGAGCACTCATCCAAAATGCTGTAAGGTGGAGTAATCTGGAATAAGTCACTGCTTCAAACTTTCTATGGTTAAGGCAAATATCTGCAAGAGATTGAGTTTTTAGGACACATTTCAATGTCATGGAGACCTCCCTGCCCAATAGTGTCAGAAAAGTTTGCTTGATGACAGCTCCAGCGTTTCCCAGAAGATGACAAAGCTGAAATCACAACATGTCAATATTTTGAGTATTCTTCATGTGAAGCTGGTGTATTGATCGTGGCTCATGGATGTTTTTAGGATTTCCAGGATATCAACCATGGGAACTTGCCCTTCCCTGATCTTTGCCCTGACAGCAAAAGTTACTGTGCTGCTCTTCAGCTAATTACAAGCACTTTCCTGGAGCAAGGCAGCTGAGGCCATCATTGCTGGCCTCACAGTAGCTCTTTCCAAGGCTAAGACGGTGAGCGTGGACTACAGTACAGGCACTGAGGCAATTCTAGAAGAGACTGGTGTGAGGAGTGTGGGGTTCAGCACCCCAGGTTACCCTCAAGGTGGTAGCATGCGGGTGTGATTATTGTCAGTTGGATCATGGATCATGTGGCTCTAAGTATGAAAAGCGAGATGGGTTTCTTTTTTTTTTTTCCTATTTCATTAGGACCAAGCTACTAGGACAAGGGGTCAAGTGAATACTCAGTATTTATATCTGTACTGGGAGAGTAAAAACACAGAATAACTTGTGTAAAAGTCTATGTTTTCACTTCAAGGAGTAATGACAAGTACCTTCATTTGTATGTCATTGTCACCATATATAACCTCACCTCAGGGGAGTCAACTTCTGTATGTTAACAAGCACACCCCCTTTTCCTTACCTGAGTAGAATGAAGGAAAACAGGTTAAAAGAGAAGATTTAAATAATACTCAGAAATTCCAAATAAAATACACAACATTTTGACATTGAACCTAAAAGTTGCTTTTTCATTTTTTTTTATTTTTTTAAACAATGAGAATTGAACTCAGGAGCCTGCACTAACCACTTAGGCTCTTGTGCCTCTGAGCTGTATCCCAGTCCCAAAATATTTTTTACAATACTGCAAATTGAACTCAGGGTCTTTCACTGAGCTGTATTGCCAGCTCTTTAGGGTTTTTTTGCTTTTTTTGGTAGTGGGGATCGAACTCAGAACCTTGCCGGGCCAGTGCCTGTGCCAGTGAGCTGTATCCTTGACCCCCTGAAAGTCACTTTTGATATCAACAAACAGAACGAACTAAAACAGAATGAAAAAAGAGATTTGACTAGTAAGACGTCAGAGAGTTTGAATTATCTGGCAACAATTCCTAATGAGCAACCATTAAAATGGTTTAAAAATAATTTACTGTGCTTCATAATAAATTATTAAGACAAATAAAGTGATTCAAAAATATAACAATCAAGAAAGAAAAGAGTTTTATAGCTGAAAATATTGAAATGAAAAAAATACGAAGAAAAAAAATCTCCTTAAATTTTGGGAACAATAACAGAAGACAAACACTAAAGAATTTTTTAATTAAAATCAACTACTTCCTGAGATGTCTATAGTATGCACATTTAACTGTAGAAAAATTAATAGTGACATCAAGAGCTCCACTGTGGGTTTGACACTCATTCAAAACATACTTCCAAAAACATAGTAAGGCATCCTCTAACTTTTCATAGACTTTTTGATTACTGAAGCAATACTAATTAAAGTCATCCATTGTTCAAAGATATACATTTCAGAATGAAAAATGAGCGGTGTTATAAAGGTACTGCTGCTTAAGTAATAGAATTAAGAAGTCTAAATAGGGACTAAATAACAGTCATTTTGGAACTACATGGTATCATATACATTTCAGTGTTGATCTAATTGTGCCATTAATCTTTTCATGGAACTTTAATATTTACAAAAATACCATCTTCAAAACTGTAGATAGCCACAGTGCCCCAGCTAAAATTATAAATCACATAATGCTTTCCAATTCTGAAAGAATGAAACATATCAACAAGTCCATCTTCTTAGTGAAGTCATTTTAGAATATTTAGAATATTCAGCAGCAATAGCAACAGGTTCTAAATAAGGAGTTATTTTGTGACAGACTCTAAGTGCATCTTATCCTAACCCTCTATGACAGGTTCTGTTACATCTATATTTCATAAGTCAGGAAACTGAAAGAAAGAGAGGGAAATAAGTTTCCTAAGCACTGGGGAGCAAATATTCAAATCCAGACAGTCTGATACCATAGTTTTCAAGTGCAATCACTAAACTATAAAAAAAGTCAAAAAAAAAAAAAAGAATACCTTTCACAATTCATTATATTTCATTGGAATGAAATTCACAACTGTCACAACATTTAACAGTCACCTATTATATTATGTAAGCTTATTTACACAGAAGCTAATGAAGCACAGAAATTGTATAGCTGTCAAGTGACATAGGAAAACTCTGTAACTTTCAGAATACCATGCTTCAGATTCAGTGGAACAGAATAAAAAGAAATTTTGCTTGTACTAAATAGAAAATTAGTTTAAAAGAAAATGACCAATAACAGTATACTATAAAGAGTCCTATGATGTTGAGAGCAGTTTCCTTGCCCCTCTTGCTAGTACTCATAGATGGGTAAAAAAATAATAAACCTTGTTTCTCTGATACCCTCTTATACCTGGATGAGTAGACTAAGCATTAACACTCAAGTTAGGGGTAATGATTCATATTGACCATCAGGTTTCTAAGACTGCCTGGGCAAATTCTCCACTGCTAAGAAAATAACCAGTATGGTAATTCACGTGTCATCTCTTGGGAATTTGAATGCTCTCAGGCTTTCTTGGCTACCTGAATCTAAGCCATCAAAAATATCTTAATGGTAATTATTTGGTATTCATGTGAAATCAGAGTGATTTTTGGAAAGCTGCTTTATTGCTGCTATGGCAAATTACTACAAATTTAAAGTATGAACACAAGTTTTCAGCCTTTCTGTTTTGCAGCTCTGGAGTCCAAATGGGATACACTGGGCAAAAATGTAGGTATTCTCCAAGATACTATAAAGAAAGAATTTACTTTTTTTTTCGTTTTTCTCTTCTGAATCCGCCTTAATTCCTTGGTCCTTAATTCCTTTTAGGCAATGGCATCTCTGGACATGTGCTTTTCCATAAAATCTCTGATTCTTGTTACTTAGCTCATACATGTAATTCAGTCGCTTAACTGTAAAACTTTAATCACATCTCCAAATTTTCTTTTTCAGTTTACATTAAAAGTATTTGTAGTTTTCAGGAATTAAGGTGTGGACATCTTTGGGGAGAGCTTTATCCTACCTACCATATTTAGAGTATAGTAGATTAAAACATCATCTCTACCTCTGCTGAGAGTGTGAAATTCCATCTCCAGTATCTACTTGCTTTAGTAAATTATTTTCAACCTCTTTTTTTCAGAAGGTAATTACAGTAGAACCTACTTCATAAATTTGAGTTTACACAGATGAATATACATAAACAAAGCTGGAAACAGTGGTGGTTAAACAGTAGTAATCAGGTAAATGTTACTTTTAACAAGAAACAAAGATACTGTTCAGTGTTATCTTTAAGACAGGAATGTAAAGAGAAGCTAATATGCCATTGAATTTCTCTTTGTCATTATGTCTTCCTTGATTATCTTCCATAAGTGTGGAGTTATTTTCTTATGTTTAAGCATGTATAAAATTTTGATTATTAAAAATTGCATGAAAAAATTTTGGCATGTTTGTAGCCAAGGTTCAATATTTCCAGCCAGTACTGATGTCTTCTAAAGTTTTACTCTTATATTAAAGTCTTTATAAAACCTCTATATTGATGTCTGATTGCTACATAAGTAGCCATATATATTTGATGCATTAAGGTAGAGAAGTTAAGTATATTCTTATAAAATCATCCAGTTCATAACTATTTCCATCACCTCTCTTAGTTATGTTGCTCTCACATTTACTACTATTATTATTAGTGTGTCCATGAAAAACATTAATGTATATCCATCCTTAAAATATTTGAGTACATAATAGGTCATCATTAGCTATATGCATCATGCAACCTAGTAAGTCATCAGAATTTATATCCTATAAAGACAAAGAAGATGATGCAAATACATAAAATACTGGACGAAAAAGGAGATGTTAGATCTGTTACCTCAGAAATACAAAGATGTTAGAGACTACTGAAATCTAAAATAAATGGATACATCACTGAATGTATATATCATACAAAACTGAACGATGAAAACAAAATGAACCTAAACAAATCATTAGCAAGAATCTCAATTGAGTTAATTATAAAAAGTTTCCTGTCTTTGGAAAAAATCTAAGGATTACATATTGTCAATGCTCAAATTTTATTAAATCTTTGTGGGAGAACTAATATCAATTGTCCTACTCTGGCAAATTTTAATGGAGAAAATACTTCGAAATTCATTCCAAACTTTATACCAAAACTAACAAGACAACAAAAATGAAAAAAAGTCAATATCTTCAACGAACACAAATGCAAAAATTCTCAACAAAACATTCATAAATACATTCAAACATGCGTTAAAAAGATTGCATAGCATAAACAAGTGAATTTTTATTTCCAGCATTCAAGAATAGTTCCACATAAGCATGTAAGGAGATGTTACACATTTGTCTAATAGAATGAAGGACAAAACCATCCTAGGGAATTCAGGAAAGCTTTTGATAAAATTCAACCAAATTCTATATGGTAAATTTTAAAACTTTCCAACTCTAAATATATGAGGCATGTAAATACCTAAACACAATAGAGACAATGTATATAAAATTTATAACTAATATCATACTGAGGGAGGAAAATTGACAATCATTTTCTCTAGGATTGCTCAAAAAGTCAACTCTCTATGTTTCAGTTCTCTATTTCAATAAAGTACCGGAAATCTAAGCCAGCACAAGGAAAAGAAAGAAATTAAATCATTCTGAAAAGGAAAGGAGAATGGTCAAATTATCCCTAATTGCAAACAACATGATTTTGTATACAGAACAACATAAAATCTCCACTAAATATTATTAGAACCAATAAGCAACTTCAGTTAAGTTCAGAATACAATTTAGCAAGCAAAAGTCCATAGTTTTATATAGGAACTGTGAAATAGCTTAGAAAATACATTTACAATGGCTATAAAAACACATAGGAATGATTTTTTTAAAAGGAAGTGAGTAATCTCAACAATGAAAATTAAAAACCACTGATGAAAAATTACAAATGCACAAATAAATTGAAAGACACCCAGTGTTCATAGATTAGGAATAACATTGCTAAAACATTCATCTTCAAAAGAAATGAAGAGATTCAATTCAATTTTTATCAGATCACTGGTGACATCCTTCTTAAAAATACAAAGAATGCAACCTAAAATTTATATGAAATGAAAAAAAAAACCTTTACTAGAAAAAGCAATTCTTAGCAAAAATAACAAAGTTGGAGGCACTGTACCTTACTTCAAAACATAGTGACAATCTCTAGTAAACAAATAAGTATGATAGAGGCATAAACATAAACACAAAAATGCAACAGAAAAAAGTACATGGAAAATTGAAATAAATTCACATCTTGACTGTCAACTTTCAAAAAATTCAGCAAGAATATTTTTGAAAAATTAAAGAAGAAATTAAGCAATACCTACAAGTAAATGAAAATACAAATACAATTTACTGGAATCTGTGGGATGCAATGAAAGCTGTTCTTTAGAGGGAAATTTGTTGCACTGAGTTCCCACATCAGGAAAACAGAACAAATACAAATAAATAAGCTGATGCTACACCTCAAACATCTAGAAATAGAAGAGCAAGTCAAGCACAAAGCCAAAAGAAGGTAGGAAATTATAAAAATCAGAGCAGAAATTAATGCAATAGAGACTAAGAAAACAATCCAAAGAATCAATGAATTAAAGAGTTGGTTCTTTGAAAGAATAAATAAAATTGATAAGCCCCTAGCCAACCTTATTTAAAAAGGGGAAGAAAAAGCTCAAATTCATGTGATAAGAAATGAAAAAGGCAAAATCACTACAGACTGCAGAAATACAGAAGATCATCAGCACCTATTTTGAAAACCTCTAATCACATAGGTTTGATAACACAGAAGAAATAGATTCCTAGAAACACACGAAGTACCAAAGCTAGGTCAAGAAGATGTAAAACTGCTTGAATAACCCAATATCTATTAATGAAATCGATAATGTAATTAAGTCCTTACCTACAAAGAAGAGCCTAGACCCAGAACAGATTTACTGTGCAATTCTACAAGAAATACAAAGAAGACTTTCCTTTATAGGTGATCTGCCTTTTCTCTCTGACAGCCTTTAATATTCTATTCTTTTGTTCAATTTCTGAGATGGTCATTATTATATGTCTGGGTGTAGATTTATTTTGGTTGTGACTATCTGGGGATCTATATGCTTCATTGATCTTGATATCAGTTTCCAACCTTATGTTTGGGAAATTTTCAGCTATTACTTCTCTAAAATTCCTCTTGACATCCTTTATGTTGTCCCCTTCTTTTTCATTTATCCCTATCAATCTTATGTTGTTTCTCTTTACGTTGTCCTGTAGATGTTGAATTGTTATTTCCTGATTTCTTGTTATTTTTAAAAGATCTTTTCTTTCCTGTTCACTTGTTGCAATCTTGTCTTTGAGGTCTGAGATTCTATCCTCACATTCATTGAGGCGGTTTTTACACTTTCAATGGAGTTTTTGATTTCCTGTATATCTCTTTGCATCTGTTTTATGTATTCTGTTTGCTTCCTATACTGTTCATCCAGGGAGTCTATCCTTCCATTTAGTTCCTCTAATTTTTTAACTGCCTCTTCTTTAGCTATGTTTAGCAGCTGCTTCATTTCTTTTATCACTTCTTTCATCTGAGAGAATATTTCCAGTTTGAATTCCTTCAAGGCTTCCCATACTTGCTTCTTTATTTCCGTTACCATTATTTCAGGTATTTCAGTCATGTGGCATGTGTTTTCTTCTATGCACATGGCTCCTGGGCTTTCTTGGGATGGGCTGGATGTTTGAGATTGCATTTTAGACTTTCATTTTGTCATTTTCCTGTATTTGGAAGCTTCAAGTGTTGTTCCAGGTGTGGGAGAGAGATCCACCAGCCTGGGATGGGGTACCCTGCGATGGCCCCACTCACTGGACCCAGCAGGGAACTATGGCCTGCTCCTCAGGCCAGGAAGAGTCTCTCTTCAGGCTCGGCGGAGCTCCCAGCCACTGCTGCCACAGTCCCTGATCTGGCCTGGTCCCCGGGTCTGGTGGGGAACTGGCCTGGGTCCCCAGGTCAGGGCGAAAGTTCCCACAGGCTGGGTGGAGCTCCCAGCCACTGCTGTTACTCTTACCCTTCGGGCCTGGTCTCTGGTCTGGTGGGGAGCTGGTCTGGCCCCCCAAGTCAGGGAGAAAGTTCCCGCAGGCAGTGGTACAAGGGCCTCTGTCACTGCTTTCGTTCGAGGCCCAGATCTCGCTGGAGTTTTATTCTCTCCCAGCTACCAACAACAAATGCTGGAGAGGCTGTGGGGAAAAAGGAGCTCTCCTGCACTGTTGGTGGGAGTGTAGACTGTGCAACCTTTGTGGAGGTCAGTCTGGAGATTTCTCAAAAAGCTGGGATTGGAAGTCCCATTTGTTCCAGCTATTCCACTTCTAGGCATATTCCAAGAAGAAATGAAAACATCATACCACAGTGATATATGTGCACCCATGTTTATAACACCACAATTTGTAATAGCCAAATCTTGGAAACAACCTAAGTGTCCATCAACTGAGGAATGGATAAAAAAGTTGTGGTACTTTTATATAATGAAGTAGGACTTCTCAGCTATAAAGAATGATCACACTGAGATATTTATAAATAAATGGACACAGCTTGAGAGCATACTCATAAGCAAAATAAATCAAACTCACATGTATGAATAACAAATCATTTCTCTAGTGTAAGAAATGGTAAGAATACATAAAAGTATGTGGTAAATATGATTCCCCATTATATTGCTTTGAAGCCTTATAATGTTTTCATTAATTGGAATGGTCCTATTCTGGATTGTTTGATTTTATTGTCTGTGATGATATGAACCGTTATTTTGAAGAAAACAAGAGAATATAATAGCTAGTGCTGATTTAATATCATCTTATTTTGAAATCCCATGAAGCTTTTGTTCTTCTGTCTCCATTGGTTTATCATGTTGTATCTTATTGGATTTTATTATATGTGATAGTATAAACAAAAATTTTTATAGACAAGGAGATAATATAGAAACCATTGTTCATTTTCTGTTAGTTGGTTCTAAATGCCCTATAATACATTCATTTTCTTTAATGGTTTTACACTGTCATGTTGTGTTTGATGCTATAATATATGAAGTTATACATACTCAAATACTTCAAGGAAAGAGACACTATGTTAGCTACTGTTTTATGTTGGCTTATCCAGTGGTGAAACACTATTTGCTTAAATTGTTTTGTTCTGACCTGAGTTATTATGTTGTTATGTCCTCTTTTATCTTAATCTCTTTCTTTCTTTTAAGTTTTTTTAATAAAAAAGAATATTTTTGCACAAAATGTCTTCATTAGTAATGCCCGAAAAACTATTCACATGTAAAATAGTCTCATTTCTCTTAGTACATAAAATATAAAACTAAAAGTGAATGCTAAATTTAACTGTAAGTACTACAACTATATTACTATAAGAAGCAAAATAGAGACTGCTTGATATTGGTTTCAGAAAACTTTTTAAGATATGACCATAAAACATAGATAAGAAGTGAAAATTAACAAAGAGGTTTACAAAAAACTAAAAAGCTTTTCCATTTTGAAGAGATCAGAATGAATAAGGAAATCAGAATGAGTGAAAATATTTACATACTATTTACCCAACAATAGATATGGTACAGAGAAACAGCTATAACTGACAGAAATTAATTTAATATTCCAAAATAGCTTGTAGAAAGGATTTTCAACTTTCATATGCAAGTAAATAATATTTTATTAAAGAAAGATAAAAAGCAAGTATTTTGATCTTACCATTATGTTTTATTTATGTGTACTAACATTGCAAAGTGTTCCATAAACATGGAAAATTATTACACATGAATTTAAAATATTTTTCAGTGAGGTTATTGGAAACATGAAATTTTTCTTAGAGCTCAGCTAAGAGAAACTCATAGTTGTCTGTAAAAAGTTTCCATGATAACATTTTGTACTTTATAACACAACTGATAATTACGCTTCTTTTATGGAACCAGAGCCTTATGTACACAACTTACGTCTGAGCCACGGTGTCTCACAGTATGTTCTGCCCTGGTGAAGAGAAGTTGCAGTGGTCCTGGAGGCCCAGAACTGTAACACTATTCTGGAAGGTTGAGCCAGAGGGATCACGGATTGGGCCTATTCCAAACAAATTTGTAGGATACTGTTTCAAAATAAAATTCAAATAATCCAAAGACTGAGAAGTGGATCACTGCAAAGGCCCTAGATCCTCAAGCCCCAATCTCCAGTAGAACAAACAAAGTTACCATCATTGTTATTTCTCTGCTATTTAACACTTCCCTGGCATGTTTTCTATGTACCTCTTTCCAAAAATCCAAGAAAATTTAGTAGAATCTAAACTAAACAAAATGAGTAATCTCAATTGAATGTTCATTATTGATCGAATGAAATTAAATATATGTATGAGATAATTTAACCTTAATGAAAATTTCAAAATGTGTTTTTTCAAAACAAGATGATAAGAATTTAAAAATGGTTATTATATTACATATTGTTATTCTCAAATTAGCTGCTCAGGTTATCAGATGCAGGCATGTAAAATTAATCAAACAATATGAGCACTAACTGTTCCTTTCCATGAGATAAGAGAATTACTGATAAGATTATCTTTGCTGTTTTGTGTGAATATGTGTAGATGTATATATATATATATATATATATATATATGTATATATATATATATGTATATATATATATATATATGTGTGTGTGTGTGTGTGTATGTATATGTATATATTTCTCTTCCATAATCCTTCTTAAATCCTATTATCTGTAATTTTTGTTTTCTTGTTGTAGTTGATTGTTTTTTTATTTTTCTGTAATTTTTTCTCTTTAAAATAAATTTAAAAATTGAAAAAGAAAAAATGTGTTTTGTCCTGTTTTCATTGTTTTATTTTTGTGGTTATTTGTTTATTTGGTTGGTTTCTTGAGGCAGGGTCTTGCTTTGTAGTTCATATTGGCCACAAATTTACATTCCTCCTGCCTCAGTCTCCTGCATGACAGGATTGTAGTCATGCACCAACATGTCTGGATTATTCCATTGCTTTCTGCTCAACTTGTTAATAAACATTTTTGAAACCTTCATACAGTAAACAATATTCTAAGATAAAAAATGGATTGTAAAGCAGAACAAAACTCTTGCATCTAAAATTATTATGTATCTGCTCTAAGGGCTGGTTCTTAAGTAGCATACTCATTTTCCCCCTAATATTCTTAAAAATATTGCATCGTGATAAATCCACTGATGTTTGTTTGTCAAATCCAGTTTTCATGAAGCATTTATCAAAGCGCTGTTTCATTTTTTTAAAAATTTGATTAGTGGAGAATTGCTTATTACCAATTGAATTTACTAACAGAATAATTATTCCTTATCAATTTTATCTTTTAGCATTTATAAATAACTCCAATAATTTATGATATGTAGTCATTTTATGGCTCTACTCTGGCAGATGTTTAAATTGAGAATTGTCTGATTCTAAACTGTGTGCATGAATTACTCAAATAATGAATACATTCTAAATGTTCTTCTAGCACACAAATTTCAGTGAGAGATTTGTGTTGTGAAGTACAAGAGGAACAATCTAGATATGTAAAATGGTTTTGTATCTCCTAACTTGAGCCAGAAAGTAGATGATTGAAATGAAATATGAAATTGGTTAAGAATATTTGTGAAACTTTCATTTTCCTATGTGAAAGTTTAAAAATATAATTTTCTCAATCATTATAGCAGAGAGAGAAACACTGTAAATTCAAGTGCACTTATTGGGTATTTGGTGATTTGCAAATCTTGGGGATGTATTCTTCCTGGAAACTGTAATTACTGCAGTGATAAAGGACTCTGTGACTATGTACAGAATTACACATACAGTGCCTAACTTCAGTTTGTTGCCCGAGTAAATCCTCTTGAAAAGGAAAGAGGCTCAAGCTTTGTATGTGCTTGGACCACTTCAGGTGGTCAGAGCAGAGGTGTAGTTGCTGTTGTGGTGGTGTCAAAAGTGAATAAATTATGCCTTCCACAATTCCACTTGGGTTTGCCATGAAGACAAAATTTTTAATGTTAAATTGGACACTATTTCACTTTATGTGCTAACCTGACTTGACCACTGGATTTGTCTGGGAGGAAATGCTAACTAATACATAGAGCTCTGTGGACATAGGATATAATGATGTGCTCTTTCCTGTTTCTAAGGTAGTTTGCATCTTGTTAAGTACAGCACTGTAATATTTCTATTATTCAATCCTACACTATTACTAAGCATATGTTCTTTTTTCTTGTTTAATAATGCCATTAAGCTATTAAGGAATGTATTCTCACTGTATTGTTTGGTCTTTTTATTAGGTCTTTTTATTTTGTTTTATTTGTCATTGTCCTTGCTCTAATGTGTTGATGGCCATTGTACATGATTTGGGGGGGGTGGATCATTTCATAATTACATTGTGATTAGGGTTTATCTGCAGCCTAGTATGTTGTCATGCGAGCCAGCTGTGTTAAGCGGAGATATAACTCCATGTGCCTCCAGTCCACAATTGAGGCCTCAAGTCTTGTGATACTGTGATGCTCCAGGACAAGACTGCATCAAGTGAAGATGAAGACATCTGGCTCCTTGTGAACCCACTAATAATAAAAAAAGGTTTCACCCGGGGAAAGAACAAACTTCTCATTCACCTGGCATCTCTCCCTCTCATCCTCATCAACATTAATTCCTCTTTATCTTAATACCACTGCTACCCTCTGAGTCATCCAATAGTCCCCTCACCATTTTCCTCAAAGTTAATGCCAAAATAAACGCCGAGGTTCTGGCTGCCACTTGGCCCTTTGTTCCCCGTGAATAACTGTCCATCCCAGATTCCCGCTGCATCATCATTTTGCCTCTTGCTTGGCTCCTTCTTTTTACCTTGTGCTGTAACACCTTGCAGGAAATTGGAGACTCAGTTCACGGGTCCTTGATACTGATGCAAAGAGAAATTCTGATACCCAAAATGAACACTTTGAATTAAAGTTTTATGAGTGACTTACACCTGTTACACTTACTTTTTAATAGCATATAATATGCCAAAACATTCAAACTTGCTTAGTGCTGCAGAATCATAGGCTAGTCAGTAGAAGCACAGGTTTACCAAATATCATTATGAAATGACATTATGAAATGACAAATATCATTATGAATTGACATATATATATATGTATTCCACATGTAATTATTTAATAATAAATGTATTTGTTCCATTACAACAGAAAATACTTGGTCTAGACAGGAGTTCACAAAGATACAGTTTTTTCGAAGAGAAATTTTATCTGAAAAGCTAATGTACTGTGATGAACATATTTCAGTCCATTGACTTTATATTTAAATAGCTTTTGACTACTCTATATCTGAAAAGCATCCTCTTCTTAGCTTTTGCTGCCTCTACTAAATGGAAAATAGGCAGAACTAAAGGTGTACACAAAGAATGGAGATTAGAAATTTACATATGTTATTTCCATTTTATAATTTATACTCATATAACTATTTCTTGATCCACAAATTTACTTGGAATTATAATATAAAATACAAAGATTCATCTTGTGAAATAAAAGGCATATGACTCACTGTTTTTTTCTTTTTCCTTAACCTTTTATCTCAAGTGAAAATTTTGTTAAACCATAGTTTTAGTTATTCACTGAACTGGAAATATAGTATCTTTAATACATGGTGCTTGCAAACCTGACTTTCCACTGCTGAAGACTAAAACTGGACCCGTCTTTCACCACGCACTAAACTAAGGTTGAAGTGGCTCAAAGATCTAAATATTAAAATGGAAACACTAAATCTGCTGGAAGAGATAATACATAAAACTCTGGAAAACATAAGAACAGGCAAAGCATTTTGTATTTCACGATAAAATATTTAGTCACTACAACACTAGCTGTGTTAGCTAGTGTCCATGGAAGGCCTTATGATCATTATCTCCCAATATAGTTTTGAGTACTCCCCTCTACTTTGTATAAAAATTAGTTCACATGGCTAGAAATAAAGAGTAAAAATGATGGTATGACATTTCCATGGTTAGTATATGAAAGTCAAATGTTTAACATGGGCATCCCCTCTCTGCTTTGAAACCTTCACAGTAAGCTCACTGCAAGTTTCATGCTATTTGCAGGCCTACCTAGAGGCCAATCTGATGAGCTGAAGGTTTCAGCCAGGATGAATGCAGTCTTGCCTGGGTAGTATGATCCCACACATTGCTGTGCTACACAATCTCAAATTACCTTTCAAATATTCCATATGAAGTTCACACCCAGAAAAAATTGATAATACACAATCAAGTATATTAAAAGAAAATGTAAAGGGACTCCTCATTCCCTAAGTAGATTCGTCATTTTCTTCTCTTTTGCAGTTTATTCATCATTATATTTCCAAACGGTTCTACTTCTTACCTTAGTCTCTGAATAAAGCTCTGAATAAAGCTTTGATCTGCTCCATAAAAGATAGATAAAGATTTTTCGGGTTCCACCCTTAGGTGACAGGAAGATTCTTCAGAGTTTTCTGGGAAATGATTTTAGCTGGTCAACTCAAAGAAGAATCAAAATTACAACAGATAATAATTTTCCTGCTAAAATAACAGCTCTTGTACCCCAGGATCAATTATTCTGTGAAGAATACTGTTTCTTTCCATAAAGAGTACCTATTGTCATAACCTGCTTTAGCGTCACTATCCTGTTCTGTAAGCGATGTTACCCTGACCTGTGTTTCAACTCTTGTTTCTTGTAAATTATCCCTTTCCAGAACAGCAATTTGGTCCCACAACCCACTGACCCTGGATTGTAAAACATTTGCTGACTGCTGATTGTAAAACACTCGGTCCAAGGACCAACTGGCCTTGGTTGTAAAGCATTTTTGCAGAGAATAAATCTCTTTTCTCCCCCTCCTTACTGTCTTGATTTTTAAAAACCCCTGGTAACCTAACCTGGTTGCACAGCTCTGCAGATTCCAAAGGCAGGGTTTGTGATGCTGGGTACCAGCTAAAATAAAGCGCTTTTTAAGATGGCTTGCCTCTCTTTTTGAGCAATATCTTGGACCTTGTTTTGGTTTACAATGTTTAGTGGCCTGTACAGGGACCCCCTTCCTAAATTTTTCACTGATTGGCTTAATATCTATAAGGATTCCATTTAATTTGAGGGCTTTTTGCCCATTTGAGTGTGCACATTTGTAGCGGATAAGGCCAGTGCTCCTTCTGCACTGGAAAGGATGCCTTCCAGGGTTTTTGTTTTTGTTTTTTTTGCCCATTTGTAATTTGGGGTTTTTGCCTGTTTGTGATTTGGGGTGTTTTTTTTTTTTTTTTTCCCCCATTTGAATTTGTCTTTTGCTACTAACTTTGGGAGGTTTTTGCCAATTTGAATTTGTCCTTGGTTTCTGTTGCAGGCTCCATGTGGCTTATTGGACTCAGGGATAATAATAAATATTGTTTCCCTCTAGGTCACTGCACTGTGGACAGAAAAGCCTTTGTGTGTGTGTTCAGTGTTTACCTTGTCTTTTGTGGCACCTTGTCTTGTGTTTTTTGTCTTTGACGGGTTATTAATAACTATGCACCAGGTACCATCATCAGTGTCTTTATCTCCTTTAGCCCTGGTCTTTGATCATGTTGGAGATTTTTAAGGATCATGCCTGGGGATACAGAGGACCCATACATCCTGGGAGACTCCATATCTTCTGTGAGCTTAAGTAGCCCACCGGGGTTCCTAACTGGCTGCTGGCGGGTAGTTTTGATTTGTCCACAGCTCCAGCCATCTGACAAAATGCCTTCAGTCCCCCGACCCACCTGGATCAAGTCGTGTACATTCAGATTTGGATTGACCTCATTCATGACCCCCCACCTGGCTTAAAAAGTTTCTTAAGGCTTTCAACTGCGCCTGGCCAGGTCCTATCTGCCTAGGGAAAAACCACGCCTCCAAAGAGACTGAGAGAAGGAAGAAACAAGGGGGGTGAGTGTTCCCACAGTGAAAAGTCCTTTTATCTGGGAGTAAAATATGGGGCCAAAGGTTGCAGTGGAGGAGCAATGGTATTTACTACTGCTCCAAAGCCTGCTTAAATGCTCAGGGGCTCCTGTGCCAAAGAAAGGCTTAACAACAATGTTAGAAGAGGTAACCAAATATAACCCATGTTTTCCTCAAACAGGTACTATAGAGATTGATATTTGGAGAAAAAAAGGGGGTCAAAAGTATGTTAAAAAGATCCCATAGGGCAGGAAAAATCATTTTCCTGAGGCATTCTCAGCTTGGAATCTGGTCAGGTCAGAAGTCACTGTGGCAGACTCTGATTTGGACCCAGAGTAAAGAGAGCTCTATGCTGAAGCATCTGTCACCAAAACAAAATCCCAAGAAGAATCACAGCAGGAGCACAAGCCTTTATTAAAAAAAAAATTATCTCATAAGGCTCAATCTAGAAACCTACAGGTAGTGTGGGAAGAGGCAGCCACAAAAGGGAGCAAATAATTACCCGCCCTGCTTGCTTCCCAGTTGGAATTGTAGCAGATGCTAATGATCAGGAATATTTTATTCATAAGCCTTTTTAAATACAATTGCTACAAATCTTAAACAAAATGCAGGGTTAGACCTTCCTGACATTTGCAGAGTCACTCTTACTGGAGGTCATAAGCTCACCCAATTCCCACAGGAATCTGGGGTTCTCTCCCCACCTGAAGGTCTTGTCCTGGGAAAGGCTGATCTAAATTTAAAAGGAATAACCATTGTGGCTAGTGTGATTGATGGTGATTATAGAGATAAAATACAAGTTCCTGCATGTGCTGTGGACATCTGCGTTTTTGAACAGGGGGCTATGTGGGGCAGTTGATACTTGTTACTTAGAGAAAAGCTTTCTTTTGTTATGTATAGACAGCTCAAGAGGGAGTAAGACCCTCAGAGCAAAACTACAGAAAGAGAAATTTATTTCACACAGGAAGTGACTAAAACAGGTCCATGTGTTTTTATAAAAATTAATGGGAAATACTTTGAGGGTCTGATAGACACTGGTGCAGATGTGTCTGTAATTGCATTAGAACAATGGTCTGCCAAGTGACTGACACAAAAGGGTCCTCACATTCCTTATCTGACTGGGGACCCCTCAGCACCTTTTACAGTGTGCCTCACCTTTGCCTTATGAGTGACCAGACCAACAAAAGGGTTTCGTTTTACCTTATGTGGCACCTATTCCAGTTAACTTGTGGGGAAGAGACTTACTATAAAAGTGGAAATTGGTGCTGGCTAACGATTCTGATTTTGAAGCTGAACAAACAAGTTCCAATTTGGAAACTTAACTAATAGATTCTAATCCAAAAAAAAAAATGATAATGATTAAAATGGTATATAAAAAAGACAAAGGACTAGGAAAAAAACTTACAGGGAATCAAAGAGCTTGTTAAGATTATACCTAAAGATGATGTCCAGGGTATTGGATATCAGCAGATTTTTGACAAGGGCCAGTGATGCTTCGAAAATAGCTCTGCCTTTATAATAGGAAACTAAAGAGCTGCTTAGATAGATCGATGGCCCCTTAAAAGGAGAAGCTAACTCAATTACACAAATTAATTAAAGAGCAATTATAACAAGGCCATTTAGAAAGCTCAGTTATCCCTTGGAATACTCTTGTCTTTATTATTCCAAAGAAGTCAGGCAAATGGAGGTTGTTACAGGATTAAGGAGGGTAAATGCCTGCTTACTTCCTATGGGGGCTCTACAGCCAAGACTGCCAAATCCAACTGCAATTCTTAGACCCTGACCTCTCATCATAATTGATTTAAAAGACTGAATTTTCTTTAGCATTCTTATTTTTCCTACAGATAGAACAAGCTTTGCCTTTTCCAGGTTTAATTTAAAGTTTAAAGATCAGTACAGCTAATAACATAAAAGCGAGGTTGTGCTTGGGTCTTAACAGGTAGATATACACAGCACTGGTGGGAGACACAACCAATGCTGAGGACAGCCTTAGGTGATAGCTCCACCAACCTGGGCCCAGGGAGACCTGCCAATCAGCAGAAAAGTCGGTTTCCAGCTCCCCTCAAGAGATTAAAAAAAAAGGACAAGTGATCCAATAAAACGATATTCAAGCCACCATCCCCGAGGCTAGAGATATAGTCACCAAATGGGGAATTCCACCAACCCTTAAAAATCTTTTGGTTGCCTTATTGGCCCTGCTGGCGATATCTATATATATGATACCTGTCTCAGGAGTAAAATCATGGACTTATGTCCCTAACTCACCTTTTCTAAGGCTCCTCAAGACCTCATTTATCTCTTGGAATCTATCTTTTTCACTCATTGCCCCACTTGGAATGACTGTCAGTAGCTGTTACAGGTACTGTTTACCATGGAGGAAAAGGAGCGCATTTACACCTTGGGTGAAAACCTGCGTGATCCAGATAAAAGCCTGTCCTCCGATCTCAAATGTCTGAAACGTGTTTTCCTTTATCCTGCCCCATTGAAATCCTAAAGGAATGGAGGTAAGAAGGCTCTCGAGCACTATTGCCAGTTGTTTCTAATACCCCTTACGGGGCCACTAGAAGCTCAACAATTTGTCCAACATTTCAGAGGTAAGACAATTGGCTAATGAGTTTCCCTCGGGGTTTCTGGAAAGATTACAAGAGGCCTATCACATTTATACACCTATAGATCCAGTAGCACCTGAGAATGCAAGGGCTATTAATATTGCCTTGTAACCCAGTCAGCCCCTGATATTAAGCGAAACTGCAGAAGCTTGAGGGATTTGAGGAAATGCCCCTTAGCCAGTTATTAGAGATTTCTCAAGAGGTATTCAACAACCATGAAGATTCAAATGATCAGAAGTTGACTTTTGGACAAAAACTCTTAATTGTCTCCTCCTATTCGCTGGAGATCCTCATTAAGGCTCCACCACACCGGCAGCACCCCAACTCCCAAGTCATGCACTATCAAGCGCTACTTCTGGATCCGACTACCATCAGTTTCAAGGAGACAACAGTTTAAGAACCTGCTACTCTGCTACCTGATGATGAGCCTTCCTTGCCTCTCCATGACTGCATTGAGGTTATTGACGACCTCATGGGGCTCCAACTGGACTTGACAGATGAACCCCTATCCAGAGTTCCATCATACTTCTCTGATGGGAGCAGTTACACCTATCAAGGTAAGCAGTTTGCAGGAGCTGCCGTTACCACAGACTCAGATTCTATAGAAACAAATCTTGGAGCCAGAAACATTGGCCGAATGGGCTGTACTCATTGCCCTTAATGAGGCCCCCAAGTGGTCAAAAGTTAAAGACATAAACATTTATGCCGATAGCAGATATGCATTTGCTACTGCCCATGTTCATGGCGCTAGTTATCACGAGGGGGGTCCATTGATTTCTGGGGGCCAAAAGAACAAAACTTTTAGATGTTGGATGCCATTTAGATGCCAAGGAAAGTGGCTATCATCCACTGTAAAGCCCATCACGTGGGAGATGATCCTGTTATATGAAGAAACAATCTGGCAGATGCCACCACCCAAAAAGTGGCCATAAGATCAGTGGGGATTGAGGTGACTCCAACATTATTGCTGATCCCAACTGCTTTGTCAGAGCCCATTTACACCCAAAAGGACTTGTATCTAGCGGCTCAACTCCAAGCAAAGCCTAATATCCCTAGGGCTAGTACCAACTGCCTGATAAGCGAATCCTCCTCCCCAAGGTGTTGGGAGTCAACTCATCCAACAGGCCCATCGGTCCACTCACCTGAGAGGATCAAAGCTTGCTGCACTCTTTTGGGATCATTTCTTTATTCCACAATTATTGAAGTTTACCCAGTCTGTGGGCCTCAGATGCCCCAATGTCAATTGGTGAATCCAAAATGACAGCAACAAATAGAAACCACTCACTACTGTGGGATCATGCTTGGAGAATGCTGGGAAATCAATTTTACAGAAAAAAAGAATCTGGACTTCAAGAGTATAATAATAGTATATAATAATGGTTTCACTAGATGGGTCTAACTATAATAATAGTTTCACTAGATGGGTCTAAGTTTTTCCTAAGTCTGAATCAGCCTTGATAGTAGTTAAAAGGCTTTTATATGAGATAATTCCTCCATGTGGCCTTCCCTTAAACATGGGGTCTGACAAAGGCCCGGCTTTTATAGCCCAGATAACTCAAAACTAGCTTAAGCCTTGCAGATCAATTGGAAACTCCATTGTGCTTACTGGCCTCAAAGTTCAGGACAAGTAGAAAGGATAAACCAGACTTTAAAAACAATAATAACTAATATGGCCTTGGAAACTGGTGAAAACTGAGTGAGTCTCCTTCCTTTTGCCCTCTTGCATGCCCGATGTACCCCTTATGTTGCTGGTATTTCCCCTTTTGAGGCTTTCTATGGGAGACCCCATCTTCTTGTCCCTAAGATTTCTGGGGAAAAAAAAAAAAAAACTATCTGATCTAGTTAATCAAGATCTCATTAAGTCCCTCCAGGCCCTCCAGCCAGTTCTGAATTCCATCCATCTGCTATTCTGACAACATCCTCCGCCTACTGTCCACTCCAAAGATGAATGCCCTGCAGTGAAACTTAGAAGATAACTGATTAGAATACTGGTGAGATGTTGACAACCAACACCACTGTCCATGAGATAATATATAATTAAACCAGATTTATGTGCTCTGTTAAATAAGATCTCAATAGAAATTAGACCAAAAAAAAAAAAAAAGCAATTGCAAGAAAGCAAGTCATGAGGCCAAGCAAAACTGGTTTGAATGTTGGTTTTCTTTTCCCTTGGTTAACAACTTTGGTAACAACAATCACAGAGCCTTTCTTAATCCTTCTCATCTGTGTAACTATTGCACCTTGTGTTATAAACAAATTAGTAAACTATGTCAAAGGCTGAATTCAAACTGTTAAATTAATGATCCTAAGGACACAAGGCTATGGACAGATACCCCTAACTGAAGGCCCTTCCATGAGTCAATGATTTGACTCACTGACTAATATCAGTGGAGAACATCATAACTTGCTTAAGCATCGCTATCCTGTTCTGTAAGCGACGTTACCCTGATCCGTGTTTCAACTCTTGTTTCTTGTAAATTATCCCTTTCCAGAACAGCAATTTGGTCCCACATCCCACTGACCCTGGATTGTAAAACATTTGCTGACCACTGATTGTAAAACACTCGGTCCAGGGACCGACTGGCCCTGGTTGTAAAACATTTTTGCAGAGATTAACTCCCTTTTCTCCCTCTCCTTATTGTCTTGATTTTTAAAAACTCCTGGTAACCTGACCTGGTTGCACAACTCTGCAGATTCCAATGGCAGGGTATGTGATGCTGGGTACCAGTTAAAATAAAGCGCTTTTTAAGATGGCTTCCCTTTCTTTTTGAACAATATCTTGGACCTTGCAACACCTATCTTTCTTCTCTCTAAGTTACTTACGCATTCTAAACTCTCAAAACATATTCTAGTTGCCTTTATGGGCTCAAAACACAGATGAGTGGGTAGGTATAATCTTTTAGATACAATATGTTTATTTTTTGAATTTTATTAGATCATATATATAGTATCATACAGAGATTGATTTCAACAAGAAGGCTAATAAATGATGTCTCATAGGATAAGGGGGTGCATTGGTGGTAACCAGAGATAGAAAATGAGGAGAACAAGGTGAAGAGGAAATCTTGGTCAATGGGCATAAAATTTACATATATATGTAGAAGAAATAGCTTGCACAGCAAGCTGACTGCAGGTACTAACTTAATATACATTTTAGTTAATTAGAGAACTTTGAATTTTCTTAATAGGAAGAAATGATAAAATATTTTAGATAGTAAATTTGGTACATGTACTAATATGATCATTATATAATGTATATCTATGTTAAAATATTCCATTGTAATACATAAAAACACATGCTGCTTATGTGTTAATTTAAAACAAAATAAAAATTTAAACCTGAAAATTCATTTAGAAGATATTAAACAGATATGATTGGTTTTATACTGAGTTTTTTAGCATGTAGTTTGATATTTACTTTGTTTTACTGGCAGTAGCTGTTTTTTTATTGTAAAAGTTTATCATATTGTAGGGCAATGTATAGAGAAACCATAAATCATTAATTAAAATATATTAAAAAATGCAACATTCAATTGTGTAAATTAATTCATTATAGTTGCTAAATATACAAGACAGGAATGATGCACTGTACTAAGACAAAAAAAGAAGGAAAGAAATAAGACACCAACTGAAAAAATCTGAAAGTGAAATGGTAACAGCAGTTTCAGGGAAAAGATCACACAGCCTGAATCATTTGCAGCTCTCAGCTGTCTGCAGACAGGTCAACAGGGTTTCAAGGGTACACTGTGCTGGGAATATCCCAGCTGTGTGCACTTGCCTAAGGAGACACAAGGGAGAAATGATAGATGCTTTATCTGTTAGATCCGTTCTTGTCTGAGGAAGTGTAAAGAAAGAACTTGAAAAGGAAAAATAAGTGTGCTTTAAGAAGCAGTCACCTTAGCTAATAATGATTTTTTTGACACCTAGAACAGCGATAGAGAGGATTGCAGAAAAGCCAGGATAGAATAAAGTTTCAGCTTATACATAGCTAAAAGAGCAAAGTTCACAATGAAAAGAAATACAAGATGATGAACTGGATAATTTTGCTTGAAAAGTTGAATGAGCTGAAAGATATCACTCTGACTTAACCACCCTGAAGATGTGGATCTTACCACTAAGATTTTTTTTAGGATCATAGAAATTATTATCTGTTATTTATACTGCACTGAGACTTCAAATTTAATCATGCAGAAATAAAAGTCTTTTATTTCTTGAAAATCAATAAATTCACTTGAAATTTAGCTATATTTATGGCATTTATATGTTGTATACATATATGTATACATCTAAATACAGAAAAAGGTCAAGGAAAAATGTATATGAATATGTTGTTAGAAATTATAGGAATGGTGATAATCTAGTGATGGTGATAATCTAATCTGTTAAATGTAATTTTTTAAATTATACAAAATAAAAAGAGAAGAGTATTGAACAGTAAACTATGGAAAAACAATGGTGGAAGTTTTTCACCATATTGTAACCTTTTGCTTTGCAAATTGATTTAGTATAAAAAATTGCATAATTATAATATGTTAGTGACAGTTACATTGTAAAATTTAATTATACACAAATGTTGATGAGCATCATTTATACAAAGATATCTCTAAAGATAAATATCAGAACAATATCTTTCTACCAATCAGATATTCTCTAAATCATAACACAGCATATACTTTCTTGATCAGTATATCTTAATCTGTAATAAATTTACAAATAAGGTTTCCTATGCCCCAATATTTCTCTGAGGTATTGTAAATTCAAACAAAAGTGAGACACTATTCTTTATCCATGGAAAACACACCGTCCAATAATAAGCCCAAAGCACACTGCTACATATTCTGACATAGGTAACATTGATTATAAAAAAAAAAATTCACAGTGGAGAAAATGACAAGTTATTTGTTTAATTAGTTTTGCCTAGAAAAAGTATAATTAAACTTAGATATAGTGAACTTTACTATTTTGTAAGAAACAGCTGGGGATTTAGCTCAGCAATGTGAGTGCCTGCTTGGCAAGTGCTAGGTCATGAGTTTGATCCTCACTACCAAAAAAAAGAAGAAGAAAAAGTAAGATAAAAAAAACATGGAAAAGCAGTAGTCTGTTTCATTTTTTGTTTATATTTTATCATGTTAGGGATTGAACCCAGGGCCTATTCATATAAGGTACATTCTCATTCATTTTTACTTTTATTTTGAGATTTTGCTTAATTCAGTTGCTAAACTGCAGTTCCCCAACTCCAATTGCTGAATCATTAAATCCTCTTGCTTCAGGGTGTCAGAATGCTGGGCTAATAGAACTGTGCAAGCAACCATGGAAATTTTCTCTTTAAGAAAAAACAATGAATGAATTGTTATGTATTGTTAGAGAAATAGAAGTTGAACAATAATTTACATAAGCCACATAATGCTGATGTTAAAGATTCCCATTTTAGTTTTGCACCACAAAATTATGTTTCCTACTCTATTTTCGAAGTCAACAAACTTTTCTTTAATGACTTCTCCATAATATGCAATGATATGTAGTAACATTTGATTACAGAGTAGACATACTGTTCAACAAAAGACATAGAAAGTTTTTTGAGAAGCATCAGTATATGAACTGCATATTTTCCTGGCCTGATACCTAGATGACTGGCACCTAAACTGAATCTACTCCTTGTACTATGCCTAATCAGTAATCTCCAAGTTCTGACACATTTCTACATAATGCACATTTTTCATCTTTGACTTGGAGCTCTCGGTGTTTATTTCCTCAAGTATTTTTAATCCTCAAGTATTTTTGAGGAACTGCTTTTTACCTCCATTAGATATCATCACTTTTACACATGTATACAATATTTCTACTTATGAAAGTACAAATGTAGTGAAATGACAAACTTCAGAAGGAAAAGACAAGTAAATATCAACAAATGTAGAGTTGAGAGGATTCATATCTATCAAAGAAAACAATGATGGAACCAAGGTTTTCTAAAACAGTCATTTCTGAAAATATTTTGGCACATTTTCCGAACATCAAGAGCATTCTTGTAATTCTCAAATAATGTGATCAGTTTTTAGTGGAAATACGATCACCGTATGACAATGAGTGTTTTGCTACCATAAATGCTAACACTGAAGAAAGAAAAGAGAAGATGTATGCATTTTCTCCTTAGAAAGGAGCTGGTCACAAGTGAGGTGAACATTGTGTCAAGTGTCTGAGAAGTGGGTCACACTCCCTTTCAGGCCATGACATGCAAATCAAAATAACTATGTGACAACACTGGAGTCCTATCAACTTGGCAAAAGTTAAGTTAGAAAATGCAAGATAAGCAGATTTAAAAGGGGCAGTAAAATTTCAACTGTTAATACAGTAAAAGGAAACTGCCCTGCCCTCTGTCTTAAATTATCTAAAATTATAAAAATAAATTATCTAAAAAGCATTAATTGTCTAAAATCTATTATAAATATTATAAATAAAGTATCTAAAAATCATTAATGAGGGAAGCAAGAGGTTCAATACAGAGATGTTACCATGGTGGAAATGTTAAGGCTAATTATTAGGACAAAAGACAAATATAGTATAGCTGATCTGTACTGTGGAAAACTATGAAGTACTTAATTGTAAGAAAATACACATGGATCCGTCTTACAGACAAACAATCAAAAAATAATATCCAGAATGAACATATCTTAGTGACTTTCTTACTTTTTTTTTTTTTTTTTTAAATTGGTACTGGGGATCGAACTGCTTGCAAGGCAGGCACTTAGGCCGTTGACCTAAATCCCCAGCCCCCTTAGTGACTTTCTTGTCAAGGGAAAGAAATGTTCAACATACACAACTTAATGCCAGAGATCTAGAGTTTTGTTGTGGCAGCTCTATCAAGTTAACACAGGAAGGAAGTAGAGTAATCAGTCAAATAAATAAGGGCAAATAAAATTAGTTCTGGTCTTATAAAGAAGTATGTTCTTGGTGAGTTTACACCAGGAAAATCAGAGATGATTACTAAGTGCTGGAAGGCACCCTGATGAAGTGTGTTGTGAGAGGAATCAGAAGACAAAAAACAATGGATGGTATATGTGGAGAATTATCCTGTGCAAAGAAGAATGGAATTTATCTAATTAGCATAGAATTATATCATCAGTTTTCCAATTCAAAAAGATAGTTCAATTGCAGCATTCAAACTCAAATGAAGATAATATTTGATTACCAGTGACCCTACTTATCATTCAGAGTTTGGAAACTGAATTCTAATAAGATTTGTACACTTTAAAATTGACACTGTTTTTTGCTCCATGGACCTAGGGGCCGCTGGTACTGTTGGCCCTGCCCCACTCCTTGCTCCTTGGACCTAAGGGCCACCAAGATCACCGGCTCTGCCCGCTCCTTCTTCCACAGATCTAGGGTGGCCAGGATTGTCTGCCTCACCCCTCTTCTCATTCCATAGACCTAGGGGCTGCCAGGATTCTTGACTGCCCCTCCAGCCCACCCCACAGACCTCAAGGGCCAGCAGGATCTCTTATCTTCCCTTCTTATTGCCCCTTGACCTTGAAAACCAGCAGAATTGTCAGTCACCCTTTCCCCACTCAAAAGACTACAAGCAGCCCATGGACAATTATGGACTCTTTCAACTGCCTGCAGACCCTTGGTGGGCTGGTAGGAGCCTCAGCAACTCTCATGCATGCAGAAGATCCAGCAGGCTTGTGACAATGTGGTGACCTTCCCTTCAAATAGAGAGTAAATATGAGCAGCATTGAACTCCCTGTAGAACCTTGGCGAGTCTGGCAAGAGTACGGGTGGGTCCTCCTTCCATACCAAGAACACCAGGAGGGCTGAGGAGAGTGCCAACAAGGCCTTCCTCAATGTGGAGGAAATCAAAAGGACCTATGAGACACCCAGTGACAGAGTATGGTCCCAGCTGAGGTGCATACTATAGCTGGGTAGATCTGGTGGCCTGGATCAGCCTGAAGTCATAGTAACAATAGGAACTAAGAGTTGACTTACATCAATACTCCTAGGCTAGTCAGCCTAAGAAGAATACAGAACTCACCCCACAGGCCCTGAAGCCAGTGCAGGTGACTGCCTCCTCCACCTTTACTGTGGGTCTCAGAAATTGGACAAATATCAACCATACAATAGGACCCTAAGAGGCACACAATGGACAGTTGAGACTAATGGAATTAAACAGATCAAAATATCAGCCCAATCTCAAATTTTCAGTCCATCAGGAATAAGTACAGGAGACACTGAAATAGAGGACACCAACATTTTACACCTGAAATATATATTTCCCAAATATATATTTGGGAAACTCTTGCATATATATATGAAGTTTCTATATGATAGATGAAATATAATTACAAACAAAATGTCACCTAGGCAATAAGATTCAAAATGTTGCAAACGGAAGATAAAAACTGGAAAGTAGTCAGTAGAAATTACATAAAAATGGAGGTACAAAAACTGTAAAACATGTTTTACAAGTTAAGGTCTCAGCTATATAATACCTAAAAATTCCATTTCTTACATTTTTTCCATTTTGTATATCATTTCACTCATTCCAATTCATGTGAATTCACTCTTCAAATTTGAATTTAAGCATTTCTTCTGACATACTGATATAATTACCTGTCTGTGTTCACACTGATATAATTACCTTTATGTCTACTAAATTAAAGTCCTTTCATGGCCCAGCTGTAACTCTAAAGCTACTGTTTCTGTTAAATAATTTTATCTCGTAATCTTGATAGAATCATTATAACATTCATTTTTTGAAAGATCCCTTAGTATATTCTGAAGAAGTTAAAGATGCTTAGAAAAATGATTCCATCAGTTAACTGTCATGAAAATTGTCACATATTTAGAAGTATATGTGGTATGTCATTAGTTTAAAATCTCATGAGAAAATAGATATTAAAGAAGTAAAATAAAAGTAAGATTAATATCACACATTGTAACAAGTAAATTAATAAATTTTGAGACAGAGGAAAGAACTCAGGAAAGTAAGAAAAATTCTGTGAAACCATTGCACACTCTGAGTCAGAGAATTTCACACCATATTCTGCTTTGCTTCGTTATTTAATTTCATACATTTAAATTGACTCCCTAGAGACCTTCATGAACTTTGAAAAAGAACATTTTGCTTAGGTTTTAAAATTATTTTTTTTACATCTCATTATTCCATAAAGTATTGCCAAAAAAGCCAAGCAATTTGTAGTTTGAGAGCTAATTAAAACCACCATGTTGAGGTTTATAATGATTAATGTAATGCACAAAATCAGTTGTTATCTTTAAAAACCACTTTGACAGTTTAAATCACATGAATAAGATAATTTTCAACCATTTAAAAGTTCTTAATGATGAATTAAGAATAATAACAAATTCAGGAGGATTCTGGAAAGATTTCAGAAAAGAATGCAGCAGAGTGAAAAGCCTCTCTGAGAGAAACAGCCCAGATGCTGGAATATAGCATTCTGGAGAAGACCAGAGGAGAGAAATGGGTCTGCTTGACTCAGAAAAAAAAAAAAAAAAAAAAAAAAAAAAAAACTAAAGTGAGACTGAAGACCACAGAGAGAATTAAAAGAAAGAAAGAAAGAAAGAAAACAAAAAATCTTAAACAGTGGTACCCAGAGGTGCTTTCACCAGGGTCAGTCCCACTGTGCAAGAAGCACCACTGGAATCTGGAGATGCATAGTCACAGTGAAGCTGTGGCTGGCAAGCCAGAAGGCCTCTGTGGGAAGATGCAGCAGTGGAGGGGAACAGCGGACCAGAGAACTGCTCTGGCTTTTGGTGAATGTGGGGCATTTTGCAGCAGTGAGCAATTGGCCAGGCACCATTTTGGAGTTGGGCAGGATAAGCCCATAACCAGGCCTGCAGCCAGCTTCATTTAGCCACTCCTACTGCACAGCAGATTAGTTAAAATTGCTTGGACTGAGTCTACTCCTGTGCACAATCCAATAGTCAAAGCCAAGATTTCCTAGATCTATACTTAAGCAACCCCACCCACATGGTACACACTAATGTGGTGAAGACTCCAGTGGTTAACCAGTTTGGAAGGGAGGGTGGGAGGGCCCAGCCTGCCCCACCCCTGCTGATACTCCACTAGTCACCAGAAGACTGGGGAAAACAGCAATCCCTAGCCAGCATGCTTCAGAGTAATTATAACCAATAAGGAAGTGCCAGGGACTCCACTACCCACTTGTCTGAAAGAAATCAGGAACATGACAAAAGGAAGGAACAAAAAGCAGTCTCTGGCCTTCAACCCAAGCAATACTGGCCCAGTAGAGGTAAACACAGAAGAGATCTGGAGTCGAACACCTGCAGTTTCTGAGCAACAGCAACTGACATAAAGAAGCAATTTTATGAAACTATAAAAGAACTTAAAACAGAAATATTAACATAAGTAAAGGGAGATATAAGAAAATAATAAAAGAAATGCTAAGCACCTCTCAAGAAGTCACAGATGATAGAATAGAGGAGCAAGAAAAAGGAGGCTTTGATGAAGAATATAAAAAAATTTAGAATACATGAAACAGATTCAAAGAGATTATCATGAAATTAAAAACTCCATTGAAAGCTGGCAAAACTGCTTGAAAGAAACTAAAGATAGACCATCAAACCTTGAAGACAGGTTTGCAACTTGCAATTGGGAAAGGAAAGAGCTCTTTAAAATAACAAGGAAACAGGAAGCAACAGTACAAAGGCTAGAAGATGACAAGAGGTTCTATAATTTAAGAATAAAAAATGTGAGTGAAGAAGCAGAGGTAAACACAAATGACATACAAAGGCTATTTACAGAAATAATTAAAGAAAACTTCCCAAGCATAGGAAAAGAAAATGATATCCATATATACGAGGCATACAGAACTCCAGCCACCTATACCCAAAATAGATCTATACCTGGACATACAATAATCAAGATCCCAGCAATTCAACACAAGAATAGAATATTAAAAGCTATCAGAGAAAAAAAACAGATCACCTATAAAGGAAAACCCATCAGAATCACAACATACTTTTCAACACAAATCATCTAATCAAGAAGAGTGTGGAGTAAAGCCCTTAAAGAAAACAACCTCTAATCCAGATTGATATACCCTGAAAAACTATCTCTTAAAATTAATGGAGTAAAAAGATGCTTTCATGGCAAAGAGCAACTGGGAGAGTTCATGACCATAAATTCAACCCTACAAAAAATTCTGAAAGACATTCTAGAGAGAGAGGAAAAAAACACCATAGTTTCAGGAACAGCAGCATAGAGGACTCAATGAATGGGGCAGACAGTGGAATGAAGGGGAAAAGTAGACAACCAATGGCAGAAAAATAACATGGCAGAGATGAGGCAGAGAAGGTTGGCCATAGTCACTAATATAGATACACTAATAAAAATAAACACCAGCAGAGTGGATCAGGAGATAGGATCCATCAAGATGCTCTATATAAGAAATATTAACCTGAAAGAGGGTTTAGGACTGAAAGTCAAATATGAAAAAAAAGATGTTCTATGTGAAAAGAAACCAGAAAAAAGTGGGGGTAGCTTGCCCATCAGCTGCAGATTGGTTGGAAAGATGTAACACTTTTATGTAATGGAGAACTACCCAGTTATAAGGCAGGAAAATCTTGTAGGTAAGTGAATACAACTTGAGATCATGCTCAGGGGTAAAATGATTCAGAATCACTTAGGTGAATAGCATGTTGCCTCCCTAATCTAAAAACTAAAGGAGTTAGTGGGATACAAAATGTACAATGCACCCTGTGAAAGTGAAAGAGAAGGAATTGTCTAAAAAGAGAAAGCAGTAGATATTGTTAACCTTATTAAATGATTTGAAACCCATATTGTTTTCATTACTCTGTTTGGTTTGGTCATATTCTGTTCCAGTTTGTCTTTTGTACTAGATTTGATGACATGGACAACTATTCAAAAGATAGCAGGATATACTATGGTAACTATTTTTTATTTCCTATTAACTTAATTTGAAGCCCTATATTGCTTTCCCTGTCTTGTTTTGACTAATTTTATATGAATCTGTTTTGTTTGATCACAGTCTTGTTTTGACTGATTTTATTCAAATCTGTTTTATTTGATAATACAAAGTCTGAGTGGACAGGCAACTACTTTGAAGACAGTAAGATTCACTATGATACCCATTCTGGTTTGACTATTATCTTCTGTGAAGCCCTATAATGTCTCCAATGTTTTATTTTTTTTTTTATTTTGTTCTTTACTGTTTTGTTCAACTTTATTATGCCTGGTGATATGGGCAATTCTTTTGAAGATAGCAAGAGGCATTGTGGTAACCATTGTTGACACCTTGTATTTTGGTTTTTAATCATACATCATGTCCATACTTTTGTTTTGACTGACCCCATTTTATTTTCTCTCAGTTTTATTTTCCTCAAAATAAAAAAGCAAATTCAGTAATATACAGTCACAAATTAACACCATGTATAATTAGAAGTAGGCAAAATAAAACCAATAATTTGAGAAGATAATGGTTAATGTTACAAAAGCTTTGAAAGAACATTGAGCTCCTCATTATTTATACTAAATTATTAAATATTTTGTTAATAATAAAACTTCATATTTACTGGCTAGAGTAAATCTGTGGTTTGTAAATACAAAATGCAAAATGTAGACTTGGGAAGAAAATGAATGATAAATGAGATGAGAAAAATGCGGAAATCATCCTATTGAACACTCCTATTTCCAGCATGATCAAGGACTAGATCACCAAAGCACACTAAACACAAAATCTCTGAAATCACATAGGCCTATAGTATGAGGTTTTTGAAGTATTTTCTTAAACAACATAAACTAACAGGTAATTAAAGATTTCTCAAAGGAAAAACAATGCAAGTGAAATCAAACTGAATAGTGCAATAAATGGAATTAAAAATGCTTCATGTATTTTTATGAAAATCCCGTGAGGTAGAATTTTACCAGATTCCTGTCTTTGTAGGAAAAAAAAAATTAACAGTTTTTAAAAATGAGTGTGTCATGGTCTGAATATTTATATTTCATTCATACCTATACATTTGATTTTTGGTTTATATTTCACCATACCTGACACATATTATCCTGGTGCTGAATAAAATTTCATGAAATATTATGTTAATCTATTAAAATGGTAATAAGGAAACCACCATAAGGAAACACACATTCAAATTACAAAATATATACAAACATTTACATAAAACAATGTATCTAGAAGGAATACTAACCTGGTTAGACAAGCATAAAACTCCATTAACCATATTCTAGATTGTAAAAAATTTGTATTAAAATAGAGCACATCTACAACTTCATTTTGTAATTTCAATAAACCATTTATGCTGAAGATCTCAAGTTTTTAAATTTTACATGAATTCTTACAGGACACTTAGAAAAATTGAATGAAGAAGATTTAAAGAGAAAAAAATTTATAACATTCGGTTGTTATGGACATTCCAAAAATGAACACTAAAGATTAAAAGACAAATGTGATATGCATTATGATCTTTTATATAATTTGATACAATAAGCCATAATTGTATGCAATATTGTATACAATTGTATACAATAAGCCATAATATGTAATTGTTAATGAAAGACAAATTATTTTCTTTAAAATCACACTTTTACTAGTTTTAAAAAAAATTTAGAGTTTAAATTGACACAAACCTCTCAAACTGATTTCAAATTAAATGTCAAAAAAATATGACTTTTGAGCTATCCTACTCTATAAGAACAGGTTGCAAGTGGTATTATTTAACTCTCCAGAAAGATGCAGTACTCAGTACAAAAGAGTTCTGAGACTAAATCATTGCGACTTTGTAAATGTCATGACATATCCATAAATTGCAAGTATATGGTCTCTTGGAATGGATATCTATCAAATGAGAATGTACCAAAGCAATATATTCTCATTAAGCAAGAAAGAATATTCTATGCTATTCTAATACAAAATATATTTTTTTGCTTTTTTTATTTAAAGAGAAAAAAGAATAGAAATAAAAACAAAGCAGTAAAAGTGTACAAGTAATACAGAATTTCAAGAAAAAATATACAGTAAGAAATCACTAGTTAATAGGTTACACATTGTCCTCTTAGAAACAGTTGTCAAAATTATAAAATTAAAGCATAGAAAGTGGACATTCATGCAGTGAGATTGGAGGCAGTTCTGTTCAATGATCCAACAAAAGCTCAGTAATATGGTTTTCCATCCTACACACTCAAACATACATGCAGTTATATCTCTAAGTCCACCTTCCTTTCCTCTCTTTTTTACAATAACAATTACACTTTTTGAGTTTTATTACTCCTGTAGTTCTTATTACTTTTTTTTTGGAAGAGAATAAAATCAAACGTGACTAAGCAAAACAGAGTCAGTTAGAACAGAGGGATGGGCATAGTACATGATGCAAAAATAGAATACCAGGTGATCAAAAGTGGTTACCATTGTGCCTCTTGCTATTTTTAAAATGAGTTTCCTACCATTGTGGAGGTCAGTCTGGAGATTTCTCAGAAAACTAGGACTGGAAGCCCCATATGACCCAGCTCTACCACTTCTAGGCATATTCCCAGAAGAACGAAAGCATCATACCACAATGATATATGTGCACCCATGTTTATAACAGCACAATTTGTAATAGCCAGATCTTGGAAACAACCTAAGTGTCCATCGACTGAAGAATGGATAAAAAAGTTGTGGTATTTTTATACAATGGAGTACTACTCAGCTATAAAGAATGACCACATTGAGACATTTATAAATAAATGGACACAGCTTGAGATTTTACTCATAAGTGAAATAAATCAAACTCACATGTATAAATACTGAATAGTTTCCCTAGTGTCAGAAATGATAAAAATACATAGAAGTATGTGGTAATCATGATTCCCAATCATATTGGTTTGAAGCCATATAATGTTTTCACTCATTAACCGCAATGGTTTTGACCTGGGTTGTTCAATTTTAGTATCTATGATAGCACAAATAGCTATTTTGAGGAAAGCAACACAACATAAAAGCTAGTGCTGACTTAATGTCTTGTTTTGAAGTCCCATCAAGCTGTAGTACATCTGTTTCCACTGGTTTTAACATGTTGTATCTTACTATATTTCACTATAGGCTATAGCTTAAACAAAATTCTTTATAGGCAAAGAGATAATATAGAAAGCATTTTTGTTTTCTATTAGCAGGTTCTAAATACCCTGTAATTCTTGCATTCTCTTGAAAGGCTTCCCACTGTCTAGCTATGCTTGATATTATAGCACGTGAAGTTACACTCAAATAATTTAAGGAAAGAGGCACTATGGCGACTACTATTATGTTAGATTATCTGGTGGTGAATCACAATGATGCTTGAATTGCTCGGTTCTGCCCTGCATTGTTCTATTACAATGTCCTCTCTTATCTCAATCGTCCCCCTATTTTTAAATTAATCTATTTTTCTCATTTTTTTTAATTAAGGGAAAACTAAATTAAAGAATAATGGGACATATTATAGTAACTTTTTTGTTGTCCTATTAACCTGACTTGATCCCCAGTATTGCTCTCCCCATCTTGTTCTGTCTGATTATTATATATTCTATTTTGTTTGATAGTATCAAGTTTGAGAGTATAGGCAATCACTTTGAAGGCAATAAGATATACTATGATGCCCAATATGGATTGACTATCATCCTTTTTTTTGAAGTCCTGTAAGGTCCTCAGTGTAGATTTTATTGGTTTTGTTCCATACTGTTTTGATCAATTCTATTATACCTGATGATATAGACAACTCAATTTAAAAATAGCAAGAGGCACAATGGTAACACTTTTGATCACCTGGTATTCTATTTTTGCATCATGTACTATGCCCATCCTTCTGTTCTAACTGACTCTGTTTTGCTTAGTCACATTTGTTTTTATTCTCTTTAAAAAAGTAATAAGAGCCGTGAGAGTAATAAAACCCTAAAAGTCTAATTGTTACTGTAAAAAAGAGAGGAAAGTAAGGTGGACTAAGGGATATAACCGCAGGTATGTTCAAGAGTGTAAGATGGAAAACCATATAACTGAGCTTTTGTTTCATCATTGAACGGAACTGTCTCCAATTTCACTGTATGAATGTTCACTTCATATGTTTTAATTTAGTGATATGGACAACTGTTTCTGGGAAGATAATATGTAACCTGTTATCTGGTGATTTCGTGCTGTATATATTTTTTTCTAGAAATACTGTATTATTTGTACCCTTTTACTGCATTGTTTTTTATGTCCTTTTTTTCCTTCTCTCTTTAAATAAAAAAAAAATAAAATGAGTTGCCTGTATCATCAGGTATAACAGAATTGATCAAAACAGTACAGAACAAGACTAATAAAACCTACATTGGAGACCTTACAGGACTTCAAAAGAAGATAATAGTCAACCCATAATGGGCATCATAGTATATCTCATTGCCTTCAAAGTGGTTGCCTATACCCTCAAACTTGATACTATCAAACAAAATAGAATAAGTAAAATCAGACAGAACAAGATGGGGAGAGCAGTACTGGTGTTTAAATCAGGTTAATAGGAAAACAAAAAAGTTACTATAATATAACCCACTATTTTTAAATTTAGTTTTCCCTTAATTCAAAAAAAATGAGAAAAAATAGATTAATTTAAAAGGGGGGGGGTTGAGATAAAAGAGGACATTGTAACAGAACACCACAGGTCAGAACCGAACAATTTAAGCATCATTGTGTTTCTCCACCAGATAATCTAACATAATAGTAGTCACCATAGTGCCTCTTTCCTTGAATTATTTGAGTATAACTTCGTATGCTATAGTATTAAGCATATCAAGACGATGTGAAGCCATTCAAGAGAATGAAAGAATTACAGGGTATTTAGAACCAGCTAACAGAAAATGAACAATGGTTTCTATATTATCTCTTTGCCTATAAAAATTTTTGTTTATACCTTCGCATATAGTAAAATATAGTACGATACAACATATTAAAACCAGTGGAAAATATACTGGTATAGATATGATGCTGATGTTTAAAATATTTCTCTATTAAAACTTACAGAAATGGTACTCTCAAATTGAAGGAATGTTACAATTACCTAATGTCTTGCTAAATTTATTCTGTTTTATCAGTCACAATGAAATGTGTGACATCTCAATGATACTGTGCAGAACTCCTCAAAAGATTTAGAAACCATGTACTAAATTAAATGAATAAAATAAATTATCCAGACCCATCCAGACCATTGCACTGAAGACACCTGGCACTAGTCACAAGACCAGATAGTACGTACTTTTCCTCAATTCAGTGTTCAGTGTTGTTCGATTGATAGCTTAAAATCAAAGTGGCAAAGTTACAAAATCAGAAAAACTTTTCCCACCAAATGAGATCAAAAGTGGACTAATAAAATGTATATTGGAAATTATAAAGGGACAGGAGAAAGGTGAATAAATATTACTATTTTTCTAGATTTTATTATGTTTCTAACATTGGTTATTGAATTATGTACAATATTTTATTTCACTTCCATTTGATGTCACTATAACTTTTGTACCCAATTTATGCTCATTACATTATTTCTTTTTCAAGATGCTCAAAAATGTATAATCATTTGGACCCCTCAGTACTGAGGATTACTATCACCATCCTAGCTTTACTTAATAAATTACTGATTCCACTAGAAACACTTCATTCCCTTGTACTTAGAATATTTCTGAAGCTATGATTGGAGAGCTTAAAAGAAGCACTAATAACAGAAACATATGAAGAAGCATAGGACTTATAGGGAGACCACATGATTAATGTTCTAAAAGCAGAATTGGGCCAAAAACTGTTCCTGATTAGGCCATGTGAGTGAAAGGTGTTATAGTAGTGAATTTTGACTGCATTTTAGGACATGGTGAGCGGTATGTGTCTCGACTTAATCTTCTGTATGTATATAAGTAGTTTTCCTTGCACTGTTTATTGCAGAAGCTAAATTTTCTCCCCTTGATGCTTTTGGCCCCTTTGCAAAGATCACAGAGGTGAACTGCCTGAGGTTGTCTCTGCATCCTCTATTCTGTTCGATTGATCCAGGGGCATACTATTTCACTCAAATAATTCAAACCAATGATTTTACAAAGTTATGTTTAGCTCATACTTTAATTTCATAAAATTCTAAAGAAAACACTCTTAATTTTTAAAACATTTTAATTTTTGATATACAGAAATCATTTACTGTTTAGACTTACAGAGTTGTTGAACAACTGTGAAAATTATATCATATATGATATATGAGAGAATATAAAAAATAACCCAATCAGCTCTGGTTCTTAATTTCTATCTCCTACTTTTATGGTATTAAAGACAAACAATGATATCTTCTGGCTAATACCCAATTTCCTTTTTTTATATTGAGTTTCCACACCAGGTCAGAAGTTGTAACTTTTTTTGATGAAACATTAGCATCAGATTAAAACTCATAAATATGTAATAAGATTTAGAAAAAAGGTATAATTTGTATAATAATGGAATTATATATGAGAATGATGCTGATTAAAATAGATCTGGTTTCTTTTAACACTAATAGTCAATGTGAATTACACATTAATCACCTAAAAAGGTTGTAAAAATCTATTCATGTTTTTAGTCTAACAACATTATTTAATAAGAATGCACATGGTGATTTGACAGTCTAATACTTTTACAACTTCACGATTTTGAAAATCGAAACTTTGCTCATATTGAAGCAGCCAAGTGATTATGTCATTCTATCATAAACACGTGACAGAAAATACTGACAGAATAGACAAAGACTTTTAATTCACATATTCACAGAAAATACTGACAGAATAGACAAAGACTTTTAATTTTCCATGACCTCATGAATTTCTCAACCTGCATTTAAAACATTTATATGAAGATGCATTATTTAGGAGAACTATCAAGAATTACCATATTTTGAACTATATTAATTTTTTTGAATTCTCAACTTTTAAATTTTTAAGCTATAATGGAAAAAGGTACATAAAATTTAGAACATAATGTGACCCCTACTAAATAAATGTAGTGGGTTTTTTATCATTGATAATTTTAGTTTAAGGAAAAGCATTTAGCACACAAAGTTAACACAGAAATTACATTAAAAATATGATGTAAGAAAAGAAGTAAAAACCGAACCTTGCTAAAGTTTAATTACTTAATTCTTATACTAATCTGGATTTAAACTCTAGGAATAAAAATGTAATCCTTCCCCCAACTGGTCAAATCATCTAAAGAAGAAAATAATTATTGTCTCTCTTTCTGAATTAAATATACATAGATAATTCTAGATGTTGATGAAGAATATCCTGATTTATGTTGAATAGCTGTAGCTAACAAGTCATACTAATTTAATAAAGCATTAAGAATGGGATTTCATCCAAAATTGTAAATTCATATTTAACCCTAGAATGTATATGTGTGTGTTCATTTATATCTGGAAATAAAGTTTTCTAATACAAATTAATTGATGTAAAATTGCAATTTATTCCCATTATTACTTTCTCTCTTCTCACATGTTCACATGTGCAGAGTTGTGAATGCATTTTATGTATCTATACTTATGAACTGATATACTGCAAATTTTTCTCAGTACTTCATTAAGAGTATGGCAGTAAAAGAATGAATAAAGCCAGGCGTGGGGACACATGCCTGTAACCCAGTACCTGCCAGCTGAGGCAGGAAGATTGCTGTGAATTCTAGGCCAGCCTGGTATCAAGGTCAGCTGAACGATATAGGTAGGCTTTGTCCAGAAACAAAAACAAAACAAAACAAAAAAGAGTGAATGTAATTCCTCAATTTTGATTATGTCAGAAATTTTTCCCAATAGCATTTTTCTATGGTATTGCCTTGCTTTCTCCCCCCACTAAATAAAAGAATATTTTGTATCACAAAAATTAGTCTTTCTTTGCATCTTATTAAGATCAACCTAGTTAGCCAAACTGAAGAATATGAAGTTAATTAATATAATGTGGCTTTAAGTTTATTACCTAATTAAGGGTTTTATGTTTCATTCATTATAATGAACACAAAGTATGCTCTGCTTCTGTAATGACTATGTCTTAATCTGTCAATATGTTACATGGCTGAATGGAATTCAGTTTCTAACCAAACTACATTAAGAGATACAGATATCCTGAATTACCCAAGTAGACCAAATATACGAGTGAAGTTACTTTTTAATAGAAAAGAGATGCAAAGAAGGAAGGAGGATTTGACATATAAGGTCAGAATAATTCATTAAGAGAATAATTTAAATCATCATTTCTGGCTTACAAGCTGTAAAAAGAAGCATATAACCCAAGAAATGTGAGTAGTTTGTAGACACTGGAAAAGTCAAGGAAATTGATCCCTTGAACCTCCACATGGAATAAAGTTTTGGCAAACATTTGATTTTAAAACATGCAGAACCCTTCTGCAAATCTAACCTTCAGAATTACAAAATGTTAAGTTCAGATGCTGTTAAGTCACTAAGTTTGTCAGTTTATTATAGCAGCAATAGAAAAACAAAACACAAATAATAACCAGCATGCTTTGATATATTAGAGTGAGCCCTAGAGATAAGAAGATTATATTCAGTTCTTCAATGAACACTCATTACTTATAAGATTCCAGAAAACATTCAAGATACCTAGGTAAACACATATTTTCAATGAAAAATGATTCTAGCATAATAAGCAATATTTAACTTACATTAACATTAAAAATTTTTCTTATAACTCAAATTGTATTCATGAATCATCAAATGTCTTACACAATATTTACAAACTCCAGCAATCCTACATTTAACTAATATTCTCAGGAAGTTACAGGAATTATTTTTTCTCAGTGGAACTGCTTGCTCTCTTCCAACCATGCTGAAACTTACTTCTTAATTATGCGTCTAATTTATCTTGCCCAGATTGACTTTCTCTATGAAGATAAGGCTCACTCACTTTCCTCTCTGCCAATGCTATTGTCAAAAAGGACAAATAAGGGTCATTGAGTTTCTGTTCATTGTGATAGTACTACAATCGTGTGGAGCCCCTTTTGTACTGTACTCCTTAGATTTCACTTAATTTTTGTTTCCCTTTGTGAAAATACTATGATGTCTATACAAACACCAGTTAGCAATATTTGGGCTCTCACACTTGTCATAAATTTGCTCCCTTTGCTTGTTATAAATAATCTCACTTCCACATCAGCTGGTGACTGTCCTTTGCTGAACTATTTAGTAACCTGTGAAGAATTTTATTAAATTGCAACAAATAAACATGCTTTTTACACTGCATTTTTATTTGGCTGTTGACCTCTACTTATGATAACCATGACAGAAGAGTAACACACATTTTGTAGACTAACGTTTTCTAATGGAATTACAGGGACTCTTATATTGTTGAGGAATATAGACAAAATGTTGTGGTACATTCCAACTTACCATGAATTGACAAGATTTTACCCTCATAAAAGAGTATCTATTGTTAAAAGTACTGTTTTTCTCATCAACAGGTTTCGGTGATATAAGTTTTCAAACTACGGTCTAAAGACCCTGATGTAGTAACTGGAACCTTTAGGAAGCTCATTATCCCTGTTTTCAATCTAATAACACCTTCACTTGAAATCATTTTATAATAGCTTCTAAAACATTTGTAATACTATAAAAAAGTGACAAGTATTGATAACAAGATTCTCTTTCATATTTATTCAATTCATAACACAGTTTCAGGTACAGAAAATTCTTTGCAAGTCAAAAATAAGATACAATGTTATATTTGAGAGCTATTGTACTTCATCATGGAAGTAGCTTAGTTCTCCATCGCTTTCGAAAGATGTTTTTTCAGGGTTAGAAGTTGTTTTCTTTTAGGACTCAAAGCACTTAACTCCAAGTTATTCTTGACTTGATAGTTGGTGTTGAGACAACTTTTGTGATTTTGATGGGTTTTCCTTTATAGGTGAAATGTTTCTTTTCTCTAACAGATTTTAATATTCTATTATTATACTACATTTCTGAAATCTTTATTATAATATATCTGGATGTAGATGTACATTGGTTATGGTTAGTTGAAGGTCTGTGTACCTCACTTATCTGTATGTTAGGTGCTTTTTTCATGCTTATAAAGTTTTCTAATATTCCCTCTATGAAGAGCCTTTTTATGTCATTTGTGTTGACTCTTCCTTTTTCACTGACACCTATCAGTCTTAAATTATTTTTATTTGTTTCATCTTGTATCTGGTGAATTATTTCTTTGTTTGTCCTTATTATTCTATTTCATTTATTATAAAAACCAAAAAGGATAAAAATGATATAAAATTTTGAAACAAAATAATAGGAAATTAACACTCATTACTATATTGCATATTGTTTTAAAAGTAGTTGTTTAGATTACAAGATTAGGCATGAAAACAAATGATAAAATAATCAAACAATGAAAATAAACTGTTCTTTTAGATGAACTTGCAGTGATTAGTAGTATAGTTATCTATGTTTTTATAGGTACATAAGCACACACATATATGTATCCAGATATACATAAAATATTTTCCCTTTTCACTATCCCTTTTTTTCTTTCATATTGAGCATTTTCTTTCCATTTCATGTTCACAATATCTACTGTAAATATGGGATATTTTTTACTCTTTCAGTTTTGTTTACATTAGTTAAACAATTTAATGTTTTCACATACAAGTCTGACTTATTTAACTTATGAGTATGGTTACAAGTTGCATCCATTTATCTGTATAAGCCTCAAGTTTATCCTTCTTTATGGCTGACTAATACACCATTGTGTGAAAATACCACATCTTGGACTGGGGATTTAGCTCAGTAACACAAGTGCTTGCCTGGAAAGTGTGAAGTCATGGGTTCAATCCCTGGTACTAAAAAAATAAAATCTTTTTAAAATCCATTCCATGATTAATAGCATTTGGGTTGTTTCCAAGGTTTAGCTATTACAGATTGTGCTGCTATAAACATGGGTGAACATATATTGCTGTGGCATAATGTTTTCAGTTCTTTTGGTATAACACCCAAAAGAAGAACAGCTGGAATGAATGACACTTCCCATCCTAGTTTTTGGAGGAATCTCCACACTGATTTCCATAGTCTATGCTCCAGGCAACAGTGGAAAAGGGATCCTTTCTCCCTATAACCCTGCCAACAGTGGCTATTGGTTGATTTCTTGATGGTAGCCATTCTTTCTTGAGCGAGATGTAATTTCAGTGTTGTTTTAATTTGCATTTCTTTAATAACCAGTGAGGTTAAACATTTCTTCATGTGTCTGTTTGCCATTTGTATTTCTTCTTCTGAGAAATGTATTAGATCTAAAATGCCAATTTTTGGATTGGGCCTTTGAATTTGGAGGGTCTGATATTTTTCAATTCTTTACATGTTCTAGATATAACTCCTTATAACTCCTTTGTCTGAGGAACAGTTGGATAAAAATTTTCCCATTCTGTATGTTTTCTTTTCACTGTGCCAGTGATTTCTTTTGATGTGCTTAATCTTTGTAATAAGATGAGATCCCAGTTGTTGATTCTTTGAAGTACTTCCCATGAGGTTTTCATTTTATTCAGAAACTCTTTGCCTACACATATGGCATCAAGATTTCCACCTATTTTGTCTTCCAGTAGATTTAGTGTTTCTGTTTCAATATTTAGATCTTTGATCCATTTTGACTTTAGTTTAGTGCATGGTGATAGACATAGGTCTACTCTTAGGCATGTGGAAAGGCATTTTTTAACATTATTTAATGTTACATCACATGTTTAACGTAACATTTAACATTATTTCTTCCAGTGATCATGCTTGGCCCTTTTGTCAAAGATAAGGTGTCTGAGTTTCTTTGTAGTTGTGCCTATATCTTCTATTGTGTTTCACTGGTCCTCATGTCTGCTTTTTGCCAGTACCATGCTGATTTTACCAGAGTAGCTTTTATTATAACTTCAAGCCAAGGATTGTGATTCCTCCTGCCTCCCTTTGTTGCATAGGAATGCCTTTGCTGTTCTGGATATTGTCTGATTTAAAAAGAATTTTAAGAATGTTTTCATGCCCTTTCTCTGTGTGGGCAGAGCAGGTCAAGAGAACGAGGAGATCGACCTCTGTCTGCCAGGTACCACCACTGGAAGGGCCTTTTCTCTGTGCTCCCAGCACTGGCCAAGAAAACCAGGGGATTGGCTTCTGGTTTCCGATCACCTCTGCTGGAAGGTCCCTTCTTCCGTGCTGCCCAGTGGAGATCAAGGGAGATAGACAGAACCATCTCTGCCTGCTGTGTGCTAACACCAAAAGGCCACATCCTGCAGGTGACCATCATGGGCAGAGAGAACCAGCAGACACACCTCCACCCTCAGGGAGCTGCCACCAGAATGCTCCTTCCTGCAGACAGCCAGCAAGAGCAAGAACACACAGCCAGATAAGCCCTGTGCATCTGTAGGCCACAATTGGAGGCCCTTGGTTCCCTCAGGCAGCCATCACTCACTAGCAGAATCAGATAAGCACACCCCTATGTGCCTGCCACCATCGTGGGAGTCCCAGTGTAGACACACAGACTGAGAGAAGCAGCCCCACCTCCATGTACCCCTGATCATCAGCAAAGCCACAATGTAGCTGCACAGTTCTAGAGAAGCCTGCTCCATGCCCTGCTATCTCCCTGTAAATCTGGAATTAGAGGAACCCAGGTGCCTGTCTCATCCCGTACACTGCCTATAGGCAGCCATCATGGGAAGCGCCAGGGGCCCCCACAACTAGTTTGTCAAGGAGAATGTCAAGGCAAAGGAGCAAAAGGCAAACTGAAACCTCTAGCCCACACAGAATAAGTCTGGGAGATACAGTCATGGAAGAAAGCAGAAGTGACACACCTGAAATCTAGCAACTGAAGTAAGGAAACAACTTCATGAGATTGTAAAAGCAGTCAAACCAGAAATAATGTCTTAGATAAAAGAAGAAATCACAAACATACTGAAAGAATTGTTCAGCAGGTCTAAAGAAGACAGATTCAATAAAGAGGAGCATAGGAAAATGATGGAAACCTTGAATGAATGTAGAAATTGTAATGCAGAAACAAATTCAAAGAGTGATGCAAGAAATTAAAAATTCAGTCTTTTGCTGGCAAAACCACTTGAAAGAGACTAAAGATAGACTTTCAAACCTTGAAGACAGGATTTCAGCTAGAGATCATGAAAGAAAAGATCTCTTGAAAATAACATGGAATCAGGAAATAACAACCAAATGGCTGCAAGATGATGCAAAGAAGCATAACTTAAGAGTGACAGGTACAGGTGAAGAGGCAGGGGTCAACACAAATGAAATTAAAAGGATAGTCACAGAAGTAATAGAAGGAAACTTCCCAAACATGGGAAATGGATCTGGCATGCAGATAAGTGAGGCATATAGGATTCCAACTTAGCCATAACCAAAGTAAATCTACACCCAGACATATAATAATCAAGATCCCAGAAATTCAGCACAAGAATAGAATATTAAAAGCTGTTAGAGAAAAGAGACAGATCACCTATAAAGAAAATCCAATCAGAATCACAGCAGACTTATCAACACAAACCATCAAGTCAAGAAGAGGTTGTAATGAAGTGTGTTGGTATAAACAAAAACTTTTATAAACAAAAACAAATCCTAAAAGAAAACAACTTCCAACACAGACTGATGTACCCTGCAAAACTATCATTCAAAATTTATGGAAAAATAGGGTACTTCCATGATAAAGAACAACTGAAGGAATTCATGACTAAAAAATCAACCCTACAGAGAGTGCTTAAGGATATTCTAGAGAAAGCTAAAGCTGACTATGGTTCCAGGAATAGCAGCAGAGGAGGATCACCAAACAAGACAGGCGACTGAATGAAGGGGAAAAGCAGAGGGCCAACAACAGGCCGATAGCAGGGCAGACACAAATCAATGTATGCCAGGTGTAGCCTTTTTTGGCCTCAGGTCAGCAATAAAAAGAAACACAGGAAGAATGGATCAAGAAACTAGACAGACCATCGATACACTGTACACCAGAAACTCATTTAACTGGAAAGGAAATTCATAGACTGAAAAATCAAAGGAGAGAAAACAATTGTTTCATGTGAGAGGAGACTCAAAAAAAAAAAAAAAAAGCAGGAGTAACTTGCTTATCAACCACAGAATGGATAAGTAAGATATGGTATTTTCATGCAGTGGAAAGCTACCAGCTATAAAGTAGAATAATCTCAAGGCTCTGTTGGTAAATGGACCCAACTGGATATCATTCTCATGGCTGAAACAGTGTGAGCCTTAACATAAGAAACAGAAGGAGTTAATGGGATTCAAAAGCAAAATAATTAATGTAAGAGTAAAGGGGAGGAAACACCTGGGAGGGAACATGAAAACTACTGTCAATTTCTTATTGTTTTATCCTGAACTCTTTCATTTTTTACACAATTTTGGTAGATTTGGCTTTGTCCAGTCTTGTTTTGTTAGATTCTATGTTGTCAGATGGTAAGAGCAGCTATTTTGAGTATAATGGGCTATATTATGGTAATCATGGTTTCCTATTATATTGCCTTGAAGTCTTATAATGCTTTCCGTTCATTTGATTGGTTTTATTCTGTTTCGTTTGATTTTATTAGGTGTAATGGTATATGAGTAGCTATTTTGAAGAAAACAAGACATTATGGTAACCATTGCAGATTTACTATTATCTTGTTTTGAAGTCCTACCATGTTTTTGTTCTTTTGTTTTGGTTGTTCTATTCTATTGTGATTTTATTATTTATGATGGTATAGATGAATTTTTTGAGGAAAATGAGATATTATAGTAGCCATTGTTCATTTCCTGTTATTTGGTTCTGAAGTCCTGTAATGCTTTCATTCTTTTGAATGGTTTTATATTATATTGTTATATTTGATATTAATGTATGTGAAGGTATGCTCAACCATTTCAAAGAAAAGAAATATTATGGTGGTTACTTGTTGATGTCTGGCTGTCTAGTTTTCTAGTTGTGAAGTGCTGTGTTGCTTGCATTGTTCTATTCTGATTTGCCTTGTTCTGTTCTTTTGTTTTATTCTCTTTAAAATAAAAAAAAATTAAAAACAATGTTTTCTCAAAATCTGTGAGATATGCTAATAGTATTTTGATCAGGATTGCATTATACTTGTATAATAGTTCTGAAAATATGTGCATTTTCATAATTTTGGTACTTCCTATCCAAGAGCAAGGGATATCTTTGCATTTTCTTTGTTTTTTGTTTTTTGTCTTTTCCCTTTTTATCGGTACCAGGGATCGAACTCATGACTGCCTGCTTGCAAGGCAGGCGCTTATGCTCCTTAGCTAAATCCCCAGCCCCTATCTTTGCATTTTCTGATGTCCTCATTAATCTCCTTTTTTAGAGTACTATAGTTCTTAACAGACAGATCTTTTTATGTCATTAGATCAATTCAATAGTATTTCACCTTTTTTGCATGCTATTGGGAAAGGTACTATTTCCATAATTTCTCTCTCGGTGAGTTTGTTGTTTGGGTGTAAGAAGGTTATTGATTTTTGAGTGTTGACTTTTATCCAGGTAAACTGCTGTATTTGCTTATTAACTCCAGTAGTCTTTTGATGGAGTTTTTGGGGGTCTTCTTACAGAGAGTTTAAGATCATCTGTAAATGATGATAATTTAACTTTTCGTTTCCTATCCTTATTCCTTTTATTTCTCTCCCTTTTCTAATTGCTCTGGATAACATTCCCAGAACTATATTGAAAAGGAGTGGTGATAGTGGATATCTTTGTCTTATTCCTGATTTTAGAGTGGAAGCTTTCAGTTCAACCTGTTTAGCATAATGTTGCCTGTTGGTTTGTCATACATTCCTTTTATCAGAATGAGATAGAGAGCATCCATTCTGATTTTATGTAGGATTTTGATCATGAATGAGTGTTGGACTTTATCAAAAGCTTTTTCTGCATGTATTGAGATGATCATGTGATTTTGTCTTTGGATTTTTTGATGTGGTGATGTGCATATGTTGAACCATTCCTGTATTCCTGGGACTCTTACTTGACCATAATGTATAATCTTCTTGATGATTTGTTTCATTCTCTTTGCTAGTATTTTATTGAGAATTTTTAAATCTATGCTCATTTAGGGAGATTTGCCTGTAACTTCCCTATTTGGTTGGGTCTTTCACTGGTTTTGGTATTAGAGTAATACTTGCCAGTAGGATTAAGTTAGGGAGTACTTCTTCCCTTTCAATTTCATTAAAGAGTTTGAGCAACATTGGCACTATCTTCTCTAAATTCCTTGAAGAAATTGGTCATGAGTTCTCAGGATCTGGACTCTATTTTGTTGGTAAGTTTTTAATCATGTTTTCAATTTCATTGACTGATACTAGGTTATTCAAAATTTTTATATCTTCTTGATTCAGCTTTGGTAATTCATACATTTCTAGGGGTCTGTCTATTTCTTCTGTGTTTTGCAACCTATGTGAGCAAAGATTTTTGAAGTAGGTATTGATATGAATTTCCACAAGATCTGTAATAATTTCATTCTTTTCATTCCTCATTTGAGGAATTTAAGGTTTTTTTCTTTCCTTTTCTGGAGAAACTTGGCCTGAGATTTGTTAATTTTGTTCATTCTTCCAAAGAATCAATTATTTGATTCATTAATTCTTTGTATTATTTTCTTAGTCTCATTTGTTTTAATTTCTGTTCTGATATTTATAATTTTCTCTTTGGGTTTTACTTGCTATTCTTTTACTTGTTTATTAATACAACATTAAATTATTGATTTGTGCTCATTCTGTTTTCCTGATGTGACAATTCATTGCTATATACATTGCTTCTTAATGACTGCTTTCATTGCATCCCACAGGTTTCAGTATGTGGTATTTGCATTTTCATTTATTTGTAGATATTGTTTAATTTCTTCTTTAAGTTCACTTATGACTCATTGATTTGGAGGTCTTTGTTTAATTTCCATATGTTTATGTAGGTTTTGCAGTTTCTTTTGTCATTAATTTCCAATTTCAATACACTATGGTCAGATAATATGCATGGGTTAATTTTATTTCCCTTGCTTCTACTTAAACATGTTCTATGTGCTAATAAATGGTCTAGTTTAATGAATGTCCCATATTCAGATAAGAAGAATGTATATTCTGATGCTGTTGAGCCAAACATTCTGTAAACATCTATTAAGTTCATTTGTTCACATATTTGATTCAGTTCTATTATTTCTTTTCTGACTTTTTGTCTGGTTGGCTTATTTCTTTGTGTCAATGTGATACTATGGCCTCCTGCTACAATTATGATAATGCATATTTGATTTTTCATGTCCATTAATATTTGTCTTATATAGTTGGGTGCTCCCATATTTGGCATTATATATATTTATGATTGTTGTCCCTTACTCTTGAATTTTTTCTCAAACAAGTATGCAGTGACTTTGTTTGTCTCTTTTGATCATTGTTGGTTTGAAGTTCACATTGTCTCCAAACAGAATAGCTCCTCCTGTTTTTTGGGGGGTTCCTGTGACATGGAACATTGTTTTCTACCCTTTGACTTTTAGTCTATGAGTTTCTTTTTGAGTTAGATGTTTCTTGTGTACAGCATATTGTTATTTGATCCATTCTATCAGTCTATTTCTTTTCTTTGGTGAATTGAGGCCATTTCTATTGATGGTTAAAACTGATATGTGGTTGGCTTATCTTTCTCATGTTGTATTCCTTTTGTTGGTTCTGTTTTTCTTGTGTTTAATTGCTTTCCCTTCCTGATGGTTTCTTTTGTTGTTGTTGTTCTGGCAATTGTGGTCATTTTTACCTCTGTCTAGAATATCTTTCAGTACCCTTTCTAAGGTTGGTTTTGTTGACATGAATTTCTTCAGTTGTTCTTTGCTATGAGGTATCTTATTTCTCCTTTAATTTTGAAAGATAGTTTTTTAGGGTTCATCAATCTGGATTGAAAGTTGTTTTCTTTCAGGTCTTGAAACACTTTGCTCCAATGCTCATCTTTACTTGAGGTTTTGTGCTGATAAGTCAGCTGTGATTCTAATGGGCTTTCCTTGATTGGTGATCTGTTTCATTTCTCTAACACCTTTTAGTATTGTTTCAATGCTGAATTTCTGGGATCTTAATTATTACATGTCTGAGTGTAGCCTTATTTTGGTTTTGGCCATTTGGATTTCTATATGCCTCACTTATCTCTATATATGTTTGGAAACTTGTCTGCCATTTCTTTTGCAAATAGTTTTTTTACATCATTTGCATTGACTCCTTTGTTTTCGTTGACACCTATCATTCTTACATTGTTTTTCTTTGCATTATCTTGGAGTTGTTGAATTATTATTTCTTGATCTCTTGTTGTTTTTTAAGAGTTTGTTTCTTTTGCCATCACTAGCTGCAATCCTGTCTTCAAGATCTGAAAGTGTATCTTCACTTTTGTTAAAGTGGTTTTGTCAGCTTTCAGTGGAATTTTTAATTTCCTGAATATCACTTTGAATGTGTTTCATGCACTCTATTTCTTTCCCATATTGTTCAAGGTTTCCATCATTTTCCCATGCTCCTGTGCTTTTTACCTATGTCTTCTCCAGCTGTGCTGAGCAACTCCTTCATTAAGGTTGTCATTTGTTTCTTTACCTGAGAAAGTATTACTGATCTGATTTTCTCCGAAGCCTCATGGATTTGTTGTTTTACTTCACTTGCTATCTTTTCAGAAATTTCAAGTGTGTGACTTCCAATGTCCTTTATTTTGATGTCTCTTGAACTTGTTTCAGATGGGCTTGTGGCTTGAGATTACATTTTGCTTCTTTCATTTTATCATTTTCACCTCTTAGGTAATATTTTGTTTTTCTCAATCCACTAGTTTCAACTGTCCATCATATGTGTCTGAGGTTCCTACTGTGTTGCTGACATTCACCCAGTTGCTGGGTACTACTGTGTTGGGGAAGGGCCAGTCACCTGAATTCCTTCTGTGGGGCCAGTTGGGTGAGTCTTATAGTCTTCCTAAGCTGACTAGCCTAGGGATATTGATGTCAACGAACCCTTAACTCATATTGTTACTGCAGCTTTAGACTATTTTAAGTTCCAGACTCACCTGTCCACCGAGCGTGTCCCATCTGGGGCCCTACTGTGTGATTGGGGTCTCAGTCCCAGCTAGGTTCCTCCAGGTGAAGGGTAGTCTCAACAGTATTCTTGTCAGCCCACATGATTCTCTGTTTGAAAGAAAGGCTCGTCTACACTCTTTCCAACTCACTGAAGTCCTCTGCTGGGGGGATACTCACTGTGCTCTCTCAGGCCTGCTGGGGTCCTCTGGATAGAGGGATGGATTGCCCAGTTTCCTGCCACCCAACCAAGATACTGCAGGTAGTGAAAGAGTCCTCTGATGTTCCTATGGACTGCCAAGGTTTTCTGAGTGAGGGGTGACCAACACTCTCACAGGCTGTTGAGGACCTCTGGGTGTGGTGGAGCGGTAGCTGATGTTCCTGTAAGCTGCTAAAATTGTCTGGATGTGGTTCCTTGTTATTCTTAAGAGATCCTTCCTTTGTGATCCCTAGCTACAATCCTGTCTTCAGGTTCTAAAAGTATCTTCAGTTTCTTTCAAGTGATTTTGACAGCTTTCAATGCAGTTTTCAATTTCCTGTTGGGGAACCTCCCTGCCAGTAGCTAGCTCAGGCCTGGGGAAATAGCTAGCTATGTCCCCATGTGCCTTAGGGCACCATCAAAGACCCTCCCAGTGGTAGCCAGTGCCGGCTAGGAGAAGAATCAGCCCAACCATGCATGCCCAAAGGTCATCTATGAAATCTTGGTTTAGCCATGAGGGTCTCAAGAAATCTACCCCACACACCACTGCCATCACAGGAAGCAAGGTTCAGAGAAACTCAGCAAACTAACCTATTCCCTGTACCACAGACAGGCAGCCAACAGAGAAAGCTACTTTACCTGTTATTAGGTGCCTGCATATTTAAGACTTCTAGGTATGCCTGTTGAACTGATCCCTTTATTACTATGAAATGCACTTGTTTCTTCAGTACAGCATTTTGTCTTAACATTTATTTTGGTATTTAGTCAGACTATTTTGTTTCTTTCTTTAGGTTTGGGTAGTCTGTTTTGCTTCCAACTTACTTGATCTTGAAATTTACACTGTTTCTATATTATATAGTTATATTTTACTGTCTTTTGTAAAAAATATAACCTGCAATATATTATTTTGATATATACTGTATTTCTACAGGTTTTTACTGATATAATTGAAATTACGTATCCCATCTTCTCTTTGACTTCTCTTTGTGGTTTTTTTCATTATGTCTATTCTTATTTTCTTTTAGAGTCATCAATTATATTCATTGTTATTTTGTTTAATATCCTCCAGTAGCTATAATACTACAACTCATAATAATTATACCTCATTATTACACTCATGATTCAGTTTTAAATTCCAATTTTATCATGTTTCCATAGAGCAAAAAATCTAATCACAAATAAACTTTAATTATTCTTTTATCTTTTGTTTCATTGTAGCTATACATTTCATTTACCTCTTTCTTTCACAGAAGTTATACTTTTAATTACTATTTTTTCATATTTCCCCAAGTTTTTGCTTTCTAATTTTCCTTTCTAAATACAGTGATGTACTTTCATTTACATTTATCTTCCAACAAGAAAAATTTAGTATGATTAAACTGCAGTTCTAACAGAAACAAATTCTCAGTTGGTATTTGAAAACAAATCTTCCTTTTTTGCCCTTATTTTTGAAAAATATTTTGTTTATTGATGAATTCTAATAGTGACACTTTTCCAAGACCAGTAAATTATTGTTTTGGTTTCCATTATTTCCATATAAAAGAAAGTACAAGTTTTATTGTTGCTCTTTTGATGTGAAGATGCTTCCATATATTCCTTATCTGGTGGTTTAATTTTTTGTCTGTATTTTTGCTTCTCAGCAGATTGATTTTGACATGCCCAGGTGTGCTTTCTGTGTTTGTATCTTGCTAAGGGTTCTAAAGTTCTTCAGTCAGTCGCATCTCTCATCATTTTGGGGAATAATAATGCCATTTATCTGTCCTCTTTGCTGTTTTTGTCTCACTTTCTGTTCTCCTGTTAACAAATAGTTACACAAAATACTCTGCCATCCTTTAGAATCAGGCAAATAATTGCTAAAAATTTTGATTCACATTTAACATAACTGTATTTTATTTTCCTTAGTATCTTACAAAAAGTATCAGATTTCAAGATACTTTATGCATGCTAAGTAACCTTTAATGTCACTGCAGACAATACAACTACAACACAGTACTTTTAGAAATACATTTTCACAGTAATACTTTTACACCAATTGATGCAAAAGAGATGTTAATGATCCAAAATTCTTATAATAATCCAGATAACCTTATAAATAGACTTGTTGTCCAAAATGCCATAGAACAGTTAATTTTCTCATTGTGAAATAACCACATTTCTTGACTTCTGGAATATATATATATATATATATATATATATATATATAATTGTTGTTGTTATTCTATGTCCAACAACCCTGATTTCCATATTGATGACAACTTTGATCTCAAGTTTCCAAATCATAAAATTACTGTCATCTGCATCTCTGTTTTACAACCATCAATCACTTGGTCTAGGATCTATTTTTAACTGTCTCTTTCCCTATATTGTTATCCTGTAGCCTGAATGTTATCCTGTAGCCTGAATGTTGATTCTATTGTTTCTTCATCAAAGATCATGTATAGGAAAATAATAAATTTTCCATTTAGAAGGAGCACATTAGTAGTAACTGAAGTTTTGGTCCTGAAAATTCATTGCATGGTTAAAGCTGATGATGACCACAAGGAACCTTTGATTATCTGTATTAAATCTACTGATAATACAATAGAAATTAAAGCTGAAAATTTTCTTAAAATTATTTATTAGCTCATTAAAACAGTATTAGTAAACTTGTTGAAAGTTAGTTCAAGTAACACTTCTATGAAAAAGATATTTTTCCAGATTTGAAGAACATATGACAAATGGCCACAGTTTTATCCTTCACTTAATAAACTTCTTTAATGTGTGACACAGTAGAAGAAGCTAAAGACTCAAATCTGCTTCTGCAATCAATCTGTACTGATACAACACAATCTATTATATCTAGAAAACTATCTTGATAAAATAGGAATTTTACAAAGCAAATAGAATATTAATATTTTCAAGAAAATTGTTTTGACCTTAAAGATTTCTGAAAGTCTTCAATTAGTATTTCAGAGATCCTCAGACCATAGTTTGAAAACCATTAATGCATATAGTAAGGTTTTATATGAGTGGAAGATATAACATTAAAACTATATTGAAATACCTTCACTGTCAAAAGTAAAGGCTGGAAGAGTTGGAAAAGTTTTATATATTTGCTCAGTCATTTAGTGTTGAGAATGTTGCCATGAACAATGTATTATTTCCCTGTGGCATCATTTTAAAAAAGTAAAGTGGATAGTTTTGCTGGTGAACATTAAATTAATTAAACAGACATAAAGCATTAATTATAGAACCTCAAGCATCAGTTAATAGGCTAGTAGATATTCTGCTAATAGCCTGGATTGTGATTTGTGGTGACTTATCAATTGAGTATTTCAAATCAATTAAAATAGCTTCAAGAAAAATGTCAGTTTTAATTTTAATGAGTCCAAGAGGAAAATTATGATAACATTTGTGTTTGAGTAGGTGCAGGGAAGAAAGAATTCAGAATCTGATCCCAAGTGTACTTAATACAAATCTCAGCTAGGAGCTGTGGCAAATACATGTAGTTCCAGCTGTTTGGAAAGTGAAGTGGAAAGATCATTTGAACCTGAGTTCAAAAGTATTTGGGAATATTGTAAGACTATATATATATATATATATATATATATATATACACACACACACACACACATATATATTTCAAGAGTAGAATCATCAAGGCTAGAATCTAATATATATATATATTAATATATTAATTAGATTAATATATATTAAATTATAGCCTTTATGATATATATATATATGACTATAAGAATAAGACTTATAAGACTTTTAAGACTAAGTCATATATAAAACTAACACTATATATATATATATATATATATATATATATATATATATCAAGGCTAGAATCATCAAGGCTAGAATCTAATAACAGATGTGCAGTAAAGCATTCTTCTGAAATATTTTTCCTCTATTCAGTCCCCCTGATTTTACCAAAGTAACTACAGTAAACTCAATTCTTTGTGATGTAAGTTTAATCTTCCTAAATTTGGCTTTGTTATTTGGTCTTAATATAAAGTGCAGCAAAAACTGACAAATACTACTTATTCTTTTAAAATGTGTCCTGTTGGAAATTTTAAAGAATGACAGATTAGAATTTGTTCAAAAGCTGTCAAGCCTAGAGACTGAAGTAAAGGATTTGCCATCAAATTGTGCCTTACACTTACATACTTTGGAAGAACTGTTGTCTTCTCAAGGTGTCCTTCAAAATCTGGAATCTCCTGGGCCTCTCAGAAACTAAGTTTCAAACTTCCAGAGAAGCCACCTCCAACTTTCAGATCTCCATGAGGAGGTCAAGGGCTCCAAAGTGGGGAGTCAGAGGCTCCTTTTCTGTGCTCCCCTAAGGCTCTCAGGGTCCTCAGGCATCTCATGGTATCTCTCAGTAATTTTAACCAATAGACCATCAAATGGAGAATTCAGGGTATCAAAGGGAACTTGATGAAAAACAGAAATAGTAAAAAGGGAGTGGGAGGAACAAAAGCAAATGAAAAGATTGGGTCCCAGAAGAGCCAACTTGGAGAATTTTAAAATTTTACAAAAAAGATTAATGAAATTCTCAACTAAAACCATGTGAATAAAAAAGAAGCAGACAGAAAGGGGAGGATGGTTAATAGCAATTCAATCAAGTGAGGGGAATTTACAGAGGGACTAGAATATTTTCTGAATATACTCTGAATATCAGATTTTAACTGTGGATCTTTTTCTCTGCAAGATATTTTTAATTACGTAGCTGTGTTTATCATAACATAAAGAAACTGATTTCTTGTCTGTCTTTTAATATCTTCCCATAAAATTCCCTAAAAATTGTTTTTCAAGGTACCAATCTCTGATTCAAAGGATCCATCATCACTGTACACTGAGCATCACAGTCTATAATCATGTTGTAATGTGTTCATGCCAACTGCAATTTAACCCAGGAAATTTTTTTCATGGAAATATAAATGAATAAATCTTTGTCAAAAAATGCAATACATGTGCATGGAGTGGGCAAGGAAGACAGAGCCCCTAACTCCCCATAATGACTACTCCCAAAGAAAGACGAGAAAAACACCAAGGAAGGGTTAGATAACAAGGAGAGATTGGCAGAATTGGGGAAAAAGGCATTTTGGACTCAGCCAGCTGGGTGACCATCCAGTATAAGTCTGACTACTTGTAACCTCCACAGTGACAGAGACCAGAATATAAAGTTGCTGGTTGCAAGGTCAAATTGCTCAAATACAGAACAGTGTGGAAGAATATTGTGGTTTTCCTTACTGTGACTGATATCACAAAAGATGCACATGAGAAAAATAAACAACTTTCCTTGAAAGAAAATTATAACTGGAGTATTCACAATTTTGAAAAAGTTCTTTTTCCAAATCACTGTCATTCAAATCACTAGCTCACATAAACATTTTGTTTCTTCAATCAAAATTTGGGAAGAAAAAGATAACATGAAAATAGACTTTCACTACTTACCTGAACAGATTCCATAGATGGAGGCCAAGAAGAATGTCACGACTAAGCAGGGACCAGGGCCCAGGGTCCCTGTCATAGCTTTTGAAGGAAACAGTTATTTTCTTGCTTTGTCATGATTGAACCATGGAAAAGTTTCAAATCTCTGAGGTTTTGATAACTTTAGTCTATGAAACTGCCTCACAATAGACATAATAACAGATGAAAGTAACCAATTTTATTATGTGCCCAAAAATAGGAATCACACAGTGTAAGACTCAAAGAAGGGCAAGGCAGTTGAAATATATACACAGCTAAACCAAGCAGTAGGGGATGGGGCTTCTGAGGGGATGAGAGCTGGTTGAGGCCATGAAAGAGTCTCAGGTAGACAGACAAATGAAGTCTCCTGGAAAATAGGTATCTGTGGTAACCTGTCTAGGACAGGTGTCAGACTCAATCTCTTCTTCGTGTGAAGAAGAGGATATCGGCTACCCAATGCATTTGATGTAGATCTGTATTATAGACATATTTTTTTACAGAACAACAGCTTTTCAGAGTTAATACTAATCTGCCAAGGCCTGCAATTTTTCAGAATAGTCATTTTCAAATGTACCAAAAATATGTATATATACAGGGAGACCCAAGCTATTTTTGACTTCTTTGAAGAAATGTCATTCAAGTTCTTTGCCATTTTTAGAACAATTCAACTGACTTTACAATTGAGGTATATGAGTTCCTATTATAGCTATTAATGATTTATTATATTGATGAGTTAAAATTTTATTCTCTCATTTCATGGATTGAGTTTCCACTATATAGATTGTTTGCTATGCAGAAGATTTTTAGATTGATTTAGCCCATTTGGCTTTTCTTGCTTTTGTTGTTGAAGATTTGATGTGATATCCAAATAAATCATTGTCAAAGACAGTATCAAGATTTTCTTTTATAGTTTCTTTGATATTTAATATAATTTCAGGGCTTATTTTCATGTCTTAACGGATCTGAGTTGTTTTTTAAATATGGTATAAAATAAGGATCCAATTTCATTATTTTGAATTTTTTTCCTTTTATTGAAAGCTGATTGCTTTTTCCTTTGTACATTGGTGCCCTTGTTAAAATCTAATTGGAATTGTATTTTTATGTTTACACCTGTGCTCTCTATATAGTTTTGAGGCAATGGCATATTGTTTTGAGTAATATAGCTTGGTAGCAAAAATAAAATCAAGAACTATGTGCTCTTCAACTTTTTTTTCTTTCTGTTGGGAACTTTTATGATCTAAAAAATAGTAAAAGGATTTTAACAATAATACAAGGTTCGTAAATCCTGCTAAAGTTCTAGTGAAACTGAATTGAAATATTCCCCTCAAAGGCTTTGATAATAGAAAAATTCTGCCTCAAAAGACCACAGCAAATTATGTCCCAGTTTACTCAAATTATCCAGATTTCAAAAGTGAAAAGTTACATTGAATATCAATTCAAAAATCAGAATGGTCTTTTCCATGTTTCAAAACTGGCTTCAAGTGTAAATGCACATCATGCTGTAAAGGAAAAAGACTAAGACAGAGAAGTGGAAAAGGTGGAACACATACTACCAAAATACTTTCTTCCTGTAGGAGCTTTCTGGCAGAGCTTTAAACCCATTTTAAATGACCAAGCCTGCCTATAAGCCAGGCCTTATAACTTCTTACATGGTAAGCTGAAAGACAAGGTTTTTGTACCCATGAGAGCTAGACTGTCTCTTAACTCTTTCTCTTTTCCCACCCCAGCATCTTTGGTTTTCTGACAGTTTGAGTAAGAGCCCTAGGCTGATTAGTTTGCATTTCTTAGGCTATAGAACTGCTGTCTGAGCAGTCTCTGCGAAGATGAATGTAAATTCCACAAAGAAAAAATTTCATACTTAGTTTTTTTCCAAACTCATGAAATTGATGGATTTGGAGAGCATTCAAGAAGAGAAATTATTTTGGGGAAGAAAATGCAAGAACGTATTCTATGTAATCTTCTTCCTCTAAGTATTTTATTATGTGTATTCATCAATGAAAAATGAGATTAGCTTTGCAGAAGTGTTGTACTATAATTATAAGGTGTGGGAAGGACTGATGGAAGGAAAAGAGGGGGGAAAGAGACATGGAGGAGGGAGGAGGCAAGTGGGATGGAGGGAGAGAAAAGAAGGGAAAAAGAAAGAGGTCTAATCTCTCTAAAAATGTGTTATACACAGTAGGTAAGTCCTTAATATGTATCCTTAAAATGCAGACAATACAATGTAATGGAAAATATTAAATACACAAAGCAAATCAGGAATGAGCACTATTTTTGAATCATACTTTGCATGCATAATTCCAACTAGTACAGTAAACAGCGTAGGGATCGAGAATTTAAGGAAATACTTTTCAATGTCAGAAAAATTTAATGATGAAGAGGCTTATTTCAGATTAAAGAAAGTCATATATGCAGGAGGTGGCAAAAGTACTTACAAGCACATTAGCTTACATAACAAAAAAAAACAAAAAAAATTACATAATAACAGAACAAAAATAAGAAAGTAAAACAGAAACAGGCTTTCTTCAGCTTTCTGCAGCATGTGGAATGCAACTAGACTTTAATGTTTCCCCATTTTCATTCATGCTAAACAGCATGAATGTAACTGTAATAGAACATACAAATGAGATACATCCACCTGGAAGCACATGGTAAATACATGGAAAGCACACTGTATTGTAAAAAGTACCCAGTAAGAATGGACTTTTCAAGCCACTAGATGTCAGCATCTGATAATACTCTGAAAAAGACTTACTACTGCTTCATTTGTCTCTGCGCCAGGCTTTCTGTTCAGCCATTTTCTCTAAATGTAAAAAAGGTAAACAAGAAATTATATGCTGTTTAAAATACTTGTATTATATGGCAGGAGACACATGACTCATTTGATGTAATTATTTTTAATTTTTAGATTAGCGATTCAAAAATTGGAATAAAATTATTAGCCTGTGTTGCACATATATGTGTGCAATGTTATGCAAATCTATGCATATGTATATATGCACATGCAGTGAAAATTGTTATCATACCCGGAGAAATTATTTCAAAGTAATTTTACCTTCTAAAGTTCTCAAAAAGTGTTTCCTGTTTCTTTGCCAAGAAGTATTTCACTGATGTTTCACAAAATAGAAAGAAGATATTTGAACTTTTCTGCTTTTACTCTATTGAAAATGTAATTCTTTTCACATTTTTGGAAGACATTTTTAGGTATCTTCAAATCTCTGTAGATCTATGCATTCCTTAAGGCCTAGAAGTAGTTGAGTAAAACCAGCAATACATAAATGAATAAATATCTGAACCAATGACTTTATCATAGAGAAACAAGTTTTAATGCAAGTCATGTCTCTTAAGTTAAGGCATGAGTTCTAAAGAAGGTATGCTGGAGAATAGGCATCACCAAAATTTCTTAGAATGCAAGTGTTTAATACTGCATCACCGAACCAGGGAATTGTAATGTGGCTTTTCTCCAGGTTCATTTTCTTTCAGCATCTACATATGTAATGCAAAGATCCAAAAAAGAGGAGGGAGGGAAGAGAGAAATTTTATCTCTGCCACAAGTATGATGGGCCTAATCAAATGAGACTAACAGAAGCCTTCTCCCTACAGTTGACAAGGGAATAGCACACATCTCTGCATGTGTAGGGTGCGTTTGTAGGTGGAACTAGGGACTGTTTACACAAAGGTAGTTATGCAATCATTTGCTGTTGTGAACTGGCTATAGTTTGGCTGTGTTTATCATTCTGGTCTTTGGCGTGAGCTCACTCTTAAAACAACCTCAAATTTAAAATAAGTTCTCTCTTTGCTGGAGACTACAACATCTCTTCATTTAACAAAATTCTATTCATCCCAGCTCTCTCTGAGGCAGTCTGCGGTTTCTGAAGGGAAAACAAAGGTGTGTTCAAGTTCCTGTTCTAAATCTTAAAATGAATTATGTAAATAAGGTGAAACATTTTATACTCTTACTATTTCATAACTCCTTAGTACTTGAAACACATAGCACAACTAGAGGACATTGACTCATCTTGCAAAAATATTCTCATTGGTACATTTAATCTACAGAGAAATCAAATCTTATTTTCTTACACAAAGTCACTGAAATTCTTAGAAGAAATTGTCCACTACAGGCTATGAAACAAGCTAAAATCATATTACCGTTTTCACTAGCATGCTGCTTTTATTCTGGTGTAACTTCTATAAAATCTTGATTGAAACTAATTTGTCAAGCAATTGTTACAACAAGAAATCTGAATCCATGAGTATGTTTTCATTCAGTATCACAGTTAATATGATAATGCCACAGGATGGCTTCTGGGCACCAAATATTTAATGGAAGAGATGTTACTTCTGCTTATCTCAAAAGAATATGTGGATTCCTTTGTCTGCCTACTTCAGATCTGTTAAACTGAAGCATTTCCCCAGTGTTAGCCATTTCCAGTCTTGATCTAGCCACTGTTTAGAACACATGTTACAGGCATGATGAACAGGAGATCAGATGTGTCTATGTGCACATGGACATTGTGTCCCCCTTATTGGTGAATGAAGTTCTGGCAGGAGCAGACCTGTCACTCAGGCAGAGGGAACAGATGGAGTGAGAAAATTTCCATGTACGGACAGCCTTGAAGAGCTGTGCAGAGAACATATTCAGCAGACTTCTCATTCTCAATCTGCCTCACATTGTATTTATGATTTTGAGAATATGTCTAGTCTCTTTAATGGCATGTTTAGTTGAAATACTTTACAAGCTTTCATCCTAATCAAAGAATAATTCATTGTGCATCATAAGAAAAAAAACCACAGATATCCAGGCTTATATATGAAATTCTGAAAGAAGAATTTTGTAATCTGAATTGTATTTTTAGGTTTTGCATATCGGGAAGCATAACATACATAAGGTTGAAGTGTATACATACATAATTATACACTCATTATTTAATAAAATGGAAATGAGATGATGGTTTTAAAGTGAGTACAAGAAAACATTCAGCAAAATATAATCCCTTATAAATTTGAAGATAAGTAACTCGTCAACCTATTGTTCTAAGCCAGAATAGCCAACTGTGTTGTTGATGAAGGACTCATTTAAAAATGACAGAGCATAGAACAATTTCATTTTATCTGTGTGCTTCAGAAATCTCAGAAAGTAGTATTCCCTGGAAGAAATAACTAATGAATTTGTAGAAAAATGGTTTTGACATGTACAGTTAATATTCTGTTTTTGTGGTCCTGGGACTAAACTCAAGGCCTTGTGCATGCCAGGCAAACACTTTACCACTGAGCTACATCCCAGCCTGAGCTAATACTTCTTAAAGTTTGTTATCTTCTAAAAGAAAAAATACTTCAAAGTACCAGTTTAACTAACCTCTAGTTTCATACATAGGGCTATAATAGAAGAAAGGCATGACATTTCAGATGAAGCCTACTGGTGACTACTGTAGCTTTGTATCACACATAGACTTTTCCAGACATTAAAAAATAAAAATGCAGAATAAAAATGATTTCCAGAGCTACAGAATCATCTTTACAGTTTGCACCTCATGATGTGTCCTTTGTCTGAAAAAGAAATGTAAACAGTGATATATAGAAGTGAAATTAAAAATGTCACTTATCTTCATTATTGCTATTCTGCTGCATATTTCCCAGTAATTGCCTAGGCTGTGGCTGTGACTGTGAGGAAGAAGAGACAGACAGTACTGTAGCAGGTTGAACAATGGGTCCGGATGTGGAATGAACTGTATGCCCCGCATTCATATGTTGAAGCCCAACCTGTCAAGTGACTGTATTAAAGACTGGGCTTTTAGGGAGGTAATTAAAGGTAAATGAAGCCATAGAAGGTGAACCACAACACCACAGGCCTGAGTCCTTCATAGAACTGAACTCTCTCTACGCTATATGACAGCACAGAAAGAAGGGCAGCAGCTTCACAACCAGGAAAAACATCCTCAGAATCCAACATGTTCATCTTCCAATCTAGACCACCAGTCTCCAAAGCCATGAGAGAAATTTCTGTGGTGAGGCCACTTGGTCTGCCATATTTTATTATGGAGGCCATTTTATATCACCCCAGAATTTGTGAATGTGATCCTGTGTGAAACAGAACCTGAATGAACGTAACTAAGGGTCTCAAGAGAAGATAATCTTGAATTATAACAGGATTAAATCAAAAGGTAAATGTTCTCAGAAGAAAAGAGAGGAAACAGAATCGATGTCAGATGGAGACAAAGATATCAAGTGACACATGTAAAAACCAGTGAATAGCAAGATTGCTGACAGACACCAGAAGATAGCAAAAGGCATTAAATAAATTATTCTGAAAGTCTTCAGAAGTAAGTAGCATCACTCATTGTTGTTTTGAGAACTCTGGTCTCCAAAACTATGAAAGAATTAATTTTTGATGTCTTAAGTCACCAAGTTAATTTGTTTTATCAGTTTTAGAAAACGAATAAGGTGTCCATTCTTCAACCAATTGAACGACTAGGGCATTATTACACACATTTTTTAAATAAAAATTTGTTTGTAAACAATGACCGAAAAAAAAATGAAAAAGGTCCTCCTTATGGTCAGTTACTACTAACCCATCTCTGGCTTCAAAACCTAGTTCTCTGGTATTACACAATTTCTTATAATTGGGACTGTACTGCATGAAACCTCCTTCACCACCTTATTTCATTTATATAATGCTTTTGAGATGCATCTGTGCACTACGTACATTGGGTTTTTTTATGTATATATATTGCTAAATAGTGTTCCACTGAATGGAGATACCTTAATTATTTTAACATTCATCAAGTTAAAGGGCATTTTACTTTTCTCTAATTCTTGGCAATAATGAATAATTATCTATGAATATTTATGCTCACATATTTGTATAGTCAAATGTTTTCATTTTTCTTATGCATATATGCCTAGAAGTGGAATTAATGGGTGACATTTAAGTTCTTGAGGACTTACAAGACTGTTTTCCAAAGTAGCTCTTCCTTTTTACAAATCAAGCAGTACTACATGAGTTTAGTCTTTTCACAACTTTTTAAATGCTTGTTATTATCTTCTTTTAAAAAATTATAGTCACCTCATTGTTGGTATACTGAGATCTCAGAGATTTAAACTTGCAGTTCTCATGTGGCTAATAATTTTGCACATTTCTTTATGCTAATGCCTTACATATAGTTTTCAGTGAACTATTATAGTTTTGCACATTTTTATTGAATTTCATGACCTTTGACAGATGAGTTGAAGAAAAACTCCAACACTGTATAAACAAGTCTTCTGTAAGGTATGTTTTGCAAATATTTTTCTCTGCCTGATTTTCAATTCTCCTTGTATTAAAGTCATGGCTTATAAAAATTTATAGTTTCATGTTGAAGTAATCAATTATGTCTCTCACACTTTGTAATTACTGTGTTTTCTCTAAAATGTCCTTGCCTGATTGTGTTAGTTAACTAATTGTGTTAATTTGAGTAAGAAACACCCAACTAAATTGGATGGGCATCGTTCTGGTAGGGGCTGAAGAGATTTCATGGAAAGAGAAGACCCAGCATAGATGTGAGTGGACCAACTGATCAGCTTGTTGTGGAATGGCATAAAAGAGAGAAGAAGAAGGAAGCTTTGCTTCTGCTTCTTTAGAGGAACTCCAGTCTTCACTTCACCTTCAGTGTCATCTCCTGGCCTCCAGCAGATTCATCAGTCTCCAGCACAGACCCCTTAGCCTTGTTGTGCATACCATGAAGCTTTCCATCACAGACCTCCCATGGGACATTACAGTGTGCTCCAGGCCTTTGACAGGCACCCTTCCACTCCTACTTTAATGGTGGCCTTTCTAAGCCTATTTTGTAAATATATATTTATCTTATAATCTGTTTGTCTATTAAGCACTGACTGATACACTGAACCAAGCAATTTTTTTTTTCTTTTTTCAGCCAGGATTTTTAGAGTTTAAAATTTTACATGTAAATTAATGATGTATTTCAAATTAGTTGGGTTAATATTGGAATATGCATGAAGTAAGGTTCGTTTGTTTACAATAACCAATCATAAAACTTTCTAAAAATAGTTTATTCTTTCTTCACTGAATTACATTAAGATATTTGTTTAAAATCAATTGATGCATACATGTGGATCTATAATGATTTCATTGATATCTATATTACCTTAACATTTTTAAAATATTACAGAACAAAGCAAGTTATATCTAGCATTATTATCTTTTCAAGACTTTTTAGTCAAGATTAAACAAAATAAAGAAAATGTTTCCTGAATTGTGCAATAATTATTAATGTCTAAAAATTATCTCAAATCTAACATCTTAAAAGAATACATATTTTTAAAAATTTTTCAGCATTTCAGTTGATGTTTGTGCATAGATTAGTTGGGTCATATACCCAGTGTTGCACAAGGCAGTATCTAAGATGTTGATCAGATTGTGATTTCATCAAGAGCCTCAACCGCAACTCAGCCTAATTCCAAATTCTTTCACATTATTGGGACCATTCATTTTCTGGCAGTTATGACTCTAATGATCCTGTTTTATTACACTGTAAACTTGGAGCCAACCACAGTTCCCTGTTAACTCCAAAAAGAACTTGTGTTGAACTTGTAAGGAAACACATAAAGTTTTTATATTCTACTACCAATATTCTTTTAAAGAATCCAATCCTGTTAATTTTATGGTTATTTTGTTCTTTACCACCTCAATATTTTTAATTAAAAGGATCAATATTTTTAATATTGTTTTCACTTTAAACTTGCTGCATTAAGACAATGTATCCAAGAGTCATGGTTAGGGTACATAAACTGATGTTTTGGATACAATTGTACTATCTTTGTATTTCTGGAGGAAATTAATCTAGCCAAGGACAAATTTTCTTAAATTTTCCAGAAAATGATCATGTTGATTGGTTTATAGCAACTGATAAACCTATATCTATCTATCTACAATAAGCACAGGGCCAGTGCACAATGGATAACGCGTCTGAATACAGATCAGAAGATTATCTATCTACAATATTCACGATTTTCTAAAAATAATGGTCAAGATATGCTTTAATATGCTGCTTGTGTAGTTCAGGAAGACAAAGGGGATTAGTTCTCATAATATACACTTTAGTTACTGGATTATAAAATAAGAAGCAAAAATATTAATGGGCCAGGTGTTGTGGCACACACCTACAATCCCAATACTCAGGAGACTGACACAAGAGAATTGCTCTGAGTTTGAGGCCAGCCTGAACTGCATAGTGAAATCCTGTCTCAAAAAAGACAAAGAAAGAATTAACAAGGAATTTTTATTTATATGTACATATAAATAAATATATATATATTATTTATATATATTATATATATTATTTATATATATATATATTTATAAGGGTTATTTTCATAAACTGTCATAGTTTAAAGGTCAATGAAACATTTCTAACGAGACTATCATTGGCAAAATTCGATGTTATCTAATTTAATTTTAAAAATATAGTGTCTCTTACTTTATCAGTATTTGTTAATAAAATTAATATAACACTTAAATTAATTCAAGTTTTATGTTTTTTTGTTTTAACATCAAATACATTTACTTATTTTCATTTTCACACAAGGATTTTTAAATTAGGTTTTGCTATATAATACATAGAACATTTGCCAGGGGACCTATAATTTTCACAATTTTTTAAGAGTACAATCTTAACTATAGACATAGTATCTGCAGTAAATCTCTGAAATTCATTCATCTTGGGAACAGAACTTTATAATAATTGAAGAACAGCCCTGACAATTATCAAACCACTTTATTTTATCTATCAGTTGGACAAATTTTAGATAAGTGAGATTGTACAGTATTTGTTTTGGGACTGGCTAAGTTCCCAAAGCATAATGTAGATGAAGGGCAATAAATAAATTCCATTTTTGAAGCCAAATACTACTTTTCATATGTATCCTATATTTTCTTCATCTGTCTTTCTATTGATGCACATTTAAAATTTTTCCCCAGTCATCCATTATGAATGTGCTACAATGAACCTCTAAGTGCTAACATCTCTTCATGATTCCAATTGCAATTCTTTTGAAAAAAGACCTATAAAAAAACTGTAGAATAAGAGTTCAATTTTTAAGCTTCTGAGGTAAGAGTTCAATTTTTAAGCTTCTGAGGAAGCTTTATGCTAATTTTCACAGTTGCAGAAGATTTCTGATTTTCATATTTATGTTTGCATGGTCTTTAGTATTTATAATTTTGTACAGAATGTATGTGGGAGGTGCCTTTATTTATGAAGCAAATTTCTTTGAATGTTGATGTCTGGTGTTAGTCAATTTATGATGCAAAAGTGACATTGATGATTTTGCCCAGAATCAACATTACCTTCCCATCGTTCTTCCTTGCTCTTGTGGTTCATTAACTACCTTTCTATGTCCGATTGTCCTGTGTTGTATCCTCAATATTGTCCCATCTTCAACTGTTACTTTCCTCAGAAATATGATTTGTTTTTCATTTAGTCCTAAAAAGGATTTGAAAAACAGTATTTTTCTCAATAGAAAAAGCAAATACAAACATCCTAGAGTGATAAATGTCCAAGAACACAAGAAACACAAGTTCCTTTCTTTAAAGTTTCACTATTCTGTGTTGATATCCATTACAAGAGTTACAAAAAGTTTTGACATAAATGTGATGCTTTGATATTCTGCAACTTGAAAGTATTAGATGAAACAATGATAAGAAGTAATTTGTTACATGAAAAGATATGGATCATGAAAAAAATACAATGTATGTGAACAGCTTTTTATATATATTTCTCCTGATTAATATGACTAAGTAATCTATCACTGAAAATGGAAAGGAAAATTTCTTAATATTTTCTCAATATATTGTATATATATATAGATAGATTTCCTCATCTAAGCAAGATACATGCTTACCTTTCCCTTAAGATATTTTTGTTCTAAATGTTAGCATGTATACATATATTTAGACAGTGGTATAATAAATTCATGTACCTTTCACTTAACCTTGGTAATCACCATTGTATCACCAATTAACATTTTTGGTACATTAGAATCTGAGCTAACAAATGTTCAAGAACAACTTCAATGAACTCTATCAAGTCTAGTCTTGAGTGAAACACTAATCTATTTTAGTGTTTTGTTTTTGTTTTTGTTTTTTATCAGATATCAAACTTGTGACCTTGCACTTGCCAGGCAGGCACTTTAGCCACTGAGCTAAATCTCTGGCCATAGTGTACACTCTTTTTTAACTTTTGTACTCTGGCCTGTATACACCAAAACCTCTATACCTATCTTTTTGTTCTTTTTTATTTTATTCATTTTTATTTTGAACAATGTAGGTTTGAAGTACATAATGATTACATCCATCAAGGGGAGTTGGTACGTGTCAGAACACATTTTAACTCTTTTTTTATCCAGTTCGCTTGCCTTTACACTCACTTCCTTTTCCTTAATCCCCTTCCCTTTTGTAAAGGATGCTTCTCTGTTTCCTACTGTCTTTTATGTTGCTCCTTATTTATATTTTAGTTTTCTCATATAAGGGAAATTACACAGTATTTAAGCTCGTGGGTCTGATTTATTTTACTAAACGTTATAATCTCCAAGATGTGTCCTTTTTATTTTAGCTGCTGCCCCGATGGATTGACTGTACCAGAAGACGGACCCTGCGACATCAGTGCTTCCTGGTGGGCTCTGGTCAGAAGAGCCTGGAAGAGTTTAGCACCCTCCTGGACTCCTCCTTTGCTCTTGCTTTTCCTCCCTGGGGTCACCATGCCCTCTGTCCACCGGGGTCCTCTCCCAGGCCGCCCTGCCTTGAAGCCAGTCAAACACATGAGGACTGAAACATCTATAACTGTTAACCAAAATAAATCTTTACATCTTTAAGTGGAGAGTGCTGTGTATTGTGTCTCATCAACAAGAAAATTAAGACATATATTAACCAATAACACCACAAACTCAGAAAACTATTACTGAAAATATCACATAATGAAGTCATTTCTTCAAAAACTAGACTCCCAAATTACTATCAAGTTCCCTTAGTCTATATTTTCCCTTATGAGCTAAGCATTGTATTACCTTAAATCATTTGGATCCAAACTACTTCTATATGACATCTGCATAAAATATATATGACATAAAATACAGTATACTACTTTCATTAATACGAGTTTAACAACTAAAGTATAATTAGAAATAAAAATAATATGAATAAATAATTTTGCGTTTAGTAAGATTTGACATTACCTTACCTTGTAGACTGAACATATCTTAAGCAAAAATATTCTTCTTTTATATTTTAAAGCTTAATTCAATTTAATTTGACCTATAGTTTCATATCATACCAAAAACTGCTATAGATGGTTATTTATATAAATATTTGATTTTCAGTTTATCTTTTCTATAGATATTTACCAAAGAATTGCTATCAGCCAAACATGGTATAAAGTGTTGGGAGTAGAGACAGAATTAGACAGCAGAATCTTTACATTTGCATCTTATGAGAAGAAGATAAATATAACACAATTCCCCAGCTAATCATTTAGTTATTATTACAAAAATTGTGATGAAGATGTGTTAAAGGGTTTTGATCTCAAATTTAAGGGCAGAACTAATATTTTTTCTTAAACTGGAAGTTCTGAACTGTCATTTGAAGGATAAACACATAAAAAAGTACTAAACCAAGTAGAGAAGAGAAACAACCCAAGGAAAGATTAAAAAAAAAAAAAAACATTAAAATCAGGTAAAATCAAGTAGTAAGACAATAATGATAGATTTGAAAAACAAAAGATTCTAAAGGATCTGGAATTTGCATATATGTCAGTGGGTAATAAAGATGGAGATCTGGTAGGGGCAAAATTATGCATCACTTCCTCAAAGTATATAAAAGGATATAGTAGTAAAGTTTGTCTTTTTTCTAAGAACAAACAAAGTCCACTCAACAGAGGATCAACACCATCAGCTATGCACCATTGTAAATTGTTCTGTCTGAGGGGCAGACAACTGATTGTTGGGAAAACCAAACAGGTGTGTCGAAAACAGATGTGCGGTCTTTATAGAAATTCATGGAAGAGAAAATCGGGGTCTTGTAACCGATATTATAATAATGCATGATGCATAACAAGTAGTTGAGAGATATTTTAAAAGCAAATGGACTAGACATGATTGTGTTGCGAAACTGTCAAGAGTAAAAAAATTCTGGAGGGTAAAGAAGTTATATATTGATGCAGTTTATTAAGTTAGGAAATCAGAAGGAAACAAAATTGATTCAGTAACTGAAGATGCTCAGGGATGTCAAAGAAGAGGTATTGGCTGGTAAGATAACAAATCAGTTTCCTTTCCTCTCCTGGCACACAATTGCATTTCTCAGGCTTTTCTGAGTCATATTCAACTATGTGAATTCAGAGCTACCACACAAACCTTTCTCCTTTATTTCTGACAACTAAGTGAAGAAAAGTGGAGCCCACTGAGTGAGGGCATCAAGGAATAGGTGCACTGAGGGTCCCTGAGAGAAATCCCTGGGGACAGCGCCATGCTAACTAATACTCATAGCCTTCTAAGTGAGGGAAACTGCATAATAAATAAATTTTGATTTCAAATTGGGATTCTAGACTGGAGTGATGTTTGAAGTCATAAGTTTATACATGCAATTTACAGCCATGAAATTAGAGGTCATTTACTAGGATGTGAGAGAGGACGAATCACTGTGTTAGTAGTTTGTACTTTTGAGGTCAAATGACCAAAGGAGATTTAGCAAGGCATGGCAAAGAAGTTGGCAGGAAAAGCATGAATATGAGGCCTTTTGAAAATTCAAGAAGTCATGACCAGTTATACCAAATGATGTTCAGAAACTGAGATCACAATAGTTTAAAAAGCCATAAACAAAATCTTTTCATCCTTGAAATCAATACCTATCTTACTTTTTCTTGTTCCAGTTGCTTTTTCCTGTGATTTTTCCTTGTAGTTCCATTTACCTCTGCAATTCTTTGCCCAGGAATTACATGGCTTACTCTCTCAAATTTTTAGGCCTTCTTAATTTCTTACCGAGATTTTTCCTTGAAATTCTCTACCCCATACAACAATCCTTCTCATTCCTTGATTATCTCATAGCTTACCTCAAATAAACCTTATATTCTATTACTCATATTCTATATTCAACTTGGAAAAAACAATTGTTGGCAATGAATATGTACAAGGTTTTGTCATTATTTGCAAAACAATGGAACTATTTACATAGTATTACATTACTGCTATTTGAGGCTGTATATGGTTATATGCAAATTAAAGGAACTTGAGTATGTGATAGTTCTGGTATCTGGTAGTGAGGCTCCTAGAAACAAATGAGAGGCAATAGTTTTTACTGTTCCTCTTGCACCACAAAGGTGGACATAAGTAGTTGCACCAGAGAATTAATAGCACAGAAAACTTGAAACTTTTGCAATCTGACCATTTACAGACAAATTTTATTAACTCCCTTCCTAGAAAAGTAGAATAGGTTTATTGACAACTCTGATGGCTTATCTTAATCTAAGTGAGTCTAGTCAGTCTTGACTTTGTCCAGCCCCATTGTATTTGGCAGGTTCTGATATGGAGAAGGGCATAGACAGATATGGTGTCTTACCGTGTGAGTTCAAGGATGATAAAGGGTCAAAGGAGCTTAATATTGGCAAAGGAGTGACTATAATGATGGACTAAGTAATAAGGGCTAAATACTGAGAGAACTAAAAATATAAATTGTAAGATGTCATGGTTTATGTCTGTGGCTCCCAGGCCTCATGAGTTTGCATTGTGAATTTGTGATTGGTTCATTGTCTAGTGCTTGGATTGGGGGTGTGAGTGCTACACCCACATAGGGGTGGAGCCAGGATGTAATGTAATGGCAGGAAGAAGGTGTGTCTCACTCTTTTGCTGGTTTTGGCCTTGCTGTTTGCAGCTGCTATGAATTGTGGCCCCATCATACCAGCCAGCCTTGGAGCCAACTGAGTATGGACTGAAACTTTCAAAAACTGTAAGAAATAAACCTTTCCTTTCCCAACTTTGGGCTTCAGGTATTTTGTCTCAGCAACGAGTAAAAAATAACCAAGACAGAAGGTTACAAAAAGTGGGAAATTAATAGCGCTGAATGAGGTAAGAGAGAAAGGTACCAAATGGTTGGAAATAAAATACTTAACTTTTAGATTATACATGCTTTGCAATGATTGGGAATTATGAGTTCTAGAGATTTGAGCAATGTCTTGCTTTCTCCTCACTGGGACACAAGGCATGACACCTACAACTAGTTCCAATCCATGGTGGGCCTTATCCAACTAGAACTGGCATGGTAGTGGGGCACAGCTGACAAAAACAGCTTACATCACGGTAATGAGTAAGCACAGAGAGAGAAGGGCCTAGTGGAGGAAAATATCCATGTCATGAGAGCCAAGAAGGCAAGAGGGAAGGGTGAAGCTGAGAAGGGAGATGTACTCTTCTAGGTCACACCCCAGAGAGCTGCCTCTAATCATGTCCCACCTCCTAACAAATCGGCTAAAGGGCTCATCTAATTCAATCACCTCCATAAGCTCTATCGCTGGTCTCCTGAGGCTCTCAGAAGAACACTGTAGATCCAAATCACAAGTGGCCAAGACAGTTAGGAGTCAAGCTATTGAAGTAGAGAAAATGAAATCCTGCTCTACAACTCATTTGTCAGTTTTCTATCACTATCTGAAGTCTCCAGTTTGGTTAGCAGAATCTCTTTTCTTGGTTACTGTAACTATGCATTTTTTTACTCATATAGATCAATAGTTAAGTATATCACTTAGCAAGTAAGATCTAGGTGGCCTGAGAAACACGCTTATTTTAAAACAACAGATATCTTTCAGTAAAATTGTTATTCTGCTATGCCTTATTCATACACCAAGAGTGACATGTAGGGTCACTCAGGACACTGTTGCATTTTTCTCAAAGATCTGAGTTCATCCTATTTTTAAATAAAATATGTTGAAAGATACTGGGCTTAGTAATCATTAGGTATATAATAAAAAGTAAGGGTAGTGGATAAGCACAGAGGGAAGGCAACTTGGATTGTATTTTCTGGGTCATTCAGAGTGGATCTGAGCAGGAAGATAAAGCAAAAGTTTCTAGCTTATGTTAAAATAATCTGCTGGACTGTTCAAGTTTTCTTTTGAGTGATGTTCATATAACAACATTCATTTGTTGTTTTGGAGAATCTTCACCCTGTATGTATTGAAAATCCTCGTAGATATTATCTTTATCACACATATATGCACAGACATAGGAATTTGTATAAAGAATAATATGAAATCAAAAAAGAAGCTAATTTTTAATGCTCATTTAGTGGAAAACACAAAATATGTAACATGTGTTTGCAGTGGATCATATGGGTGAGCCTTAACTAGGAAGTCAAATAATTCAAAATAATGACAACTTGTCATAATCTCCAAGAAAGAAATACAAGCACATTCAAGACACATTAAAAACAAAATCATACTAAAAAATCAAATCAAAATCACAAAAATTCAAAAAAACAAAATCAAATTAAAAAAAAGAAGAACAAAGAAAAAGGAAAGGAAAGGAAAAAATAAATCCAGTGCTCACTAACACATAAGTGGTATCTGTCCATCTTGGGGTGTTCCTATTTGATGTACTACTGTTCATTTGAATAATGATTCAGAAATGGTCTCTGGGACCTAAATAATTGTTGATTCAAATACAATTTAAAAAAATACTAAATAATTCTGTAAAGGTTAATATAGACTTGTTTCTAATTAGAGAATCAGTGCTGGGCATTTAAAATGGAATTGACCCCTTCTTGGTGTCCTCAAATCCTAACAGAATAAAGGTTGATATTTGTAATATTCTAAGAATTGGCTATTGCTCACATATCTTGAGTACAGGGCAAAAATCCCTTAACAAAGTATTACTTGTGGTCTGAGTTGTTTTGACTATTATTTAATATATTGTTATTTTTGGTCTAATTTTTATTTTTCACTTTTTAAATGTGTATCATATAACTGTGCTATTTTTTCCTTCTCATTCAAAGAATAATAGGATTTTTATTTAATAGGTACTCATCACTTTCCTTTGTTTTATGCTTACAATTGTTTTTATTTTGTTCAAAATTTCCAAAAACCTTCTATCAAAAACAGCATAGGTTAGAAATATATTGATCAAGATATTATTTTGTTTAATATTTTGTGCTTATTGATTCATTGAATAATGTGAAATGTATTTAAATTTGGATATAATAATAGAAAGTATTTTAAATGATCAAAAAGTAAGTTATTTTTGTAAGAAATCAAAGTAGAGATATTAACATTTGAGCTGGTATTGTCCTACTTGCTTACACTGTCTAAAAATGATGTTATCGGAACACATCAAAGAAAATTTTTAAAACTACATTTTTGAGGCATTACAGTTTAATTGGAATATCATGAAGATCGGCACATTTCAGGTACTAGATTAATTTTGTCTAAGGCAAAAATAAAGTAACAATTAAAACAAAAATCAGATTTACTATCTTTAAGCAAAACTGACATTCCTAAATTTTAACATGAAGAATTGAACTAATTACAATTCAAGTTAAAACTTGCCTATACATTTTATCCTCAAAGTCAATAATCTCTTAGTCTTTATATTAATTTTGTAATTCCCATTGTAAATTTTTGCTTTAAAGATAAAACACATTTGTTTTCAAAAAGAAATGGACCTTCCAATTTTTAAAATTTATAATTATGTCATAAGGATCAAATTTTTGAAAAGCACGCACAGCAATTGCCTCTTTTTGTGGTTTTATGTCCATCATCACAATTATCATCAATCATGTTACATAAATATTAACAGAGAATTCAGAAGTAAACAATTCATAAGTTTTAAATTAAATAGTACAATGCTCTTGTACTACTGTGTGTTCTATCCATCCAAAAATGTGAATTATCTCTTTTCCCACACTGTACATACTACCCACCACTTGGCGAGAGCAAGAGAGAGAGAGAGAGAGAGAGAGAGAGAGAGAGAGAGAGGAAGCTCTCACATTCATGTAACTTATGTAGTATATTGTTACAATTCTATATTATTAGATGTTTCTAATATTTTGTTATATATTGAATGTCATAGGCATCCATGTATGGAAGAAACACAGTTTGTGTAGAACTGAGTACTATTGGCCATTTCAGGCGTACAGTGGAGCCTTGGAACACATCCTCATGCATGACGGGAAACTATATAGTATGGAATGTTGTTCATGTTGATGTAGCATTTAATTTTTTACCAGCATGTTGTTATGCTAAAAAATTAACAAGTGCTGAGAATCACAAGTATCATTCAGTAGTATTTATATAGGGAAAAAATTTCACATTGGTTAGAAATGACTTTGAGAACAATGAATATATTTGGTCCCCAAATACTTTAAATTAGTGATAACAATTTTTACTGCTATTAAAAGTGTTAGAAAATTTTGTGCTGCCATTCAAAAGTACAGAGTAACATAGTTCCTTAACACTTGATTTTTAAATTGCCATCATTTCTAATTTGAACATTGGAAATTAGATCCAAATCCAAAACACTTGAAAAACATATTTCCATGTTATTACTCTCACCTGGGTATTTTCAAGTGAATCAACAAACCACTTTCTTTCTGAATTGCATTAGTTGTTTTGTTTTTCAATGAGTTTATGAAGCACTAAAAGAAACAAACAAAAACAGGAATCAAGCAACAAAATAGCAAAAGATGGGAAAAGTTATTTTCTAAGTAAAATGACAACCAAAATCTTTCCTCCTTTCCTTTCTGCCTGACTTTCTCACATTATCACACAAAATTTTCTTTAAATTTTAAAGGGTTAGATCCCCTGAATTGAAATCAGAATCTTAAGGAGAAGGTATTTATTGAATCTGAAAATAATGTAAACAAATAATAAACAGAAATAAACAAACAAAATGCAAAATGATTGCAGAAACTAATAATAAGTACACAAAGTACACAAGAATTTTTATTACATTTTGCAAGCACTTTGTTCTACATTTCAAAAACGCCACCATCAAGCTGTTGGCACATTTATGTACAAAACAGATTAATTGTAATGCCTGCTACAAAGCACTCTGTGAAAATACAAACTCTAATACCAGAAATAAAATCCAAAAGTGTCAACATCGTTACATAAGTTTGAAGGACAGTTTTAAAAATCATCACAAACTGTAAAGACACAGAACTGAAACACTATAGTATAGAATTTAAAGAAGCCCGTTAATACTTTTGCTGAATATCTTTAATACTGCATTTATCAGAAAAATGTTGAACAAGTAAGATAATCTAAGTGTAAAAAAAGCCAAACTCCAAATCAATTAATTCTACAGAATGCATAATCATGCCACATATAAAGCCTAATAGTACCCCCCCAACTACTACAAGAACTTGTAAAATTACTGATGATGCATGACCAGTAGTTGTACAAAGATTGGTTCACTCAATATATTTTATTAGAAATGCACTTACACTGAGAAAGGATTTCACAATGGTCAAATCAGTGCACGACACTACCTAGTTTTATACACTGACAAAAATGTCTTGTCAGGCTACATCATTTTAAAAGACACTTTACAGCATTCTTGTAGCATTAGAAATAATCAAAAGAAGAGAGTCAAGGTTAAAACAACACCAAATTTGGTCCGATAATACTGATTGCTTTTTCTTTAAAATTCCTTTGATATAGGTACTTCTTATAAATGAATATGAATGAACATTCAGTTAAAATGACTTACTTGAAATATAAACACAAATATATCACTACACTTTCAAACAATACATTCTATAGTGGCCTGTGACCACACTTTAGAAAACACTACAGGTAAACCAACATAGATTGGAAGGCTGCAAGCAAAGCTATCATATTAATGGAAACCTTTCAAATATATCATACACAATTTAGGAATAGTTTACAGAGGTGCAATCCATTCAGACTTTTAAAGTAGGTAAAACAAGTTTCCAAGGGGTTAGTGTGCTTATTTTTAATATACCACCTTCATAAAGGTAATTAATTTTCCACATTAGCATATTAAAAGTTCCGATCCAGCCACTTCATAAATCACAGAAGTCATTCTCCAATAATCCACAGTAATTATTTCCATTAAAATGTTCTCTACGCTACACTTTAAAAGGTAAGCCCGGTGTCACAGTCTTAAAAAGGCAACTAGCCATGCATTAGCATCATTGTTTCTACATGCTCACAACAGAAATATGAGTGATCAGAGAAAAACTGTTTTTAAGTACATCAAGAAAAAAATACAATGTTAACAAAGATAAGAAGCACTTTTTAAAACCTACTCTTATAAATTTAGAAATTGCACCTTAGGTTGATGAAAACATTAACCAAGGCCTACAGAATGTGGCCGTGGATCTCCAGACAAGATTTCCACATTTCAAGAGGAGTCATCATGATTTCAACTCTGTCTGCTGTTCATAATGTACAGTGGTCCCTTTAAAGGTTACCTGTAGTTAAACTAGTTACCAAAATCAAAACCAAAAAGTATAAAAAGCTGTTTTCTTTTCAAAACATAAGAAACAATGCAAAAAGTATTATGTGTAACACATGAGAAGTGGTTAAAAATCAAACAAATCGTTGCACTTGATAATGTTAGTATCTTTGATCTTACAGAACTATTAAATGAGTTTGAGAAAAAAATTTTTTTAAAAAAAGGGGTGAACAGGAGCTTGTAGAATAGATCTGATACCAATTTAACGAATTAGGAAATTAAGTGCTAAACAACAAATAATTGTACTCAGGTGAGTCATGTTACCCTAAGTATCATTAATGAGAAGCACTTTCAATTTTTTTCAAAGATTGGATGGTTGGATGGACCTTAGTTAAACACCAATGCATTCAGATGGCAGGAAGAACGGAACATTTTATTTATGTGTATGCATTGAGCCGCTCTTTGGAGCGAGTAGAATGGATGTCATGAAGCTCTTGCTCCTCCTTGGACTTGATGTCTTCATATTTCTGCATCCGGCAGGCATCTTTTACATAAGCCCAGTTGGCAGAGAGAACCATAAGGTAGTGAACCTAAGTAACAACAAAAAAACTAATTTACTCTGAAAGTCTATTTACTTTCTTCATTTACCTTACTGTCAGGAGAGAATTATTCAAATTATGTACTACAAAAAAAATGGACCCATGTAAAAAGAAATCAATATTTGTGTGGTAATTGGAACAATAACATAAAATATATTGCTCAGCCAATCAATTATTAGTGTCTCTAGCTTATCTTCTTTTTGACACTAAAGTAATCCAAGAATATCTTTAATCTTTAAGTTATGTTTCCACTGTATTTTGCCTGCATTTAATCATATATTTCATGCTTATATATTTGTTTAATAGCTCAAAATCAGAAATATTGTCACATAAAATTTTCACATAATAAATGTGAATTAATATGAGATAGGCTGGTTTACTATGCAACATAAACTAGGATCACAGAAGTCCTATTATATTTCTATAAATTTTTATCAAGATAGTTTTCCATGCAGTGAATTTTTCTATTCACCTACCTGACATTTCAAACTACAAGAAAAAAATATTATGCATGTGGATTTTTTCTGTTTATGTACATTCAAAATAATCAGAAATGTGCCATGTTCAAAAATAAAGCTCCTGTGTGTCTGGAATAGGAAAGTTACTCAAGTAATGAAATTCTTGTTTTGACCTGAATTAATTCAGCAGTGAGACATGCTTTTGTTTATTTTCCTATTTTTCCCTCTCAGTCCTCAGAAGACCACAATTTTCTCCAGGACGGGTTTGATGGGTGAATAGGGAAGAAGAACTAAGTTGTCAGTTATCTGTTTTCTCTGGTTTTCATTGGTAGCAATATTTTATTTGACTCTTAGAAACAATAATAAATATTTGATAATAGGACAAGAGTACATTAAAAGGCAAGAGGCAGACTAGTTATAGAAAAATACAGATGTATATAACAAGCATGAAATAAAATCTAAGTAGTGAGTATTGTAGTAGATTCAAATAGTCAACAGATAGAAAGATTAGACAAAATAGCATTTACAGAGTGCAAGTTTAATCACTGCACATAAATATGAATAAAATAAGGCTTACCATGTACTCTAAATTATGTGATATTATCTTGCTAAATATCAAGTACAGTGGAAAGTACTTATTAAGTAGCAGGTAGTCAAAATGTTTGCCACATAATTGAATGTGTTTTCATATGCCCAAGCCTTTCCTTTCAATAACTGATAAAATATGGTTCTTAACTTACTATTAAACATGTGAATTAAATACTGAAGACAAAGTCAGGATCATTCTAGTTCAGAAGCTAGCGTTTTCTAAAGTGGTAAACCCAACCTTTCCACTCTCATAGTTTGGTTACTTATTTAAAATTGATTTTTAATGAAATGGAGTCTAATTTTAATCCAAAGTGTATATGCCATTACTAACAGTAACTGCTCTGATTTCGCTGTATAGCACAGTAGCACTGTCTTCTTGCTTTTATTTCTAATAAAAGCATTTTTCCTAGCACATGAGACAATGCATTCTCACCACTGACAGTACTGTACTGACCGTAAAGACTGAGAGATTGAGAGCAGCCCTGTACAATCTAACCTTCAAGAATCCTATACTACACTTATTTTACAGAATGTAGGAGATGAAACTTAAGATTTTGGCTGCAGAAGCTATTGCTGATGCCAGAGTGCTTGGTCACATTTGTCATTTCAATGAGCAACTGGAATTCATGGTTAATTATAAAGGAGGAGATAGAATCTGGCACATACAAGGTCCTCCAAACTCAGTAAGGGCCTTATAGGGTAAAAGAGGATATTAAGGACTTATTGCTAACATTTTTGGTGAAAATTAGATATAAAAGACATGAATTAAAAATATGAGTTCACCTTAAAGAATGATCATTTTTTGTATGTGATTCAATATAATATTTATTTTATGTTCTTAAAGAGGAAGAAGATATAGATTGAAGAACTGATTATACAAACTATAATGATACATAATTACAGAAATAATTTTGTTGATAGTAATATAAAATTCAAAATTCTAATGAATTACCTATTTTTATTAACATTATCAATATTGAGTGTTTTCATCCTTGAAATTTTCATCAAATATTATTTCTATTTGTAATGATAAGGCCTATTTAAATTGAGCCTTGTGTTTTCATATATGCATTTTTCCATTCCCCAATTCTTACTGAAAAAGAAATCAATGTTTTTCTTCTGGATTTAAGGCATGAGAAATACATGATCTTCTCTATAAGCAAATAGCTGTGTTATTTACTTGTCTTTCTGAGACAGGATTTCATTATGCATTTCAGGCCGGTCTT